>NC_137072.1:106200928-107621750 GCF_951640355.1 Cnephaeus nilssonii
TGAAGATCTCTAAATTAAGTGTCTGAAAAGCCATGTGTTTGGAAAAGCCAAGGAGATAGTTATTGGCTGAAAACATTTTTTCAATTTCCAAAAACTGACATAGAAACAAACAGGTAATATTTTCTGGAGAGCTGTGTACATATGTGTGGAATAAAGAAGATACCACTTTCCTCCCTGCCAGACTTTAGTTAAAGGATGGGTGAACTTGACTGGTTCACACCATGGTTATTAATCTGGAGTTTGTGAAACAGGACCATTGTTGGTCGAAAGAGAAGAGATAAAAGGTTAATTTTTCAGCTCCTCTGGATGCAGAAGAATTGCTTTAAATCTGTGTTGGTCTTAGAGTTGTGGCTATTCCTGCAGTAAATAAAATTGTGTCCTCTGTCTCCGCAGGTACCATAATAATTAAAATATGCACATTACTTTCTATTACCTTTGAAAAATCCTTTGTGGGAGTCAGATCACATAACATTATTCCCAATTTGGAGATGAGGAAATGGAGGATGAGATGCAATCAGGTAACTTGCTCAAGGTACATAGCTAGTTGGGGCTATTAGAAATCCAAACTCCAGGTTTTCCTTTCTATAGCATACTCTCTGTCCCCACATAGGTTCCTACTCCTGCTGAAGGCACATGGTTGGCTTCCCTGGTCACTTTAGGGAGGGAAGTGGAGTTTCAGGAGAAGAATCAAGCAGAAGAGTACTGAATAAATATACTGAGAAAAGAAAAACAAAATCAAGGTAGTAAACTACAAGAATTGAGAGCAGATGCATTGCTTTGACAACTTCATTTTAAAGCACAGTTTGGCCCATGTTTGGTGTTAACACAAGCAGATAAGCACCTATATTTTAATAGTCACCCTTTTATATATTTACTAGAAGTCTGATGCATGAAGATTTGTGCAAGAATGGGCCTTCCTTCCCCTGGCTGCTGGCACCGCCTTTGCTCTGGCCAGAGCCACCTTTTTGCTCTGGCCCGGAGCTACCTTTCTGTCTTCCCACGCTGCCCAGAGGCCCGGAGCAGCTGGGGTGGTGTGGAATGCCTGCATCGTCTGGCAGCTCGGCACCTGCATATGCAAATTAACCTGCCATCTTTGTTGAGATAATTTGCATACTCACTCCTGATTGGCTGGTGGTCGTCACGAAGGTATGGTCAATTAGCATGTTACTCTTTTATTAGTGTAGATGCTGCTTGTTTGTCTCTTGCAGATTTGATATTGCAACTCTGCACCTGAATTTAAATTAAGGAATTCAATAGTGCATTTTAGAGAGTGGATCAAGAATAGCGTATCTTTTCGGGTACAGTCTGTGTGGTTCTTGCGAATGGTTGATGAGGTGGTCTGTATGTAGCTGAATGGATCAGAAAACAATGTGTGAGGAAGGGAACCCTGGATGTGCATGATGAGGCTGAAGCCTCCTCAGTAAGCCTGCCCAGAGCAGCCTCTCCGCTAGCGTGAGGTCAGCATGTTGTTTGGTATGTGCTCCCATGTCCCAAAGGGATCAGAACTGTAACACACAATATGTTCCCTGAAATCTGGCTCTGGAAGGACAAACTGTCATCCTAATTATGTCACAGAAATCAGGGACTGTGCTGATCACTGAAGCCATCAACTAGTGGTGAGTTGAATTTGATCACATTTGCATCTCAGCTTTGGGCATTTGAGGTGTCCCTTCACATAGCCTAGAAAATACTGGAACATATGTATCCCCCTTGGCTGAGGGAAGAAGAAATGTCTTATAGTCTTAGCCACCTACATTTTGCAGCCTCTGCTTCAATATGCTATAGCACAGTGTTTGTAGATATTTTGACAAAAGTAATGATTGGGTTCACTAGGATCAACCACATTTTTCTGGATCTACAGGCTTCACATTGGATATCATCCATTTTAAAGCCACGGTATCTTCTGCTCCTGCTAATTACTTTGTTCCTCTTATGGATTTTCAACACATTTGTCTAAGACCACTCAGCTTATAATAAATAGGCTTTGACTTTTCCTGAACTTAGATCCCCAGCTAATCTAAGAAATTAGGAAATTGGCAGGAAAGACTAATAGGATTATTAGATTTTCAATGATGGACAGTATGAGCCAGCCCTTACACAGCCTTTACCAAGTACCCACCACTGCTGAAAGTGGTTTCCATATATCAACTCTCTCAATCCCCAGAACAACTCTATACCCCACTTGCTACCACTATCCCATGAAACAAAGCACAGAGAGCTGAAGTAAGGTATTCAAGGTTGCACAGAGAGTGACAAATCTGGGATTTAAACCCAGATTGTCTGTCTCCTGAGCTTTTGCTTTTGACCATTCTGCTACTCCTTTTCCCTCCGTGAACTGAGTCAGACACTCACAAATTTCTACTTGGTGTCTTTATTCAGGCTCCTCCATTCCTACAATGTCCTTCATAGCCTGTGCCTCCTAAAGTCAAGTTCAATGATCACTTCCTTTGTGAAGCCTTATCTAATTCATCCTAGCCTCTGTTCTTTTGTCTCTCCTTACAATATTTATTATTTGGTACTTTTGTCACTATATCTAATCTCTTCACTGTGCAATATAGTCAGCTCTTTGAGGAATAGGAATATCATGTCTTTTTTTTTTTTTTTGAATACTCACCCAAGGATATTTTTCCACTAAGTTTTAGAGAGAGTGGAAGAGAAAGGGAAGCACAGAGAGAAATATCGATGTGAGAGAAACACATCGATTGGTTGCCTCCTGAACTCACCCCAACCAGGGAAGGAGCCTGCAATGGAGGTATGTGCACTTGACCAGAATTAAACCTGAGACCCTTCAGTCCACAGGCCAGTGCTCTATCTACTGATTCAAACCAGCAAAGGCTCATGTCATATTTTAAAAATATTTATAGATCCACAGTGTCTAGAAGAATGCTACTTACGTAGTAAGAACTCAGTACATATTGTATTGGGCATGAATGAATGAGGATGTTTGGAGATGCTTGCTGATAAATAAGAGTAGGTTTTAAGTTTTACTTAACTGTTTTATTTAGTGTCAATATCTGGTATAATAGGCAGTATTTCTATTAGATAGTTGTTGAACACTTTGATAACTCTAGACAGCTGGGTCTCTATTTATTTTAAAGCATTATTGAAATGAGAAAATGGACAACCTTGACTTAGGTGAATTCATATTGCTTCTTTGATCTTGAGTCTGTTGTTTCTGGATCTTAATTAGCTATAGCCCTCAGTAAATCAGTAGTGCTCTTTGGGTTATTAAACAAGAAAATAAATGGTTTGGTGTAGTTCCTTTATGAATCTCACAGAGTATCTACATTACTCATATTTCAGTAGATGTCATTATTTTCTGGTAACTGGCTAACCTGAAATAATGACATTATGTGCACATTATGTGAGACCCCATACATAGATATTTCTCTAAACACTTACAGTATTAGACATCTTTTCATTATTTTCTCTGCACTGGAGTGTTCTCTGTTTTCTTTGCTACTGATCTGGGTATTCATGACTGAATGAATCCATTATTGAAAAGGAAACATGCTCCTATGCTCCTTTTGTGCATTGCCTGGATGCCTCAACAATCTCATTATTTGGTGAGTGACTTGTAGAAATATTTAATGCATCCTGTTTGACAGATGTTATGTGCTCAACAAGGAAAATGAAAGGGCTCTCCTGTACTGACAAGTTTGCAATGGTTTCACTCCGACTGCAGCGCTGCCTGTGGTGAGATTCTGTTTTAATCATAGTCATGTTTGGCTCAAAAGTGTTGAATAGTTTGACCTTAATAGGAAGTTCTACAGAGTATACTTACAAGGTTAAAAAAAAAAAAGAAAAAAGGAAAGATTTACATCAGGTCAAAGCTAATTGAAGTTGATATTTCCTTACAAATCCATCCCCTATCATTCTAGCTTATGACAGAATAGATAAACTATTTTGGGGAGAAGGAAGGTCAATGCTATATTCAATTTACTGCCATAGGTGAGCTTCCACTTGGGGACTTAATTTGAAGAGGATTTTAATAAAGAAGAAGAGGTGCCTTATAAATGACTAGGTCAGCATAGCACATTTAAAAAATTATTCTTGTCGGTGCAATCCTTTTATATTTAAATAAGGAAACTTCAGACATAGGCTCAGTGAAAAGAGGTTTGGTCTTCATTTGATTTCTTCTGAGTCTTATTTTCAAACATTTTATAATCTACATCTCCAAAAGCCTCTCAAGCATGTGCCCCTATAAGGACTACAATACTCTGCAGCCGGTGCATGTCATTGTGCATATCCTATCTTGTTGTAATGACCTTTTTTTTTTCTTTTATATAGGCCCTGTTTTATACATATGACAGAGATTGTGTGTTTCTCACATTGTATTTGTAGCACCTAGCACAGAGCCTGGGCCTTAGTAGCCATTAGAAAACAGCTATTGAATGAATTAATTCATTAATGATAATAATAAAGCCACATCCATTCATAGAATGAATTTCACTTCATAGAATGAGTTTCAATAAAGAACATTTTAATGACTAATTCTCTCTCACAAAATACAAGGATTCCAGTTCCTACTCATCGTATTTTTCTTTTTTAGTGGCTCCACCACGAATCAACTGATGCCCAAGTCAAGGGCATGATTTTCAATTCTCCCCAAAGTCACATACCTTCAAAGTGGTAATATTGGGCTGTGTCTCTGAGCAAAGTCAGTGCTGAAGACATGCATGTCTCTGTGGAGGTTTGCTCTACTTTGCCATCTTGGTATTAAAGGTCAAACAAAACATCTCTGATCTTTCACAAACTATCCTCATATCTAGCAAAGTTCCCCAAGAGAACAGTTCTTCATCCCTACCTGAAGCTCCTCTCTCCATACCTCTTAGCTATATATCCATGGTGTAGGGCTAGGTACAAATATCTGGTTCCAATCCCATGCTATATGCTGCCTTCTTATCCTGACCTCTCCCTAGGCATCAACTCACATATTTCACTTTTTCTTTAGACCCAAATAGACAATTATTTCCTTTTAACTACCTTTTGCATTTCCATCTTCCTTCTTTCATCCATGCAGTCATTCATTCAACAGATAGGTTCTGGATAAATATTATGTACCAAGCACTATAATAAATTCTGGGGATACATTGAAGAACAAAACAGATGAAATGCCTATAGTATATATTTTATACTTCTGTTCACTTGTAGATGCCCAGATTCTACTTAAGACCTAACTAACCATGCTAAGTTCTAAAGCATGACACATGTTTTTGTCTGTCTTACTGAGACCTCAGCACCCAGAAAACTTTCTTCCCATGCTGTGCTTAATTAGTGCAAGACATTTATTATGCAGTTTGAAGATTTGTAAACACATTAGGAATAGGCAGAGAGTAAGAAGGAATGGAGCTGATTATAAGAACCTTCTCTTAGGCACAGGAGACAAGAAGAAAAAAGTATATAGGGATATGAGAAAGACTATTTTATTATGATTAGGGATACTCATATCCTGAAAATTCCAATCAAATTTGGGGAAATAGAGATGGTCTCAGTTAGGAAACCAGGAGACCATGAAGGACTAGTATGTGGGAAAAAAGAATAACAGAAGAAGCTGGGTCTCAGAGGTCAACTCTAAGGCACAGACTGTCCCTTCATGGAAAGGTTGAGGAAATCTGTCCAAGAACCTACAGAGTCACAAATTGATGAGCTCTCTGAAAAGAAAAAGATATACTTAAGAGAATGAATTTCAATTTTCTACAAAGCCCAAATTCCTGAAATATTTTTAAAAGGTACTTGAAAGCAAGGTGACCTATTTGCCAACAGTCCCAGTCAATCATGGAGAGATGCCATTTTTGAAGAGTGACTCATCAAAAGAAAAATGACTAAGTAGCTGCAAACAGTGAAGAGGAACGATGATCACCCATGAGTTAACAATGTTCCCCAAAAACTGAACACAGGAGGTACAAAAGGAACTCCTTTGCAAAAATCCTGTTCTCACTGCTACCATTTCCCTTTTTTGAAAGCTTCTTTTGCAAATGGGAAGATGGAAAGATCAATCAACTACATTGCAGAAGACAACCCTGAATGACACTAAGAGTTGGATTTTTCCTAACTTTAACTCTTGGAAGCTGCTCAACTCTCTAATCACTCAGAGAAGTAGGCTATGGCCCAAGGCTGTGAACTATCAATCAATTTCTTAATGGCTATGTCACCGAAAGGAAGCATTAGATGGTGCTCAGAGCCAAGGATATTCTTTATGCAAATAAAGTATATAATCAAAGATAATTACTTATAGGAACGTTCCCAGGATCATATTCATCTCAGACAGAATTTTGTTGGTGCTATTAAAATACTTTAAAACAATATAGTGTTCTAAGAGTACTCCTTAAATTTTCGCTTTTTAAAGAAAAACATATAGTAGTTTCTTAATAGATCAGGTACTGAAAAATAAATAGCACAAATAAGTCTTAGGTCACCACATGGCTCAGTGTATAGAATTACAGTACAGAAACAAAAGTCAACTACTTAATGGTAATACAAACTCAACAAAGTAATTTTATTTTTTCTTCCATTGTTCCATATTTGCTCTATGGGATTATTTTTTCCATACCCCTGAATGAAAAGTTAGATTCATTCCATAGCTTTTTCATCTTATTTACTTTGAAGAACTGTTCATTTCAGTAATTAAGATGTCTATTCATCAGCATCATAATCAAAACCCTGATATGAAGACACTTAGAGCTACTCCCCTCCTCCCAGATTACACTGCATCAGATTTGGAAGCCTCATAGGAACAGAGGAACGCAGTTGGCTTCTTCCACTGTCTTTGGTTAGATTCTTGCCTTTTCAGTAGCTGAGACCCTGACCCTTTAAGGTACATTTAGGGAGATAAGGGATCTGGAGAGAAGGGTCATAGTCTTAAGTGGCTGGGTGGTTACCATATGTCACTGGCTTTTCTGTATTTGAGGAAGATTAGAATTGGCTTGTTGTCTCAGGACTGATAATGTGCTTCTCCCTGAGGTATAATAAAAAAATAAATATTTGGCTTTTTTTTCCCAGTTCCTGGCACATAGCTCCTAAAACCTTGGAATATTTGAAGTGATGAGTATCTTCTTATGCTAATGAGATGACTGGTGGTTGGGGACCCCTAGATAGCTTCAGAGTTGGGACTGGTTGCCAGATAGAGCAACCATGATGAGAGGATTGGGAATTTTAGCTCCCTCTCCCCACATACTCCCTACCTTCCTTCTCCACTTCCCCAGGGAGAAGGGATGGAGACTAGGCACATATAACCAGTGGCCAATGACTCAAGCAATCATGCCTACCACTGAAACCTCCATAAAAACCCACGTTCAGAGAGCTTTCAAGTTGATGAACACATGGAGGTGCTAGAATAGCATGGATGCTCTGTGCCCTGTTCTTCGTACCTTCTCCTAGGCATCTCTTGATGGTTCCTAAGTTGTATCCTTTATAATTAAAAGGCAAAAGTAAAAAAAGTTATTTCTTGAATTCTGTAAGTCATTTTAGTGAATTATTAAATTTGATGAGGGAACTTGTGAATTTATAGTCAGCTGGGCAGGCATGTTGGCAGCTTATGCACACCATTTGCAACCTGTATCTGAAATGGGGGAAGTCTTATGGGACTGAACCCTTAAACCTTTGGAGTCTGACACTAACTTCAGGTAGCTAGTGTCAGAATAGATTCAAACTGTTGGGTACGCAGTTGGTATCACAGAATCGAAAAACTGGTTGTTGGTGCGGAAAACCTTGATTTTTTTAAAAAAAAGAGATATATACTTTTATTTATTTCAGAGAGAAAGGGGTAAGGAAAGAGAGATAGAAACATGAATGATGAGAATCATTGATCAGCTGCATATGCCCCAACCAGGAATCAAACAAACTGTGACCTCCTGGTTCATAGGTTGATGCTCAACCACTGAGCAACCACAGCCAGACTAATTTATGCATTTTAAACTGAGACATATAGCCTATGACCTCTCCATGAGACTTACCCTAGGTGCACACAAGTTTGGAATGGACCTCCCAATAAATGTAAATTCTATTTTCTTCGTTGGTTTAGATTTGAAGGATCTTCTGTGAAAGATTCCTAACAAAGTGAATACCAATATCACAAAGTTCTTTTCCTTTGCTCTTTGGCTCCATATCAATAGGTTATAGAACCTCATCATTTAATAAGATCACTTAATATGCTGTGTGATATGCTTATGTACTATGTTAATTTTCATTGCTTGTCTTCTCATCCTCTGCTTACTGACTCTAGTAGAATGTGGCCTCTATGAGGATGTCCTAAGTATTAGAACAATACTTGGAACATAGTAAGCACCCAATCAATATACCTAAATACAAGAAATTTTGTATCAGGTACACTTTGATTGGTGAGATTTAATGGTGATTTTAATTTATTACTTATATTTTTACAAGTCTTACAAATTTTCTTTAGTAAACACATCTACTGCAATAATAAAATAATATAATGAATGTATAAAATAATGATAATCCTATCCTTAAACACTTTTATGTTTCTTAAATAATAAATATTATTGTGTCCATTTAATAGGTGATGAAACAGGACTGATTCTAACAGTTTCAGCTTAGGAAAGGTTTGATGTTTCTCACATTCTCCCCAGGGCTTTTGGGCCTGACAGAAACATGACTGTTCCACACGAGATAGGTTTGTGTGTCTGCACCTGAGTTGCTACTACTCTGGCTGGTTTCCCCAGGCCCTTCAGCCCACAGAGATTATATAATAATATGTGCTCAGCACATAGGCAAATGTAGTAATCAGACCACAATTTCTTGTCAGATACTTAATCTGTGCTCGATTAATACTGGGAAAAGATGGGCCTCTTCTGTATAGAGAATTGAAGTCAATCATGGTGTCATTTTTAAAAACCTGTCTTAAAATAGAGGAGTGATAAAGTAGACATTGTGTATAGTGTACTTGTTAAAAAAAATCTGTGTCTTTGGTGACACCAAAGCAGCTGAATGAATATGTTAAAGTTTAAGAAGTTGTGACTGTGTGTGGGCACTGGGGCTGAGTAAAAGCTTGACCTTGTTTTCCTTTGACTGTCAAGTATTGGGCTGTGTTGAAACATCTCAACTTTGGGCACTATCAGAAATAAACAAGCATCTGTCCAAGTGATAGTTGACTGAGCTTTGCAATGTTCACCTATTTGTTGGGCCATCATAAACTATCACAGAATATAAATATTTATAGTCAATACAACTATTATTTAACTTTAAATATGATATCTATAGACATGAAACTAGATTTAAATTGCCTTTATTTTAGAAAGAGTACAAACTTGCCACTGTTCTTGGAACTCTTTTGCATTTTATTAACCATTTGTTACTCAAGAAATAAGAAAAAATGTTTTTCAACATGCTTTTTGAGGTATTTCATAGTAGGCAGGTGAAATGTTTGTTTTAGTAACTTCAATTCCAGTTTTAATGGAATCATATAATTCAAACTGAATTGAAAACCAAGCTCTAGCACATTTTAATCATGTGCAAATATTATTTAGTTTCATATTTTTCTAGAAAAATTATAATATTAACTCATTTGCAACTTTAGCCCACAAACACTGCCTTTTGAAACTGACTGCAATTTCTTTATTTGAAAGAATTTTTTTTTCTTTAAAACTGTAATATGTGCCCAGACCTGAACTAGGTGTTACATGTAGAGTGGAAAGAAAACAGAGCAGTTCTCATCCTCAGAGAGCTTATGTTCAACAGTCATGGAACAGACATACAAATATATGTGGCAAAAGTAGGTTTACAGTTGCTCATAATACATAATAAAATGATCTATATATATAAAAGGCTAAGCAACCATTGCATCTGAAACAACCGAATGGATGACCGAACAGGCTGTGTGGGGCTACCAGGCCAGCAGGGGGGTTAGTGAGGGGTGACCAAACGACTGAGCAGCATGCAGCATAGGGCTATCAGGCCTGTAGCAGGGGCAGTTGGGGGCAACCAGACTGGGGGGGGGCAGTGAAGGGTGACCAGGCCGGCAGAGGGAGGCAGTGAGGGGCAACCAGGTTAGCGGGAGGGCAGTTGGGGGCAACCATGCTGGCGGGGAGTGCAGTAAGGGGCAACCAGGACAGTGGAGGGGGCAGTTGGGGGTGACCAGGCCAGCAGGGGGAGCAGTTAGGCGCTATCAGGCAGGCAGGCAGGTGAGCAGTTAGGATCCAGTGGTCCAGGATTGTGAGAAGGATGTGAGTCAGACATGCCCTGAGGAGTCCCGGATTGGAGAGGGTGCAGGCTGGGCTGAGGGGACCCCCCCCCCCCCATGCATGGATTTCATGCACTGGGCCTCTAGTTAAATAAATAAATGATAATACAAGAACAAACTGTGTTTTGCGTACTCACAACTATAAACTTACTTTTGCCCACCCCCGTATTTCTTATTGCATAGTAGATGAGTGTAAAAAAGAAGTATTGTGAGAAAGACTGATAGTTGGTATAATTAAGTGCTGAGACCTATAAGAAGGAGATATTTAGGTTTTCCAACTGACAGGTGTTAGCCTTGCTAAGTGTTGTCCAGGTGGAAGAGGTACGCCTGGCATCGCCCTTTCAAGGCTGAAGGCCCAGAGGCCCTGAGGCCTGCACCATTTGGCTTGTTGGAATTGAGATCAAGTCAGAGTAGTGTAGGTTCTATGCGGTGGGTCTATTTAGAACATTCCAGAAGTAAATCTGTCAGATGCTGCATTGAAGAACAGTGGAATAGAGAATTGGGTGGTCTTTTCCTTAGGAGTGTGCCAATTGCATTTTTTTAAACTGCATTTTGTCATCCTTCAAATAGCAGGAGTGTGTGTTGGGGGTGTTGATTCAAATCATTGTGAATATGTTCTGTAATTCAGTCACATTTATTAATGTGTTCAGTGCTTGACAATACGAATTATATTACAAACTTAAAGGGGAGAGTAAAAAACACCAACAGAGCTGGCTATACTATAAGGAAGAATACTAAATAGGAGCATAAGTAAAAAATGCCATTAATTCTGATTTTGAAAAGGTGGAGGGTTGGCAGGAGGCGTGAGGTGTAGGAGAGGAATCTGTTCCTGGTTTGCCTATATAAATTATAACATGATCCCAATAAAAGGGAATTTGAGAAGTAGGACCAACTGAGAAAACCCCTGGTCAGGAAGTGTTCTAAATCAAAGTCAGACTTTGTGGTCAAGGTCATACATCCCTACCATACTACATGGATGCCGAGGGCAGGGTCCATGCCTACCACAGGTAGACACTGAGTAAGGGTTTGTTGAATGATTGACAGGAACTCCCATCTCCTTTCTTGATAAGTAATTGGGTAATACAGGTGGTATGTAGTCCTGCATGGGACCACATGCATGTTGAGGCCTGGCATTAATTATTAACAACATCTTTGGCATCAGCTATAATAATCATGACTAACCTGTACATAGCAATGTATACATAACAAAAGATTTTAATGTCTGAACGTTGATTTATTTGGCCCTCACTTTTGTAAAAGCCATTTTGTCTTTGTCAAAAGTAACATATGGTCATAGTTTAAAAAGTTAAGTGGTACTATTAAGCTTATAATGAAAAATAAGTGTCCTCACCCAATGACTCCCTCTCACCAATTTCCATCTCTACAAAAGTAATTGGTTTTAACTTATTTTTTACTGTTTTTGGTATTTACCCTCATAAATCTAAGTAACATGCTTACATTGCTATTTCTTGACTTTTCCATTTTAAATATTATCCATTGACTTCTTATGGGAGAAGATGAAAATTTAACTTTTTAACTCCCTCCTCCTTCCTCCTATACACATACACATTCTCATGCAAACACTTCCCCTCTCCTTAGCCTGGCAATACAATTAAATTACATTTTTAGGTTACATCAATATATTTGATTTATTACTATAAAATTTAAATGTAATTCCCAGTTTTTCTATTTATTGTACCATGTATTATATCATACATTACTCCTTTTTTTGTACAAGTCTGCATGGAATAAATGATTGCCTTATTTTTTAATGACTTAATTTTCTCTGACTCTATCACTAATTAATTCCCAAACTTTTGAACAGAACTTGAAGATAGTTATTAATATATTCAGACTCATCAAGTAGCAGATCATTTTTCCCCTAGAGGGACTATTCCTGCAATGATTTAGTCTCTTTTCCACTCTCATCCAGCAGCTGTGTAGACCTGCTGCCTGTGGGGTCACGCCATCAACTTCACCTACCCCCTCTCTTCGGGGTTCCTTCCTTTAGTTCCTGAATCCCATTTCTGATTTACCTCTCTTTTGTGGCAGCACATTCTTCAGTATCTTCCCCAGAAGGACTGCGGGAAACACTTTTGAGCTAATGTTTATTTGTCATGATAGACTAGCATGGTTTCTCAACCTCAGCACCATTGACATTGGGGCCAGATACATTTTTTTTGTTGTGGGAGGCGGTCCTGTGCACTGTAGGGTACTTAGTGTCACCCCTGGTCCCTTCCTACTACCCAGGAACACCTCCCTCAGTTGTGGTAACCAAAGATGTTTCCAGGCATTGCTACATGTCCTCTGGGGAGCAATGTCAACTCTGGATGAGAACTACCAGGTTTTAGAAAGTAATTAACCCTTAACTCTCAGTTGTTGAACCCAGCAAATGTCTGTTGCTCATTCAGGGCTACATGTGCCCTGAGGGTTGGCACAGTGCTCTGTTCCTCATATGAATTTGTAAAGTGATTTAGGAGCCTGAGGTGACAGACAGGCAACCATCTTTCGCTGACACAATAATTACATTCTAAAGTCAAAGGAGCCGAGGGATTGGGGAGCAGGGAGATATACACCATCTCAGTTCAGAACTGACAGACTGTATTTCTTATATTCCATTGGCTAGTATGAATCACATACCCATTCTTAATTTCTAGGAATAAAAGGAAAAATGATCTCTACCACATCTTACAATTCTAAAAACAATCTTCTTTTTATTTCAATAGTTTGGCAGTGTTTAGAGTTTTCCATAAGAAAGTAATTTTGTGATATAAATACCCTTTTACAGATGAAGAAACTTCCTCAGAGAGCTACAGAGCTACTAAGTACGAGAGCTGAGATGGGACCTGCTGTCTGACTGGTCCCTGCACCTGTTTCTTTTCCTCCTGAGCTCATAGATAGATGGCACTTGCCAGCCTTTCCATAGCACATGGCAGCATATGTCAAGGAAAGCATTTTGGCCAGTGGAATGGAGCAAAAGTGACACATGCCTGGTCCATAACTATATTCCATTCTCTTTCTCTCCTGTGGTGAACCCAGAATCCATGATGAAATGGAGAGAGCTTGAGTCTCAAATGATGCCATGAAACAGAGCCCTACTCCCACCTCATTGGACATTAAATGATTACATTAAAAAAACCTTAGTGTTAAGTCACCGGATGTTTTTGTGTGTTTTTTTTGTTTGTTTGTTTTTTTGTAAGTTTTGTTTTTAATCCTCACCAGAGGATATTTTTTCCATTGATTTCTAGAGAGACTAGAAGGGAAAGAGGAGGAGGGAGAGAGAGATAAACATAGATGTGAGATAGATACATAGATTGGTTGCCCCCTGCATGCACCCCTATCAGGGCTGGGGAACCTGCATTTGAGGTATGTGCCCTTGACTGGGAATCAAAACCCCGAGCCTTGGGTCCTCATGCCAAAAATCTAACCACGGAGCAACTGGTCAGGGCAAGTCACTGAAGTTTTGACGTTTGTTATTTTACCAGTTGGAGTTATTTTCCCTAATAGAACACTGGATACTTGAAGCAAAGTGCTGCTGTAACAAGAACTTGAACAAGTATCTTTAATTTATTGGTTAGAAGGCAAATGGCATGAAACTCATGGCAGAAGTCGAAGCCTGACCCACATTCTGTGGTGCCAAACGTTTGTTTCATGTAATAAGTTGGAAGACAGACAATATACCTCCTATGCCAGCAGCTCTAGGGAAAGTGATTGAGAACTTAAGTGTTAGTATATGCATAAATTATTAGAGATGATAATTTGCCAGTTTGCCAACAGAAATGAAAGAATATAAAGAATCCAGAAATATAAAATATTGAAGGACTACAAAAACCAATTGCTTCTAGAAGACACATTTGAGAAATACCTTGAGCAATTAAATTTCAGGAAGATCAAGCCTTGGGGCAAAGAACAGATTAAGATGCATTTTAGCCTGATAGCCTCAAGGCAGAAGTCATTCTATTAAGAGAGAAATGGGGAATGATAAATCAAATAAAACAGATTTGAAAGCTATGTTTAGAAAAGAGCTTTTGAATTAAAACTCTCAACAAATTAGGTAGAAAAAGAATATAATTCAACATAATAAAGGCCATATATGATAACCCTATAGCTAACATCATATTCAACTGCAAAAAACTAAAAACTTTTCTTCTAACATTAGGAACAAAACAAGGAGGCCAAATGGCATGAAACTCATGGCAGAAGTCACTTCTGTTCAGTATACTACTGGAAGTCCTAGTTAGAATAATTGGGCAAGAAAAAAAAAAAGGCACCCACATTAGAAAGAAGTAAAATTATCTTCATTTGCTGGGAACATGATTTTACATATAGAAAACCTTAAAGACTGATTTTAAAAAATGTTATAACTAATAAACAACTTCAGTAAAGTTGTAGAATAGGAAAATAACACATTAGTGTATTTCTATACACTAACAACAAACTATAAAAAAATAATAAAAATAAATTCAGAACACAATCTCATTTATAATAACACTAAAAATACTTAGGAATAAATTTAACCAAGGAGGTTATACAGAAAACTATAAAACACTGATGAAACAAATTGAAGAAGACATGAATAGATGGTAAAATCCGATGTATATGGATTAGAAGAATTGTATTGTTAAAATGTCCATCCTCCTCAAAGTGATCTACAGATACAATAGAATTTCTATCAAAATTCCAATAGTATTTTTCACAGAGTTAGAAAAAAAAATCCTAACATTCATATGATACCACAAAAGACCGTGAATAACCAAAGCAATCTTGACCAAAAAGAACAAAGTTGGATTCATCATACTACCTGACTTCAAAATATATTGCAAAGCTCTAGTAATGAAAGGCATTCAGTCAGACCATTAAACCAATGGAACTGAATAGAAAGTCCAGAAATCATCCGCACCTGTATGGTCAATTGATTTTCAAGAAAGATGACAAGAACAGAACAAACCATGGGGAAAGGAAATAAATGGTGTTAGGAAAACTGATTTTCTACATGTGGAAGAAAGAAATTGGACAATTATCTCACTCCATATACAAAATTAACTCAAAATAGATTAGAGATGTAAATGTAAAACATGAAACCATTAGAATAAAACATAGGAAATAAGTTTCTTAACATTGGTCTGGGCCAGTGGTCGGCAAACTAAGGCTCGTGGTTTGCCGCTCTGTTGATTAATGAGTTTGCCGACCACTGACCTAGACTCTCGATTCCAATAATTACAGGCTGTTGTTGTTCCTTGTGATTAAGCCCCTATCCCAGTGGTCGGCAAACTCATTAGTCAACAGAGCCACATGTGGCTCGCGAGCCGCACTTTGCCGACCACTGGGATTCTGGGCAATGATTTTTTTTTTAGATATGATCCCCAAAGCACAGGCAACAAAAGCAAATGTTGACTAAAAGGATTGCATCATATGGAAAAAAAAATCAGCACAGCGAAGGAAACAATCAACAGAGTGAAAGGACAACCTCCAGGATGGGGAAAATATCAGTGGACCATACATCTGAGGAGGTAATAGCCAAAATATAAAGGTAACTCAAAAAACTCAATTCCAGCAAAACAACCCAAAGTATAAAGCAGGCAAAGGACCTAAATATATATTTTTTCAAAGGAAGGCATACAAATGGCCAACAGAAAAAGATGCTCAATATCAGTAATCTTCAGGGAAATGCAAATTAAAACCACAATGAGTCATCACCCCACACCTGTTCAAGTAGCTATTATTAAAAAGACAAAATATAATGTGTTAGTAAGGATGTAGATATATGGATATATTGAATGCCTCATTCACTATTATGATGTCCCACACAACACTACTTTTGCTTTACAGCTAAGAAAGGAGGCATTGGCTCATATATTTGGAACTCACTGGCTCACCATATACCAAATCACCCAGAAGTAGCTAAGCAGCTTGATTGGTAAAAAGGAACATTGAAATGGCTGAAAATACCTTGCAGGCTTGAGATAGGTCCAATCCAATGAGATATATTCTTGGAGCTTCTTACTGATTTTTGATTCTCTCATAACAAGAATATATAAGTCTTGGAATGAAAATGGTGGAAAGAAAATGACTCCTTTTTATTTTTTTCAACAAACTGAAAAACTATGGCCAGGAAAGAAAGTGAGAAAAACACAGTTAATCTGAACCACATAAAAATGTGCACAAAACCAGGACCAAGAGTAAAACTACTTAAAAATCAATTGTTTAAATTGTTTTTCTGAACTTAAAAATATGTATAATGTTAAATATGTATGCTGAGTATCCAAAGGGGCAGGCAGTGCCATTTAGTGTTGAATCCGAGCACTGTTCCTGCCCACTTAGCCCCTTCACCATATGTAGGATCTAGTTTATAGAATTGATTTGGCCAGTGACTGGCATTCACCCACGATTTGGAAGGTGAGAGGGAAAGATAAACCATTATCTTCTGGCAGCAGATCCTGGCAGACACATGGGCAGACAGTAGATAGGAAGTTTGCAGTGGCTTCCTGGTGAACTCTGCAGAACACCTGCCTCTGTGCTGTAAGCAATGAAGTCCATGGGTGTCAACTGCTCTGCTTTCCTGCCCTTTCTGAGTTTCTAAAAAATTGCAGCCACTTTCTAGACCTTTTCCCTACTCCAGTTCTCCCACACGTTTGTAGGCACTTAATTTACTATCTTAATTCTCTTCCTACCAAAAATAGCTATGGAGATTTCTGGTCTCCTGACCAACTGCTGATAAATATCTGAGTTTTTCTTTTTTTCTCTACTATACCACCCTATACCTATTCTGTGATTAGCTCTGTGGGACGTGATTTAGGAGACCAGATAGAAAACAAAGCAGCGATGTGTGGTAACTACCTACTTGCTATGGAGCAGAGCAACCCAAATTTAAGGACAAACAGCAACAATCATTTTATCATGCTCACAAATTCCATGGGCCAAGAATTTTGACATGAAACAACAAAATGGCTTATTTCTTCTGCTGCATAACATCTTGGCCTATGTGGGAAGGTGCATAAACTGGAGGCAATGCCACGGCTGGTTACTGAAATCATCTCCAGGCTTTTCACTCACATGTCTGGCACCTGGGCTGGGAGGACTTGATGACTACTCTTGCCAACTAGAGTGAGCATGGGTTGGTTGCCTCTACACGTGGCTTAGCTTCCCCACAGCATGGCAGCCTAAGCATGATGAGACTTCTCATAAGGTGGCTCAGGACTCCAAGCCTGACTCAGCAAAGTCAGAACTGCATCCCCTTTTATGACCCAGCCTTGGAGGTCACATAACATCATTTCTATGAAACACTATTGATCAATTCCAGTCACAAGGCCATCAAGATCCAAGGTGAGGCTCATAGACCCCCACTGGGTGGGAGGAGGGTCTAAGAATTTGGAAGCCATGTTTCAAAACTTCAATGCCATCTGATTGAGAAGACAGAACTACTTTACCAGCAATGGTATTTCCTTCTGCCTTGAGTGTTCTCTCTCATTATTCAGGTCTTAACACAAATGTTGTGCCTGCAGAGAACTCTGACCTGACACCATATAGAATAGTGGGTAAGCACGCTGACCTTGAAGCCAGCCTCTTAGTTCAAACCCCAGCTCCACCACATACTAGCTGAGTGACCATAGCAATTACTCTTTCTGTACTAGAGTATCTATGCCTGTAAGAGGATGACAACAATGTCTACTTCAGAAGCTCGGTTTAAGACGTGTAGTAGACTGAATGGTGGCCACCAAAAAAAGATGTCCACTAGGAACCTGTGAATGTGATCTTAGTTGGAAAAAGAGTCATTGCAAATATGATTAGGAATCTTGAGATAAGATCATCCTGGATTATGGTGGGCCCTAAATCCAGTAACAATTATCTTCGTTAAGAGAATGATTGTACTTGACTTAACAAATAAGTGCTATATTACTCAATTCTATGACTTTGTTTCATAGTTCCTATCAATAGTTCAAATTTCTTACTTATTTGTTACTTTACTTATTTTCTGCCTTCCTACACTAGACTGTAACCACCTTGATAGCAGAGTCCTTGTCTATCTTTTCCTCTGGTGTGTCCTCAGTCTCTTAAAACACTATAGTAGGTATTACATGATCACTACTTACTGAATAAATAAATTATCAAATGGATCTGGATTAAAAACCATCACCAAAAAGTAAATGCTCAACTACATGATCTAATAGAATTTGAAATGGGACGTGCACAGTATGATGGAATAGTTTTAAAGAATTCATGAAAGAGGTTGACATTGTGGTGGGATTGAAGGAGAGTGGAAGTTCAATGTGGCAAAGTACATTGAAGGCAGGAAGCAAGTCTGATTCATTTTTGTATTCCCACTTTACAATATGAGTGTCTGGCACATACATATATGGAATTGAATTTAGGAAAGTGGACATTCCAGGAAGTGAGTAGTATGAGCACCATATAGAAGGATTCTATGAGGAATTAATGTTCAAGTAAATTAGAAAAAAGCACCCTACATTCTGAACCTATTGCTTGACTGAAAGTAGGATTAAAAAATCCTTTTCATACGTAATCTCCTACGATTTACTACTGATTCCATTTTATTTAGAAAGATATTTTATTCTCCAGAAAATATGTCCAACTATGAAGAGAAACTCCTAATATTTACCAAAACACATGTGTAGCCCAATTTCATTGTTATGAAGATAGAGAGCTTTCATCGTATTCCTAATCTCTGTATATGAAACTAATGATGCTCCAAGTGGCCTGCTGGTCACCTCTTTCCTCTTTTCCATGCAAATCAGGGAATTACCCTTAAGTACATCAGGCTGTTTGTTTCTTTTCCTTAATTTCTTATAGTTCTTTCTCTTGGCTGCACAAACAGCTATTGCTTCATAAAGAAAAACAAAGCAAATATGAATTCTTTCTATATTTTCTATGGCTACAAGCTATTTATGTTCAAAACTTATATCCTTTATTAGTTAGGTGAGTGGATTGAACTGATTTTCCAACTCAATTTCTAAGCATTTTATCATACTTAGAACTTAAATCTTCCTTCATTGTTATGACAGACCAGCAGACCATTTTGTCTCAATGTGCAATGACCCGTAAGAATAAAACTAGTTTAAAAAGATGCCATAACAAGTAATCAGAATTGTAAGCATCTGAAGTCAACATGCACTGAAAACAGCTCTCCAGAAAAGGCAATCTCTTCCAGAAGCACTGTGGTACAAAGGAAACATAAAAAGGAGACATTAGAATACATTAAAAATGTATACTTTTGCTTAAATATGTGACTCTGTTTTGTTTTATCTCATTTATGATGAAATAGTGTTTGATTTTAATGATACAAAAACAATTACTTACAATGAATTTATTTTATTTATTTATTTTTATTTATTGATTAAGGTATCACATAGTTGTCCTCATCCCCCCATTCCCATCCCAAACCCCTCCCCACGCATGCCCCCACCCCCCTGTTGTCCATGACCACTGGTTAGGCTTATATGCATGCATACAAGTCCTTTGGTTGATCTCTCCCCCTTCCCCCCACCCTCCTCTACCTTCCCTCTGAGATTTGACAGTCTGATCGATGCTTCCCTGTCTCCGGGTCTGTTTTTGTTCATCAGTTTATGTTGTTCATTATTTCCCCTAGATGAGTGAGATCATGAGATACAAGAAATACACTTATAAGAACCGAAAATGAGACAAGCAATAATGGTTATGCTGAGAGGCAAATGAATCAGTCTGTATTGAGTTTCTTTCTGGGCCAACAGTTCCTTGCACCCTTTACAATGATTTAAATATAGGCTCTATATTTTCCAATAGACTCCTTTTGCCTCAGTTTCATCATCTGTAAAATGGAGATAGTTATGTGACTGTCCCCGTCTCTTGGGTTGATTCCCTGATATATGACTTTGTTGATTTTGTTTTGTTTTACCTTATTCCTTGACACCATATTAACACGGGGTTATTTACTAAAGGGAAATGCAGAGACAGGACATTGAAAAGCAGATTTAGTCTAATGATTTATTTATATTTTTATTATTTATTTATTATTATTTTTTCATCTGGTTACTGGGCACTTAAAATGTGGCTCATCTGAATTGAGATGTGCCTTAAGGATAAAATACAGGGTGGGGCAAAAGAAGGCTTACAGTTGTGAGTATGTAAAACACCGAGTTTATTTTTGTATCATTATTTATTAACTATTGTATTACTTTCCTTATGAACAACTGTAAACATACTTTTTCCCAACCTATATACACTGGATTTCAAAGACTTAATACAAGGGAAATAATATAAAATAGCTCATGGTAATAATTTATGATTTACATGTTGAAACAATATTATCTGGAACATAATGGGTTAAATATAACACATTTAAAAATTAATTTCACTTTTTTTCTTTTACTTTTTAAAATGGTGACTGGCCTGAGCTGGTTTGGGTCAGTGGATAGAGAGTCAATCTGTGACCAAAAGGTCCCAGGTTTGATTCTAGTCATGGGCATGTACCTTGGTTGCAGGCTCCTCCCTGGCCCGGGCCCTGGTCAGGGCTCCTGTAAAAGGCAACCAATCAATGTGTTTCTCTCAAATTGATGTTTCTCTCTGTCTTTCCTTCTCTCTTCCACTCTCCCTAAAAATCAATGGAAAAATATACTCGGATGAGGATTAACAACAACAACAACAAATGTGGCAGCTAGAACATTTAAATTGCTTATGTTTTACACTAGTATTGAGCAATATTTACGGTTAGCATATATAGTTCTATTTGCATATATGGGAAATTATGCATATGTAAAGAATATGGCAAAGCATCATTAGTATTCACTGACAAAAGTTTTCCTAAATAAAACATGATACATCCACACTGGAATATTATGTGAACAGAAAAAGGAATGAGACCAATAAGAATGAAGATGGGAACTGTCTGATATACATTAAGTGAAAACAATGAAGCAGTAAGCAAATGTTTGTGTTAAGTGTATATTGATTGAATTTTGAATGAATTATGTAGATTTGTACCTATGTATAGAATGTCCTTGGAAGGATGCACAAGGAATTATTTTTACTTTATTGTCCTAGAGAGGAGAAATTGCAGTTCAATATCTGGGGTGGGGAAGATATACTTTTAACTCTACCTATTTATACTGATTAAATGTTTTAGAAATGTATTCATTGCCTGCTCCAAAAAAATGCATGTATGGATTTTCATTACCTTTGAAGACACATTGTTTTTAAAGGCCACTAGTTGGACTTATCTAAATTGGTAAAAAGAAAGAATGAAATCAATCCTTGTAAGATTTTGCAGAGTGGGTCATCCTTGAAAATTGCTCTGTGGAGCACAAGGCTGCATGATGGGAATGGATCCTACAAAGATGCTGCACGGTCTCCACAAAGGGCAAAGCAGACCTTCTTGGGCACCTGGTGCCCAGGCTGAGTGGTGATAACCCTTATTCAATAGGCGTCACACACAGCATACATTGTTTACAAGCTCTGAGTTTATTTCTCTCTAGGCCCTTTCTACATCCCTTCCTGTAATCCTGTAATTAAGTTAGGTACCTAGAGATCAGTTTTACCTTTTTGCTACCACTGGGGTATCACTTAGGTGAGTCCTGCATTATTTAGATGGAGGTGATGGAAAGCAGAAAGCCCAATATACCATCATCTAGACAGTGAATTCTCTTTCCGATGGGACTGCATCTGCTCAGCAAAATTGCAAATGGCTACGTACCTCTTGGAACTGACTCATTTATAGTCTGTTTCATCTATGTCTCCCATAATAGAACAGTAAACAATTCAAGGGTAGGATTATTTGTCCTTTTTTACTTTCTTGGTGCTTCACCTAGCATCTCCCAGCACACACCTACAGCCCCATTTAAATGACAATTATCCCACGCTGAGTCAGAGCAAATAACAAAGCTTATTGCAGATTGACTTCAAACCCCCATGAAAGGGAAGGTCAAATCCTAGGGAAAAAAACACTAAATAACAAATAATACAGCCTCTCTCAAGCTCCAATAACAACTTGTACAGGCTAATGGCAGAAATAGTGTCTGAAATGGTATTGTCACATCACACTATGGAATCACTCTTGTGTCTTAATTTGGAGGCAGATCTCTTACATATTTACTAGAGGCCCGGTGTACAAAAATTCATGCACTCCGGCGGGTGGGGTGGGCCCTCTGCCCGGCCTGCGCCCTCTTGCAGTCCAGGACCCCTTGGGGGTTGTCCACCTGCCAGCTTAGGCTCACTCCCCAGGGGATCAGGCCTAAGCTGCCACTCAGACATCCCTCTGGCAGCCTGGGAGCCCTCGGGGGATGTCCAACTGTGGCTTAGGCCTGCTCCCCTGTGGCTGCCTCTGCGGAAGGCACAGCGCCAGGACTGGGATAGGGCCAATGCTTCTCCTGCTGTCTCTGTGGAAGGGGGAATGCCGGGACCGCCATGGCTGGCCTAGCGGTGCAGGCTCACTGGCCCCACCCCCCACTAACTGGTCATTTTGGCAGGTCATTCAGCCATCTGGCCTAATTAGCATAATAGCTCTTTATTATATTGGATAGTCAGTCATTATATAGTGATTGAGGTGTGCTTACAAAGTATTAGACTAATTTCCAGAAATTTTACCTAACCTAACTCATTGCATTCTTATAGCAATCCCACGAGATAGATCCTGTCATTATCTCCATGATACAGATGTGGAAATTGAGATGTGTAGAGGTTAGGAACTTGTCCAAAGTCACACCACTAAGAATGCGATCAGAGATTTGATGCTGGGGAGTCTGGCTAAGAAACCTGAAACTCTTTTTTTTTTAAAATATATTTTATTGATTTTTTACAGAGAGGAAGAGAGAGGGATAGAGAGTTAGAAACATCGATGAGAGAGAAACATCGATCAGCTGCCTCTTGCACACCCCCTACTGGGGATGTGCCCGCAACCAAGGTACATGCCCTTGACCGGAATCGAACCTGGGACCCTTGAGTCCGAAGGCCAAGGCTCTATCCACTGAGCCAAACCGGTTTCAGCGAAACCTGAAACTCTTAACAACCAGGCTCAACTGACACCTGTTTGTTGAAATGTACATGCAAGGAGCATGTTTTGAAGTGTTTTCTCAATTTTGTTCCCTAGTCATTATTAGGCCCCATTATGTTCTGCTTGGGGCCCTCCCCTCTCCCTGGAAGTCCCATTATGCTCTGCTTGGAGCTCTTGCCCCTCCCAGCAACTGTCATGTTATTCTCATTATAGGTCTCATGATTAATGGCCTTCTGCCTTACCCAATTTCCAGAGGACTGCCTACACCTGGTCCTTACCTACACCTGGTCCAACTGGTTACTCTGGTTACAAGGGACATAAATATCCTGCTCCCCCTACTCTGCCCCTCTGATGCCATTTTGGTCTCAGCCCTTCTGCTTGCAGATATAACAATAAAGTTATAATTTTTACCCCTTTATGGCCTTGTGCATTCCTCCTTTGGCGACCCTAATAGTCATTATGCCCATTTTCCTATCTCTGCATCTTGTCTAACATTATGTCCTTAGGAGAAGAGGAAAAGTGGGTAGTTCTAAGAAGTTAGGACTCAGGGAACTTTCCTGGTCATATAAAAAGAAGAGGAAAACCAGGCTCTTGTCCCTCTGGGGGATTACAGAGAAGTGAAGGAGACACAATTGGGAAAAACAGAGTTAAGCCACTTGTGCCTTAATCTCCCCTTTCTAGATTGAAGTCTGAGATAGGGTGGTAGGTTAGATAAGATTTAGGTAAAGCTAACAGCAGGGGGAATTTGCTCTACCTCAAGACAGGAATTTAGGAGACTGAATCTTCGGAACCCCGTGTAATAACCTGAGGAAACCACAATGTTGGATAAAGTGGGAGAGACTGACTATGTTCTCAAATCACAGGCTCCCAAATGTTCTTGTTGAGGCTGCTGGGAGCTCAATGATAGTGATTACCAGAGGGGTGATTTGGACTTTAATTAAAACCAAAACTGCAGGTGGACCTCCTGGGTCTGGGTCAAATTAGCAGTAAGAGATGGGCTTTGGGGGTCGGCAGAACCAATGAGAATGACGATAAGGCTGAATCAGCAGCAGGGGCCCCCAGGACCTGATCAAGCTGAGCAAGGAAGAGGATCAGAACAAGCACCTCTCAGCAGCACAGCTGGGGGTCAGCAAGGCACATGTCCCCTCTCCCCCATTTTTACCAAATTTCTTAACTGCAAAAAATTAAAATGAGATTTTTTAAAGCCTCATAGGTTACATGCACATGCCACCCTGAAGTGAAGTAGCTGGAAGAGGGGCCAACTCTGGAACAAATTAAATCATTTTAAGGCAATTGAATTGCCTTAAGAGATGTTTTAAATTATTCCATTATATCCTGATTAAATTAAAGTTAAAGTTTTATTTCCTGCTATTATTAAAGTGGAACTCATAAGGAAGACTGATGAAAAGAAATCAATAAGTACCTTTTCTTCACCCTGGTAGTGTGGTTTTTGAATTTTGATTTGGCTGCAAAATTATTTAAAACATGTAGGGCCCTGAATCAATCTCTAGTCTATGGGCAGAATGCAGTGTGATATTGCCGGAAGCCAATTCCAGCATGTCATAATTGCAAGAGTTTCATCTTAAGGTTGATGGAACTTGGGGACTCAACAAGGGCTGAGTCACATATGTTATTGCCTGTTGGAGATGGCTAAAGGCATTTCCCCAAACCTGAAAAGGATGCATTAAATTGATTGTTTGCTGCCAGACAACTCAGGGCATCTTAATCTACATGTTATTGTCTCCTACTGGCCAAACACCTGAACAGCCACAGGCAATTCCCCAATCTGACAATGGACTCTGTAGACTAACCCCGGCCTTTGATGTGTATATCTCCACCTTGCCTTAGGACAAATTGTGTTAATAAAAACCAAGGGGTCCTAAGACAAGGAGAACTTGGTTTCTTCAGCCAGGCTCCTCTGCCCCCCCACCCCATATGCCTTTCAAAATTATGTTTTGTCTCTGGACTCTTATTTAATTTACACACAGCCCCTTCTCCAGATTGCTGAACCCTTCTAGATGCCGGGTCAAGACCACCAGCGTTATGATGTTGCTTCTAATTTTTTTTTTCTAAAGGTGCACATTAGTTTACAAATTAGTCACTATTACAGGTTGAAAACGTACCAAATATCTTCAACCCTCTTGAGAAACATTAAAAAGTTGACAACATTTCCTAAAATGTTAAAGTCAATGCTAAGTTTGTCACATTTGATAAAACTTTGAAACTTCTAGGTGTTAAACCATTGCTAAAAATTAATTGATCTTATTATTATATATTAGTTTGCTTATCTATTGCTGTATAATAAGTTTCCCTAGAACTTAATGACTTAAAATAACAATGATTGATTTGCTCACAATTCTGCAATTTGAGCAGGGTTCAGCTGGGTGGATCTTCTGTCTTGCCTGGGATCATGCACAGGGCACAGATGTCTGGGGACTCAAGTAACTCCAAGATGGGAAGTCTTAGATGGCCTTCTCCAAACGTCTAGGCACTTGGTGTTGTGTATTGGCTAGAATATCTCTCTTTGTGGAGCCTCTCCTTGTTCAGTAGCCTAGCTTGAGCTTTCTTACCCTGCTCATGGAGTATTCCAAGAGAGTGAAGAGGAAGCGTCAAAGTCTCCTGAGGCCTGGACTCCAGTGTTTACAGAATTTACCAGGTGACCAAAAAATACACAGGAGTACTCGGAGATCAGGATAAACCCATTTATTTTCAGATGTTTCACATGTACTAGTACAGTGACTCAGGGGATCAGTTCTCCAAATCCCTGAGTCCCCCAATATGGAGGAAGCTTTCCCTTTATACCCTTTGGTTTCTTTGTCCCCCAAATATGGATCAGACTCCCCGACCTTTTGTGGGCTTTGTAAAAAGTCCCATGTGTTGGGATGGGGGCTGTGAGACCACACCTAAAAGGCCTGGCCTGGTTCCAGCACTGATAACTGCTGGGTTTCTTGTTCTGGCATTAAAAAGGGTTCAGTAATCTGGAGAAAGGCTGTGTGTAACTGAAGTAAGAGTCCAGAGATGAAAGATAATTTTGAAAGGCATTGGGGGTAAGAGGAGCCTGACTGAAGGAGCTAAGTTCTCCTTGTCTCAGGACCCCTTGCTTTTTATTAACACAATTTGTCCTAAGGCAAGGTGGAGATATACACTTCAAAGGGTAGGGTTTTATCTACAGAGTCCCTTGTCAGAATGGGGAATAGCCTCCGGCTGTTCAGGTGTTTGGCCAATAGGAGGCAATAACATGTAGATTAAGATGCCCTGAGCTGTCTGGCAGCAAACAATCATCCTTTTCAGGTTTGGGGAAATGCCTTCAGCCATTCCCAACAGGCGATAACATATGTGACTCAGCCCTTGTTGAGTCCCAAGTACCATCAACCTTTTGATGAAACTCTTGCAATTATGACATGCTGGAACTGGCTTCCGGCAGATAACCCCCTCCGGGGGTTGTGTATGGTTCATGGTTTATGGCCTCTGTAAAATGGGAGTATTTAGGTAAATAGGTCTTGCAAGACCAGATAATTAAGGAAGGGGCAGTGACTTGATTATAGGCTAACAAGAATGTGCATTAGGGATACTGATTAACTAGGTACAGAGTCAGGCTGCTAGCCTCCTACATTTTTTCACAAATGGAGTTAATTATCAGCAAGCAAGAGTGTGCGTTAGAAGGCAGGTTACTGGCACAGATTCAGATTGCTAGCCTTCCTTCCCCCCGCCCACGCCCCCCCCGGCCTAAAAAAAAAGTGTCTTATTTTCCCCATCACCCGAATTGGTGTGAGGCTATTTCCTACACATTCTACTGTCAGGCAAGTCAGAGGCCACCTCAGATTTGAGTCTGGCAAGAGAAATTCCACCACTTCATGACAGAAGCAGCAAATATCATAGGTGTGATTTTTCAGGATAATGCAAAGACCTCCTACCTGTTCTATGATTTCTTCAAAATTTAATCCAGTTTATGTTTTAACCTCCCTAAGATGTTATTAGTGCTTTTATATATTCACTTTCCATTTAGATTGAATAACATATTTACCCTTTCTACTACTTTATATGCCTTTTTACATTAAAAAACCCGTATTTTTCTTCCTCCTGAAGGATTTTGCCAATATTTTTGTTAATGTGTTCTGCTCTTAATTAATTTGCTCAGTTTTGTTTGTCTGGAAATGCTTGGATTTTACCTTCATTTTTGAAGTATATTAGTATGGCTTGGCATTTATTGTCTTTCAGCATATTAAATACATCTTCTCTTAACTTCTGACATGCATAATTGCCAGAGAGAAGACAGATGTCTGCCTTAGTTTTGCTTCTTTCAAGGGAATAGTTCTTGTTTGCCTCTGGTGCTTTTACATTTTTTCTTTTACTTTGTTGTTTTTCAGTGGTTTTGCTGTGTGTGTCTAGTATGGGTTACCTTGTATTTACCCTGTTTAGGTTCTCAGGGATTCTTATATCTGTAGTTTGGTGTATTTCATCAGTGTTGGAAGACTTTTTTTTTTTTTTCAATTTTTTTGACAGAAGTATTTGTAAACTTGTCATTGTCAGAAGCAGAAAAAGATATGTCATATAGAGACTTATGGATTCTAAGTAGGATGTAAAATTTACAGGGGCCCATCATTCTTACATTAGCATATGAAACAGATCCCATAAGAATTTTTGTCTTTTTAAAACTCACCAGGAAGCTTGAAATCAAAGAAACTTAAATCAACTAAACCACAGGAAGTGACAAACATCTCAGAGGAGAGAAGAGACCCTGATGGAAGAAGTGCCTGAGGGATCAGGAAAAAACAGTCGGAACCTAGTAAATATTTAATGACCATAAATGACAGATTTTAGAAATTTGGGGAGCCCTTACCTCAGAGAGGGTCAGCTCCTTTGTACCAACTATTTTCTCTCTTCTTCACGGAGTGCTTGAGTTTGTCATTAGCTAGGAACAGGAAACAGGACATGAAAGGTGCTTCCTCAATTGCAAGAAGGGAGAATGGCAGCAGGACTGAGAGTTGTCTTTAGACTTCTCCTCCTGTCTCTCTGAACTAGTTTCCTATTGCTACTGAAATGAATTACCACAAAGTTGGGCCCTCAGCCCAGCCTGCACCCTCTCCAATCTGGGACCCTTCAGGGGATGTCTGACTACTGGTTTAAGCCCAATCCCACAGGCAATTGCCCTCCCCTGGTGGCCTGATCTCACCCCCAACTGCCCTCCCCTGCCAGCCTGGTCACCCCCAACTGCCCTCCCCTGCAGGCCTGATCTCACCCCCAACTGCCCTCCTCTGCCAGCCAATTTGGTTCTGATTGGTCATTTTCTATGCCAATCAGTGTCAAAAGCTCCACCTCCTAGGCAGCCATTGGCTCCTCACACTTCACCCAGATTTGGTTCTGATTGGTCAGTTTCTATGCCAGTCAGCGTCTCTGGGTCTATCAATTGGGCCTGATCAGAAAGGCAGGGCTGATAAGCAGCCCCGGTGGAGGCCTAGAGAGAAATGGAGGTGCAGCTGCTGGCCAGGCCCGGAGAGAAAGAGAGAGGCAAGTGTTGATCAATAGCTGCCACAGAGGCTACGGATCAGACCCTCCTTCTCTCTTCAGGCCTCTCTCTGGGCCTGATTCGCAGCCCCTTCAGCAGTCAGTGCTGGGTCACCACGCCTGCAACCATAGCAGTCAGTGCTGGGTCGCCATGGCAACTCAGCGCTGACTGCAGGACTAACTTCCAGTTGGCCAAGCCTCCGGTCGTTGTGGATGTGACAGACCCAGGGTTTTTATATATTAGGATAATCTAGTTAAAGCTCCTAATTTGGACTAAGTGGGAGGTAAAAATTTTGGCTAAAGCTGTAGAACCATTTCAAAGACGTTTCCTTCTCTTCCTTTTAAATGAATTTTATGTGGGTATATAATAGAACATATTCACTAAGGATTGCTTCCACTTCTTTGAGACAAATTGCTCTAAAGAATACATGGAGAGAGCTGTGATTAGCAGTCTTTTATTTCTATAAGAGAGAAGATGTTTGTATTTGAAGATGATTGAAAATTTGGTTTTTAAAGTGTGTTTTTATACTTCACTGTAATTCTTCTAACACTACTAATTTACTTGGCCAAATTATCACAGATTCTGAATTAATGAAGTGTTCCTACATATGCAGTTTGTTTTAAATGATCCTCAAGGCATAATGTTTCCTCTACCACTGGGAGAATTGTGCAAATGTTTGCTAAAGCTTTTGTAGAGCAAAGACTTTAAAGAATAGCTGATTGAGTTATTGAAGTTGTGTTAATATAGTTTGAAGCATATACTTATTTTATTAAAGATAAAGTAGGTCCTGCTTTTTTTTAGATACCTTCTTTTAACTAGAGGGTTCCCTTGCTAAGTGTTAGAAGAGTATATCCATACGTATGGTCTATAACAGGGCCACTAAAGTGTTGTCCCCAGTTTCTACAGTTACACACACACACACAAAATAAATATAGAAATTGAGAGAATGTAGACACTTTTACAGTATTTAAATATTTTTACAACATCCCTATGCATACTCATTAGATTGATCTTATTGAGTATGGTGCAAAGCAGTTTGGGTGTTCTTGAACTTGCATCATGAATCATACTTGCAGCAAACTGCATCTGACTAATGTACTATTGGACCACACAACCTTTGTTATAAATAATTTTTGAAAAGGAAAACTGGTCTGTTATCACAGATAGTTAATAATGTACTAAAATTTATTTGAAGGCATCAGAAAGCTACCAAGATGGTGAAGAATTACACAGCCTAGTCTGACCTGCATGACTCAATGGTTGAGTATTGACCTATGAACCAGTAGGTCACAGTTCAATACCCAGTTAGGGAACATGCCAGGGTTGCAGGCTTGATACCTGTGTGGGGCGTGCAAGAGGCAGCCAATCAAAGATTCTCTCTCATCCTTAATGTTTCTATCTCTCTCTCCCTCTTCCTTCCTCTCTGAAATCAATAAAAATATATTTTAAACAAAAGAATTATTCAGCCTAAATGTGGAGGAAGATAATGTTATCCAAGACCTCAAATTAGCAATTTTATATGTAGTGTTTGGAACCCCCAAATATTACATAGGTATATGAGTAATAACACAATGTGTTTAAAAATTAAAAATAAATATTAGATGGTATAAATAGATTTATTCATAATCCAGCTCCTTGATTCATCAGTTATGGGGATTAAAGTGTAGTATTAAGTGGTGGGGTCTTTGGGAGCTAATTAGATCATGAGGGTGGAGTCCCCAGGCATGGAAGTAGTGCCCATATAAAAAGGACCCTCAAGATCTCTCTTAACCTCTTTCTGCCATGTGAGTTTACAACAAGAAGACAGTAGCCCACTATCCAGAAGAGACCCTCACCCAAATCCAGCCATGCTGGTACCCTATCTCAGACTTCCACCCTCCAGAACTGTGAGAAACAAATTTCTATTGTTTATAAGCCAGGGACTCTATGGTACAGTACTTTGATAAAGGAACACAAATTGACTAAGTAACTAAAGCTGTAAAGAAACTGGCATAAATCCAGACACACAGTGGGGTCAAAAAAAATATGAATTTCCCTTGAACAAGTTCCACTCAGGTGGAGATGTATAGTGGGGAATTTGCAAGGATGAATTTTGAGAGTGTGAGGATAGTTTGGTGCAGAAATACAAATATGAGTGTCATCAGCATCTAGGTGGTATTTGAATTCAGGAACATGGATGAGGTCATATAGAAAAAAAAAATTAGAGAGAGCCCTTGACTCAAGAAACAAAAGGTCTCTTCAAGCTCGAAGGAAAACAAAAGATCCTAGAACAAAAGTGTAAGATTGTTCCATACCTGCTTCTCACCTGCAATTGACAGTGTGTGGCTGAAAAACATGATCTGAAGTCATCAAAATGGCAAATTATTCCTGCATGGTGAGGTAAGGGGAACCCACAATTGATGCTTCCTTAAAATGTTTGTAGAAAATACCTGAGAAACACATATGCAGAAAGAGAACTCTCCAGGAAGAGTTAATAGGGAGTTTCATCTCATTATTCTGATAGGCCACCCGTCACTAGATTATAACATGTTGCAGCTGCAAACATAACATTGGCCCCAGTGATCATCTGGAGTGAATGCAAGCTCACTTTTTAACATTAGGAATAGTCATTTTACAAGAGCAAATTTTCTGAATTTGACGAATGAGTTTTTCTGCTTTGAAAGCACATTAGCAATTATTCCTGCTCACTTTATAAATGTCACGCACAGAAATAAAATTAATGATCGTATACATCATACGAAACACAGGAGGATAAGAAATGAGGAAGCCTGGAGAAAGGAAGGCATGGACAAAACTTCCAGTGAAATTGATTTGTGTAGGTGACTTCATGACGGAAAGACATTTCATTGAGCCCATGTTGTTCACGCTGGGTTTCTAGCACCCATTTACAAAAGCTGTTAACAGGCCTGTAGGGTTTGTTATGCTATGGAGAGAGCTAGCAAGATTTCATTTCTCAGGATGATAAAGCATGTTCTTCAGTGGTTGTTTGTGGTGTTACCCTTCCCTCCTTGCTTTCATTTGCTCCTTTGTTACTAAGTAATGCTGCAGCCCATTCCACAAGTGGCCCAGAATATAAAAATGTCTCAGATTTTATCTTATGCACAAAACAAAACTCCTCTTGCAAACTTACCTTTTAGAAAATCTCTTGTTGGGAGGGAACAATACTAGCAACAACTTATGATTCACTAAATAAAACACCACTGTCTTTCCAGTATTGGAAAAAGTAATGATAGCATATGTTTTTTAAAAGAAGCCCCTTTGTACAATGCAGATTAACCACATTTTCAGCAAATTGAAGCATTACATATGCTAATAAAGGCAAAAACACTTAGCATTTCCCATTGTGTTTCTGGTCTCAGTCAGCCCTGAACATCTTAATGAGTACAGGAAGAGTATGCAGTGAAATTAAGATCTCTGCTTTGTTTTATGCTACTAAACTTTTCAATTACAGAAATTGTCTTGTAGGATTTTCCCTGCTGTGCAAACATACATATCTCATTACACAGATTGGCTATATGGAAACTGGATGATTAAAAGTACACAAATATTTTAAATGCACAAAGTCTTACCATATTAATGTATTCATTCAAAAGACATTTAGAACACTATAGGGTTTAATTATATATTAAGAAGACAGTTCGAAAGTGAAAATCTTGCCCTACCCAGTTTGGCTCAGTGGATAGAGTGTTGGCCTGCTGACCACTCTGGTCAAGGGCACGTATCTCGGTTGCAGGCTCCTCCCCAGCCCAGGCCCTGGTCAGGGTATGAAAAAGAGGCAACAAATGGATGTTTTACTCTCACATTGATATTTCTCTCTGTCTTTTCCTCTCTCTAAAAATCAATGGGAAAATATCCTCAGGTAAGGGTAAGTAAAATAAAATAAGTGAAACTCTTAAGTACCATTGGGTCAGCTTCTCGCTGGGGTATGAATTTTCAAGGTCGGCCCACTCTGATTTCATGCCCATAGTTGGAAAACTAGGAACTACATTTTGGTATTAATACTGAGGAGACTTGAGATTGCAATGTATTATTGTGTGTAACTCAGTTACAATTGAGACTTCTCAGCCACCTAAAAGACATTGGTTAAACTTGTTTTCAACATGACATGTGGCCTGGGACAGAGCACATGATGTCCCTACATTTTCTAGTATTTCCTGCAGTTGGCATCCTCATGCTTCTCTCTGTTCCCACACTGCTGGGTCTGTCCTTTGTCCAGGGAGTGCACATGTGAAAAGCCCAGTTCCATCACTGGTTCAAAAACATACCCACATGAAGCACTTTATGACTGTTTTGTGTATGGGGAGGGGAGTGTCATTGAGATGAATCACATAAGGAGCAATTAGCCTTCTGATATGCTCATAATAATACTTTAAGTTTTATGCGTTTACATTTTTCATTTTAGCTGTGATAACCTTGGACCCAGAAAGGTTAAGTAAGCTGACTAAGGTCATCAGACTATAAGCTGCCAGAGTCAGTATTACATCCAGATCCTTGTGACTACCTCAGACTGCCTGTTACAAATATGTCTCATTCGAACATTCTGTTTCACTGTAATGAGATTGCTCAGATGTACAAGTATCAATTTATAAAATTGGTTTTTAATGAGAAATGCCTAAGTATACAAATGCAATAAAAATATCGTTTATTTCTATAAGCAACACTGAAGCAGATTATAAACTTTTAAGAGAAACCTAGAAGACTTCATTTTTAACCATTGTTACATAGTTCTGTAAGTATACAAAATAGGTGTAATTGGTTATATCTTAAAAAATAAAAGATAAAGATGAGCTAGGTCACAATACAAGGGAAATGTAAGTATTTGCCAGTTCTAATCCACATAATTTATGAAATCTAAAAATCCAGGTTTAAGTGGAAACTCTGCCTATTGACTAGCTGAATAAAATATTGATTCGCATATTTCCATGTTAAAATATTTAGAAATTTCATCAGTTTCAGTACTGTGTGTAATTTTCCAACCTTTCTGTATTTACCTAACTTTTTTTTGATGAAGTGGTTTCCCCTAGTTTTCCCAAGAAAGTGAAATATTTAACGCTGTTGATTGATTAATATTATAAACGAATGTAATTTATGTAGAAACGCAGCAGCAAATGGTTCTTGTGCTCATTCCTGCATAAACAATACACTTGTTCTGTTATGTAATTTTACTTCCCTAAACAGAAGGCTCCCTGGGCGATAGACAGATGTTTCTATAGTAGGGTAATTAATGTTATATTTCATTAAAAAGAATGCTTTGAATATGTAAAAAGTGGACCCTTGGCCCAGACTCCCATGTAACTGGCTCCACGTTTTCTTAGACTTTCTGTCCCCCGTCCCCCCCATGGGATATCTCTATAGCTCATCAATAAATTCAGCAGTTTTGCTTAAACTTGTTTAGTAGATTTCTTTTACTTCCTACCTTAATGAAAAAAAAACAAACACAAATAAAACAAAAGACAAACAGCTAAGAGGAAAGCATGATTGGAGTCAAATAGGATAGGGATACATTTATTGGGGTCATCTTTCTGTAGAAAATTTAGGACTTAGTACACTTAGAATAAGAGGAACAAAAGTAAAGAAATGCCATATAACATCAGCAGGTCCCTATATTTAGGATGTTGTTGGCTAAATTTCACAATCTGCTTGAACTCTTCTTTCTCTGAACGTAAGTTAGAAGAAGAGATCGAAAACTTAGAGGAATCCACAGGCAGCAAAATCTCAGACATATGCCGAAGCAATTTCTTCACTGATACCGCTCCTAGGGCAATGGAAACTGAAGAGAAAATAAACAAATGGGACTACACCAAAATAAAAGCTTCTGCACAGCAAAAGAAACCATCAACAAAACAACAAGAAAGCCCACTGCAGGGGAGAATCTATTTGCCAATGTTATCTCCGATAAGGGTTTAATCTCCAACATTTACAGGGAACTCATACAACTTAACAAAAGGAAGATAAACAACCCAATCAAAAAATGGGAAACGGACCTAAATATATACTTTTTGAAAGAAGACAGAAGGAAGACCAAGAGACATATGAAAACATGCTCAAAGGCACTAATCATCCTGGAGATGCAATGCAAATCAAAACGACACTGTGGGACCATCTCACACCTGTCAGAATGGCTATCATCAACAAATCAACCAACGACAAGTGCTGGTGAGGATGTGGAGAAAAAGGAACCCTCTTGCACTACTGGTGGGAATACAGACTGGTGCAGCCACTGTGGAGAACAGTATGGAGTTTCCTCAAAAAAACTAAAAATGAAATTCTCATTTGACCCAGTGATCCCACTTCTCGGAATATATCCCAAGAAACTAGAAACACCAATCAGAAAGGATATATGCACACCTATGTTCATAGCAGCACAGTTTACCATGGCTAAGATATTGAAATAGCCTAAGTGCCTATCAGCAGTTGAGTGGATTAAAAAACTGTGGTACATCTACACAATGGAATACTACGTTGCGGTAAAAAAGAAGGAATTCCTACCATTTGCAACAGCATGGATGGAACTGGAGAGCATTATGCTAAGTGAAATAAGCCAGTCAGAGAAAGATAAATATCACATGATCGCACTCATTTGTGGATTATAATGAACAACATAAACTGATGAACAAAAACAGATCCAGAGACAGAGAAGCACCAATCATACTGTCAAACCTCAGAGGGAAGGTAGGGGAGGGTGGGGGTAAGGGGAAAAGATCAACTAAAGGACTTGTATGCATGCATATAAGCCTAACCAATGGACACAGACAACAGGGGTGTGAGGGCATGAGTGGGGGTGGGGTGGGGGGCTAGAGGGTAATAAGGACACATATGTAATACCTTAATCAATAAAGAAATTAAAAAACAACAACAATGGTTCCACTGCCTCCCCCTCCAAAAAAATAACAAAAATAAAGAGGATGAAAAACAAGATCTTCTCCCTGTAATGCCCTTCCATGGCCATGAATATTTACTTTCAGTGGTAACTGAAGAATGTGTACATACTCTTCCTATGTGCTGTTGTGATGATACCAAATTGCCACCTGCTGTTCAAATGACAATTTTGTGTTCTTATCTGGAACTTAAGAGGACACTACTTTTTATTTGCAGTTTAGAGTTTAAAATGGTATGATTTACCTCTACTCGGAGAAGTAAGAGGACAAATGCTCCATACAGATTGTAGACTTTACCTCCCCTGTGAAAATTCCACATTATACTGTGAATAATGTAAACTGTTCTGTTGTGTGTACCTGTGTGTGTGTGCATGTATCCAATCTTTTTTTTTAATTTCATACTTAATGCCAAAAAAAGGAGTCATGGACTTGAGACACCAATAGCATGTGAATAACCAGAGTAGGGAACATTCCTAATGTTTTATATGACCTGGAAGACAACACTGATGATGCATGTGTATTGTACAGATATGAAGGAAAACTGATTTATGGAACAATTGTCTTTTCATGGCATATTTGTCCCAACTACAAGACAAATTGAGTTTTGGGGAGTTTCATGTTAGACAAGCAGGTTGGAGGAATCTTATGCACAGAATATTGCTTTTCCCTTTTAGAACATAATTATATCTGTTCTACTAACAGCGAGAAAAGTTCAGAAAGAAATACTACGACTGTTAATTCCAAAACCTTAATATATTCCTACTATTTTTTTGGTTCTCTGCAAGTACACAGTGTTATATTTGCCAAGTTATAGTCATAAGTTAGATCTTTAAAGTTTTTTTAAACTGGGTATTATAGAGCACATACTTCTCACTGTTAATGTGGTTACTTGTTTTAATGAACAGGCATTTTTGTTGGAGTATCAAATGCACAGGGAAGGGTACAGCTCAAACTTTCACAAAGCAAGCATCTATGCAACCCACACCCAAGTAAAGAATCAGGATACTACCAGCACCTCGGATCCCCCACCTGTGCCCCTTCCTGGCACTATGCATGCTCACAAAGGTAACCACTATCCTCACTTCTACCTCCTCTGGTTAATTTTGAACTTTTTATAAATGGAGTCACGTAGCATATTTTGCTTGTGTTTGACTTCTTTCACTCAATGTTATTTCTTTTTTAAAAAAATATATTATATTGATTTTTTTTTTACAGAAAGGAAGGGAGAGGTATAGAGAGTTAGAAACATCAATGAGAGAGAAACATCGATCAGCTGCCTCCTGCACACCCCGCACTGGGGATGTGCCCGCAACCAAGGTACATGCCTTTGACCAGAATCGAACCTGGGACCCTTCAGTCCACAGGCCGATGCTCTATCCACTGAGCCAAACCAGTTAGGGCTCAATGTTATTTCTGTGAGGGGCATCCATAGTATTGCACATGCAGTCATGCTCCGTTTAATGACATGGATTTATTATGAGATATGTCATCAGGTAATTTCATCATTATGCAAACATCACTCAGTGTATTTATACAAACCTAGATGGGATAGCCTACTGTAATTGTATGTGCTATACTCTTACATGACTGGCAAAGCAGTAAGTTTGTTTACAACAGCATCACCACGAACACATGAGAAAGGTGTTCTGTGATGTTGCCATGGCTACCACATCACTAGGTGATAGGAGTAGTTCAGCTTCATAATGACCTTATGGGACCAGTATTGTATATGTGATTCGTCATTGACCAACCTGTCCTTATGCAGCGCATGACTCTTTCTGCAATCTCTTTATTTTCCTTGGCATATAGTATTTCATTGTTTGAATGAACCATAATTTATTTATCCATCCTAATGTTATTATTTGGGAGGATTAGGAGTAATGCTGCTATGAACACTCCTGTACATTGTGTGTGAACATATGATTCTTTCCTGTATGTATATCCTTAGAAGTGGTTACTTTTGGAAAAATTGTGACTGACTGATTAAAAAATATTCACATATTAAATGTTTTTTTCATAAGGTGTATTAAAATCCCCTATGGATTTTTGTAGCATCAAATGATCACACACACACACACACACACACACACACACCACTTAACATAATGACTGCCACACAGTAAACAGTTATTAAAGGTTACTTGAATGGACACGCAGAGTTTAACAAAAAAGGTGATTTGAAAGACAATACTATGTCGGAAGTTTAACTTTAACTAAACTAAGCATTCCTCTAATTATAATTCTAAAATTTGGGTTGTTTCATCATGAATCCTTTCCTAATCTCTCCTGTCCATTTGAACGGGAAATTGGAGAACTGAACACTAATAGGAATATGATAATACTGGATTAAATGCCTCTTAGTAAATTTGCCTAGCACTTGATAATTCACTGAGTGCCGGCCTATTGCTAAACAAAGCTCAGATAGTGTAAAGCACAAAGCTGTACCCATCCATGGGGTCTCTAAGCCGATGATTCTGCATTTGCAGAGAAACCTACTAAATGGTGACAGTTTGCACGGATCCTCCATGGTTGCACACCCTGCCTCCCACCCCCAGCATAATTTGCAACACAGTTTTGTTGCTGTTCAATTTGCAGACAGAGTTTTCATTTTAGTAACCAGCCCGTGATACAGTATTTATACATCTGTCCATTTGGAGAGCTTCCGTTAGCAGACTAAAGCCCTTAAAGCTGGCCAGTGGGGGCTGCTGGCTTTCTAAGCACGGTGTATGGAGAGCTGACTGAGGGATCCGAATTTGAAAATTGGCTCCCATCTTCTTGTGATGTGTCATTTTGTAAATGGCTCAAATGAAAGGAGAGAGAGAGAGAGAGAGAGAGAGAGAGAGAGAGAGAGAGATCTTAGGTCTGTCATTTTGCTCTTTTGTTTCTTTGGCCATGTTCTTCAAGCAAGCAGAGTATTTTGAAAAATCCTTTTACATATGCTTGTTTCTGCAACGTATCATGTGCAGAGTTAGAGCTCGCTCAAGAAACCACTAATCAGAAAACACAGACGAATAGCTGGCATTTTATCCTCTACTCTCAGCCTTGTGCCTGCTCAGTGGCCTCTCTCCCATTTTTAAATGTGCTTGGGGTATATGGGGGATAGCACTGAGGCACAGGACTGTTGAGCAGGGTGTGAAGTCCATTGCTGTTAGGGGCCAGGCAGGTGATGGAAAGGGTGAAGCTTGTATATACGCTAAAAGGAGAGGCAGGGGCTATTTCAAGTGGAAAGTGCAGGCTTTCCTGAAAGTATGCAAATACATAAAACAAAAATAAAAACAAAAATACCTCTGTTAACTTGGTTTCCGCCTCCAACTCTTTACCAACACAAGCAATGCTTTGAACCAATCTCCATGGGGCTGTGTGAGAATTTCCCTGGGATATACATCCTCGGGCTGGTCTTCTCTGATGCATAAGTGAATAAATATATACAATTATGTATATGTCTCCAGGTAGTGCTGGATTGCCTCTCAGAATGATGCCTACCCCAGTCGCACGCTCATTGGCAAAGAGAGCTCACTTCCCCATGAGTCCTGGGACATATCCAACTTTCTAATTATTGCCAACTTAAAACATATAACGTGTTGTCTTGATATGGTCTAAGTTTGCCTTTTTTCCAGTTGCCAAGATATTTTAGTGTTCTTTCACATTCTTATGACCATTTTGGGTTTCTTTCTCTGGATACTGCTGATTTGTTTCCTTTGCCTATTTTCTCTGATGTTTGCCCATTGTCCAGCTGATCGGAGTCCCCTGCTGGTCCTACATACGGACTCCTTGTTTAAGACACTGGGCACATCATCTCCCTTTCTGCCTCCCATTCACTCCTCTTTGAAATTTACTAATTTCGTTGAAATCAGAGTATGTTCTTTTGCCTGTGTTTTGGGAGTTTTGTTGAAGAATCCCTTTAGCCCCATGTGTGCTGAAGAAGGGACAAGCTTTATTCGTGCCTCGGGAGAGACATGGAGATGTTCTCAGAAATAGGCTGATGGTAACAAACTATAATTGGTTCTTAAGTTCCCGTGGATGCCTCAAAAACCCATGCTGCTCTCCTCCCTGGCAGTAAAATATGCTTAGCTATGGCAAGACCAGCCAAAAGGTCGTTTCTCTTTGTAGATGAAACATTAAGGTATAGTCTATTAGAATTCCTCTTGTGCTGTGGCCTCCCCGGTGACGCTTGAGCTATTGGGGCACTGAGAAGAAACTGACAAGAAATGGGGATGATGCAGACTGAAAGGTCCCAGGTTCTATTCCGGTCAAGGGCATGTACCTTGGTTGCGGGCACATCCCCAGTAGGGGATGTGCAGGAGGCAGCTGATTGATGTTTCTCTCTCATCAATGTTTCTAACTCTCTATCTCCCTTCCTCTCTGTAAAAAATCAATAAAATATATTAAAAGAAAAAAAAGAAATGGGGATGAGTCTACTGACTATGTCCTCTGGTCCTCCGGGAAATATTAAAAATGGAAAGACAAAGCAAAGTGTATTTGTACTTGGTCATTGTTACTTTGGCGATACTGTTCATTTTATATTCATAGGTGTAATCTTAGCATAATGCAAAAGAGAATGAATGCCCATTCCTTCAATTAACCTTTAGAATGTTCTGTTTCTAAATGAAGAAAGTGAAAACATAAGCTCATGATGGTATTTCCAAAATTTGAGGCTTTCTTTAGCTGACTTTTGGGGAGACCGAAATAGCATTACTATCCAAAGGCTTGCATGCAATAACTCCTTCAGTTAAACTTTCATTTGGCCTTGGCATCCTATGTCGGCTACGGAAAAGATTTATGGTCCATGAGAGCCTATACTTCATTAGCGAGACATGAAGAGCAGTGAGATGCATAACTAAATGAAAAACGCAGTCATGGAGGTTTAAGGGAATGTTGTTGTTGCCAATAATGTTTTTTAATATTGTAGCGGAGGTTGATTCTGCTATGGATGCTTCACTGTTTCACCTGCTAGAGTCCATTCCTTGCACACGGATTGCTATGCTGATTTTTGCAAGCTTATAAAACTTGAGCTTTTCGTCTTGCATTCATTTTCCTACTACAGGGCATCCACATAGGATACCTGTTTCCTTTTGACTAAACCTATCCCAGGAGGTGAGCCTAATCTGCTGCCTGCCACAGAGACTGAATTGCAAGGCTTTATAACTTTGACTTTTTAAAAAAATACATTTTTATTGATTTCTGAGAGGAAGGGAAAAGGAGAGATAGAAATATCAATGATGAGAGAGTATTCTTTTTTTTGTGGTTGTTTTAATTTTATATTTTTTAAATTTCTTTATTGATTAAGGTATCACATATTTGTCCTCATCCCCCCATTCCCATCCCACACCCCTCCCCACACATGCCCCCACCCCCCTGTTGTCCTTAACCGCTGGTTAGGCTCATATGCTTGCACACAAGTCCTTTGGTTGATCTCTCCCCTTTACCCCCACCTTTCCCTACCCTCCCTCTAAGGCCCGACAGTCTGATCCATGCCTCCTTGTTTCTGGGTCTGTTCTTGTTCATCAGTCTATGTTGTTCATTATTTCCCCTAGATGAGTGAGGTCATGTGCTATTAGAAATACACTTATAAGAACCGAAAATGAGACAAGCAATAATGGTTATGGTGACAGGCAAATGAATCAGTCTGAGAGAGTATTCTTGATCTGCTGCCTCCTGCATGCCCCCTACTGGGGATCAAGCCCACAACCTGTGCATGAGCCCTGACCAGGAATCCAACCATGACCTTCTGGTTCATAGGTCAAGGCTCAACCACTGAGCCACATAAGCCAGGCTTGACTTTCTTTTGCGCTACTATGTGGCATCTCTTGTCAAGAGTGTTGAAAACACTACAAGTAATATTTTTCATTGCATTTCCTAATATTTGTCCTGGGTTAGAGATTTAGAATAAATCTGGAATTATCAGTTCTGCTTAAAATAGTGTGGGAATTTTAAAAATCCCAAATGTAGGTAAGTTTGAATCTGATCAATTTTTAAACTTTATTCTAAATATTTTAGCATTTTAATCATTGTCAAAGTAGAGATGGCACATTAGTGGACACAATGAGTATTTCAAAATTGGATAAGAACTCTAGCTAATGTGATATCAAAATGAAATATTGTATTTTATAACCATTGACCCTAGTCACCTGAACTAATGAATTACCATGAATTTTAAGTATCACTGCAGATTGGGGGGGTGGGGAGGGAGGAGGGCCTACTGTGCAAATAAATACACCAGAAACAACAAAAGAACCCCGGCATGTGAAATAAACCAGAGAAATGGGTCATTTGATTCTATTAAATTAAAAGGGAATGAGAGGGACATCCCTGCGATGAGACAGGAGTTTAAACATGAGCATTAAAAGTTCTTATCTGTGTGAAGTTGGGCAAGTCACGTCAGTTTTATCATCCATTCAGTGGGACTAATGATGCCCACAACTTAACATTGTATGGGGAATAAATGGTTTAACAGTGCATGTAGAAGCTCATGGCATTCTTTGCTGCTCCAGGCCATCCCACCTGCTGTCTCCTGTGTCTGGAAGGTCACAGCTGACTCTTCGACCTACATGTCAGCACCTTGAATAGCCTATTCTGACCACTTTCCTTCTACTTTTTCTGTCACACAGAATCCAGTTTACCTGACTCACAGCACTTTTCCCAACCTTACATCATTTATTTCTTTGATTTCTAGTTTATTTCTTATATCCCACACAGGCCATTCGCTCCATGAGGGCCAGAATTAATTCAGTCCTACTCACCATTCACTCCCCAATGCCAAGAACATTCTCTGTCAGGCACAGGGAAGGCAATCAAGAAATATTTGTTGAATAAATGATGATGGGATAAAAGTGTTTTGTACAATATCTGTCACATAATAAGCGCACAGAAAATATTTACTATATTTTTCTTCGTCTTATTGTTATACAAGTATATGGTTCCTTCAGTAACATCTATACTAATTCATATATGGAGAAAAAGGAGAAGTTTTTAAAAAATATTCACCCCAAACACAAGGGCATGCTTTCCCTGGCACAGAGAGGTAATTTGATGAGCCCTGTTTTAATTTACCTTCATTTGAAAATGTAACATATTCAGGAATCACATTCCACAAAATTTGTCCAATGTTACTATTAAGGAATTTTTTTTAGGCAGGAGAATAGCCAGCTATCCAAGAGCCTTCCAGTACTTGTAGACAGACTATGGCCTTATTTGACCTAGGTAGTTGTCGGATACATAATTGTGCTTAAATATAAAATGGGAACCAGCCAGTGTTCTTCATCCAGAAATGCAATAACAATGACACCCCATCTGGACAATGATATGGCAGCTGCTGGGAAACAGCAGGCAGGAGGGATGAATTTTGGACAGAGTTTTAGTGTAAAATCTGACAAGAAGGAATAGATCCAGGTAAGCAAATTATAGTGATCCAGTTGCAACTTACTTGGATTTGTAATCTGATTATTTGAAAGGGTAGCCTGCGTGTTATTACTGGCAAAACGATGCTGGGGCATGAGACTTCAAGGACTCAAAAACAGGCCTTGAAGGCAGTGTGTCTTGATCCTCCTGCGAGTCATGACAGGCACACATGGCAACTGAACACATGTGCCTGGGTAGTGTGTCACTTTAACCCTCCTGGGAGGGTATCAAAATATGTCAAGTTTTTAAAAATGTAGGAGATAGGTGGGGCCATGGAGGTTTCAGACATCACTGTTTATCCTCTGGGTGGCACCTTTCAGTGCCAGGAAGGTGGCTATCACACGAGGAACACTTTCTCATTGTTCTCCCTGCCAGAATTCTTGCTGATGCTGAGTGCAGATTGTCAGCCCTCAACTGGCCTGCTCATTATCTGATTTGGGGAAAGAGAATCTGCCTGGTTCTTCTTCCATTTGCTTTCAAAACTTGAAGGTTGTAATATGTCCCTGTCATTCTTCAAGCTAAGCATTCCAAATGACTTCAGCATATTTATTTCACTGGGAAATAGAGGCTGAATTGGCCCTGAGTCCCATCAAGATTTGAATGCATTCAGAACCCTGAGGAGGAAGAGGTGAGGCTCACTGTGTGTGAAGGTGCAGCTTTGGGCAGAGTAGCCCCTACCGTGGCCAAGGTCATCTTCATGACCTGAAAACATCCCAGGATTTTAATGCCTTCTGTGGGAGCGGGGCAGGGGGAATCATGATAAGTCCACATTGAAGCACTGTATGAATATCTACACATATGCCATTTTCTAAATACTTAAAATATTAATGTATGTATCATTCAAACATATAAATAGGCATTAAAATTAATGAGATGATTTACTGACTTAGTGGGACAAAGGCATCTGTAAAATTGGCCTTGTGTTCTAAACTAGAGGCCCGGTGCACGAATTCGTGCATGGGTGGGGTCCAGCTGACCCACCCCAATGGGGACTGATCAGGGTGATCAGAATGGGGCCAGTCGGTGGGGAGGGGCTGCAGGTGGTTGGTGGTCCAGCCCTGCCCCTGATCAGGGTGGGTGAGGGCAACAGGGAGAGGGGCCGCAGGTGGTTGGCCAGCCGGCCCTGCCCCCTGGTCGAACTCCCGGTTGAACTCCAGGTCGAAGGGACAATTTGCATATCAGCCTTTTATTAGTATAGATTTTATTTTTAGGGTATACTTTATGAGAATTCTTATCATAATTTAACTAAAATTTTTCCAAATTGAATCCCATGTTCACTGGTTCAATAATTGGCCCCTGTACATGGGCAAGGGGAGACCAATGAAAGAGGCAGACCATTCCAGATTGGTAGGGGCATGTTTGTTTTCATAAGAAAGGGAACTGACATATGAGGCTTGTCTTGGGCAGCTGAAAGAGGAGTAGATTTCCACACACGCCTACAAGAATTTTACAAGTTACACAGAGGCCTCACCTGGGTTCAGTCACATATACCATCCAGAAGGTCCCAAGAACACTTTGCTTTCTCAAGGCTGTGTCCTTCAAACAGTTCAAACTTTGGGAATGGGTGGTGAGCATTCCAAGGACACAGAATGGGTGAGGAGCCTCCAATTGCTGGGCCCAGCTTAAGGGTCAATTAGAGGTCATGACCTATCAATGACCTCTGCCGACATGCTGCAAAAGTCACTTTCAAGATATTAGTTGATATTCCTCAAAAAAAGTATAGCATGTTACCTAGCATCCACAGTTTCTCATCTTACCTCTTACTACATGTGACAATATTTTAAAAGTAGAGTTAGATATATTATACTATATTGCTATCCTAATTTATTTATCACCTCCAAACTACATTTTACATAAATTCTCTAATATATGAACAGTTGTTAGAATATTTTTTCATGGCCATTATGATATATTTATTAAATACTAAATTCATATACTTAATATTTCCTAGATAGGATACTTCACTACATATTATATAAAGTTTTTCTTTTTTAAATTATTTTTGAATTTGCTTAGTACTGTTAATTCTTGGTATAATTTTAATGCACACTATAATATTATTATTGTTATACATTATACTTTGTGCTTCTTATTACATTTGAGGTATAATAATATTTAATAGTTCTTTTTGTTTTGTGATTTTAAAATATAATTATCTAATTCTTAATATAGACTTTTTTATGTGAATAATTTAAACCTTTACATACATATTCATTATAAATTAGTAGAACACTTAAGTCACTGAAATGTTAAGGGGAAATACTACTTTAATAAAAACAAAATATACCAACAAAGTTTTAAGAAGAAAAGTCTTCTGATCTGTTTTGCTTGTCAGCTCAGCTTATACAGCTGAGTGCCTCTAAAGTAAAGCTAATTCCCTAGTAAACAATAAAATAAGTGGTTTGGAAATTTAAATATTAGGTTTTAGATCATTATCCTGTTTATTTATTTAATCAAGACAGTAAATTGAAAACCCAACTTGGCAACCCCGTGAGCTGATGGCCTGCAAGTTCTTGCTCTTTCCTTGGAGGACAGGAATTATATAATCTCTTCTAAACAATTGGATTGCATAGTCTATATTTTTCGTTTCCTTGAACATTGGAAACACTTTGGAGTCCATTTATAAGTCTGATTTGGTGGTTTATGCTGCTGGACCATCTTTATGGGAAAACCATTTTGAATTGAAGTTCTTCTGTTGTTTTGGTGTAAAACCACTTTGAATAGGTCTTAAGATGAGTCTATCTTTATCTCCCATTCTGCATGGTACACACAATGATTATGATGTTAAGTGTCATTCATAGCTCTGTCCTATGCTCTGAAATAACTGAAAAGGCTCAGGAACACAGCATGTTGCCAGGAAGAAATCAGTTTAATTGGAATTCAGAGGATGGTATGACATGTACCTTCAGCGTTCCCATCAGTTTGTCTCTTTCTGAATCCATCGGGGATGGCCACATGGACCCCACTGCTACTGTTGTCTTTCTTCCTTGCAGCTCTTCCCCTTCTTCTTCTGACATCTGCCTCCTCCACCATGTGTGCTCTGGCCAGGAGGACTCATTGGTCCTGGTGTTCAAAGCCAGCAGAGTCAGTAATGACGAAACTTTTACATGCCACCCCGTGTCCTCACGGGTTTGAGACACACTTGACCACTAGGTCCTCAACTGCTTAACTGCTGCCTCAACATTCTTAGCAGGAGAGATTAAGAGGGAACATTCTATCCTGCTGAGATATTAGCAGGCTAAAAGGCTACTATCTTTTATCTTTGACAGACTGTATAGGTATAAGGGGATGAATGATTCAGAAGACTTGTTCTAACGTATACTGTAATGTTAGTTTTTAGATATTGTTACATTAAATATTGTCAACATAAGAAACATCCAACCCTATAGACAATTTTTATGACTCTATTTGAGCCAAACTGACCACAGTTGCTGGGAAGCCAAATCTCAATGCTTTGAGAAACTGCTCTAAAGAATGTCAGTTTTACAGCTTATCTTTTACATTAGAATCAAAGGCGGAGTTGTAAGGGAGGTTACATGAAATTCACTGGTGGTAGATTAGGGAGGAGAGAGGAAACAAATTGAGGAAATCTCTGAAATTGAATAAAAAGTAAAATGGAGAGAAAAATAATTCTTTTACATTGGTAGGTACAAGATAATTAATAATTAATATTTATAGCAGATGGAGATGGTATTTAGGGAACAAGATAACAATGAGGGGTTCTGTGGTCCTGTGCTCTGGTGGGAGGTTGTACCCTGAGGGGTCTGGAAAAAGGGGGTTATGCTGACATTCCCATGGTATGTCATCCTAGATGCAAAATGACAATAGATGGCATTACTTACTTTTTCTAGGACGGTGGGAAGAACTACTTGTGCACAAAATTAAGAGCAACCTTACTTGCACATATAACCACAGTTAGGACCCATCCACACACAGCACTCTCACCTTCAGTCTTGTGACTGCTACTAAGTTGATTAACTGTCTCAGTTTGCCCAGGCTTTCTGGAGCCAGAACTTTCAGTGCTAAAACTTGGAGAGTCCTGGGAACTGCCAGTTTGAATAAAACCAGGAAAATTTCCAGGAAGTGGGACTTTAAAAAAAAAAATTATAAAACTGTGAAAGTCCCATGAAATGAGTTGGTCGCCTTACTGGCAACCAATTTCTGCATCACGGTAGATTTGAGTAAGTTCATGCTCAAAGATGAGTTGAAGTAGTCCTTGCTTCAGATTAAATTGGGTAGCAAAGCCTGTTATCTTTCAGGATAAAATGTCCAATTTTGTTATGCCTGATTGCCACAACTTATACTAGCTTCCTATTTTCCTGGGGAAAAAATTCTGTTTCTCAAATTGGCATATCAAGTACCTCACAATCTGACCTGTACCTTCCTCTCTGCACCACCCCCTAACTCCCTACCCTACACAAATTATTCTTTCATCTCCTTCTTACCCTATCTTCATACTCCTTCATTCCCATCAGCATACTTATTCTATAAGACAGCTCAAATGTCATGGCCTTGAAAATATTTCACATACCCATTATTTAGGCATGTCTTCTTCACTAGACTATTTATCAAAAACAGTGGTCATGACTTATTTTTTTTTAAATCTCCAGTGCTTAATCTCTTGTCTGATGCACAATAAACTTTACTGAGTGAATATCTTAGACTGATACATTTTTATTGTTTTTAAGCAGATAAAAAATCTGCAACGCTGAGAGGTCAAAGGATTTTCTCTATATCAATAGATAGGAAAAGATTGAAGCAGGGCTTGAACTAAGGTCTTCCAACTCTAAAGACCATGAATTCATCACCATTTCCATTGTATATTTGGGTTGCCAATAACATACACTCATAACTTGCAATGGAGAATTCCAGAAAGGGTCAGGATAGAAATATGTTTCCAGAGAATGAGAAAGAAAATCCTTATTTTGAAGCAATGATCTGCAACACAATAGAATTCTTCAAAGGGAAAATGGATTTTGGAATAGAACTGCTTGCATTAAAAAGAGTCATTGTCTTCTGTCTTGCCTATTTTAGTTAATGTTAGACCGGACTTGTTGATTTAGGTCAGTTTGCTGAACTTTACATCACATTAATTTAGTATGTGATATTTATCATACAAACCTTAAAAAAAACTGAAATAGGATATTGTTTATAATATCCTTTGTGCATAGAAGAGGGAAATGTTACTAGTCTGATAAATCAGTCCATTCAATTGGCATTAATTTAATTTAAACTCCATGATTTTATCACATTTCCATCAGGTTCACTTTGGAGACTTTCCTTATTTTCCTCAGTCAATTTAATCTTTAATAAATAAGTTAAAGAATCAAAGGTGATGGATGTGCAGAGTTACTGTACCTGTCAATGTAAGAAACATTCAAACCTGTAGATAATTTTTGTGAGTTTATTTGAGCCAAACTTTGATAATTGCTGGGAAGCAAAAATCTCAACAGATTGAGAAAATGCTCCCTAGAGAATGGCAGTTTTGCACCTTATTTTCTACTCTATAATCAAAGTAGGAGGCATAAGGGGGTTACATGAAATCCATTGGTGATAGATTAGGGAGGAGGGAGAAAGCAAAGTGGTGAAACCGCTGGGATTGGATAAAAAAGATAGACACATACTTCTTTTACATTGGTGGGTACAGGATAGTAAACAGTCAACAATGAACTCAATAACAATGAGGGGTTTGTGGTCTTTGATGCAGAAGCTGTGCTTTGAGGGGTCTGTAAAAAGGAAAGTACTTGACATCCAATGTTATGTTATCATAGATGCAAAAATGACAATAAGTTTAATTAAGGTGAAAATTGACCTTTGTCAGGGAAGATTCCAACCTAGCACGTGACTGCCCACCATAAACTGCTTTTGTTATCAGAGGGGAGCATGCATGCCCTGTCCTTGCCCTGTTGCTGCTGGGGGTGGAGCTCTTGCAGTATCTCCAGAAAATGAATTTTCTGAGATCTCAAGGGAGGATGGGATATAGCAGAAAGCTTTATTTCCATGGAATGACACCCCTGGGTCTCCAAAGTCCCATTTCCCTTAGTCCAGCCATAGAAGAAGTATAGCTGGGGTTTCAGAGGAGCTTAAAGCAGAGCCAGTGTCCAGAGTTTCCCTTCCATATTTGCATAGTCCAATATAGCATCAGGCTAGCTGCTGTCCGTTAGTCCATTGTGTGTGGGGTCCGCATGGTCGTGGGCCATATGGGCAAATACAAGAGAACCAGGAGAGCATGCCCCAAGCCATAAGAGTCCCAAGAAAGCCAATTCTTTCTCTAGGGGATTATGGATCTCCAAATTTCCACATGCTTGCAGGGGCCAACGACCTCTGTTCCCAGGTGTCACTGACAGAAACACCTTCCCTGGCCCCTCAACTTTACTGGCATTTACTCTCTCCCCTTGGTTGAATACCTGGGGAGTATGAAAATGCGGCTTCCTGATGAAGCTGCTCAAATGACACGCCTATCATGTCTGACTTCCCCTTTGCTACTTTCCCATTACTAATAACTAGCTCATTACAATGGTATCACTTTTAGTTAAAATTTTTAATTTCAGACCAACCTTTTTGGTTATTTCAGGTCTCTGAAGCCATCATGCAGGTCTCTGCTGAGCTTGTCAGGTTTGGTATGTGGCCCCTTTTCATCCACATACCTCAAAGCCATTTTTAAAGAGCTAATTTGTAAAGAAATATTGTCACATTTTTTATATTGACTAAAAATTGAAAGTCTTCAACATCAATGTTCCTACTTTGGCCGCGATTTCTTCTGTGGGCCTGGAACATATTTCCTGACTTTTCAGATGCTTTGTTTCTCCCGCAATTAGAATAAGTAAGTATTCAGTTGTCATGGAAATACTCCCCTCTATGAAAATTCTTAAAACAGAAGCTGTCTTGCTTTGTCCCTCTTTGCAGAGAAGGCAATTGTTGTGCCACCTTTACCCTCCTTTCTACGTGCTTCCCTTTATATCTCAGGTGCCTTCCAATCCAAATTACTTCATGGCCCTTTCATGGTGCTTAATCTCTAAATAAAAACGCCTCTCCCCATTCATGAGAAGCAGTAAGGCTATTCAGATGGGGAGTCCCAAGCTTTCCGGAATTGACCATAATCATTGAAACGGTGTGGGTTTGGAGCTGAGGCCTTGCTAGGTGCCTCTAGGTTAATCCCAACTCGGAATACTTCAGTGGTTATTTGGAAATAGACTACTGTGTGGGGCATGAATGACTGCTGGCCTCAGCGGCTGGTGCACCAGAACCACATCCGGCTCATCTCCCCGTGGAGATCTCACCTTACACTGTTTGGTGAGTCAATTACAATGTCACCACGCATTTTTCAGGATAGGCACTTGATGATTATTTGTTCAGTGAAAGGAAACACCAAGTAGGTTCTGATAAGGTTCTTTGTTCTAGGGATAGCAAGGTGGGTGAGCTGTTCTTAGAGAGCGGGTGGTTTAGTGATAAGAGCATGGAAATATAACCCATTGTCTGTCCTAGATCATTTAGTTATATATTCACTGAGCCATTACAAATATGTAAGCACTGTGCTTGGTGCTGAAAATTCAGTGGTGGCATCATGGTGTGTTACAGAACTTGCCATCTCCCAGGATAGAAATCAAAAGAGATCACTAGAAACCGACACAGAGAAGAAGGTTCATTTAGCTTAGGCACAGGAAGGCTGCACCGCAAAGGGAAAGGAAGGGAGTTGCTTCCCAAACAGAGGCTGGGGAGAATTTTAAAGAGGCTTGGGCAGGAAAAGTGAAGCCCAAGTATGGAGAGGGGAGGGCTTTGGGGAGTTTTCACAGTATAACTACATGCTTCCTCACACATAATATGTGTCATTAGCATGTTAACATTTTAAGTCACATTTTATGTACTAGTCTTTCCTGAAGTGCAGATTAATAATTGGAGTTGCTAAATTTATTGAGACTATGTACTCTGTTTATCTTACCCATATGAGCTGTGGCAAATGAAAGCATTCAAAGACTATTTATTGAAATGAGTAAATGAAATGCAGAATCATCAAAAATTATAAAATATGTGAAATATTAGGTTGGGTTATCAAGCAGTACATTTCTCTTCAAATTAACAGTGACTAAATATTTTATTAAGTGTTCTAGGAAAAGAGTCAGAGAAAGGAAATATTTTAAAGACCGAATGGACACAAATGCATTATCCCGAAACTAGAGACCCAGTGCATGAAATTCATGCATTGGGAGGGAGGGTTCCTGAGCCTGGCCTGCACCCTCTCACAATCCAGGGACCCTGTGGGATCAGGCCAAAACTGGCAGTCAGGCATCCCTTTCACAATCTGGGACTGCTGGCTACTAACTGCTTGCTTGCCTGCCTGCCTGATCACCCCTAAACTACCTCTGCCTGCCTGCCTCATTGCCCCTAACCACTCTGCATACCTGCCTCATCGCCCCTGAGATCCACAACTATCCCTGGTTTTATTTTCTACTTCCCTTCTTGGGCTGTTAATTTCTATCATATCACAGCACCATTTAATATTCCAGAGTTAATGCAGGACTTAGCATGTGGATCCAGATTCCTTCCATGTTGAACCAAGACCCTAGGAAAAGGCATGAGTCCTCATGCAGAAGGTGGCCAACAACTCTGTAGATTGTCAAGATGCCGATGGTCACTCTGGATCTGAATGTAGATTTCAATCCAACAGAATATTCAGTTCTACTAAGTATTCCTCAAGTATTTCCTAATCCAAGACTCTCTCCAGATTATTGCCACCTCCTTCCTTACTCTACTCCTGCCATACCCAAGTCAAGAGAAGAGCTCATGTCTACTTCCCAAGAAAATCAGTAGAAGCCCTCATTGAGAAAACCCCTCAAATGCTTGGTCCAAATCTCACTGCTTGGACACTTGTTAGCTTCTCAGCCTTTCTGCTAAGACAAATCTTTGTAACTGGACTATGTAGCATATCTTCATCTGGCTCCTTCATAAAATGACTACACTGATTATCCTGTCTCTTTTCCATCTCTTTAACTTATTCATCTTTACTGGTTTCTTCTAATCCACAGTTAAAGTTATCAAGCCTTGCTTATGGGGAGGGCAATGTTTTCTGGACTCTATTTTAGCTACCATTTCATCATACATTGCCAATATAGCCAAACATTTTTGAATAGTTAGATATTCTATCCCTACTTTCTCCTTATCTTCTCAGTTGAAGGCAACTGATTTTTTCCTGGCTGCTCTACTAAAATATTCTTCCAAGGACACCAATGATGTTCTTGTCACCAATCCAGTGGAAAATTTCAGTTCTCACCTGGCTTGATACCCTCGCAGCATGTGATGTCGTTGACCTCTCCTGAGGCACTTTTGGCCTTGGTTTCTCTTACTTTGCACTCTCAGATTTTCTCCTACATCTGTTTTCATTCTCCTGTCTCATAAATGCTCTTTAAATGTTGATGTGCCTCTGCTTTTGCCCTTGAACCTTCTTCATTAATGGTAATATGGACTCTATTCTGTGTGCCATTATCAACTATATCTAGTGTTGAAATATTTAGCAAATAAAGATGGAAACCATAATAATAATATTCATTCTTTAATTTGAAATCCAAATTTAATTGGTCATCAAATATTTTATTAGGCAACCCTAACCACATCAGAAGCCACAAACTCAAATGCCTCCCACGGCCAGTTAGTTAACACAGTGTGCAAACCAGAAAGATGTAAGATAACAATGGTGGGGACTAGGGCCAAGTGAAGAGTACATGCATCATCAGAAGGTCTCACAGGCAAACAAATAAGGCCTTAGGGCCACATCTAATCCAAACTTATGCATTCAAAACTCCTAAAGTGCAATGGTTCCTACCAGTCCTGTGTATGCAACTGTTTGCTAGATTTCTCCACTTGCGTATTCTCCTGGTAAATCGAGGTGCACAAAAATTAAGTCTATATGCCATAGCCATAGTTATTACTCTATAACACAAATTGGATTATGCCACTTTCCAATTTAAACCTTCATCTGATTCTTCGTTGTCTTTAAGATACAATTCAAAGTCCTTGATAGGTGTTGGGGAGTAAGTTTCTCCTTGACTCTGCTCACTGCAGCAACTGTGGGAGTACTCACTCCTTCACCCTGATCCACTATGCTAACTGTTGGGTCCAAGTCCGTCTACGAGGTGCTGGATCTCTTTGAATGCTGGGTATCGGATGGAGAAGACATTAGAAGTTATAGACATATAAGAGAGTCTTTATTGCAACCCAAGTAGCCATTGCTACTAAGGAGCCATTAGACAAAGCAATTCTACAAAGTAGCCTTGCAGAGGTAGCCATTGCACAAACAGCAGCCCCCTTATATAAAAGCAGCCTTTGCTAATACAATAGCAAACACAGGAACTATATCAAGCAGCCTCAGTATATACAGCAGCCCTACATAAAAGCAGACTCATTCCAGCTGGTCAGTATCACACTTTATACCAACTTAGGCAAAAGAGGCTTCTAGCCAAATAGTGTTAGCAATCTTTTGGGTTATAAAAGGGCACACCTGCTCAGTGTCTGGTTTCTTGCTTTTGCACCTGCGGATAGCAAATTAGCCTTGAAAACCCGGATTAGGATTCCCATGCTCAGAGGGGCCTTGGACATCCAGCGTACTCTGATTAGGGTTCCCACAATGGGATTTAGAGGAGTTTTATATGTCCTCAGGTTATTGCCTTTAGTGTTGTGTCTTGTCATGGTCACCCCATCAAACTCTTACCAAAGAAACCCTGCTAACTTGAACAAAACATTTTATCTCTGGCTCCTGAGACTTTGCAGATGCTCTTCTTTGTGCTTGGAGTCTTCTGTTTGTTTCCACTCTACTTTTGTTCCCACATGACTTGCCTTGGCCAATGAGATTTAAGCAGAAGGGTCATATTTGAATTCTGGGGGGAAAAAAGTTAAGAACAGGGCATGCTTTGCCATGCCTGCTTTCCTCTATCTCTGTGATTGTAGAAGCATTTGTTTTTCCTGGGCGCAGCTCACAGGAAAGGTAAATGATGCTTTTGGGTTAGTGCCTATTTGAGTGTGTTACACATCATAGATGCTTGTTACAGAGTGTCTGTGCAGGTCTCAGCTGTCACCCTGGATACCCTGAGAAAAGAGAGAAACAAAAAGTTTTCTACTTCTCAGTGCACTTAACATATAATAGACTTCATTTATTTTTTCAGCTGGGGAAACAGGTGGGTCAGTCTCTGTGTTGGTAAATAGATTTGTTTTGTTTTTCAAGTACAAACAATCTTTAGTAAAGGTGACAGTTCTATGTAAACCAAAAAAAAAAAAAAGAAAAGAAAAAGAAACTACACACATTAGTAACCGAAAGAACATTGATTTATTTCCTTTTCTCTGTTATTTTTATAAAAGAGAGGGTATTGAGGTTTAATGGGGCATTCCATTAATAAAAAATCATGCCTTAGAACAAACTGGATACATTCTTAGGACTGACTGCAAGAATTTTACTTACCACAGTTAAGTCCTTCCTATTCATTTTTACTACAATATTTAATGCTATCAGTTAAGTTATAGTGCTTGATTAATTTATTATTGAGCATTCATGAATTTCCACAATGACCAGACAATTTCTTTTCTATGAGGAACCACACAGGGAGGCAATGTAAACTAAAGACGATTGTGCAACATTCTTTAAAACTCTGATCCCCAAACCCAGTTGATCAGCAGATATGGCTGCAGAGATGTTAACCTATTGAGATGCTCAAGCCCCACTCTAGACCTGTTGAATTCTTGAAGTTGGGAGCTACTAATTCAAATGTTTTCTTCAGAAGGGTAGGTAGTAAGCTTAGGCTGCTGGCATTTTAAGCAAAGGTACAGTTTAATTATTAAGTAGCTTTCATTGTCATTGGATAATGATCATCTGTGCCAGTTAAAGAATTAAAGCAATGTGTAGTTATTCTTTCAATTAAGAATAAATATTCAATTTGACAAAAATAGTCTGTCTTTGAGATGAGAAGCAGAATAAAGAAATAAGATGTAATTAGTAGATTAATTTTCTCATCAAGATGGAGAGTGAAATATTAATGGGGAAAATTATTTAATAAAGTCAAAATTCAACAGATCTCTAAATCTGTGGTGTGTTGGGCCTTCAGTGTGAATGATAAGGGACCTCAAGTTGAGAAAATGTAGGTTAGTATGGGAACCAGACAGACATGAGTTCAAGTCTCAGCTCTGACTTGCTAGAAGTGCATGAACTTAACCACCATGGCAATACTTAGTTTTTCTATCTATTTAATGGATATAATTCCTATATCATAGTACTGATATAAAATCAAATGGTACAACACATATAGCACAGTACCTGGCTTATTTACAAGATCCATTTTTAGTTAGTATATAATTCTGAAACACTCTTCTGAAGAATATATACATATAAGTCAGTGATTTTAATACAAAATAATAGGCCCAATTATATCAGAATCACTGGAGCTGAAGATAAGATGAGGAGCCCCAACTCTGTCACTCACAGGGGAATGGCACCAAATGGGAAAGAATGGTCAGATGAACTTGGAATTTGTGGTAGGCAGAATAATGGCCACCCAAAGATATCCATGTCTTAATCCCTATAGCCTGTAAATATGTTACTTTATATAGCAAAGGGGAATTAAGGCTGCAGACAGAATTAAAGTTGTTAATCAGCTGCCATTGAATAGGGAGACTTGCTGGATTATCTGGTTGGGCCTGATGTGATCACAGGGATCCTCAAAGGTGCAAGAAGGACCTGGAGAGTCATTGTCAAAGTGATGCAGGGTGAGAAACACTCAACTGGCCATTGTTGACTTTGAATGGAAGGAGGCCGCAAGCCAAGGATGTGGGTGCCACTAGAAGCTGGAGAAGACAAGAAAATGGATCATTCCCAAGGAGTGCAGCCTTGTGTACACATTGATTGTCACTCAGTGAAACCCATTTCAGACTTCTGACCCCCCAAACTGCAAGATAATACATTTGTGTTGGTTTAAGCCACTGGTTTGTGGTTTTTCTTTACAGTATCAGTAGAAAACTAATACAGAACTAGACTGAACAAGTGGTCAAGGTGGGGACTCATCCTCCCAAGTTAGAGAGACCGTGGCTGCTGGGAAGCAAAGTATTTCTGTGTATTTACAGTGTAGAGGCGGGTGAGTGGGTGTTAGGATGTGACTATAAAGGGAAGGGCAGGGAACAGATTGCAGAAAGCCTTATACATCCTTCAGAGGAAGGCAGGCTTTATCCTGAAGCACTAGGGAATCCTTGAAGGACTTTCAAGGTGAATGAATAAAATGACAATCCACAATGAGGAGAGGATTGAGAGTGGACAAACTTAAGTTGCCTCATTTAATCTACCAAACTAGATCGTTATTTCTTTTTGAGGTGTGATCTGAATTATAAACTTGTCATCTTTTCTACTTCTAAATTCTGTCTCCTGCTGTTTTCTCTGGAGTGTGTATTTGAATGTTCATTTGCCCTAATTCAATACTTCTGCTCCCTTGTTTATCCTCCTTGGAGAAAGTGTCTTCCTAAGGTGACAGATGCAATGCAATGGAATTTTGATTCTCTAACTCCCTCCTTTGATGATCAGTTGTTGTACTTGGAAATGAACTCTTCAGGGGAATCTATCTCCTGCATAAAGCCAAATTGATCCAGAAAAATCAGCTGATGGGCTGACCGCACCCTCAGTTATCTTTCTATTGAAGAGAGACAAATGTGCATTGTGATGTAAAAGAAACGGGTGACCTCTGAAACAAAATGTAACCATTCATCCTTTTACTCAGCAAAATGTTACTGAGTAGCTATTTTGTGCTAGACATTGAGTCTAGAGCTGGATAGCTAATGGTGAAAAAAGAAAAGAAAAAAGAAAACAGAAATGATTCTAGTCTCCTAAGAAATTCCAGGTGTGTGTGTGTGTGTGTGTGTGTGTGTGTAAGAGAGAGAAAGAGAGAGAGAGAGAGAGAGAGAGAGAGAGAGAGAGAGAGAGAGAGATGGAGCCTGGGAAGGAAGTCAGGATCTTTCTGAGAAAGTGTTATTTGTCATAGAATCTGGGGTATGGAGAGCATAGCATTCCTGTCAGAGGGAATATTGTGTGGAAGGTCCTGAGTTGGGAAAGGCCAGTGAGTTGGAATAACTCAGGGGCTAGGGGCATAGTCCTTGAGGCATCAAGGAGGGTCACATTCCCACAGGCTACAATCGGAGCTAACTGGGCAATTGTGGTCAAGTTGCTCAAAGTTTCTGGATTTCTGATACTTTGAAAAGGAATTGATTGAACTGGATGGTCCCTAATACCCTGCAAAAGAATAAGATATTGATTCCATTGTCACATGAAGAGCAGAGTGATGAAGGAAAAGCTTGAAAAGCCTTAGTTTTTATAAACTAGTTATTGAGGACTTAATTTATGCAGGGTGCCACGGGGTAGTGGGAGGAGCAAAATGTGTCATAATCTGCTCTCTGGGCGAGGCTGTTTTTTCTGTTCTGTCTCTCGTGTCTCTGTAGGCTCCTCGGTAGGAAGGATCCCCATGTCACCACCCACAGACAACTTTAGAAGATCAGTGAGAAACTCGGTGTGGCTTCTGAATATCTCAAATCTACCCAAGACCTCAAGATGCTAAGCAGATGAGTGGATTAGAAAACTGTGGTACATCTACCCAGTGGAATACTACCCTGCAGTAAAAAAGAAGGAATTCTTACCATTTGCAACAGCATGGATGGAACTGGAGAGCATTATGCTAAGCAAAATAAGCCAGTCAGAGAAAGATAAATATCACATGATCTCACTAATTTTTGGAATGTAATGAACAACATAAACTGATGAACAAAAACAGATCCAGAGACAGAGAAGCATCGATCAGACCGTCAAACCTCAGAGGAAAGGTAGGGGAGGGTGGGGGGAAGGAGGAGAGATCAACCAAAGGACTTATATGCATGCATATAAGCCTAACCAATGGACACAGACACTAGGGGGGTGAGGGCATGACTCGGGGGGTGAGGTTGGCAATGGGGGTTAAGGACACATATGTAATACCTTAATCAATAAAGAAAAAAAATTTAAAAAAGATGCTTCTTCTGACTTCTTACCCTTCCTACACAGGCTAGATGTCATGAAATGTGGGAAAATGTGGGGATGGCTTTTCTACACATGCTTGGCCACTGGGGTGCTCAGCATCCCATCCCTGATCATGTGTATAGAGTGGGAAAGGTGCAGAGTTGGAAGAACCGGTCAGTGCAGACTTAACACACTCTGAAGGTTTTCTGCAGTGTCTGCTGTTGGTAAACGATTTAAATAACTAAATTTGGCTGAGGATGATTTCTGGAGAAAGCCATGTGATCCACTCCAACACCTAAACATTTATCAGAAATAGAGAATCTGGATGGTGGGTGGAAAGACTGCTAACCAAAATGCCTAGAGAGTGTGTTCCTTGACAGAAAGAGGGAGCATTTAGCTAAGATTACTCAGATAGAAATGCCAGGGTGTAAAGTCAATCTTTGACATTCCCATTTGGTTGCACTATTTTTATTCCAGCCATCATGTGGCAGGAGGGAACACTTTTGTCTGCCTCTGTTGGCTAACTTTTGTTTGAGGCAACGATTTAAATAGAAACTCTGTTCATGCTACTGGTTTGAAAATGATCACCAGGGGTGGGGAAATTGAGGATATCATTTCTGTAGAGTCTTCACTTGTGTTTTCATCACCAAACCATAGAACACTCTTGTTAAATGGATACGAGGCGACAGAAGATGAGCCACAGCCCTTCAGGGATAATGTCTAAACTCTTAGTTCCTAGTTGCTTTTCTTGGACAGTTTTATTCGGTGAACTGTACAATTTCTTCTTCTTATAATTCCTTAATTACAAATTCTTCCATGGTGGAAAAATGTATTTTGAGTATAATTAAAAGTATTTGTGATATAAATATCAGAGAAAATATATATTAATGACTATATACAGTCTTTATGTGTGTATAAAACAATGAGATTGCTTTTTTTTTATTGTTACCCATGGGTATTTATTGATTTTAGAGAGCAAGGAAAGGGGTGTGGGGAGAAACATCAGTCGGTTGCCTCTCGTGTGCACCCAATCCAAGACTGAACTCGAAACCTTTTGGTGTATGGCACAGTGCTCCAGCCACTTGGCCAGGGCAAGATTGCTTGGACTATAAAATTACAAAGGCTTCACGTTGCTATTTTGAAGTTCTCACTAGATTCTGACCTATCAAAATGTCATCATCCAGACGGAGAGCTCTGGGTTTTGGGATGATATCTTCCTAGGCTGTAAAAGCAGTTGTCACAACTCATTTGAACTTGTCTACAGTAAGTGTAGACCTGGCTAAGAAGGAAGGAAAGCTGGAATGTGGCATGTTTGTGCCTCAGGCGACAGAGCTTCAGCTCTGGTCCCCGCAGAAGGTGTTAGAATATCCCCATGATGATGTCTAATGGGACACAGGGACCTGGGCCTTGAGTCAGTAAGAGTCTTCAGAGTGAATTGATACACAATGCCAGGAAAAGCATAAGATTTGGTAAATCACAGCTTGGATGTTAATTGTTCACTTCTTCTCTTTTCCAAGTATTCCCGAGACAAGCCTTTCCCCGCAAGAAATTTAGAGTTGCGTTCAGTCCTAAGGATACTCTGACCTTTTCATACATTTTGGTGATAGTTCTAGTGATTATTCCCTGGTCTGAGAGGTAGATGGAAATATGAGAAGCGTGTTAGAATTTGCAGTTAGCTTATTCTTTGGTGCATCTTGGAGTCATTTGGCCCATTGAGATGAAAATGGGGACACTGACCTTCCCCGGTAGATCATGCAAACATTTTCATTATCATCCAATTTCATAGTATGCTGAGAACATAATTGTGTGTCAGAGACAGAAAACCATTTCTTCTCTTAAGGAACAGGGATCTATTTTCCTGCTGCTGATAATTTGAGCCTGCTATGCTCAGAAGTTCCCTATCTATCAAGTTTCATTGTTAGAGATGAGAAGATGATAAGGGCAGTGATTTAAGGTATATCCTGGGTCAGGACCTGGAGAAAATAGTATAGAGGGAGCATTGGAGTTTCCAGGGTTGTGGAAAGTGGTCTGAAGGAAGCACCAAATACTAGCATAGGTCAGGTGAACTGAGAGGCAGGTGTTGGGGGCACTGCTTATGAGTTCAAGGCCAGATTCAACTTTTTAAAAAATATATTTTATTGATTTTTTACAGAGAGGAAGGGAGAGGGACAGAGAGTTAGAAACATCGATGAGAGAGAAACGTCGATCAGCTGCCTCTTGTACCCCCCCCTCCCTGCCACTGGGGATGTGCCCGCAACCAAGGTACATGCCCTTGACTGGAATTGAACCTGGGACCCTTCAGTCCGCAGGCTGATGCTTATCCACTGAGCCAAACCGGTCAGGGCCAGATTCCACTTCTGAACATCAACCAGAATTCCTGTCCTTCATCCATCTGGGCTTGTGATTGGGACTTTTACTGTCTGTGTCGAAACCAACTAAGTACCACCTCAGGAGAAAGAGGGGCCCTCAAGGGCTGCTCGGAGAGGACAGTCTGCACTGTTCACAAAACAACAGTCAGACCAAAGGGGAACCTGAAGCTCAGTGGGGTGTTGGGGAGACTCACCGGCACTGAGAGGTTGAACTGCACATGCTTCAATGGGGGCTGGGGTTTGGACACTCTCTCTTTCCTGTGTAGCTCTGGGAGGTCAGCACCCCCAATACACCCCTTCCTTACACCTACCTTGAGTTAGTATGCAGACCCACCCCCTACACACACAGGTAGTATGCACATCAGCCTCAATGATGCTCCAGGTAAGACTTACATTGGCTGGTTATATTTGCATAATTTAAGAGTTTCACTTTTTTTAACCATTCATTTCCTCATCTGTAAGAAGGGAGTAGCTGTTCTTCTTCGCAGTAAAATGAGGTTAAATGTGATAGTGTGTGAAAATCACCTTAGTCATTTGCATGGTTTTATATGTTAGAGCTTAAAACAATTTGGAATGATCATCCTTTTATTCAAAAGATCTTGTATTGAGTGCCCATTTCCCCCCATTTGTCCAGAAACCAAAGATGATTCCAGTCTTCAAGGAGTCTACAGTTGTGTGTGTGTGTGTGTGTGTGTGTGTGCACGCACATATATATGTCTTGAGAGATGGTCATTAAACACTTAAATACACAATAAATACTTATTTATAATTTGTGGTAAGTGCTGGGTAAGAAAGGAAAAGAGTGCTTTGAAAGCGAAGAAGTGGGATCAGGGGGCAGGTGGGCTGTGTAAGCTGACGCTGGACCATCAGGAACTTTGCACTCATAAGGCACCTTTGGCTGTTGGAATGCTCACACCAGGATGTTCGGCTCTGTATAATTTTGTGCACTGCTGTTCGTGATCAGAAAATGACCTCTAATCCCAAGCATGGTTTGCACCCATTTCTAACCATCTGAAACCACTGCATTCGGGTTGGATACCAAAAGCTATGATTATGTTTTACATTTGCCGTCTGCTTAGTTATCGACCCATGATAATGTGCCATTAGCTAAATTTCTATTAAGAAAATAATGTTCTCAGGCTCACCTAGCATCACCAATTGTTTCACTAACAGTATTCTTCTGGTGACCTTACCGTAAGCCATCCTGGGCCTTTCATTCAATGGACAGATGGATCATTCCAAATTGGTCTAAGCTCTAACATGTAAAACCATGCAAATGACTAAGGTCATTTTCACACACTATCACACTTAACCTCATTCTACTGCGAAGAACAGCTACTCCCTTCTTACAGATGAAGAAACTAATGGTTAAAAAAAAGCGAAACTCTAAGTTATGCAAATATAACCAGCCAATGTAGAACTCAACTCCTGTGACTATGGAGTCAGGGCAGGTCTCCCTGTTTCCCCAGAGTTCAATGCTACCTGTCTGTGCAGGTTTATTTGCTAGCCCAGCACCTTCTCTTTCACATTTGGTTATTCTTCCCTTGATGTATTATATTAACAATGTCCAGTGTTTTTTTTTAGTTTTTCTTATTGGACTCGTTTTTAGTTATTCTCTTAGCTAGTGGTTCTGGATTATCATCTGCCCACCCTCCATCTAGCCCCACCTTTAAAAAACTTAGACATTAATACTCTTTCTTTCTCTTCATCCTGCATTCAGCTTCTGACCCTTTTAATCATGTTTTCTTTATTTATTTTATTATTTTATTTATTTTAATTTTCATCACTATTTATCGCCTCTATGTCCTATTCCAACTCTCCACACAATCTCCGCACTGTTGTGCCTAAGTTCTCTCTTTTTTTCTTTTTTGCTTAATTCCTCCACCCCATGCAACCCCCTTCCACCACAGCTGCCTGCTTGCTCTCTATCTATGATTCTGTCTCCAGTTATTAAAACATCTCCACAAGCGAAGCCAGAGGATTCTTGAATTGCTACAGAGTTCAAATAGAAATGTCAGTCAAAATTGTGAAGGCAGACAAAATTGGAACAAGTGATTAAAGGAGATCCTTGAATCGGCTGATAAAATTTATAGTGTTCCTACTGCCTTTTGTCATGGGAACACAACAGGAACTGTACAGTGGAGTGACAATAAAGCAGGGTCTGTGACCTTGGGGAATTTGGACTATTCCTGTTGGCTTTGCCCATGATCTCAGCTCATAGCTCTAACCCTGGATATCCTCACTTGTCACATGGAAAGGAAATTTGCTACCCTGTGAGTAGTAGTCAGACAATAACAAGTGCCAATTACAGAACTTGGCATAGGATAGGTACTCAAAAATGGTAGCTCTTCTTATCCAGAAATACCAATTATGCATATCTTGAGGCTACAAAATAAAACTATGTTAATTTTCAAAGAGAATCTTAAATATATGAAGGAGTTGCTTGTTAATCCTTGTAAGAAGGTCACTAATGGTCTCCTTGCTCCTAAATATGATGGAGAAGTTACTTCAGGCCTTTGTGTACTTGCCAACCTGTTACTGTAGGCACTGTCTTCTTGGAAAATTCTCTTTTCTTGGTTTCCATGGCACAGGGCTGGCCAGAATGGATAAAACGCATCTGATAATGGGCTCCATCCTGTGCCTAGTCCCAGATCTTCAGTGGGGCAGACTAACATGCTTGTACCTTTTACAGGAGGAGTGACGGGTGGGATGAGACGGAATTAGAAAATGCTCCCTCTTCTACCCTGTGCCTTGTGATTTTGGGGGGAGAATGTTTCTGTTTAATGGATGATCAGTTGATATAATTTCCGCTATCTTTGTAATGTGCTTTTTTTCTTGAGATTGTGCATAATGAATAAGACATATTTTCCCCCTCTACCTCACAATGGCACAACCCTGCATTTATTACTAACTTACAGTCTTCAAGGCTGGATTTTTGCACTTTGTTCATCATGTTAAGCCAGGATTAACAGTACTCGTATTGCTCAGGAAGATGCACTAGAATCTTTCCTCATTCTGCATAAAGGAGCAGTGTAACTTCACCATTAGCAGCAGGAGCTTTGAATGCTGGCTCTAACGACTTGTAACTGGGTGCCTTAATGTCCTCATCTGTGAAATGGGTATACTAACAGTATTAGCTCACAGGATTATTCTGAGTCTTATACTTGTTAAATAATTTTTATTATACTACACATTTATCTACTACATTTTTTTGAGTTGATATCAAAGTTAATCTGCTACCAACATTTTCCCAACACAATCTTATTGCTACTATGCAGTCATGCTGTTTTACTCATCAAATATTGCTTTTGCTAAGAGGAGAAAAAAAAAGATCTTTCAAATAATTCATGCATTTTGTTTTACGAAACTTTGGTTGCATGTGAATGAGTGGAAGAGAGCATTTTGATAGCTGTCAAAAATGGGTAAAATTCAGGTACTTGCCAAAATCAATACAGGAAATAAAATATAAATGACCATTCGTTAACGTCACCCATCTAAAGAATTCTGAGCTTCTGAAAACCTAATGGCATGGAAACTTTGAAGGTCTCAGTCATATTTTTTTTCCATTTGTCGACAGGTTGTTCAGTAGCTCACCTGAACCTGAGCATGAGATACTTCATCTATGTTGACAAGAGTATATGTGGCAGCTTTATTCCTCAATCCTGACAGATTGTCAAACCCAGGTTTGAATTATCCAGGCTCAGAACTGGGGCAATTATTTTTAACCTTAACTGAAAATATAGATTCTTGTTTTCCCTACAACATTTCTTATTTATATAAAGAACTTTACTTTTATCAATACCTTAAAACACAAATTAAACATATTCCCCCAGATGTTAATTTATTGAAAAAATCTTAAATGCAGAAAGTAACTTCTTTATCAGCAAGATAGTACAGTGCTTTGAACCCCACACACATAAACAAAGCAATGCATATATATCGCCTTTGTTTTGTAAGGACTTGATCTGTTTGAATCAGATATTTGAATAAAACTAGTGATTTAGAACGGAATTCTGTTTGCAGCTATGTCCACCTTTTGATTACGAAGAACACTCTAGAAACAAGATCATGCAGTTACATGGAGATCATTTTTGGACATTTTCAAAGTGCTCACAGGTAAGCGAACAGATCCTTACTCCCCAAGGACCGATTTGTAGTCTAAATGCAGTACAAAGAGCAATTAAAGACAACAGAAGGATAAAAGGTATGAAGTGGCTTGGAATTTAATGAACCTATCCCCCCATTAGAACATAGAGTTCAAATATAGAACATAGAGCTGGACTTTAGGTTCCTCTTCAGCATAAACTTCGTTAAGGACATTAACTTTAAGTAGCTGGTTTAAGTAAATCTCTGCTCCAGAGAAAATCCCCTAGTCACGTCTTCTGCCCTATAGAGAATGCAGCCAGCAGATTTCCTGAAGTTGCCAAGTCTGGAAATGCAGCTAAGAGATATAAAATGTTATATGTATAACATCGACTTATCCTGCAAGATGAGGTTGCAAGGCACACCTGCACTTTGGTGCCCAGAGAATCGCAGTTCAGTTGGCAATACCCCAGCTTATATAAAGTTGGCAAGGCATACAGCATCAAGTGCTGAAGGACGTCAGATGATGAAGGCTTGGGTCCTGGCTGCATCCTATGTTCCTGGTGAAAAATTCGAGTAACTCGCTTGCTCTCCATGCACTTTAGTTTCTTCATCTGCAAAGTGGGAATAATAGAATCTGACCTGTCTACCTCTTTGCGTTGTAAAGACCAAATCAGCTACTGAATATAGAAATCCTATAAGAATGTCGGAATTAACCTTCCTGCCCTAAAATGGTTACCACATTTATTTTTTGGTCTCATTATGGCATATGAAGATTCCCGTTAATGTCAGGATCTCTACATAGATTATTTCCCCTGTTTATTATAATAATCATGAGAGATCAAGTAGCACAAAGCAATTTTCAGCTGGAGTCAGATGACCCAGGTTGTAGATATTGGCTGCTTGAAATCTAATGAGGCAATAAACAATTCTAGCCATGTGAGGAGGGACTGGTGCAAAAGGTGAAACAGGTGCATCTCCCTGGCGGGGGTGGAGGGGTGGTTGGAGGGGGGAAGAGATGCAGTGAATTGGCTGTGATTATAACACCGGCCTCCCCTTGTGCCAAATAAGCCCTGACTGCCTGTGTCTTGATGAGCAGCCCTTCTCACAAGGTGATCTCTATATCTGTGATAACTGGAACGAGGACCCTCCCCTTCGCTGTGCCCTCCTCTTCCCAAGAATGAGTTCCATGGTCCAGAAGATTTAAGCTAAAATATGGAATATTATAAGCAGATTCAGACTCCCCAATGGGGAGGATCCAATAATGAGTTTCCAGTGAAGCTAGTAGGTCTAGGGGTATATATGTGCTACAAGCCTGTTCTATAATCTACCTATATCACCACCTGATTGATTCCCTCTTTGTTCTTACCCAGCACTGGACCTGAACTTTCCCTGTTCCTAGGCATCAGTACACCTTGTTGCTGCAGGCCCTCCCTTGGTTTCACATGCCTCCCACTCTGTGTCCAAAGCCATTCTATTATTTCAGCACCAGTGACCTGGTGCATGAAATTTGTGCATGGGGGGGGGGAGGGTTCCCTCAGCCCAGCCTGCACCCTCTCCAATCGGGGACCCTTTGGGGGATATCCGACCACTGGTTTAGGCCAGATATGAGATAGGGCCTAAACCGGCAGTCAGACATCTCTCTCACAATCTGGGACCACCAGCTCCTAACCACTCACCTGATTGCCCCTAACTGCCTCTGCCTGCCTGCCTAATTGCCCCTAACTGCCCTCCCCTACCAGCCTGATCTTGCCCCCCAACTGCCCTCCCATGCCAGCCTGATTGTCCCTAACTGCCTCTTCCTTGGCCCCCACCACCATGACTTTGTCTGGAAGGAAGTTGGATGTCCGGAAGATGGTCGGTTGACCCAGTCTAATTAGCATATTACCCTTTTGTTAGTATAGATCCATGGTCGGCAAACTGCGGCTCATGAGCCACATGCGTCTCTTAGGCCCCTTGAGTGTGGCTCTTCCACAAAATACCACAGCCTGGGCGAGTCTATTTTGAAGAAGTGGCATTAGAAGAAGTTTAAGTTTAAAAATTTTGGCTCTCAAAAGAAATTTCAATCGTTGTACTGTTGATATTTGGCTCTGTTGACTAATGAGTTTGCCGACCAGTGGTATAGATGGTTGGTTTCTGTGATTAGGCTTGCTCAGACTGCCCTGTCTGCCCCTGCCTGTGTTCCACCTGCCTTTGTTTTCTACTGGATCCCTGTCTGCTTGCATTTCAAGCTAACTTCTTTCACCTGGAGCCACTTGAGGATGTTGTTAAAATGAGGATACTGATTCAGGATGTCGGGGCAAGGCTCCAGATTCCGAATCTCTGACAAGATCCCAGATGCTGCAGGTGCTGTTGGGCTGCAGACCACATCTGGGTCACCTTTCCCATAGTGTGGTGCTATCTCAATGCCTGCTCCTGAGTCTGTATTAGTTGGCCTGGGCTGCCATAACAAAATAATACAGATTGTGTGGTTTGGACAAAGGAAATTTATGTTCTTACAGTCCTGGGGAATGCAAAGTCTAAGACTAAGTTTGTTAATAGTAGGAAAATTTAGCAGGGGGAGAGGAGAAGTGAAGAGAGTGTAAATGGGAACTCTGTATTTTCTAATTAATTTTTCTGTAAACTTAAAACTGCACTAAAATGTAGTCTATTAATTAAGCAAAAATTAGATTTCAACACCTCTCTCCCAAATCTGGTGAGTCCATCACAGAGGCTCGAGCACAGGTGCTTTCAAACCAACCTTGTATGTGATTCTTACATTTGCTAAGGTTTGAGAGGTAGCAGGTAGAAATTGAAGGCTCAGCATTGTAATCAGACGAATGTGGGTTCAAAACAGCTGTACTGCTTCACAGCTGGCTGATCTTGGGCTACTTACCTATTTACCCTCTCAGAGCGTCTCATTTTAAAATCAGGGCAAAAATAGTTCTCTAAAGTGACATAACGATGTTGAGTTTTTAAACGCAGAACATGCATGGTAAGCTCTCAGTAACTATTAAATACTGGAATTTCTACTATTATTGTTAGTGCATAACAAGTCCTGGGGAGCAAGAGAGAATCATGCTAAAATGTGACGGACCTTCAGAAAAGAACAGGCAATAAAAGTAATGGGCCATAAAAGATCAGGACAATAATAAAAGTAATCATGGTGCTTCTACAACATTCCAAGGATTATATAGAGCTTTCACTTTCATTCCTTGACTTGATCCTCAAAATGACCTTGAGAAGCAGAAATTCTCCTCTTCACAAATGAGGAACAGAAGCTTAGAGATGGTCAGTGCCTTTCTGAATGACACAGCGGGGAAGTGTCAGAATCCAGGGAGTCTAAATCCTAGTCCAGGGTGGTGGTACAGTGTAGTAATTAAGCAGCTCTTGAGTCAGAGGGGTGGATTCAAATCCGAGAGGCACTGTTTATTACCTCTCTTAAGTCTTAATTTCTCCAATTGTTAAATAGGGATGATAATAACCATGATTACTTTGTAGTGTCTTGCAAAGACTAAACAAAATAATGTTCATAAAATCGGAGATTAGTGGCTGGCACATGGTGAGTTTACTAATCCTGCCCGCATTTTTAAGTACAGTTCCTTCAGGGAACGCTGTGCATCCATGTTACACAATAAGCAACCTGAGGTTAATCATGAAAGATGTGGGAGCCATTGTGAATAGTTTTTTGAGGGGTTGACTGGAGTAGGGGGAGAGGGCTAGGACTGCTACAGCTTCTAAGGAGGAGCAATGGGCTGGCACAACATGCTGTGACATATGAATTTATCCTCTATAACCATGTGAGTTCTCTGAAGCTCCAGTAAGGAGGTGGGACAAACAAGGCAGAGTTACCCTTACCACTCAGTCCCAAATATCAGAACCGACAGTAAAAGTGGCAACAGAAATATATATATTTTTCCCATGATATTTGGCAATGACTAAATATCTGAATAAAGAGGTTCTGGGGATGTATTTCATGGTAGCCAAGATGCCACACAAGTATTCTGGAAATAATATACAATGCTGCAAACTTCTTTAAGCACAGTATCCACTTGACTTAATTTTGTTGCCTTCTTTCCAACTAATTCCAAGGATAGACATGTAGAAGGATCAAATTAGACAGAGACACATTGGAGAAGATTTAAGAACTAGATTGGCCCAACAAAATGTTCTGGGTATTGTGTAGGTGGAAGAGCGGTTGTGTGTTACTTCCCAGATTATGACGGAAGGATGGGCAGACCTGTCCTGGATTCCGAGATGCTCTTTCTTCTCTGAGGCACCAGGATAAAATATAAGGTTGTTGATAACCATGCACGCTCTTAATGGGTTCTTACTATGTGTCAACAACCACTCTCAACAATTTACGTATGTTGCTTCATTTCATCTTTTCCAACTGTTAATTGAAGTAGACACTATTTTCTCAACTTTAGAGATGAAAAAGGGGAAGTTAAATTATTAGTCCTTGGACACACAACTAGTAACAGCTGGAATTGGGATTCTGACCAGGCTGCAGGACTCAAATCAACACAGAAAGCTAGTTACAGAAATCACTGGATAGAAATAATGGGATTTAGAGCTGGGCAGGTGTTAGTGATTACCTACGGACTAAAAGTTACGAGAGTGGTTTCTTGAAAAAATTGCTGTAGAATTAGATATTCCTGTGTGTCAGGCATGGCCCTAAGCCCTTTACATCTAGCAACTTCCTGAAATCCTCACAGCAAACCAATATAATGGACTCCATTATTATTCCATTGTTTCAACTGATGTAAATAATTCTCACCAAGTCACAAAATTAGTTAAGTATCGGAACTAGGATTTGAACCTAGGCAGAGTTGCTGTCAGCCTTAACCATGAACTAAAAGGAAAGTCAGAGCCCTCAGGAGGCCAAGTGAGTCCCTGGTGGAACTGGGGATGGGGAAAAGGGCAAGAAAGTGACAGCTGAGACCTGGGAGTGAGGGGCGAGGTTTCAGCTGCTGCCAAGTGTGTGTGTGGTGGTGGGAGAGGGTGTCAGCACAGGAGAGTGGATGATTTTGCAAACACTTAGAAGTGGCTTCAAACCAAATAATGGCCAATCAACTAAACAAATTTGAGTGGGAAGGGGTTTTATTTCGGTTGCCTGAGAACTGGTCAACCTGACCTCCTTTCTCAGAAGAGGCTTCCTGCACTTAACTCGTGTGAATACAGAAGCTGGCATTTTAGTTTGGTTTTCCCAAGTAGTAACCATGGCCACAAGTGGTTTATTGGTTTGTTCCAATCTTCCCCAAACACCCCTGGCCTCGGTTTGCTTAAGAGGGGAAATGGCACAGTGTGAGGAATGCCCATCTTGGCTGCCAGAGAGACCTCAAAGGAAACCTTCCCCATGGATGCCTGTCCTGACACCTCCCCATCTCCTGCACCCCCACTCTGCAAGGCGGCCTTCTGGCCTGGGCCTTGCCCTGCGCACCTCCAGCGCTTCCCAATACCTAGCCAAGTGGCATGACTGGTTCTGTGGGGAAAGTTTCCTGTCTAGGAGTTCCTGGCGCCCTGCCCGCTTCCAGAGAAGGGCATCTCCTTGCGCGTGCCTTCTGGTGTCCTCCGCACGCACCCCAACTTTGTGGAGCCACATCTCAGACCCCTTGTTGGAATTTGAGTCCCCAAGGGGATCCGGTAGCGCGCCCTTTGCTGAGGCCCAGGGCCAGGGACCTCACGGCCTCCAGAGCCAGGCGCTCTGCACAGCAGGTAGGGGTCCCAGAGGCGTCGCTGGTAACCCGCTGGCAACTCTCAGAGGGGTCCCTGCTCGGCCCTAAGTCGCCTTCAGTCCCTTTAGGGTCTGGGTGCTCCGTCGCCAAAGCCACCGCGCCAGCCCCTCATCCAGGAGCCTGGGCAGCAGGTGGCAGGGGTGGCGCCCGAGCGGGCGAGGGGAGGGGGCTCCTCGCTCTCGGGCTGTGGGAGCCAGGCATCCGCTTTCCGCCTCCGCCGCCCTCCGCCCCCAGCCCCCGCCCGCGCGTCCCCGCCGCCCATCACCGCGCAGCGCCCACAGCGCCCCCCGCCGGCCGCTGCCGCACCTGCAGCCCGTTCTGCGCTCCCTGCCCGCCGCCGCCGCCGCCGCCGCTCTAGCTCCAGCGCAACGGACGCCCCTGGGCTGCGCAGCGAGTGCGCTCCGGTGCCAGACCCGTTGGTAGACGCCCCGGAGCCCGGTGACCCTCGCGTCCCGCTCCTTCACCCAGCGACCCCAAAGATGAACGTGCGGAGGGTGGAGAGCATCTCGGCTCAGCTGGAGGAGGCGTGCTCCACAGGCGGTAGGATGCGCTGAGCAAGCGAACGGGCGCCCCGCTTCCTTCCTCCCTCCCGGGCTACCTGAGACCAGGACCCCTTCCTAGATGGGGACGCTTTGTGCCTTTGCTGCATGAGAGTCACCTGAGCGGGACTGGGAAGGGGAGGCGGGCGCAGAGGGAGCGGGGGTGCGCGGGAGACGGGGTGCACGCATGGTCCAGGTCCAGGAAGAAGAGATGTTTGAAGTGTGTGTGAAACTCGCCGGTGGCGGAGTCCCCGGCCATCCTGTACCTACTTTTGCCTTCTCTGAAAATTCCCCGCGTTGTGTATGCATCTGCCAGGCGACTTCAGACCACACAGTGCTATCCCCTAACAACATGGGGATAAATGAGCTGAAATCCTCTCCCTCCACCTTTCCATCATGCCCCCAAACGTTTCATTAAAACTGTTTTCTCCCCTGGTAATAGACAGGCGGATGCTACTTGGGTCAGATTCTTGAGGGAGCGCGTGTCTTGTTTGATTGCCAGATACAGTTTCGAGTGTTCAGAGAAAATGGTCCTCAGTGACACCTGGAGATAATTGACATCCAGCTCAGCTTTGAGGAGGACCTGGGCACTCAGGTGCGGGGCGCTGGGCCTTCGGAGTCTCCTGCATTCTGTGAAAGCAGGAACAGGACGCTCTGTGAGGAGTTCAGTGAGATCCATAGTAAAATAGGGGGGAAACTCCTAGTCCCCCAACAGAGTGCCTTGGGTTAAATCAGGTTGTTGTTAGGGGGCTTTGATGCATGCAGTTTTTAGAAGAGCCACAGAGTGAAGGTTGTTGTAGGGAGCAGGAGAGTAACAAAGGGCTGGATGTGTCCCAGATTATGTAAGATGGGGGGGGGGGGGGGGGTCACACACATGGCTACTGCTAGTTTGGATTTACAGGATGAAAAACTTGAATGTGGGGAATGTAGAGTTGCAAGGGAAGGGGTATGTCCACATTCTACCCCCGGTTATTGTTCAGGGAAATGGAGTCACGTCAACAAATTTGCGTCTATCACTCTAATTCAGACATTGAGAAATGGACACGTTCCCTCCCTCCCCTCCCCTCCAATAGTTAAGGTCACTGTAACTGGGAGGACACTATTCCTCTTTGAGGGCCACATTTTAAAGAGAAGAGTCTTGACCCTCGATCCTGAAAAAGAAATTTATGACCACCACCTTTAAAGCCCCATATATAACTCGTACTGATGTTTAGTTCTGGTTTCATTCACACCAATAGGCCCCACTCATTGTAAACCAAATATGTCCAGGATAGATCTTATGAGGAATGCTCATAATTCTTAAGAGACTGAATTTTTCCAGAATGGCATAAGTGTAGAGGGCTGAGCAGTTGTTTAATTCACAGGGTCTCTGTCTTTGCAGTTCCTTTGGTTAAGAATAGGATAAAGAGCTAGCTGTCCTTTTAGGAACTGCACTCATGTCCCAGGCAAAGATTGGAAACTCTAAGACAGGTGAATGTAAGTCAGGGTACAATGGGTGGCTTGCGCTGTCCAGCTGCTTGGTGATAACAGCTCTTTGGAAGGGCCCAGCCCTCAGTTGGCCAGATGGAGATTGAATCAGCATGCCCAGTCCATTCACAGGGCCACAGGTGGCCATATTCTCTAGTTGTTAGATAAAATGAGAAAAATGAAACTCATGTGGGGAGCATGACCCATTAGAAATACTTTTAGTACATCTGTAGAATCAGTATTTGTTCATTGTTCACTTGGAGAATGGAAAGATGTTGGTATATATCTTGGCCAATGTGAGACCCAAACGGAGGAGTTTTCTGGCTTGAATTGATTTGACACCTGTTTCTTTAATTGTATTCACATGATTTTAGAATTCATTGTTATATTAGAAGAATAATGAAAAAAGTAGCTTGGAGCATCTTATTATTATTATTGTTTCAAGATTAACATTAGAGAATGATCCCCGAATATGTACTCTATATTATTTTCATCAAACATACGCTTTAGTACTTTGGTTATTTGTGCTTAGAGATAGGGTGGTCTTTACTAAGTCTGGATAATAAGAAAAGATGGCCATTTATAAAGGTTTGTACTCTATTTTCAGTTCTTGTTTTAAAACAATAACTCTTGATCTTTTGTTTCTTTCAAATAAATGGAACATTTCCATAACTTCCATCATGACCAAAATAGTTTTGCCTTGAATATCTCTCTCTTTGGTGGTGTTTTATAAAATGACTTAATTGGAATTTAAACAAAATTTAGCTGGAGGATCAGAATGAGAGGAATGTATGAGGATGAAACAGAAATTAGGAATTGGAGAAGTGGGTGTATCTATGCATGTATACACATGTCCATGTGGGTGCCCTTGAACATATGTGTATTTTATGACCTGACTCTAAAGGCAGAATACTGTGAAAATGATTTGTTGGTAGACAAAGGAGAAAATCACAAGAGAAGGAAAGTAAAGGGAGAAATGAAGGAAAAATGGGCACAGGGTTGAGTTGACTTGCTAACATTTTATAATAATATAGCTTTAAAAAGTGCTCTCTTTTCAACAGGAAGTACATTTAGTAGCCTAACTGATCAACACCACTTCTAAGTCACTGTAGTTGAAAAATTGTACATGCTATAGCATACTGAAGATGGACACCTTGTAAATAAGTACATACAAGTAGAAAGGGTTTCTTAGGAATTGCAGTGCTCAATTTTCCCTGGCCTCTCATCAGCTTCCAAATTAACCCCAAATCCTGCCCAGAATATATTTTTCATGACATTGTTTATTCCCATTATTTTGCTCCCCTGCAATAGAATCAAACTTAAGACAGCTACCATTGGAGAGACGGAGGGAAATGATAATTCAACAGTATATTTAAAAGAGAATCAGAAATAAGGTCAGAGGAAAAAACCTACAGAATTAGTCACCGGTGTCCTTAATTTGTGCCATCTAACTTAGGGATGGCAGATGCCCTGTGATGTCATCTACAAGTAAGAGTGGGGAGGGAGATGTGTGTTTCAGTAGTCGTCCGAGGAGGTCATTGAAGGATGTGCCTGCTGGATTGCCATCACCCCCTCCCCTGTCGTTGGAATTGTGTGCTCCACCCAACAGTCCCACAGCCAGAACCATTTTTAAGGGCCCAGCCTTGAGAGAGCAATAGGCATTGAGACCATTTGGATGGTATACGTGACTGAACCCAGGGAAGATTCTGGTGGGTGGGGTCAGAGGTCTACTTGTCTTGTGGCCACCCAAGACAAGCCTTCTTGCATCTTAAACCTGCCACCTAAAGTCTGGGTGGTCTGCACTTCTCCTCACTCTCTCCTTGCCCTCCTTGTATGGGGACCAGTTTCAGATTTCACCTGGGAAGCTCCTGTGTTGGGGAACCAACAATTGAGCAAAAGGACCCTTCAATTTTGAATTGTTGTTTGCTGGATGTCTCGTGGCCCTGGCTTATGTTTTGTGTTTATTAAGGATAAGGCAAACTGAAACTAGTAATTCCACAAAGGTAGCAGTGAAAAAGTCTGCTTACTCCGAACCCAGGAGAAGTGTTTTATTGCACAAGGCATTACCCTCTTTCTGTGGTTTAATGTGAGAAGGTACTGAAAAAATGATATGATGAAGTGTTAAAATTCAGTAATTCTCTCCTTGCTATACTTTTTTTGGGGGGAGGAGGGAATGCTAATGCAGAGTTTCAAAAAATAAGGCTATGGGTGGTTTTGAAATTAATGAGCCACGTGATATAAAATATGTGTGTGAGATTTCAGTGGAATTGTGGACCAGAGAGTGGTTGAATCTTTTGAGGATATATTTCTGGCCTTAAACTATATGGTCCCTCTTGCTCTTTTTTTTTTTTTGTCCTTTTATTTGCTTTCCTTATCCCCACTGGTTTTCTGGAACATGTGGATAATATTGCTTTTCAATATTTCATAGCAGAGTATGCTTGCTTACTGACTAGCCTCCCTTCTTAGGTACTATTTCAAGCAGATTAAAGTGTTGTTTTTTTCTTTTTTTTTTGGGGGGGGGGAGCGGGCGGGGAGCTTGAAGCAGGAAGAATGAGTGTTTAATTTGTTCAATGGGCCTTCACCATCCTTAACAATGTTTTAAGGTTATATAACTTCACCTGTCATTACAAGTTTATTCACCCCTGGTCCATGATTCACCTACTTCTTTTTTTATTTTTTATTTATTTATTTTTTAAAATATATTTTATTGATTTTTTACAGAGAGGAAGAGAGAGGGATAGAGAGTTAGAAACATCGATGAGAGAGAAACATCGATCAGCTGCCTCTTGCACACCCCTTACTGGGGATGCGCCCGCAACCAAGGTACATGCCCTTGATCGGAATCGAACCTGGGACCCTTGAGTCCACAGGCCGACGCTCTATCCACTGAGCCAAACTGGTTTCGGCACCTACTTCTTTTTTTAAAACATGTTTTATTTGGTTAAACATCCTGATGGTCTTTCCTCAATTCACATTGCCTGAACGCACGCAATGCTTCATGCTGTTTATCAACCCTCCTTGGCAGACTGTGAACTCTGAGAGCAGAGCTTTGCTCACTTGTGCTTTGCTCACTACTGCATCCCGGCATCTAGATCAAGTCTGACACGTATCATTTGCTCAACAACAGATATTTGTTGAATGAGTGAAATCTCCTCACTTGTGTTCTGTGACTGGCTTATTCTATTTCCTCCTATTCATCTCAGATCTCTTTCCTGACCCTTCTTTCTTTCTTGGTCCAGCATATGCAACTTTTTACCAAGTTCTGTCTTATTTTTCTTCTCTTTCTGAACTCTCTCTCTAATCAAGCTGTAGTTTTGATGCATGTTACCTTGATGCTGAGGTCTCTTGAGTCTGGAGCTCTGGCCCAGGCCCTTTCCAAAATACCAGATGGACATTTCCATGCCCTGTCGGTCAGATCCATCAGCAAGTTTTATCTGCGCCTCAGAGTCAGGATGTCAGAAAAGGCATGTTGTCTCTTTTAAGAACACGTTATTGTCCAAATTGGGTTAATGGTGCTGTTATTCTTGAGGCATGCAGTTAAAAAATAAAGCAAAATTGTTTCTTTCCCCATGGTACTTCCCACCTTCGTCATTTATGCCCATTCCATGTGGAATCAGGCACCACACCTTACAGATTCTCTTCTAGCTTTTATGTCTAGCTCCTTCTCCAGTTCCTATTGTACTGGTATTACTCAAGGTTATATGCTTATCACTTACCAGGCCATCCTGGCTATCTCCTATTTGCATGAAGTGCCACTCCTCACTCACAATCAAATAAATTTACTAAAACCTGGTTTGAATTAGATTGATCTCCGGTGCAAAAATTAGTAATACCTTCCCATTACTTATAGAACTAAAAGCACTATTTTCTTAGCTTGTAGTTAAGGCTCCCACAGTATGGCAAAAATCCTCTATTCCAATATTATCTTCTATGACTCTTCCAGGTCTGTACCTTTTCCTGCTAAACTCTTTCCTAGTCCCCAGACATACCCTATGCTGTGCCTACTGCTTAGAATGAACATCCTGCCCCAAAGTTACCCACTGAACATAGTTGAGTGTTCAATATCGAACGCATCCTTGAAGACTCATTTCAACTGCATGGTCTTTTTCATGTAGACTTACTGATTTCTCCTTGCCTCCTCCCCAAAGAATTATGCTCAGAATTTTCATAGGCCATTTTCCTTTTATTTTGACCTATATCTGAATGACAAGGCAGAATAAACTATGAATATTTGTCTCATTTGCATTTTTAAGTTGTAACTCCATGACGGCAAACACCATACATGAATTACTCATTTTTGTACCCCATCCTATTGACTGGAAAAATGCTTCACAAAATAGTAGGTGCTTAGAACATAGTTAATTGAATTTAAATAACTGCCCAGTGGTAGACCCATCAAAGACCCCAAATTACAATTCATATTTTTAATTTATTTTTTATTTTTTTGTTAATCCTCACCCGAGGATAGTTTTCCATTGATTTTTAGAGAGAGTAGAAGAAAGAGGGAAAGAGAGAGAGAAACAGCAAAGTGAGAGAAACACATTGATTGGTTGCCTCCTGCACAAGCCCTGACCAGGGCCCGGGCTGGAGAGGAGCCTACAACCCAGGTACGTGCCCTTGACCGGAATCGAACCTGGGACCCTTTGGTCCGCAGGCCGATGCCCTATCCACTGAGCCAGACCAGCTAGGGTTACAATTCATATTTGATGGCTTGTTAAATCATGTACCAGAAGTGACATTCCTTTTTGGTTTCCTGTCTTTTCCATTCAGGTTAGTGAGTAAAGTAATACGACAGCGCTCCTCTGAACTGAGCATGCTATTGCATCTGTCATGCATGGCTATGAGAGTTTACAATATTTTTGAGTACAGTTTGCAAGTGCCCAGTGTTTTCTGTGTATTTACAGCAGTAGTCAGTTGTCTTTGGAATGAAACTATGATTCACCCTCATCCTTTCAGACCGATGACTTCCAGGATGCATAGTCCAAGGGATCTCCCCCAAGTGAGGGATTGTCACCTCTCCTGATTTTCCTGCAAGTAAAAGAGTGGGAAGATTAGTTGCGTACTCCTTCTGCATCATGATGTTGATTGTTCACACTCGTCTGAGTTCAAGTTACAGAGAGTGGACCTCCCTAACAGTTCCCAACGCAGAGCCTACATGGCCACACCACGTTGTCTCCCATCATTAGTACATCTTCATCATTATCCTCAGCTGATGGTAAATCCTTTCACTGTAGCAGTGGCCATGGAAAGGAATGGAAACATTAAAAATCTGGGACATCACTCAATGTATACACATCCCATTTCATTAGGGACATTTTCTTTCCTATCAGACTTCACAGACAGAGTCAGGCTGAGTTGCGAGGGAAGCAGGAGGGAAGGGAAAACTGTGGCAGGTGTGACATGAGATGAGGTTCAGCCCTATCACTGTCCCCACTGTGGCCCAGTCTCTTCACAATTGGCTGCTCTATGTGCATGCATCAGCACATGGCATTAGAAAGTCTCAAAAAGGAGAGATTCTCGATGTTTAAATATCATATTCTCCATTCACTCTGGCAATCTAAGGGATGATTTAAGCAGGGATATAAATATACAATTTGTGATGAGCAGTTGGCTTTGATGCCCATCTTAGGGCTGATTTTTCCTCCTGAATGGACACAGCCAGAGTGGTTGAATGGCTCTCCCATTGGAAATGTGTTGTCAGTTTCAATACCCTGTGGATATATTACTGACATTTTAGGAAGTTCTCCCTCCTCCATATTCTACCCCACTTATTTAGGGGAAAATGAGTAGTCAACCCATTTCACAACAACAGTTTATAGCTTTTTGGTTACCTGAAATTTGGATTGGCTCAGGGAAATGTCCCCCTGTGTATTCAGGCAGCATCTGCTCATGAATAGTAAATAAAATGTCTTTGTGGAATTCGAACTGACATTTTTATAGGCCTTTAACTTTAAAAAGGTTTTGGAGGAAAAATAGACTTTCATCTCCAGATGTCAACACTTCTTAATATTTTGAAGGATCCTTTGAGTGAAACAGTTTATTTATGAAATGACATTATCTACAGCCCAAATGGGAATCAAAATCAGATTGGACTGATATAGTAACTACTGCAATCTAATGACTATGCTTGCTACCTTCTCCTCTCTCTTTCTCTTGCCCCCTCTCTCTCTCCCTCCCTCCCACCCTCATCTTCATTATAATACCATCTGCACATTGTGTTTACAGATGCTAAGGTATCCCCCAGAATGTCCCCAAATATGATTCACCTCATCCTTTCAGACCGATTACTTCCAGGATGCATAGTCCAAGGGATCTCCCCCAAGTGAGGGATTGTTAAAGAGAAGACATGAGTTCCAAATATCTTCATGAATTTCATAATAAAATTGGGTGAAAATAGCTCATCTAACTATTAAGATACTCTGCATCTCAGAATGGATATTCTGCCAGGGGACTCATTTGGGGTTGTAACTTTTGGTAATTTAATGAATTTTCATTAGACTAGCATAAGAAAAAACTTATAAAATGTTGGCATAGCCCATACCTTTTAGCCATATTTCATGTATGGTAAGTACTCCAGAGATGTGTTGAATAGATTTTCATATAACATTTTCATATTTTATACTACGGTTATGTACCCTAAAGGTGGGAATGCACTCTTGTGGTCTAACCCATCCCATCACTGTGCAAAGTGATTGGTCCTTACTTAGGTCATCATCTTGTTGTGTCTGCACTGAATATGAGAAACAAACTCAACTCAACAATATTATAGAAATAGCAAACAGACATTTCAAAAATAGATCTGTCAAACCCACTGTGAGAAAAAGTTTAATTTGGAGAGAGGTTTAATTTAGAGAAATTTATTTAATTTAGAGAGTTGAGGACATGGAGAATGGCCATTGAGCACTGTGTTGCTGTTTCTCTTTCTTCTATAAAATGTTTACCATGGTGTCCACTTGTAGATGGATGGATTCTGTAATGATAAGATTCACTTAGCAAATATTTACAGAGAAACTACTTGGTGCTAGGTTGAGTGGCATGTAGAGTTTTCCTCCAGAGAACTTACTGTTTATTCAATAAATATTTACTGAGGATGCACCAGATACAGTAAGTCCTCACTGAAGTCAATAGATTTTTGGAAACTGTGATTTTAAGCAAAACAACATATAACAAAACTAGTTTTACCATAGGCTAATTTATATAAACAAGAGTTAAATTTCTATGGAATATTTCAGGTCATAAAAAATCACCAAACTTCTAAATATGGACCCAAAACACTTTTAATATTAGACATTGATGTAAATGTTAGCTATACATATCCATTTAAGGAAGAGTAATAAAAGCAAGTCAGATAAAGATTTTCCAATCTGCTGATTCCAGTTGAGGGTCATAGGTGTCTGGAGTCTATCTGGGCAATGCAGGGTGCAAGGCGGGAGCCCAGGGTGGACAGCATGGCCTTCCATCATAGGGCCAGTCACACACCCACACTTACTCAGACTGGGACAGTTTAGACACGCCAGATCATCCCACATGAACATCTTTATGATGTGGGAGGAAACTGGAGGACCTGGAGAAAACCCAGGCAGACGTGGGGAGAACATACAAACTTCACAGACAGTGCCCTGATGGGGAATCCATTACATTTTCTTCTCACTGATGTTATTATACAACTAGAGGCCTGGTGTACAAAATTCATGCACGGGGGGGGGGGGGGGGGAGTGTTCCTCAGCTTGGCCTGCACCCTCTCCAATCTGGGACCCCTTGGGGGATGTCCGACTGCCAGTTTAGGCCCAATCCCTGTGGGCAGTTGGACATCCCTCTCACAATCCGGGACTGCTGGCTCGTAACCGCTCACCTGCCTGCCAGCCTGATTGCCCCCTAACCACTCCCCTGCCAGTCTGATTGACACCTAACTGCTCTCCTGCTTGCCTGATTGCCCCCAACTGCCCTCCCCTAATGGCTTGATCACCCCCAACTGCCATACCCTGCCAACCTGATTGCCCACAACTGCCCTCCCCTGCCCACCTGATGGCCCACAACTGCTCTGCCCTGCTGTGACCCCCTCCTCTGCCGGGACTGGCCTCCTCCACACCACGTAGAGCCGCGGGACCCCCAGACCTCACCACGGAGTGGCTGATGGGCCCCGCCTTTGCTGTGCACATGGCCATCTTGTGGCAGCCATCTTGTGACCACGTCGCATGAGGGCGTTGTGCAAGGACATTGCACAAGGGTGTGACACCACCTAGGCTTTTATTATATAGGATAGCATTAAAGGAAATGTCATTATTTGAGGGCTTGCTGTGTTTATGTAGAGTAGAGGAGAAAAGAAATAACTCAACAGCTTATCTAATAAAGAAGGAATATGCTAATTGACCATCACACCCTCATAAAAATGGCGGTGCCCACAGCCAATAAGCAGGGAATATCCTAATTGACTGCCACACCCTCAAAGATGGCAGTGCCCACAGCCACAAGATGGTGGTGCCCAGTCCCCTTAGCCCTGCTGGGGTGCCTGCCTCCGGAGTCTCCCAGTTCCCTCAGCCCTTCAGCCACCCAGGGCTGGCCCAAGGCGCAGGCAAGCCTCAGATGGCGGCTGCCCAGCCGCCCAGGGCTGCCCGAGGCTCAGGTAACCAGGACCGGCTGAGGCTTGTGCTGCCGGCTGTGGCAGCAGCAGAGGTGTGATGGGGGCATCGCCTTCCCCTGATCACAGGGTCACCTCCTGCCCCTGAGGGCTCCTGGACTGTGAGAGGGGGCAGGCTGAGCTGAGGGACCCCCTCCTCTCCAGTACATAAATTTTCATGCACTGGGCCTCTAAAGTATATTATAAAACATTCACTGTAAGGATAAGGTGATCTGGATGTTGAAAGGCAAAATTACTTTCAGTGCCATTCTTATAGAGCAGATACAATGATATTGAACTTTACCTTTCTTTCTTTGGGGTCTCTTGAAATTCCGTATTTGTTCTTTTTGCCTTCACTCAATTTTTCCATCTGTAATATGGATTTATCTGTCTACCACTTAGAGACACTGTGACATTATCTAAAGCCACTTTAAAGATATTTAAAACTTATGATTCTGGCAGTCTATGAAGACAGGCACTCTTTTCATAAAACAAATATAATTTTGAATCTTGGAGAGTACAACATGAGTAATCACTTCTGTTTAAAGCTAGTCTTAAAGGAATTTAAAGTGCCCAGTTCTCTTAATGTCAGTTGGATAAATGTACCAGTAAAGGCAGTAGCATTTCCAATTAGTGTAGGACTTGTAAAATGAAATCAAGTATCACTCTAATTTTTAATTTTAATTTTGCAGAATCAATCATTTCTCCTAGGAATAGTATCATACCTGATCTAATATTGGGGCCACTTGTGAAAATCAGATTCGCCTAAACCTTTCTCACATCTTTCCCAAGAGTTCTTAAATCAGGTTCCATGTCATCTGTTTTCCCAAACTCCTTTTAATTTGAGGCTGACTCTCTTCCTACTGAGATGCACAGTATTACCGCAATCTGTTCCCCGTTCCCTTTCCTCTTGTGGTCCGGTTTCATCAGTTTCCTGCTGAAGTTGTGACCTCGGAGGGAGCTGACACAGGCTCTGAAACACAGGTGCATTAATGTGAAGGTGGAGGAGAGAAAGATCTTGGGCAGCGAGAATAAAACAATGCGAGTTTGGAAACAGATATTGAGAAACATGGGAAAAAGGAAGGTGGAAATTGTGAAATACAGCAGTATGCAGGGACAGAGACTGAATAAATGTTCCCACCCTGTGTTTATAGAATAAACCAATTATTTGTTGGAGTCATTGTAAGATATTTTTTTTTAAAAAAGGCAACACATCTAAGCTAGCAAAGCTAGAAGGTAATAAATACTGGTTACTCTGATGTGATTTAACAGGGGGGTGAGGGCATGAGTGGGGGGGACGGGGGGTAAGGGGGGAATAAGGACACATATGTAATAACGTAATCAATAAAGAAATTTTTTTAAAAAAGTACCAGATTTACAGCTAAGTCCTATACCCCCCCCCCTAGTTAATTTGTGGATGTAGATTCCAAATGAAAGTTAGTCATTAAAAATACCTTCAGCATAATGTCTCAAATAGACTGTCCAACCTATGAGGGAAGGTGGAGGGTGAGGGGGTAAGAGATCAACCAAAGGACTTATATGCATTCATATGAGCATAACAATGAACACAGATTGGAGGGAGGTGGTGAAGGCATGTGCTGTGGGTTGGAGGCGGCTGGAGAGAGTTCAATGGGGGGGGGAGGAAGGAGACTTATGTAATACATTAAACAATAAAAAAAGTGGATTTCTTATAGACACTTAAAAATACCTTCAGAATTATTGTTAATCTGTCAGGATAAATACTGACAATGCAAAATCTACAAACACTACAGTGGGAAGATTGAACTGTGAAATAATGTGTTAGATACATTGAAATTTAAAATAGTTATGTTTATCCTGGGATCCCTGAATATGAGATTGTAGCTTTTCATAAATATCATTAGAATAGAATTTCAGATCGCAAGCAGTGACAATTATATTTTCAATTTTAATGTAATCTGTGTTCTGGTAGTTTTAGAAATAGTTTTGAGGACATTATTCAATAGTTATCTATTCAAATCACATTAATCAATTACCTACTATAGGAGAGATAATGCTAGCAATTATTTCAGAATATAAAAAGGCATGTTAGTTGTTTAGGGTATAGGAATTAAGATTTTAAATCATATTTGACTTCCCCATCCCAGAATTCTACTTTGGCTTGAATTATGTATTGATTAAGTGGAGCATGTTAGCTTACCGCCCTTTCAAAGGCACCTGCTAAATACCTTCATTGGATCTTGGTATATGTTCTTGATGCAAGAACTCAGCAGCTGCTGGTGGGAACTGGGTGTAAAACCAGGGAAACATGTGATGGTGGGGGAAGAAATCTGAGAGGAGAATGGTATTGAGATTGGTGCCTGGCCCATGATGATCATGCGTGTCAAGTACTGGAGAATAAGAGTTTCAAAAGCCAGAGCTGGTTAACAGTGAATTGCTACAGAGCATTAATGGTGGATGAAGAATGGAGCCTCAGGATTAGACGCTGGAGTCAGAATTAGGGTTCAGATATTGCGTCTACTACTGTGTGACTAAGCCATGTGACCTCTCTGTAGCTTAGTTTCTTTATGAATGGTCTTTGCCTGTAGCATTCTTGCCCATTGGCTTGCTTCCCCCTTTATTCGGGTCTCTATTACAACAGTACATCTCTGATGACTTCATCTAATATAAATCCCTCTTGTGTCTCTGTCCCTTATCCTACTTTACTCTCCTTGATAGATTTCATATACTCCCCTGAACAAAAAAATATTTATATATATACTGTACTACTATCCTATAATATTTATGTATGTTAGAATACTATTCATGTATATACTATGCACTATTAATACACACATATCTTTATTTTCTGTTTATTTACTTTTACTATCCTCTTAAAATTTACTCATTGTGTGCTGAATTAGTAAATCAAAGAAGAGGACTCATTTTCACAGATGACATTAATGATTAACCAAACTAATGTATATAAAGTGCTTGAACCGTGCCTAATAGATAGGGCCTGATAAATGTAAATTGTGGTAATTTCTATTATTTGGGGGGGAAGGGGGGAGAAAAAGTACTTTAATCCTGAGGATGGGAAGTCAGGAGGGTGGTGAGGAGGGGAGCCTCTTGGGGTGATGGAGGGAGAGAGTTGTGAAGAAGGGCATTTGCCCCTGGAAGGGGTAACTCTTGTCCTGAATGGAAGAGGAGGCCACCCAGGGTAACCAATTGGGGAGACTCCTGTGGAGGAACTGGGCTGTGAGCCACCAGTTGTGTTTAGAGGGTTAGTGAGGCAGCATTTTAGTAGGTGGTATGAAGGAATTTTGGGGGGCAGCAGTTTGACTAGAGTAGATGGTTGTCTGAGAGGGATTGAGGCTGAGAAACAAGATGGGGCAGAGGCTAAGGAATGTGGATTTGAATTTGGGCAAGAATTTAAGATTTCTGAGACAGATGATGCATAGTCACAGTGACCCATAGGAAGATTGCCTTGTCCTGCTGCAAAGGAAAGATGTGATGGTGGGGGGGGGGCGGTGTTCAGGTGCAGAGGGTGGTTGAGAAGACACTGCACCTGTCCTGACTCTAGGTGGGCATGGCCAGGCTAGAGGGTGCCCATGGGGAAGAAAATAACTCGGGCACAGAGGGTGCATTGTGGATGGCCTTTGTACTGATTGAAGGTGAGTGTGGAGCTAAGTGGGAGATCAAGGAGGAGCAGAGTCAGGTACATGCTATAAAGCAGTCTCTGCCCTCAAACTTTGGTGACCAAGTGAAGGCCTTTGCTCCTGGTAACGGGAAGTTATTATCCAGAATACAGAAGAAGGAAATTATATGACTGGGTGTATGTGTGTAGGGTCATAAAAATGGAATTCAACATTTTATTTGTTGTACTAGAGGGGTACCTGGTAAGAGGGACACTAGATAGTTATTTATTGATAAGTAAATTGAGGCATAAAGGGGTTAAGGCATTTGCCCATTCTCCTGCCTGGACAGGGAGAGGTGGGGAAGACTGAAGAATGGCAGCCTGTAATCAACCAAAGAACTTATATGCATATACCCATAACCCATGGACATAGACAATAGGGTGGTGAAGGCCTAGGGTGGTGAAGGCCTGGAGTGGGATGTGGGGGCAGGCTGGAGGGGGTCAATGAGGGGAAAAGGAGGACTTATGTAATACTTTCAACAATAAAGAATTAAAAAAATAGAGTGGTATTCTGAGCAGGCCTGATCTTGTTCTGGGAGGGAGGGGCTCAGCTCAGTGGAGACAGTGCTAATGCCCAGTTTGGTGGTTAGTGGGTTAAAGGGCAAGGGACCTGGATATCTGGATCACATCCAAAGTAAGTGTATATCCAAAGCCAGTGCCCAGTCACTTGGATCCTGCATGGGAGAAAGAGCCTTGATACCCAGCCTTGTGGGTTGGAAAAGAACCATTAATACCTGAGGGGTTAGAATAACAATGAAGTAACCTGCAGCACCTCCCTGAGCCTGAGTTGAAGGGCTGATGGGGTGGTTAATGTGGGTAAGAGTGTGGGGCAGATGGGGCATTGAAAGGGTGTTGCACGGGGCACTTTTGAAGGATGTTGTCACAGGCACATACATGGCTTTCATTCAGAGAGGATTCCACTTTCATAGCTGCCCACCTTCCCCTCCCTCCACTGCTTCATCCTGCATTTGTTTCTCCAACCCACCCTATAGACATTGGGCGCAGACAATCTTGAAACTAACTAACTGAAAATATATAGCATTACTAACTAACTGAAAACTAACTAACTGAAAATATATAGCATTACTGCAAGCCAAGAACTCCAGCCATGCTCCATCCTGCCAGAATAAGTCATGAACTCTGTGAATACTGTTTCTTAATGAATACAGTTTTAATTAATTGTTTGGTATCTGCCAACCTGGAGTAAAGAGACTGTGCACACTTCCAGGACCTACAGGGGCACTCAAATATTTGTTGAACAATGGATAATGAAGTGCTTTTAAATGACCTGATAATAAAGCAGTCAGATATTGTCATAACTATTAGGTAAGCCTCATAATTCTGCCACCATGAAATGCAACGAGCAAGCACTTAGGGAGCTCAAAGAAATGTTCTCTCTCACTCTCTGGGTCTCAGGACACATTTCAACTTCACTTCGCTCCAATCAATTCATTTATTTAGCACATTTTATAAATCAAACATTCTGCTGGGTGCTTGGGGGATGCAAATATCTCCTCCTCTATCCTCACAGATGGCTAGCAAGGAAGAAATACCTTCCACAGTGCAATAGCAGCATGCTGAGAATTTCAGAGCAGTGAGCAAAGGATGCTATAGGAACATATGGGAAATGTTAATGTTATTTAGGGGTTAGAAATTAATTCCTAAAGGAAGTAGGAATTAAGTTGACATATGATTGACACTGAGAGATAAGATAATAACAGAGTAAGGAACATACTTGAATGACTGAAGAGAGCCCAAAGGAGAGAGAGAGAAATCTGAAAAGGTAGATACAATGACAGATGGTCCAGTGTTGGAGTTTTATTATTATTAAGTATTTACACTTTATCTCAAGGGCAATGAGAAGTGATAGGAGGTTTTAAGCAGGAAATGCAATAACCCAATAGCCACATCTCATCTTCTGGCCGGGGTCCCTACACTTGGAAAAGCATGAAGCAGTTATCCCAATGACCGGAAAACTGTTGATCATGTTCTGGTGGGAGCTGTAATCATTTTCTCATCTTTTTTTTTTCTTTTCTTTTCTTTTCTATTTACCTTTTCTCATCTGCTTTGCCTTACCTCAGAAATCTGGCTTTGGTCTGTTATTAAGAACTCATTGCCTGACCTTTAATGCCTAGGTCAGCAGTCTCCAAAGTGCTTTGGAGAGTAAAGGATATATTTCATCATAAATTCTACACAGAGTATACATTAGTTATTAACAAAGCATAAGTTCTTTCTTTTTGTAGATAATAATACACATGATGGAAATAGTAATAGCAAATTCAAAAGGTAAGATCCCAGTAAGCTCATCTGAAGGCATTTGTATTTATCCTTGACCATTGTAAAGAGAAAAGTCTGATATACTAGACTTTATAGCCTAGAAAAAGTAGTGACAAAGAACTACCAACAATGTGCAGTTTCATCAACAGTGAACTTCCATATATATTTATGTGAGCACTTAAATATCAAGTTTTACAAAGGTAATGTTACCTTGCAATGCTGTTATGAAAGATGTACTCGTCCTAAAGGCTTCAGGCCAGTGGCAGCTGCCCCATCCCAGCTCAGAACCTTTCTGCATTGTGCAGAATCTGCTTTGTCCTGATTGGTTTCTGCCATACTCTGTCCTCTTTCTGAGTTTTTCTGTTTCATGCATGATGGAGGTACCAATTCCAGAGAAGCTGTCATCGCTCTGTCTGTAAGTATCCAAAGAGTCCATGAGACACACATGAGCTAGTGCCCAGTAAATTAAAACAGGTCTAATATAGGTTACTGCCACTAACATATGGGCATTTTCTGAGTCAACCACAGAGAGGGCATCTGTTATTTCTATTTCATGAATCCATGCAGTGTGGGTCTGACACCTGCTGATTTGTGGGGGACCTGAGCCAAGATTATCTACCCATTTACACTGGGTAACCTCTAGTAGAAAATTTCCTACAGGCCTTGCAGGAAGTGATAGTTTTTATCAAAAAATGCTGAGCAGTAACCTTTTAAAGATCCCGGGTTACATGCACATTTGTGTGCCTGAGGTTGGTGGTGTTGCAAAGAAGTGAAAGGTGAAATCTAGTTGGAGATGCTGAGCGAGTGATGACATCAAAAGCCCCACAATAGTAATATGTGTTAACACTAATTTCATTATGACCTTTCTAATGATGTAAGCAAACATCTTCAAATCATGCCTCGGGTTTACTGATTGCAATTGAAGCCTCTGGAATTTAGATTCCTTGTGTGCAGATATTGGCTTTGTTTGCTCTATGTCCCACAGGCCTTGAACAGGGCCTGCCAATAGTAGGATTTCAAATATTTATTGAATGAATAAACTATCACAAAAACCATGCTCCTATGCGTTGCTTTTTCATTGGGAGAGAGAAACACTAGGATAAGGAACTCTTAGACCATTGTGACTCAAGTAATAAAATAGAGGCACGTGCAAAGTCCTGTTGGGAGCAAAGTTGTGACAATAACTACCTGCCTAGGGAAGTAAAGGAAGCCTTGCAGAGGAAAAGGGCATCTCAAATATGTCTTGAGGTTCATCCGTGGAGGAGAGAGAAAGGGATTTCTAAGTAAATAAGAACATCCTGTGCCAACGTTCAGATTTGTGTGAGAATTCAAGCCACATTCAGGGAATGGTGAGAAAGTCCACATGTCCTATATATTGGCAATGGAGGGAAATGTATTCAAATTGAGACTGGAAGGGTAGATGGTGATAGATCGTTTCATACCCTTGTATTTATGACTGAGGGTTTGAATTAAAATCCGCAAGCAGTGAGAGCTATTGAAGGGTGTTAATCAAGGGGATGACGATAATTGTGTTGTAGAAAGAAATGATGAAGGTAGCTTTGTAGAAGTCAAGGGCACTAGTTGGAAAAGTAGTGCAGACAATGTAGGCAGGAGACCTGAATGAAAGCAGTGTGGCAGGCAGAAGAGGGGTGGTAGATTTCAGAGCTGTAGCAGTTAGAATCAATGTGCTAACAAGCATTGGAATGAGGATAAGAAAAGCAAAAGTTGAGAAGATGTCCATGTGTTTAGCTGTAATATATATATATTTCAGAGAGGAAGAGAGAGTTAGAGAGAGACAGAAACATCAATGATGAGAGAGAGAGAGATTGAAAGGCTGCCTCCTGCATGCCCCTACTGGGATCAAGCCCACAATCCTGGCATGTGTCCTGACCAGGAATTGAATCATGACCACTTGGTTCACAGGTTGATGCTCACCTCTGAGATACACCGGCCAGGCTTCAGTGAGAAATCTTGAGGATATAGCTGCTTTGGGATTTACTGAGGTTGAGATATTTCTAGAGAATGTAAGAGACAGCCAGTTTGCAGCTGATGATATGTACCTAGATCTCAGAAGGGGTTAGAGATACAGATTTAGGAGCCAATTGACTGCAGATAAAACCATGAGAAAAGAGGAGGTCACTTAGGAAGAGAACAGAGCTCAGAATGGAATAGTAAGAGGCTGGTTCAAATTAAGTGGCTGCACCAGGGAGTAGGTAGCAGCAAAGGAGTCAGTGATGGATCATAAAAGGAAGTAAAAGGAATGACAGCCAAGAGTAGTACTGTGGATGCCAGAGAAGGAAGCTTTTCCAGTGCTTGGTCAATTATTTTAAGTGCTTTGCATGGTAAAGTGAAATGAGAACTGAAAGGATTGGGTTGAAGCAATTTCAGTGGAGAAGCCAGATTGCAATGGTGTGGGTGTGAGTGAGGAAATGAAGGAGAGCAAATGTGGGCATCTCTTTGGAGAAGTTTAGCTGTGAAGGACAGCGGGTAGATGGAGCAGTAGCTTGAAGGAATAAGTGCTGGAAGATCTGTTTTATTGAACAGGAGAAATTTGGGCATGTTTGTAGGCATTAACCTTGGAAGGGCAGTGGCTGGGCAGTGGAGAGCAATGGGCTAAAAACACAATAGAGAGAATCATTCCTCTATTCTATCACCATTATACCTTGGAGAGCCCTCACTGTGCTGCAATAAAATGCTCTATTTATGTCTTCACTACTTATAAAAATACAGGACATTTTATAGAATGATAGTCACCTGAGGATTTCTTACCAAAAATGGATAGTGAACAATTTTACAGAATATTTGCTGCCAGGCTCCTTTACATAAAAGCAATAAAAGGTTAACAATAAAGTTGGCATGCATTTGCCATCTTCCATGGTCCCTTTCTTATCCCCCTTCCCCTGCATTACCCAGGCTACCATGAATTTGGTGTGTATCCTTCCCATTCACTTTAATGTCCTTTCATCTGTACTTATAGGTATGCCTGTGCAGTGTGGCATATGTTTCGTGTGTGCCCGAGTTCTTTTGAGCTGCAAGATTATAGTTCTGGAGAATAGAAGTCTGAGGTTAGGGTGGCAACATGGCCAGGTGAGGGCCTCCTTCCAGGTCACAGATTTCCCATATCTTCACATGGTGGAAGGGGCTAGGGATTCTCTGGGGCCTCTTTTATAAGGGTACTAATGCCATTCATGAGGATTCCACCCACAAAGGCCCCACCTACTAATACCATCATCTTTGGTGGCTATGAATTTGGGTTCACATATGATTTTGGGGGGAACACAGGCATTCAGATCATAGCAATGTGTGTGTTTTTGAATTTACACAAATAGGCTTTTTAAAAAAAAACATCATGTCGCCATGGCTCAGGTTTGGCTCAGTGGATGGAGCATTGGCCTGTGGACTGGAGGGTCCAGGTTTGATTCTGGTCAAGGGCACATCCCAGGTTGTGGGCTCGTTCCCCAGTAGGGGAAGTTGAGGAGGCAGACAATCAATGATTCTCTGTCATCATTGATGTCTCTATCTCTCTCTACCTCTCCCTTCCTCTCTGAAATCAATAAAAATATATTTAAAAAAAACAAAAAAAAAACATTTATGTCTTGGAGGTCTAGCTGCATTCGGATATATGTAGTCTACTCTTCCTGAGAGCGGATTATTATTTGTGCAATATTTTATTGCTATGTCTGCTTACTTAAGAGACAGTCGTTCTGGGCCAGGGATGTGTTTTGTTTATATTTGTATCCACAGTGCCTCAATATTTATTGACTAAATGAATAAATAGACAATAGATGTGTGTGGCTTGGGAAGGAGTATGAGCCAGCGAGGCTTTTCCTTGAGACACCAGGAAGAAGTTGGGTTTGGGGAGGACTTCATGCTTGACAGGTTCTATTTGCTGTGAAGCAAAAGGAAATTCAATTTTCTGAGAAGAGGGTGGGGATAAGGGTTTAAGAAGTGTGGTATGTATTTATAACCTTTAGCTTAATTGAAGGGAGATTATCCCAAATTAGAGGCCCAGTGCACGAAATTCCTGCACTCAGGGGGCGGGGGGTCCAGCGGGGGGGGGGGGGGGATTCCTTAGCCCAGCCTGTGCTCTCTCGCAGTCTGGGAGCCCTTGGGAGATGTCCAATTGATGGCTTAGGCCTGTGGGGAGCAGGCCTAAGCTGGCAGTTGAACATCCTTAGCGCTGCCGCTGAGGTGAAAGAGGCTCCCACCACCGTCACTGCACTCGCCAGCCATGAGCCCAGCTTCTGGCTGAACAGTGCTCCCCCTGCGGAAGTGCACTGACCACTAGGGGGCAGCTCCTGCGTTGAGTGTCTGCCCCCTGGTGGTCAGTGAGCATCATAACGACCAGTCATTCTGCCATTTGGTCGATTTGCATATTAGCCTTTTATTATATAGGATTATATAGGATAGTTACTATTTCTACAAGAACCATACAATTAGACTCACTTTGTTTTGGGTTTGTAATTGATCACAACTGGAAGACACCCACCAGCTTCTGAAATATTGACTTGTTTGCCTAAATTCTTCTTTCCTAATTTATATGTTCCTTTAACACTGAGGGGGGGGGGGGGAGTTGTGGCTTGTTCTTTGACTACAGAATCTTTTGTGATTAAATCAGTGCCAAGGTTTCTAGAAAGGCTTCATTTGGTTGTCCCTTGAATTCTTATTGAGAATATTTTTATGCTGGATGTGATGGATTGGGCTGTTTTATGTAGTTTAATCTATTTTGCATGTTAATTATAGCATCCTGGTTTAGATGCAAGACTGTAAGTTTCAGTCTGTGTATGAGTATCTATCGTGAAGGCCCCCAAGACTAGCACTAGGGCTCTAGAGGCTGTTTCAGGGAATTTGGTTTTCCTATGCCAACATGACTGTATAATTCATTACTGATCTAAAGGTATTTTTCTCTGGATCCAAAGGGAAAACTTTAATATGGTTCAACTAATATGTATGTGATGTCTGCTCTGGACTATGCAGTTTTCCAGAGGCTTAGCGGACAAATAAGAAAATAATCCAAAACTGAAGACCATATTCTTGCTACTGTTTATTATACTTGCAACCTACATTGGATAGGGCTTGATGTTTATTTTGCCCCAATAGGATCAGGGCCTCTGTTAGAATTTAAATGTATAACTGAGTTAAATCCTCACTTCCACATCCTGTAAGTAGAATTCTACAGATACAAGGATTGAAGGTCAGAAAGGTTAAGCAACCTGCTTGAGGTCACACATTTCAGATTTAATTCCATGGATTTCAAAGCCTTTGTTATTTCTACTCTTCACAGCTATTTTCCAAATTTATATAGAAGACTAATATTTTTGCTATATTAGTTAGAAACAGAGTCATGTGAGTTGAATATTCAACATGAAAATAATAAAAAATAAATTCACTAACTATACAAGTGTAAACACACTGTCTTGAAATATTGTTGGGGTACCCTGGCTTTTAGCTGAGTATGGTGTTACTGAGGCCTGGATTTGGGGTACAGGTTGCTCCTGTATTTTCTCTCTTCCTAACTCCTAGGCCATCCCCCTCTCCTCTGTTTTGGTGGTTCCATTCAGTCCTTGCTCTTTGAGAGGTATTGAGTATTCCTCCACTTCCCAGAGAGCTTTAGGAGGTGAGGGGGAGTGAGCCTCTAGTAGATCTATTACTTTGTAGTAGATAGGATAATAGGCTGTTCCACATGTTCATGTTTTAATCTCTGGAACCTGTGGCTGCTACTTAATGTGGCTGTTACTTTACTATATGGAGATAGGAATTTTGCAGATGTGTTTAAGGATCTTAATATGAGAAGAGTATCCTGGATTATAGAGCGGGTACAATTTAAGCTCGTGAGATGTACAGCCAATACTTACTGGGTAATAAAGGTGGAGATCCTTTCCTAGTTGTAGCCAGAGGGATGCCACTAATGAAGATGTCACTAATGGTCAGAGAGATGCAAACTTGTTGCTTTGAAGATGGATGAAGGGAACCACTTGCCACGGAATGTGGGTGGCCTCCCGTAGCTGGAAAGGCAAACAGATTCATCCTTAGAGCCTCCAGAAAGGAATCCAGCCCTACTGACACCTAGTGTCATGAGGGTTATAAGGAGTTTAAGATTGATAACTGTGAGGTGTTTATCCTGCACACATTGGTTGTTTAACAAATAGTCATAGTGATGAGGAAGGTGTTCTAAAAGTGTTGGAATCCTCTTAATGATTTGAGTGGAAAACCACCTGGTTTATTAGCATCAACAAGTGGATTCCTAAAAAGAGATATAATTTGTCTCCCATGAAAGCTAAACTCTCTTATTCTGAGAAATAGAGGTGAAATATACAGTAATGGCCAGCAGGCTTGTCTGGTAGTCACACTCAAGTCTTGGAGTGAGACTGCATTAAGTTGAATTCCAGTTCCATCACTTATTACTTTGTGAATCCATTGTCCTTACCTGGTAAGTGAGTTAATAATAATATGGACCTCCTAGGAAATTGTATAGATAAGAATTATATGGTATAATATATGTAAGCTTTTAGCTATAGCAATTACCAAGGAAGTATTGGCTATATATCTTAAGGAACTTTATAACTCAACCAAACATAGTAATTTATATAAACCTTTTATAATTTATAATCTCTTTGGATGAGCATATATCATCTGGCTCTTTAAATATCCTAGTTGTGGTTGGTGATAATACCCTTTTAAAGGATTGGGAAATTGAGGATCAGTGAACTGAATTGATCTTCTCAAGGTCACAGTAAGTGGAAATGGACTCTAACCAAGCCTTCTAATTCCAATACTCTTATTCTCATTTATTAATTCAACACTAGAGGCCCAGTACATGATTGAATCATGCACGTGTAGGGTCCCCTACACGCTTTCGCTTTCGATCACGGGGGAGCTGGGTGCCTGTCCGAAAGGCCTGGTGCCTGAGTGGACAGGCACTCAGCTCCCACACTTTTGCTTTCGATCGCGGGGAAGCTGGGTGCCTGTCCGCTGGTGTACCAGGCCTTTCAGAAGCCTCCGCCCCGCTGGAGGCTTCTGAAAGGCCTGGTGCCTGAGCGGACAGGCACCCAGCTCCCCCGCTTTTGATGGTCCTCGGTGGGACGTGAGCTCGCTGCCCCAGAGGCCCCTTCTGTGCCGCAGCACAGCCATGGCGCAGATGCTGAGCTCGAGCCGCCGCTGGCGACGCGAGCTTAGCGTCCCACCGGCCCAATCGGCCACCCCGGCCACCCCAAGTCCCACCCCCCCACGCCTCCTGGCCAATCGCGGGCATAGCGAAGGCACGGTCAATTTGCATATTTGTCTATTATTAGGTAGGATACTTCTTGAGCACAAACTATGTGCTGAGATACTAGGCAATTTGTTGGCATGCAACAATCACTAAAACAAGTCTCTCTTATCTTGAGGTCTTTTTAATTTTTTTGGGATATTTTTATTGATTTCAGAGAGGAAGGGAGAGGAAGAGATAGATAGAAACATCAACGATGAGAGAGAATCATTGATTGGCTGCCTCCTACACACCCCCTACTGGGATGGAGCTCGCAACCCAGGACCCTTTAGTCTGCAGGCCAACGCTCTATCCACTGAGCCAAATCAGCTAGGGCCCCAAGGTCTTTAAATACAACTGGCCTCTTGATATTAAAACCAATTATTTTCATGATTATTACACAATGAAGTTGATGACTGTCATTAGAGACGATATCAGGGGAAATGAAACCTTTCCAGATGGTTCTTTCTAAAGAAATAATATTTAATTAGAAGGAGAAGTAAGAGTTAGGAAGGCTATAGAGGATGGGAAAAAGGAATTCCATGTGGTAGGAATCTCCCAGGAGAGAAAGTCTGGAGGTAGAAATGAAATAAAGTCTTTAAGTTGAAAGAAATCCAGTATGGCTGCAGTGGAGTAATGGGGAGATAGGTGAGAGACAACTCAAGAGAAATTAGAAAAATGCACACTACAGATGAATAACCACCATCTTAAGGACCCAAGACATTTGCAGGAACTACCAGTGGAGTAGTAGGATCAGATTCACAGTTAAAAATATAACTGCCAAAAGGGGGAGATAGGGGGGAGGGGAGGCAGAAAAGGGTGTAAGGGGCATAAATGGTGATGAAAAAGAACTTGAATTGGGGTGGTGAACACACAATACAATATACAAATGATGTATTATACAATTGTACACCTGAAGCCTATATAATTTTATTAACCCAATATCACCTGAATAAATTCAATAAAAAAGGAAAAAATAGCCCGGGCTTGGTGGCTTGGTTGATTGGAGCATCATCCCATGCACCAAAAGGTTGTGGGTTTGATTTTTGATCAGGGCATATACCTAGGTTGCGGGTTCAATCCCCTGTCAGGGAGCATAAGGTAGACCACCAATTAATGTTTCTCTCTCACAGCAATGTTTCTCTCTCTCCCTACCACCACCACACTCCTATCTCTCTCAAATCAATAAAAACATATCCTCAGGTGAGGATTAAAAGCATACATATTTTAATTCGATTATGGAGAAGCAATAGTGGAGGAAAGAGGAATGGGGTAGAGGAATAGAATAGGGACCCTGGACCAATATCCTGAAGAACACTTTGCATTGTGAGTGTGGAGGAAGTTGTTTGCAATTATAGGTGATCTACCCCATATCTAAACCTGTGGAGTTAACATTATTATGAATATAATATAGAGGGTAACAGACTGCTTTCTGCAGAAAGAAGAAAAACTTGTCTTTTCTAATTCAGAGGCTCTGTCCAAGGACTGCTTGGCTAAATGGTATAGACGTTTAATAATAAAAGTATAATATGCTAATTAGACCAGATGACCTTCCAGATGTCCTTCCTTCTTGACAAAGCTGCAGCAGGCGGGGGCTGCCACAGAGGTGGCAGAGGCCCCCGGCCATGGCGGCAGCGGGCATGGGCCTGGGCCAAGGCCCTTGCACAAATTTCGTGCATCAGGCCTCTAGTCTATATATACAAAAGGCTAATATGCTAAGTGTTCATCCAACTGGTAGCTATGATGTGCACTGACCACCAGGGGGCAGATGTTCAATGCAGGAGCTGCAGAGCTGCAGTGACTTTGCAGCTGCGGTTCTCGGGTGACTCACCCAGAAACCAGAGAGGAGGAAGCCGGAGTCCTCGAGGGGCCATGCGATTCCACCTTTGGCTGTGGGTTATGTTGTTGCTGGGCACTGTTGGCCCCAAATCTCGTTTACTGCACACTTGCATTTGCGTCCCACACCCAGTATGACAGCAACTTTGCAGAGTACTCTCTCACACTAAGGACCCATTGCGGGATGTCGGAGAGCTGGTTTTGGCCCGATCCCCATCGACCAGGCCAAGTGACCCCACCTGCCGGAGGGACCCCTGCTCACTCCACAGACGCCCTTTGAGCCATGCCACCACCCCAGGTGCAACCAGTGGGAGGTTGGCTCCAGGGTGTGTCTGGCCTGTCTGGCCTAGTCCCACCCCGCTGGCCACCTTGTAATTAATTTCCTTTCAATGCGTACAAATCCGTGCACTGGGTCACTAGTTATTACCGTAATAAATAGAAATTGTGCTTCTGGTCTACCAAACCATTTGAAGATATACAACTATTTAGTTATAAGAGTTTTCTTTTTCTCTACTCATTACAGAAAAACTGAGTTATCTTCAAGAATATGTATACCTATGGAGTTTCTTGATAATGAGACATACTGACATCAAAAGCTGTTGGTCTAAATTATGTTGAAGAATCAGTTTTCACCAGTAAAGGACCTGACCATCAGTGTAACCTATGCCTAGATTTATCCTGTGGCACAGTGGGAATAAATGTTTGCTTGCAGGCAAAATGCTGGAGATGTGGAACTGGCCATTTTCTCTGGCAATGCCATTGTTATCTATGGATGTGGGTGAGTCAAGAAATGGAAGACAGACCCACTGTTTAAAAATCTTTAATAATCTAGTTAGCAAGTTCTTAAGACTCAGATACATGAAAGGTTAAACAGTAATTCTAGGTAGTAGAGTGCCAAATAGTCAGTGAAGGTAGTGAATGCTGTAGGTAAGCAGAGAAGGATGAAATCACAATGGGCTAGGGTGGCTGGAGAGGGAGGCTTCATGGAGGAGATGGGCTTTTTGAGTTTGAGAATTGGTAGCATTTGGATAGTGGAAGCAAGAGGGAAAGGCATTTCAAATGGGTAGGGTAGTATTGAGTAAGGGATATTTGAAGGCCACTGAGCAGGCCAGTCTAATGGTAGAAGAATAGTAAGGTTTCCTGTGTATCAGAGACCAGAGGGTAATCGGAAGTCATGGGCTACAGGCAGTGGGTGGTGATGGAGGGGGTGAAGTGGAGACTGGCAGAGAACAGGGTGGCAGCTGTGAGAGGGAGGGAAAATTGGGAGAGCTTTTATTTCATTACAGTATGACTTAATCTTCACCTTGCATGATGATATAATAGAATTGTGCATGATTGAATCGTGTAAGGCATTTGGATGTAGTATACTTGAATTAGTAAAACTTGACTTTCAGGTTGAAATAACTTTATGACATGCAAAAATCCCTCCTTCTGTCATTGTCTTATTGGGAGACATTATTATATGGGATTGAGAAATGAAACAGATGCAATATTTTCCTCTTTATAGATCCCTACCTCTGACTCATTGGTATATAGCAAATGTGATCTTCCCTCTGTACTGATCACTGATTTTGTTTCTTTTCGCTCTGACCTCTTTTGCACAAGGCAACAAGAGTAGATTTCTTAGTAGTTTGATTGATCTCAATTTATATTATACTTATTCATTTTTATGTCATTTTACACCACTAGATAATGGGTCTACTGTCTTATTATTATTATTTTTTTTTGTAGAGCAAAATGTGTGGCACAGTAATTATTTCTTGATTGAATGAAAGGAGAATGGGGTTGAAAATGTATTTCCTGATTAATCATAAAATCTTGAAATATGTAACAGAAAATACCTTTGTAAGTGCAGAGGAGCTAAATGGAACATTAGGAAGAGTTTCCCTAGTGCTAGGAACCCAATAAACTTCTTCACCAATTCAACAAATATTTATTGAGCATCTGTGGACTGTCTAGGAAATTGGGACACAGCAATGAGAAACTCTTGCAAGATCACTGATCTCAAGGAGTGTAGTTTTTTTGGGTGGAAGACAGGTACTAAATGGGCAAGAAAAGATAAGATAGAAATACTTGCTGTGAAGGAAGGAAAACAGCATATAGGGTGGCTACTTGAGGCTTATGACTAGGGAAAGCTTCTTAGAAAAGGCGAGCTATGAGCAGAGGCTTGGATCATAAGAAATAGTCATTTGTGTAACTGTCTGGGAAAAAAGCTTTCCAGAGAGAAGACACAGCTCTTGTAAAGACCAAAGCATAAGAAAGCTGGGTAGTAGAAAGATCAGCAAGGAGGACAGGGAAGTTGGAATGTAGAGAGTAAGGTGGAGAGATTTGAGATGGGTGAGAGAGGTAGGTAGGAGTCCAATCATGCTGGGACTCTAGATGAAGGCATTTGGATTTGACTCTACCTGTGATAGGACATTGCTGTGAGGTCTTTGTGCAGAGAAATGACAGGGTATAATTTGTCCTATATAATAAAGATGTAATATGCAAATGCTCGGTACGCCATGAAGTGTAACGACTGACCGTGTAATGACGGGATCATAGATCAGGAGGAGGGAGGGGAAGCGAGCTCCAAGTGGGCAGCAAAGAGCTATAGGAGGGGGCAGGGCAGCAAGCTATGGAAGGAGCGAGGGGGAGGGAGGATCTACAGGAGGGCGGGCAGTGGGCAGAGAGCTACTGGTGGGTGGCAGCGAGCTACTGGCGTACGGATTTGTGCGCAGGGCTACTAGTCCTATCTAATAAAAGAGTAATATGCAAATTGACCATCACTCCAACACACAAGATGGCTGCCCCCATGTGGTCAAAGATGGCTGCCCCCATGTGGACACAAGATGGCCACCACAAGATGGCCAGCAGGGGAGGGCAGTTGGGAGGGACCAGGCCTGCAAGGGAGGGCAGTTGTGGGCGATCAGGCCAGCAGGGGAGGGCAGTTGGGAGGGACCAGGCCTGCAAGGGAGGGCATTTGGGTGTGATCACGCCTGCAGGGGAGGGCAGTTAGGGGTGACTAGGCCGGCAGAGGAAGGAAGTTGGGGGCGATCGGGCCTGCAGGGAAGGGCAGTTGGGGGGACCCAGGCCTGCAGGGGAGGGCATTTGGGGGGGACCAGGCCTGCAGGGGAGGGCAGTTAGGGGCAAACAGGCTGGCAGGGGAGCAGTTAGGCATCAATCAGGCTGGCAGGGTAGTGGTTAGGGGGTGATCAGGCTGGCAGGCAGAAGTGGTTAGGGGCAATCAGGAAGGCAGGCAGGCGAGCAGTTGGGAGCCAGCAGTCCTGAATTGTGAGAGGGATGTCCGACTGCCCGTTTAGGCCTGATCCTGCTGGGATCAGGCCTAAACGGGCAGTCGGACATCCCTCGAGGGGTCCCAGATTGGAGAGGATGCAGGCTGGGCTGAGGGACACCCCTCTCCCCATGCACAAATTTCATGCACCGGGCCTCTAGTATTTTATAAAAGGACCCACTGGCTGATTTATTGGAAATGAATGGTGAGGTAGAGAGAATGAATGGCAGGGAGATGAGTTTGGAAGTTATAGTGGTATCCTAGGCATGAAGTGTATTAGGTTTGGAATATCAATGGAGAGACATGGATGGATTTAAGCCCTACTACACAAGCAGAGTTGACCATACTTGCTATGAGTTGGATGTGGTACTAAAGAACAGAGAGGAAGCAAGGATACTTTCAGGCATTTGGCTTGAGGTACTGCATGGGTGGTAGTGGGGGGAAACTGAGGGAGGAGAAGATGGGGAATGGACTAAGAAATCAGTTCAGTTTGGGATACATAAGATTAAGATATATGTTAGACAGCAAAGTGGATATTTCAAGTGAACAGTTGAGTATTAAGATAAAGACTTTAGGGTAAAGGTTAGGGGTGAAGATATAAATGTTTCAGTCTTGTAATATACATTTTAGTAAAATTGCAATCAAAAGGGATCATTCATAGCAAAATCATACACAGGAAGTGAGGACTGTATTCTGGGACTGCTTAACATTCAGAGGTAGAGCTAGGAAAGACTCAGCAAACAACACCAAAAGTAAGAAGTCAGAGAGGGAAGAGACAAATCGGGAAAGTGTGATATCACAAAAGCCAAGAAGGAGGGAATCTTCAGCCAAGTCAAATGCTACTGACACTTGGAATTATACAGAGAGTAACAACCTGTTGAATAGAATTTGAATGAATAAAAAATGAAAGAGCATGGAATTAAAAATGAATGAAATAATAGCAGAGAAGCTAAACAAGCAATGCTAAAACACTAAAAGGAAAAGGTCTTCTAAAGCTGGCCTTAAAATTAGAAGATGACTGATTGGAGAGAAAACGCACATCAAGATGCACTCTAAAATTATAAATCTCTGTAGGATATGACATTAACATGGGTAGAATTAGACCGATTCTAGGACGCTGCTTTTAAGGGAACAAAAGAAAAGGTGTGGTAAACTGCTTAGAAGATTTTCAAATCTTTGTTGTTGTTGTTGTTGGCATTTCAGTGTATTTACAGTCCACTAATAACTGTTCAGTAAATAGTAAACTATATTTAGTATCATTATAGTGTTTGCCTATTTTTGGACACTTGTATATTCATTAATAGTTCTACACATTACAAAAATTGAGAATCAATTTAAAGGAAAGATAATACTTGTTAAAATAACACGTTCAAGAAGGATAGATAAAATTTTCAAAGAAGTAAAAATTCATAGAGAATTTAACTTCATCATTTCTTTCTATTCTTCAAATATGTGTCCTTCTCTCATGTTTTACACATAGTATATGATCATTTGTGTATTAGTCATGTTTTAACTGTAATGGAGATCTCAACTGTTACATCAATTATAAAGTTTATTTATTTGCTTATATAACAAGAAAGTGATCCTAGCTTCTCCCATTCTTCTCTTCTACCATCCCAGCATGTTTTTTTTTAATCCTTGAATTCATTGCTTCATGGTCACAAAATTAGTACTTTTATATTTTTTCAAGTGGAAAAGAAAGAAAAAAATTTAATCAAAGTATAAAACTCTCATTTGGCTAACTGAAGATGCAAGGATGATTGGCCGAGGGTTGGTTATAGGATTTATCCAGATAGATCGATAATGGTGTATTCCAGGAGCTAGGCACATTGACATCTTAAACATAATCACATTTCCATTATGATTATGGAAAGGAGAAATGGCTATTGGGTAGGCTGCTAATGATGAAAGCCATGGTTCTTCCATATGGCTATCCCACATTCATATCAAAAGTTCTTTCCAAACAGATTTAAGATTGCTCAAGCTACAGGGAATGTTCTCCCCCTCTCTTTGAGAGAGAGTGACCACCCCAAGTCCCATGCAGTTATCCATCCGCCAAGATCTCTGGGTGATTGATGGTCACCTCAGTCACTTCTGGATATGGTTCTTCACAATGAGCAACCAAGTTAAAAGTTAATAGGTCCCCCAATATCCTGAATACAATTGTGAACTGTAATTAGACTCTCACTCAGAAAAGAAGAGAATGGGAAGAATCAATAGTCTTTAGTTGACACTATACACATCTTGCTGGACAAGGGTAGACTTATTAAACAAAACTCTCTATTGTGATATTGGACTAAGTTCTTTCATCAGCCATTGGGCAGCTTAGGTGATGTGTGCTCTAGAAGGATTTCTTTTGTCCATTATCCCTTTGACCCTGGTTCTGCCTTATAGGATGTTTTTTTGTTTGTTTGTATTTCCCCATGGTCCCAACTGAGGGAAATTATAGGCGAGGATGCCCTTCATGGGACTGCATAGATGTAAAAATATAGGCCCCAGGAAATGGAGTTGCAAGATCACAGGATTGGCTTAGAGATGGATAGGTTTCCTTGGCAATGTCTTTCCCTCAAATATTTAGCAGGCTTTCAGTCTATTATTTTTCCTGAAAATTTCACACTTTAATTATACAGTCAATTATCTAGTCTGGAATGGTCTTAAAGTGAAAGTTTCCTTCACTTTTAGCTTAATGGCCTGTACCCTAGGAATATGAAACTTGCTCTAAATGAAGAGCACCACCATCATGTCTATCTTTGCTGGCAGAGCATCTTAACCTGAAGTGCATTGGCCAGGACTAGTTCCCAAATTTTATCAGTCCTGTCTTTTGCTAAGCTCCAGTTTCCCTAAATCTCTCACTTAACATGAGGTATAAAAATATACTTTTCCAATCCAGCAAGACTCCAAATTATGGGAGCCCCAGTGCTCAAAGTGATTCTTTTATCCTGGGCATATTTCCTTGATTTTTAGTTACCTGATGTGGGTTCATTTTCCATACAGGACATTACAGAAGGCTGTGAGATGTAGCAAGAATACTTACTTTTCCCTAACACTACCACCTCAGTGGACATAAGGTTTGTAAACAAGCTAAATCAGGTGACAGTTTGGCCGAACATTGTGCCACTACCTGGTTAAGGTACCAAATGTCCTAGCCTGGCCCACCTGCCTCTCCCCTGTTCTTCAGCCAACTGACTCCATTCAGTGAATCCATATTTATTGTTTGTACGTGTAGTACATTTTGTCTATGAACCCAGTTATTTATCAGTTAGTGATATTTTCACCTGCAAGGAATAATGCCTGGCTGTTAAGAAAAGAAGCTATCAGAGGCCCCTTGTTTTTCCAACCCAGTACCCACATATTCTCCTTGTAATTGCAACCTGCTTTTACTATGGTCTATACCTCTCCTATTGGATGTAGTGTTAATAAATTGTCCCTCATAATGTATGTTCCCTGGCAAATGGTGGCATCTGACCAAACTATACCAATCAGTTGGGCATCTATGAAAAGGAATTTTGAGTAGAATGACAAAACCAGATCACATGCGGGTTAGGGAATCCTGGGTTTGAATCCTAGTTCTACCTTAGTACTCTATGGGTTTGGTCAAATTCTTAACTTTACTAAGTCTTGGTTTCCTCATATGGAAAATAGGAGTGATACAGGTTGGGGTGTGTGTATCTACATGTATGTGTATCTGTTTGATTTCAATGAATAATACATATAAGGTACCAAAAATAGTACTTATTACTATTATTAATAGCTTGATCACTCCATAAGCATGTAGGGGATGGGCCTCATGGGAGCAAACCTGAAGGAAACAAGCCATATTAAGAGAGCCTGTTGTACCCATATAGTTGATAAATTATCAGAGGCCTCAGTTGATAGCAGAGAGAGGTGGAGGGGGAGATGATGTAAGAATACTTTAGGATGTAGGTAAAAGAATCTTTCCTACTAAATACAGTTAGTTGACAGTTTTGACTCAGAAGTTGAAATGGGGGGGGGGTCTTTGCTATTGATAATGTGAGGGGAATCCTGACTCCTGGTTGGTCCCAGTTCTGCTCCAGGTAGAACTCTGTCCCAGACAAGCTGGGTAACAAATATGTCACTTGGGGTATCATTCATGAATTCTCAAAGCCCAGCTTTTCCCTAGAAAATATTCACTTTGATTTCTAACTCTGTGATCCATGCTAAAAGCTAAAAGATGGTGACTCTGAAAAATAAGAGACTAAATATTCCATGTGGCTTTTTCTTTACATAGGTAGAATAGGATGTTGATGGACAGTGCACAGATGATGTGAACTATTGATTGTGTTTAACTTGTAATGAGTTAGGGAAACATAATCATTGGGAATCTCTGCTAAATGAACCCACACCCTAAACTGGATGGGTATAGGCTGCTAAATAAATGAAGGCAGTGGTTACTCGGAAAAGCAGTTTGATATTACTAGGACAGCAAGACTTTTTTTTTTTCCCCTCAAACATTTTTCTCCAATGTTATTGTTCTTGCATAGAAAGTAACTGAAAAACAAAAGCACAAGTGTAGCATTTTTCTGAGATCTAATTTCTATAACTAGGTAAGAAATGCAGGTGATATTTATGGACTAAACTGTAAGTTCCACAGGACCCTGGCAGGGAGAAGCAGCTATTTTCAAAATTAGATTCAGGTGGTATATATATTCACATGTTTACTCTTGAAACTATCTAAAAACACGGGAGGGTGTTTATCCCAAGCCTATGGAAACAATACTTCCAGGACCCAGAGAACCACAGCGTCTGAATCAGGGGAGCTGAGTGGCTGGGAATCTGCAGAATAGAACAACAGCCAATTGTGGGCAGCGGTCTAGTGGGGGGACTTCTCAGCAGGGAGACAGACAGCAGCAGGCCTTGCGCACAGACTGAACAAAACCTGCACCTGTGGTTGTTTACAGAGGGCAGACAGGACCATGGGAAAGGCATCATTAGTGTGGTGGAAAGCACCATTAGCAATTCCAGCAAAATTAAAGAGGACATACTGTAGGAGGTGCCAAATGGTAGGCTTCGGAATTCAGTATCTGAAATTAACAAGCTGCACTGTAGACAAATTATAGACAAAGATGGTCTATCAGTTTGGAAACTGGCCCCTCTCACATGTATCCAGTGTTTGTGGAATTGAAATCAATGTGTGTGTGTGTGTGTGTGTGTGTGTGTGTGTGTGTGTGTATAATGCATAAGATGTTTATATCTCTTTCCAAAAAAGGGTAGGAAAGTAGTTTGTGGCTATAAGAGGAAAATCAGTAAAAGAATAAATGATAAACAAGGAGGTGGAGAGTCAGACTTAAATCCTGACTCCTTAACAGTGTGACCTGCACAAGTAAATTCTCTTAGAACTCTGAATTATTGTAAAATTGGTGTGACGATGCTAATCTAACCTGATTGTAATAAAGATTGGGTGAGATCTGTATGTAAAGCATCTTGCACAAAGCCTGGCAATAATAATAGAGTCTTGATAAAGATTTGTTCCTTTTATGTTTCAAGTATATGTCACCATATCTTTTATTGGATTAATCTAAAGCAGAAACCGGCAATGATGCAGGAGAACTATGACTCTCTCGAGGGCTGTCACTGAGTTGGGAACCATGCAGATGCTAACAGTTGAATTAAAAGATGGAACCCAGCCCCATATGCTAAGAGACACCAGCATTGCTTATGGTTTAGGTAGGATTCTGGCAGGTACAGTGTGCTGTACTTCCCAGACTCACGGTGTGTGTGTGTGTGTGTGTGTGTGTGTGTGTGTGTGTGTGTGTGAGTGTGAGAGAGAGAGAGAGAGAGAGAGAGAGAGAGAGAGAGAGAGAGAGAGAGAATACGAACTTTTAGTGGCTTTCAGGACTTAGGAATATGTGTAGAAAGCACATCTCAAAAAGTCAACTAGGTGCATATCAGCATTGGAGCTATAAAAATTACCATCCTCTCTTTCAGTTTACTTTAAAGCTCAGATAGTTTTATGGCACAGGTCAAAATGTTAGGAAGTAGTAGTCAGTTAAAATGATAGAACATGATTATTGCCAACTTTCTTTTTCTCCATTAAGCCATTAAGACTTTTTGTGGATTGTATAAATAGATGCCACCCTTTGTACAGAAAACCCACATCTTTCCTAACTGTACTGAAAAGTACTGAAGCATTTGCAATAGATGTTAGGAGCTAGTTATCTTTTTATAAACCTGCCTTATTTTAAGTCTTAATTTAAGAAGCATCAACACCTTAGCAGAGACTATATTTTGAGCTACTTTTAAAAAGAAGTCCTTTCAATGTGAAGAAATCCAAATTGATTCTTTTAAAAAATATCTGTTCTTCTTCTTTTTAGTTGAGGTTGTCAACTCATTACATGCACCAGGAATACTCTAAACAGTCAATAAATAAAGTTGCTTTTTACTTTTATTTTGAATAACTTTTTTTAAAAAAATGGAGAGCAGATTTCAGCTAGTCTTTAATTAAGGCATTTTATTGGCAGAGTTAGAATAAATCAGCACATGAAGAGCTTCTGCTCTCTAAAAAACACTAATCACTTAATGAATGAGCTTAAAAAAACAAGTCAAGTTCAACTGTTCAAGTAATAATAGTTCATATGACTTTTATAATCTTCTGAGGAAAAGTAAATTAAACACAGAAGCTGTAATGGAACTGGCCGAATAATCAAATTTCATTTGCCTCTTAACTCCGAGTGAGTAGATTAAAGAGTAATGAAAAGCCTCCCTTACATAATTTACTAGTAGTTCCTTATGGCTTTGATTTTTCCCAAATTGCAGCTTTACTGAAGAGCAGGCATCTGTAGATGTCATGCTTAATCATGGTTGTCTTTAGAAATCAAATGTGTAATTTTAGAATGACTTTTTGGAGGAATCTCGGGGGCTACAGAGACTGCTCCTACACAAGACAGATTTAATTCTCTGATGAGAATTATCTGTAGAAGCATTCATTCTGCTTTGGCTTTATTTTTGGATGGTCTTTAAGAGTTCCACATTTTTGTGAGAAATCATTTAAGCCACTTGAAATAAAACACCTTATATACATCTTGAAATAAAACACTTTCATGTATGAAGCTTGACATAAAACACTTTCATGAATGTAGGGTGAAATAAGACACTTTCATGTATGCGGCTCTTTAAAAGTTGTGTTTTTTTTTGCACTGGTCAGAGTGGCTCAGTTAATTGGGCATTATCCCACGCACTGAAATGTCGCTAGTTCGATTTCCAGTCGGGGCACATCAATGTTTCAGTCTCACATCAATGTTTCTCCCTCCATCTCCCTTCCTCTAAAAGAATAAAAAATAAAAGTTGTTTTTTGTTTGATAGTAAATCGATGTCAGGTAGACCTTACAGACTACACATTGGCTTGATATTGAAGATTAGAGCTGCCTACCCTGCTGTTTGGAAGAGAAGATCAGACCCCACATCTCACCCTCACCTCCTTCTGGGATGGATCAGGGTATAAGGGGCAGATCAGAGTGGGACTTTGTTGTTCCTCTGAGTTTCCCTACAGGCTCTGTGCTCCTCCTGCCCCTGCTCTTTACTTTCACAGTAGAGTAGTCTTCATTTCCCTGTTCGCCAAATATTTACTGAGTACCTGTTCTGGGACAGATATTGTAATAGGGGCTGGGAATACAATGAGGTAGGCCTTCATGCAGCTTCCATAGAGAAAACACTCAGTCCATGAATAAACACAAAGCAAATTACAAATAGCACATTCTCAGCATGGAATGATGACTATAAAATAAACAATCAGGAAGTAACAGGATGCGAGGAGGTGGGATTGCTATAGATAGGATGTTCTGATGGGGTTTCTCTCAGGTGATGATGAAGTTAAAGCCGAGGTGAGAGAGATGAGAAGGAGCCAGTCAAGTGGAGACCTAAGGAGAATTCTAGGCAAAAGGAGAAGTTTGGTGGGCCTTAGAAACTTAGAGAAAGGGGTAGGGAAATATGAGGTTGTTGAGGGGTAACGAATACAGTGCTTTTCAGGGCTCAGCAAGGACTTTGGAGCTTATTCTAAATATATAAAGAAGTTTTTTCACCTTTGTACTGTCCTAATCTCTTTTTCTTTCCTAGTCATAAAATACATTTATGGTTCTTTTTTCCTTTTCATTTCTTTTCAACAAATAATTACTGAGAGTTTGCCCTGTATGACACAGAATTCTGCCCTCAGGAGTTTGAAGGTCCAGGTAGGGAGATGGACGTCAAGCTAATTTCATGTAAACCAGTTTATGTGGAATAAAACTCAAGAACAGGTACCCCACAATACTCAAACTTAGAAATAACATGGAGTTTGTATAAAACAGTTGATTTTCATGCCTGACCCAGTCTTCATTCCCCATTCTCAGTGCTCAGTTCTTGATATCTCAGAGGGAACATGATTAGGATGTGACCATATCATGAACATTGGGACCCCCAGTTCAGTCCATTTCATACTATGTACCATTCACTGTTTATTTCTCTGCAACCTGTGGTTGTAGGGAGGAATTATAAAGTATTATTTATTCCACTAACTTTATATAAGGTGATCCCACACTTTATACGCTTGAATGTTGACTCTCACTTAGTGTGTGATGATGGAGACTTGACTGTACTAAAGTATAGGCATGTTGCCTGGGAAGCCATTCCAGAGGAATGTGATCTTGTTGGGGTACTCGGGACAGACTCCTTAAAGAGGTGAGGTGAGACCAGAGGAGGGTGAGCATTAGCCAGGCCCAAATCAGAGGGAACAGCATGAGGAAGCCCTGTGACAGGAGAAAGTGAAAGGGGCAGGGACAGTGGAGCTGGGGCATGTGGAAGCATGGACTAGTGCCTACTTTATGGAGATGTTATAGGGGGTGCAGCAGAAAGTCACCCCAGGGATGCAACACTGTTTGTGCAGGCTTTCGTCCGTCCTGTAGCAACAAGGCATTAATGGAACAGAGTTGCTCATCTTGCTTTGGGTTCTTTTTACTTCTTATTACGATGAAAGACTTTTAGAGTAGGCAAGAGCCACGGAGAGTATAATTTAATCGCCCATTTAATGGGCAAGACAACTTTTTCTCTGGAGTTGAAATGACACTGAAGCCCACACACAGCTAACCCAGTATTTTTGCCAACACTCCACACATATACTAGATAAATTTTAAACCAGATTTATATTTCAGAAAGGATTTTCTTTTTCATTATTTTTATCTTTGTTTCTATCATGACAGAAGTATTCCATTATTTCTACTGTGACTATAAGGGAGTTACATTAAAAACCATTATTGTTGTCTAAGGAGAGCTTTATTACACTAGAGAGAAAAGGCTTGCTTCATAGGCATAACACCAGCAAGTATTTAAAATCCTGTGCATGTCAAGTATTGGTGAGGATTGGGGAAATAGAAACACTGAACACTGACCTGCTGGCACCCCGATCTTGGACTTCCCAGCCTCCAGAAGTGTGAGAAATAAATTCTGTGATTATAGCAGCCCACGTGGACTAAGCCTGTTTGTCTTTGAAAAGATATTTGGTGAGACACAAGTTCAGGGATCCAGATTTTGAAAACGAGTGCCAACTGACTTCTAAGAAAAGCAAAATCAATATTTATAAAACATCTAACTTATGTGAACCATGGTTCTAGGTTCTGTTAGGTAGAAAATGGTTCTGGTAGGGTCTCATTTTGTCCATTTTCCAGAGTAGAAAGCCAAGGCACAGAAATTGTTTAATGACTCATTCAAGTGCATACTGTGGGTAATGGAGGAGCAAGAGTTTGGCCCCAGATATGTGTGACTCTAAAACCCAAAGGCTTATTAGGGTGTGAGTCTGTTCTCTTGGTTAGATCTAAAGCTAGGAAAGGGATTGAGGGTTTCTTCTTTCTTTTTTTTTTTTGGTTCTGTTTCCTTATAGTGAAAAGTTCTAATGACAAGATTATTTCCAGAAGTACACAAGCTGTCTGAGCTTGTGGGACATTCATGGCTTTCCTTTTTCCAGCCCCGTACAGGGTAATTCCTTAAGGTCCACAATAGCAGTGACAGCAAAGTTCAGAGGAAACTTAACCTCTATTTTGTTAACCACTAAGCGAGTCACATTTATTTGAACAAAATGCAGAATGTATTTTGAAGAGACCAGACTATAAAATTGTTTAATTGTTAAAATGAAAATAAAATCTCTGTTTGAAATGTATTGTGAAAGAATGAGACTTCTGGAATTTATGGTAATGAATAAAACTGTTGGGGCATAGACATTAGGGTGATAAGGAATTTATAGTACTTGAAAGGGAAACGTTTATATAACTTCCTAATGGGTCTGCCATTTATCATTCAATAGCTCTTTTCTCATTTTAAAAATAAATTGCATATTTTATTATGGCCTATTATCTTTCCCTCTGTTGATTTGGTAAGATTTATATAATTTACCCTATATTAAAAAAGAATAAATGAGTTTAATAATGTTCTTAAGCCTCTTAGCACTTTTTTTTTTTTCCTTTCCATTGGATGATTTAAAAAAAATTGTGCCGGCAGTCTTCCCAAATTGATCCTAAATAGCCAGTTCTGTTTGAGCTTTGAAAGACCAATTAATATTGAAGTGCCAACATTCAATCCTTTCCATTCTAATCTTAGCAGTAGAAGAATTAGTCTAGTAACAAAGGCAATTATTCCATATGATCAGTTACATTTCATTATACTTTCTTAAGATGGGCTTGAATTGTAGTTATTTATTATTCCTAGACCTAGTCTATTCAAAAGGGGGCATGAGTATTCTTTCTATGACCTACTTACTCGTATCAAAATAACCTTCTTATGCCCAACTGGCATGGCTCAGTGGTTGAGAGTCAACCTATGAACCAGGAGATCAGGTTCGATTCCCAGTCAGGGCACATTTGCCGGGTTGTGGGCTTGATCCCCAGCTGGGGGTGTGCAGGAGGCAGCTGATCATTGATTCTCTCTTATCATTGATATTTCTATCTCTCTCTCCCTCTGACTTCCTCTCTGAAATCAATAAAAATATATTTAAAAAATAACCTTCTTATAAGTTGAGAGACGACTTCCAAAGGAATAAAGAAATGAACCATCATTCTGTAGTTCTGTCACATTTAAACATACTGTGCATGTTATAGACATAATCAGAGAATAGAAACGCTGAATTTAATTTTACTTCCTTCTTCCCTGGAGAGTATCAGGTGCTGGCACCAGTAACTCTGGGATAGTGTAGGACCGGCATGAAATGATCACTCTGGTTTACATGGTAACCATGCTCTGCCTTTTGTTTGGCCATTATATGTAGTAATAACAGGGCGTCCAGCTGGTACTCTGCCCCCAATTCCTGGTACCAGACATGTTGGGAGGATGCATTAAAGCAGTGATGTTATGGGTTTTGTGTGACATTTTTTGTGTGTCTCTTCTCTCCAAAGGAGATCTGGTGACTTCCCAGATGTGGCTGAATTCACAGCAGCGCCACTTCTTTATGTCTCTTCCAGTCTAACCTGTCCCAAGTCCTTCCACACATCAACCATATGATTCTGTCTGCTGGTCTCCGGAGAGCTCTTCACTTGGTCCCTGCCCCCCTTTCCAAATCCATCTGGCACCATTGTCCCACTTGTTCCCAACTTGTCTCTAGGGCCTTCACGTGCCATGTATCCTGCTTCATGGCCTCTTACTTGCCATTTCCTGGCCCTGGGATCCCTTTCTTCTGCTCTGTAGTGTCCAACTCCTTATTCTCTTGGATTCAGCTGGAATGTCACCTTCCCAGAGAGGCTTTCTATACATATCCCACCTTACATAGGGTCCCCTATTCAATCTCAAATCACTCTGTTCTTTTTTTATACAGTAGACTTACTTGAAAATATATAATTTTTTACTTTGTTTCCTTGTTGTATTGGATTTTGTTAAACTATTAAGGGCCATGAGGGAAAAAGTTTGTCAGTTTCACTCACTTGTACTAGTATGTACCCAATATCACTCTCTGTCTATAACTCAGCTGAGGGCACGGAAAGTATCAGTGAAATAAGTGGTTGATGGTATCTTGTGTCTGATGAATGCTCTGTGTCATGAAGGCTCAGCCCAGATCTTCATGACATCACCTGAGCTGTCATCATTTTTCTAGATTTTCCCCTCTTTGCTTAGATTTCCCAGGGAATCTTCATCTCAGCCTTGTGCCCTGGCTCCTGTGAGGGCACATGCTCTTTAAGCATTTCAAGAGTGTCACTTAATGTACCTGGTGTCTTAGCAATGATACAGTGTAATGGCCCCAAAGCCTGTGGCAGTTGTGGTTCTATAAAGTTTGTAAGGCCTCTGTGGTTCATTGTGTCTGAGGCATTCCATGAGGCTTTCTGGGGTGTGTCTTTGGGCAGATCAGTGGGTTCAAGGAAGTGAAGAAGGAAGAGGAGGCCTTATTTTGAGCATAGAAACTTCCCAGGATTTGTCAACCCACATTCTTCAATTTGTATTTTTTATAGTCTCTCTCAGAGCCCTTCTAAGGGTCCCTTTTATAAAAATGAAAGTTTGTTGATGAAGCATTGGATCAAGTTTATGAAATTAAAGCATGATTACTACTAGATTGCTTTTTACCAGTTTTAACTTTTAGTAATAAACATATTTATCACTGATGACAAAAGTAATTTGTTCTATTTTTACAAATTTGGGCATTGCCACTATGTAGAAGAGAATAAAAAATTATCCCTCATGTCAGCCTCCACTTTATTGCTTAAAAGCATGAACCTTGCTCAACATTCTATCGCTATTTCTTAATGGAATGTGGACATGTGACAAATGCACCATAAACATTGTTGAATAAATAACCTGTTCATTGCCCATGTCAACAAACTGATATATTTCTCTGTCTTTATGTGTATAAGTGTACATAACTAAGAGCAGTGTCCTGCCGAAGATGTAGGCATAAGGGGGTATTGCATTGTCAGTTGAGAGTTCAATAATAATACTAATGAAACCGACTAAAATGGACCTGCTTCTTACTTTCACCATGTTCAGGACAATTCTAAATAAGGACAGTGATAAAACAGTCTTTTCCCAGCTGAGCCCTTCCTGCACCTCCACCTGGGTACCCCAAAGGCAAAGAGCAAACCGTATGCTAGATTTTATCCCAAGCATTTAAATGACGCTTTATTATAAGCAGTTTCAACAGAAAACGTTTATAACTTCTGGTGAAATCACTTGGCGATATATCCCAATAACCTTGAGCATAAACCTGATCTTTGAATTTCTCTTCTGGGATTCTACCTGAAAAGTAGCATGAAATGCAGATGAACGTTTATGAGAAATGATTTTCACCACAGCATCATTTATAGCAAAAGCACAGACATAGCTTAAATGTTGAAAACTGGAGAAATAAGCTACTTCATCATGGTAGACTCATAAAATGGACTATTATTCAGACAATGAAATGGCTTTTGTGCAGGCTTTTTAATGGTGCACCGAATACACAGGGTTTTTTAAGTGGATGTGAATGTGGAGCATCTAGTAACTGATCAGAAATATGTGCAATGGAGAGCACATAAAAAGGAACATGGCAGAAAAAAAAAGTACGGTTTCACTGAGAAGAGCAATACTGGAGTACAGTCATGTGCCCTATAACAATGTTTTGTTTAACAACAGACCACATACACTGAGTGGCCAGATTATTATGATCTCGGTACACATAATAATCTGGCCACTCAGTGTGTGTGTGTGTGTGTGTGTGTGTGTGTGTGTGTGTGTGTATACACACACATTAGAGGCCCAGTGCATGAATTTGTACATGGGTGGGGTCCGGCCAGCTTGGCCAGGGGGAGGGGACATGGGCAGTTGGCTAACCTGCCTGCTGGTCGAACTCCTGGTTGAGGGGACAATTTGCGTATTAGCCTTTTATTATATAGGATATACACTGAGTGGCCAGATTATTATGCATTCAGAGATCATAATAATCTGGCCACTCAGTGTATATGACAGTGGTCCCACAAGATCATATGGAGCTAAAAATTTTCTATTGCCTTGTGACCTTGTAGCCATCATAAGGCCACAGCACAGTGCATGTACTCATGTGTCTCTGGTGGTGCTGGTGCACACTAACCTGTGCTGCCTGTCATCTGAAAGCATTGCACACACAATGATGCAAAGTGCGTAATACTGACGATAATACATGACTGTATTACTGGTTTACGTATTTACTACACTAGACATTTTATTGTTATTTTACAGTGTACCTTTCTTTTTTTAAAAAAAATATTTTATTGATTTTTTACAGAGAGGAAGAGAGAGGGATAGAGAGCCAGAAACATCGATGAGAGAGAAACATTGACCAGCTGCCTCCTGCACACCCCCCACTGGGGATGTGCCCCCAACCAAGGTACATGCCCTTGACTGGAATCGAACCCGGGACCCTTCAGTCCACAGGTTGACGCTCCATCCACTGAGCCAAACCGGCTAGGGCTACAGTGTACCTTTCTATTTATTAATAAAAAGTTTGCTGTAAAACAGTATGGCAAGTCCTGCCGGAAGCGGCCTCATGCATCTGTGTTTACCACGTCTCTTGATTGCATCATTTTCTCTTGGGCTTGATTTCATCTTCTTTTGCACAGTGAAGTTCTCTATAGGTTTGTAGCTTAGGAAAAATAGGCTAGACCAGTGGTCAGCAAACTGGCTCCTTGAGTGTGGCTCTTCCACAAAATACCATGGCCTGGGCAAGTCTATTTTGAGGAAGTGGCATTAGAAGAAGTTTAAGTTTAAAAAAATTTGGCTCTCAAAAGAAATTTCAATCGTTGTACTGTTGATATTTGGCTCTGTTGACTAATGAGTTTGCCGACCACTGGGCTAGACCATCTAGCCTAGGTTGTAGGAGGCTATACGTGCCCTCTGTGATATTCACATGATGTGGAAATCGCCTAACGTCTTATTTCTTTGAACATATGCCTGTCATTAAAAGACCCAAGACTGTACCAGGAAGGTGCGGGTTATTACTAGAATAATAGCATTTTCAATATTTTGAGGGACTAAACATATGATCAAGACTTTAGATACAATTTTTACAGATAAGTATATGGAAACTATAGTTATGAAAACATTTGAAGAATGACTTAGAAGTAAGAAATTATAGTTAGTGAGTAAAATGTACAAAGTTCTCAGTCTCTTGATGGCCTGTATGACTCTATTCACAAAAGCTAAGTTTTAGGGTAAGGTGCCACATGCACTCTAGATTTATGATTGGCACTGCTTTCTCCTGTACCAGGTGTAAAGGCATCTACCTGGCTAACGTGAAGGGAAAGGTGATGTCAGCCAACCCAGCTAGCTCTGCACTTAGTAGGTGTGATGTACTAGTTTAGTTGCTAGGATGCTCTGGTTTTCTATTCACACTATTGTATTTTTTGGGTAATTGAGATGCCTCCAATTTTTCTAATTATTTACCATTTTGACTTATCTGCATGAGTCATCAGCAAGTCCCCTTATTGTTAACTTTTGATCCCAAATTTTCAGAAATGATAAAAAATTATTGATATATTTCTGCTTTTTAAAAATCAGATTTATATTTTCCCACCATTTATAAAAATAGTTGCTATTAGAAAAACAAAGGATCGAGAATGAACTATTGATTTACTACCTACATTGTAGCTTGTGGGACAAAATAATGATGAAATATATGTTTGTCATCTCAAAAGAATTCTAGGTATTTTAGCTTGATTTTGCTAAGTCATTTCCATTCTAAGGAGTTTTCACAGTTTATTTCCTTCTCGCTCTCTCTCTTTTTTTGGTTTAAAAATTTCTTGCCCTTCAAACTCTAAAACATAGAAAATGTGTATTTTTCACTTTCATATTTCACACTGCAGTGTGTTGCTTAGAACTTATTTATAAATGAGTTAAAATAACACTGAATTATGACTTGGATAAAGTTTTAAAAACTTCTCTGTGTTATATAAATCTATTTACTCTTAGGGATTTTTAGAACAAGGAAAAAAAACTTTGACACTTGGGCTGAAGAAAGTGACATTAAAGATCTCATGGCCAATTAAGTTTGTATGTAAATTAGAACCTTGCTTTTAAAGGCATACTATTCTCTTACTACCTTATCAATATTCCTGAAATACTAAAATGTTGGCAAACAGGAAAATTTTTCTTATTATTCTCAAATTCCTTTTTTTGTAGTCAATAGCTTTACTGTCTTTCCTGAGGATTGTAAATCTCCTCTTCAAAATGAAATGTCCCAAAAGGCACATTGTTCCATTATTTAAAAAGTAAAGCATGAATTTTTAAAATAAATGTTTTATGTATAGCTTTATACCAAAATATCACAAAAGATAGTTTGAAGAGTTAAAAAATGAGAGAGCGAGAGCAAGAGAGAGAGAGAGAGAAGGGAAGGGAAGGGAAGGCAAGGGAAGGCAAGGGAAGGGAAGGGAAGGGAAGGGAAGGGAAGGGAAGGGAAGGGAAGGGAAGGGAAGGGAAGGGGAGGGGAGGGGAGGGGAGGGGAGGGGAGGGGAGGGGAGGGGAGGGGAGGGGAGGGGAGGCGAGGCGAGGCGAGGCGAGGCGAGGCAAGGCGAGGCAAGGCAAAGGAAGGCAAGGCAAAGGAAGGCAAGGCAAAGGAAGGCAAGGCAAAGGAAGGCAAGGCAAAGGAAGGCAAGGCAAAGGAAGGCAAAGGAAGGCAAAGGAAGGCAAAGGAAGGCAAAGGAAGGCAAAGGAAGGCAAAGGAGAAAGAGATACCCAATCTATATATTGCAGCCAGGGTATAAACAACTATGGACATGTCATTTCCATGATTAAACTATTTCAATGGTTCTCCATTATGTTTTGAATGCAGCTAAAAATATTTGACATGGTCACAGAGCCTGCATTATTAAGCCCCACTGGCCTCACTCACATTAACCTCTCCTACTATCCCCCTTCCCTCTCTCTGACTCCAAGCAAGCCATGCTTTAGAATAGGCCATGCTGCATCCTACCCCAGGTTCATTGAAAACTCAAGTTCTTTTTTCTGGACCCACCCACTGAGGCCTGACCATCACCCATATGTATGCATATACTTGTTTTTGTCTGGTTCCTAGAACCAGATCCCACTGAGATATGAACTCATAGCATCTCATAACTGTTCGTTCAAGTATGAATCACTACTTTAAAGGAATCATTTTGTTAATAGAGTTAAATGTCTATCCTCTTTACGAGGATGTAAATTCTAGATGGGTCATGATTATGCCTGTCTGGGTCATTTTTTTTTACCTGCAATTTAAAATGCCAGGCAAATAGTACATGCTCATATGTAAAATGGGGAAAATTATGAACTCTGTTGCATAGGACAGTTTTAAGGAGGGAATGAGTAGGATATCTGAAAGGCTTAGTGTAGCAAGCACACTTGTTTTAAGACACCAGATCCCTGGATTGTTGGTGGAGTTGGCAAGGCTTCACCAGTATAGATTGGACAGTCTTCCTCCCCACCTACCTTTCTCTCATTTCTCTAGGGATGCTGGGTGATTCAGAGAGGGCACCACTGAATTTATCATTCAGCAAAGTGAAGACACTGTTGAAAAAAGATGGGCGATATACTAGTATATTAATCAATCAATCAGTCAATCTGAACATTATTGAAAGTTGTCAGGTGACTACCATTGGAGGAGGACAGAACAAGGGTCTTTTCCCATTCCTGATCTGAAGGAAGATGTGACGGGCCATTTTTTAAGTAGCTGCTTTTTGTTCACGAGACAAATAGTTACTGGGATCACTTTCTTCTCATCATGATTTTCACTTTCATGACTCTATCACCCTCTGACTCTCACTAGTGTAATGAAATCCAAAAGGTATGAACAATCATTTAATATTTGAGAACTTATGTTATGCTGGACCGTATTCTAAGTGTCTTAGATGTATGAACTTACATAATCCTAAAAGATAGGATGCTGTCATTCTTAATACCAAGACACAGAGAGATTGCCCTTACGACACAGCTAATAAATGGTAGAGCTGGGTTTGAATTAAAAAACTGTAACTCTTAGTGTCTCCTACATTCACCACTGCATTGTGCTGATAGAGTGGGTCAAAGGCAACTGTTGTTCACAGCACTGTTGTCTATATTCCAACTGCCATTTCAGGGTCTTATCCTTTCCTTATCACAGACCTGGAGAAAAAGAAATCTTAAAATCAGTTGTCTGTCCAAATTTGACCAAAAGTAACCTCATCTTCATCCATCTATGCTCAATTAAGATTAATCATTCACCAAAACAAAAGGGAGGTGACTATTAATCTTAGCAAGACATCCATATCAAGGGTGGTTCACTAACTTCTCCAACCCACCCATAGTTCATAATTGGGGGGAAAAGGCATTAGTCCCATAGATTCCTTTCAGGCTATGAATTGATCCTCTACCCACATGGAAAACAAGAAGAGAACATCAGGGAAGAAGCAGCAGCCAGGAGAGATAAGAAAACATGGATTAGAGAGAGGCATAGAGGACAGTGAGAGAGTGAGAGGCAGCTGTGGAATAAGCCACAGCGTGCGAGGAGGGTGGAGGCACCACTGGCAGGGGGTCCACAGGCCTGACTTCAAGGAGCAACAGGTACGGAAGAAGGGAAGAGAATGGGTGCTCAGGGTCCAGGGGGTTTAACTCAGCATGTCCTCTGCAGTGCATTGCAAAATGATTTCAACTCTACTGTGTAAGAGGAAAAAGTTAATGTTTAATTTGGAAAAAAACAAGACAAACAAAAGACATTGTTGGAAGAGCTCATACCTTAACAATGTCAAATAACAAGGCACTACCAAACTTTCACTTAAATTATTTATGTGACAAAATAACACTAATTCGAAAATGAATTTTTAATGTTTGCTGGTAGGTATTCTATAATCTTCTGCACTGTGTCTCAGACGACAGGATGTGCTGAAAACAAAACAAAACAAAAAGTCTGTGTTGTCCCGCTATTATTTCTAAGTTACTTCTTTGTAATTTCGTTTTCTTCAGATGGTCTTAGTCACAAAGGAGGTACCTACTATTTCTGTGGTTTATATTTTTAAGAAAGCTGTGAATTTAGGAACTATACCTAATTAAATGTAAGCAAGTTCTCAAACTAATAAGTAGCTTTCCATTGTTTTATTTTGTTAATTAATTTGAATAGTCTTAAATAGATTAATTTTTCCAGCCATATATATGACAGAGGTATAGGATGCTACTAGAATAGATTCCTTTCAGGCTATGAATTGATAACCAGGATCCTAAAACAGGAAATAAAGGCACAGAGCAAAATTCCAAATTCAATTCAGATATAATCCAATATAACACCACATATTGGCTATAAAAGTCACACACAAATACAGCTTCATAGGTTCAAGGAAGAGTTATTTGTTTTAAGTGCATTTTAACAACTCGACCATATAAAATCTATAGTCTTATCTTTGGCTGTAGAAAGCAATCTAGTCTCAAAATGACTAACCGATTAAATTCAGCAGCTGTTTTTTTTTTCTTCAGTATTTACTGTTGGGGCAACATGCAAATGTTGCCTTGGCTTGCAATGAACCCTTTCTTGAGTGTAATGAAACTATCTGAGGAGGAAATGAGAAATTACAGGAAGAGAAATGAAGCAGTTTGAATGTCATATGGATTCAAAGGGAAACCTCAAAGCATTCTGACTTCATGCGCTTTATTTACTGATGGGGATGGTTGTCCTTGGAGTCTAGCGATTTTATATGTTGTAAAGAGGTCTGGTGTTGAAACAACATGCTAGTAAAAGCACAAAAAGATGTCAAAAGAAATATTATAAAAAACTGTTCTGACAGCTGGTGTTTGTTTCCTAAGTGGAGGAGAAACACAACCAAAGCATGAATTGGATCATGGTTCCTGGCGTAGACACGCGATGGCAGACACTTGGGCTTCGGATACGGCCGTGAAGATGTTCTACACTTACAGTTCACTCGTGAGTTTCCCACCAAGAAAAAGACCTTCTGCTTTTAGGAGCCTGGCTTCAGATGAGAGGCCTGTTTGCTCCTCAGAGCCCTTGCTCACTCGTCAGGCATATGTTACTCTGGCTGCACTGGACTTTCTGAAAAGGCATTGTGTCTGTGTGACTTGTGATTGCCAAATGGAGATGAAGAGCACAGGTCCCAGAAATGAGCCTGAAAAGGCATTTGAAATTAAGGAGATATGTATGATAACGGTGCATGGTGCCAGGTGGGTCCTGGAAATATGATTGTCTAACCACTATGTTGTACACCTGAAACTAATACAAAATAATATGGAGTGAAAACTGTAATTGAAAGAATTTTTAAAAAGTAAAATAAAATAAAATGAGATATTTTTAAAATCAGTGATTCCAAACCATGACTGCTACCTGCGGAGCTTCTGAAATTAGAGGTATATTGACTTCTCTCCATACCTGGTGAATCAAAATCTCTAGGGTGGTGGGTCTAAGGGTTCTATTTAGTTGTCATTATAATCTCCTTAGGTGACTCTCACTCATAGCTAGGATGGCAAACCACTAGACTACATAATTAACAGGTGACCAGAACTTAATATTTACTAAAGCATGTCACAAAATTTAATCTCATTTTATCTCGTGTTCATTCCTCTTTTATAAACAAAGAACTCAGGACTTAAGAGAGGTTAAGTGACTACATATCCTATAGGGGAACTAACTTTAATTCTAGACATTGGATGCAAAATCTTTGTTTTTCTTGCTTTCTCTTTTTTTTTTTTTTGGGGGGGGGAGAGGCATAATATACATACAGAAAAATGGTCATGTCATTAATGCACAGTCCAGTGATTTCTCATAAACTGAACACTCCCCTTTAAGCAGCAGCACAAATGCCCTCCTGTGGAGCCCTCCACTCACTCCGCCCCCGTGAGAGAGCAATCGCTAGCCTGACCTCTACCAGCACCATTTAAATTCACCTGTTTTTTGTATTTGGTTACTAGAACCACCCAATATGAACTGTTGTGTATGGCTTCTTTCACTAGTTTTCACATTTGTAAGATTCATCCATGTTGTTTTGTGCAGCGATAGTTAATTTATCCTTGTGGATTATAGTGTTTATTTGTGTGAAAATACAAAAGTTAGTTTATCCATTCTAGTATTGGTGGGAATTTCGACCATTCCAGTTTTTGCTAACTGTTCGCAGAACTCTCTCAACATTCTAGTACACATCTTTAGTGAATGTGTACATGTGTCTACTGGGTATATACATAGGTAAATCCTGAACTTTTAAAATTATAATTTTTAAGTTGACGGCACTCACCTTTCTCTTTCGAACCTTTCTCTTCTTTATCCTATCTAATAAAAGAGTAATATGCAAATTGACCATCACTCCAACACACAAGATGGCTGCCCCCATGTGGTCAAAGATCCTGCCCCCATGTGTACACAAGATGGCCACCACAAGATGGCCAGCAGGGGAGGGCAGTTGGGAGGGACCAGCCCTGCAAGGGAGGGCAGTTGGGGGCGATCAAGCCTGCAGGGGAGGGCAGTTAGGGGTGACCAGGCTGGCAGAGGAGGGAAGTTGGGGGTGACCGGGCCTGCAGGGAAGGGCAGTTGGGGGGGACTCAGGCCTGCAGGGGGAAGCAGTTGGGGGGGACCAGGCCTGCAGGGGAGGGCAGTTAGGGGTGACCAGGCCTGAAGGGGAGGGCAGTTAGGGGCAAACAGGCTGGGAGGGGAGCAGTTAGGCATCAATCAGGCTGGCAGGGGAGTAGTTAGGGGGTGATCAGGCTGGCAGGCAGAAGCGGTTAGAGGCAATCAGGAAGGCAGGCAGGCGAGCAGTTGGGAGCCAGCAGTCCTGGATTATGAGAGGGATGTCCGACTGCCCGTTTAGGCCCGATCCCGGTAGGACATCGGGCAGTTGGACATCCCTCGAGGGGTCCCAGATTGGAGAGGGTGCAGGCTGGGCTGAGGGACACCCCCCCATGCACGAATTTCATGCTCCGGGCCTCTAGTTTATTATAATTCTACCACCACTCCCAACTTTATTAATCATAGCCTCCCTGACAGAAGGAAAAGGCAAATTACTTTACTCTAAGGTAACCCATGTCTAGTAATTCCTAATTTGTTTCAAAGGATAATATCTTAATTTAAAGGGATAACTTCCCAAGGTGGCTATGGTCATTCCAGCAGAAGCATTAGCGATGGCAGTGGCAGGAGGTTTGAATTACCTCCAGGAAACAATGCTTAGCAGGAGGGGAGAGCCAGACAAGTGTCAGGGAAGCTACAGGTTACAACAGATGTGTGAACCCAGCCAAGCTCAGTGGGGGTAGGGCCCTAGCAGATACTAAGAAGACTTGTGTTAGATAATACTTCTGTGAAGGTGCAAAAAATTCAAGGACTTTATTTGTGACTAATTGTATAAGAGTTTATTTTGGTTTTAATATGTATATAAACATGTATATCCATACTAATAAAAGGGTAATATGCTAATTAGGGAGGACCTTCTTCCAAACTTCCATCTGCACGTCCATTTGGACAAAGCCACAGCGGCTGTGAGGCCTGGGGCTCACGGCAGCCATGGGCTCAGGCAGCCATGAGCCCTGGCAGCTGCGAGGCCTGAGGCTCAGGCAGCCGCGAGGCCTGAGGCTCAGGCAGCCGTGGCCCGGCAGCTGCGAGGCCCGGGGCTCAGACCTCGCAGCCGCCATGGCTGGCAGTAGCAGCAGCAGTGGGGTGATGGGGGTGCCGCCTTCCCCAATCAGCCTGGTTGCCTCCCTCAGAGGGAGGCCAGACTGTGACTTAGGCCCGCTCCTCATGGGACGTGGGCCTAAACCAGTGATGGCAAACCTATGACACGCCTGTCAGCACTGACACGCGTAGCTATTTCTGATGACACGCGACCGCATGCCGAGGATGAAACATTTGCTGCTCCTGAGGATGAAACATTTGCGACTAGAGTCTTGGAGTTAGTTTTTTCCTCAAAGTGACACACTACCCGAGTTATGCTCAGTTTTTTGGCGAAGTTTGACACACCAAGCTCAAAAGGTTGCCCATCACTGGCCTAAACCATCAGTAGGACATCCCCTGAGGGCTCCTAGACTGTAAGAGGGGGCAGGCCGGGCTGTGGGACCCCTTCCCCCAGTGCATGAATTTTTGTGCACCAGGCCTCTAGTGTACAAATATATGTATATATACATATATACATGTACATACATATATACACACACATATATATATTTTTTTCACCCACGCTGTTGATTGTTAAATGTAATATTCTGATCATGATGTAGAATAAGTGTGCTGTATAAAATTAGTCTGCTCAGAAGCCATCTTGGTAAATTACTTCAACAGTGTGAAGTCAGAATTCCTTTAGGGTGATGCCAGGTTTCATTGAAATGTATTTACAACCTTCTTGGGCACAGAAGCCATTGTCTTCGGAAACCTTAGTGTAGTTGAATTGACAGACCCTGTGTCGTGACCTGAAGTTCACCATTAAAAGGGTCACCCAAGCAGAGTCATGGAGTTTATTTAGTTATTAATGATTGTTGGCACTCCTATGCAATATATCTAAATTGAGTTATGGTGCCAGATAAAATGACAGATGGGAATCATCCATTATCATGTGTAATGAAGAAACGATTTAATGTCCTCTTGAAAAAAATAAAATGAAGGGATCACTTTCTGATTGTGGAATTTCAGGGCATGAGAGAATTATAGGCAGAGCAAATGATTTTCTCTTATTTTGAAATAGAGTTTGATTTTAAGTTCATTTGGGCAAAATGTTATGAGTAAACACAAAATTATTAAATAATGATTGGCTACTCACAGAGAAACCATTATTTGACCATGAATCTTTAAGGTGGCTGACCCCTCTATATCCCAGCCCCATTCTGTCAGGTAACACTGGTCAGAGTATGTGGACCTGCTTGGAGATGCAGTCATACAACCTCAGGGTGTATCATCAGTGTCCATCCTTTGGGACAGTGCCTCTGAGTCCTTTCCTAAGGTTGGATCCTAAGGATATAATGGGCCTTTCCTATGGACTTCTCTCCAGGGACCCCTAGATCTTAACTTTAAGGTTCCCTGATATCACTAAGACATAGTAAATACTTTATGGTGTCTTTATCCAAGAGCAAGAAGGGAGGGAACACTAATTAATGGCCAAGTGTAGGGGTTTCCCTTAGTTTTCTCAAGTATAAAATTGGTATAATCATATTTTCATTAGATTAAATAATGTAAGAGATATTATGAGCCTAATACAAGTGTCTGGCACTGAATAAGTGGTATCATTAAAGGCTGCTAAAGGTCGGGGGCTATGGCTTATTCATCTCCATAACAGTATCTCATAGAACTGCACTGGTAAATTTTTAAGGGAACCTGTAATTTATTGAAGTCCTGCTGGCTGGTGAGTAACATTCTTATGAAAGAGGAAGCTACCTTTCTTCCCCTGGCCCCTATGCCCTCTGGATTAAATCTGAATTACTACCAAAACTATAGATTCTGTTTTTAAGCTCTCCAAATCTGTTCCCGACAGAGGGAGCATTCCCAGGTGACAGCATCACATCTAGGGGAGTCAGGTAGGATTAGACCGTATTGGCACCAGAGTCAGAGCACATTTTCTAAGCACAGAAAGAATGATGCTGAGGATGTAATCATTAAGGAATGTAAATTATTTAAATTTAGCTTTGTCTGAATCCTCAGGTCTCCCTCTGGTCAAGCATGTTAATAAAACTAGCTGACCTATTTTAATTGCTTTTCACCTCCAAGTCTAGGCTTCAATGTTAGCTATTAATTCGCCTCTCAAAGGTATGGACTGTCAAATATGGCACATGGATGCAGAAATTCAGTAAGAAAGTGATCATCTCTAGACATACACTGCTTCTACTACAGTGAATACGAATACCACCACCAATACCACCCGCAGTTCCTCCACAAAAAGTACCAACAGGTCTACCCTGGATATCACCACTAATTGTGCCATCATACTACCAAGAATTTTATCACCAACAATTCTAGTACCACCAGCAATTGCAAAACTGCTATTCCAACTGACACTAAGGGTCAACAGGTGTTCCAGGCCCTGGGAGCCCACGTGAATGAAACACGGTCCCTGACTTTACTGAGTCCACAGTTTAGTGGAGGATATGCAGCAAGGCAGCCTTGTTCAATCCTGCCTGGTCTACGGTGACCCACCTACCCTTCATCTGGAGACACCTGCCACCCTGCCCCTCACACAGTTTTCTCCACTCACACTAGATTGTTCTGAGTACCAGGACTTTACCTAATTAAAAATGTTTGCTTACACTGAACCCTCTGCCTGGAGTAGTTTTGTCTCTCATCTTCACAAGTTGAAACCCTTCTTACACTTAAGCTTTTAGCTTAAATGTCACTTCCCACGATACACTTTCTATGGCCTCCCTCTCCATTAGGACAGTATGGATAATAGTTCTTACCTGGCAACATTGATCAGCTTTAAAAATGAATGACTGTTGAGTGCCTAGCAAGTGCTTGCAGGTACTATTAGTAGTAGTACTGTTGGATGAAACTAGACAGGTGATCCATTTGACTGAAAATAAAGAGCCAAAATAGATATGAAACCAAAGCCCGGGAGACTAGAAGGACTCACAAGAGAGAGAGAGAGAAATTTCAGCTAGGAAATTGGGAGGCAAAGCCTGGAGATACATGAGCCACAGAGAGGAGAGTCCGGGCCAGTGCCGAGCTTGGAGCAGAGGGCCTTTAGAACGTGCCGGGCAGGTAGTTGTAATGCTGTGGTTAGTGCAATGGAACAGAGCATAGGAATATTAAAGTAGCAAAGGAGAGGGTAGGTAATTACTTGTGGCATGACTGTACCTGAGTGTGAAAATAAAAGTTATTGACGAGAGTGGCTCTGAATTGCCATTATTCTCCATCGCCCTTTCAGAGAATCTCATGAGTCTTTCTAATTTCCTTTTATGTACTTCCCCTCCTTGGGGTCACAAGCTTTGGGTCAATGTTATGGAATTATGGACTTGAAATTTTCACTTATTTTTATTGCAACTAACTCCTCTGAGTCTGGGCAAGGGGAGTAAGAATTTGTAAACATTTCTACTTTTGTCATTGTTTTGTAAAAAGGCGGTGTGCATAAAATTCCACCAAAACTCTTCCTACGTAACTATTACAGAAACCATAGAGTTGTTATGGTAATAAAATAAAACAATGAACATAGATCAGTTAGAACAAAAGCATAATAATAATACATAATAAATGCTATGTAAATATGAAGTGTCCCAATTGGACAAGTAATAACAAAACACTGGATAGAGAGTTGTAACATATTTTTGTAATTTGACAAAATTTACATTTGATAGTAAAAAGTAATAGCAAAGACTCTTCAATAAGCTCAGCAAATAGTGGTAGTCTGAAAAATCAACCAGATCAAATATCCACAATGTTTTCTGGATGAGTTAGACCAGTGGTCCGCAAACTCATTAGTCAACAGAGCGGCAAACCGCGGCTCGCGAGCTGCAGTTTGCTGACCACTGAGTTAGACTATATCAAGGGTGGTTACAGCCTCTTTTAAGCTTTTCTATTATATAACCTCACCTATAATAATAACTGCTTTAGTTGAGGAAATCATTATTCAAAGGGCTGAATCATCAGCATGTAAATGAATTAGCATAATTTCCTTAAGCATGGTAATCACTCAAATAGAATATTCATTTTGTCTCATAAATCCATATGGCTGAAACAATTTAGCAAGGTTCATGGGGGAGGGAGCAATTCACCATTTAAAATATCTTTGCCACATCTTTGAAAATTCAAATTCTCAAAGGCTCGCCAGGCAAGTCTCATCTACCCTTAAAAACAGCATCTCCTATGTATTTTGTCTCTGGAGACTATATTTTGACACAGGAAAGTCAGTAATCTTTAAAAAAAAAATATTTGTCCTGAAATGGACAGTCACGTCATCAGCTTGCTACCTGGGACATCTCTGATGAAGAACTGGGCTTGCAGCATATTGTCCTGGTTGTGTGACTTCCTTCAGTCTTTCCCGTGTCCTCAGACTTTCTCTGATTGTGCTGCTCCAAGCTGTAGTCATTTCCGCACTCAACCTACAAAGCAAAAGCATATATCTTACTTTCCTCACATAATGAACATGATAACTATGAAAGAATGAAAAATTAAAGGATAAGAAGAAATAGCTAAGCAAAACCTTTCTTTGTTATGCCCTAATTGACTGCCACATGTTTTGGGTACAGTCACTTCACTTTGAATATCACTGGTCTTGCAATAAGTCTTTAGAGATATTTGAAATTAAGCAACACCATGTCTCCTGATAAGACACAAAAACTGTTATACAATTTTTCAATGTGGGCAACCTTTGGATTCATGAATTTAGGATACACAGTTTTGACCTAAGCTAGAGTTAGACATTGTCTCCCACCCTGGAGGGGCTGGTTATGTCTCTCTGACTGGCGAAAACCCATAGCTTGCTCCCTTTGTAAGAACACATGAGGAATAATCGATGAAGAGGGAAGTTAAGTACATTTTAGAAACTCACTGAGAAGTCTTCCCTGATATAATGAGAGCAATTGAAGGACTTTCCGGAAATGGGCTTGGGGAGAAAATGGGGTGTTGTGTGAAAATTTTTGTGTTGCGAACCAATACTTTCTGAATATCTGCTTTTTTGTTTTGTTTTGTTTTCTGGCATCTTTAGGGCTTAACTTCTATCCAATAAATGGGAAGATTATACTGTATACTTTAATGTATAACACAGCTTTTCACAGTCATAATGACCAGATTCTCAACACTAAACCTGGAAAATCCCAATAGGCTTTAGCAGAATTTCCAAACTTTGATAAAAACAAACAAACAAAAAAACAAAACACTGTTTATAAAACGGACTCAAGTTTATTTATTCCTCAACAATACAGAATCATGTGCACTGAGAATCTGCTTACTTAGATAATAGTAGGAAATGAACAAATCCACTGGCCCTAAGCACTGGGGACAGGGATTCTAGATTACTGTGGAAGTGAGTAGACATAACTGGAAACTGCAGGCATAGTAGGTGGCACAAGGTAATGGTTGTCCCTTTCAGAGGTGAGGTCTGTCTTTTGAATTTCCCATGTGCTCCCCTTCCTGGCCATCATGACAAAGAGGCCTGCTTTCTGCAAATCAGATGCTGTCAGGAGTCTACACAGGTAGGCACATATAAAGGGTAATATCCTTAAATACTTTGCACAAACTAACAAACTGTTTTTGGAAGGAAATGTTTCCTCCCTCTTAATTATTCCATCTGAATATCCAGTCCTGACATTTAAAGCAGAGCACGTTCAGAATTCCTTTGCAATTTGAAGTTGGTGCTAAATTAGGGTTGTTTGGTGGGAAGTGAGTTTCGCTTTGTTAAGAAGATTTGCTTATAAACGTTTGATTGACTTTGGGCTTGTGGAGTGGGTGAAGAGAGCCAGTGGCAAGAAAATGAGAAATTGAAGTTAGAGGGAAGGTGACTCATTGTCATTTCCTGTCGTTACCACGCAGAAGGATATGGAGTTGTGGGTTGTGGGTCAAGGTATGAAGCTGTTGCTGTTTCTCTCAGGATTTTGCAATAACAATGAAGCACAATGCTAAGCATTTACTAAATATGGTACCTATATTTTTCCGAGTCTTTCTCATAGAGAGAATGGTGCTCAGGTCTACAGAATTAATTGACCTCTCTTCCTGTCCACAAAAATAGCTGCTCAGTAAATGAGTATTGAATGGAATTAGGGCAACTTAATGAAAAAGAAAAAAAAAAAAAAAGGATTGCTCCAAGTATCTCTTTTCTCTGCTCCTGGATCTCTTACTTCTCTCTTCCTTTTATATTTATTTATCAAACTCCAGTTATGTGCCAGGAATTACATAAGATGCTAAGGATGTAACCAGACAAACAATGGGTCCGAGCTGCCTGTCACTACTTATGCCAATTAAGCAGAGACAGGTTTGAATCATATGTGAGCGTTTATTCCAATACTGCCAGCAGTCTGGGAGAACAGCAGGTCATCCACAAAAATCTGCTCTGCACCCCACCATAAGCTGGTTGCTTATATTGGTAGAAGTACAAAGATTACGTGGGGAAGTAGGCAAAAGGGCAAATGTAGAGGGCTGGGGATCTTCAAAGGGCTTAGTGATATGCAAAGCCCAATGGTCTTTAAAGGGCTGGCGATTCTGATTTCTGGCTCTGGTTTCTGCAATAAAGTTGTTCATCTTTCCACGATAATAGACAGTTCCAAATGGAGAGCAAGGGTTGCACTTCCATGTGAGCTCCCAGGTCCTGAATGCAGCTGCCACCAAGTTAGAATGTGCCTTCTTTAACCAGAAAAAAAAACAATCATGGTTAACAGAGCATGATTAATAGTTCTTACAATTCTAGCTGGTTCCCAAACATTCTATTTCTGCCCCTATCAAGGATGCAATCCATAGAAAATTGGGCTTGGTCTCATGGAGCTTACATTGTAATGGGCAAAATATAAAGAAAAAGAGTAAATAGATTAAGTAATTGCAAATTGTGAAAAGTGTTACGGAGGACCCAATCAAGGACGTCAGTTGGAAAATAAAGTCCATGATAGGGAGGATATGGCTCTATAGTCGGTTGGCAGAGCACCTCTGTGATGGCTACCTGAGTGATGGGCTGGAGTCAACAGCCTCTGAAGGTTTGGTGGGCGAGAGTTCCAGGAAGAGGGAATGGCAGTGGCTATGGGGCAGGGGGTAACATCTTTTCCTTTTCAGAGTCTAGAAGAGAGGCGGGGTGGTTAGAAAGTAGTGAGAAAAGGGGCAATGATATTTCTTTTCTTCTAGTTGGCCCTAGAAATAAATCCTAAAGACAGTGATTTAAGCCCTTGTCATAGGTCACCCACCTTAGCTCCCCTGCTGGGTGGGTTTTTGACTAGGCCATTACGATATTGCTACCCATCATTGCTACCAAACAAACCCGAGGCCCACGCTCACCATGCACCTGTAGAAGCACCTATTTGTTCAGCTGACAGGTATTTTTCTAGGACTTACCAAGGCCAAGTCCTGATTTAGGCACTAGAAAAAGAGCAGACAAGAAGACACACAAGGTCTGGGTAGGAGGAGGCGGGGACGGGCAGATGATAAAGAAGCAAATGGAGAGTGCCCTGCAGAGAATTAAAGCAGGAATGTGGTAGACCGTTGGCAGAGAGGGTCAGTTGAGGTGTCCTTGAGAAGGTGACATTTAAACCAAGATCTGAACAAAACGAGGAAAGGAACTATAAGTGACATCTCTCAAAGTGCTGCTGAATGACACCTCCAAGTGAGAAAACCTGGCAGACTTCAAGGACCTGTAATACCCTGGCCTTGTAATTAGTTCTGGAGTAGCCCGTGGAGTCATTCTGACTGCAGAGAGTATTCTGACATGTGATTCACTGAGACAGGCATCATGGAGAACCTCAGAAAGTGAAGATTTGCTACTAATGACAGTGATATAATTTATTGAGCGGGTCCTAGGTGGCAGGTATTAGGCTGGGCCCTTTTACAGGAATTACTTCACTTAATGCGCAGAACCCCACAGAGTGGATATTATCTTTATATCCATTTACAGAGGAGGCCGTGCAGGCTTAGAGAGTGAAAGTGACCCGAGGTAAGAGTGTGGGAGTGCGAGGCCCAGGACTCATGCTCCAGCATTCAGACTCATACACCAGCTAGTGGACAGCTGTACAGAGAACTGCTTTCCTAGGAACTGTTCCCACTTCATTCATTGCTGAAGTGTTTTGTTGTCTACAAGGGTAGAATTCAGAAGTATCTCACCATTTATTTTTGTCTGAGCCTTCAAAAAGTAGCTTTGCCTCTAGGTCGAAAATATAAATCATTTGTACTTTTAACAAATATATATATATATATATATATATATATATATATATATATATATATATATATATATATATATTGATTTTCAGAGAGGAAGGGAGAGAGAGAGCAATAGAAATATCATGATGAGAGAGAATCATTGATCAGCTGCCGTCCCGCAGGCCCCACACTGTGGATTGAGCCCACAACTCTGACCGGGAATCGAACGGTGACCTCCTGGTTCATAGTTTGATGCCCAACCACTGAGCAACATAGGCTGGGCCACCATTTATACTTTTGATGTTGGTCAGGGTACTAATCATGCTGCTTGCTCTTAAGTTCCAATTGGATATGTGAACAAAGTATTACAAAGTCAATAATTAATATATGGGAAGGGAGGTAAATTTGTCAAGACAGATGTTTCATGAAATTCCAGATCCACTAGGTCAGTGGTTGGCAAACTCATTAGTCAACAGAGCCAAATATCAACAGTACAACGATTGAAATTTCTTTTGAGAGCCAAATTTTTTAAACTTAAACTTCTTCTAATGCCACTTCTTCAAAATAGACTCGCCCAGGCCGTGGTATTTTGTGGAAGAGCCACACTCAAGGGGCCAAAGAGCCGCATGTGGCTCGCGAGCCGCAGTTTGCCGACTACGGCACTAGGTCATGTGTGGAAGTGATAGAACCCACTCTTGCTTCTTTGTTGAATCTGGAGAAGACAAAGGGAATTTCTTTCTGTCTTTCCCACCTTCCTTCTCTTCTTTCTTCCCTCCCTTCCCCTCCCCCGACCCTCTTTTCTTACTTGCCTGTTCAAATAGCAAAATTTGGTGCCCTAGGTGGACATTCTATTAGGGAATTATTAAAAAATAAATCTGCCCTAGCCAGTTTGACTCAGTAAACAGAGCATTGGCCTATGGACTGAAGGGTCCCGGGTTCAATTTTGGACAAGGGCACATGCCCGGTTTGTGGGCTCGATCCCCAGTAGGGGGCGTGCAGGAGGCAGCTGATCAATGATTCCCTCTCATCATTGATGTTTCTATTTCACTCTCCCTTCCTCTCTGAAATCAATAAAAATATATTTTTAAAAATCACATTGTTCCCTTCTGAGTTCTGTAAAGGACATGGGCCAGGCTTGGGGGGCAGCATTCAAAACCAAGCGGCCCTGTGAGTCCATACTTTCTGCACCTGCTATTTACCTGCCATCTTTTGAGATGGAGTATGATGTTGCAGAGCAACCTGCCCCCAAGCCCTGGCCAGCGTGCTGTCAGCAATAGAAATGGTGGGATGCGAAGCTGTATTTGTGCTTAGGGGGAAAAATGCCTGTTATTGCTGTGGGTCATTTTGTCACCCTAACATGTATCTCTCTGCACCTCCCACAGATCAGCTGTGTCCTTTTGTGCCATGAATAGCAGTTAGAAAGAGGAGCTCTCAGCTTGGCACAAGCCTAAAAGCAATGCAAGCTTAGCATTGCACTTACCTCCTGTTTGAGTTCCTTCTGCTATATTCCCAGCAAAGGGGGATGTGACCCACCCTTCCCAATCTGACAAGAGAAATATTTGATCTTGTGTAGCTTATTCCAAACAAAGGAGTTTCCATTTAGCCATTTATTTGGTTACCCATCCAGTCGCCATCCACTTCATTAATTGATCAATTGGAAGGTTATTGAATTAATCAGTATTTTTTTAATCAAGTAGGTATTGAGTGCTTACTAGATGCCAGGCACTAGGTTAGCCAGGGATGGAAAGGGGAAAACATCACGAAAACATTTTCACTTCTTTTTCAATAAACTTATAGTCCCAAATCAAGATACAACCTGTAGGCAGTTAATGATATTATAGAACAACAATTGCTGTAATGAAAATATGTACAGAGTTAATTAGGATCATTTGTCGGCCAGAGTGGTGGTCAGAGAAAAGTGAGTGCTTTTAGGAAGAATGGGATATAAGAATAATGGTCCATCAAATGTGGCTTTGTGTATCTAGGATTTTTAAAGAATTTTTTATATTACTATACCTTTGTCAGTCTAATCCAACTCCACTCACCTTTCACATATGGTTTGTAGTTTTGTCTCTTTAAAATTCCTTACTTTTATAGAGCTTACATCCCTGTCTTTGATGCCCACTTAGTGCCCTTAAAATGTGACTCCTTAGACCTGGATAGCATAGAAGTCAAGGTCTAGGATGAGTGTATTTTCATTGTATCTCAAGATTCTAAATAACTGCGTTGGATATAAATGAATTTCAGAAAACAACATTCAGTACTACTAAGGTTTGTTAAGCTATTTCATACTGGGTTTTAGTGCACTGTGAAGTGTAGCACCCCTGACACTCACATGGGCAGTGTCTGGTTCTTCCTGGTGAGAAGCTGTGAGACCCTTCTTCAGGAACTTCCCCTCCTTGCTCTGAGTTCTCCCTGCACTGAGGTTTATGCTAGTTCCCATCTCCTTTGCTCTTTCCCATAGAAGGCAGGAGCTCGGGGATTTGAAAGGGATCGCTCTAGGCTGCCTTGGGGTGCAACTTCTCAGTTTCTATTTTCATCCTGCCTTGTCTCCTACACGATTCCCTTTCTTCCCCCGCAGGCTTTTCCTCTGCCCATCCACGAGTGTCTTCATATCCCTGTTCGAAAAGCTCTCCTCCTCTTCTCCTTGAAATGCCCACGTTCCTCAACTGCTGAATCTAGCTCTGAGAGGTTCAAGACCAAATACGACTCAGAACATAGCATTGGCAATCCTGTTCCTGTGTTTGTAAAACCAGTCCTTTCATTGTCTCCTGCTCCTTGGCATCTTTTTCAGAGGCTGCTCAAGTCCTGCGCTCAGGGTCTGAGTGCTCTGTGTGTGTATAGGACGTTAGGCAAGTGAATTCCTCTCCCTGAGCCTCAGTTTCTGACTCACAAAGGCAAGACAACAACAACCACTTCATGGGGCAGTTGAGCATGAAATAAGCCAATGTTGTTTAACTATTTGGCACAGATCTTCCCTTCTTAGCCCCTCACCCCTTGATGTCTATTCATTATGCAGTCATTTTGGAAAGAGAAGGTCGCATCGCAGGTACGTGCTATACTTAATAGCACTAACTATCATCATATGAACAAGGGCAGATAGCTATAAAAGTGGTCGATACAATTTCTGCTTAATAAATGGTAGTATATTAGTAGCTTCAAATATGTTTAATGGGAATCAGCATAGATCATTTCAATTAGTATGCGAATCATTGGAAAGGGCTTTCCCATGCTTTGCATATAGCCCTGTATGTTCATGGGGTATGGGTTGGTAATGAATGAACTGGGAAGTTCTGTGATCTATATGAGAACTTGCTATTGTTTATTCTGTATGAAATGACAGAAAAATCTTGAACCAATATTGAGCCAAGGCAATTTAAGGTTTTAATTTAAAACCCCCTCACAGGTTTTAAAGTTGAAATTGTCATTAACAGTGAACTACCTGAAACTCACTTGAAAATTATATATATATATATATATATATATATATATATATATATATATATATAATTTTCTAAATATATATATACAGTATATGAGCTTAAATTTTTACTTCTGTTCAGGCAGCTTACACAGACCCAGAAATTGCACTACTTCTTAACTTTTACATATTATACATTAATCTGATTATTTAATATTATTTATAGCACTAGAGGCCCGATACATGAAAATTCCTGCAAGAGTAGCCTTTCTTTCTCCCAGCTGGCTGGCACAGGCTTCCCTCCGGCACCCGGGACCCAGGCTGGCTTCCTTCCATCCTGGCTTTGTCAGGAAGGACGTCCGGAATGACATCCAGTCTAATGAGCATATTACCCTTTTATTATTATAGATAAGAACCATTAGATCAACTCAGAACCCTTTCAAACCCAAGGATAGTGACATAATTATACTAGGATATTTTCTTAAGTGGATTTAAAATTAATGTTTTAAATCCTCTTAATTATTTTATTATTTGAAAATAATATTCACTATTTTTGCAAGTAGTAACATTTTTTAATTGCCCTAATATTCAGCTCCTACACCTTACTAAAATTAAACACATTAATGCCAGAAAAATAGTTGGCTGTTCTATATTGACCCAATTATGACAACACTTTTATTCATTTGCAATATTTTGATAGAATAAGTTAATTTTTCTTTGAATAATCTCTTCCATGGAAAGAAAATAGCTAACATATCTTGAAGGAAAATATTTGTCAAAATAGGGCAGCAGGATTTCTCTAAAAGTGAAATAAATTCCTTATAGAAGAAAACTACAAAATTAAGAACTTTATGGTTTTTTAAAATGACATTAGCCACCAAAATGGTTAAAAGTTAACCACATTCCTAAAAGAATATAATTTTACAGTTGCCCACACAAATAAGCAGGTATCCAGTGAAAAGGAGTGAGAACCTACTAGTTAGTAATGGTTTTACCTTCTTTCTTTGCCACTTGTGGCTTACTTTGGTCTTTGGCTAATCCAACCAAAGAGCAAGTGTTTAAAGCACAGCATCATTGGGCTGCCCACATTGACAGGGTCCCTGGAAGTATATTACATTGAAAAAGTCAAGATTTTGGAGATACACACACTTGAGTGGGTTCTAGAATGTCTTATTTACTGGCTAACCTAGATGTTGCCCTATATGATTATCCTATATGATTAATCTAGATGATTATCCTATAATCATAGGACCTACTACAAGATTGGGCTAAACTGTTAAATATGCCATAAAATAAGTTATTAATTAATTTTAGTTTACCACCCTCTCATTTTTCTTTAGAAATGCACATAAAAATAACATTTTGTTGAGAAAACTTAAATCAACTATGAAACCATTACCATAGGCCATGTTATTAAATGACAAAAATGTGTAATCTCGGTGGTTTTTAAGATAAAAAAATAAAAAGTAACTAGATGTTAACTTTTGATTTTCATGTTAACTATGGTTAAGCATAGGGACCAATATTGGAGATACAGGCATTCTTACCTTGATAGTAAGAGTATAAATTTGATCTCCCTCTCCCTTCCTCTCTCTGAAATCAATAAAAATATATTTAAAAAAGAGTATAAATTTGAAAAACCAAAGTAATTTGGCTACATGGATTATCTTACTACTTTATACCTTTTGATTTAGTAATTCTGCTAATTTGCTTACTGAGATTTTTGTAGTTTTTTAACAGTTATAAACAAAGTTTTCTGCTAGGCTGTTTATAAATAATAGAAAAATATTGTATGGTGAAACATTTTATGGTCATAAAACAATGAGTTAGGAGATTGTTTAATAGCCTGAAAAAAGTCTGTCAAAGCCATGTCTTTTAATAAAAGCAAGCAGTCAGCTATACATAGAATATGATCCAAATTATGTAAATAAAGAATATATGAATTTTCACAGGCAGGAAAATAAGACTCAAAGGGCAACACTAGATGTCTTTGAATGGTGGGATTTTGGTAAGTTTAATTTTCTTTATTTTTACTCTTCTGTGTTTTCTAAATTTTTTACAATGTGCATGGAATAATGTCATGTTCAAAAAAAAAAAAAAAAGAAAGAAACAAAGCCAATGCATTGAGCTGAAGAAAGATGGTCAAGAGGCCATTAGGAGGTCCTGGAACCCTTTGGTCCACAGCCAAGCTCACCGGAAGGCCAAGGCTGTGCTGGTCAGATCAGCTCCTGGCCATAGTGGAGCAGCTCAAGTCGGAGGCCTCTGCCAGCCGGCGAGGGGCTGAGAGGGGAAGGGAAGAGCAGATCTAACACACTTTTCTGATATCTAGGGTTTGCTGGCCTTCACCATGGTCTCTCTGGCTCTGAAGAAACTCAGAGTTCAGCTGTACTCAGAAACCATTGTACCTCACGACTCAGGGATGGGCTTTTCAGATGTCTCTACTTCTTAGAGGTATGCAATTTTTCAAAAAGTGGGGAGACATAGTATGGCATAGGATCATATTTTCATTTAGCAATACAAAGTACATCAGTAGGGGTGGGGAACTACTATCTATAATCCTAGTGATTTTATAGAAGAGTTGTGCTGAAAAAATGCAGGCAGCACATAATAATCTGAGAATAAAAGATAACATTTCAACTGGACAGAGTTTGTCTTCTGAAAACCTCATAATATTTTCTCTTAATTTTGTCATAGACATATGAAAGCATTATAGTGGGGCAGCGTGGGTCCAGGAATTCCATTAACTGTTATCAGGCTAACTTCTTTATAATCACTTCCCTTCATTCTGATAATACTCACTATTCCAGTTGTAGGAATGAGGGCACTGAGGCCCAGGTGGTTCAGGAGGAACATCGAGCTTTTCTGACCAGATTTTGTTGAATTGCCTATGAGTTCGCATGTTTGTTTTCATGTTGTCCAGAAAAAAAAAAAGAAAACTGAATAATTTATTTAAATATAGGAATTGTCTTAGGAATGACCTAAGCTTTAAATTAGTAAATTTGTTAAATAAAACTTTTCAAAATATATATATTTTATTGATTTTTTTTTTTTACAGAGAGGAAGAGAGAGGGATAGAGAGTTAGAAACATCGATGAGAGAGAAACATCGATCAGCTGCCTCCTGCACACCTCCTACTGGGGATGTGCCCGCAACCAAGGTACATGTACTTGACCGGAATTGAACCTGGGACCTTTCAGTCTGAAGGCCAACACTCTATCCACTGAGCCAAACTGGTTAGGGCAATGTTAAATAAAGCTTTTGACAGCATTGCTCATTGTTATCTTAGACATTGCTAGGATTAGCTATGAAGGACCTGGAACCCAAACCTACGGAAAAGGTATATGATTCTTAAAAGGGTGAAGGTAATAGATAAAAAAGGATGGCACCCAATCATGGGAAATGATGCAAACTTAATTAATATAGCAGAAGATGCAGTAATTAATCTGAATTTAGGGATCTTTGAGCAGAAAGCACAGCAACCTGCCAGACAAAGATACAAGCTTCCATGGATCTCATGTGCCCATACTTGGGCTGCTGAGGGGTGCCTAGCCTCCCACACTCAGAGAGTTTCTCTATATTCTTCCAGCTTGTTCTAATTGTTCTGAGGTCTGGCACTTTGTCTGCAACCCTAGAACATCCCTTAGTGTCTACTCTGAGATTGAATGGCTTGGAAATTCATCTGTAGAACTTCCATCTCTTTGTTGGGCCAATATTTCTTGCTAGTAAAAGGAGAAGGTCCAGAAATAGAACCTAAACTAGAGAACATCTGGAGACCCCGTTTGCAATGGGATTGGAGCTCTGAGGAGCTGTATAAATAAAATATCTTTATAGGCAGAGAGAGTGGGAGCAAGAAAATTATACCAGGCAAACAATGGTTTGGTAACTGCAAGGTAACTTCCCTTTAGGGGATGACAGGGGTCATCAGGCAGATTACCTACCTGGTTTGATCAGGTGATTCCTGACCTGACTGGTTTAAGATTTCATTTCTTGGGGAGTGGAAATTAAGTCTTGGTTTAGTGATTTGGGGTTTAGAATTAAGTGACTCCATTTTTGGTCTGTTGTCCTCCCTCCCTCCCTCTCTCCCTCCCTCCCTCTTTCCCTTCCTTCCTTCCTTCCTTCCTTCCTTCCTTCCTTCCTTCCTTCCTTCCTTCCTTCCTTCCTTCCTTCCTTATTTTGATTTTCTTTTTTAACTGTAACCATCTATTTCTGTTAGGAAATACCTTTTGTATATCCTCTATGTAATTGATCCCTCTGATCAATCAATCCTAAGGTAACCCCATATGACAGATTTGGGTTATATATTTAACTAGAGGCCCGATGCACGAAATTCATGCAAGGGGCTCGGCCCCCGCCCCTGTGGCTTCGTCCAGAAGGTCATCTGGAAGGACATCCAGCCTAATTAGCATATTACGATTTTATTATTATAGATGAGAACAGCAACTCAGTATTTGGTTTTAATGGAGCTTCTTTTTAATCTGCCGATTTTGATCTTAGTCAATGTCTTTTTGCTGATCTCTAATCTAATCTTGGGTTCAAATTCAAGCAATTGAGTGGTGCCTTTTGAGATGGGCTAGCCTCTAACAGACAGACCCGTCTGCCCATGGACTATTAAAATCACTACAGATTTGAGAGTGTGTTAATGCTAATAATCTAGATTCAGGCTCCAAGTAGACAGAACATATTTGCTTTTGTCATATGTCTTGAATAGATGAGTACTCCTACCATGTTTTCCCTGGGAACTTTCACTCACTTTTTATAATGATATATCAGCAATTTCAAAAGAGGCTCCATGCTGTCAGTCACTTAAAAATCCAGTGTATTCCTTTTTCAGAGATTTAATGAGCCACACTGCTTAGAATCTATTTTAACATCTATTTTAACTTTAAAAATGTAGCAATTAATTTTGTTCTGAGGAAAAATTTGTGTTTGGCTCTAAAATTAATTCCACTTGGACAGCTCTCATTTTCTTTTTACTCAACCTTAAAGAAAGGAAGGCTTTTCCTCTTTGTCGGGTTACTGTCTTTCCTCTTTTAATATTCTATTTAAAGTGCTTCTCCTGTGTCAGTGTTTCTTCATCTGATCCACCAACAGAATTCAGGGGTTCCTTAAACTTATATAGGAATACAAATCACATACTCATTTCACTGATGTCAAGCTAACTGAAAAGAACAAGTTCTTCAACAAACCACAGAAATTACATGCAGCTCCATCAACAATGCAATCATAGATATAATTCTAATCATATTACATTTCAGTTGTCACAATATGGTTACAAATTACAGCAGTCATTAGACCCTGTTGCAAGTTCATATTTATTTATTAATAAACATTAGTTAATATTTTTATAGTGAAGTATATTGTCATATCACAAAATTATTCTTGTAACATTTTGCTAGCTTTTCCCAATATGATTAGTTCCCTATATAATCCTATATATTTCTTTCATTCATTTTACAGCATTGTTCTTAGAAGGGGGTTCACATGCTTCATAAAACTGCAAAAGGGGTCCACGGTTCAAAACTGTTAAGAACTTAAATTGGCTTTTCTGAAGTCTACTTTTTCTGTGCAAAGCATAGTCTGCATGTTCTGTACTTATCCTGAAATGTCCCTAACTCAGAAAACTTGTATTTCCTTACAAAATCCTGTGATATAATGTTTTCTTCTTGCATGTGAGGTAATATAACTTTTAGTGCCAGTTAGAAAAGTGAATCAGATATTAAATTAAATTAGCATATATATATATATATATATATATATATATATATATATATATATATACACACACACACACACACACATATATATATACACATATATGTGTGTGTGTGTGTGTATGTATATGGCTAATATGCTAAGTGTCTGTCCGGGTAATGACATCATGTAGCAATGCCTGGCTTCCTCTCCCTAGCGACTAGCCTCCTTGCAGTTTCTTCAGCCCAGGAACACGACTTGCTTTATAGCCAGGTGCAAACGTTTCACACTTTAACCAAATGTCCATGAAGCATTTTCCCATGCCTCATCTCATTTGATACTCACAGAAGTCCTGGAGTAGGTGGAATCCTATTTTCTTTTCATTAGCTGGAAAACGGAGATTTAGAAGTTTAGCAACTTGACCCGACTGAAAAGAAGTAAGAAATGGTGGACTTTGAAAATGACTTCAGGATTTCTCACTGTGCCGAATATAGTCAATCACTGCTGCAGTTAAATATTTTACCCTTTGTTTGCCCTGTGTGATCTACAATAATAATCTGCTTCATGTTGATATTTACTGCTGTATTGCTGACAATTACCTGAAAGAGAAGTTGGGGTGCTTCACTGGGCTGGGAAAAGTTTAGCTATGTTAGAAAGCAGGTCTAATTAAGCAAGTTTATTCTATATCTATAAAAGGCTAAGTTGACTCGCACATGTGCGATACATATAAAGCTCTCACTGGTGCCAATTGCACACGTGTGGTTTCAATCTGTTATTGTCAATTGTGAATTTGGTTGACACTTCTATTATAGAGAATGGGAAAATAGCAATATTAAAATATTTATTCTAATTAATTTCCTTTCAATGTGCATGAATTCGTGCACTAGGCCACTAGTTTACTATAATGAAATAATACCTGTGTGATTACCATAGTGCAATCACACTTATCTGAGAATTTGCTGTTTCCCTTTTCAGCACCAAATAATTAAAACTCTTATTTGGCCATTAATGATGAGATGTTCTTTGTCCAAATGCTGAATATAGGCATTGGTTCTCTGTAACAAAAATGCTTCTACAACAACATAATTCATTGAAATATTTATTAAGTGCTTACAATATACTAGGCATTGTGAAAACAATAATCACTTTTATTGGCAAATGAATGTTGAATACAATACACATGGATAGAGAGTACTAAAGGCCACATGCCCAAATCACCACAGAATATTTTAAGGGTGAAAAGCACTGTGTGAGAAAACATAAATTTTTTCATATCTTTCATATTTATTGCTCTAGATTGAATTCCATAATTAATCAAATCCTGTTTCTGGTGGCTGTTGGTGACTCTAAAGAAGAAGCAAACAGTGATTGGTTAGTTAAAACAGGGTTCTCCCCCTTCCATTGTGAGAGTTGATTTCAAATCATGCTAAGAGGGCCTGAACTGAGGTGTCACATGGATCCAAGTCTGCATCCTGGCTCTACTACTTCCTAGTTGTATGACCTTGTTGAAATTACATGTGAGCCTCAGATTCCTCTTGCCCCTTGTCTCAAGGAAATGCAAATAGAAATTATACATATGTTAGAATCAAATGAAGGACTCTAAAAGACAGTAAAAAAATACTAAATGTTTGCTATATAATTATATTGATTAGAATCCTGGCAAAAAAAAAACAGAAGAGATTTTAATGACATGACAACTTACAAATGTGTGGGTAAGATTAAGAGAACCAACACAGAATCATGTGGCACCCAAGGAGTAGCAAACATGGGCCATCACTACCCCATAAACCAGGGAGGGCAGGAAGCCATCAGCTAACCTGGTAAGAGCCGGGCTGTTGCTGTAGGAGAGTGTGTGCTGAGTTCTAGCCTTATGTAGAGGAGAACGTTCTTTCCCCAATTGCTCCATGGGAGGGAGGCCTGGGGAAATATATATATATATATATATATATATATATATATATATATATATATATATATATATATATATTCTAACCTCAGTCTTCACCAAGCCAGAAACTGGCCAAAAGCCAGAGTATGCAGCAACCTAGGGAAAGCAGTCTGCACAGACAGCCTCTCAGAGCATGATGAGAAGAACAGAGAGTGAATCTGAGGGCCCAACAGAAGTTAGTCAGCAAAATACTGTAAAAAGAATTTGTGAAATCAGAGGAGGGTGCCATAAGGATTAGAGTAGTCACAAAGCTGTGTTGTTGCTTTTTTTTTTTTTTTTTTTGCCTTGCAAGCCTTTGGGAAAAGTAGAATCTAACAGACAAATTAGCTGTGTTCACAGACTGAACTAATGCCTGGGGAGGTAGAAATTTCCACTAACCTTAAGATAGGTCACAGCCTTGTTATTCCCTGTCTTACTAGTAAGTAGCCAGGTAATCTGTTCAAAGATAAATGCCCTCTGTTGTAATGGAGCCTGCTGAATCTTTCACTCAGCTGCCATTGATCGCTCCTACAAGACCTATTCATTTGAAACTTTCTATTGATCTGTTTACAGAATTCACTCCAGGACTTATTTTTGTGACAGGAATGCTTTCAGCAAGGGTTTACTTTGAGTCTTATTTATATAATGTTGTTGTGGTTGGAAAGGCTGTTTGTATGTTTAAAGAGATTGTCCCCAGTGCTTGGTCTTATCATTTTGTGCAATGGAAGAATTCAGACATTCAGCAGCCCTTCAGTGAACATTCACTCACTGAACATTTGCTTGGTGCCTATTGTGTGCTAGGAACTGTGGTAGTTATTGGAGATGCATTAGCTAGCTCTAAGAGGGGACATCGTTTTCATTTCTTTGAATCCTAACAGCCTAATAGTACTGTCTTTGTGTTGTTCTCTGAGATAGATTCTCAGGCCTAGCTGGACTCAGCAAGAAAGAGTTCTGTAATTGATGAGCACTGTCTGTGACAGGCATGGATGTGAGGCAGGATGTAGTAAGTAAGGGAGCATCACTCAGAGAAGTTTGTGTCTTCCCACAATGCCATGTTTATTAGAGGAGACTCCCCAATAAGCCAATAGAGTCACACCTAGGTTATACACTGAGAAGGGGGCATATGCAATTGAAACGAGTGAAAGTCCAGGATAAAGTCCTGGTCACAGGTGCATCTGAAGTTAGAGCAGCTGTTTTATACCAGAAATTCAACTGGCAGCAAGCAGCAAACCATATGCATTCGGAGGTTCAGAAAAGGACTGTTTATTCGCATCGGTGGTAGCTCAGCAGAGTTACCTCCAGAGGCTGAGCTCCGAACACAGCAGGGTTTGGCCTTATATAACCCTAGGTTCCTTGTCTCCCATATATGGCATACACACACATTCTAGACATTCTTTCTATGCTGCATGCTAAGCTTCTGGGTATTTCGTGGGCTTTCCACACCCATTGCAGTTTGGGCGGTTGGCTGATGCAAGGAGCAAGTGAGATTACAGAAGCCAGAGGTGTGTTTATGGTGGTGTAAGCAGGGAGGGGGCTTGTCATCTCAAGGTGACATTGGTCTCAAGCCAGGAGCTGCAGTGGGGGCATGCATCTGGTGGAGGGGAAGTCTAGCAGGGCTCGGAGCATGACCCATGGTACAGCAAGGCTGGAACAGTGGGGAGGTAGGAGGGGGTGGAGCTCTGAGTTCTTGTGCCTACCAGGGGTGGAGCTCCCACTCATATCCATGTCCCAATGGAGCCCTTATCCAAGTGTCCCGACTTGTGGTTTTGGGCATCCCAGGCCCCGCCTAGAGGTTTTCCTATGATACCCATTACCTCAGTCTTGGCATAGCACTTGATGTAACTGTAATGGCTACAGTGACTCCATACTGGATTGTCAAAGGTTTCCAAGAAGTCCACTCTGCTCTTGCTCTCTACATGTGACCACTTTCAATTCTGTGGTCTGCTCACCCGGTTGGCCCATTGCAGCTTTCAGGTTTAGTGCCATCTCTTTTTGGAAAGAGCAGAACTTGTAATAAGAGACAAATTTACTTCAAGTGCCAATGACCTCACATACAGATGGCTTTCAAAATATTTGCTGAATAAATTAATATAAGGGTTTAAGTACTCATAGGAATTAACCATTTTTGAGGAAAATGCATGTTTTCTTTTTCCTCTCTCCTTCCTATTCCTGTTATATTTTGAAAAGTGGCATTGCAAATTTACATAGAAAATGGTGGATGCCTTTCTGTGGTTCCTAGTCTTAAGATTTTCACTCATGATAGCTATGAATCTATATATGACTGTTGGGGCTAATGGAGCATATTTCAAATCACAAATGACTGAATTTTAAGCTCCAGAGTGCTGGCAAGTTGAATCTGAAATGCAATTGTAAAGTGAAGATTAACGTTCCATTTTCTGTCTGTGACAGTCACATGGATGTTCTATACTGGCTTCAAAGAAAAAGTTGATGGTCCAGTTGAGCCATAGTTAGAAATAGTGAAATTTTACAATTTTTAAAACAATTTTAATGATTCTTGAAAGATGTTTCTCAATACATCTCCTCAGGAGTGACCATCTTGGTGAAATAAATTAAATCATTGGGTGTCATTATTTTATGCATATTCAGTGAGAAAAGGTAGAACTAGTGGATGAATCATAGTAATTGAATCCATTCTTTGTTCCTTCTTAAGGAAATTTCCATGAAATTGTTTCTGAATTTTTCTGTTTAGCTTCCTCCTTTCCCCCCTCCCTTCTTTAAGAATTCTAAGGCATAAAAATGACTCACCATCTCATTTCTGGATCTCTAGCCTTTGCTCCTCTCTTCTATACCTTAACCTGGATTAAAGCCAGAGAATATTTATACCTTCAATGGTGGAGACACCTGCTGATTCTAACCTGTGGGTCACTCCTGCCTTTAGGGAGACTAATCAAGTATTCCACAAACTTCAGGGTAAAGGCAGCAGCCTGCTAGAATAGATTCTGACTCACAGAGCTGACTGGAGTCGGGGCTCAGAAGCCCAGAGCATGAATGTCAGGCATTCACCTTTAGTTACAGAATTACAGGCAGGTCTCAAGGATCCCAAGGGAAGAACAAAGTAGGTAGACTAATTAGCATTTCATTCTTGGTGTCTAGGCAGTGGTTGTGAAGCAGATCAGACATATTTTAACCTCTGCTATGACCTTATGGATACTACTGGGCCCTGCTGGCTGTCCCTTTCTCTGAGGGCCATAGAGATTCCCAGGTGAGGGTGTTGCAGCTAAAGGATAAGGCATCACCATTTCTCACTGCTTTTTTCCTTTCCATGTGTTTTGTTGTTTGTTCATTTTCCCCTTTTATTGTTTTACTTGGTTAGCTAATATTTTTATTTTTCTAATGCTTACTCAGAACCATGCAGTATACTAACTGCTTTATATGCATCATCTCATTTATTCCTGCCAACAGTTTTGAAATGTGGTTACTTACCTCCCTTACAGACAAGGAAATGAGTTCTAGAAAGGTTCAAAATATCTTGACTTGTCCAAAGACACACAGCTGGTGCATGGAAAAAGTCTACATACTTATGATGATGGTATATTTAGGCATGTTATCTTTTTAAATATAAACACCTTTAGACTACCTGGTTCTCTCTGGAAAAATCCCTATTGTTTCAAACCAAGTATCACGAGTGTGTGTGTGTGATCTGTGATCTATATCAATGAGTATATCTATATTTCTATTTAGAGAGCGAGAAATGCCCACATTGAACTCATAGGCCTTTGAGTTTGTGGTTCCTCCTGCCTTACAAGAAAACATCATTTGTTCCTGGAGAGAACTGTTCTTTGCTTTTGATAATCCTCTTTATTGATCTCAACCCCCATTTGTTTGTGAAATGTCTTCAAGGACCCTCAGATTATACAAAGGTAAATCCCAAGGGCTAGTCTAAGGGGGATAAGAGGGAAGGAGCTGAATTGATTTGCATCATAAAGTGAGCATCGATTTAGACTGACCTCTGGCAGGCAGTTCAAGAAAAGTTCAGGATCTGGAATCAGGGAGGGAATAGAAGATCTGAGGATCCTTAGCAGTTTAATGGCCCAAGGCAGCAAGCTGCTATTTAAGGAAGAAAATAAGCAGTCAGAGAAGATTCTTCAGAGGATGGAAGGTCTAAAAACATGAATGTCAAAGAATACAATTTCCATTGTATTTTTATTTTTTAATATATTTCTATTGTTGATAGTAGTACAGACTTCTCCTATTTCCCCCCTCTTTCCCCCCTCCTCCCAGGTCTTACTCCCATCCCCCATGTTTTCACTACCCTATTACCCGTGTCCATGGGCTATGCAAATAAGTATATACGTTCTTTGATTTGGGTTTACCCCAGTTGTGCCAGCTTTCCTGGGACTGCTGGAGGTGTGATGTGCAGTGGAGGATGAAGAGGAACCTCCGTGCTGGACTAAGCTGAGTGGCCACAGGACAGAGGATGATGGACAGGGTCAGTCAGTGAGGATCTAGCTGGGAGAAGAAATCTGGGGTTAGCAGTGACAAGCAAATGTAAGCTACCTCCCCCAGGGACACTCAGAAATAACAGCAGTACTATGGACTTCCACAAGCAAACAGGAGAGGGACTGAAGTCCTGTTGCTTAGATATTAAAAAAAAGTCCTGACCTCAGCTGCTGGGACTAGAATATATGGGGCTCTTCTTTCACCGGGTTTTGGGGCTTGGGGCTTTGAGGAAGTGGACGGTTGCTTCTCTTCAGATGTCTTTGGAACCCTGGCTTGTTCCCTCAGTAAGAACATTTTAACAAATATTGCTTTCACTGTCAGCCTATTGTATAAATGTCTAGACAAAGAAAGATCGATTTCAATAGGCTTTGATCATTCTTCTTTATGGCACTGTGTTCTCTGGGCAAGATATGGGATCACCTTGTGCTCTATACCACTTTGCTTTTGAAGGTATATTTCAAACCAGGCTAGCTCATTATTTTCCAATCAACTGCCAGAACATTTTTGCTTCTTTGAGGAAATCAGTAATAACGGTTAGCACTTACTGGGTGCCTGTGAGCAAGATATAGTTCCAAGTGCCTTGGTAGTTACCTATCAAATCTTCTCAAGAACCCTAAGATCAACAGAGGGGTGTTAGCTGTGAATTCATTGGACCAGGGCATCTTAGTAGTGGTCAGTGGCAGATGCAGGACATAAACTCAGGCAATCAGATGGCACTCCAAGCCTACACAGTCTCTTGATAAAATGTATTTTGCTTCATAAAAATAGTACAGTTTTGATAATCCTCTTTATTGATCTCAACCCCTACACTGTTAAGAAAGCTTGCTAGTCTGCCAGGTGGCAGTCAAGAATGAATGCGTTCAAATGTCAGCCTTTTTGGAAATTAAGTTGCTAAATACGCATGAGTATAAATTATATAAAGGAATTTGAGGTCTGGAAAAGTTCACTCTTCCTTCCCCCTAGATTATCCCTAGAGCAATCCTAAGCGTCAAAGTAGAAAAGCTCTTTATTCTTTTTTTTGGCTAGATGCTGGATTCTCATGCTTATTTTCTACTAAGGGTAAAAGATGACTTAAAAACTAAGGTAACAGACAAAAAATATAGGAAGGCAATTTTTGGTGAACTATTAAGGAGTATGGCCCTAGAAGGATTCCTAAAGATCATTTGGACGCTTAAAACCATTGATCATCTGTGTCAATTAGAAGGTACCAATGCTTTTCTTTCCTTCACTCATGGTGAAGAAAATGAGTTGGGGTATTTTCCTGAGCAGGATGCAAAGGTGATTTCTTTCCTGGTCCTTGTCCAGACGGATTCGAAGAATGAATCCACGAACATAAGGTGGTGGATGAAAAGGGTGGACATTTATTGGAAGCAATTATGGACTCCCACGTAGGTAGGGGGCCCAAGGGGTAACCCACCAAGCTCCTTTTTGCCTAAGGTATAAAGGCTGCAGTTCTTTGTTTCTCGATGCTCCCTTCTTATTGGTCACTCTTATGTAGAATATCAGTTTCAAAGCCCAAACCCCATGTGGTGCTTCCCCTCTTTCTCTCTACCTTCAGTGGTAGAATTCTCTGTCTCCTATGAAAATCTGTTTTCCTCTTTCTCCTATTTGTTGGCATTTCTCTATCCTCTGGAAAGTTTGTTTCCTTTCCTCCCCATACCCTGTGGCTTTTCCCTGTCTTCTGTGAATGGATGTCTTCCTCTCCCCTTATCCTATGGCACTTTTCCTCGCTCTGTGAATGTATGCCTTTGGCAGCTCCAAGCCCTCACCTATGCCTTCCTCCCCCGTGGACCCTCTTTATTCCTAAATCTCCCTAAAGCTGCCTATTTTATCCCTAAAACTCCTTTCCAAAACACGGCTCTAAAAAATAAGAGTATTAATTTGGGTGAGAAGATTCATTTTGGAATGATTGTGTCAGCCCAGCTGGCATGGCTCAGTGGTTGAGCATCAACCTATGAACCAAGAGGTCATGATTCGATTCCCGGCCAGGGCATATGCCCATATTGCGGGCTCCATCCCCAGTGTGGGGCATGCAGGAGACAGCCAGTCAATGACTCTTTCTCATCATTGACGTTTCTATCTCTCTCTCCCTCTCTAAAATCAATTTTTTTTTAAAAAAAATGACAGTGTCATCACATTGGAGTGGTTCCTAAAACTATGGTTTCTGCTGTTTGGGGAATTTTCACTTATTCAGTTGATGTGGTGAGTGCCGTTTTTCAATGTGGGCCACCTTGGCTTGCACGTGGCATGTGCAGAATGGATCCTTAAGCACTCTTGGTTTCTCTGTCTGAAGCAAGTTCAGCTGCTGGCTTCATCAGCATCATTGCCCTGGAGTGGCCCGTCCGGACGCAGTGGCATGGTCTGCCGGAGCGATTGGAGGAGCAGTGTTGGTCTTCTATAGAAGCTGTATGGCCCTAATGTGCACATTTAGGATTCTAGAGAAAATGGTGGTAGGTAATTTGCACATTAGCTCTGATTCTAGTGATTTATATCAAGCATTTATGAGGTCAAAGGTAGTAGTAGGCCTGCTCTCTACCATCCCCACTCCTGGTAGAAAAGATCGTTAAGAAGGTGAGACCCATATCTGCTTCCACATTGGTTGAGTTAATGATCCTCTTTCCTAATATGTGGCATTAAATTCATTACTTAATTCAGTAATTCAGTATATCTTTATTGTTTGCACTATATTATGGCAGACTGTATTTTATGGTTTTTTAATATCATCTAATTGGGAAGAAAGAAACATATGAAAATAATTCTAATACAGGTCAAAACTATAATAAAGGATTCCAGGCTGAGCTACAGATGGTGGTGGAATTAGATTTACTAATTTTCTGAAACAGAAATACTGTTTGGCCTGTATTTCTAGATAATGTACTTTTGTTGTGATTGTTGTTACACATGGATAAAGATAGCATATCCTATACCTTATTTTCCTTTTCCATTTCTCTGAGCCTTCCTTTTAGGTATCCTGTATGTATTATGTATATAGTCATTCTTACTCTTTAATGTTGGGCCTGTAAAACAGAGGAGGTTAATAGCTTCCTTAGCACCTTTGGCCTCCCGTGGACAAGACATGCCTCCAACTGGGGATGTCTGTGCTTGGATGGGAGCAGCAGCTCCACACCCACATGATGACAAAGGACAACAGTCCTGTTTATGGTAGTGGAACTGCTTGCTGCTTCTTCCCCTGAACAAACACACAGCATATGGCTTGACCCTGGTCCTCCAGAGGGGATTCGGGAGGAGGCAACTGTACATAACAAATTTCAATTAGTGGTGCTAATGGAGAAGACTTGCTGTGAATTGCCTGGATCCAGAGATGATTTGCAAACAAAGTCTCAGTTCATGGTATTTGTACCAATTTCATTTTAAGCTGCTGATTAACAGTATGTATTTATACATGTAGAAAAGCAAATTATTTCAATTACTAAGCCTCCGGAATGTAACTCTGCAAGCTTTATTTAACCACAACACAGCTGTGGTAATAATTTCTGAAACAATTCTTCTAGTCTCCTGGAATTTCTTTTTATATTGGAATTCATTTTTTATTAAGTTAGTCAAATTCACTTTACAGATAGATGCTTAGTAATGGCTTTTTGGGTGAGTGTGTGATTGAAACCTTTCTGGTAGCTTTAATAGTCTCATTTGTCATATTTTGATGTGAAATGCAGAAATCCATGCATCAAGTTACAAGTTTGAGGTTCATCTCTTTTATCTTGGGGTTCTTCTCCCCCCCTTCTTGCCAGCCCCCCCCTTCATTTTTGTTGACAACAGAAGCCAACAAGAATAGTGAGTGATTGTGTCTCATAGGTTAATACATAATTGAATCATTCATTGTTCCTGTGAGGATCCACCTTTTGGAAGTCCAACAGTGAATCATCATCCTGAAAACAAATTTATTATTTATTTAAGATGTTTTCCTCTTCTCAGGAATGAGTACTTCTTCTTTCATGTATGACTTAAACTGTTAAAATATAGGCTTCAGAAAAAAAAAAGAGAGAGGTGATTTTCATTTATAGCTCCATGGATAACACATGTGGTTCCATCACCCCGTGCAGATTTTTTAAAACTTTATGTCAATCATCCAGTTTCCTTCTGCATCACTTTGTCCAAGTCCAAACCAACAGCGTGTGGGATGTGTTAAACTGAGATGCTCATGGCACCTGCATGCATCTAGTAGGGACATGAAAGTCTGAATTTATGTCCACTAACCAGCCTTCTTCCTCTGTTTCCTCTTACCAGATCAATTACGTTGCTTTGTGAACTTACTTCTTGGGGTTTGGGATCAAGGCTGTAAGGACTTGGTGCTCAGCCTGAGCAATTCTAGAAGCTCCTTCCCTTTGATAAATCTGAAGTCTAGGCATGACTTTCATTGCCCAATAATCATATATGTGGATAAAAGTAAATATATAAGAGTGGGAAGGAAGCTTCCTAGTCACTCACCTACTGAAATACATACCTCTGTTTCTAATACTTCTATTTTCTCAACCCAGCCATGAGCATGTGTGACAAGTGTCAGTTACTGAAGAAATTCTGGATTTCCACTCTGCCAGTGTGGATACAGGACACAGAAATGAAAATTTCCTCATTGCTTGTTCATAGAGCATTATCATGATCCTGGTACTCTTTCTTAAAGCACACATTGAAAAATAAGATTTCCCTAGAAAATGTGATTAGGGAAAAGCAGATTTGCATCACTAGGTGCCAGATATAAAATGGAATCATCATGTTGAATATTCTTGATAATAAATAAAATAATTTAATTATATATTCTGTGTGCCTTGATTACAAACATATGAGAGCATTTTGGTTTTGTGTAGGATTGATTGCAGTATTATGCCTGAAACCTAAATCAGAAGCAGTATAAATGGGCTCCAACCAGCTTAGCCATACTTTAGTGAGGAAGTGTGCTGAAGATGACAATCCATGGGAATCCTATATAATAAAAGGCTAGTATGCAAATTGTCCCCTCTACTGGGAGTTTGACCAGGAGTTCGAACAGGGGGTGGGGCTGGCCGGCCAACCTCCTGCATCCCCTCCCCACAGCCAGCCCTGCCTGATCCACCCTGATTGGGGTGGGCCGGCCGGACCCCACCCATGCAGGAATTTGTGCACCAGGCCTCTAGTATGTAAATATTCATCGGATGTGAATTATGTAACAAGCTCACTTAGTCAAAGACAAAAATAATTATCACATTTCTAACTGTGGAAAAATTATATACTACTTTAAGTACATTATAGCAAGATCAAAGATTGATTGCTTTTGTGTTTAAAGCACAAAATAATTCTAATTTAAAAAAAATATTTAATAAGCAAAACTAAGACAGGGAATAGATAAGTCCTTTGTCTTGTAAAGGCCTGCTTTAGTCCCAAATCTCTGAGACCAATTTCACCTTCAACAAGTGGAAATGTGGGTAAACTTTCAGGTATGGCTGGGTCTAGCAGCTCAAACAAAATTGTGAGGGTTCTTTTCTCTCCTTTTCCCCTTGTCCTGTCCTTCTCTCCCTTTCATTTTCCTTGCTCTCATCCCTGCATGCTGTGACTTTGCTTTGGGAATGACCTTGTCCCATCTACATTCTGAGTAAATGAATTTAACCCTCTTAAGTATATCTCATTCCTTTCTTCCTGGTTCAGAGAAAAAGTGACAGTCTCCCTCCTCATCTAGACATCAAAAATAATGGCAGGGCACTGATCATCCTCCCTCTTGACCAATTGGCCTGCTTGCCCAGAAAAGAGAGAAAATTCCCCTCCTTTGCCAAATATGCATGGGGATGCCAATTTCAGAAGCTATTTGTCAGAAGGTTATTTATGTTTGTATAGAGTTTGTTACTCACACATTTTTTTTATCAGATGCTTGATAAGGTACCCTTTTCTAGGAGCAATGAATTCCAGAATCTTTCTTCTGCATTATGTGACTTTGAGAGTTAGAGAATGAAACGAGGCAGAAACTGAGCCACTAGAGTTTTAAGTTAAATTCCATTTCAGAGAAATCTGAGACACTATCATTTTTCCCCCTCGTGCTAGTGATCAGTACAGAAAAATGACCAGAAAAGTACTCCTCAGAGTTATCAAGAAATTAAACTTTTTCCCAGCCATTTTTATTTTTTGTTTTGCCTTTACACTCTAAATATCCAGTTATAGATGTGACACCATGATAATAAATCATGATAAGATTTAACTAAAATGTTTGTAAAGATTGCCTCTCATAACTTTATATCCTTTATAAAGAATCCCTGAGTGAATCTAAGCCCTGTTTGGGATCACCCCTTAAAATGTAACTCCAAGTATATGTGAATTATTATCCTGGCATCCCTACATTTGGTGAGAATCAGTATGGAAAGTGCAAATGACCACTGTCCCCAGGAATCAAGAATCAGCCAGGCAGTGTCAATGAATGAAGTATCTCTTGAGCTATATCAGCACACAACAAATAGCCCCACCTCAGGTGACATCAGTCATGAATGGAGAAGACTGTGGCACATAAAACAGATGCTCTCCTTTCCTAATGGGGCAGCCACTGCTATGAATCCACAGATTGGGGACACATGGAAATGTGTTGCCAGATCTGTTAAGACAGAAATCTCATTTTCCTGGAAATGAGTTTTTTTTAATGTTGGCCACTCATTTATTTGAGCTAGGAAACCTCATTGAGAATGTTGAGGATAAAATCTGACTAGTTTGATGGTAACTCATAACGGTGTGAGAGATGGAGGGAAGAGGGCAAGTTTGGAGGCAGGAAAGTGTTTAAGGGCCAAGGGGCCAGATGAATGAAAATGGTGGCCAGTATTGGAGCAGTGCAAGGAGCTCTGGAGAGAACATAAAGAGGTGGGCTGGAGACCTTCAGCAGGTGGAATAGGCAGGACCTAGAAGCCAACTGGGTGGGCATAAGAGCCTCAGAAGGATTGGAGTTTCAAGTTTCTCTGAGACCTTGCGGGGAGTGGGCAGGGCGGGAAACAACAACGAAAAATCCGCTGGGGCTCAGGTGGAATGTGACGTTTTTTATCAGTCATCTGAAATCCAATTATCTGTCTTCTGCCAGTGCAGACACCACTCCTGCACACACAGTAATTATGCCATGTATGAGCCCAGCTTTGATTTTTCAATCAGAGGATGCGCCGATATCAGTGCTGCATTTGCTCAAAAGGTCATGGCTTCCGTGTTTTAGATGCTGGAAAGCAAAGATGAAAATAGAAGCAGAATGATTTCATAAAACAGATGGGGCAGAGTGAATGGAGGTCACTCCACAGTCACTGGTGGGTGAGAAGCAGGAGAGGCAAAGTCAGGAACTAAAATCTGTCATCTAGACTATGATGCTAGTAACACAGGAAAGGGGCGCACAGCTGTGAATTTCCCCATTCTCAGTTAGCTGGATACTGAAAATTGAAAAATGGTTGGTTCGCTGTTGAGTGCTCTGTAGCGTGAGTGCTCTGTCTATTGCATGAAGACAAGTTTAAATTATCTTTGAAATCCTAGAGGTATCTATCATCTCTATTCAGAGACAAAAATAAGAAGAGTAGGTGGGGGCATATGTTAGAATAGGGAATAAAAAGCAACAGCAATGTCAGTTCAGCTGTATTTATTGGGTACTATCAAGTAGAAGACAAGGACCTGATGATCCAATATTGATTAAGGTGTAGTCTACCAGTAAGCTCTCAAGGGAGATAACTATTTAAATAACATTTAGTAGACCAGATACCAATAGAATAGAACAAATATTGTATTGACTCTTTTAGAGAGATTGAGCTTCAGTGTCCACGGATAGAGATCCAGGTGTCAATATTCAGCTTCTAGAAAGAAGGACTTGATTTCCAAAAGAGTTGTCATGGCTCAAAATGTGGCTTGGGAGTCAAGTCTAGCAAAGGTTAGGACTGACATCTTCCAAAGAGAAAGCGTAAAGCAAAAAGAATGGTGTGCTAAGAGTAGAGCCCAGAGAAACATTCTGGAAGGGATTTACTAGATCCACCCAGGACAGGCAATACCTTTGATTAACAGACCTGTACATTGAGGGCAGATAAGCAACTGGGTTCATAGACCTTTGAAAGAAGAGAAGGCCAATATAGATTTGGGGATGACTAGTGCATTAAATATGATATTGAGGTCAAAGGAGGTCCAGACATTGCTCTGTCATTTAAATGGGGGATGACCTGAGAAACAATCAGCAGTTCAGCATAAGTAAATAGATTGCGTTGAACCCCCTCCCCTCTGCCATCTCACTTTCCAGGTTTAAATCCTGTTTGCATGTCTCCATGGAGCCTTAGCAAATCAGGCAAACTGGTTGTTAATTCTTCCACTTCTGAGGGCCTAGAAAGCTTACCAGTATGTCTGTTCCTTCCCAGAAATGTACTCTTACAATCTTGCCTTCTCAGTGATGTGTATATGCCTGATTTCTAGGATGATGGTTATAAAACTGGAGCCCTTGAGGAGTGAAACTGGGAAAGAGTGCTATTGGTGCTATTAATAATCACTGAGATACAACAGGCACAATTGGGGATTGTCCTGAGCTGTGTGATCACCAGACTTACTTTCCCAAATGGACGATATGGTTCTTTTAGCTCCTCTAGGCCTTGCACAGCGTAGCATTCTGTGATTGCATGGGATGCCATTGAAAGGACTATAGATGTCATTATGTGACCCCAAACTCTTCATTTTATAAATGAGGCAACTGAGGTGCAGAGAGGTAATGTGACTTGCATGTGCAACACAGCTAGTTCTACCTAGCAGGTCTGTTCTTTTCATGACTAATCTTCTTTTCTTACTGATCTTCCAGGCTGGTATCCTTTCTCAGGTATGGCCATGGGCTTATTGCCTTGTTGATTAATAATGTTGTCTTGACTCCTTGATTAGATTTCATGTCATTTGTTTCTGCCTTTTTTATCGCTGATCCACAGTGACTAATACGGTGTTGAGTAGGTTAGATGCTCAGCAAATGTTAATTGAAATAACACTTGATTATCAGAAAGCTAATTCTTATCTTTAGAGACTTATAGTCAGGTCCTCTCATAAATAGGAAGAATGAAACTCAGAAAGCATTAAAGACTTGTTTTAAGGTCATCATCTAGTTAAGGATAAATCCAAACTAAAACACAATTCTCCTAAGGCTTTTCAGACCAGACCTACTACACTCCACTGCAAAATATTATTGGCCTCAAGTGTAAAGTGACATTATAATGATTTATACTTTTTCTTGTAGTTTTCTAATTGCTCTGCTACAACGCATGAAGCTGGCTCAGTGGCTGGACTCTTACAAATTATGGAATCAAAACCCAGAATTTAAGACACTTGGGATCGAAGTGGTTCAACTTCCTCAAATGCTGAGAACAAAAGAAAACCTGTTCAATTTTCATACTTCCCTCAAAAGATATATATATATATATATATATATATATATATATATATATATATATATTAATTTTTGTTATCCAGGAAGGCAAAGCTCTGTTAACAAAGATGTTCCCAAGGAAGGACTTGAGATTTTATGTTAAACAGCTTTCTCCAAGTTACTTTCCACCCAAGTAACACCATCCTGATTTACTTTTAGTCTTGTAGGGAATGCTTACACCAAGGAAATTGTGGCTCTTCCTTATTTTAGCTAGAAAGGTGAAAAATTTTGAATCGTGTACTGAGAGGGTTAAGGCAGTGGTATATGATAAAGCTTTCCGAATTCTAATTAAAGATATAAACAGAAAAATGCAGAAAAGGAAAGTCTACAAATTGACTGCATACAGAATGAGCCTGCACGCCCCAGGTGTGATGCTGAATTACTGATGTGACTCCTTGGAGGGCATCGCAGTGCAGTCCCCACAGGACTTCAAGGGGAACTTGGCATTTCCTGCCAGCTTTACACTCTTTCTAATTAGGGAGCTTTTAGGCTTATGTTTACTGTGCTAGAAAACATTGACCTAAATCAACTCAATTAGCAAATAAAGTTTCCTGGGTTGTTTTGTTGCTTTGCTCTGTTGAAGTTCGATTGAGACTCTTTCTGATTAAATTAAATGTGAGAAGAGGCAAACACTTTCCAGTTCTTCCAGAATCTTCCCTCGATTGTAGCCCAGCAGCTCTTCTCTTGCTGCTCATTGGGATTGTGAGTTGCGTAATCGAAGGCAGGGATTATGCTTTGTAATAGGGGTGAGGCTTATGTTGGGAACCAGTAATGCCCAGCTGACTAAAGCAGTGCCTTATAGTTTGAAATCCTGGCAGGGACTCTCTGGGCTTCCTTAGCCAGATGGAAGGCTTCCTTGCAGGATTTGCATATAGGAAGGATTACTCCCAGGCCTGGCATCTTAACTGCTATTCCATACTTCCTTTCCGCTTAAATAAATAATGCATGCAAAACATTTAAAACAGTCTGCAGCCCATAGCAAGTGGAGAACAGCAGTTAGCAAGGACTAATATTACTATCATCAGCCTCATCCTGGTGTTGAAGGAAGCATCTGTAACTAACTGAGAGGTGCCCCCTTGTGTTTCAAGGTGTCTTTACTATCACACTTGTCACACTTGAATTGTGAGTTAACTTCTTTCTTGCTTCCACCAGCCTTTAAGAACTGAGTACATGTTTGTTTATTAAAGAAAATATATGTAAATAGATTCATTTCGTTTCCTAGTAGTATTTTCCAGCCTGACCTTGGACAGGGTATTAGTTGAATACATAAAAATTTATTTTGCATCTTTAGAACAAAGTATTTCTTAAAGTAAGACTCTCATTTTAAAAGGAAAACAAGGCCAATCTCCCAGGCTGTAATAATACATGATATCATCATGGCAGATAAAGCAATCAAAGTACATACATGGGTCTGTTGGTTGCAATAGAAACTCAGGAGGGCCATGTTCTCAGTGAAATTTCCAAAGTCAATATACTTTGCAGAAGTCTATTTAACACACACACACACACACACACACACACACACACACGTGCACAAACCAAGTCTAGTGTATTCATTGAAATGTAGAACTGTTTTTTTTTTAAATGTCTAGCCCAGTGGTTCTCAACCTTTCTAATGCCGTGACCCTTTAATATAGTTCCTCATGTTGTGGTGACCCCCAACCGTAAAATTATTTTCGTTGCTACTTCATAACTGTAATTTTGCTACTGTTATGAATCATAATGTAAATATCTGTGTTTTCTGATGGTCTTAGGCGACCCTGTTAGCGGTTCTCAACCTGTGGGACGCAACTGATAGGTTGAGAACCGCTGCTGTAGAGCCTAAGCCGCCCTCTTCCGGAAGGATCAGAAGTTAAAAAAATCAGCACGTTTCACACTAATTTCTACCTTCTTGCTTTTTTATTCTCTAAATGTGGGTTTCCATTGGTCCTCCTTTCACCAACGCTAGGTTACCCTGTTCTTTACTTTGACAGCACTCCTGTGTGTGTGTGTGTGTGTGTGTGTGTGTGTGTGTGTGTGTGTGTGGAGCCGCAGGACCCCCAGGCCTCACCATGCGGAGCTGAGGGACCCCCAGGTCTCACTGCACAGAGGCCTCTGCCAGGCTTCCCGGAGGCCTCCACCGGGCCCTGCCCCCAAGCCGGGCTGCACCCCCAGGCTGGGCCATGCAGAGGCCTCCGGTCCCCCGGCACAGGCATGTGGAGGCCTCCACCGGGCCCCGTCCATGGGCCGGGCCACACATAGGCCTCTGGACCCCCAGCGTGGACACATGGAGGCCTCCACCAGGCCCCAGGCCACCTGGTGATGGATTGTGACGGTGTGATGTAAGTCCCCTACGCTGCAAGTCCCCGCCCACCCATGCCTGCTGTGCACACAGCCTGCTGATTGGTCATTACGCATGAGGGCGTCCCGGCCATTTGCATATTAACCTTTTATTAGTATAGGTGTTAGTTTTCCCTCTGAGGCTATAAACTTCACAAGACTATAAGCTTCATGATGACGGGAGGTTTTATCTCCCTAATTCATGCATGTGTAACAATCAGTGATGAATCTTGCACAGATGTTGAGTGCACTATTAATGAAGAAATATGTAATGTTTGGGCTAAAAATCATGAGAGCCAGAGAATGCCTGACTTTGGAGTCTATAAGCTGAGGTGAATGAGACCACCCTCAGTTTCAAGATTGTCTTATCTGGATCAAACTGAAATGAAACAATCTTATTTTTAAAGTTTATAATGGAAAAACCATAGAGTTGAAATTAAATGAACCTTACAACAAGGCCTTATATCACCCAGGTTAGTAATCAATTTAAGAATTTTCAATAGTGTTCTCTGAGTTGCTAGGGTAAGAGGACTCTGCCTGAGACTTTGGAGTTTGTTATTGTTGGTTGGGGAGATATTATTTTGTAAGTCCTAAAGAGCTACATTCAATAGCAGCCAAATACAACAATTTCCAAAATACCTTTAAGATAATTTTTAAATTTGGTTTAAAAGATACTTGAGGTTTTTCGGTTTTGCTGTTTATCTCACAAACTGACACTATGTTAGTGGCTCTGTCTTGGATTTCCTATTTTGCCATTTTCAATGAGGTGTAGGTGTACTGGGTTAGGATTCAGAATAGATGGGTTTTCAGAACCAATGAGATTTGTCATTGTAGCTAACATGCTTATCCTCTCTGAACTTAAGTTTAACTTATGTAGTGAGCACAGAACCTTGTCTAATCATAACTTCTTCCAAAACACATGCACAAGCACACACACACATTATCATAAATGTGATAATATATGATTGATTCGGTACTTTGGGGATATTGAATTTTGCTTGTTGTTCATAAAAATTATAGAAGCGTACAATCTACCTTCTTGGCACTTTTCACATCTAATATCCTTTACTATACTGTTAAAATAATTTATTAATGATCTAAATGCATATAAATTTAGGTAAGTAAGCATTGCTTTCATTTTCGATAAGTACCGTTATGTGTGATGTTGATTAATTTGTCTCTGACAGCAAAATAAAACATGGTGATCAATGTCTCTGATTGATTTTTCCTCCTGGGATGATGCTGATGTTTATTGCTGATCAGACTATGAAGCGCAATTTCAATAATTGTTACGTTTTGATGTGCATCCAAATTGATTTGCAGATAGAATTTGAAGATATGTACACTCTTCAAAATAAAAGAAAGAAATATAGTTAGATTAGGAAAAAAAATTACAGCAGGAAGTATGTGCTAACAATGTGTTCTCTCTTAACAATGCACCCTTTTTAAGATGTGAGTAATTGATATTTCTGTAAGCATTTTTTTTTTTTTTTGCACAGCTAAGACAGCGGGGCAGATTAGAATGCAGAATATAGGCCTACAATTGTACAACAGAATTAATCCTGTTCAATTTCATAAAATATTTCATTCATTGAGATAGGTAGGTAGGCTCGTTACCAGGAAAACCCAGTTGGGCTCGGGATGCCTGTCCATGTGTCCAATAACAAAGACAGGGTTGAATCATATTAGGTATTTATTGAAAAGGCTAGCCAACCAAGAAGACAGGGTGCTTACAAGTATCAAATTCCATCTTCCAGCAAGGTGCAGGGGACAGGACTATATAGGGGAAGGGGATAGGGTGCTCGGTGCAGCCCTAGGGTCCACTATTGTCTTTAGTCATCAGGCGATGAGATGATGTTTTGACTCCTGGTGGGTTGGCCTGACCATGCTTATCGGTTCTGCCTGCTGGATTCACAGCTGAGTCACCTCCTCAATCCCTTCCCACAGGCCTTGAAAAGGAAACTTAAGCAAAACTTAACCCCCCATTCACATAAGTATATGTGTCCTAAGATTTAAAATAATATGATTATTTTTCAGATTAATTCAGGTGCTCTGTCTATCAGGTTATAGGTCCCCCCAGCAGCTTGAACTGCTTCTTTGTTTCTTCCAGAAGGGCTGATTCCAACGGATGGTAAAAACTCAACAAAGGGCCCTGTTTGGTGTTGCTCAGTGGTTAGAGAGTTAGCCCATGCACTGAAGGGTTGAAGGTTAGATTCCCAATCGAGGGCATGTACCTTGGTTGCAGCTTCAATCCCTGGTCCAGCTGAGTCCAGTAAGGGCACTCCTGTGGTGGATACCTTCTGAGATCCAACACATGGCATTTAACTTCACCAATTTTCAGGTACCTCAGTTGGAGGACTCAAGTCCTACTGGGTACTTTAGAGCAATTTTAAGAGTTTTTTGCTAGTAATAAATGACAACAAGGACTGTGATTTAATCTGCTTGTGGAGTAGTCACTGTCTTCACAAATTTCAGTGAAAAAAGGAGTTAATATGCTCGTTTTATGAAAGAGTGAACTGACCAAAGAACAAGGAATAACTTGCTGGAGGTCACATGGCTGGTAAGTGGGGGAGCCACAGAGTGCACTGGGCACTATCTAATTACCTTTGTTTTCTGGGCTTTGTGCTGCCACCAATTATTTCCGGTTCCAATGTCAATCCCTCAAGTTTTCCAAACACCCAGCCCTGTGAATCCTTGCACTGGAGTCAGGTGGCACCATGGGCTTTTATTCAGGGTGTGCCTTATGTTTCAAGAATCACAGAGAATTAATCCAGTAAGTGGAATTTTAGAGTCTGCTCAAATACCTGGCTACTGGGACAGTTCAAGATTTTTTTTTTTTTAAGCACGTAAATTATCTGGAGTGAGACTTCCCACAATGTTAAACCTTCGGGTTGTGCCAACCTCAGAGTTGGACACAAAAAGAAAGCTTCTGTGTGGTGGTTGTGATTAGACAGAATCAAGTAAAATAACGAAGATGAAGTCAGGCTCTGAGCATTCCAACCAGCAGGCTGCCATGATTCTACTGCAGGTAAAAGGGAAAGGTGGGCTTTTATCTCCAGTGAAGGGATAATGACCAAGTTTAAAAAAATGAACAGAGAAAGACAAAGGAAAGCAGAAAATTCAGAGAGAAAAAAAGATGGAGGGGGCATGACAAATAGCAGAGAAGATAAGTGGATGGCTGGGTCAGAAAAGATAAGAGAAGGTCAAGTACTCTGTATAAGGAGTGACAACTGGGTGTCAAGTATCAGCTATTCTGAGAGCAGAAAAGAAATCTAAAACTCAGGGGGAAAAGTCATTTCTGTGTTTAAAAGAAGAATTACGGTGCAAAGAACAATCTAATTTTTAAAGATAACGTTTGAACTCCTTTTATTATATTTACTAATCACTTCCACATATGCTATTTCTTTTAATCCTCACAACAGTTTTGTGCAGTAGGTTTAGTGGATGCTCCCATTTCTGCTTTAGAAATGTGGAAACCTGGTGTCTGAGAGGCTAGGGGACATGTCTGCCTTCTTGAATAAGTGCCGGAGCTGAAACAAGAATGTATGTTCTGGCCCCGTCGAGTTCACGTTCATGATGGGCTGCTGGGCATCATTGTATAATGTTGAAAGTACATGAATCATAGGATGGATTTGCCCGATATGGTTGGGACATTTAGTTACTAGGCTAGTCTGGGCTTAATTTAAAATAGTCTCAGGGTACAAAGGTATGTAAAGATGAGAGTACCGAGCATATTTCACCTGTTGCATAGTACTAACCAGAGCTAGTCAGGGTGTATTTATAATAGAATAGAGGTCAGATGTGTCACAGGTCACGCTCCTGTTCAACTTGGGTGGTCATAGAGGGCGATGAGCCAAAAGCTCGGGGGCCAGTGGCCTTTGCAATAGAAGCAGGTGGCCAAACCAACCCCGCCCGCAGCATTTATAAAAGGAGTGTGAACTGCAGTGGTCATCTGTCCTTCCTATTAAGCCAGGATCTCCTTAGCTCTCCATCTGCCTGTTCTGAAGACATGAGGTGGAACAGACCTGTCACCCCTTCTCCACCCTCAAGCAACAGCCACTGGTATATGCCTCTCCCTGGGCCGGTTATTGCCTGACTTAGTCACTTTATGCCAGAGGAGGTATAAAAGACTCGCTTTGCACAGGCATTGATCAGGCGGGTGTGGGTTTGGAGTGGCTGCTGTATTATCCACCTCATAGAAGGGGCTGACAGAAAGCTCAGAGCAGTCAGAGCTCCCAGCCCCACTCTCTGAGCCTCCAGAAGATTGAATCAGCTGCATCCTTGAACTTCCCACTTGAGGTAAAAAATAAGTGAGCTGAGATGTGGCCAGGTTGTAAATCAGTTACATACAAATACAGGTGGATGGTGCATAGTGATAATAGCCAATACTTACTGAGGCGTGCTATACTGTGAGGCATTCTTCTAAGAATTTTCAAGCATTACTCATTTAATCCTCACAACACCCTATGAAGTATACACCTTCGTTATTTCCATGCTACAGATGAAGAAACTAAGGCCAAGAGAGGTTAGACATCTTGCCCTCTCATCACAGGAATAGGAAGAGGCAGAGGCAGGATTTGAACCCAGGCATTCTAGTTGTATTCCGTGAACTCTATTCATTCTCTGGGTCTCAGTCTCTGTTTTTGTCTGTATGTGTGTGTTTGTATGTGTGTATGTTTACATACATATGTACACATATGCACTTTATCTTTATATATACACTTTACCTCTCTGTAATGTGAAAATTTTCAATAAGAATGGGATGAATTTTACAAGCTAAGAGATTAATGTTGGTTATGTGCATGGAAATGAGTCTCTTAAATTTTATCCAAGTGTCATGGATAAGAACAGAAATGACTACTAGAACTGAAAAATAAACTATAGGTCTATGAGTGTTTTTAAGGGGTCTAAATAGGAACATTAAAATGAATGAGTGTAATACTGAAGCATCCACATTATATGACATCGAGTCTCTGAAAGAGCAGCTAGCTACCTGTCAAATGTTTTTCAGGTGTAGGCCCTGGAGTACATCTTATATGATTATCATTGAGGGACCAATCACAGTGGGGAGGACTCTCTGAAGAGATACTTAATGAAAGTTAAAATATTTGTGAGCTGGCATATTAACCAAGCCAAGTACCAGAACATTGAAAAATTAACGATGGTGTCATAAAGATAGGGGACAACTGCTGATTTAGGGAAACTATGGAACAGTTTATCCAGATATTAAAAAAAAATCTCAAACCACCATCAAGTCCCAGGCCTCCTACAAGTAGATAAACCTGAGTCTATGTTGCAGGGATTCCCAAGTCTAAGTTATAGTCAGTGAATCCCGTGCCAAGATGTATGCAAAATTGAAAGGGTTAACTCTGTCACCAGGTGCCTCTGTTACAGGCTACCACAAAAAATTTAATTTTGTTATTTTAGAACACTTTGAGTTCCTACAACTTCCTATTTGTATCATGTAAACAAATTCAAAAATATAGGCAAACAGTGTTTTAAAATTTTTTCGGCTTTTAGAAAATGATTGTCTTTGAATCATGGTTGTCTGTTAGTACAGGGGCTGGCAATGGGCCAAATCCTGCCCCCACCTGTTCTTATATAGCTGGTATATTGAGAATGTTTTTTTTAATATTTTTAAATGGTTGAAAAATCAAAAGAAGAATATTCAGGGACTCACAAAAATTCCAGTTTTGGTCCATAAATATAGTGTATTGGAATACAGCTGCAATCATTATGTTACATACTGTCTCCATTTTTTGTGTGTATGTTAGCAGAGTGGAGTAATTGTGATGGAGATCGGAGGGCCTGCAAAGCCTAAAATGCTTACTATCTCCCCTTTACCCAGTTTGTTCACCCTGTCTTAGGATAATAAAGCAGTGATACTGGGAAGCACTTGAAATGCTTAAGAAAGCAGAGTTAGTGCCTACAAATGAACAAACAAACCAATAAATAAAAAAATAAATGTGTATGTGTGTGAGTGATTTAACCATCCTGCCTGTCATTTTATTACTTCTTGGATTAAAATCATAAATCATGGTTGAATCAAAATATGCAATGTCTTTTCAGAAATTTTTTGGTGTGACAATTTTATACAATCCTCTGATAAGCAATGCAGTGGCTATCAATTTCATTATAATATAAACACTCATATTTTATTTAAAACCAGAGGCCCAGTGCATGAAATTTGTGCACAGGGGAGTCCCTCAGCCTGGCCTGCGCCCTCCCGCAGTCCGGGACCCTTCGCTCCTTACTGCCTGCCTGCTCACTACTCCTTATCGCTCAGCTCGCTACTCCTTAGAGCTGCCGCAGAGGTCGGAGAGGCTCCCACCAACAACGCTGTGCTCGCCAGCCATGAGCCCAGCTTCTGGCTGAGGGGCGCTTCCCCTGTGGGAGTGCACTGACCACCAGGGAGCAGCTCCTGTGTTGAGCGTCTAACCCCTGGTGGTCAGTGTGCATCATAGCGACTGGTCCTTCCGCTGTAACGGTCGCTTAGGTTTCTATTATATAGCTAGAAGGACTTTAGGAAACTGTGTCCTGTTGAAATCTGTAGTCTCTTGAATATAAAGAAAGAACACATTTGAGTCTGGGAATGAGATTTTCTTAAAATGCCTAAGTTAATTTGTGAAATGATTAAGTCTTGGGTTTCTTTCACCTTATCAATGGCTTTGGTAAGGGAAGTAGGATAAATAAGGCATATTAGCCAGCAGAAAGGTTATGATTCCTGGGTTTGTGGTATTGCAATATAGAAATCACAGTTAGGATGGTATAGACCCATGATAAACAAGGAAAAGAACAAGCAAAAAGGCTCAATAAGTCCACACTTGGAGTTAGTTGCCAGAAATTATTATGCTTCTGCTGTTTGTCCATAATTACTAACCAGCTCGTTTTTCTTATCCCTGTATTTGTAATTTCTACCTGTGTGCTTTATTTCTTTAAAACATTTTATTTCTTTAATAATATTTGAAGCATACAATATAAATAAAATGTGTATCTAGCTGTGCAGTTTGAAGAATGATAATAAATTTCTCTGTGCACCCACCTATTACCTCTGTCACTTTTTCCTCTGTGGTCTTAGGCAGTACTTTTTCTCTCTTCTATTATAACAGCTGGTGTTTATGTGTCCTGTATTCCTCTGAAATACCGAGTTTCTTCCAGGCAGCATCCTTGACTTATTCTTCTTTGCTGCCCCATAAGATAAAGGACATTACCTTCAACAAAGTATGTATTTTAAAAAGGCATGTAGAAAGGAGAAATGAATGTACTGCAAGCTCTCTGGGGAAATAAATGTTTTATTTCTGTTTCTTATAGTTACTAGACTTAGGGGCCTAGATTAGGCAATAAACAAATGATGGATTGGATTGAGTGAAAAGTCCTGCTGTTCCATTCAGGTGCATCTCTGAATGTCTGTGCACAGGTGCTATGCTGTGTGATAAATTGTTGGTACATTTGGCCAAAGATATAATATAGTAGGAACCTGTAAGCTTATTAAGATGTTCATGGCTACCTTCTCCATTTATTAAGAATTGTCATGTTCTTTCTCCTTTGAGCTCTTTCTGTTAGTCATGTCAAGTTGGTCTTCATTTCGCTGTTCTCAGTACATGTTTGAAAGTATCCCTACAGCTCATGTCTGTAGGTGCCTTAGCTGTAGGCTGGTCTTGTCTTTTTTTTCTACTCTACTCTCCCCAACTATAAAAAATCTTTCCCCTGTCCTTCTTATGACACTTCTACACTTATTGCTTTGGCTTTACCAGCCGGCGATAATACCTTTCCTCCCAAAGTGGCAGTTCACTTCAAACCATGAATATTTGACCTGCTCATCTCTACTGATCTTTTGCCAGTGCTCGTTTAAGAGGCTAATATTTTAAGTTCTAGTTTCTATTTGTTCTAAACAGGAAATATGGCTGGAATATAAATATTATTGTGTTATGCTATCTTTACCATTAGATTGTTACTCAAGAACATGTTATTTTCAAGACCAAATAAATGACTGAGTACAGAAAACGTAAGGATTGATTCAGTTATAAATGACCTTGTCCTGCTGAAAAAAAACATTTCCATCAAATGTTTCATCATAAACCACTTTACCTATGATGTGAAGCAGCTTCTTGAAGTTCTCACTTGAACCTAAGTAATTTTGAATGCAGAACTAAGTAGAAATTAGGTTTTTAGAAAAATGAAAAGTGATTCTGAAGGATCTAGGTATTAGGATATTAGGTATTACCAGACATAATATGTACACAAAATTCATTGGGGAGCCAGTCCACTTAAACTGAAGGTAATATGTAAATAGTTCAGTTAAACAAGTAGTGTGCATAATTACGCATTTGATATGGAGAATGTATTATTTGGAAGATAATTTTGAAGATAGTTTATTGGTAGATTAATGTCATCAAAACACATTGGTGCCTCTATAATGAAGTTCAGATTATTGTATAGTTTGGATTTATACCTTTTAGTTATAGAACATGGATTTTAACATTACATAGATCAGGTTCAAGTCCTGGCTGTGTTGCTTCTTAGTTGTGTTTTTTAACCCTTGGCTTCCTCATCTGTAAAATAGGAATATCAGTCTCATAATGTATGGAAAGATTAAAGGAACTAAACTGTTAAACCTATATAGAAGGTGTTTAAGAAGTAGTAGTTAATATTAGCAGTAGGTTATTTTTCCCATTTGCATAATAAATATAAAGTGGTGATGTATTTTTTAAAAGATGCTAATTGATAAGGTGAATAATCTATAATAATAAAAACATACTATGCTAATTAGACCAGACATCCTTCTGGACGAAGCCTGGGTCCTGGGTGCCTGCCTATGGCTGGAGGGAAGCCAGCCCCGGTCCCCGGTGCCAGAGGGATGCCATTGCCGACAGACAGGGGAAGGAAGGCCTACTCTTGCACAAATTTCATGAACCGGGCCTCTAATATTTTATACAATTAATTGGCCTGATTGTATGAATTATGAGATAAGAAAGACCATATTTTGTACAATTTGGGGGCTTTTAACTTCCTTTTATGAGGATTTGAATTTACGTCCACTTTGAAATAATATAAAAACAAAAATTCATTCTTTTTAGATACAAAGTGTTTCTTAATATTGAGATATGAATATAAAACACTAATTTTTTAAAATATATTTTTATTGACTTCAGAGAAGAAGGGAGAGGGAGAGAGAGCTAGAAACATCAATGATGAGAGAGAATCGTTGATCAGCTGCCTCCTGCACATCCCACACTGGGGATCGAGCTCACCACCCAGACTTATGTGCTGTCCTGCCTGGGAACTGAACTGTGACCTCCTGGTTCATAGGTCTATGCTCAACCACTGAGCCATGCTGGCTGGGCTGAAAGACTACTTTTTATTGAGCACTACTTATGTGCTAGGGTTGTTCTAAGTACTTTATAGTCAATTAACTCTAAATCTCCACAAAAACCCAGCAAAGTTGTTACCCTGACCGTCTTCATTCACAGATGAGAAAATTGAGGTACAGAGAGGACTAGAAATGGCAGAGCCTGTGTAGAAGCCCATGCCTTTTTACTCTTAACCCTGCACTTACTATCATCTAATGCCACTTTGATATTAGGGAGAGTTATATTTGGAGAACAAGTCCTATTTAGAGGCAAATATTACTTGTCAGAAATCTGTATTAGGTGAAAATATATGCAGATGGAAATTACAACATAGAGTGTTTATAAAAAGTAAAAACATTTCCCTGGGACTCCAAAAATCTGATATAAATGCGTGTGTACTTTTAAAATATACTTAAAATTTGTATCGAGATAATGTATGAGAAAATTTTTGTCAGCACATATACTGGTAGGCATTTTAGAAATTCTTAGTTAACTCTGAATTAGAATACTACATATTATTGTTATTTTTTAAAAGCTTTCAAGACATGAAAAAATATTTGGGTTCTGAATGATTGAGTAAGTGATTTTTTTGATGAATAATTTATCCCAGCAAGTTTTCAAAGCTTTTAACTTTTTCAGTATATACTGATTCTGCCAGTGTATTTGGTTTATTGTGATCACTGGCAACTCCCAAGAGAGAAATTCCTAAAAAGGAGGAAAATGCCAACACTCTCCAACCACACACATTTTGCTGTTGAAAGGAGCCATCTTTAATCTACTGCTGGATGAAAAGAATAACTTTTTTAGCAGCCAGAAGTTATAACAATACTTTGTTTACAGATTATCTTAAGCACAATAGCAATGGACTCCTTTTAAATGGAAACCACCATAATTTGATATACAATCTTATTTACCTTAGTGCTTAGTTTTAAAAATCTCAGTCCTGTACTTTTGACAATGAGGATATCCATTTATTTTAAGGACTTTTCAGAATATTTCAAAACAACAGTTTGACCTATAGATTTCAGATGGTTCAGTTGTGAGCGCAGAATGCTTTTAGAAGCCCAGGGATATGTTCCATAAAATTGGATAGCCATCTTGAAATCATTGAAGAATGACCAGATGGAAGTCACAGCTCAGGCAGAAATACAATCTATAGGCAGAAATTTCTCGATGTGTGTGAAGGGAGAAAGACATGGGAGGAGGAATAAGGGGACAAATCAAATTCTGTCTCAATATAAGGAAGAATGTTCTCATGATAAGGTCCCATAAAATTGGAATGGGTTGATTAAAGAAATTAATGAGTGCATTAAAAGAGACCAATTGACCATCTGTTAAAAATGGCATGGAAGTAATTTCTTTTGGTTTGCTGAGTTTAGGTTAAATGATCTGTATGAACCCTTTAAATGCAATGATCTAAGAAAGTAGAGTGATGGATTGTTCCAACTTTAAAAATATTGAGGATTGAGGATAGCTGCCTTAGTTCATGAACATTATAAGAAGTAAAGAACATACCTCAGAGCTCTCTATAAAAGTTTTTGAGGGTAGCTTAAGCAGAAAAAAATACTTGTCATTATTTTAAAAGTAAATTTTATAAAACAAGTATTTGGAAGGTGAGTAAAAGATCATTTATAGTAATTTCTTTTACATATCAGGGAGTAACAATTAATTTAAGAGCAAATAGATCTCTATCAGGCAAATATCTCAATGATATTAGTGTGATTTGGTTGTATGGGATAGAAACTGGTGGTGCATGCCACAAATAATAGAAGAATTTATTGATGAGACATGGTAGTTCACTGAATTGAAAAAAATTCTGAGACACTGGCTCTTGAAAGGTACGAACCAGAGCCTCTATGAAGATCAAAGCATCAAGAACTATCCAGTAGGTGTGGTGCAGTGGTTGAGCTTCCACCTATGAACCAGGAGGTCCTGGTTTGATTCCCAGTCAGGTCTGGGCACATACCGGGGTTGCGGGCTTGATCCCCAATAGGGAGCATGCAGAAGACAGCCTATCAGTAATTCTCTCTCATCACTGATGTTTTTATCTCTTTCTCTCCCTCTCTGAAATCAATATATATTTAAAAAGGAACTAATACTTTGTGTCACTGACCAATATTCAAATTCTGGTGAAAAGGTGTTAAAATAATATAATTTCGAAGCCTAGGTTGGGTTGTATGCTCACTCCTTGGCCTGGAAAAGAAAAACTTGATTAGCAATCCTACAAACATAATATTCAGTAGCAGGGGTATGGGGGATAGCTTCTCAAAGCAAAACTGAGGTGCCATTATGAGAAAAATAACCTGGACAGGGGAAAACATGGCTGTGCACCATAATGAGCCACTTTGGTTCCAGACATAAATTTTTAACCCCTTTCAGCCTCCTCATCACCTCCCTCCCTCTTTAAAATGCATGCTCTGGAAGAACACGGCACAATATGAAGGCGACACATTGTTCTGTGTAGAAGATGAAAGGCATTTGGAAATTCAGAGTCACTTGTGCAAAATATAATAACTTATTTTGTAGAAATTAGGGGCATTTAGCTTCCTTTTTGAAGATTCTACTAATATCCACTTAGGAATAAAAAAAAATTATATTTTGGGGTAAAATTTTTTTTCTTACTCTTCAGACATGGATATGAAACATTAATTTTTATTGAGCACTAATTCCATGCCAGGGCCTGTTCTAAGTACTTGACAGTGAATTAAATTTTCACAACAACCCAACAAAGTTGGTGCCATGACTATCTTCACTTACAGATGAGAAAACTGAGGTACAGAGAGGACTATAAATGGCAGTGAAAAGAAGAAACAGAGGAGCCCCACTGATGCAGAATGTAGGATTCTGCAGAGAGCTATAGCCAACATGAACTTCCTCATGGGGTAGGGGTTGGCGGTGTGGGTATGGCACCCCGGTCTCCTCATTTCTTCATGTCCCTTTCATGGGTTCCTATTAGTTACTGCCGGTCCAGTGGAGTTGAGAATAAAAGAATTTCCCCTCCTCTTTCTGCCCTTTGGAGCCCAAAGGAGATAATCAGGTGGAACATTTCCTTTCCCACAGTCCAGCAAACAATGCAGGCTTTATTATTTGGTGAAAAGTATATGAATTAGAAATTGCTTTTTCATCCTTAAAGTTTGTATGTAATATTTTATGGTACTTAAGTGATTAATGAATTGTTTCCATCCTAATTCATTATTAATGGAGTGCTTTTAACAAAATTTAATGTAATTCCACAAAATGACAGGCATAGGGAGAAAACTGTGCTTGGAGATAATTGGCCCAGTGCTGCCCCCCAAAATTTGAGACATTCTTTTGGTAGAAATAATGATGGAATTTCTAAGAAAAGCCTACTCGCTAGCAATGGCAGATAATCAACTTTGGGTTATTCAAGGTCCAGAAATCCAATTTATAAAATTTTCTTCCTGTCTCAGTGCCATCTCAATAAAAAGAATGTGAGTTTTGGGAGCAAACTAATTTTGAACAACTTCTATGGACGTATCATAATTTAATTATTTCATTATGCCTGTGAGCTGCGGGGGAGGAAGGGAAAAAACAATGGAAACCATCAAAGTGGATGATTGTTACTTTTTAAAATCTATTTGGTATCTTTGCCTCTTCCTCTTGCTTGTGTTTGACCTTCCAAATTTTCCCCACAAAACCTCTGCATTTTGGGCAAAGGTGAATCTACTCAGCTCTGGATTCGAGTCACCAGCACACCCCAGGCTCTGACCACAGGCTTGTTTTCAGGGTCTTGGAACTAGTCAACCCAGATAACATGTTTTAGTTTCTTCTTGGAAGAAGCTTTGTGTTTTTCTAAGAAAGTGACAAGGAACTTCCCGTTTTTCCTTCTCATTCAGCATGTCCCTTTCCTTTATTCTTTTATCTATTCAATTTTTGGTTAAAACTTGATTTGCCTCAGGCCTTTTTTTTTTTTTTATATAAACAGTAAAGATCATTCTCATGCATGTTCTCTGATGCACATGTGTAAACATTTCTTTACAGAAGAGTTCCTGGTTTCTTTAGAGAATGTTAAAATTCATCTGTAATACTATGTATATCAACTTATCATGTTATATGCTTTACATACATACATACAAGTTTATTTGTCAGTTATTTCTCAATAAAGCTGGGGGGAAAAGACATGTAGGAAAAAAAGCTGCTTCTATTTTTAGTCTGCTAAGACATTTTGCTGCTTCTTTGATCTTCTCAGTGGTGTGTTTCCATTTTTTTTTTATTTCTCCTCTTCATTCTTTCCTTCTCTTTCCTACCTTCTGCTTTCTTTATGCATAGTCTGTTGTCCTATCTATCTATATAAAACCCTAATAAGCAAATACACCAAATGGCATAACAACCAGTCACTATAACGTGCGCTGACCACCAGGGGGTGTGTGCAGAGCATGGCAGGCGTCAGCAGCAGGTGGCAGAGCATGGAACATGGTGGGCGTCGGCTGTGGCAGGATGGTGGAGCAGGTGAGTGGGGGCGCCAGACCAAGGTGGGGCACAAGTTGCTGTCATCAGGATGAGCCTCTGGTGGTTACTGAACATTCTCTGCTCCGTGTGCCGCAGTCCCACTCAGTGCTTGCACCTGCTGCCGGTGCCAGCCCTGCTCACACCCGCTGCCAGCGCCTGGTGCTGGCCTCGATTGCTCGGCGCTGTCAGTGGGTACGAGCAGCAGCTGCCAGCCCTGATGGTCCTTCAGGGCTTCTCTACCTCCTCCTGCTCCTGAGGGGCCATCGGGGCCAGCAGCAGCCTCTCGCACCTGCTGTTGATGATAGCCCCACTCACACCCACTGCCGGCACCTGCCCAGCTTGCACCCACAGCCAGTCCCGATTGCTCAGCGCCATCAGTGGGTGTGAGCGGCGGCTGCTGGCCTGGATCACCCCTGAGGGCTTCTTCACATTCCCTGTTCCTGAGGGGCAATTGGGGCAGCTCCGGCCCCACTTGTACCCACTACTGGTGCCGGCCCCAATCGCTCTGCGCTGTCAGCGGGTGTGAGTGGGGCCGGTGCTATCAGCACATGGGAGCAATGGTGGAGGGAGCAGGGCTGCCAGCAGACAGGGGACTGGGGGCAGCGGTGGAAGGGGCTAGGTGGGGGCATGGAGGATGGGCCAAGACCCGCCCCTGTGCCCACCTCAGCGTTGTGGCCCACAGTTCCTTTCAAGGTGCACGGATTCATGCATTGGGCCCCTAGTTTTCTAATAAATTGATGTTTAACTCATTAATTTTGAACTTTCCCCAAACTTTTCTATATCCCATTTTAGTTGCTTCTACCATGTTTTGATATCAAATGTTAAGTTTTCGATGTAATCTAAATTCCTTAATGTTTTCTTTGACCAATGAGTGATTTGCTAGTGTTTAAAATTTTCCAAATATATATAACACATAAATGATGTAATTTTTAGTTATTATTTTGTGATTATAGAATACTAGGGGCCCACTGCACGAATTTGTGCACCTTGAAAAAGGAACTGTGGGCTACGAGGCTGCGGTAGACATAGGAGCTGGTCTCGGCCCATCCTCCATGCTCCTGTGCAGCCCCTCCCGCTGCAGTCCATAGTCCCCTGTTTGATGGTGCCAGCTCCACTTGCACCCACTGATGGCGTGGAGCGATTGGGTCCAGTGCCAGCAGCGGTTGCGAGTGGGGCCAGTGCCATCAGCGGGTGCAAGCGGCAACTACTGCCCCAATCACCCCTCAGGAGCAGGAGGAGGTGGAGAAGCCCTCAGGGGCGATCAGGGCTGGCAGCGGGTGCGAGCGGTGGCTCCAACACTGGCTGCGATTGCGAGCGGGACCAGAGCCAGCAGCAGGTGCAAGTGCCAGGAGGAACCACGGTGCGTGGGAACAAAGAATTTTCAGTAACAACTAGAGGCTTGCCCCGATGGCAGCGACCAGCACCCCACCTTGTTCTGATGCCCCTGCTCACCTGCTGCCATGGCCAACGCCCACCATGTTCCACACATGCCCCCTGGTGGTCAGCGCATGTCATAGCGACTGGTTGTGTGGTTGTTCTGGTTGTGCCACTGTGTGGTCTATTTGCATATTAGCCCTTTATTATGTAGGATGGTATATACTCTATGATACCAATACTTCAAAACTTGAGAATATTGTATGTTTGTGTACATGTCATGTTTCATGTGAAATATAATCTCTTACTATTAAATGTGTTGTTCAATCCTATCTAATAAAGAAGGAATATGCTAATTGACTGTCATGCCCTCAAAGATGGCAGTGCCCACAGCCACAAGATGGCAGTGCCCAGTTCCTTCTGTCCCACCAGGGCGGCAGGCCTGCAGCACATCCGGGTCTGCCCCCAAGAGGATCTGGCTGCTCCTTGCACCTGCCTCCGGAGTCCCCCAGTCCCCTCAGCCCCCAAGCCACCTAGGGCTGGCCCCAGGCACAGACAAGCCTCGGATGGCAGCTGCCCAACTGCCTAGGGCCGCCCGAGGCTCAGGTAACCAGGGTTGGCCGAGGCTTGCACTGCCAGCAGTGGCAGCAGCAGAGGTGTGATGGGGGCGTCACCTTCCCCTGATCACTGGGTTGCCTCCCACCCCTGAGGGCTCCTGGACTGTGAGAGGGGGTAGGCCGGGCTGAGGGACCCCCCCCCCTCCTCCAGTGCATGAATTTTCATGCACTGGGCCTCTAGTCTACATATATTTCAGCAAGCTTTTTCTTGTATTTTTTAAATTTTCCAAAGCTTTAGTAATTCCTGTCTGCTTGATATCTCTGGGGCACCGTGGACTTTTTTCAGTGTTACCATGTAATTCCATTAATTTTTGCTTTATATATTATGAGTATATATGCATGTTCAAAATTGTTCTATTTTCCAGGTTAATGGAAAATTTCATTATTACACTGTCCTCTTTATTTCTAATAGTAATTTCCACCCCTTAAAGTCTATTTTGTTTATTCTTATGGGATGTGTTTTGCTTAATATATTTTCCCCCAAATCTTTACTTTCAACCATTCAGTGATATAGTTTAGGTGTGTCTGGTATAAGCAGCATATAGCTGGGCTTTTTTAAAATTTTTATCCATTTTCATTGATTTTGCTGAAATATTTGTATTTATTTATTTATTAGTCTTTTATTCATATTTCTTTCCTTTATTGCTTTCTTTAAGAATTTCTTTCTTTTTTTAATATATATTTTACTTTTTCCTTCAGGTTACTTGGAAGTTTCACGCTCAATTTCTATTTTTCTATTAGTTAGTTTTACGCTTTACCATTCCTAATTAATAAAATCTAAGATTAATCAATATATGTACCCATCTTATTGACCTACATAAGGGTAGAAGGATACTTTAATGGCTATCACCCCTTGGCAATGGCAGAGCTATGTTTTCTTCTATTTTCATTCCATCTTGCAAAGCTAACAAAATATTAACCAACATATTTCTCATCATTTCTTATGACCCCATCTAGTATCAGTTTCCTTCAGTCTTAACTCTATCTATGATTATTTTAGATAGTATATATTTGTGGTAAACACTGTTTTGGTTTTTGTCTGAAATTTCATTGACTCACTGTTAGTTTTGGACAATAGAATTGAGTATATAGTTATATTTTTATCTATTTTTTTCTCTACCTTCATTGTTATTTAGAAGGCAGTCATCATTCTAATTTCTATACAAGCCTAAGTGATCTTTTTGTTTTATCTTTTATTTTCTGCTTTAAGATTTTATCATTGTTTTCAGTATTCCATAGGCTTATTATATGTATCTGGAAAAGAATGTTTTAAAATGTATATTATTCTTAATTTATATATTTTATGAATTCATGCCTTTCATCAATTTTGGAAATTTCTTTTATCTCTTTGAATATTGCTGTTTCCCATTCTCACTATTACCTTCTGGAAATGCATTTATGTGTGTGTTAGATGTTAGGCTTCCTTGCTATATATTAACTGTTTTTCTTATATTGCATTTTTCTGTATTTTAATTAGAATTAATTATTTGAAACTGCTTCCCAGTTTACCAATTCTGATATTCTGTGTGTAATCTCTTTATTCATTTCATTGAGCATTGATTTTAATTATCATATATTATTTATAGAAATTCCATTAGATTTTAAAATATACCTAGTTATTATTATTACTTTTTAATCCTCACACGAGAATATGTTTTTCATTGATGTATTTTATTTTATTTTTTTAGAGAGAGCGGAAAGGAGAAAGAGAAACATCGATGTGAGAGAGAAACATGGATTAATTGCCTTTTGTACATGCCCCTATTGGGGATCTAATCCACAATCTAGCTATGTGCCCTGACTGGGAATTGAACCCCTAAACTTTCAGTGTATGGGAGGACACTCCACCCTGGACGACACTCCCACCAAGGGAGCCACCTGGCCAGAGCTATCCACTCCTAAGCCATATTTTCAATATTTTATTTTTGGCAGTATTAATGTATGCATTTAGCATGCTGTGGGGTAGTTCGAATAAGTGAAATCTTTTGGGATTTGATTCTACTGTTTTGTTTTTCCCTGACTCTCATTAATTGTGCTTTTTCTTTGTTTTTAACTTAGAGAGGCTCATTTTATTTAAAACTATACATGGGAATCATTTCGAGCCTGGGTGGCAGGAGTGTTCCTCTAGAGAGAGCTTTCATTTATTTCGGATATCAGGGAGCACCACCGCACTTGGAACACTTTAAATTAAACCTCTGGCTGGCTGTGCTTTATGACACAACAGTGTAAATTTAGACTGCGAACCCATGAGGTCCAGCTTGTGGTCATGTATTCTCAGGAGAGCCTATTTATTTATTTTCCTGCAACTCAGGGACAAATTTAGAACAGGCAAGTTTTCTTATTATCTATTTTTGTGTGGCAGGATTATTTCTCCTTCAACTTGTTGGGTTTTTTCCTTCTATGCAGATATTTTCTCGTCCTCTGTACTCTGGTCATCTTTCAAAGAAGAACCTTGAAACAAAATTTTCAGAATCTTCTGTGGGAAAGAAAACTTTGGTGCTTGATTATATACTAATGTTTGCGTTAACTTTGTGACCTCTTTGAAATTATTTCTTTGTTTAAACTCATCTGTGCATTATAATTTTTTCAATATTTTATTATGCATTATGATTTTTTTTGTATACTGTTAGACATAAGGTCCCACAAGGACTATTTTCTTTGCTTTGTTCTTGCCTCCTATGTTGCTTTCTTCTTATTTTTGTTTTTCTCACTAGACTAGTTGGTTATGTGAGTTAACTGTAGTTTATTATTTTTTCTAGAAAGGAATTTCAGATGCACAAATTGTAACCATTTTATTTTTTTTATAGCACACTGAAGATTTTATTCAACACCTATTTAGTGTGAAATATTTAAACACAAGTGGAACTTATTTTATGTTTTTAAATTGTATTGCTTATAGACATTCATGTTATTGACCAATTTGGTTATTATTTTGAAATATAGCCCTAAGTTTACTTTATGAGAGAACCCATTACATCATCAAAATATTCCATGTAAACTAGCAATAATGCTACAAACTAGTTTATTCACATTTATGTTCTATATTGTTCAGTTCTGTATATTTGAAACACTTTTTTTTCTATTGAGCAAACAGACTCAAAAATTCTTTTAAGCCTTCTGTTGTCACTTTTAGTTTTCAGTATTTAAATATCAAACAAGTTAACTTTTTTCAACAATTTCTCCTTGTTTACTCAGTTTTCATCGTATGGAAGTGATATAACATGTAACTAGTTTAGAAGAAATAAATTATTTCATTATTTATAGCAAAGAGTTTCCTCCAATTTACAATTACTTGGTTTTCTGTAGAATCATTGGGCCTTAGATTACTTACAACTTTTTATTCATTCTAATATGCCTGAACACCAATTGCTAAAACAGTCCTCTTTCAGTGACCATTCTGTTCATTTCAATAAGTACTGTAGCTTTTCTCCTAGGCAAGTCTAAGTTCTTTAAAAAAAACAACAAAAAAAAAACTCTCCATTGATAAGTTCTGTACTTTTTGTTGTTAGTACATGAATATGCTAAGACCAAGATTGCTGGGGTAGAAGAGTCTAGGAAATATTAAAATATTTTAAATAGGATGGTAAACCTTTTATGAAAATATTCTGCCTTTCTAAACATTTCTATAGTCTTACTCATTTATTAGTCATCATGGAATCACTGTGTTGCTTTACTTAACAGTACACACTTCTTGTATGCGTATGGTGGATTTTCAAAGTCAAATAGTTCTATTGGCAACAATGATCTATATAGTTTTCAGCTACATGTACACATTCAGGATAAAATTTGAATAAATTCTAATGGTTTATGAGACTCTATTCTGCCCACTCTAGACCTTTCTAATCTTACCTTTTGGCTCACTAGGTAATAGCTATGCTAGCCATCTTTTCTAATCTGAAAATGCCAATTTTATTTCCAATTTAATAGTTGCATGACAGGTTTCTTCTTTTTGATCAAATCTCATCTTAAAGATCCCAGATTCCCCACTTCTCATTTATCTGCCATGATGGTTCAACTTTACCTGCTTTGTTTTATTCACAGAACCGGTAAATACTGGAAATGATCTTATTCTTCCTGCTAAAATGTAGTTTCCATAAGAGCAGAGAGCATTGTCTATCTTAACAGCTTTAGAATCCCTAGTACTTGACTATAAGCCTGCACATAGTCTGCACACTTACGTTAAATACATGAGTCTAGATAATGGAATTCTCTTCAATGTAATATTATTGTTTTTAGAAAAATGATGTATAATGTTTTATAGTCTTAGTTTTTAAAGTATATTCACAAACTTTATGTCATCTTCAGTCATGTGGGAATAATTTGAATTATCATAAGTGTACTAAAGAAATGTTTATATAAAAGCAGCTGGATGATACAAAACTTTATCATGCACTAACATTATGAAGAGAAATTGCATTTTCAGTATAGATTGTTTCATCCTCTACAAATACCTTCATTGGGAATCAAAGTGAAGTGTGGCCCTGTCTGCTGTTGTTCCAACCCTTGGACCAAAGTGTCATGTGTCATGGTTCAATTCCCTCTCAAGGGCACATACCTGGTTTGAAGGTTTGACCCCCGGCCCCAGGAGGCAACCAATGAATGTATCTCTCTCACATTAATGCTTCTCTCTCTCTCTCTCTCTCTCTCTCTCTCTCTCTCTCTCTCTCTCTCTCTCTCTTCTCTCTCTCTCTCTCTCCTCTCTCACCCTGCCCTCCCTCTATTCCACTATCCCTAAAATAAATGGGAAAAAATATATACTCAGGTGAGGATTCAAAAAAAAAGTGAAGTGTGAAGAAGCAGTTACCATGGTAAACTTAGATTTTTCAATAATGCAAGTAAAATTCCTTACTAAAAGTCTAAACTAAATGTCATGGCTTTTTTTTTCCAGTTGCATGTTTGTTTTTCATGTTTATTTCAATAAAATATAAAATATTTCGATTATTTTTAATTTTTTTCTTCCTGAACGTGTTACATCTTTCAGTGGCACTTGATTAGCGGGGACAAAACTTCTCGAATCAAGTTGGCCCTCTATGGATATCTTTACCACATATGCCCTGACATGAAAAATGTAAAAATAATCCAAGTGTGGTCAAGTTTGAGCATTACCAAAATTGACTTCAAAAACTTCCTCTTCTATTAGTTTTTCTTTTTATCAGAAGGGGTTTATCACTTAGATTTTTCTATATAATAAGCCACCCACTTAGTGGCTTCCATCCACCATCATTTGTTAGCTTGCAATACTGTGAGTTGACCATATGGCTGGACCCAGTTGGGCTATTCTTCTCCAGGTATGTCCTGGACTCACTTTCATAGCTGCAGTCAGCTAGCAGATTGGTTGGGAAGGTTGGTACTGGATGGACTCCTTCACATGTTTGGCTGATCATGGCAGGGATGGGGGCAACTGTGCCATGTATCTCCAGCATCCAGCAGACTAGCCCAGGCTTCTTCACGTGGTAACCGCAAGACAGGCAAAGCCCCCTTGCCCAAGCACTCATCAAGTCTCTGCTTCTGTCATGTTTGCTAACGTCTTATTGGCTGGTCTGTCACAGGGCCAAGACCAGATACCAAGAGGTAGAACTATACATCCCACCTCTACAGGTCGTATTTTTGAAGGGTGTACATATAGGAATTGGAGGAACGTGGTCATTTTTTGTGATTTACTAGAATGGGTTCGTCTTTTAGAATAAAAAGCTCAGGTAGGAAAGACATTTTAAAGTTAATCACTGAGTAAGTGCTTTTCTAACTTAGAAGAATTCCCAGCTAAGTAGTAGTTCTCACATTTTGATGTGTGTAGGAAGGTTTTATATGTCCATTGATATGCAGCTTCTAGCATCCTTCCTCTCCCCTTTTCTGATTCAGTCTGTTTAGGGTGGGGCCCTTATTTTTGTTAACCTACCAATGTACAGTGATGTAGGAGAGCTAAAGGACTGTATTTTTCTGAATACAGAATAGGAAATGATATGCATGTGTATGTCTACACAAGAAATATGAGGCAATTTGTTGAAAGTTTTTATTTCTTTGAAATTCATGTTTTATCTGAATAAAATGAATCTTACAATACAGTTTTCTTTGACCTCTAGCAAAAACTCAGGTTCAACTTCAATAAGTTAAATTTCCCTTTACCCATATGATATGTTCCTTTGTGAAAATAAAGTTAAATAATATGAAAAAGATTATTAAAGTATATATTATAGAAGTGCAGAATGTTGTTAATAATTGACAACACACCTTGCTGAATCCAGCTCTTATATGAAATGTTTATCTACAAAGATATTTCTCATTGATTTTGAATATTGTACATTTAATAAAAGGGAACAGCTGAAATAGGAAAATCGCAAATTAGATATTTTCCCCAACAGGTATATGTGCTATTTATAAATAATAAATCAGGAAAATTATATGTAAGTTGAAGTCATCTGGAGAATAATTCGGTCTCTGGAGACTGATTAATTAAATAGTTTTATTATCACCTAATAAAAGATTCCCAGCATGCTGTTTGCCATTTCTGTTTCTGAAAGCATAATGAAAAATGTGTTATTTGTTTTACCTATGTCCTATGGAGACAATATCAATGTGCCATGTATCTCTTGGTAAATCATGTGCTTAGATGCCAGGTAGAAATTTCATGAACTCATTTGTAATCCTGATTCAAAGTTAATGCCTACTTTATTTCACTGATTATAGATTTTACTTCTTCTTTTCCCTTAGGTTATATTCTATAAGTATTGTTTCTTAGAGGTGCATCTTGAGCTACTTTAAATTTCTAAATGCTTATGTCAACTGTGCTCTCTTTCCTTCAGGATAATCATTGTAAAGATATGAATGAAAGATGTGATTAAGCACTTTTCTTATTTGTTAGCTAAGAGGTAATTCTGAGTCCAAGTAAAAAATACCAGTCATCCCTATTTAAATAAAATTCTCTCATTGTGACATTTTAAAATAAGAGGTTTAATAAATATGGTTTAAAATTAATTGCCTTATATATTATACTTATATAACAAAAGGGTAATATGCAAATTGACCCTAACTTCAGAACAACCAGGAACGACAGGTCACTATGACATGCACTGACCATCAGGGGGCAGATGGTCAACACAGGAGCTGCCTCCTGGTGGTCAGTGTGCTTCCACAGGGGGAGCACTGCTTAGCCAGAAGCTGGCTCATGGCTGGCCAGCCCAGTGGCGGGATCCTTTCCTGCCTCTGTGGCAGTGCTAGGAATGTCCGACTAATGGCTTAGGCCCACTCCCCAATCTGTTCGTTGGACATCCCCCGAGGGGTCCTGGACTGGGAGAGGGCGCAGGCTGGGGGACACCCCTGAGTGCACGAATTTTGTGCACTGGGCCTCTAGTCTATAATATAAAGCAATGTGAGTTACTGCTGAGACTTTAAGTACCTATTCACTCATGCATTCATTCATCCACCTCATCATTATTGAAAACCTATTATGTGCTAGGTAATAGTGGGGCTATTATGAATCACAAGAAATCCTGAAATGATGACATTTTCCACTCTACATTTAAGAGTTTATTCAGACCATTGAAATCTTTTTATAATGTTGATCCTCCTGTTTGCTAATTTCTCTACATAATTTCAAAATCCCATTTCATAGTAGGTTTCATCCACTATTTAATGTTTTAAAATTATCCTGCTCAATTCAGCTATCCGGAAAAAATATTTTAAAAGGTTTTATTTCCTTGTAAATGGAATTTCTCTGGCTTCTATTTCCCCCTGGAAACATATCACCTTTAATATTATCTGGTAGAAAATTCAGTGACCTTTAAAATATAGTTCATGGGAGTTATTTAGGCTTCCATGGTACCTGCAGGAGGATCCTAATATCTTTCTTATAATCAGAGATTAGAGCTGAAATGGGCCTCGAAAAATATTGTCTTGAACTTGTGCTTCACTGGTGGGTCTGGACACACGAGACAATTGCAAAAGGCCAGGTCATCTACCTGGGCTATCTGGCCAACTGAATTATAGTGACTTCCCATCATGCTACACCAAAATTAAGAGTAAGGGATTTCGCACACTAGTAATGGCTAACACTTGCACCTACATTTTCTGACTAGGAGATATAAAAGCTGTTTTTCTTCAAATGGCAACATGGTTCTTAGTATGAATCACATAATACAGCTGAAAATATATTCCAGTGTCTTTTCTCACAGTGGATATACCTTACATTCACTCATCAGTGATGCCAGTGATATTCAGCTAACAGTGACAACGAATTTGCAACTTGGGTGTCTCAAAATAGATTGGCTCTATCACATGGAAATCAGCCGTTTTCTGATGGGTTTGTTTGCCTATGAGCAGCCCTAGAGCATAAGCCAAATTTAGATGAAAGAACAAAAGCCTTTAATGATTACTGAAATCAACTGAAATGTCAGTGAATTTAGGGAAATCCAATTATGATGCGAATGAGAAATGATTAGCACAGCCAAATAAACAAAGCATCTGAAACTTCCCACAGTGCACTCCACTTCTGAAATTGTGTTAGATAAAGGTCACAACTTGATGAATTACAGTGAAAGAGAAAGATAGTAGAATTAGTTGTCTTTCTGTTAGTGATTTGTTTCTCTTATCAGTGGAATTTAAGCCCATATTCTGATGATTTTATATGGCCTCAATGCTTCTTTCAATGTGTATAGACCCAAGTAGCTCATTTTCAAAACCTGTTGTCTGGCTATAGATCAACCACTTCTGTGTGTGGGTCAACATGTATAGGAAAATCAAGGTTACAATGCTGTGTATATATGCATGTCTTACAATTTAGTGACATTTTAAATGACTTCTTGTACCGTACATTATTTATTCTACAGACATCTGAGGTAAACTGCTCAAGAGAAAAACTAAGTCCAAAGGGGTGTCTAATTTTTCTGATCATCTGATATTTTCTTAGCATATCTGCCTTCTTATTTTATTTTTTTAACTTTTTAATCCACCCAGACCAATAGAATGAAAGAATTCATTACTTGTAATAGAAAGCCTTCTTTTTTTATTATTCAAGGGGCATTTAGTTAGCTATGTCACTTAATTATCTTGCCACCTTCCATCTGGAAGTTGCTTCAGTATTTTAAGCCACTAAATATAATGAGCATTAAAGATTAAATCCTAGTTCACAGTGTTCACAAAAGTAACCAGTTCTGATATTGCTCATCAACAATGACTACCTCATAATTCCTCTCTAATTATAAGCATCTCTCAGACCTGAGATGTTTGAACAAAGATTTTGTAATTTTATATGATATTTTTTTATTTAAACCTGTCTCTCATACATAAAGACAATCACAAAAATAGGTTCGTTTAAATTATTTTATTTAAAGTAAAATCATCACATTGTCTCCTTCAACATATTTAAATAGAATCTGAGACTGTTCTTTCCTTTATGTGATAAATAGTTGTTACGTATCTAGCTGTCACAACATGAGATTCTAGATAAATAGTGAGAAATAAAACAATGTCACCCTGGCATTCACCATACTTAATGCCTATTGCAGGAGACAGACAATAGACAGGTTAACAAACAAATATTGAATTATAAAAAAATACATACACATCTCTGAAATATGTTATTATTAGAAAGTGAGACGCACATGGCAGAGTCTGGGTTAACCAGTAGGGGTTTCAGAAGAGAGACTGATAGTTTTGGGTGAGAAACTGAGAGGCAGATGATGAAAGGATGGCAGTGATCCTGGGTTTCGAAGGATGGGCAAGGCTGTTAGCATGTGGAGTTGGAATGAAGGGCACTATGAGTGAAGGTGCCATTAGGAGAGGAGAGCAAAGGGTCAGCATTAGAGACATGGATTCATCATCACCACCATCTAGTAAGTGCTTACGAGGAGGCATTTTTAAAGAGTTTTACATGCATATCTTAATGAATTCTCACAGCAGTTTTCTAAGGTTAAATGTCATTGTCATTATCCTCAATTTATATGTAAGAAAACGGGATGAGGAGGTCAAACCGGTTGGGACAGAGCTAAGATGTGAACTCGGGAAAGTTGGGCATCAGTCACAGAGGGCTCCTGATGGGGTCAAGTAATAACTGACGGGATAGGATGTGGAGAGAAGACAGGCAGATGCAGGTCCTCATGGGAAATCCCACACTGAGAGGAAGGCAGGAGGATGAGAAAATGAGAAGGGACTTCCGGGGAGAGGGGTGAAGGGAGAATAAAGAAGACATGGTGTATTGGGAGATAGCGTAGGGAGCGTGTCATGGAGGAGATATGGTCAGTAGACTATAAAAGTCTAAAGCTCTTTGAGTTGGGTTTTGAACATTCTCTCTGTCCTCAGTCTTTTTCAAATAGACATTGATTTTAATGGGATGTGGTCCTTTGACATTTTCAGTTTCCAAATTCCTTTTCTTTTTGACAGTTTCCTTTACATTGATGAGTTGTGTTATCATTTAGTTGCTGAATATCTGAGGTTTGGTCAAATGTCCATGCATATTCAGTTCTGTTCAATACTAACTAGAAATAATAAATTGTAAGGTGGAGAGGCTATGTGTTTTGTATAACATCATCATACACACAATGTTATGGTTCATCTTTATAGTGTCCATTCATCAGGTGATTTCACTGTAACTTCTTGTGAATCCCAGTTAGTTTCCATTACAATTCCTTTTATTAATATATATATATATATATATATATATATTTCAGAGAGGAAGGAAAAGGGACAGAGAGTTAGAAACATCAATGATGAGAGAGAATCATTGATCAGCTGCCTCCTGCATGATCCAATGAAGCCAGCAACCTAGGTATATGCCCTGACCGGGAATTGAACCCTGACCTCCTGGTTCATAGGTCAACTCTCAACCACTGAGCCATGCTGGTGGGGCTACAATTGCTTTTTTAAATGAGATCATAATTCTACATTTGATTTTGGATGAGAACAAGAATACCCCATTATTCCCACCACAAATACCTTTAATAGAAAGAGCCAAAGGACCTGCCTGTGAGACTCATCTTCATTACTGAAATCAAGTCACTTGCCACAAGGTGAACTGGATTTAATTTTTTTGTTTGTTTTGTAAACACAGTTAATCTACAATTTTTTTCATATGGAAAAACCTAATTAGTACCTACAACTGAGGAGATATTTCTGGAGATCATACCAGCTGGTCATCTAGATGGGGCAGATGGCCAAGACTCTTTAATGGGGGGAGAACAATGTATTGGCTCGGACAGATCTGAATTAGAGACTTCATGAACTCTGTTTTCCATATAAAATATATTCTGTGATAATATTTCCAAAAGCAGTAATTTCATGAGAATGGAGTCTAGCTTTAGAAACATGATCATTTGCATCCAGCTTTTATCCAGTGATAAAATAGCAGTTTTGTTCACTGTCTCAATGCACACATGTTCACATAACTAGGCTATATGTTACAGCTGGAGATCGGATCCCCCACACCTTTTTTTGTTTTAAACATCCATGCTGTCTCCTGGCCCTGAGCTCCCCTTCTGGGTGCTCTGTGCCATGCTTTGAAAGGACACATATGTAACATCTTAATCAATAAAGAAATTTAACAAAAAAGAAAAGAAAAAGAAAAGGTAAGTAAACTCACCCTGTTGATTTTAGGAAGTGACAAGGCAAGGGGGTTTTCCTCACACTCATCATTGTGTATCTGATGTATATGCAAAAAACACCTTTTCCATTTTATTTGATTTGAGAGCTCTGAGACCCTCACTTAAAGGTCTTTAGTGATCTCTAGTGATGGTGGTCTATTTGAGAGCTCTGAGACCCTCACTATTAGGTCTTTAGTGATCTCTAGTGATGGTGGTACTGGTGATGATGTTTGAGGTGGTGGCAATGATTTCACTAACAGATGGATCTCCCGGCTCTTTGATATTTGACTTTCTCCCTGGAGTATGTGAAAAATATCAGTTATTTATGCTATGGTATTTTATGTATTTTATGATAGTGCCTGTCCTAAGACAGATGATACTGATTTCTTACTGAGAGAGAAGTGATTCTATCTTAGATCTATATTTCTCTAGGTCTTGTAAAAATTAATATTAATAAATAATATTTCTGTGTTAATATTTATTTTGTAGCAGGAAATCTATAGTGATTTTTTGAATCCTCACCTGCAGATATATTTTTATTGATTTTTAGAAAGAGAGAGAGAGAGAGAGAGAGAGAAACATCGATGTGAGAAACATCGATTGGTTGCCTCCCAAATGTACCCTGATAGGAGATGGAACTCTCAAACTAGGTATGTGCCCTGAAGGGGAATTGAACCCACAACCTTTAGGTATATGGGAAGATGCTCCAACTACTGAGCAACCCAGCCAGGGCTATGGTAATTTTTAATTTGTGTTTTTAACAATATTTGTTTTTCCTACTGTGTCTTCTTCCCCATTTCAACCAGGTAACTGGGTTCTCACTTTGGAGGTTTGGCAGGGCAGAAAAGAAATCTGCTTGAAGGTGGACACACTTGCTTTTTTTCTGTAGAGACTTTGATTGGTTGTGGTTGTAATTTGAGTTGTTCTAAACATGTAAGAGAGAGAGAGAAGTGAAGGAACTTTTTTGTCATTCCAGATTGGAATAATTCAGATGTGTTTTATGGTTCTGCATTATCAGTAACCTTTGTGATTATGGAAGCATCTGGAGAGGTGGTAAAACATTGGATGATGTCACCTCTTGGGGCATCTCTGTAGGCTGGACCCAGGCACAATTTTCAAGTTTGGTGCAAGTGCCTGGACCCAGGTGTAGGAACCCTGCATCCCAAGCATGACACAGAAGCATCAGAGCTTGCAGCTGAGAAAGGGGATTATGTTGGCTGAGACAAAGAATGACCCAATGATGTGACCAGTGGCCTTACTAAAGAGTGAGGGTACTTAGGTCTTGAGCATTATGTAAGGGCCTGAAATCTTTGTGTGATCTGGTGGTTGATTTTCCAGCACAAGATGTGATTTTAGCAGTGTTGGATTTGTATCGATTTAAAACAGTGGTCGGCAAACAGAGGCTTGCGAGCCACATGCGGCTCTTTGGCCCCTTGAGTGTTCTAATGCCACTTCTTCAAAATAGACTCACCCAGGCCGAAAACTGACTTTTGCGCATGGGCCATGAAGTTTTAATCGCACTGTACGTGTGCGCCCACACGTGGTATTTTGTGGAAGAGCCACACTCAAGGGGCCAAAGAGCCGCACGTGGCTCGCGAGCCGTGGTTTGCCGACCACTGATTTAAGAAAATAAAGACATTGACATTTTTTGCAATTGAATTTATGGACTGAGATTAATTTCACTTCAGTTTCTTATGTGGCCAAATACATTGTTTACCTAAACAACTCTTATGGGTTCTGTGTGAATAGCAAGCCTACTCATTTGACAGCTAACAACTCATGGTGTTGTCTTACAGTGTAGTTTAATTTTTTTTATTGTTTGTCTTGATTTTTTTAGCAAGGACGTGAGTACAGTGACCTTGTATTTATTTCTATGCAGCATCTATAATATCTGAGATATTATTTTAGATATCTATGCTTGAGTCTCACCATTATACTTGTTCTGGATAGTATTAGAAAAAAGTAATATTCATAATTGATATAATGCTTATTTTCTAGGATAACCAGAAGACTCTGACCAGTTACCAGCACTCATCTTGAAGGGAAAATTTAAGAAACTAAGAATGGGAATAATCTAAAATTAAGTAGTTTTTTTTCTCCAGAGCTAGATGCATTTACATCCCACCCTCCCCCAACGAAAAGAAGGGATAAGAATGATTTTGAATAGGGATAGATGCCCCACATTTATGCTAAGCATAGCTACCAAGAAGGCCCCAAATTTTTTGTTATAAGAATACTGATTTGTCATATGGGATACTTAGGGATCTTTAGTTTATTGAACCAATCATTGTACACTTATCCAGCACACCATTGCAAGCATTTCAACCTAACTTTGTTCTATGATGATTACTTAACTGGAAAATTGGTATAAGAAACACAAAAACTATTTGTGGATATTAAGAGTTTCTGGACAATCTCCACTATTTGATTGCCATTCAGTCTCATTTGCAAGCATGAAAAGGGCTCCCCCTGAGGCCTTGCCTGTGTTGGCTGAGACACCTTCTGCTGTTGTCTTGTATACCCTTGAATGTGCATATTCAAAATTCCTCTGAGCATCATGCTGGTTCTATCCTTATCTGGCCATGCCACACACTCCTTTTCTGGGTCAAAGCGTGCATACCGCATTTAGTCAGTCTTAGAGGATGAAAAAAAAGGGGGGGGGGTGGGAATACCACTTAGGCCTGTGTCCCTCAGAAGGCTGTTTGAGCTCTTCTTTCTGCAGCTTTTCTTTGTGGAATTTGTTGGGCAGATAGCAGTAGCTTCCCTCCCACATAGTGAAATGCCCTGTGAAATCTACCTTCTTCCCCCGTGTTTGCTAGAGGTATGCTTACACCAGTTCAGAAGCAGGATCATGCAGGGAAAGGTTTTTATTAAAAACACCTAGATAACATATTATTATTACTTTATTCATTAGTTTAGAAGTTTTAAGACATGAACTGTGACTTAATTAAAGTCTTACAAAGTTTCTTCTCTCTTCCATCCAAATGCTTACTGATTACCATATATCCCATGGTGAATAGTGGATGGGAGGATTCGTGCAATGATCAAATGCTAGGTTTCACTCTTATTTCTCTTTCCCTATCTCTAAGGCAGCTTCTCGATGTAGGATTAAATGGCACATGAAAGCTTAGGTTTTTAAAATATTATAAATCTGAAATCTGTTGCTTTCATTATGGAATCTCCAAGTTCTCACCTTCTGTCTTACTTTTGTTCCCATGTCTCCTGTGCTTAGACACCAGGTATAAGCACAGCGAGCAGTTCCATGCTGCATGATGCTTTGATTAATGCCCCACTTCTCTCTGGGATGCCAGCCCTAAACAGGTAGGGCCCGAGTCTCATTATTGATTCCTTTTCAAATCCCAAAAGCCTAATACAATGTTTGACCCATTAGGGATTCTCTACAAATTACGTAAACTCATGATGGCAGACACAGATTATTAAAGTAGCATTCAGAGTAATGCTTAGGATGTAAAGTAAAATAAGCAGGAAGGAACACTTCTGGTGGTTTAATTATGTAACTAAACTGTAGACACTATCACCCTATCAGAGAGATATAACATTACACCATGAGTTTCTTGTATCTACTAGTATGATACACTAGTGAAAGCCCAGGAATGCACGGTGAGGCTGGGGAAGTTCAGAAAGCTAAACTCAAAATATGTTAGGTGAGTCCATGCTTTCTTACCCAGAGGGATTTGTTTCCATTGAGGAAACATATTTCTTGAAATCTGTGGGTGGTTCAGCCCAGAGGGGTGGGTCAGGAGTTCTCTGTTCTAGAGAAAGAGCTTCTCCTAAGAGCAGCTCTTCCCTGGGAGAAGTTCTAGTAGGGCTTTGTGGCTCCTCTACTCCTCTAGGGTAGCCAGTAGATCAGGCCAGCGGCCCATCCCCCAAATTACAGATGTGGAGCTCATGGGATCATGTTCATAAAAGAGAAACGAAGGAGGCCATATCTATAAGGAATTCCAAAATTTGTTAAAATGAACCTCATATATCAATAAGACTAGCCATCCATTTCATATATTAACTGTCTATGCCTAAGGAAGATAAGTGATGAAGGCAAGTCGAAACTGTATCCTTGACAATGAAACTAGTGATCACCATACTCTACCCCATGATATATAGATGCTGAAAATATACATTATGGGTGGGATAATTTTTATTGTGATTAAATGTGTACATATAAGTGAACTGTATTACAATTTTTATTTTTTACATTATGAAAACACTTTGGTCAATCCTATTCAATGTGAACCTGGCTTTCAGGGAAATGTAATAGTTTATCTTTCTAGTTTTATTCCTAAATTTTATGGAAAGTTCTGCAGAAGCAATGTTGCAGAAGCAATGTTGAGGCAAGGCATCAATTTGTTATATTTGTTATTGATTGAGGGGGCACCAGGAGCCAATTAGTTGTATGTGTAATGAGTGTTAGAAAGGTCAGAAAATTTGTCCCATTAAGTGGACCATTGAATAATGAACTTTTAACCCAATTGGCCAAAGGAGAAGCAATGGAACAAATATCGTAAAGAGGTCACACATTCTTTAATGTTCTCATTACCTGGAGCCATGTCATATTAGCATATTTTCTGGGAATTTCCTAGACATTTTTAGAACTTGCAAGAATAAGTTGTCAGTGAATTGATTAGTAACTCTTAACATCTATTAACTAAACAGGTGACCTTAATATGATTTATTGATCTGTGTGGCAAGCTGCCTTGGACTCAGCAACCCCTCATCCTTCTCATGGATGCATATATCAGCTGGCCACATACCAACATACAAGGTTAAGTAAGTCTAATTTTTGTGGAGATGTGTAGGTTATCAGATTTAGGATGAAGATTGTCCCGGGATCTATACCCTGGACTCACTCAGCTGCAAAGAATCCCCTTCATGGGGGCAATGGTCCCTAATTTCCAAACACTGTTCCAGCAGATATCCCAAACTACTATTGCTTTGGCCACACATTTCTTCATAGTGGCCCCTAAGCCATTCCATGGCTCAATTTCCATAACCACTTATCTAATGCCATGTCCCTTCCCTCTAGTACCCCAGGTACAAAATAGAAAACAAACTCTTTTGGGGAATAGTTTAGGTGGTCACTACTCTCCTTGTTCAGTTCACATAAAACCACTGGTCTTACAGACTCATTACCTATTACTTACCTATGATTTACCTACCACTCACATTTATCTACCTATTTTAGAGGTTTTCTTTTTTTTAGAAAAGATATTTATTTTCTCATAAATTAATAAAAGTTACGTGTCAACTACCGTCTATTAGTGACATAATGGTGAAAGTTCCTTGGACAGGAAGCTGTGAAAATCTGTTAGACTATAATCTCTTTCACATACTTGTTAATCCGTCTGAGGAAGATAAGTAAAATTCTCTGAACCTGAGCTCCCTGGACATGGGACAGAACACTTCACTGGATTTTTCTGAGAAATCAATGAGAGGGTTCCTGGAAAGAATATTACACAGTGCTTTGCAAAGTTCTTGATTTAGAGAATGAATATAACAAAAGTGCTTACCCAGGTTGACAAAACAACAAACAAACAAAAGAAAACAAAGCAGAAGAGATTTGTTGGTAAAAGCTACTGCTAAAATTCCTTGTAGAAGCCATCGTATATTAATTACCTGAGGCATTAGGGATGTTTTATGTTCTTCATCAACTACTGCATGCTATGTTTGGGAATATATTGTCTTCTGCTATATCTGCAATTTATTTTTGGAAGGCTTTTCAATGAGGAGTTCTATATTAAAGTAAGCAGTATTGGATTTTTCCTTCCATTCCTCTAGGCCCTGTTTTATTATTTTTTGGCTTACTCATTTTTTTCCCCAGTAACCATTCATTGAAAACAGAGAATGCTGATGTTTGGGGAGTGGGTTGTTGTGTCAGGGCAAATAATTCATTTGCTTCTTTTAATTGTTCAACTTTCATTTTATTTTAAAGTATTGTTCCTTGGGAGTAACGTGTGTGTGTGTGTGTGTGTGTGTGTGTGTGTGTGTTTTCTTTAGAAATGATGATACCTTTACGCTATTAATTGACCTGACTGATCTGGTTCACTTTGTAATTTTTGCTTTGGCCAAAGAAGAAAAGAAAATGGTAGTAAAGGCCTTTTGCTAAACATTGTTAAACCAAATCTAATTATGGCAAAATGAAGATTATATATAAGTAATGAATTTCAGCAAATCTTCAGCATCTCTCATGATTTTCATTGAAAACAATATAGCCAACAATGAAAACTGCCATTTACAGAGCTTCATAGCATAGTCAAAATTTCTAGTGGTCACTAATTAGCACAGTAACCTTCCTGATTCAAATACCCTAATCACCGATGATGTAATTTTGTTAACAAAATGATAGAATGAACATTTTGGGGGGAAGGACCTCATTTCTATTCAGAAGGTTGAAGAAAGTTCAGGAGTTTTCTATAAGTTCAGCTGTCAAAAATTTATACTCTCTATAAGATTATCTTTAAGGACAATTTTTGTTCAAGTTGAGTGGAGAAAAGACCAGGATAGACTACATTTCATAAAGAACTTTCTACCATACATCAACCCCCCCTCCCAAAAAAATCGGATAACATATGTAAGCATCTTTTCAAATGCATTGCTGAGATGACAAGAATGTAAAAATGTAAGAAATTCTCAGAGGCCAAAAGTGAAAAGGAAGCCAAAATCCAGAGATTAAAGAAAACAGTACTAGAGTTACTAACTGTCCCGCAATGACTTCTGATCAAGGATCTCTGTGAACTTCTGTTTGGATTTCAATAGGGGCGTGAAGGAAGGGGAACAAAGCTTGGAACCCATGCCAGGTAGGGAATATGAAAATAAACCTCCTGGCCCTGCATAAGTCTGGGACCTCAAGGAGTACAGAGAATGAGCAGCAAGAAAACGTATTTGTCTCAAAACGTGTCATTGGTTAGAGGGAAAAATGAAATTCCCCTTTGGAATCTGTAACCATAATCCAACCCTCCCACAGCTTAGAAGTTCACGTTTATACTAACTGTATATTTCCAAAAACCTTAAGCTAAATTTTATTTTCAAGATGTTCCCTAGATTCTTACAGAAGTGGAATCATCATCAAAAAGACCAAAGGGGGCACAGAAGACAGTCTCCTTTTCTGAAATAAGCCAACATTTCTAAAAGAAGTACTTGTAACCCTCTGCATTCTTTTGCCTTTTTTACTCTCTTGCCTGTTTTCCAGTTAACCAAGAAAAATAGCAGTTCTCATAAAATGATGTATTCTAAAATAGAGATTTCTGTGCAATATGCAAGCCGATAAAGGAATCAGACATTTCTGTTGGGTGAATGCAAGAACTGAGTATTAACGTTATGAAGTATTAAGATTATGATGCTGTACAATGCTGTCCTTTTAGCTTCTGTTTTCCTGAACTTATGTGAATAGCTACGCTTAGTAACATAAATGATGACATCCTGCAAAGCAGTCATTCCTTTAAAGATTCAGTTAGGCCTGGCCGGCATGGCTCAGTGGTTGAGCATCAACCTATGAACCAGGAGGTCAGGGTTTGATTCTGGTCAGGGCACATACCCGGGTTGCAGGCTGGATCCCCTGTGTGGGATGTGCAGAGGCAGTGGATCAATGATTCTCTCTCATTATTGATGTTTCTATCTCTCTCTTTCTTTCCCTCTCTGAAATCAATAAAAATATATTTTAAAAAAAAAGATTCGGTTGATCAGTGGTCGGCAAACTGCGGCTCGTGAGCCACATGCTCGTGGTTTGTCGCTCTGTTGACTAATGAGTTTGCCAACCACGGGTAGATTCTCTTAGAGACTCTGATGCAATGATTACACTGGATTGCATTGGAGTATCATTCAGGATAGCAAGGTACTTTATCAGTGGAGTGTGTGATTTTTAGGTTTGAGGATAGAGCCCTCTTCTGGCAACTATAAGTACTTTTTTTAAGAAAAGTAATTATATATTTAAACAGAAATATACAAAGCTAGTCTGGAAATCAGATTTTAAAAATATTAAGCTGAGCAGTGGAACATCAGTTACCAAGGTGTGAGGTTTTGGTAGAGAAAACTTTTCTCCTAAAATCTCCTAAATTCCTCTCTGAAATGTGAGCATAGTCTGCAATCTGCTCTAAAAACAGGGTAAAGTGGGAGCACACAGAGTATCTCATTTTTATAGTTGTTGCTTATAAGTATTTCCAGCGTTGGTGAGATCTGTTTTTAATCCACTCATCATTTTGAAAGTGTTTCCAGGGTGGAATGCTCTTAGGACATGGTTGGGTGGCGACCTGTGTTATTTCTTATGAAAATGAGCAGGCCCTCTACTTGGGATCCTTTTCATCCTGCGTTCTGGCCTCTCATCCTCGCTTCTCGTGACTGAAACCCAGTACGCACCAGGCTGTCTGTGGTTTCTTCCCGGCTCCTTTCGTTTGCCCCAGAACATCATGCTTTGCCTGGAGCCCTTTCCGGTAAGTGGCATGCGGAGCGGCTTCTCATGGCAGGTTCATAACCACAATAACATCTCCATGCTTTTTCTAGTGTCAAATGGATATCGAAATTGTGCAGAAACCAAATTTCAGTTCTGGGCCCACATTCAAATCAATTTAAACCGAATCCAAATGGAACCTGATGTTCATTTCCACAAGTAATTGTTGAAAAGCCCAATTGGGGCAGATTCCCTGAGAAATGATATTTATTTAAATAAGAATAGCATAAAGTTGATTCCACCTCACACCTGATTTATAAAAGAAGTGAGCACTCATACCATGCCTTTTTTTGTGCATCAAAGGAGTTACATACACACAGAGAGCTAAATCTTTTTATTTATGGGGATTTTAGGAAACGGTATATATAAAACTTTTTAAGTTGCGAAGAAGTGAACTGTCTACACAAAGCACATACAGATCTTAACACGGATACAGCAAAGACATTGCCTCGTCTTAAACAACCATATCTCTGCGACCCAGTTGGTGTAACTACTAATAATGTGGAAAGTTAGATTTTCTAAAAGAGGTACTTTTTGTGATGCAAATTGCTGAAATGGCCACTATTTGCAGACTGCCCTCAGAATGAATGTGCAACTGTCGCCATCTTGTGGTCATATTCAGGAGACAAGAGCAAAACAATGTTTCCACTATCCAGTTAGAAGTAACTAACTCCTTCCATTAACTCTCAGCTAAATTGCTAGCTGAGATGAAATATTGCTAATAGAATTTATTTTTAAATGAGAGTTTAAAAGCTTAATTCACTAAAAATAAATAAATGAAAGTTTATATAAGCCAAGATGGATTTATGAACACGTCTCTCTATTAAAGAACTAAAACATCAGTATTTTGCCCTGGCCGGTTTGGCTCAGTGGATAGAGCGTCGGCCTGTGGACTGAAGGGTCCCAGGTTCGATTCCGGTCCGATTCTGGTCAAGGGCATGTACCTTGGTTGCGGGCACATCCCCAGTAGGGGGTGTGCAGGAGGCAGCTGATCAGTGTTTCTCTCTCATCGATGTTTCTAACTCTCTATCTCTCTCCCTTCTTCTCTGTAAAAAAAATCAATAAAATATATTAAAAACAACAACAACAAAAACCACATCAGTATTTGTAGGGATTCTTCTCCAAGTCAGCTGTGAAGTCCTTGAGGGAAGAAGCTGCCTTAGCCATCCTTGCATCCTAGAAGACTAGCCACATGCCTGGCCCGGGGTCAGTGTGTGCAGAATGCAGGCACTTCCTGCCATCTTGCCTTAGAGCCTGTGGTTTCCTGCGGTTAGAGGCTGGGATGGCACTTCTTTGAAATTCTTAGCACAGAGTTGAGAGTAGCTGGTCAGCACATGAGTGAGGCATATTTGATTGATGTGCTAGAAATTGTGAGCTGCCCACTTCGTCACTCAGCTAAGTATTGATGTCATGCAGCTAGTTAAGGACGTCTCAGTTTAAACGTACATGAGACAGCGGTCTCATGTGCTTTTTCATTCTCCATTTCCCATAAAATGTCAACTCCTTGGTTAAAGTTGACTATGAGCTCTATCCCTGGTAGGGAGCTTGTGGGAGGCAGCCAATCGATGATTCGCTCCCATCATTGATATTTTTGTCCCTCTCTCCCTCTTCAACTTCTCTGAAATCAATAAAGAGATATTTTTAAAATATTATCAGGTTTTGATTTTTTCTATTTTGTTCATTTCCTGTCCCGCCTGGAGCAAAGAGACATGATTTGGAGGAGGTTCCCATGGCACAGTGATGGGTGAGTCCCTCGCTATCTTTTGCAGTGGCTCATTTATTTATTCTAAAATTAAATACAAAATGGTTAGAGCTTGTGTAGATGATGGCGGCCCCGCAGAAACCCAGCATGTGTGTTGGTGGCAGAGACATTGTTCCTCAGTGACACCTGTCATTACTCATTCCATTTCTGTCACTTTAAAAGGCACATTCTTCAGAGTCCCCTAGGGCCTCTCAGGTTTACCTCTGGTTCCTTCCAGATTCTACGGGAGATGGATGCTCGGAACTCTGAGAGTCCTGCCTTTGGTATTTTTGACTTGTGTTTCTGTTGTGCATGTTTTGGAATATGAGACACTGCAAACATACAGGAGATAAGCGGCTTACGTTTCAGACACCTATGCAGCTTTCACCTTGCCTAAGGAATTCTGTTAAAGAAGTTGAGAATGTAAGCGTCAGCTGTTGTGCAGAAAGGGCTGTTAGTGAGGAAGTTTGCTATTACTAGGACTACGTTTTCTAGGTTTGATTTCTAACGTTGCTTCCCTGCAGTTTGCACAAGCTACTTGGCCTCCCCGTCCCTCCTTTCATGCAAATGAGCTGCTCACCTGCTATCTAAAGTTCTCATTCCCTGAGAACAGGACTTGGCACCAGTGGTCACTCAATAGATGTTCTTAGTGTCATGTTAGTTTTCCGTGGTAGGATTCATATTTGTAGTCACATTGTTAGGCATCATCTTAGGTTTCTTTCCTTCTTTAGAGTCTTATGGTCATGGTCAGTTGGACCCACCAAGTGTCCAGTAAAATATCTCTGTCCCCTGTCCCTCCAGGGGTGAGTCTATCACCATGCTCATTTCCTACCCATAATGCCTACCACTGGGGAAGAAGAGAGACTGAGACGGAGGCCATGGGGTTGATAAGGGAGCTTGTATTCATCACCCTTGGGATTTGCAGGCATCATTGAGGCTGACATTCCATGAGGCCCTGCAACAGCAGATGAGAACTCCAGCTGCGGAATGATTGTGATGAGAGAGGTAATACCTCCCATGTATAATGGCTTCCACCACGCTGAGCACCTACTAAATGATTTATGGCATTACCTTACTGAATACAGGTAACATTTATCTGGAGTGACAACTATTATTTCTGTTTTAGTGATGCGGCAGGGACTTCAGGAAGCTTATGTGACCTGCCCCGACTCAGGGTAATAAGCATCTGGGAGAAAATTCAAATCCAGGTTTATCTGTTTATTGAACCTACAAAAAAGTGAAAAGAAGTCATCTTGCTCATGAAGTAGTAGGGTATAGTGAAAAGAGTTCTGGGTGGGTATAAAAGCGACTAGGGATTCAGAGCTCGCCATGTTCAGATGCTCATTGGATGCTCACTGAGCGACCCTCTAACTTTCCTCACTTCACAGATGAGGGAGGAGCTGGAAGCAGAGGGCTGGCCACGTCATGTGACCAGTGAGAGGTGGGGCTGAGACTGCAGCCCAGGCTGGCTTTGCAGTCTGCAGGGTCTGGATGACCACGTGTGGCCCAGCACCAGTCTCAGCAGGGGTATGTTCTAGACCAAGCATGTCAAACTCGCAGCCTTCGGGCCGCATGCCTTATGAGACCCACAGGCTGTGAATTTGATAAGCTTGTTCTAGACAGTTACTGGGCAAGTTGCAAGTTGTTTGCCAATCCAGGTCTTGGTTTCCTCGTTTGTAAATTATTGACTTTACCTGCTCTGTCCTCTTCAGAAGCTTTCTACAGGATATAAAGCGCTTGTGTACAAATGCTTTCTAAATTTGCAAAGCATTATGAAATACGGTCATTCATTAAGCTATTATTCAGTCCTGGCCAGTGCGTAAGCCAATGCAATATTCGTAAAATACATGTATTATAGAACAAGCCTATTCCTTATTTCTCCTATTACCTTTCACTACATGAATAAATCACCAAGTAAGCAAATGCATAAAAGGGGCTCCCTTCTTTGCTTTAGCTTTGAGATGGGCAAAAGGCATACCATGAATGTGGCCTTTTTGAAATTAGTGGGGAATAAGTTTACGAATCGACGAGAAGATTCAAAACGGATGTAACGGTTTACATCTACACGCTTTTAGAAGCGAGATTCAACCTGTTTTTGTCGAGGAAGTAATCACATGGGTGTTCTCTTGGTTTATGTTATAAATGCTGGCCAAGTGCTTTGTTCCTTGTGACTTTTCCCTGGCGATGCGTCATCTCAGGGCACTAAGGGCGGATGCGGTCCCGACTGGTGCAGCTTCTACGTTGAATTGAGTTGTATGCAGGGTGTGGCAAAAGTAGGTTTACAGTTGTGAGTATGCAAAACACAGAGCTTATTCTTGTATTGTCATTTATTGTTTTATTTTTCATAATGAACAACTGTGTCCACTGTTGGCCCACCCTGTATGTGCCAGTTAATTTATAGTTTTGTTTTTTTTTTAAAAAGTGATACACTGAGGTTGACACTAGATTCCCTAAACCATGCTATGTTCTAGCTTTGGCCTGAGTGGTGTAATGCCCTGTACAGAAGGGGACGTATTTGCAGAGAGAGGAACTTATCCAGGGTCTGTTGTTGTGGTCAGTGAGTTGGGGTGCAGCTGAAGCGCAGCAGAGGAGTGCCTTACTCTCCATTGGCGAATGCTGAAAGGCCCTGTGTGATGGGCCCTCAGTGCTTATGGCTCTGAGCTCTGGGGTCAAAGTCAAGATTTCACATTATTTGGATTTTCCCTGTGCTTAGAATATTTCTGCTCTCAGCCCACTCCTTGTCCTAATCACCCCCATCTATTCATTCTGTTTATTAAAATAGTAAACATTATTGGATGATAACAACATGAAGATGAAATACTGCATAGTTTTTAGCCTGGAGGAAGGCAGGAGGAAGGGATGAGGGGAAGAATGGAGTAAGAGAGAGACAGGTTTCAATGAACACCTGCTGGGTACAGATGATGACTCAGATTGCTTAATGCATGAACTCCTTCCATTCTCATAAGAACGTATGAAGTACATGCCATATCCTTTACCTTAGATGTGGAAGTTAGAATGATTAAGTCGGACACGCTCAGAGACACTTGGTATTTGCTGTCATCTTTTGACACCTCAGCTCACACAGTATGTCTTGTCCTGACCTCCCAGAATGATTTAGTCTGAGCACTGTTGGTTACAAGCAATAGAAGCCCATTTATAACCAGTTGAAGAATAAAACGAGATATTGACATTATTGTCTCATACAACAAGAGAGTCCAGGGGTATAGCTGACCTCAGAGGCATCCCTGAACATCACCGCTCAGCTTTTCCTTTTAGTTTGGCCTCATTCTGCACACGGGTTCCTTTATGAGAGAAGTGGAAGAAGAACATAGGTCCCGATAGCTCTAAGCTTGCATCATCTTAATTTAGCAAGTTGAAAGGAAAATGAGAGTCCCCACCTCACCCCCCCCAAAAAAAAATGGGTGCCTCTCCCTGCAAGAGAAATGTATAGTCTCCCTTTCTAACTCTGCCCCAGAACATGACTTTCTTGGACCCAAGAGGTAAGTTTTCTCTACCGGGAGGTAAATTTTTTTAAAAATATATTTTATTGATTTTTTACAGAGAGGAAGAGAGAGGGATAGAGAGTTAGAAACATCGATGAGAGAGAAACATCGATCAGCTGCCTCTTGCACACCCCCTACTGGGGATGTGCCCGCAACCAAGGTACATGCCCTTGACCAGAATCGAACCTGGGACCCTTGAGTCCGCAGGCCGACGCTCTATCCACTGAGCCAAACCTCCCAGGTTTCAGCAACTGGGAGGTAAATTTAAGAGCCAGTGTGTGGTTCATCATGTTCCCCCCTCCCCATCTCTGGGATTAGGGAAGCATATGCAGATCAGGGTTCGGAGGGACTGTAATGAGCAGTATCTCTGTTTTCTCATGATGAAAGTGTATCTATACTTTGCTGTTTTGGGGTGCTCAGATTTTCTGGCTGGTTGTTATCATAACATAACCCAGACTGTCCTGGGTAGCTGTAGATTAAGGAAGGATACTCGCCTGTCTGGCTCGGGTGCAATACCCATCCTTTGTACATTGACTGTGGCCAGGTAGGTGACATATGGGGTGATAGCCCAAAGTGGAAACAACCCGAATGTTCATCAACTGATGAATGGACAAGTGAAATGCATAAAATTGAATGTTCTTTGGCAATAAAAATAAATGAAGTACTGATTCATGCTACAGCATGGATGAAACAAATGCTACATAAAAGCGGTATACTTCCATCTGTATGAAATGTTCAGAATAGGCAAATCTGTAGAGGCAGAAAGCAGATTAGTACTGACTTGGGACTTCCTGAAGGGGTTTGGGGATGGTAGCTAATGGGTATGGGGGTTGTTTTGAGTGATAGAAATGATCTAAAATTGATTGTGGTGATAGCTGCATAGCCCTATGCATATAATAATATGATTTAAATTGACCACTTTAAATGAGCAAATTGCCTAGCATGTGAATTATATTCCAATACAGCTGTTACAAAATAATGGTGGGGGTGGGGTCTTGAGCACCTGTGGCTTTTTTAAAGCTCCCCAGGCAATTCTGAGTCACAGTAATTGTTTAAAACTACTAGTGTAGATGGACCAAACTAACCCATCTCTCCTGTCTTACACATTAAGAGACCAGCTGGTTGGGAGGGGTGGGATGTGGGTAGGGGCAGTCAATAATCTATCTTCATAGCTCATGAACAATTTCATTCCTGTTTTACATCACCCGACTTTGCTTAAAAGACCACCTGGATGCAAGAAATAACACTGGTCATGAAGGTTTTGAGAATATTAAGTTAATGTCAACTCAGCATTGACTCAAAGATAGTTGACCAAATTTACTCTGGTAAAGAGTAGAAAGAAACTAAATTTAGGACATGATCATGGTAAGATAAATGGCAATGCCACGAGAGGGAGCGAGAAGTTGTACTCATTGATGATAAATTCCGCATTTACTTGACATAAATGGGTTTTCATCAGATTGTTCCACATGAAAATATATGTTTGGGGATATGGTGTTTGGTTTTACAGTTACACTCTTGAGATTTTTTTACATCTACTTATAATTTTTAACAGTTTTTTTTGAATCATCACCCAAGGATATGTTTTTTTATTGATTTGAGTGGGGGGGCGGGGAGATAGAGAAACATCTATGTGAGAGAGAAACATTAATTGGTTGCCTCCCACCTGCGCCCTGATATAATGTTTTCACATTCAAAATATATCATTATATCTGATTTTGAGAAGACATCTTTGTGCACATGTTTGTGTGTTTGGCAGGTTGATATCTTAGAATATGAATAATCCAAAGATAAAACTACTAACTTCCATAGCATTTTTAATACTCCAAGTTTTTATTTTAAATATAAACTATTACTTTTCAACATGAGAAATTATATTCTCTAGGTTTAAGAATTCTTTCCTTGGGCATGAAAGTTTTTGGTCATTTGAAAGACTGTTAAGTTGCTGTTTCACAGAGTGGTAGGGTACAGAAGTTGTTGGAGTCCTAGTATGTTTATATTGATACTAGAGGCCTGGTGCACGAAATTCATGCACTCGGGTAGGAGGGGTCCCCCAGCCTGGCCTGTGCCCTCTCACAGTGTAGGAGCTCCGCGATCAATTGCCCCAAAGAGGTAGGCCCTGCCCACCCATCCAGGGCTCCTCGATGGATTGCCGCAAAAAGGTAGGCTGGAACCGGGAGTCCTGCCTCTGTGCAGCACCAGGCTTCACAACTTGGTGAGCTGCCTGCCCAGCCTTCTCCATGGTGTGTGGGGCCGTGGGACCCCCAGGCCTGGCCATGTGAAGCGGCTGCCGGGCCCCGCCTCTGCACCATGCATGCAATGTCAAGTCCCTGCCTACCTGTGTGTGCCCGCTGCGCATGCAGCCTCCTGGTGATATATTGTGGGATTGTGATAGCATGAGGGCATCACAGTGTGAGGGTGTGAGGACCACCTAGGCTATTATTAGTATAGATATGCAAATATAGCTTTGATTAGACAAATATTTCTTTTCTTTTTTTTTTTAAATATATTTTATTGATTTTTTCACAGAGAGGAAGGGAGAGGTATAGAGAGCCAGAAACATCGATGAGAGAGAAACATTGACCAGCTGCCTCCTGCACACCCCCTACCGAGGATGTGCCCGCAACCAAGGTACATGCCCTTGACCAGAATCGAACCTGGAACCCTTCAGTCCGCAGACCGACACTCTATCCACTGAGCCAAACCGGTTTCAGCTAGACAAATATTTCTACAAAGCTTATTATGGAGACATATCAGCCCCTTCTCTCAATTCTTTCAACTCTATTTACCATTTCCTTGGTCCAATAATATAGTTATGCTGCTACTTCCTACTTTTCTGTGTTGGGCGTTATCTCCAGACTTACCACCTTAGAAGACAGGGAAAGGTCTCTTTACCCACAACTCTAATACGTACATTTAAAATAGTCTCATCTTCCTACGATAATTATGTGATCATTTTGTAGATATAAATCTTCCATGTTTATATTGTTACTAGTGGCCCAGTGCACAAATTTGTGCATGAGTGGGGCCCGGCCAGCCTGGCCCCTGATCGGGGCCCAATCAGGTCTGGGCTGGCTGGGGGGAGGAGCTGAGGGTGATTGGCCAGTGGGCCCCACCCCCTATTGGGGTGGGGGGCGATCAGGGGTGGAGCTGCCTCGGGGGAGGGCCCTCAGGTGGTTGGCCAGCCATCCCTGCCCCTGATCAAGGTGCGGGGGTTGATCTGGGGTGGGGCTGGGCATGGGGAGGGGCTTCAGGAGGTTGGCTGGCTGGCCGCACCCCAGTTGGGGTAGGGAGGCAATCAGGGGTGGGGTCGGTGGGGGGGAGGGGTCATAGGAGGTTGGCTGGCTGGCTCCACCCCCCATCGGGCCATTTCACTGGCCACAGTGGATGTCAAGGTGACCAGTTGTTCCGGTCATTCTGGCATTCCCGTCATTCTGGTGTTCCAGTTGCTGGCTTTTTATACAGTATACTAGTACATACAGTATATAGATGGCTTTAATAAACACTAATATTTGAAGATCCATGTAATTATCATATTTCCTTTGTTTTGTCTTTTTCTTTCCCTGGTGATGATAGCTCCTTTTTTTGTTTTGTTTGTGTGTTTGCTTTAGTTTTATGTGGGGTTTTTAAAAATTAATTTATCTTTAAACTCTGAGGAGTGTGAGCAGCAGCCAGAAGCTGGGAGAGAGGCATGGGGTGGATTCTCTCTCAGACCCTTCTGAAGGGACCAACTCATCTACTCATTTCTTGACTTTGGACTTCTGGCTTCCAGGAGCCTGAGATAATAAATCTCTGTTGTTCTAACCCACCCCGTGGGTGGTCATTTGTTCCAGCAGCCCTGGGAAATGACAGGGTGTGTGTTTCTGAGTGAAGCATCTTCCAGTCATGCAAATGACCAGCCTGGCTGCCAGCCTTCTGTGAACTGAAGCTGAGGTGGCTAGAGTCTTAGTATTCAGTACAAACCCTTTCTCTGCACCCCCCATATTTATCATGGTACCCTCACCTCAGATGCGTGTGGCTTCATCTAGTCCGAAAGCCCTCAGTTTCACCTTTTCTAAAATAGAAGTCTCCAATCTTTGGCCGATGAGGGTGGTGGAGACGATGGGTTGCCCTGCTGTCAGGAGTGGATGTAGAATCTGTCTGCTTAGGGTCCCATTTCTCAGGTGACAAGAATCAGATTCCATACATCCTCACATTCTTTGCTCCTACTCTATGTCATTCCCTGCTCAGACCTTTATAAAATGTCTGTGTTTTCATTTCAGTGTTTCTTAGGGAAGGAATTATGTGTTTGGTGCACTACCTTTAACTAGAGCCACAGATAGGTTTTCACCCTATGGACTAAGCATCTGTGTTTCTTGTGAAATGACAGTATCTTCTAGCACATGTCGCAGCCCCTTTCTTGCCAACTTCTTCAGATTTCACTTTTCATTTCTACCCTTTCTTTTTCATATATATTCTTAAAAAAACATACATTTATATACATATATATATGTATATACACATATATGTATATATATGTATATGTGTGTGTGTGTATGTGTGTGTGTGTGTGACCTCCTGGTTCATAGGTCAATACTCAATCACTGAGCCACACTGGCTGGGCTTATATCTGTTCTTAACTTCAGGCTTTACAGTTACTGTAGCAGGAAAATCTGTGCTCAAAAATATTTTTATTCTTTTCAAATGCTAATTGAGTTACTACCTCTGTTTGCTGTGTTTTGTGATTCCAGATAGACAGTATACATCAAATCACCACTCCAAGTTTATAATGTCCTCAAAATACCATAAAAATGAAGACGGAAACAGAATGCTTGAGTATATTTCAATATCTTCCTGTGAGAACAATGCAGTTTGTTTGTCATTCTGGTGGAAACCATTATTGTGGAGAAAATGATGGGCTTGAAAATAGATGGGTTTGTAAAAGTATCAATCTATAATAATAAAAGTGTAATATGCAAATCAACCAACTGACCAAACAGCAGAATGACCGTCTGGACGACCACACTATGTCACGCACTGGTGCCAGGCCAGCCAAGGCGGGTGTGATGCAAATAGTCAGGGGGCCTCGCCATTGCCCCACTATTGCCTCACAGAGGGAGGAGCCACAGCTGGGTGGGTGGGGCTGGGTGGGTGGGGCTGGGTGGGTGGGCCCTCCCTCTGCTGAGCCCCATAATCGATGGCCCCAAAGAGGGAGGCCCAGGCCACTGGCCAGTGATGGTGTGGTGGGTGTGTGGGGCCAGCCAGCGATCGCCCCACAGAGGGAGGCCCAGGTCAGCCAAGCAATTGAACCCCATGCCTGTCGCCTGTAGAGGGAGGCAATCAGTGGCCAGGGAGGTGGGTGCAGCGCTGCACAGATGGCAAGCAGTGGCAGGGGCAGGGGCAGGGCCAGCTGCCGGCAGCTGGGGGAAGGAAAGCGCTGATAGGCCCTTATTGATGGCCAGGCATAGGGACCCTACCCAAGAGGACCCGGATTGCGAGAGAGCACAGCCTGGGCTGAGGGACACCCTCCCTCCAATGCACAAATTTCATGCACCGGGCCTCTAGTTGTATAATAAGAGCAGGTTCTATTCACACACACATACACACACACACACACACACACACACACACACACCATACACAATGCACACACACATACTTTAGTGAGTATTAAAAGTGGGAGAGTAGTAGGATTCTATTGATTTTACAAATGAGAAAACCCAGTCAGAGAGAGCTCATGAGTGGGCCCAAGGTCACATAACAAGTCAATGACGTAACTGGAAGCGCATATGGTAGCCTGGCACAGAGACAGGGCTAAATACATGTAGTTGATATTATTATCAATATTGTTGTTTGACATTGTAAAAATATAACTTTAAAAAATTACATTAGATACATTTGGATCATATTGGCTGAGCTCCATCAAAAATTGTATTATTTTTATATTATGCCTTCATTTTCTTTTTAATCCTCACCTGAAGACATGTTTATTGATTTTAGAGAAAGAGAAAGGGAGAGAGAAACATGAACGTGAGAGAGAAACATTGATCATTTGTCTCTCATGCTCGCCTCAACTGGGGATTGAACTCGAAATCTGAGTATGTACCCTGACTGGCAATCAAACCTGCAACCTTTCAGTGTCTAGGACAATGCGTCATCCTATTAGGCCACACAGCCAGGGCCATTATACCTTCATTTTTATCAAAGGATAAGAGTGATATGTAATGTGCTTCTACATCTGCTCTAAAAAAGTGATTTTTTGCAATATTTTTTGTTAAAGTCTGCAGAATTTCCTTAGTAAAGAAACTCAAGAACATAACTTTTTGTTTTTAGACTTTAGGTTCAAAGAAGACAAACAAATACAAAGTAAAATAGAAATATACTCCCTTGGAGAAATTGCTTTGTGGTCTCCATTTTGATCACAAGTGTTGTGAATGTGCTTTATTATCATTACTAGAGGCCCAGTGCACAGGATTAGTGCACTGGTGGGGGGCATGGCCTGCGGGGATTGGCCCACTGTGGGAGCACCACTCCTCCCAGTCTGCTGAGTGGCTGTGAACCTGCCCTCTGAGCAGCTGCTCCCTGGTCCGGTATCTTCCGTGAAGCTGGAGCACTTGCCTCTCCAGGGGACCCGGTTGGGTCCAGGCCCAGGGACAATAGCACTGAGAGGTGGTGGAATAGGCCTCAGTCCCTTGGTGGCCACGAACCTGCCTCCCAGCCTCCGGGGTCAGCTCTGCAAGCCTGGTGGTAGCACTGTGTATCCTGCGGGCATCCAGAGGAGATGGCAGGGAGCGAGGAGGAGGAGCCTGGGGTGAGGAGGTGAGGATCACAGCCCGGGTTTCTGCCTGTTGGCCTGGGGTTCGCAGTGGGAGCAGCCGCTCATCCAGGTCAGCCAAGTGGCACTCCCACTATGGTAGCGCACTGACCACCAGGGGCATCTCCTGCGTTGAGCATCTGCCCCCTGAAGGTCAGTGCACATCATAGCAATTGATCGACTGGTCATTCCACCATCAGTCGCTGGGCTTTTATTATATAGGATTATTATTATTATGTTTTCCCCTGCAGCTCAGTCTCAGGAGGACAGACAGTTGCCCCTGGGCACCTGGGGAAGCCAGGGCATGTTCTGTATCTTTGAAGGACTATGTCCTTTCCTAGTGATTCCAAATAATGAAACTACTTTTTTACTTCCCTGGCTGAGAGTATATAGTCTAACCATGATCACAGTCTATAATTTTATAGGCAAATCATCCTCTGGTTTGGGCACTTGTAAAATTTCAGGTTTTATATGTATCTTAGTTCATTTACACTGCCATAATAAAACACCATAGACTAGGTGACTTATAAACAATACCAATTCATTTCTAACAGTTCTGGAGGCTGGAAATCCAAGTTCAAGGCACCAGCAAGTTCAGTGTCTGGTGAGAGCCCACTTCCTGGTTCACAGGTGGCTGTCTTCTTGCTGGGTCCTCACATGTAGGAGGGGACAGGGAGTTCTCTGGGGTCTCACTTATAAGAACACTCACCCAGTTCATGAGGGCTCCATCCTTGTGACCTAATCACCTCCCAAAGGTCTTACCTTCAAATACCATCATACTGGGGGGAGGATTTCAACATGTAAATTTTGAAGGGATGTGAACATTCAGTCTATATGGAAGGGAATAATCAAAAAAGTATATGTGATATCATTATTTAACTTGAACTGCAGAGTCAATCTGTAATATAAAGTTCTAAGTGTGTAATGTGCTCACTAAGAGAGCTGAGTGACAGAGTATATATATATATATATATATATATATATATATATATACCCTTGCCTGAAAATTATTAGCCATTTTCTAGGGGAAGAGTTCATAATATGAACCTTAATATATGTAAGGTCATGAGTGTCTACATACAGGTGAATGTCCACCATTGGGTCTTACTGTAGAAATAGTAGATTATATTCATGTGCTATTACACCTAGTATAAACATTTCTGATTTTTGATTCTGTTTCCTCAAAATTATTACAGTGATTATTTTAATATTGATTATTGTTACTGAGTTGGACAAGGTAGTATCCAAGTGTGTCTGAGAAATATAAAGTCATGGTGAGTTAAAAATTGAAGACATCTTTGAGCTCGTTAACTTGAATTACTTTATTGTATATCAGAAGAAAAGGAGACAAAAGTAGGAACAAATTAGATGGTTTTCTGTAGGCCACAATGTTGCTAGAGGCTCCCTTTGTGATTTTTGTTGTTGTTGTTCACTACACTTTCTACTGGGTTATGAACACAGGCACACCTCATAATACAAAATGCACGTGAAAGCAAATCAAATTTTGGTATGAAGTTACTGGCAACTGCCAGCCAGTAGCCTTGCGCCCCTTCGCATTGCATTGACCTCACAACAATAGAACCCTGCCTTTGTTTCTGGTAAAATTTTATGATACGTTTCTATTTGATATAAAATATGATTTTTACTTTATGTTGACAATTGAACAGTGTTGATGAGCAGGAATATGGACATGCCATGGAACTGAGCTAACCCATTAATAATGAGATTCCCTATAATGCCCTCAAAATAATTTGCACCTAGTGTCATAATTCAGACAGGTACAGAGAAGACAGGTAGCATGATGGGGTAATGATTTATAGATTAACCTTCCTTCTCCACCAAGTAACTTCATGAACTTCCCTGGGAAAAACTCCAGGCAAAATCTTCTTGCATAGAAAAGGAGATGTGAACAATTTTTCTTATAGCAACATAATGATTAATACCAAGAGCAGGGAAGTAATTTCTACGCATTAAACCACAGGGCTAAAAACATGAAGAAGACTGATATATATGACTAAATCAAAATTTAAAATGGCCAGGCCAGAATGTCTCAGTGGTTGAGCATTGACCTATGAACTAGGAGGTCATGGTTTGGTTCCTGGTCAGGGCACAAGCCTGGGTTGCAGGCTCGATCCCCAGTGGGGGGCGTGCAGGAGGCAGCCAGTCAATGATTCTCATCATTGAGGTTTCTATCTCTCTCCCTCTCCCTTCCTCTCTGAAATCAATAGACAAATATGTTTTAAACAACTTTTTAAATGCCTACATAATAAAGAATTCCATGGATAAAATGAAATAATACAGGACAGGGGCAAATATTTACGACAAATAAAAAGGTGTTAGTTTTCTTAATTTCATTTTTATTATGATGCAGACACTAAAATAGAAAACCCGGCATAGAAGCCCAGGGCATTTTAGAAAGGCAGATATAGAAATGGCCAGTAGACATATGAAAAGAAAATGTTCTTTACTCATTAATATAAATAATAACAGCATCCCATTTTCTGATTGTAGCTTTTCAAAGTAAATACAATGAAGTGTTGAGGAGTATGTACTGTTACAGGAGTATCAATTGGTATAGGCTTTGGGAGGTGACCTTGGCCAAATATATGAGATACCTTTATATCTTTGACTAAGAAGCTATATATCTCGTAATCTTTTAAATTAAAAAATCAGAGCTGAGTCCACAGTTTTTAGAACCAGGATATTGCTATACCTGCCAAATTAACATAATGAAAATTAAAGAAACTCAAATGTTCAAAAATAACATGTCATATGATTAAATGTAATGTAGTCAATTATAAGAGTATTAAATGACATGAAATTTGAGGATATGTTTTAGGTGAAAAAATACATTACAACATTGTGGGAAGTGGAAATGCAGGGAATTAAGTCCTGATCCATGTTTTTTAATATTTTAATGACTACATGCACATTGTTATAATGATAAAGTATTACTTAATAATTTCAAACATGCACTAAACTTTCCTAAAACCCATGGGACTCTAGTATAAAATAAACGAAGGAAATGAGTGGGTGTGTATAGATTCCTTTTATAAAAGTAAATTTTGGTGTTGACCAGCAGGTGGCAGTAGTAAACAAGCAGTGCTTTAGGAATGAGGCGCCGGACTTGGAAGTCTCACCTTCTTCCTACTTATGTGGAATCATAACCATAACAGCAGGGCGATGTCTTTTGGTTTGTAATCATTCGTGTGTTTAAATCATAATTAATTTTTAAATATAAATATACTCAGAGATCAAGAGTCAAACAAAACACCCTTGGAGTGATTTCTAGTACTATTAAGAGGGAAAGCAGAATCTATATTTTACATGCTTCAAAAAAAATCATTAAATTTAGAAGTTCATAATAATTTTTTAGAAATATATTTCTTTATTGATTTCAGAGAAGAAGGGAGAGATAGAAACATCAATGATGAGAATCATCCATCAGCTGCCCCCTGCACGCCCCTTACTGGGAATCAAGCTCACAACCCAGACATGTGCTGTTGGCCGGAATCGAACCGGGGACCCTTCAGTCTGCAGGCTGACACTCTATCTACTGAGCCAAACCGGCTAGGGCCATAATAATTTTTTAAACCCAGGCCTAAACACACACACACAGAGTTTGGTGTAAAATTACTATTATTTTATACTGCATTTCAAATCTGGTGAATAATTATGCATTTATGAAGGGGACAATGGAAGGTTTCTTGCTTTGAGGTTTGTTTGCAGTGACTGGTGGTATAGCTAAGACTGATTTTCCTAGAATACACTATGTCTCTCAGTTCCCTTTAAGGAAGGATGCATACAACAAGAGCAAATTTATGGAAGTTTCCAGTGATCACTTTTGATTTTCTTAACTTGAACTTAGAGCTCTGTACTCAACTAGGTAAGTTTGTGATAAATTGGCTTGCCTTGGTACTTGTCACACATTGGTGTATCCTTTTGTTACATCATGAGTATTTTTCAGATCAATTTCTGAATCAAATCCTGTTTATTAAGCTCCCACCGTATCTATTTTCTCTAGAGCAGGAGAACAATGATGGCTGTTTTATATATTTCAAGGCATATCATTTTATTTTGTAAATCTGCTCTCCGCCCAGACTTGAGAGCTTTTTTAATAACTGTATTTTACAGTAGAAAATAAACTGAGACTGAGGGGGCTCATTGCATGTTGGGTCACAGAATTTATAAGTATTGTAACTGGAAGTAAAACCAGCTGCAGTGACCACTCTCATCCCAGCCATCAACCTCTCACCTGAACTGCTCCCTCACCCCAACTCCTGGATTTCTCTCAGGCCCCAAATTCTTCCAACCCCACTGCTCTCCTCTAATCCCAGGGAGCCTGTGCTCTGCTTTAAATGTAAACCAGCTCTGCCCGAGGCCTGCAGGCAACTCTCCCAGGGCTTCCTATCCTCCTGGAATAAAAGTGCCTAGAACAAGCACGTCAAACTCGAAGGCTAACATAGGCCAAATAAACAAGGCATGTAGCCCACGGACCACAATTTTGACATGCTTGGCCTAGAATAATGGCCAGTAGGCGGTGGATGCTCAGTAAAGTTTTATTTACATAAACGGGTGAATGAATAAAGAAAACCGGCCTTTCTGACTCCCTGCCCACTACTCCATGGGACCATTTTCCCAGGAGTGAGGGTTAGGACCTTTGCTTGGTGATGCCAGCCTCGGGAATGGGTACATTACTTGGTGCCCTTGCTAGCTGTTTGCTTTTCTCTCAATCTCTGTAAATGAGACCATCATAACCTTTACTTTATCTACTTTATTAAGTTGTAGAAAGAGCAAAATAGAAGATCTATACTAATAAAAGGGTAATATGCTAATTAGACCTGGTCAACCAGCCATCTTCCAGACGTCTGACTTCCTTCCAGACAGAGACATGGTGGTTGTGACTGAGGCAGAGAGGGCCATTGGGGGCGAGATCAGACTGTCTGGGGTGGGTAATTGGGGGCGATCAGGCAGGCAGAGGCAGTTAGGGGTGATCAGGCCGGCAGGGGAGGGCCGTTGGGGGTGAGATTAGGCTGGCACGGGAGAGCAGTTGGGGGCAACCAGGCTGGCAGAAAAGGGCAGTTGGGGGCAACCAGACCAGCAGGGGAGAGCAGTTGGAGGCCAGATCAGGCCAGCAGCGAAGGGCAGTTGGGGGCAACCAGGCTGGCAGGGGAGGGCAGTTGGGGGCGAAATTAGGCCGGCAGGGGAAGGCAATATCAGGCGATCAGGCAGGTAGTCAGAGGGGTTAGGGGCAATCAGACAGTCAGGCAGGTGAGCGGTTAGGAGCCAGTGGTCCCAGATTGTGAGAGGGATGTCCGACTGCAGGTTTAGACCCATGGGGATTGGATCTAAATCAGCAGTCGGACATCCCCCAAGGGGTCCCCGATTAGAGAGGGGGCAGGCTGGGCTGAGGGAACCCCCACTCCGTGCATGAATTTTGTGCACGGTGCCACTAGTATTTTCATAAAATCTCTCTAACTTGTGAGAAATGGAGCAAAACAGTCATTGTTATCTGATGATTTTAGGTTCACGCATTGGGCACGTTTGCTTTAGAAGGGCAGAGATGGCAGTAAAGGAGAGCCTGGGACATTTATTTTCAGACTTGAGGGAGGGTGAGACAGTGCATCTGGGAGCCCAGGATTTTGAAGACACGTGAACTTGCATGCAAGTCTTTGCTCAATTTCTTGCAACGGAAGTGGTTTGGGGCAATATTCGGACGCTCTGGGTCTCAGTTATCTTTGTGTAAAGTGGTGCATCTGAAGCTGCCTCGAGGGTTATTGTGGAGATGGTAAGTGAGGTTGGTGCTTGTCAGGCACAGGGCTTTAGTGTTATTGCAAGTGGGACGGCCTGGGATAAACCCTGTAGAACCCAGTGATCACATTCTCTCATTTTTACAAAATGTGTTGTTCAGATCACCACCTGCGATATCGACAGGAGGACACCCGAGTGTCCCGTCATTCCACTCCTCCTCTCATTCCTGTATAATCCCAGAACCTGTACCCACAGAGAGTTAGTTCCACGTCAAAGCCAAGTGGAGAACTACAATCCTCCTCCACTGCCTCTATTACATGTTTTCGCCACATGGTGTCGCTGTTGCAGATGGCCTAATAAAAACAGCCACTGTTTTACTTTGTTTCTTTCCTAACCGGCTCCCTGCAGTTCACTGCGCAGCTTACACTCTGGGGTGTCTGCTCTGTCCCCACAGGCTCATCTTCATTTACCCACAGCCTGGTGCTGAGGTCCCTGGGGGGCTCCTGAGGTACTCCAGCATCCACCACAAGCTGGTGCTGAAGAATGAGCCCTCCTCCATGACCCCTGAGGTCCACGCTGAGCTAGGCTTCCCCTCCTGACTCATCTCCTGGAAGTAATTCCTCTCTGCCAAGCAGTCCCTGACTCAGAATTGCCCACCTTCCCCACAGCAACCAACTCTGCATAAGGAGGCGAGGAAATCGCTTTTGCTAAACACAAGCGTGTATGTGCGTGCACACTCGCGTATCTTTTATCATTACCTTCTCCCAGAGCTGTGCACATTCTTTTGCATAATTAATAAGGCCACTCAAGTGACCTTATAAGACAAAAAAGATTAGATTCTCTTGATAGTAAAATGACTAGAGAAACAACAACCTGCCCATCCTAAATTGCTATTAATATTGTTACTAGTTTAACTGTCACAGTGACAGATTAGTCACCGATAATAGCTCAACTTGTAATTTTGTGGGGAGACGCTGCCACAAGTAGGCACGGCTGTGATGTGGGTCTCAGAGCGTCACTGCTTTAATACAGAGCTTTTAATGAGAGGAACGCAAGGGAAATAAATTGAACCTCCAGGACAAGCTCTCCTTCTCAGAGGCTCACAAATGACTCTCTTCAATGCCTATGCTCTCCACATCTCCTCTTCAGGGGAGGCCTGGGCAAGACAAAAGAAGGCAGGGCAGCAGGTTGCTCATCTTCCTCTGTTCTGAGCCTGAGGAGGATCCCGTGGGGCCCAGGTCGAGCAGAAGCCTCAGCTCATCTTCAGGAGCCAATTCACCATCTCCCAGTGTCTTCTGGGAGCCAGGGCCTTGGTTGACAGTGGTTTATATATTCACGGTTCTGATCCTGGCCAGACATGATTAATCACCACATACTATGGTTACACATACAACACACTTTATTTCACTTTTATATTAAAAAAAAAATCACCGAAAATTAAGGCCCTAGTGTCATTAAATAGCCTGAGGCTCTTCCTTCTTCCACTTTCTCTCCAAATCAGATTAGCTCATTTATGAACTTTCTCATTGGACTTTTCTTTTTCTCTTTCAGTTGCCAACTCAGCTCATTAATGGGTACTTACTCTGTGTTGCCACCTTTATCCTTTGCTTTTAATCCTAAACTTCGGAGTTTGTCTCCCTGGATGGCATTATAGTCTTTCCTAGAATTGCCAGTCTGCCCCCCTCTCTTTTCTCCACACAATTGTCTGAAATAATGCACTTGTTATCTCCAGCCACTGTGGAAAATGCGTGCTTATCATCCATAAAGGCCTTTCATTCCTGCAGGTCTGTAAAACTTCTGTAATAAATTGAATCTCCTCTTACTGTTTTCTCCCTATCATCCTGGCTGTACCTGAACAATCAGGCTGTTCATTACTAAACCGTATAATCATATTGAGACCAAGTGATCTAGTTGCATAAGTATTCTTCTGAGCTGGAGTTCCTGGCACTCGAGCCATTTCCTAGCAAACCTATTATAACTCACAGGCTGCTTCCAAATTCTGAATGCTGGCTCAAGCTTCTTTCTTCAAACCATAAAAAGCAAACCTGGGAGTTTTTACAATTTGAGACACATCAAAGATTGTTTTTCTTCATCTTGCCACCTTCAATTTTCAATGAAAAGAAGGATGTATGTACAGAAGCTGAAACAAAAAAATTTGGCATCTAATGTAGAAAAAACACTCTATTTGTGTTCTTTAACCTTCAGAATCACCAACTGTGCAAGGTTAGCTTTTATTATCCCCTTCTGCTTAGAAGAAATGAGACTTGGAGAAAAGAAATACTTGCCCGAGATTAATCAGCTCAGGGCACAGACCCAAGCCCTCTGGACCTACCACTGCCAACTAATGCCTGGCTCCCAGAAGACACTCAAAGGTGGTGAGTTTACTTTTTAGACCAGCTACGACTTTTGCTTCTCACTTCTGAATGGGCTCTTATTCTGAACGGAATAATGTTCAATGGCTGGGAGTTCAAAATGTAAAACAATTATTTTTATTCAGTAAAAGAGAAAAAAGAATGATGAACCTTCATTGTTGGAAGAGAGTGAAGCCAGGTGTATTGGTTAGTTATAACAAGGCTGACCTAGAAGTCCTTTTTGTCTCTAAGTGCAGCCATAATTGGCAGCAACTTGTGTATAATAAACACCGGATGGCGTAGGCTGTTATGTAAGAGAACTACACAGCCCTGGGCTTTGATTATTAAGACACACAGTCAACAACAATAGTTAAAATGACACTGGGAAAGATAGATAATCGGGGCAATGTTCTCATTTCAGTGGTGTGAACTCAACCATAATGCTGGGATTGTTATCTCGAAAACCTGTGCTTGTCAGGGATGCATTCCTCAGTGTCCTGACAAATAAGCAGTTAGATCAATGGTGCAGCCATCGACTCATTCTAGAAGCAATTATTAAGCATTCACTGTGTACTAAGCACTGTTCTAGATGGGAGAACTTATACCCAGTCTATGATCTAGGGATGATAGTCATTGAACATGGGAATACTCAAATCCTCACAGGAATCTTCCCATTCCAATTATATCTCTCTTGACATCCCCTTCCAATATTCTGAGGTCTCCCTTCCTATATCACTGAGAGAAAGTTCGATTACTGGTGAAAGAATGTTATTGCCCATGGATAAAACATTTAAATGTTGGCCCATGGATGTCATCTTTAGGTATAATAAACTGTTAAATGTAGTAGGCTTTAACACTTCAAAGTAAAATAAAATGATGGTTTCCTTGCTTGCTTGTTCTATTTTGGTGGTTGAAAACTAGTTTACTTGGCTTTGCTCTGAGGCTCATCTTACCAATTTCTGTTCAAAATTGATTTTACTTCGTATTATATAAATTGACGCCGATACAGATTTACTGTAACAGGGTCTGGGGAGACCAAGACAAGGAACACAGTGAATATAAAATGGGCAACTGATTACAAGGCCATGTGGTAATCGAAAACATAAGCAATATAGTTATATAATATAGAAAATGTAAGTATGAATTTAGTTTAGATAAAGATTTGCGTGTTTCTTACTGAGAAAATGGATGAGAGTTTGAGGAAAGGCAAAGCATGAGCCATGGAGAAAACTTAAAGAGGAAAGATAACAAATTCTGATCTCTGCATCACTCTCATCAGGTGCTGTCCAGGAGGGTCCATGGGGCTAATGTGCACTTGACATGTCATTGGTCTGAATTGAGATGTGCTGTAAATGTAAAATGTACACACCGATTTCAAAGTCTTAATACAAAAATGGTAAAATAGCTCACTGATAGTTGTTTGGCATTGATTATATAATAAAAGGATATTCTGGGTACATTGCATTAAATAAAATACATTATTAAAATTAATTTCACCTGTTTCTTATCTTTCAAAATATGTCTCGTAGAAGAGTGAAAATTCCCTGTGTGGCGCCTATTATACCTCTGTTAGCGTGGTTCTCGTGTATTTCCATCAGTCATTTTGGGGATAATTGTATATAGATATTTCTAATCCATTGTTTACATTTAAGATGATATCATAAATATTTTTCTCAAACCATGACTATTGAATAGCTTCATAAAAATATGTCTTATGAACAGCCAGTGTGTGCATAACCTCAGTAGTTGTTCTGCTCTCATTCAGCCAAGTAGGTCACTTCCAATTGGCAAAGTAAGAAATATTTTTTAGCCGTAACTGGTTTGGCTCAGTGGATAGAGCGTCAGCCTGCGGACTGAAGGGTCCCAGGTTCGATTCCGGTCAAGGGCATGTACCTTGGTTACGAGCACATCCCCAGTAGGAGGTGTGCAGGAGGCAGCTGATTGATGTTTCTCTCTCATTGATGTTTCTAACTCTCTATCCCTTTCCCTTCCTCTCTGTAAAAAAATCAATAAAATATAAAAAAAAGAAATATTTTTTAAATGAATTTACTTTTAACTATTACCACCTCTCTTTCCCTCTCCCCTCCTAGGAGTACATTTGAAAAATATAAGTCTAGAAGAAGTAATCAAATTTTATATAGTCTCATTACAGGAAACATTTACTTTTACTGTTGTGGTGTACTTCCTTTCAGATGTTCATTTTTTGCTGTTTTGGTTTATTGTTTTACAAAATTTGAATTTCCATTCTTCTTTGAACAGAATAATTTTATGTTTTCCACTTTCTTATGTAATTGTATAAATCAAAAGAGAACAATATCATTGTAATGGTTATGCAATATAATATTTCCCTCAGCTATTGGCTTTATACATTGAATCCAATTTTGAACAATTGCACATAATGAATCTTTTTCCCTCCAAATTTTACATGATTTCCATGTGTTCACTGAACAAGTCTCCGGTGGACATTTAAGGAAAAGTAGACAAAGAATAACTTTATCACATCCTAGTGACCACATGCTTCCACTTAGAAGTGATATTGTTGAAAAGCTATAGGGGTGTCTTTACAGTTAAAATAAGTAGGCCCAATGCCTCCTGGTTCTCTTCTTTTATTTTGCCATGCTTCCCCCAGAATGCTATATATTAATAAAGTCAATCTCCAAAAGCCCACTATTTTCCTATTTAATGAATTTAGAATATAATGTAATAATGACATGTATTTGATTGAAGCTTGATCTTGAGCTGGTTTTTCCATGGTTGATCATTTTTAGCATTAGTGTGTGAGTTGGTATGAATGAGGTTTTCTGCCCATTTGAACAACACGGTTGCTACCAGGATTTTTCTGGTGCTGTCATGCTTTACTATGAGCATCCGTAGAGCACTGAACAATCTTCCGCTGAACCACTGGACTCTAGTCCCTGACTGTGGTGAAGTTTGGGCTGTGGAAGTGAAATATTAAGGAAGGGGCTTCGGGCAGGGGAGCAAGTGAGCTAAATTCTCAGCAGGGACAACCAGGAGTAATTGAGATAGCAAGCAGGGTTATGGGTGAGGACATCATCATTCATATTTATATTTAAGATTGCTGTTAGTAGGATGCTCTTCTCAGGTCTGAGTGCAGCTGAATAGGTTAGTGTGCAGCCTGTAGTTATTTCTGTTTGGGTTAGATGTAACGGGATGTTTACGTGTGTGAAAACAGCTGGGAGGGCAAAGAGATCAAGAGTGGGGAATCTGAGGAGCAGTGTATTCCACTCAAGCAGAGATGAGGTGTGAGGATTTGGATCTGTGTTTCCTTCCATCCCTCCCAGGTGCACAACCTTGTTCAGGCAAGCATGAGGAGTGGTAGCAAGAACATGGAGATGAGGATTCTGGACATTTAGGTTGTCATTCCTGACCTCAGGAACGTTACAATCACCTCGGAAGACTGTAGACCTCTCAGAAACCAACACTAACTTGAGAGGCTAAGCCCAGGTCAGGGATGGTTAATAAGTCTCTTCAACAACTTGGTTTAAAGCCGTGTTCAGTGTCGGATCAGGGATAAAAAGTGACCCCGATCAAGTACTAATGTTTAGGAAAAGTAGCAGGATTACCCTCCTTCCACAAAACCATCTCAGACGATCTTCTGAATCGAGCATGCTTTAAGTATTTGACTGCAGAGGATTTGTATGTGTCCTTCGCACCTAAATGTAAGATGATTCAGTTGAACACTCATTTTTAAAAAATAGTTAAGGTATTAAAATGACTTGTGTGCTTGGTAGACAGCACATAAAACCCAGCCAGTGTTGATTGAAGAGCTGTGTGGTGATACTAGGACACAGTCTTAGGGAAATGTGTAATTCCAACCAAAAAGGCAACATGAATCAAAGCAAAGGGTTCTTACTCAGTGTCTACGTTGTTGTGTTGACAAATTTAATTGATATTTCAAAATCTCTAGAATTAAGATGCAAAGATAGCACAAGTTCATTGTTTTAGGGAAGTTTTGCATGAGGACAGCTTAGTCCGTTATATTTTCTAAGTCAACTGTCCTTTCTTTCCCAGGAGTTTAGGAGCCTCTGATTATATTCTATCATGGCAGATGTCGAAGTCTAATACTAATAATGCCTTAATGAGTTTTCCTCTGTGCTAGGACCCATACTAAGTGCTTTACACAATACAGGTCATTTATTAATCAGGCTTATCTTAGAAATTAGGGAACTGAGGCACAGAAAAGTTACACCACTTACCCAAGGTCACATTGCCAGTAGGCAGCAGAGCTCTTAACCTGATAGTAATAATGATTCTCATTTGAGTGTCTACTCTGCACCAGGCTCTTTGCCAGAAGCACCCCTTACATGATCTTATTTCAGGCCTGTTTTATAGATGAGATTACTGAAGCTCGGGTTGCTTCAGTAATGAGTCCATGGTCACCCAGAGAATAAGTCTCATAGGTAGGAACCTCTCATTCCAAAGAACAAGAATGGGTCACCACTTTAAAGGCCTCCCTACCGGAGATTGTAATGCAACCACGGATTTCCTTTTGTTAAAGCAAAGTGAACAAAGGACATATTGAATTTGGATCACCCTTAGTACTACAGATTTACAGAAACAATACATTGCATGGCAGATAGGTATGTGCCAAAGTCCTGCAGGTGTTTGTACAATATACAGCTGCTCATAATCATCATTTAGGTCCAAGTTCAAACCTGCCTTCTTCAGAGAGACATTCTGTGATCACCCTTATGTTGTGTTATATTATTGATTTCAGAGAGGAAGGGAGAGGGAGAGAGACATAGAAGCATTAATGATGAGAGAGAATCATGGAATCATGGATTGGCTCCTTCCTGCACGCCCCCTACTGGGGATCAAGTCTGCAACCCAGGCATGTGCCCATGACCAGAATTGAAACTGGGACCTTTCAGTCCTCAGGCTGACGCTCTATCCACTGAAGCAAACCGGATAGGGCTATGTTGTATTTTTAAAGTACCTCAAAAGTGTACACTCACCCACACAACCACACACACAGTGACTCTGTTCACATTATTTTGTTTTATTATCTTCAGATCATTTGTCACTATTGATCTTGTCCTATCTGTTCTTTACCAAGAAATAGTTACATGGGAGCAGAGAACTTCTGGTTTTGTTTACAATGGTATCACTAGTACCTAGGATGTATATAGGACACAAAGAGCAGCCTAAAAATATAATTGAATGAATTTTGTATCAATAGTAGCAAATTTTTATTGGCTGGTTCCCTATGTGCCTCGTTTTGTGTTGAGTACACATTTTCTGAATTTATTTCTAACAGTAAAATTAGGGAGTTGGTCCTATTAGCCTTGCTTTGCAGATGAGCAAACTAAGGCATATGAGGTCAAATTACTAGCAAAAGGACACACATATCTAGTGATTAAGAGCCAACAGCCAACCCAGAGAGGCCAGACCATTCAATACTGACCTCACCTGTGACAACAACGTCCTGAACCATGTGAGCTACTCCCTGTTAAATGACTCCCAAGAAGTAATTTATGTGTTTTCATTACTAACTTAGTAGATACAATTTAAATTCAACTAAAATTTATTGAACACACCCATAGATTTTGTGGCACACATCATTCATCTTTACAAAGGAAGAAAGGGAAATTCAGGGATGTGATATTGATTTGGTAACAACGGGTGAAGCCACAATACAAACCCAGGGTAGCTGATACCAGGTCCCCTGCTTTTCTGTTTTAAAAAAGCTGAGTCTCTTGTACTAAAGAGAAATGGCATCGCCAGCCATGCATTTCCTTACCATCATTTTCAAACGGTGTATTGAGAGGAAGAGTTATGTCTTGGTCCATATGGTGACTTCATCCTAAAGTCTCTCTTGGGGCAGATAACAGGGACTCTTGATAGTTATTTAATCCAAATCCATACATGCATCGATTTTCTTTTTTGTCAGAGACCTAACCTGCACAAAGAGAATTTTTGGAGGGTTCTCTTTGTAATTCCCTTTCTCAGAATGTCAGTTTTACATTTGCCTTTCAGTATCCCTAACAGGCAGTTGACACCTTTCTGGGGCCCTCTCATTGATTTGTTTTTAGTCTAAAGGATAATTTGAGGAGTGATTTAGAAATGTCAAAGCAGATCTGTGCCCCTCTGTGAGTCATCAGATAGTTTGAAAATTAATGGACATGCCCTTGGACTTCTCCCATGAAGCGGGGGGTTGGGGGGGGTGGGAAGGCTGTAGTTGAAAGATATCCCTTATAATACTTAGCTCAATTATTTCAGACTAGAGGCCTGGTGCACGAAATTTGTGCACAGGTAGGGTCCCTAGCCTTGGCTGGCTATCAGGACTGATCTGTGGGGTGAATAGTGGGCTGATTGGGGGACCCCACTGACACCTGCCTTGGCTGACCTGGGGCCTGTGGGCTGGGAGCAGCTCCTGCATTGAGCGTCTGCCCCCTGGTGGTCGGTGCATGTCATAGCGAGCAGTTGTTTGGCTGTTCAGTCTATTTGCATATTAGGCTTTTATTATATAGGATGTTACCCATGTAGAAGAAGTAAACAGGAAAAAAAAAATCTCACACAATGAACTAAAATCAGTAAGTCCAAGATTCCAAAACAACTAATTAGAAAAAGGAGGAATGTTTCTTCATTTCCCTAGGAATTGGGAAAGAAAAGGAGAAATGAAAATCCATGTTTTTAGCTGTAGTTGATATTTGCCCATTGATATTCCTTTGAGGTAGACTGGAATTTTTAGGTTGTCAATTAAATATTCTGATTCTAAAAAGGGAGACAGGCCATGCAATTAAAAATGTGTTGCATTCCCGAGGCTGTTTTAGAAGTGAGATAGCCATTTATAGCTTCCAATACAATCTAAGGAAGAAACTGCAATGCACTGTATCCATTCAACCATAACAAGATCATTATTACTCTGCTATCAGCAACTACAGGAATTGTGAGAAGCCAAATTTCTAAGACCATGTCAGAACAAACTAGAGTAAGTTGTTGTTTTTCTGAGAATTATATTACTTAGAAATTCAAATGCAAAGTTTCTGGTGAACATGTACTGAATGTTACCAATACTTTTATTAAGGATCATTCATTAACTCCAATTTTTCAACCAGATATTTGACGAGTAAGTGATTAGGTGGTTTCCCTAACCAGGCTTGGGAAGTGTATGAGTTACATCTAAATAAATATTTGGATGCTGCTATACCACCTCCCCCAGCCTGATCAATTGATCCACCTGAGCAGCAGCAAATACATTGAAGTTGGGAGCACTTCCACGGGATTAGGAAGCACTGCTGTGATTGCCATGAGTTCTTGTCCTTCAGTTTCATGTGCTCAGAGAAAGGCTCTCCATTCCTCTGAGATGCTCAGTGCTCTTCTCTGCCATTGTATGTGATGCATTAAGAAATGAATAACTGGAACCAAATTGCATTTCAGTCTATGTGCTCAAGATTTATTAGGCTAACATGACTAGTGAGTTCCTCATTGTACTTAAATTTGTGCCAGAAACTCCACATCCATCCTCTCATCTCCTTCTGCCAATAACCCGGAAGTGGAGGGGAGGTGGGCATCATCCCCACTTTATAGATATGAAAACCAAGGTTGAGAAAGTGAACAGACAGTGAGCGGCAGAGACTTGAATAATGTCCACCCTTGACTCTTAAAGCTGAAATTTTTCCACTTTTCCTCAACAGAACTTATTTTCATGTTAACTCAGCACAAGGTGGCTGTCCAGCTTTATTCAGAAGTTTCTTGGGATTACATTTTCAGTTCTGTTATTGCCCCTATATGTTGTTTAGTGGCCTTTCTTCTCCTTAGTGTTTTCATTCACCTTAAGAAACTGAGGGCTTGTGAAGCTTCAATTATTGGGCCTGATATGGAAATGATGGTGTGAAACAGAGCCCTTTTAAGGATAGATTCTCTGTTCTCTGAGTCCTGGTCTGAGCCCTGGGTGATGTTGAGCAAACTTCTGATCATCCATCCCTGTCAGTTTCCCTCTGTGTAAACCTGGGACAATGCCCTACCTACTGCTCATGGTCATTCATTCAACAAACATTTATTGAGTCCTTGTAATGTGTTAGATACTAAGTAGTGAGTTAACCAAGTTGCCTGCCCTGCAACAGTTTATGTTCTAGTGAGGGAGAACAGGGAATAAACTAATAAATAAAGAAGCTTGTGTTGGGCAGTGGTACGGGCTCCGTAGAAAAAGCAGGGTGGAGGCGGAGTGGAAGAATGGTGAGGCAGGAGGAATGCTCTCTATAAGGTGACTGAAGCATTCCCTTCCAATGGGACAGTTGAGCAGAGACCTGAAAGAAATGTTATTGAGGAAATTTAGAAAAACAAAAACCTTGCATCTACAGTGATCTGCAACGTGCCTGCTGCAGAAAGATGCAAGCTCTCATTACTCGATCTATTCTATTCTATTCTATTCTATTCTATTCTATTCTATTCTATTCTATTCTATTCTATTCTATTCTATTCTATTCTATTCTATTCCATTCCATTCCATTCCATTCCATTCCATTCCATTCCATTCCATTCCATTTATTGTGATAAGAACACAATACGAGATCTACCCGTTTCATAAATTTTGAGTGTCCAACACAGTATTGTTAACTCTAGGCACTGTGTTGTATAGGAGATTTCTACAGCTTATTCATCTTGCAGAACTGAAATTTAATATCAACTGGTGCTCATTTTAAGTCACTGGAATAAGAGCTCCCTGAGAAGAGAGGACATTTCTGTTTTGTTCATCGCTGCACCACCAGTACGCACTAGGCCTGGAGAGGTTTTCAGGACAACCCAGCTGCAGCTCTCTGCCTGTTTCCTGAGCACTGTGGCAGGATGGGGGGTAAAAGAGGCAGGGACAGGCTGAGAGTGGGTTAGGAAGCTCTGCAGTAGCAGTTACCCACTCCACCCCAGGAAAATGCCATTAGAGATGTCGAAGTCCGGGGAGGCTTTGGAGCATGAGCTTGACTCTCGATTCAGCAAAGACAAGATGGTTCAATAAGGAGTTTCCTTAAAAGCAACTATGTCATCTACAGAAAACAGCACAGGTTAGGTCCTGAGACCTGAAGACAAGTCCCAGCTTCCTTATTCACTGGGTCGGGGACATAGGATGAAATGTACAATGGGGGATTTTAGCTGTTGTTGTTAATCCTCACCCAAGGATATCTCTTTCTTTAATTTTGTCAGAGAGAGTGGAAGGAAGGGGAGAAGGAGCGAGGAGAGAGAGAGAGAGAAACATCGATGTGAGACACATTAATTGGTTGCCTCCTACATGTACCCTGACCAGGCCTGGTATTGAACCTGCAAACCAGGTATGTGCCCCTGACCAGGAATCAAACCCACGACCCTTTGGTGCATGGGCCAACACTCTAACTACTAAGCAATACCATCCAGGGCTATAGTGGGGGATTTAAAAGGCATAGCTTCATTCCTGTCCTGACTCGAGCATTTCATTCTGCTTTGCTGTTAGCTTGCTGGAAATAGCAAAGGCATATTCCTTGGAGATGAGACAGGATCCTCCTTCCTTTTATTCATTCAGTTACTATTTACTGGGTCCATTATTATTACCAACTCATGGGTCCAGCCCTTTGACTTGCAAAATTAGAGTGTTTAGTGTCCTCATTTCCTAGTTCCAAAAGCTGTGTCTAAGGCATGAGGTCTGAAAGTTCATGCTGTTTAACTATGATGTCTGCCACCAGGTCTGAGCTGTTTTCTTTGGTGATACCAAATAAAAGTGGTTGTCTCTTAAATAACTTGATGATAGCTAGCACCTTGTGTACCCAGAGACTATTAGAAGAAAGCTGAGTGATTTATTGATGCGATCCCTTAAGTGGATATGCTTCTGATATACACATTGTCCACATTTCTCTTTAAGAATTTTGGCTTGTGAGAAAGACATTTGTAGATTGTGTAGGTATGAGGGACCTCACCACGCTTTCCTCTGCAGTGTTTAATTGCAGAACTTGGAAGCACTCATTCAAAGATGTCAGACACGAAATTTCCGATTCCCTTTTGCTGAACTGCAAACATCCTCGAAAAACTGATAAACAGAGATGAGTCTCCAAATGCCTCCAGAAAGGCAAAATGTTTGGAAAAAATAAAAGCCTCTACTTGCAGCAGGATATTTTATGGTCAATAAAGTATTCAATACACTATGCAGCGGGGGTGTTTCCACTGAGACTCAAATAAAAATAACTGCATGTGATAGCTCAATGCAAAGTTTCTTTTCTCATCAAAAGATGGAAAAAAAATCTCAGCTGTTTCCAGCTTGGAGTTTTGATAAATTGCTTGTACAAAGAGAATGTCAATTTAGTAAATTAAAATAAAACACAACATATTCCTTGTAGGAGACTACTGGGGAATGTTATGTATCTGATTCTGATTGGTTTGGGATTGTCTAAATGAAAAGTCCCAACTTTTCTTCCCAGGAAAGAATATTACTTTTTTTCTTCTCTCCTCCCCTTTCTTCCTTCCTTCTCCATTACCTATCCATCTACCCATCCATCCATCCATCCATCCATCCATCTATCCATTCATCCCTTCTTCAAACATTTTCTAAGCATATGCATGTACCACAGTCTAAGGCTTGGGATAGTCAATATGTCTTTCATTTTGATTTAGTGGGAAAAGAACAGAAAAGTTGAATAAAGTTTTGTGAAATCTTAGATGAGGAGACAGCTAACAGCCTTGTGGAGCTGGCTGTAACTTTTGAGATGGTCTTGAAGGAAGAGGGGGATTTCACCACCAGAGAGTTGTTTTCTACTAGGAGTATTGCCACCTTTTCTTGAACTTCTCTCACCTTGAGTTCATTAACGTCTTTCATCTTGTGGCTGTGCACATAATTATTGATGGTTCCATCTGATGTTATGTTAATACTCCTCCCTCGGGCTCTTCATCCTTATGGCTCTATTTGTTTTTCTCTGTCCAAATGCTCAACCCAATTATGATTTCAGATGAATTAAAGGAATCTGGGCATTACAGTTACATTGATAAAACTTGGCCTTTTATCTGGCAGGTGCAAAGTCCCTTTTTGAGATAAAAAAAATCAATTTATTTACTTTTAAAAGAACATTTTATTATGAAAATTTCAAACATAAGCAAAAGAAAGTGAATAGTATAATAAACCTTGTATACTGTTTACCTAGCTCCAACAATATCAACAGTTTGTCAATCTTAAAAATCTTTGTATTATTTATCAATTTATTGGGGGGCATATTTTAACATAAATGTTAGGCAGAATACTTACCTCTTGCAATTTTTATGTGCACATCTCCAACAGATAAGAACACATTTATGCATAAACCTCATACCATTATCATGCTTGAGACAATCATTATTTTAAAAATTTAATATTTGGTCTATATTTCCATATTCATATTTCCTCAGTTTTCTCAAGAATTCTTTTTATAGTGTTTACTAGAGGCCTGGTGCACGAATCCATGCACCAGTGGGTTCCCTAGGCCTGGCCTGCGGGATTAGGCTGAAACCAGCTCTCTGATATCCCCTGAGGGGTCCCATATTGCAAGAAGGTACAGGCCAGGCTGAGGGACCCCACTGGTATACATTCGGGGCCAGGGAGGGGCGCAGAAGGTTGGCCAGCCAGGGAGGGACTTCAGGAGGGTTCCAGGGCATGTCCAGTCCATCTCCCTCAGTCCCTATCAGCCAGACACCAGCAGCAAGCTAACCTACCTGTTGGAGCATCTGCCCTCTGGTGGTCAGTACACGTCATGGCGAGTGGTTGAGTGGCCTTAGCATATCATTAGCATATTATGCTTTGATTGGTTGAACGGCCAACCAGACGACTGAACACCTAGCATATTAGGCTTTTATTATATAGGATTATATGAGTCCAAGTCCTTTGGTTGCATTTGGCTGTTGTGTTCTCCAAATTTATTTTAATGTGTAACACTCCCCTTCCTTTTTATTGAGGTCACTGGTTTGTTTGAGAAAACAGACTTTTGTTCTGTATAATGTGTTGCACCTTGGGTTTGGCTAAGGGCTTCCTCATGGTGTCTCCTCTCACATCCCCTCTGTTTCTCCTGCTCCCTCTGCAAGCCTGATTAGGTCAGGTTCTATTCATTCTGCAAGGCCTGGGTAGTCAACCAAGCAGCAATAGAGATGTCAGGAAATGCAATCAAGTGTATCCCCTGAACTGCCCTCCAGGAAAATGCTCTCTGTAAACTACCACAGTAAATAGTAGAGGTGGAGGCCAGGAACCCCTACTCTCTTCAAAGGGGCTGTCTTGGTCTACAATAGAGGACTGAAGTCTTATGTAACTAGGAGGTGGGCTGACTCCACTTAACTGAGGCCATTTGCCTAAATGACATGGAAATCTGAGGCCAGGGCTGAATTGTTTAAGGCCACAGAGGAGACATGGCATGCTACCATCAACAGGCTGCCTTCTGTATCATCTGTTGTATAGCCAACAGTCTCAACTGTAAATCAGTGATGGACATTTGGAAAATATCGTTTGAAAGGGTAGTAGATTATTAGCCTTCTCAGAGTAACCACAATCTTGCACCCACAGATATAAAAGATTTGGTGAGAACAATGAATATATCACATATAGCTTTATTCATATACGGTCCTAGGAAATGCTGAATAATTAATAGTATTTGTTTTTAAAATGTGTTTATAATTAGCCTTTTTTCTCAAAGGACTAGAGGCCCTGTACATGAATTCATGCACTAGTGGGTTCTAGCCAGCCCACCCCGATTGGGGCCGATTGGGCAGAGTTGGCTGCGGGGAGGGGCCTCGGTGGTTGGCTGGCCAGCCCCATGCCCTGGTCGAACTCCAGGTCGAACTCCTGGTCCAGGGGAAAATTTGCATATTAGCCTTTTAGTATAAAAGATGCTAGAATCTCACTTGATAGTAAACCATCGTTTCGCTCAACCACTGCACAGATTCCAGCACAGCTTAGCTCTCAGACCCAGAGTTAAGGAGGGACACCCTAAAGAACCAGAAATGCAGGTATTTCTGGGCATGGTGATGAAAATCCTTGGGCTCTGAAATCATTCTGAAAAGAGTCCTTCACTTTAACAAAATTCCTCTTCATTTCTACTTCTTTTCCTCGTTTCCTTGGTGAGATTGGATCCTGTAGCACTGGAACATGTATGAGGCCTCAACATTTTATAAAGCACACCCTGTGAGGTGTTTTCTGTGTTCACTTCCATATACTATCAATAAATCGGTTGTACAATGGTGAGTCTATAGAATTTCTTTAAATGGAAACGATTATCTTAATCCTTCTATTTATAAGATACTTTAGAGTTTATGAAATGGATTCACATTTGGTATATAATTTAATTCTTAAACAATTGTTTGAAAAAACAATTTTACACCCAATAAACATTGAAGCATGGATAATTTAAGCAATTTGTTGAATGGTAAGGGATAGGAAATTAACTCAGGTTTTAATTTCATTAGTTATAAAAACGATTTCAGAGACTTGGTGCTGATTTTATGTTAGATGTGGTTATCAGGGCGGAAGATGTACTCCCAGCCTCGGGAAACTTAGAGTGTAAGTCTGAAATGTGAAGTGATGAGCGGTAGGATCTAGGCCACGTGTGCTCCAAGCAGGCATGCTCTTCTAGTCTCTCTACTCAAAGGTGTTGATGAAGAGGTCAACAGAGGTCAGCTGATGAAGGACCCTCATTAGGTGAATATTGCAATGACCTATCCAAGAGTGGGTGAAGGTCTGAGTTGATGGGTAGGGATGGATGAACTAATTGTGTGGGTGGTCAAGTTCTTTTTCATCACACTTACTGCTTGCAAGCCTGGGGGTGGTGTGAAGTGGGCAAAGGGCAGTGAGGTTAGGACAGGGAGGAATTAGCACTTGTCATGTTGGTCCTTCATTTGAAGCTCGAACTGGAGAGCAGTGTCAGCCATCAAGCTGTGCTTCCACAGAAAGACAGAAATGGTGACCAGGGCTAAGGCTCCAATCTTGAAAAAAAAATGTTTTTTGAGGAGTTGGACTTTGGAAAAATTGTCTTCTGTCTGATTATTTTGACAGGAATGCCAATGATTTGCCATCATCAATTAGGTTTACCATCAACTTCACATTGAGAATGAGCACACGGGGGTGAGTCCTGCTTTTTGCTCTGATAGGAATGAAAACAGGAACACCGGGAGCCTTGACCATATCTTCCATTTCATTTTGAAAACATGCTTGGGTGACATTAATTCTGAGAGACTGTTTGAAATCATTTGCCTGGATAACATTTTTATTGCATAAAGAGATTTACAATCAAGAGTTATAAATTTAATCTTCTGAATGGTACACCTAAGTTGCTACTTTAAGAATTGAGTAATTTATTCTAAGAGTTATTACATTATTAAACTTTTCTAAAAGCAATATTGAACTGTGGTTATTACTGAAATACTACAATCAGTTTTTATGCCTTTGATACTATCCATCTGCTGCTCTTCTCAAACAAGGAGAATGCCCTAAAACCCCAGGACAGTAGCAGCAGCTTCTTCGTCCCTAACTTTTTATTTTTTCAATCAGCAACACTGTCTTACCATGGTCAGGGTCAGCTATTTATTTCCCTATCCCATTTCAGATGACCGAAATGACAACAAATGATTATTAATGACAATACAACTCTAAAAATAACTGATCCCTGGGTTACTCCCCTTCTGAGACATCTCTAATAATTCACCTGTCTGTGTTATAAATGATTCATATAAGGGTCAATGTCAGTCTTCAGGATATAACCTTCTCCCTTTTGGGCAAAAACATTCTATAATAGAGAAAGAACTAAAAGGAATACCGCACATGTACTTGTGTCAATTTCTTTCATATTTTCTTTTTTTAAATCTCTATTGTTGAGAATATTATAGATGTTCTCCTTTTTTTTCTCCCATTGCCTGCCCCCATCCTGTTCCCACCCTGACGCAGGCCTTCACCACCCCATTTTCTATATCTATGGGCAATGCACATAAGTTCTTTAGTTAATCTCTTCCTGCCCTCTCCCACCTTCCCTTTGAGATTCATCATATTTTCAATTTTTATATTTCAGAAATAGATATCTAGTGCAATGTTTACATTTATTCTGCACCATTGACAATAAAAATAATAATTCTGTCCACTTTACAGCTTATCAAATGCTTATTATACATGTCATCTCATTTAATCTTGTCGACAATCTTGTGTGACTTCTATAGTTCTCAGGACTGTCTTCTAGAAATGGTTGCATGGATATTTTGAGAGGCCAGCTGGATTTCCCAATGGAAAAGATACAGAGTGGTGTCAGCAACCTTTGACCACAGATCTTTCTGTCTTTCCATTCTACCTCCAATATTTGAAGATATGGTGTTTTCTTTTTGTTTTTGTTTTTTGTTTGTTTGTTTGTTTTTTGTGAAACATGGCCTTATTCTTTCTGTAAACAACTATACTGAATTAGTTTTTCAGGGCTTTCGTCACAAATTACTACAAACTAGGTGACTAAGAAATATATTCTCTTTCAGTTCTGTGGGCCAGAAGTCCAGAATCAAGGTGACCGTAGGGTTCAGGTGCCCCTGAAGGCTCTAAGGGAGAATCCTTTCTTGTCTCTTCCTACTTCTAGGGGTTCCTGTATTCCTTTGGTTTGTGGTCACATAACTCTAATCTCGGCCTCTGTCTTCACACGGCTTCTTCCCTAAGTCTATCTGTCCTTTCTTGTCTCTTTTAAGGAACTCCCATTGGACTTAGGACCCACTCTAAACCAGGATGATCTCACCTGCATCCTTGCCTTAATTACATCTGCTAAGACCCTATTTCCGAATAAGGTCATTTTCTCATGTATTTTGGGGAGACACAATTCAACCTATTACAATTTTCTTTCTTATGTCTACTCTAACAGGAAAAGTAGAATGCGGGTTAGCATTACTATCAAATTAATGAATGTGGTTTGAGTCCTGACATTTTTAATGGGCAATTGATTGCCCAGCATTTACAATTGGAGTCTCTTCATGAACTCCAGGATTGTGTGATTTTCAAATCTCTGCATTTTACCAAAGAGAGGATATACGATTTCACCAGTTCTGATGCTGTGGGATTTTATAGCCTGCAGTTACTAAGAATTGGTACCCGTATGTTGGCACTTGTGATAACTTGCTGTATATTTTCCTCATGATCATGGAGAAAGACAGGAGACACCTAGTGTTTCCTGTTGTTGAGATGTCCAGGATTGTGAAGCATGGCTCTGGCCTTCAGGCCTCTGCAATGAGTATTCTTAGGTAGACAGGCTGAATAAGGAGTGATTTCATCAGGGCTACCTGGGAGGTGAGCTGAACAACTATTGATTCTCAAACCCTTATCTTAGGAATCCTGTAGAATGATCTCTTTTCATTTTTATTTTGTCTGCAGTGACTGGGGCAGAATGAAGGTGTGGTTGGCATTGGGTCTTGAGTGAAGATATCACTCATGTCAACATTATAGTTGGTAGGGTAGGATGAAAGCAAAGCATTTACGTCAGCAACCGACATGTTAACCTAAGCTTAATACAATTGAAACTGAACTTTGCAACTTAAATTTTACTTAAGTTAAATAATTGTCTTATATAAAACGAATATAATATATATTAGTATATACAGGGTATCTCAAAAAATGTACAGAAACTTTAAATCTGATAGCTCAATTTTGAAAATGAAAATGTATTTTAATAAATACTGCCTTTATAATTATTATTCAGAATATGTGTATACATTTTTGGGGACACCCTATATATTACAAACATAATTATAAATAAATATAATATAAAACCAATACTTGCTGTTTCAATCTAGTTAACTTAAGTTGAAATAATTACTTCACATAAAATTAATATATACAGGGTGGAGCAAAGGTAGGTTTATAGTTGTGAGTATGCAAAACACAGAGTTTATGTTGCATTATTACTTATTATTTATTGTATGCTTATCTATACAAATATCTGTAAAACCTACTTTTGCTCCACTCTCTATATAACATATATTTGTATATATATATTGCTAATATAACTAGTAAATATAATGTAAAACTAATATCTGCTGCTTTTTATAAAGTGAAAATATGTAATACCAGAAAGCAGAAATAAGCAAATCTTCAGTTTTATTATTTTAAATTAATGACTGAAGCTTTATATCCTACTTTCTTTTATTCTATTTATTTTTTAACATATAGCTTTGCATCCTGCTTCATTTAAAAAATGACATTGTAGATATTTTGTTTTTCATCATCTTTACAAATATTTTGGTGACTACATAACAGCTCATCAAAAGTAGAGTTTGCAGTAGAGTTTTCCCATTGGGGCATTTCAATTGTTTCAAATATATTTGTTATTATAAATAATACTCAGATGCATAATATTTCAGTAAAGATCTCTCCCAGAAGCAAATATCCTTATGTCTAGATATGTTCTTATTAACTTTTTAAAAATATATTTCTCTATATTAAGAGTTTGATATTTTTTTATAGTGCTGATCGGTATTGCTACTTTGCTTTCCAGAATGGCTTGCCAGTTTATATTCCTGTCGGTAGAATTTAGTTTACTCATTGAACCGAATCTTTGCTAGCATGAAAATGCTAACAGCATTAAAATGTTTTTTAAATCATTAATCGGTCAATACTTTTCATTATCATCATTTTACTTAAATGCAAAGATAACATTTGTATGTGTTTTTAAAATGAGATTTATTCTCCTTTTATTTAAAATTGATTTCAGAGAGAGGAAGGGAGAGGGAGAGACAGAAATGTCAATGATGAGAGAGAATTGACCCTACAACTTGGGCATGTGCCCTGACCAGGAATCGAACCTCAACCTCCTGTTTCATGGGTGGAGGCTCAATCATGAGACACACCAGCCTGGTGACATTTTAATGTATCTGAAGGCAATTTGATTTTTAAATTGCTTATGTCTATTATGGGCTGACTTGTGTTTTCCCAGAATTCATATGTCCTAAGCCCCAATACTTCAGAATGTGACTGTATTTGGTGATAGGGCTTAAGAAGATAAAAAGGTAAAATGAGGTCGTATGAACAGGCCCTAATCCAGTACAATTTATAAGAAGAGAAGATTAGGACAGAGACAGCACAGAGACCTAGAGACAGCCGTGTGAGGACACACTGAGATGGTGGCCATCAGCAAGCAAAGGAGAGAGCCTCAGAAAAACACGAACCTGCCACCACCTTGATCTTGGACTTCGAGCTTTCGGAACGGCGAGGAACTGGAAGAGAACTGTAAGCCAGCAGTCAGTGGTATTTTGTTATGGTAGCTCTAGAAAAATAATGCAGTGTTCCTTACCAATTTATTTATTAAGGTCTTAAAGCTTGTCTTAGTAAATTGTACAAACAAGGAAATGTTAAACAGTTTCCTTTGTGCTTTGTTGCGACATGATTACTAGCCATTTTTGTATTTTCTTAATTACGTGTATGTGTATATACTATTTTTCCACAGTTATTCATCTTTGCCTTTGTGCTTCCCCCCCCGCCCCCAGCACTTCAAAGCTTAGAAACTCCTTTTCCCTTAAGAGATTTGACACATTGTCAGTTCTATTTTTTATTAGTTTTTCCGTGGTTTGATGTTGACCTGTATAATACAACTATTCTCCATGTTTGAAAAAAAATGCAGACTTGCAAAAGTAAGTGAACTTCAAATTTACAGAGCAAAGTTTTCTTTAAGAATTTTATGCCCTGATCAATACCCAGTCATCTTTATTTGCAGCGACCCATTTAAGTTAAGTTATTTTCAGTGGCTGTTACTTCATTTTTGAAATACGCTTTGTCAAAATGGAACAATAGCCTCATTTTTTAAAATATTCAACTTCGTTAATATCAACAGTTATAAATACAAAGAACCGGAAGGTAGAGGATAGCTGGGGCTCCCTGAAGTCTGCTAAATGTCTTTGAAATTCTACTGGGCTCTTATTTGAAGTGAAGTACATGTAGTCTTACAAGATGAAAGGAACTCCCCCCTCTGTTTTTCTTTATTTCCACTTGTGATCCCTTTGCTAAGAAATAATTTAAAGTCTTCTTTTAAGAACCACATTATCCAAAGTTCCTAAATTTTTTTTTCCTTTGAAGATCTTTCTAGAACTTATTTTGAAATCTCTTTCTATAGCACTATGCTTACTTTATTTAGTTTTGCTCTCAGGTCCATTAAAGTGGTTATCCCTAGCAGACACCATTTGTCATTCATTTCAAAATATAAAACTGTTTTTCCTTGTGAGATACAATTATCTCACTATGCTGCAATGTCTCTTATGTAAATGCTCAGTAGTAAAAAATATCACCTGCAAAATTACTGTAAAGATTTGAGTGGCCTTCTCTGAAGAGGTGAAGAACATCTATGCCTCACTTTTTAAATTGAGTTTTATGTTTCATACTAGTGGCCTGGTGCATGGATTCGTGCACATTGAAAGGAAAATAATTAGGAGAAATATTTTAATATTGCTATTTGCCCTTTCTCCCTTTCTCCCTCAGTGCCTGGGAGCTCGGCAGCGGCCCTGCCCCCCGCCGCCCTGGCTGGTTGCTGCCTTTAGGTGCCCAACTGACCCTCTGATCGCTGATCTCTGATTGCCCTACCTGGCTCCCAGGCACTTAGGGAGCCAGTTGATGGCCCCGCCCATTCCCCCCCCCCCCCCACCTCCCTTGCCATAGCGGCTGGTTGCCCTATGATCGGATAGGCAGGACATCGGCCCCTGCCCTGCTCCCTCAGCAGCTGGGAGCTCAGCTGGTGCAGTTCGATCAGCGGGGTGATCAGGCCCCTGCCCAGCAACCAGTGGCTCACACCGGTCTTGGCCTGGCACCACCCACTCACCTGCTCTACCATCCTGACCTGGTCCTGCTCTCCTCAGGGCCCATCAAGGCCTGCAGCACCTCCACTGCCGCCTGCTGCCAGTGCTGCATCACCAACGCCCGCCATGTTCCGCGCCACCCCCTGGTGGTCAGCACATGTCATAGCAAGTGGTCAAACTACCAGCAGAACTCCCGGTGGAGGGGACAATTTGCATATTAGGCTTTTATTATATAGGATAACGTTGTGAGCATGCAGCTGTCCTGCTTCCCTCTGCTGCTCCCCTGTCTTTCCATGTAGCAACTTCTTTCATGGAAACAGAGAATAGTGCCCACCTTGGTTGGAGGACTACCTGTCCCAGCTGCTTTCCCAGTGAATATTGCCCCTCCTATATAAAAGTGGAGAAAGTAAAGCTGGGATTGAAAGTGTTACTCAGAGTTACAAACTGATGCTATTTGTGTGAACAAGAAAGGATGTACCAGTCACCTTGTAACCTGCTGTATTGACAGCCTGGGGGCTTATTTGTTTTCCTACACTGTCTCTCTGTATTATTGCCTCTCAAATTTTTCTCTCTGTCTTTCTGACGATAGGTAACCTATTATTCAATCAGTGTTTATAAAGCACTTCTTCTGAGTAAAATTTTTATTTTAGAGCAATGTAAAACCGAGCATATGTTCTTTTCTTGACTATCTGCAAACCTGCAACAGGGACGCTCAGATTGAACAGTAAATTGCTATTTGAATGTGTGTGTGGAGAGTGGATATGTAGCATTTATTGCGCATTCACTATATGTCAGATTCTACCAGGGTATGTGCCCTTGACCAGGAATCGAACATGACCACCATGACCTCCTGGTTCATAGCTGGATGCTCAGCCAGTGAGCCACGCCAGCTGAGAAAGGCCCATCTGATTTAATAACCTATGATTTTCATCTTCCAGAACTTACATGAAGTAAATTAATGCTCCATGCAGGTAGGGTCCTGTAATTATTTACCTTTGGACCTTTTAAGATTACCAGTTTCCAGCAGATGTGATATTGTAATACTGTTTTTTAGAAACAAAAAGGAAGAAATGGAAAAAAAAAAGAATGAGGGAAGATGATAGGGAAGGAAGAAAGGAGGAAAGAAGGAAGAATGGTAGATTTATTAAAATACTGCTTTGCTTCAAGTAGCTCAGTCATGTCTTCTATAAAATATAATAAATTTGTATACTGGCTTTTTTATACATGTAAATATTGAAAAGCATCACTCCGTATGCTTTGGTTTATCTCTTCTCGTTCCCCCAACCCCACATTGAGGTATGTCAGTCTGTTCCATGCCTCCATGCTTTTAGTTTTATTTTGTTGGTCATTTCATTTTGTTCATTAGATTCCACAAATAAGTGAGAACATGATATTTGTCTTTCTCAGATTGGCTTATTTCACTTAGCATAATATTTTCCAGGTCCATTCATGCTGTCTCAAAGGGTAAGAGAACCCTCTTTTTTACAACTGCTTAGTATTTCATAGTGTAAATCTCCCACAGCTTTTTTATCCATTCATCTACTGATGGGCACTTTGGCTGTTTCCAAACTTTAGCTATTATAAATAACTCTGCTATGAACATAGGAGTGCATATATTCTTTCTGATTGGTGTTTTGTGGTTTTTAGGGGTCATCCATATTTTTGAAATATTTTTGAATAAGCCTACATGCAGATATTAAAACACTTTGCATTAATGATTGAAGAAATATAAAGCAAATTAAATCAAATGTTTGCTTTCTTGTAGATAGCATTTTTTGTTTTTCTATGAATCAACCATTGGATACCTTTATTTGAGCATTTTTATTCATTTTTTTCTTCTTTGCTGTAATGTTAGTTAGATTTTAATGAGAGATACAGAAAATTGGTTTTGACATTAAGGATCAACTTCAACATAACTATTCACAGCACTCAGGAAAATATTTTGGACACAACTATATTTTAACAAGTGTAATTTCCCCCCCCAAGAACATAATGATATGAGTAGCATTGGGGATTTTCTATGCAGATGTAATTCATTTATTTTATGAAAACAATAGTTCTTTTATGACATAGAAACCCATTTGAAACAATTATGAGCTGTCACATATGTCTTTGGCAAGCATATTTTTTCATTTGAAAGTTCTTGATACTTGTTTGAAAACCAGTCATTTTGCAACTATTCTGTAAATAATTCTGCCTAAATTGCTTTGAGAAAAACAGAGATGAAGCATTCTCAGAGCTGAAAGCTTGAAAAATTGCTCTTTTCGAAACATCAATTTAATTTTCAAACCTTGAATATCACTTCTAGTTTATATTTTACTTTAAAGGCAGATGCATAAATTTTTTATTATGATATATATTTTAAATTTTAGAATGCATTACAACTTTGTGGAAATTGAGAAGGAAGACAGGAAGACAGGGAGAATCAACAGACTAAATGGGGAGCCTAGATATTTACGGAAGTGTTGTGACAGTTGTATTGGCTTTGACTTGCCATCTACATATATATAAAGGCTAAGAGTCCGTCCGGTAGCAGTGATGCGCACTGACCACCAGGGGGCTGACAACGCAGGAGCTGCCATGACGCACACTAGCCATCTGTAATAATAAAAGTGTAATATGCTAATTAGACCAGACAGCCAAATGACCTTCTGGACGTCATTGCGGATGTCCTTTCAGATGAAGCCGCCTCAGCGGGGGCCAAGGGTGAGGTGGTTAGGGGCAATCAGGCAGGCAGGTGAGTAGTTAGGGGTTATGAGGCAGGCAGGCGAGTGGTTATGGGTGATCAGACAAGCAGACAAACAGTTAGGGGTGATGAGAAAGGCAGGCAAGTGGTTATGGGTGATCAGGCAGGCAGGCGAGCAGTTAGGGGTGATCAGGCAGGCAGGTGAGTGGTTAGGGGTAATCAGGCAGGCAGGCAGAGGCAGTTAGGGTTGATGAGGCAGGCAGGCAGAGTGGTTAGGGCCGATCAGGCAGGCAGGCAGGCAGGCAAGCGGTTAGGAGCCAGTGGTCCCGGATTGCGAGAGGGTGCAGGCCGGGCTGAGGGAACACCCCATTGCATGAATTTTGTGCACCGGGCCTCTAGTTTAAAAATAAATGGCACCACGGACCTGGCTTCCCACAAATGGGACAGAGGCCCCACCACCACCCTGGAGTGACACCCCACCAAATCGCAGCCAACACTGCCAAGACCCCATAGTGCAAAATGCAGCCCACAGCCCAGCCCAGCCCAGAAACAGTTGCTGTGGGCCCCTGGGTAATTACATCATGTAGCAATGCCTGGCTTCTCCCTAGCAAATAGCCTTCTTGGAGTTTCTTTAGCCCAGTAACCTGGTTTGCTTTATTGCCAGGTGCAAACATTTTACAATTTAAGCAAATGTCTGTGAAGCGTTTTCACATGCCTCATCTCATTTGATCCTTACAGAAGTCCTGGAGAAGGTAGATAGGAGACTCAGTAGAATCCTATTTTATTTTTATTAGCTGGAAAACGGTGATTTAGAAAGTTTAGAAACTTGACCCCACTGATAAGAAGTAAGAAATGGTGGACTTTGAAAATGACTTCAGATTTTCTCACTGCGCAGAATACAGTCAAACGCTGCTGCAGTTAAATATTTTACCCTTTGTTCTCCCTGCGTGATCTACAATAATAATCTGCTTCATATTGATATTTACTGCTGTGTTGCTGAAAATTACCTGAAAGAGAAGTTGGGGTGCTTCACTGGGCTGGAAAAAGTTTAGCTAAATCAGAAAGCAGGTCTAATTAAGCAAGTTTATTATATAGTTATATATATATATATATTCAAAGGCTAAGTTGATTTGCGCATGCGCGATACATATAAAGCTCTTGCTGGCGCCAATTGCTCGCGTGTGTTTTGATCTGTCATTGTTGATGGTGAATTTGGTTGACCCTTCTATTATAGAGAAAGAGCAAATAGTGATATTAAAATATTTTTTCTAATTAATTTCATTTCAATGTGCATGAATCTGTGTACCTGGACACTAGTAAAGAATGAAAGGACAAGAGTTCCATTGTCTTTTATTTTTTGCTAATAGACATTCTAATAGATGTGAATTAATATATCCTTAGTGACATCAAGTATCTTTTCATACACCTGTTGATTATTTGTATGTCCTCTTTGAAGAAATGTGCAATCGAGACCTTAATTCTTTTTTTTTTATTGCAAGATGTGACAACATGGATGAAGCAGGGGGACATAACTACACTGAGTGAAAGAAGCCAGTCACCTCATGATTCCACTTACATGAGATATTACAATAGTCAAACTCAGAAAAACAGGGAAGGAAAACAGGTATAATCAATGGGTCTCAAGTTTCAATTACACTAGATGAAGTTCTAGACATCTACTATACACCATTGTGCCTATAGTTAATGATACTGAATTGTACACATAAAATATGCTAAGAGGGTAGATCTCAGTTGTCTTCTTACCCCAATAAAGTAAGAATTAAAAAAAATGTAACAAAGTCATAACAGAAGAGCATTTTCTTGATATAATGAAGAGTGTCTACAAAAACACAATTGAAAAAAGAAGGGGTGGTGTTAGAAAAAGAAATTTCAGAGGTATTATAGTAAAAGCTTACCTTATTTTGTCCAGAGATACTGTGGACATCAGGACAAATACATTCTCAATTGCTCACATATTAATATAGCACCAATCCACAGCAAGGTTACTAAATCCATACAGTGTGCTTTTCAGCAATTAAAATATTTTGTTTGAGGGATTCTTTAAGACTGATATTTGTTTGGGTTTGACTAAAATTATTAAATCAGGAGTTTTTCATTTATGTCTAATATGGAACTAAGTGTAAAATTCTACTACTCTACTCTAATTCCTTCCCTAGTTGCCTGGAGTGGATGATTAGGTAGATCCATTTCGTGTAGCTTGCTTAAATTCCTTTGTCTCTCATGTTTCCTCTGAATTGATCACCTTTAATGATCTTAATAGTGTGAGGTTTTCTTTTAAATTCCTACAAGTAGGCTAAAGAAGGAGAAATAAAAACACAAACATATTTCAAGTAGCACAACATGTTTTCCCCTCTCTTCTTTTTATATTCCTTTAATTGCCTTTTATTAAAACACATATGCCTTCCAAAATATTAATACATGTGTTTGATTTCACTTTTAAACCTGATTTTTTATGTTTCATTAACTTCAGTACTTAGAGTTTATGCAGTATTTTTCCGTTGTTTTCTTCCTCTTTATGTGTATTTATACATAAAAAGTATATGAGGAACTTCACTTATGTCACTTGTATTATTTAACTTAAGCTACAGAAATTGGGAACCTAAGTTGGAAGGCAACAATGGCCAAGATAAATAGCAAAATAAAAACCTGTAATTTGTGAAAAGAACCCTTGTCTGGGAATTGAGAACACTGAGTGTATTCTTACATTGGCTACCGTGTAGCTATGTAATCTTGGTTAAATCATGTTACATTTAAGATCTTATTTTAAAAATCTATCAAATTAAAATTTGCACTGAATGATAATTTCTGGTCACTTCCAGTTCAGAAATTTTAAAATTTTTCCTCCAATTGTTTTACCTTTTCACTGGGTGACCACTTAAGGAACCATTTTAGCGAATCAAGAAAATTGAAAGAGTATGTGAAAGTTAAGATCAATGTATTTAAACATAGCTTCTGAAATAAAATGAAAAATACTAGAGAAAAAATACTATTTTTATTGGGCATGGTTTGGAGTGAGTGATGAAAATGTGAACTTTTGATGAGTACACACTAGGATAACATGGTTACTATAATATAACACTCAAGATAGGTAAATTGCAGTGCCTGGGGGTAAAGGGATCTGGGGTTTTATCTGACTCAGTTGTTAAATGGGCAACAAATCATGCATCCGTGGACCTTGATTTCTGTCCCTGAGATAAAGGGATTGGAGTGACTGCTTAAAGCTTTTTTTTTCTATCTCTGGCAGAAGTCGAAGATACAGAGTTAATTAAAATCAGCATCAATAAAACCAGAGGGAAAGTTCTGCTCTAACGTGTTTAGTAAATCACAGATTAGTCCTCAGATATTTTTAGTGCAGGCTTTTAATGAGCTGTACTATGTGTCAAGCCCCGTGGATTCAAAAATAGATCCCAAAACACTAAGTGTAGGTCATGGGATCATTACTCTCATAGAAAGGTGAGCAACCTGCCTTTGAAAAATACAGAAAAGGGAAGAAGGCGCCAATGCTGCTTGAGGGTTCGCCTGTAAAGTGGCATAACAACAGGTGCTTGATCTCTGAGCTTGAGGAGGAATTGGGATGAGAACATAAAGGCCCAAGGTTTGAGTGTACTGATGTCTGGAAGCGTGTTTGGGAAACTCACTATTCTGTGTGATTAGAACATGAATGTTAGGATCCAGGATCCAGGTCCTAACATTGAATGAATGTACCATTTTAAGTTATTTAGATTTACCTTGCAGATAATGGGAATAATTTAAGGCGTTTAAATAGGAGAGGTTTTGAGGCACCTAACTCTCTCTACCCTGTACAGGACCAATTGAAGGGAGTGAGACTGTCAGCAGGAAGGGAAATTAGGTGGCTATCGGAGCAGTTCAGGTGAGAGGTCCATAGCGGTGTGAACTGAGACAAAACCTGTTTTAAGAATCTGTAATACTTGGCAAGTGGATGAGTCAGGATGGTTTGGATCATGCTGAAATTATGAATGACCCCCAAATATTAGTGGCTTATTTCTCACTCAATATACACTGAGTGGCCAGGTTATTATGATCTCTGAATGCATAATAATCTGGCCACTCAGTATATATTCTATATAATAAAAGGCTAATATGCAAATTGTGCCCTCCACCAGGAGTTCGACCAGCAGGCAGGCAGGCCGGCCAACCGCTCATGACGCCTCCTCCTGGCCAGGCTGGCTGGACCCCACCCATGCATGAATTCATGCACCGGGCCTCTAATATTTATATATATATACACTGAGTGGCCAGATTATTATACGTTCAGAGATCATAATGATCTGGCCACTCAGTGTATATAACCTTCCCAAAGTAAGAATTTAGGAGGACAATTTTTTCTCATCAGAGTCATTTAGGGACTTAGGTTGACTGCTTCCCCAGTCACCACAGTAGGGTTAAATGTACAGGGTAAATCACACTCTGTCTTTCAAAGCATCAACTAGGAAATGACCCATTTCGTTTCTGCAACATTGCATTGGCAACATCAAGTCATTTGGCCTCAACTTCAAGGGAACTGCAAAATGCAGTCCTGTGGGCTCTGAAGGTGAAACTGAGAATATTGGTGAACAGCTCTGATCACTATGATAGCAAACAATTGAATGTGAAGGAGACTGAATGAGAGATGTTAGGACACCTGTAGCCTAGATATCTGTAGCCTAGACTTGTATTTATGAAGGCCAGTTCTCATTCTTTGTCAAAAATTTTTACTTAACCCTATTTTCTCTTCTTCCAGGAAGCTCTCCTTGGTTAGGTCTTCTCAGTTGTATGCTGATATATGTTTATCAACTGGCTGTCTGTGAAAAAAACATGACAAAACAACAACTGTTTGGTACCACTTGTTGAACAGTCTGTGTAAATATCCTCACCATGCCAATCCAGCTACCAATGTGATGCCGCCAAAGTCAGTAATAGACGCACAATGGTACACCCTTACATGACATGTTCACAATACATGTACAACAGAACTGAATAACCTCAAGTGCATAGATAATAGCAAAACATAATACAATAATTAGGAAATGATGGAGTTTCAAGCATTTGTAAGCTTTGTTTTAAATCTAATTTGTTTAATTGAAACTTTGCCTCATTTATTTTTTAAGAATGGCTATATTCAGTGACTGGCTTCCAAAATTCATGGAAATTTAGTTTTCAAAGGCTCCTACAGGCTGTCTCCACACATCACCATGTCTTCTTTTTCTCTGCACTCCCACGACACTCTGTACCTGTTCCTGTGATTGCTTTTATCAACGTTATTTTAAATATTCATTTACTCATCTATCTTGTCTACTGGACAATGAACTCTTCAAGGAAAAGGGCCCTGTCTTACTCCTGAGGGCTTCAGTGCTCACCATAGTGCTTGGGGCACAATGAGAGTCAGCAGATACTGGCTGAAAAAATAACCTAGGAAGGCCGGTCAGCGTGGTTCAGTGGTTGAGCATCAACCTTTGAATCAGGAGGTCATAGTTCGATTCCTGGTCAGGCCATATGCAATGGTTGTGGGCTCCATGTCCAGTGTGAGGTGTGTAGGAAGCAGCCGATCAGTGATTCTCTCTCATTGATGTTTCTATCTCTCTCTCTCTCCATTCCTCTCTGAAATCAATAAAAATATATATTAAAAAACTAAACTCATCTCATTAAAAAAGTGACCTAATATTAGCAAATTAGTGGTTTCTCTTTCCATTGATCTTTATTTTGAGGAACCTAGTCCTTCCATTTCATTAAGAAAGGCCCACTCCACACAATTGCTTTTATGTTAAACTCTCCCTACCTGCAAATACTCAGCTGTTTTTTAAAAATATCCCAGAGCCTAGCTGTGCTCCTTGGGTGTCAGCCAGTTTCTCTAGAAAATATTTCCAGGTAAATTATATTCAAGGCTTAGATTTTAGATTAGAGAATTCTGTTGTTCTTTTGGAGTTTTATCATTACATTTTATTATGGAGGTAATCTAAATATACCCACTTTAATTTTTTTTATCACCCAAATGCACTGCTATTCAAGACAGCAATTGTACCTTATGCTTTATTCATGTCCCTTTTATCTAACGCACACTGAGTCATATCAAAGCATTTAAGATTTGACTGTTTTACTTCTACCTTGAATACTAGGTAAAGTAGATCCAAGACTATTTTCTGAAACTCCCCATCCATCTTCTCTGTTGTTCATTTTAATGAGTTAGGCTGGATCTTTTTATAGGCATGCCACTGCATTCTACCTTGAACCAGTAGGTGAAAATCTCATTGGATTCTGTTGTTCTGTTTTGTTGTTTTTTTTTAGCATGATTAACTCAGTGTCTTGACGCTGACTTAACGTTGTCTTCTCAATGTGCAGTCAGCTGGAATAGCACAAGGACAACCCACTGTTCCAGGTAAGGATAAGGGCGCACCGCGTGACAAATTGCAGGTACTTGGCATGGCGAGATTATTAGAGTCCTTATCTAAATTGTTTACATGTCAGGTTTCTTTGGTAGCCAGGAATAATGTGGATAAATGAACCTCCCCACTGGTAATTACATTTCCTTGACAATATTTCGGTGAATGTTCATAAAAGGTAATAATAGCTTCTACCAGTGCTCTGTCCTGCAGCGTGTCACAGCCCCAGACTCTGATAGTGTCTGACACTTCTGACTTAAGTCATATATTTCTAAAAGCAGAGGCCCCTGCCAAGTCTTTTCCCAGATGATACTGTCTTAACCTGCAGAGTCAAACATCCGCTTATGTCTGCAACTTCCCATGCATGTCATACACGTTGATGGGAACGCCCCAATGTTCTGGATTGGGAATTATCAAATGGAGAGTATGAAAGAGAATCTCTTTTAGGGAGGGACACTTTTCCACTTTCCTCCTTCTCTCAAGATACTACCACAGCCCCTAAGAGAGTTGTTCTCTCGCCTCTCAAGTGAGGATTCCTGCTCTCCCTGGCATTGAAAACCATGGCTGCTCATAGTGGGTGTTATACTTAAGGACGGGAAAATGTTGGAAACATGGTCCCATAGCTCCTTTTATTAAAGTGATAAAAAGAAAAAAAGTACTGATCTGCAGAGATTGTACTGGTATTCCCCATGCACATGCATTGTTTTCACATTCCTACCAGGGAGAATTCAGCTGTATTATCAAATAAAATAGCGGTCCCCATAGATGCCCCACAGAGCACTAATCTTGTTCTATGCCTGTAAGATGGGGAGGAATTTCATTATCATTTACAAGTTTGTGAAATTCTCTATATAATTTATAATTGTTTGAAATTTGTAGTACCTATTAATACTCTTTAGGGCCTCTGAGAAATCCTCCAGTGAAAATATGCCTCTGTGTGTGGGGAGGGTATGGTGTGTGTGTGTGTGTGTGTGTGTGTGTGTGTGTGTGTGTGTGCTTATTGTCTACCATTTCCCAAATTCAGTTCACTATGTGTATCACTCAGGGTCCACTCAGGAGGCAGAAACCATTTGAATAGGGAAGTTTACTCTAAAGAATTATTTGTAATAGGATGGAAGTAAAAATCAGATTGGCACAGAAATACAGAAAGCTACAAGGAACATAGCCCTAGGGTGGAGAGCGCCCCAGGAGAGCCTCGACTGCCCTCCCAACACTGAGATCATGATCTCATCTGAGAGGGCAAGGTGTTGAAAGTAACATGCCAGCAATTGTTTTTAGCTTTTAATATTTTTCTTTTAAATCATGTTATCTCTTATGTCAAGATACTTTTTTAGTATTTTTGGTTAAGTGGAATTGTATAGAAATAGAATAGATGTAGAACAGTATTTTGAGACAGGAGTAGGTTTACACCTTTTTGTTTTCATACCATTTCTCCCGTTTAATGTCACTCATTTAGACCCTGATCCTCAGAGTCTGAGCAGTCACCAATGGACAAGCTATCAGTTTCCAATATCACTTCTTGCCCTGCCTCTACCTTCAGAGGTGGATCGATTGAGGTAGTGATTGCTGAGGCAAGAACTCAAGGCCCAGATCTTTGAGTGAAAGGAGGGGCACGGAGGCAGAAGATGGCACCGACCCCGCTCACACCCACTGACGGCACCTGAGCCGCTGCTCACACCCGCTGCTGGTGCTGGCCCTGATTACCCCTGAGGGCTTCTCCACCTCCCCCTGCTCCTGAGGGGTGATCAGGGCAGCAGACTCTGCTCACACTTGCTGACAGTGCTGGCCCTTGCTCGCACCTGCTGCTGGCGCTGGCCCCAATTGCTCAGCATTGTCAGAGGGTGTGAGCAGGGCCGGCACCATCAGCACATGGGAGCAGCAGTGGCAGGAGCGGGGTTGCTGTCAGACAGGGGTCCGGGGACCACGGCTGGAGGGGCCAGGTTGGGGCGCAGAGGATGGGCTGAGACCCACCCCTGTGCCCACTGCAGTCTTGCGGTCCACAGTTCCTTTCAAGGTTCACGAATTCATGCACTAGGCCCCTAGTACAAGAAATAAGGAATACTGGTCAGCTCCTAATTCTGAAGTTTCTTACTGAATTCCAGGGTCTGCCCTGCTTCTGAAGTGTCTTGGTACAGGACTATTTTTATTTTTATGGAGAATCATATCTATTTAGCAAGATTTTCTTTCAACACCTTTGGAGACTGTAAAAATAATATGTTCATTTTTTGATAGGATAATGTATAATATAGGTAGTTGAATAATTATATTAATGATTTATGATCTAGATATGATAATATTATGCCAAGTGTTGCTAGTAGAGACTTGTTCCCATAAAGGCCTAATAGTGCACATCTTCGGATTTTGAGTAGCAGTGAAATTTTAAGCATTCTAGCTTTTAGGATGTCAGGGATGAAGGACTGGGATGGTAATCAAAAATGTATTGACTCAAGAATAACATGGAAATGAGAATGAACCTGGCATTTGTGGCACATTATTTATGTTATATATTCTTTAAACTCTTTAGCCTTTCTGAATACAATGTGGTTAGCAATAAGTTATTCTTTATATCAACATTTTACTTTCAACTCTTTTAAATCCCCTTTCTATACCTCTTCGCACATCCTCCAACATGTTGACAGCATATTTCTATATGTCTAAACATACAGAGGTCTGTGGAATCTCGTGTGTTTGTGTGTGTGTGTGTGTGTGTGTGTGTGTGTGTGTGTGTACATTTTTTTCATATGTGGAGAAGCTGGGTTAAACTAGAAATATTTATTACAATAATGTCTAACAATGGGACAGGCTCCCTCAGCAGTAATGGCCCCCACATTTGGAAGATTCAAGCATAAATTTGGTGTTTGCAAATCCTCCTGATTTCTCTGTATACTTTCAAGCAATTTTCAGGGGAAGGGGCTATAGCCATACTTTGCTTTAAAACTATTTCCATTAATTATCTTCATTCACAGCAGTACTAATATTTATGTAGTTCATTCATTAACTGAAATAATTCATTAAATAATTAATATAAAGCTAAACTGTGGCTTCATGGAGCAAAACAAAAATATTTCCTGCATTGCTGTGAGGGGCATTGTAAAATTCTTATCACTGGCATTTTACCTATAAGAACTGACATTCCTTAGATTAGTACTGGGATCAAAAGATTTATAGCTGCATCTCTTCTAAGTAGTCATTGGTGTATTCCTTGTTCCTTTTTAATTTAGATTAAGCCTGGCGAATTAAATGCTGAAGTGTATCTAATAATGAAATAAAAAAGATTGTGCGTTTTTTGAAATTCTGTTGTTGATTGAAAGTAGGTGACCAAGCAAAAGGCAACCAATGCCCTAAATAATTCCTATACAGAAATCTACCTAAAAGTTTGTTTGTTTTTATGTATTTCTTGAGGGCCTGATATGGTTCAGGCCCTGTATGAGATGCTCAGTCTATAGCTCTGTGAATTCACAGAGCTTAGGTTCTCGGAAGGAGAGACAGATAACAAACAAATAAATGCAAGAAATGTGTGTGTGTGTGTGTGTGTGTGTGTGTGTGTGTGTGTGTGTGTGTTGGGGGTTGGGGTTGTCATATTGCAATAAATCATAGAATAAAGTAAAGCAACAAAGGGGGTAGAAAGTGTCTAGTGTGAGTCATTTCATTTCTAAGAGAATAGTTTGGGAAAGCTTCGTAATGTTGACTCCTGAGCAGAGATCTGAGGCAGGGAAGACAATGACATGCCCTTAAGAAGAGATTTGAGGTAGAGGGAACAACAAGGGCAACATCCTTGAGGCAAGGCAGCTAGCTCTTTTACAGGAGCATCACCCCTGTGTGAAGCGCAGGGAGCAGAGGGCGCAGGCCAGATGGAGTCAGAGAGGAACTAGAAATAAATTATATATAGGGTTTTAGGATTTTGTATTTACTCTGAATGCGATGGATAGTCGTTAGAGAAGCTTGAGCAGAGGTGTGGCATGATCTGGATTTTGTTTTAATAGGGTCACTCTGGTTAGTGGGTTAAGAATAGACTGTAGGTGTCAAGGGCAGATGCAGGGACACCAGTTAAGAGGCTATTGCAATAAATGGCAATAAATCACAGCAGCTTGGACTTGGGTTGTAGGGGTGGCAGTGGTAGGAAGTTCTTCCACTTTGAACATTGAACCAGCATCATTTGCTGATGGATGAGATGTGGAGTAGAGGGAAGGAGTTTTGTTTTGTTTTGTTTTGTTTTACTCTGAGCACCTGGGATAATGATGTTGCTGTTTGCAGGGATGGGAAAGGTTCCTGTGAACAGCTTTGAGGGAAGAGGAGATTTGGAATTCGGTTTTGGTTACTTTTGAGATGCCTATCACGTCCGGTTAGCTATTTGATATATGAGTAGAGTTCAGGGAAGAGACTCAGGCTAGAATTTATATTTGCAGCCTTGCCCGGGAATGACATTACCTGGAAAGTGAGCGTAGATATAGAACTGGAGATCTGATTTGAGTTTTGAAGGACAAGAACCCAGGAGACTGAGAGCACGTGTGGCCATTGAGTAGGAGCAAACCCAGCAGAAGGTAGCATCATAGACAGTGTGTGAATACGAGGGAAGGGAATCCTGGGCTCTTCATTCCTCATGTTCCAGGATGTGGTTGGGTTCAGGTGTCCTGCAGAGCACACTGAACAAAGAGAAATGGCCGTCTTCTAATATAGCTTATGACTCATTTGTATGTGCTCAATATTAGAGGGTAATGACTGACAACAAATTTGAGAAATAACAGTCATCAGCTCTCCATAATCTGTACACTAAGTATGTCAAACTCAAAGGCTAACATGGGCCAAATAAACAAGTTTTAAGTTTATGTGGGCCGCAAAAAAACAAAAGCTTCAACTTTCAAAGCTTATTTCAGTAGAGGTATGCCGAATACAAAGGGCTGAAATAAATGAGTAATTGTTAACATAAAATAATAGAACATTTTAATAAAAATATTTTTCTTTAACATTAACTTACCAGATACTGACTAACTGCACAAATTAATAAGTATAACACAAATAAACCTATTTTTCCTGATGCACACCAAACAAGTCAATCCAAGACTAATGACGTGGCCATCGGCTGCTAAAATATTAGCTGCTAGTATTAGTGGAGAGAAACGGTGCACCTGTGTGTAAGGTGCATAAGGGAAATGAATGCAACACGATTATAGTAATCAGTCATTAGCGAACATTGTAGTTCATTATTAATAATTATGTATAACAGGATATTGTAAAAATTAAGTTACAAAATTTTTATTAAAATGTTTCTTACATACTGTTATATTGGCTGGGCTGCAAAAATATTTGTTGTGGGCCGCATGCTGCCTGCAGGCCACAAGTTTGTACTGCTGTACACCAAGTAGCCCCAAACATAATCTATAGATCCCCTTCCCTACACCGATTGAGACTGATGGCTTGAAGGAATTAAATTTTACTTCCAGGTAAAGAAAGAATGGACCTTCCCCAAACTTACAGAAGGGAACTTAGAATTTAGTAGCAGTATTCTAAGGTATGATTGAGGCAAATCAGGACTGAGTCTCTCATCGATTGAATGAATATGCATTCATTTTCTGCATTGTGTCAGGGACTGTGCGTGCCACCATATGAACAATGGTGGACCGGATAATTTCTCAGTGAAAATGCATTTGGGGAAGGAGAAAGACAATTGGACCAGCAGTCACAGTTCAGTGTGATATGTGAATTATCTGAGAAAGCAAAGGGAACTAAGGGTGTTCATATCAGGGACATGGAATTGAATCTTAAAATCTAAGAAAAAACTTAGCCCAGCAGCAGGGCTCAGACACTGGCATTTAATGTCAGAATTTCCCAGGGAGTTTGCACACATGTTCCTGGTTTCTGAATTACTGTCCCATGATGATTTTCATAATTTGTGGTCTAGGCCAGTGGTCGGCAAACTCATTAGTCAACAGAGCCAAATATCAACAGTACAACGATTGAAATTTCATTTGAGAGCCAAATTTTTTAAACTGAAACTTCTTCTAATGCCACTTCTTCAAAATAGACTTGCCCAGGCCGTGGTATTTTGTGGAAGAGCCACACTCAAGGGGCCAAAGAGCCGCATGTGGCTCGTGAGCCGCAGTTTGCCAAGCACAGGTCTAGGCTATTTCAGAGTCTGACAAAAAATATTACCCAATGTCTTATACTACACGAGAGTCATCTTTATACCTAGACACCTCTATGTTTAGTGTTTCACATGCTGCTTTTTTAGTTTCTTAAAATACAGTTTGCTCCTAAGCAAAAGACATGCTTCTTTGATAGAATGTAAGGGCTGTTGGGTCTGGCTACTGAGGAGACAACCACAGAAGCAAGTCATCTGAGTGGCACCACTCTGTTACATAGCATGATGAGTCTTGAAGGAAATGGACACATCCACGCTAATGGTATATGATGACATATCTGCTTTGGAAGTAAGCATTGAAATTAATGAAGTTATGAGACATAACATTGTTATCTACAGGCTTCCTATGTATAGTTTGGAGATTTTATGCAAATGGACTTGATAGGGATAAAGCTATTTTCACATGTTGTACTCCTAACCTACCTATAGCATGGGCTTGCTCTAGATTATGAGAGCCAAAGCATTACAAATGGATGATAGATTTTCTTTCATGTTATTCTTTCCAGAAATGTTCAAATTAGAATTCATTTTCTTCCCTTTAAAGTGCGATCTTCCTTTTAGTCCAGAGGAACCCTGATTCATTAATTCACTAGTAAATCAATGTCATAGGATTCATTATGTACCTGTTACATGCCTGGCGCTTTGCTAGTAACTGGAAATCAACAAGTTAGGAAACACACCATCTTTGTCTGACTTTAATGACGTGTAATTGAATAGTTTTAAAGGAGAAATAGACCCTTATGAAGAAGATAAATATTCTAAAAAACTTGTTTTATTTACAGAGAAGGTGAGATAAAATATTAAGGTTGTTTGTTTCAGATGTACGTTTAGTGTATTTACTTCTGATAGCGCAAGATTACTCTTCCAAAGTGGTAAGCCTCCACACCTCTCAGTAGGTGGAGGGCTGGTGTCTGTCGCTCTGCCACAGGGAGACATGGCAGAGGTCGCAGCTGTGCCTTGGAATCTCTCCTTTCTCTTCATGGGGTCTGCTGGTCCTTGCCTGATCACCAGCTTTGTATTGGATTTTTTTCTTACCTTTTTACATTGAGCATTTTATGGATGGTTTCACAGTGTGAATCTGGGGTGTCCTGTTTTTCAGCCATACGCCGAAACCCAGCACCAGGCCATTATTCATTAAGGGTGCAAATGTTGTGACAGGGAGTCTACGAAAAAAAGAGAGCCAGGCCTTTTTAAAAAAATACAGTTATGAAATATTTACTAAGAAGTCTGATTTTCTGGCTTCGTGTGTTGATGGAGATTTATTGACTGTGAAGAAACCTGTGAGTCCTTAACAATAATATTAGGAATCATAGGATAGGGGAGGCAGAGTTGTCAAACAAATGATACCCAAGATTTACCAGGTTTAAACACCATCTCAGGCTGAGTAAATACAGATTGGGAATATTTTGACATCTTGTAGGAACATCTACAAGGCTAAAATGTTTACAAAGCAACCCCCAAAAGGAAGAAATGGGGAGTGAGTAGAGGAAGCTCAAAAGTTATCTTTTGTAAGAAAGAAACATGAGGCCAAAAATCTTCCTCCGTCTTCTGGTTCCCATGTGGTTGCCATTCCACCTGAATGCTGAGGTCTCTTCCAGAGAAGGCTATTTCATAGGCTCCTTGGATCTCTTAAACTAGGCTTGCATGCCCTTCTCTACTTCATTGAGCATCTCCATCATCTCTTTACTCTGGAGTGAAAATACTGTGAAAAATTATGTGTATGGGGTCCTGGCCAGTGTGACTCAGTGGGTCAAGTGTGGTCCCATACACCAAGAGGTCACCAGTTTGATTCACAGTCAAGGCATATGCCTAGGTTGTGGGCTCAATCCCCAGTAGGGGGAACACAGGAGGCAGACAATTGATGCTTTACTCTCACATCAATGTTTCTCTCACTCCCTCTCCATCCCTCTCACTCTAAAAGTGTGTGTGTGTGTGTGTGTCTCTGTGTGTGTATTATATATATTGCATATGTGTATATAATATATATACATATATTATATATTGCATATATATATATGCAATATATATATATATATATATATATATATATATATATATATGCAATATATATATTGCATATATTAACTAAATGAACATATACCTATATGCAAAATCCAATAGTAGCTCTTAGGCCAACAGAAGATATGATAGTTTTTCCTAGAACTTTAAAGGTTTGAAGGTAACTGAAGACATATGAATGTATGTAGAGAAGGCAGTATCCAGTGATGAGATGCTCCACCAGCTAAATGCAAAAATACTAAACAGCACTTCACCTTGTCTTTAAAACTCACCCAAATTCTTACATGCTGTCTATGCAATGGTAATTCAGACATGTTGAATGTCAAGCAAGTGCCAAATATCTCCCATGAATTATTTATAACTCTTTTCACAATACTTTTGGGATATATCGGTGATCCTGATATTGAGAAAAGCCAAGAAAATATTCTGAGAGTGAATAATCAGTAAATTGGGAAGATGTAATTCAAACCCCAGCTTACATGACTCTGAAACCCACTCTTTCATTTCTACATCTTAGGGAAGACTTTAATGACCCGAGAGGATGGGTTACATGTCTGGTCAAACGTTTACATGTGTATCTCTAGCCATGTGTGATGGATCTCCCTGTGGCACCTGAGCCATTTGTTGTAAGTTCTTTGCTTTGTTAACCTCATCTCTTTCATTCCCTAATATTTCTCCTTTAGCTATGCCAACCTCAATATTTCTTCTCTACAGCTTGTCAGCTATGCATTACTGGGAAGAGATGGTGCCTATGTACACCAGGTGAAAGCCTAACCTCCAATTTAACCAGCAATGGGTTTGAAAACTTATCCTAAGTGAGGTCACTCCACAGAAACAGAGAAGTAGCCAAGGTCATTAGTACAACTGCCTCCAGCCACTCATGCCCTTGTTTGGATACTGGAGATCTTATCACCTCAGAGGAGGGTCTTTAGATTTGGATAAGAGGTTAATTTGAGCAGCACAGAAAGATTCACAATTTTTTCTTATTGTATGTTTTTTTAAAAAGGGGGCCTGAGTCACCATGCTTGGAAGAGTTATACCATCGATGTGAAATCTTGTCCTATGGACAATAAATGGCAATGGGGGCTAAGGCAGCAAGTGATCCAGTAGATGTGTCTATGGTGTTTAGCTTAATTCCATGAAATGTATGTCAAATGAATAGGTAGGTAAGTAGGTGGTTGGGTAGGTGGGTGGGTAGATAGATAACTAGCTGTGTGGATAGTAATAATCCTTATGGAATGAACATCTGTTCTTTTTGTCTGAAGATATCACTTTTCTTACTATGTTGCTCAGATTGGGTATCCTTTCACAGCCACACTGCCTGCCAATGTGTATATGCAGTCACAATAATTACAATTCTGTTTAATCAGAGTGGCACAAACATATCACCATAGTGTGTGGAAATAGCAAAATGTAGTATGTGTAAGGACAACAACACCCCGTTTTATGAGACTTCACAGGCTGCATGGGGAGCACACAGCAGGAGAGCCAGACATCTATGTTCTTTCCAGTCAGGGGCCCAGCAAGCCAGCAGCCCTGCCATCTTGCCAAGTTGGCTCTTATAATTCAAATGGCCTTGTGATTTCTCTAGAATCAATTGAACATTCCTGTGGGTGCCCAAATGGTATTGTGGAATTAAATCTGCATATGCAAAATACACATGAGAAAGTTTGGCCTGGGGAAGCACTTGTCCTTCCCTCTGCATGCCACTTCAAGCCTCTGTGTTGCTCAGGGGCCACTCTCCCCTAGCCACTTGCAAAACACCTACTCATTTCCTAAAACTCACTGCAAGATCTTTTCAGGAATGCCTACCCTGAACACATTTTTCCTCCTCTCCTCGGCCCCCCATCACATGCCCTGGGATGCACTGGTTTCATATCTCTTTCCAAAGGGGCTATGAGAGCCCCAAATTCAGGGCTGGCTTAGAATCCTTTAGACAGCTTTCTTTAGCATCTAGCCAGAGATTTAATGAATGAATGGTATTTCATTAAACAACTCTGGGTTTATTTTTCCTGGTGAAACACAGATTAATGAGCTTAGTGGAATAGTAATTTGACTGCATTTGACATTTATGATCTTAAGGACTCAAAGTTTTCAGTGAAAATCAGAAAATGGATACCTCTGAAAGAGAATAATCTGTTTCTTTTTCTGTTTCCACCAATGATGTATTTGCTAAGTAAAACACAGAGGCAGTGATTAGAGCCCTTAAAGGATAAGCACTGTCTAAATGCAAAGTCATGTCTTATAAATATGACATGTAATTTAGAGGAAATTAGCTTTAATATGGTCATGAGGGTGACTTTATGTTCGTTTGTTATTATGGAAGAAAGAAAGACCATGTGAATAGTAAGTGCTGAGTTTACAACCATGCTTTATTGATGTGGGAGCGAAAATGTCATTGGATGTATTACAGTATTAGGTTTAGGTAAGAGGTCAACATCATAATGATGAGAAACAAAAAAGTGTTTGATAATGAGAGGGTGGGTGAATTTTTATGAGATAGTTTTAATTAAGAACTAATGTACTTACCCCCAGAAATAACTTATTTCCATTTTAAAAATGGAAAGTGGTTTATATTCTCCATTAACTGATTAAAAGATGGAAACTATATTGATTATAACTGACATTGAATTTTGTATAGCATGACAGTAAAGGCTGTACCTAGCCTAATGATTGCTTTTATACTTGATGCCTTGTCAACACTTAGAGTCTTTCTTTTTAAAAACGTGGTCATTATTGGAATATTAAAATAAAACTGAGAAACAAAAACATAAAGAGAAAAGTATAAATTACCATAGACCCAAACCCCAGTGCAGAAATAATTGTATATAACCTTTTGGTGCAGAGAAGGTAAATAACTTGGCCAGTGATACACAGCTATAAAGATAGAGATAGGCTGCAAACCTAGGCATCTGTACTTTAAATCAGTTCTCTGCCTTCACTGAAATATTATTTTATACCTAAACATTGGAGTTAGCTCACTAAACAGTTTAACAAAACTTTGAATCATGGTCCTAAAGTTATATAACAACTTTGAATCACTCCCTGTTACTGTAAAGCATGGTCCATTCATCTGTGGAGACAGCTTTGTAATCATGGATAGATTCTCCAAACAAAAAGAAAGAGAGAGAGATTGAGAGAGAGAGGAAGGGAAAATGGGAGGGAGAGAGGAAGAGGAAGAGGAAGAGGAAGAGGAAGAGGAAGAGGAAGAAAGAAAGAAAGAAAGAAAGAAAGAAAGAAAGAAAGAAAGAAAGAAAGAAAGAAAGAAAGAAAGAGAGAAAGAAAGAAAGAAAGGAAGCATTTGGGTGTGAAAATCAAGACGGCAGAGTCTAGCTTAAATTTTCTTGACCTCTATCAGCTATAATCTTAGGAAGATTACATTTATCTTAGGAAGTTCATATTTATCTCTTATTCTGTTAATTCTTTTTCTCTAAGTTGAAAAATCGAAAAACTATGTACTGTAATTACTATGGAATATACTTTCTGTGATATTACATGCAGCTGGCCTGATGCACATTCCTTGAGCATAAAAGAAAAAAGGAGTCCCGTTTACATGGAGACATGTAGATTCCAAAGGAACTCCCATCACCAGTTGGTGGATTGACTGGTATTGACAAATGTAGAAAAGTTATCAAGTGACTGGCCCTCCCACTATTGTTTCTTCTTTCACCTGACACAAACAGTTCTTTTCTATCTCCCCGAGGGTTTCTAGATGGTTTAGAAATAGACTCATTCAGTTAATTGTTCAAAAAATGTTTCTTGAACTTGTGCTCTCCCTAGCTCCAGTGAGTTGGTAACACAAACCTTGGCCATGATGAAGTACCGTATCTTCACATTTACATTCATTCTCAATACTGTCACCCCAGGTTCAAACAAGGAGAACATACAAGGCTGCTCTTCTCCCTGCAGGTTCCCTGTGGAACTTCTGTGAAAAGCAGCTGGAGCCGCAGCAGGCAGATGATAAATTTAAATCGACTCCCTTATATTTCTTTATGTTCCTCTGAGATGAATGGAGCTCATTTCAGAGTTCCTGGGTATCTACTCTAATTAGGTTTCCCTCTCTCTCCCTTTTCCGCTCCTCTCTGACTTTCTTATATTCCATCCCATGTACTGAAGATGTGTATCGCATTTATTTCCAACGTCAGGTACCATCAATGGTTGGCAACAGTGAAGTTTTTTCTGCAGCAAAGATGACTTTATCTTTTTTTCTTAGGTCCCCCTTTTTTTTCTTCAAATAAATTTATTGGGATGATATTGATTAATAACATTGCCTGTGTTTCAAGTGTACAAGTCTATGATACATCATCTGTATATTGCACTGTGTACCCACGTCCAAAGTTAAATCTTCTTCCATCACCAAATGACTTTATTCTTTCTTGATCACTTATTGGTTAGCCCTTGTGTTGTGAAACTTCATTTGGGTGACCAGTGATCAATGGTCTCAAAGTCAGAAAACAAAGGAAGTAAAAAATCAGGTTAATGAGTTAATATGTACAAATTCTGATCAGTTCAACCCAGTTAAGAAAAACAAGCAAGCTAGCAAAAATAAAATTGGGGACTGCTATTGGTTGCTCTTCGTTCCAGTCTTAGGCTTCTCTGATTGGGTGTAGGTGCCCAAAGGCTTGCATGGCGAATTGAAAACACAGTCCCATTGGTCTCCCATAGCGTAATTCGTGCAAATCCATACAAAAGCTCAGCTCTTACAGAGGTTCGTGCAGTGCTCAGTGTATTTGATTCACTGCTTATAATCCTTTGGATTTTAGGGAGCTGTGTAGTTAATATAATGAATTATGTAATGAACATTGTGGAAACCACAGGTGAAATGTGAATCACTGGAGCTATAAGCAAGAGTCCACAGAGATCTCATTTATCAAGTTCATGGTCTTAAACAGCAGTGGGCTGGGTGGTAATGATTTCCCCAGGAGACATTAGGGAATGTCTGGGGACATTTTTGGTTGTCACACTGGGGGAGTACTTCTGACATTTACTAGGTAGAGACCAGGGATGATCCCACAGTGTGCAAGGCAGCCCCCTGGCCACAAAGAACTATCAGTGTCAAGACTGAGAAACACAGGGTTAGGAAAACTGTGATTAAAAGAGAGGGAAGTGGGATGTGCAAGCATCCTTTGAGGCCTGTAAGACTTATTGCTGATAGAAACTAAGTAGCTCCAGTGTGCAGTTTCACCTTTGGAAGGACAGTAGACTATTTGACTCAGCAAAATAACTTGCTTCATTCGATTTACCTGCATTTGGAGAGATGTGGCTTCTTAGAATATGTTTCTAAATTACTTACACTGAGCTCTTAATTGTCAGTCACCCCAGAAGGTGGAATGACTATAGTAATTGAGTGACAGCAATTTCTGATTGCAGCCCTTTGCTCCCATCAACAAAGCCATTTGGGGATGACGGGGATGAGTCAGGACCAGCGTTGGAGGTGAGGACATTGGAATGGGTTCATCAGACTAGGAGGCAGAGGATGTGACCCCAACTGACTCACTTATTGAGATAAACATTGCTTCAGACCATCTTACAATTAAGTTCTCTAATTTTATCTAACATGACTCCTTATTATAGGAATTCAAGAGACCAAAAGTTTCTGCCTCCTTCAGAATCTCAACTCTGTTCTGTATTTCCCCCATTTGTGAACTGAATCACTGTGTTTAATAGCGTTGGGGTGTCCTAGACAACTATCTGACCATCAGAGCTGACTAAGAATGGTTTGGCTTATTCTTGGCCTTTGCTGCTTCCCCTAAAATTGACATCATGATAGAAGAGGCTTTCATGTGGCTATATTAATAAATGTTGTATTCTAATTCCCTCCAGTGAGATAGATCCCTGGTGTCTCCACTTTAATGCTGATCTTAAGGAATTCAAAGTTTTATCAAAGTAACCTGATTTTACAGTGCCTTTAATAAATGTTTCCATGAAGGAGGGAATGAATAATGTAAGAGTCAAATGAAATATTCTGCAATTATGGTACCAGAAACACAGAGAAAAAAAACTGAAAACTATAATGCGAAAACTGTAGATCTTTTCAAGAGGGAAGCATATTAATTTTTATAAAATCACTTTTTCCCATTAGTACTTTTATGACTGATGCAGCTCACCCCTGATATTTATAGGACTGTAAAATTTCTAGAGCAGATATAATTCTCCTACTTCTTGCACCTGATATAAGGAAACTCATATGACACCCAACCCACATTTGTTAAAGTGAATTGAAAACACTTTATCTTGCAGCAGAAATGGCAAAGATACACCATCTAAAGCTGAATCAGGAGAGAAGAGCAAATATGGAAGAGCAAGAATTTTGTTCCAGTTCATTAAGGAGAATGCCGTCCTCTCATCCATTCTCCAAAAAATAGTTTGGCAATAGGTAAAGAAGCAGCACACGTTGCTATATGGCATATAGTGATAAAAAATATAACATAGAAGAGGCAGATTATTAAAAGATTGTTCTTTGGATTTTTGAATATAAAATTTATAGGAAATTTTAAAAGCCGTGTATCAAATGCCCTCAATTGCCTCCCTGATATCTCAGAGAAAATGTGCTGAGTGGGTAAGCAAGTTGAGGTGTTTGGGAGAGATCTCTCTCAGAAATCTACCTATCAACATGCCAGAAGTACCTAGTTATAATCTCTCTTCCCTTTCCCTCTCTTCCTCTTTTCCTCCCTCCCCTTTTTTTCCTCCCATCTTTTTCCTTTCCTTTTTTATTTTATTTTCTTCTTCCCTCTTTTCTATTTCCTCTTTCCTCTCCCCTCTTCCCTCCTTCACTCCTCCCTCTCTCTTTTCCATCCTTGTATATGACTCTGTTATCTCTCTCTGCTATCCTCCTTTTCTCCCTTTCCTGTTCTCTTTCCTTCCTTTTCCATGTCCCAGATGACCAATAGTAACAAAGGGCTCATTTCTGGGACCTTTTCACCAAGGACAATGGAGACTGTGTGACAGATAAATGCCAGTGGAGATTGTAAAGTGGTTCATATGCCCAGAAAGAGAGAGATGGGCTGGCCACTCTCAGCTTCTATGGTCCAGAGATCACCACCAGGAACCACTGATGGTCCAGCCATTATTGACTATAGTCTTTTATTTTATTTTTTTTAAATCCTCACCAAAGGATATTTTTCCTTTTTTTTTTTTTAAGAGAGAGAGTAGAAGAGAGAGGGAAAGACAGAGATAAATATTGATATGAGAGAAACACATCTATTGGTTGCCCCTGCATGCACCCTAACCAGGGCCCAGGCCTGGGAGGAACCTGCAGCCGAGGTACATACCCTTGACAGGAATCAAACCTAGGACCCTTTGGTCTGCAGTCCAATACTCTATCCACTGAACCAAACCAGCTAGGGCAACTACACCCTTTCAATCTTAAGAGAAAGTTTATAATTTTAGTACATTTATCAAAGGGGACACAATTCAAAAAGATGACAAAACACTTCACTAGAATATATTTTTTAGGGCAATAAGTTTGATGTATTCTTTAGGTTTCTAGAGGAGAAAAAGTTGATGACATAAATTGTTTACCCCAATATATCTAGTGTATTATAAGGTATTATTTCTAAGTTATTAGAAAATTTTCAAAATCAGATGAAAGCTCTGAACTCTTTTGTCAAAAAATGCATACATGCTCATACTGTTTTCATATGATTTCATAATCTTTTGAAGCCCACCCTGGGTCTCTCCATGCTCTTATACTATGAAGTTCAATCACTGTAGTAATTTTCCCCATTGACTGGATAGCAAATCTTATATAATACTAGAGGCCCGGTGCATGAAATTCGTGCAAAGGGGGCAGGGGCGAGGTGTGTGTCCCTCAGCCCAGCCTGCACCCTCTCCAATCTGGGACCCCTCAAGGGATGTCCAACTGCCCATTTAGGCCCGATCCCACTGGGATCGGGCCTAAATGGGCAGTCGGACATTCCTCTCACAATCCAGGACTGATGGCTCCCAACCATTCGCCTGCCTGCCTGCCTGATTGCCCCTAACTGCTTCTGCTTGCCAGCCTGATCACCCCCTAACCACTCCCCTGCCAGCCTGATCAACGCCTAATTGCTCCCCTGCCAGCCCGATTGGCCCTAAATGCCCTCTGCTGCTGGCCTGGTCACCCCTCACTGTCCTCCCCTACAGGCCTGATCACCCCCAACTGCCCTCCTCTGCGGGGCCAGTCACCCCTAACTTCCCTCCACTACAGGCTTGATCACCCCCAACTGCCCTCTGTTGCAGGCCTGGTCTCCCCCAACTGCCCACCTCTGCTGGCCCTGTCACCCCTAACTGCCCTCCCCTGCAGGCTTGATTGCCCCCAAACTGCCCTCCCTTGCAGGCCTGGTCCCTCCCAACTGCCCTCCCCTGCTGGCCTGATTACCCACAACTGCCATCCCCTGCAGGCATTTTATGGTAGCCATCTTGTGTCCACATGGGGGCAGCCATCTTTGACCACATGGGGGTGGCCATCTTGTGTGTTGGAGTGACGGTCAATTTGCATATTAATCTTTTATTATATAGGAAAACCATAATATGCAAATTGACTGAACAGCAGAATGACCAGTCGACAAGGGGCCAGGCCAGGGAGCATGCAGCGCCAGGCCAGCCAAGGTGCATGCCAGTGGGCAGAGGGGGAGGACAGCAATGGGGGGAGAAGAGGCAGCAGCAACCAGTGGCAGTGGAGGGGCAATGGGGGGACGGGATGGGGCCGCGCCGGCTGACGCCATCCCCTGATCAGGCCACCTGGTCACCTCCCACAGAGGGAGGCCAGACTGTGGCTTAGGGGAAGCGGGCCTAAGCCATCAGTAGGACATTCCCTGAGGGCTCCCAGACTGTGAGAGGGTGCAGGCCAAGCTGAGGGACCCCCTCCCCAGTGCATGAACTGGGCCTCTAGTGTATACATAATAAAAGAAAGAAGGCAGATAATATTTTATGTTTGTTTATAAATAGCTTTAACTTCTATTCAAATAATAATTAAAAGTATTCAAGAAGATTCCTCTACTTAGAGGGACTTTAGATGGTTCCCCCAGAAACTATTTGTTTTAGAAAGGTTTCCTTCTCAGTTTTGAATAAAGCAGATCACATCCTATCTAATAAATAGGGAGTATGCTAATTGTCCCTCACACTGTTGCAAAGATGATGCCGCCCACAGCCAATAAGAAGGGAATATGCTAATTGACTGTCCTGCCCTCAAAGATGGCAGTGCCAAAAGCCAATAAGGAGGGGACATGCTAATTGACTGCCCCGCCCTCAAAGATGGCAGTGCCCACAGCCAATAAATAGGGAATATTCTAATTGACTGCCCCGCCCCCAAAGATGGCGGCACCCACAGCCACAAGATGGCAGTGCCCAGTCCCCTCAACCTCGCCTGCCTCTGGAGTCCCCCAGTCCTCTCAGCCTCCCTGCCACCCAGGGCTGGCACGAGGTGCAGGCAAGCCTCTGATGGTGGCTGCCCTGCTGACCAGGGCCGCCCGAGGCTCAGGTAACCAGGGCCAGCTGAGGCTTGCACTGCCGGTGGTGGCAACAGCAGAGGGGTGATGGGGCGTTGCCTTCCCCTGATCGCCAGGTCACCTCCCGCCCCTGAGGGCTCCCGGACTGTGAAAGGGGGCAGGCCGGGCTGAGCGACACCCCCTCCAGTGCAAGTGCATGAATTTTCATGCACCAGACCTCTAGTTAATAATAATAACACAGGTAATAACAATAACAGTGGCAGCATCCATAGATGAATCATCTCTGGTATACCAGCTATATTTTCTAATGTGTTTTACATATAGCATCTGATTTAATTCTCATAAGGTGTTTATTGACTCTATTAGGTAGGCATTATCAGTTAGCTTCACATATGATTTAATTGAGGCTTTGACATTTTTAAGTTATCTGGCAAAAATCATGGACGGTAAGTAAAAGGATTGGTATAGGAAGTGCAGATGGCCCAAGTCCTTAGTCCTTGCTCTTTCTAAGATGTCCAATGTCAGAGTGAATGTCCATGCAAATTTCCTCCTGAATAAATAATGCTAAGCAATAAAAGAAAATAAGAATTGGGACTAAATTGGCTAATTGCTGCTATGTCCAGATTTTCTCAGATCTCTAAATAGAAAAATTGCCCTTACATCCCACACAATAGCAGCTGGCCATGGCATTGGTCTATGGTGGGAGTGCTGGAGCAGACATTTGCAGAAATGAATCTGTGTTTCAGCAGCAAAATAAAATGGAGAATTTAGCCTCATATCAGGAGAAAGGGATGGAGAGAGTTTACCTAGAGAGAAGACTGCATAAGAGAGGTCTAAGCAAGCATAATGTAAGAAAAATCCATCTCTTCTCATAACCATGGGTGAGTCTTCAAAATGTGCCAAAATGCCCATGAGATAAACTGCTTTGCTAAAGGAAAAATTATAAAAACGTGGAAAATGTACTTCTCAAACAGATGAAAGATTGGAGGAGAAATGTCGCCCCGCATCCTGTTTTACTGACATACATGGAGTTACTCTATTGGATCAACAATAGCAGACTTAACTCAATTGAAAATAAACCCCACTAAGTTTGCTAAGTTCTAGCTTGTAAAATTCCTTAAATGCATTAGCATATCCAGGGCCCTATATAAAATTGTTGTATCCATTAACCTTTTGCACTCGGATGTCGAGTGTGACTCGACACGGTTAGCATTAGAATAAAGGAATCGAGAAAAAAAGCAAGCGAGTGCCAAGGGTTAAAATATTCAAGAATGGTAAATATGGTATTAGTCAATATTTGTCATTATTTTTACAAGCAATCATATTAACTTTTGCTTTGAGTACTTCTAAAACACATGGTTTATCTGTTATAATTTTAATAGTTATATAGTAAAAAAAAAAGGGGGGGGGATCTAATACTGTAACCCTATAAATGATTTATGTGGTTTTTCTTAGGTTTCACAGGAAGCAGAGAGTTGGACTATGAAATTCTGTAATGTTTTAGAGCATAGGTTTTTGGGGTCAGGCAGAGTGGAACAAATTTAAGATGTGATAGTTGATACCACAAAGAATTTCTCAGCCTCAGCCCCTCCATCCTTTTTGGGGGATAATAAGAACTACCTCAGATGTCTCTTGCAAAGATTAGATAACTCAGCAAATATTTTCACCTCAGTGCCCTGCCCATAAATAATGTTCAATAAATAGATATCATTGGTATTTTGCAGGCATAGGTCTTCTAAGGGAATTTCATATCACAGACTCATTATTTTCCCTTCTGTGTACGTTACTTTTCTGCAAAAAACAACAACAACAATATAAACGTAACAGAAGGAATTCAAGTAAAAAATGGTCTCAATTTATCATTTAATGAAATTAATGTTTTCCTTCCATCTGTATACCCTTATTATGTAGATGTTAATTTTTCATATTTTCATAAACTTTATAGTTTTGTATTCTAAATGTCAGCATATATAATGAGAGCTTCCATCTTGTTGCAGTCCCCACTTTTTTATATCACCTGTTTTTCCCCCAACAAAGTAGGTTGTCATTCTTTGCAAATGAGATGCACACGTGTAGAGAATGTAGTTTTAGTTCACAAAAAATAGAAGCATATTCTATAGATGTTTTTGTAACATTTTTCTCACTTAATAATACGTAGTAGGCAAGTGTCTAAGTAAATGTCACAAACCTCTGGAAAGAAAAGCTCCATAGCACAGGGCTGTGTGTGGAAGGTAACTTACTGCAGTGTTGTTTGTGGTAGCAGAACAACTGAAAACCGCCGGATATTGTCAGTGGGAGTGTGGTTGATAGACCGAAGGACATTCACATTATGGAACATTGCGTGTGGCTGTTTAAAACACATACATCTGGAGCTCCTTGTGTAGACATGGTTTTTTAGTTGGAAAACAAAGCAAGAGTTATTTAATTCAATGTCCTCGTGTGACAGGCCAGGCAATGGAGATCCAAAGCCGCTTGCCTAACCTTTGGTCCTTTTAGGGATCCTGAATGCAAGCCCCAGGCTCAGTGCAGCGCTCTCTCATTTCTCAGCCTCGTACTCCTGGCACCCGGGCCCCGAAGTTCACCTGGAGCGGAGGGTCAGCTGTGGCTGGATCTGAATATGAGTTGGCAGCATGCATTAAAAAGGCTTTTAGCAAAGCTTGTGCAGTGAGCGTTCAATAGTGCATTTGCCGTCCTGGAGAGTGTATAACATGCAAACTGCATTAGGGGTTTTCCATGACAGCACAGTGTCACCCGCTGTCACACATTTGTCCCCTGACTGAATTTCCTGGGGAAGGTCAGAGCCCTGCATTACTGCGCTCTGCACCGCCCTGGCAGACTCCTGAATATTTAATCTCGCTGCTCTGATGAGAAGGGCTCTGGCAGCAAGTTCAGGGGCCTGACAGCTGGGGGAAGTGACTCCTTTCGGGCACACTCAAGGACATTCAGAAGACACGGGGGGTTTGGAGGCACTCTTTGTCTTCAGCTTGTCACAGTGGAATGTAGAGTTGTGACACGGGGTCTCAGAGTCATCCTTATTTTCAGCATCATTTTGCTTTAAGGAAGTCCAACAAGGATTCCTAGTTTGGGGAGATGGCAGGAGTTGTGTGTTGTCATTTTATTGTTTTGTTTTCCATAGTGACAGGCCGGTGTGTGCTCTCCCGTCCAGTTTCATCTGAAAGTTGCATATACTGGCAGCCCCCATGGTTATCATAACATGATGTGGGCACTTATTAAAGGCAAGATGAGGATGTGTGAGCTTATCTTACTTTATTTTATTAGCATTTGGCCCATGGCATTAATGTTATAAAAGCATCGATGGGAACTTGAGCAGAAACTTTTCAAAAAGGATCACTCACACTAAAGAGAATCATAACCTGGTATCTGATATTAGGGGGTAAATATGTTTCTTTGAATATCTAATGCCATTGATTCAAATATTTCTAGGTATTTACAGAAGTACAAAAATACCTCCTTGTTGAAAAAATCGAGAATATTTCAATTTCAATATTACACGTACTTTGCATAATCTTCAGACAATTTTTTATTTCCTTGGTTTGTATTTTAAGCTCTTTAATTTTTTATTAAAATTTGTATCTTCTTAAAAATCTGCTTTATGATAACTAAATAGTGTAAGGCAGGTCTATCTTGAATGAAAAATAGGGCGCGGCCATTTAAAACTAAGAGTATGTGACCAGCCTTGTAGGTCACCTCTGGCTTCTTCAGGAATTCCAGCCATACTCAGTTTAACTGTCACTTCTACATGGATGACTTCTACATGTGACCTTTAATTTTGACATTTATTCTGAATGTTAGATCAGCATTTTCAAATGTTTGCTAAATGCCTTAACATCATCTAAAACAGGGGTCCTCAAACTTTTTAAACAGGGGGCCAGTTCACTTTCCCTCAGACCGTTGGAGGGCCGGACTATAGTTTAAAAAATAACTATAACAAATTCCTATGCACACTGCACATATCTTATTTTGAAGTAAAAAAACAAAACGGCAAAAACACCTGCATGTGGCCCGCGGGCCATAATTTGAGGACGCCTGATCTAAAACTTAATTCTTGACTTCTGCCTGATAAATAGTAGAAACTCAATAAAAATGGCCTAAATCGTCTTTTCATGGGTATATGTTAAGGTAGAGTAAGAGGGAGACCAACTAATTTATTTCTTTTTTCAAATTTTTTATTATAAACTGCTCTTCACAGTTACCCCAGACTCAAAATTTTTCTTTTCTGAAACCTCACTTCACAAGAGGAAGAGGTGGAAAGTCCTGAGTCTCTCTTTAACAAAACAAGCAAAGTCAAAGAAACATTGGTTGGAATTCAGCTTGCTCACAATTGCTTGAAAAATCAGACATAACAGGTAAATTTAAAAAGCATGACTAATCTTTGGAAAATATAATAAAGGGAAGAGAATTAGCTTGTTGGGTATTAATGTTTAAATCATGCATGTGGTGTAATTGTTTCTAAACATATGTGCTGTTCTAATAAAAATATTATAAAAATGCATTGTCACCCTGGCCTGTTGGCTCAGTTAGTTGGAGCATCATTCCATACACCAAAAGTTGGTGGCTTCGATTCCAGATTTGGGCACCTACCCAGGTTATGGGTTCAATGCCCACTTGGGGTGTGTGTGTGAGACAACTGATTAATATTTCTCTCTCACACTGATCTTTCTCTCTCTCTAAAAACAAAAATCAATAAAAAAGAGTTATAGCTAGGAACCAAATACCATTCTTTGATTCCAAAGGCCATGCCTATTCATGACACAACAAAACTTTATACTAGTTACCTTCCCTCCACTTAAAAAATTGAATGCTTTACAAAATGCATTGCCACTAAGCCTATGTGTGCCGCTAAGCCTATGTGTGCCCCTTAAATTTGAATAGACACCACAGGACTGCCTGTGGTTGATGACTTTTGTTGAAGCCAAAAGAGCAACCCAATTGCTTTAAAGCTGCCCATGTATTGCCTTTGATATAATGGAAAGTGAAGCTTCCTTGGCTCACTTGTGATCTGTTTGGAAGTGGAAAGCCGGGGATGCATTTCCCAGACGGCATCCCAACCTCTCAGCCAGCTTAGGTGGCTTTTGGCTGGAATATCTGACAGATTCTTGAAGCATGCATAGAACTTACATAGAACCATAGTTTCATCATCTTCAGATTGCAATTTAGCTTTCCTTTGACCTTTCATTCCAAGATGGTAGTTGGCTTAGGTTGCCTAGATTACCAAAGTTCTGTGTTTTGGAGAACTCAGGAGATGATACATTTGTTGGATTCCCTGGCCCATATTCAGAGCTTCTGAGTCTGTATGTTGAAGGTAGGACCCAAGAAAGCTGCATTTTAAATTGGCATTCTGGACAGTTCTAAGATACATATGTCAAAATCCACACTTTGAGAAACACTAAGCAAGAGTGCAGATAATATGGAAGTGGATGTGTTCCAGGGATCTCAATAAATCGAAATATATTTATATATCAACATGTTAAAATTACTATATAGTAGTAGACTATTGCTTTAATACCACCAGTGTGTTTTTTTTTGTTTTGTTTTGTTTTAAGACAGGAGATTATAAGCCTGCTGAATAGCTGAGTGAAATGAATCCTCATAAAGGCAAATAGCTTGATGTTCATTCCAGTGCTAAATTGCAACCTCAGTTCTGTACAAGGCCCATCTGAAAGGGGGGGATCTATCACAGACAGAATAAGCTGACATCATAATTTTCAGGACATAGTTTTCAGCCTTATATTGAGGAAGAATGGGCCTTGGGACAAGTCGGCTCCTCTCTTTTGCAGTCTGAGAGTAAGTATGAGACTGGGAGGCCACAACCTTCCTGCTGCTGGCCTTCAGCCTACCCTCCTTTGAAGTTCTGCATGCCAATGTGGAAACCTGTTTCCATGCCCTGCCCCCACCATCTTAGCCACATCTCTGCTTGTCAGGACACTCCAATGAGTATTTACTTTTAAGCACAGCACGTGCACCTGACTTTGACTCCCCGGGGTCTCCATCAGGGAAATGCATCTCTTCCCAGCTCCCTTCTCCATGATAATAAGGCTTTTAGATAGGGCTCAGGATGGGTGGAATCTTATTGAAGGAGCCTTCAGCTCTAGGGAACACATTTTTCTGACGGACTGTGTCCCTAAAATAAATGGTTATATCACACACACTTTTTAACCCCTGAATAATCATGAATAAAAATCTGAGGCTCTCCCTCTTGAGAACAAAATAAAGCAAAACAGCAGCTAAAACTTTATCTTATGGGAAAAAAAATGTACTCCTTTAGCCCTTTAGTTTTTTTTCTTTCAGTCTCGTAATTTGTATTAAATAGATACTTACATGGATCTATTTACATGCAATTATTTGCATTATCTCAGTTCCTTAGTGCCAATGTGATTCATAATTCTCATATCAGTAGTTTTGGTCTCCTTGTAGGATATTAAATGATGATAGGAAACGTGAATGATAGCATCATCTAGGTATTACCTAGAATAATGATTAGATGCGTTTGGATTGATTTTGACACAGGCCCAAGAAAGAACTTCTCAAGACAGAAGGTTTGATTTTGACTTTCCTGGTATTCACAAAGCTGGTTCCAAAGTTGATGCAAAAATTATTAGAATGTTGGCACACTCTTTATTCACTAAAGTAAGAGAACAGTGATATTCTTGGAATAATAATGGACCTGGCATTGGGGCATTCCTCTCTAATGGACAGGAGCTAGTTTGATATTTTATCAAGACCCATTTTCAAAACCTGTGCCTTTGCCTCCAGGCTCTGCTGCTCTCTGCAGCCCCATGGTGAGCTATTTTTAAGCTGCACATGTTTAATTTTGCAACGTGTGACAATTTGAAAAGCATAACAATGTCTATTCCCACTGAGATACACAGAATACACCAAGATGCACTGACACTAGCAGGGTTTGGGGGAAAACTCCACTCTGGCATGGGTGTTCTTGGGAATCAGTGGGTTCTTTCTTTCTTAAAGGAAAACGGTCTTCCCTTAATCAGCCAATCACATTGATTTTGACCATTGTAAGGAGCACAGAGGATGATCCTAGTGTATTTAAAGTCTACTTTCCTTGGAACTTAGTCTTCTCAAAAAGAACTGGTCAGAAAATAAATCGAAAATAAATTTCTCCATAATGCAATGAGAATACAAATGGAATGAGCCCACACTTTCAAATTCCTCGGTAACTTACATAAGATGAGTGGAATCATCCCTCATCATAGGGCCTTAGTTCTTACCTTACAGTTTGCCTTTAAATTAAACTTAGCTATAAATTTACTGCAAGAAACTTTACTAGATTCTGTACCTTATGCTGAAGATGCTAACTAGTTTGTTCATCAAGAAAACCCTTGAGCCCTCGTGACCTGTAAAATTCACTTACATTTTTCTGTGATGACAGCCGCTTTGCTGAAGCAGTTCTGAAACATTAAAGACATCTCTTATTTTTGAGCATGCAACCTTGATTATTGATACTTTTTGGATATAATGTTTATATTAATCCACATTAGCTGATCATTAAAGGAGCATTTTTTAAATTTTCTAATGCTCTGACATTTTATATTTATCTTACTAATTATGTTTGGTGCTTTCCACAGGATAACATTAAGCAACAATATTTTCCCTAACAATTTCCAACAATAAATAGATGCAGGCAAGAGGGTTCTCTAACAAAACTGGTGATTTGTAATTGCTTTCCCAGAGAAAAGATTGACCATATTGTTACTCTGGGTTTTGACATCAAGCATGAGCCTTTACAGAGAGCTGATTTCAGGAAAGTTCCCCAACAGAATTATTTGTATTGACTGCCTGTCAGAGGCTGTGGAAAGATGCAGATGCAGAGTGTCCCCTGGCCCACTCTTGCTCCTGCATGTGTCCCCTGGCCCACTCTTGCTCCTCCTTCAACTCTTTGCTCAACTGTCATTTCAATGAAGACTTCTCTGATCACTCCATGTCACTTGCATCACTGCTTAGCATATTCAGTTCTCCTTGACTCATTCTGTTGTCTCTTTTTCACCATCCTATATAATAAAAGTATGCAAATAGACCGAACAGGGGAACAACTGAACAACCGGTTGCTATGACATGTACTGACCACCAGTGGGAATGCATGGAACATGGTAAGCATTGGCCGTGGCGGGATGGTGGAGCAGGTGAGAAGGGGCTCTAGACCAAGGCGGGGCACCAATCGCTGTCATTGGGGCAAGCCTCTGGTGGTTACTAGAAGTTATTTGCTCCCGTGTGCTGTGGTCCTGCCCTGCGCTCGCACCTGCTGCCAACGCAGGCCCTGCTCTCACCTGCTGCTGGCGCCAGCCCCAATCACTCCGCACTGTCAGTGAGTGCAAGCAAGCAGGGCTGGCACAGTCAGCATGTGGGAGCCGCAGCAATGGGAGCAGGCTGCAGGCAGAGAGGAGACCAGGGGCTGTGGTGGGAGGGGCTGGGCGGGGGCGCAGAGGATGGGCCAAGACCTGCCCCTGTGCCCACCGCAGCCTCGCAGCCCACAGTTCCTTTCAAGGTGCACAAATTCGTGCACTGGGCCCCTAGTTGTAATATAAGCTTCATGAACCACTAGATTTGTCTGTTTGGTTCACTTGTGTACTAGTATATTCAGACCTATAACCTTAAAGTATAGGAAGAGCTAAAAAGGTATTTTAAAAATTGTCTTTATTTAATTTTAAGGTAACTTTTTATTTTGAGGTAATTGTAAGAAATTAGAAATGTAAGAATTGAACTTAATGAAATTTTACAAAACAGATTTTAAATTTTAGTGTCTACATGTTCCTTGCTAGCACAACAGTTGATTCCTCAGTAAAACAACTGAATGTTTAGCTAGTATTCTGTGACCTGGCTGAACTCACTAGTTAATTCTGTTCTTTTTGTTTTGTGTTTTGTTTTTTTGGTTTGTTTGTTTTTTTTGTAGATTCCTTGAGAAATGTTACATGGTTAATTATGTCCTCTGCAAATAAGATAATTTTATTTCTTGCTTTAATTGCTTTTGTAACCTTATTGCTCTGACTAGTACTTCCAACACTATGTTGAATAAAACTGGTTGAAGCAGACTTTTATGCCTGCCTTGTTCCTGATCTTAGGGTGAAAGCATTCAGTTCCTCTGCTCAATATTAAGTAGGATGTTACCTATAGGTTTTTGTATTTGCTCTTATCAAGTTGAGGAAGCTGCCCTCTATTTCTCTGAGATTTATAATATCATGAGTGGGTGTCAAATTTTGTCATATGCTTTTTTAAAAAAAATCAGTTGGTATGATTATGTTTTTCTTTAGCCTGTAAACATGGTGAGTTACTTTTTTTTCCAATAATGAGCTAGTCCTATATCTCTCGAATGAAACCCACCTGGCTATTATATGTACTACTTTTTATATATTCCTGAATTCTCTTTGATAATGTTTTGTTAAGGATTTTTAAATCTATATTAGTAAGAGATCTTTTGTGTATAGTTTTCTGTTATGATTTTGGTATCAGGATAATACTAAGTTCATAAAATAAGTTCTATTTTCTGGAAGAGATAGTCAAGAATTGGTGTTAATTCTTCTTCACATTTGGTAGGAAAATCATGTGACCTGAAGTTTTATTTTTTGATGAATTTTTAAAATGTAAATTAAATTTACTTAACAATTATAAGGCTGTTCAAATTATTTCATTGGTAGATTATTTTAATTTTTTTGAAAAATGGGTCCATTTTACATAAGTTGTTAAATAATGTCTGTAAAAATACATCTTAAATTATGAGTACATTAAGATACCTTAAAGCAGAATTTTTCATTTTCTTAACTCCTGTAGTCTACCTGCAGTGTGTCTATTTCATCAACTCATTAAATATATCCATCTAATGTTTCAAGCTCCAAAGTAAGTCATCTTTAATTTAACTCTTTCCCTTATTCCCAACCCTATTTATTGTTTGAAAATATGTCCAGAAAGCAATATATATCTAGCAACCAACCTCCTCTCATTTCCACTCCAGGCCAGGCCACCAGCATTTCTCACCTGAACTACTGTTATGCCCTCCGAGGTGTTCATTCTTCCACTCCTGCTTCCTAAGATGTACCATTTTCATAGCAGACAGATCACAGAATTTCCCTAGTTCTTGGAGCGATATCCCAGCACACAAAGACTGAAATCCAAATTCCTTACCCTGGCTATAAGGCCCTACACACTAGTGTGCTCTGACTAGAGCCCCTGTCTTCCTCCATGCAATCATCTGCCAGTGCCTCCTGGCTCAGGAGGTATGCTTCCCCAGCTGCATCCTTCTTTCTGTTCCTTTAGGATGACTGGCCCCTTCACTGCTTGCAATCTTTGCACAAGCTTTTACCTCCCTCTGTTAACATGCTCTTTCCCCCAAACATCTCATGGCTGATGGTTGGCTCCTCCTTGTGATTTATATTCCAGAGTAATTAAAAGATGTCTTCCCTGACAACTCAACCTATTGACTTTCTATTTTACCAGCCTGGTTTTAATAGTCTCTGTGGCACTTATTCATAAGTGATATTTTCTTATTTACTCCTTGTTTAATTGTTGTTTATTATACTGACGTGCAAGCTCCTTGGATGCAGGGGCTTCTGTTTCTTCCTGACTGTTCTAGCTCTAGCACCTAGAACCATACATGAAACATAACAAGGGCTCAATACACAATTTCTGCATCAATGCATGAAAGTGCTCTGCTTAGTATCTTATCCTAGTTCACTCTCCAACAAACAAATTACATATAACCACAGTAGTGTATGTTTTCTGCCTATTTCAAACTAGGGACACCATCCCTTATGGAAAATGTATGAGAGCAAGAATTTCAATAAGTATGTTGCTAACCTGTGTGTATAGATCTATTCCTAGCTGAGACACTTTCAACAAAAGTTCTGAAAATTTCTGGAGAGCAGGCTTCGTGATTTCATTTAAGTAATTATTCCACAGAGTCTGGTGGGAATGGGAAGGGTTATAGAAGACAAGGAGTTACTGTTAAATCTGTTTAATTCTAGGATTTTAAGAGTGCTTCTTTCTTTATTGTAAAAGAACACCATTTCATGCATGGTATTGTTGGGAAATATTAGTTCCAACTAGAATTGTCACAACTGTCAAGAAAAAGAAAAGAGCCTGTATGGATATTTAAAAGATGGAGGATGCATATCCATATGTACTAAATCTCTTTAATACTTACATTTATACAAAACAAGCAAAAAACAAAATAAACAGAGCAAATCCCTGGAGTATAAATTAGAATGTAGAGAAATCCTACAGCCTGCCCAAGGCACTTAAGAATGAGAAGAAAAACAAAACCCCAACAAAACCCCTTTGCCTTTAACTAAGGCAAGCCTATAGCCCTCAGGCTTTCAAAGCAACTGCCTGCCTCAGTAACATTGCCTTTTAATAGAAAAGTACTTGGTGAAAATTGGAGACTCTCCCAATGGTGCTCACTAATAAAATAAGTCCATTGGGCCCTGGCCAGTTTGGCTCAGTGCATAGAGCATTGGCCTGCAGACTGAGGGGTCCCGGGTTGGATTCCGGTCAAGGGCATATGCCCGGGTTGTGGGGCTCAATCCACAGTAGGGGGCGTGCAGGAGGCAGCCAATCAATGATTCTCTCTTATCATTGATGTTTCTATCTCTCTCTCCCTCTCCCTGCCTCTCTGGCATCAATAAAACTGTATATTTTAAAAAACAAAAAAGTCCTTTGGTGGGGAGCTAGCAAGTTACATTTTGCCTTTTAGAAATATGAAGTAACTGAGGAAGGCTCTCCTCTGAGGCTAACACAGCAAATTAGTTTCGGAGCTCAGTCACCTGGAGGCAAGCATAGGGGCTTAAAAGTTGTGGTTTCCAGGCTACTGTATTTTAAAGCATATAATGATTTTTCCTGATTTCCAAATACCTGAGCCTGGACAGTGTAGAAAGCAGCCGAATTTAACAGCTAATTTTCCACCTCTGTGCCTCTGAAGTGGAGGGTATTTCTCTGTGACTGAACAGCTTCATCTCCATTGGGAGGTAAACCTTCTACTCTGCTTTTTAGAGTCAGGGTCAGCGCCTCCAGTAAGCCGTCCCCCCAATTAGGCTTTCTGAATCTGATTAACACTGTGTCAGGGAACTGTCTGGTGTCTGACCTTGAGCAGCACGCTTCCCTACTTCCCTTTTATTTTTGGAAACATTTTGCACAGCCTCGGACCCTCAGATTCACCCCCCAGCGGGCTTGATTGCATTAGCTGGCTCCTTTTATGAGTATCCAAAGGGTTGCAGCCCCAGTGACCTGTCATCTGTCCCCTCCCTGGCTTCCATGCTGATTCATTGATGAGCTGGCATCCAGGCCCCGCCTCCCTCGGAGTGGTCTGTGAGGTTGTGATTGCTCCAGGAGGGGGGATGCTGAGCTGAGCCACAGTGGGTCCCTACAAGTGTGAAGGGCAGCCTGTCTGTGCCACAGAAGAACTTGGGGACCATTCTGAGAAGCAGCCTTTTCTCAGCACCCCGTTACTCTTCTGTCTGTCTCGGCTTCTCTAGCTTTTTACAGGAATTTCCGACTGAGGCACTAACAGCTAATTCCACAGGAGTTGTGAGGCAGCCTGTGACACAAACTGAGACAGAAGTTTCCCCTCAGAGGCTGTCTCTTTTTTATTGGCAAAGACTTCTGGCTCTCCTCAGAGGAATACCTTGTTGCTTAAGATGAGTGGCTGTAGAAAACGGTGTAAACGTGAAATATTGAAATTTGCCCAGTACCTTCTCAGACTATTAACAGGTTCTCTTCATACAGGTAATGACTTTTTCTCTTTTTTTTTTCAATCGAGGCCGGGAGAGCTTGATAACGAAGTTGAAATGGAATAGGAAAGGCTCACTGTTTCTGTGTTGTGTGTATTCTGAATGTTGTCAATAACATACAGTTGGTGGGTGTTTGCTGAGATGCACGTTTCTGGCAATGTGTGCGGCGCAGCTCTCAGTGAGTGTAGATCTGGATTCTCTGGATGCATTTTTCATGTTTCTGGCAGGGCTGCCGTTGAATGTGCCTCAGTCTAAGGAGGCAGTGTCTTCAGTGTGGAAGGGAAATTTTTTAAAATGCTTGATTGGGTGAGGGGTTTTTTCCCTCTCTCCTGCTTGCTGCAGTTCACTGGGGAATCGCATAGCTGTGTTTGGTGATTCTGCAGGTATTTAGCAATTCTGCAGGTACTTAGAAATTCTCAAATTCTTTGATCACTCTAATCCGTAGATTATTTCTAGTATTTGGTCATAGAGCATGGCAGTGAGAGAGTCGAGGACGTTTCTCTTGGGTTTGCAAAATGTGAGCAAAATGTGAAAACAGCTGAAGAGTAAATGGTCCATGAGAGAGGTTTGATATTTGTTTCATTGCAGGGGATTTCAGTGTTTAAAATTTTGCATAGTTGAAATAGAAACTCTTACCTAAATCTAAGTTTTTATAGCAAGAAAATATTTTTAAGATGTTCCAAAAATCGTGAGTCTAATCTCATAGGCGCCAGTTTTGGTGCCGAGGATATTTCTAGGCAATGCCATCACTAACATAGTGACAGGTGGGACCAAAACTACTTGGAATCTATTACAGAAATAGATATATTTCATAGACCACCAAACTTCTGACAGGCAAAGCTTGGCTAATGTGTTGCATTTTGATTTGATTCTCCTCAGGAAGAACTATTGTATGTTTTCAACTTATATCTGTTTTCTTTAAGTAATGGGGAAGAGTTTGAAACAAATCCTATACACTGTCAGGCAAGGCAAATGAGAGCAACATTTTCTCTAGGAAATAAACTCTCTGCTTAATAACAGAATTGCATATCTGATTATACTGACAACCTGAGCAGGAAAAACAATTTTGAGGCAGTAACTGTGAAAATCAAATGATTTCTGAGAGCATTATTAAGTATTAATAAATATAAAAGGGTTGTTATCAGATGCTAATCTTTAAGCAGTGCAAATTGAGGTGCGTTTTGATGCTTTTGGGGTAATCATTGAGAGTCTGGACCTGACTTTTGTCAACTTGGAGCTCAGTTGTATTTTTCAAATGTAAATGTCTTTACATTTCTATTGCACAAACTTCCGTCCATGTGACTCTGCTTATAGTATCAATGTGATCAATAATATCCATGTGGTATTTGCTTTGAGTGTTCCGTTCAGGGTGGTGTGCCATTTGTGATGTCGTGTTTCATTGGGCGATACTCAGTATGTGACCTTTTCTCTCGCTATGAAATTAGAGAAATATTTTATAAAGAAAGCTGTCCATGAGGTTTCCATGGCAGTCTGTGTTTTGCTCTTTGATCAGCCAAGTCAAGCTTCTACCTGAGTCTGATTAGATTTAGGTGCAGGGCTGTGCCTCTTTTGCTCAGTCTGTGTATAGTTTTCTTAAACTCCCGACTTAAAATAATTTTATGAAGACCGTAAATGGTTGTGAAGTCATAGACGATAAGTATCGAATCCAAAGTAAAGTGGTTGTCAAGTGACTGGATAGTTATATAGAAGATGAAGTTTATAGAAAGCTAGTAAGGCAGCAATATTTTAAGCCTTATGGAATGCATATTTAAAAATCAATAAAGATGGGATTCCTTCTCTGCTTTTTGAGCCGCAGTAGGAAAAATGTAAGAACTCTGAGAAATAGAACAGATAGATTATAATAAAGTAGTAAGGTTAATTTTTTAACCTGGGAAATGTGATTACAGCAACTTGTGTTTTGTGAAAATTCTTTTCGGCCACGTTTCTAATGCCAAATGTTGTTACAATCCAGCCAGAATCTTTACAACTTCTCAAAATGCAACTTGGAAAAGCCAATTATGTATTTACTAGAAGCAGTGATAATATGCACTGTTCATATCGCAAAATCTAATGTAAAATGCATTAGGGAGCTTTCAGGTCCCTTAGCTAGTAATTAATGAAAAAGTAGGAAGCAGAGTTGAATTAGTTGTAAAAATTTGCTTTAAGGTTGGATATGCAGGCAGTTGCTAATTGTATCCTGAACAATCAACAAATGTCTTGTAGTTATCAAAAATTTAAAGCAATATGAATACGCCTTGGATAACTTTATTTTTCATTTTATGAAGAAGCCCTTTATCCTCACTTTTCCAATTAAAGATGTGATCCGAGGAAATAGTGATTTATTTTGTTTTCCATTGGAAAACAGGTTGATTCTGAAATACATAATCTGTATTGTTGGCAGTTGCCTTTCATTTCATACCAAATGCCCATGCCTTTACATACAAATTTGAAGTGCAAAGAAATGTTTATGGACACAAAATCGCCTTTGATATGTCTTATTAAGGTTATCACAAGTTAGGGGAAAACAGTTTTCTGAGAGCTTGTCATGTAACTTTTGGCAATAACTAGGATTGCATATCAATCAGTAATTTAATTGGTGATTCCCCCCCCCCCAAATAATCGTTATGCTAGAGAGTCATAATTCAATGGTAAAGATTTTCCAGATAAAATAAGATACTTTCATTTTACCAGAAACATTTTACATATGTGTACCATGGCAAAGCACTTTTCAGAGTGGGTTTTACAAACACATATATTTGTTGTATTTATCATGAAAATATGAGCATTGTTAAGACCCTTTGTTATAGATAATACATATCAGAAGTCCTTTTGCAAATATAAGTTAACTAGAAGCCCAGTGCACGGATTCATGCACCAGTGGGGTCCCTCGCCCTGGCCTGCAAGTATTGGGTTGAAACTGGCTCTCTGACATCCCCCAAGGGGTCCCAGATTGCGAGAGGGTGGTTCTCGGGTAACGAATCCCAGAATCGGTCTCCCTCCTATCTGGTTCAGGGAGTGTCACCTGAGAACCACAGCTGCCAAGTCACCTCAGCTCTGCAGCTCCTGTGTTGAGGATCTGACCCCTGGTGGTCAGTGCACGTCATAGCTACTGGCTGGTGGGCAGGTGGGCAGGTGGGCAGCTGGGCTGGTGTCCTGGTCACTTAGGCTTTTATATATATAGATGGCTATCATGTTCAGTGTAGTGAGGTGCAATACAGAAATCAGTTATCCCAATCCCTTCTCTAAATGAGACCTGCAGTTCCGCGTACCATATTATATTCAGTTCTAGGTGGTATTCCTGGTAACCAGTATATTCTTGTACATTTAAATAAGTGGAGATAATCTATGAGGATTGTAATATGACGCTAGTAATATGAAACTTATTCTGTTAATGGGCAGTTTGTGTACCTTCAGAACCCACAGAATGTTTTATAATTTAAAAGCTGACCCATGAGGAAAGGATGAATGCTATTACAGATATCACATTTTGACTTCCTTCTTTATGTGTGCAATTTAGTAATGGAATGTTTTGTGGTACTTATTTGGAGGTTGTTTGGACATTTATCAGTTCTCTATGTATCGTTTTCATGAAAAATCAACACCTGAACACATTTTCCTGTTGGCAAGTGTTCCCAAACGCAGTTCTGAGGTGGATACTGCCTGGAGCTCTGTTTCTGGCTTCAAGACTGCGATCATCAGGTGTGGCGAAGTTTAACTCCTAAGTGAAACAAAAGCAATTTAATCAAAATATTAAGTTGCTGTTTAACTAGTGAGCTAAACGATTTCACATTTAAAGTAATTATACTATTAAAAGCATGTGGTAAGCGTACATCATTTCATCTAGTAGAGAACTTGAGATTGAAAGAGAGAGCTAATTGTTTCCTGAACACCTGCCCACCTGCCCACCAGCCAGTAGATATGACGTGCACTGACCACCAGGGGTCAAACCCTCAACACCAGAGCTGCCGAGCTGAGGTGACTTGGCAGCTGTGGTTCTCAGGTGACGCACCCGGAACCAGATAGGAGGGAGACCGATTCTGGGGTTCTTTACCCGAGAGCATTTGTTTCACACATTTGCATTGAGTGGTTTGTTCTGTGGATCAGGACAGTCACAAAAGAAATGATACAAATATTTAGATATGTTCGTGTTGCATTTTTAAATTTATATATACATAGTTGTTGATTAAAAGATTTTTAATTGAATTTTAGAGATAGAGAGGAAGGGAGGGAGAGAGAGAGAGAATTATTGATGTGAGAGCAAAACATGTGTCAGCTGCCTCCTGCATGCCCCCTCTCGTGGATGTGGATAAAGCCTGCAACCCAGGCATGTACCCTGACCGGGAATTTGACTAGCAACCTTTCAGTGCATGGGTTGACGCTTAACCAAATGAGCCACACCAGCCAGGGCTCTGTTGCATTTTTAAAAAATACATTTTTAAATTGTGTTTTTATTGATTTCAGAGAGAGGAAGGGAGAGGGAGAGAGAGATAGAAACATCAATGAGAGAGGAACACCAATTGGCTGCCTCCCACGCCCCCTACTGGAGATCCAGCTGGTAACCTGAGCATATGTCCCTGACCTGGCATGGAACCAGAGACCTCCTGGAGCACACACACTCACCACTGAGCAACACTGTCCAGGGCTAATTTGCATTTTTAAGTGTGAAGAGAAAATAGTGACCCTTAGCAAAATCAGGTAACTAAAAAAGCCTGTCTCTAGTCACAGTTCCCCTTTCTGTTCCCTTCTTTCCCTCCAGGTTACAAGTCACAGGATCACCTTTGCAGGCCCCTGTGACCTCCTCTTCCGTCTCCCCTCTCTGCCACATTTGAACACAGGACAGGTGCATCTCAGGAAAAGGGTGTTTCTGAAGGCCTCAAATAATTAAAAATTTACACAACTCAAGTTCAATCCAGGGAAACGATGACAGGTGTTTCTGTTTCCCAGTTCCTATGGCCCTGACATGCAACAGTTGAATAAGCAGTTTATAGTCCCTTGGCGTATCAGCTCTGAAATCATGCTAGGCTTGATTAATTTTTAAAAATGTATTCATATATTGCTGATAAAGTGAAATTAGATTTCTTACGGCACTATGTAAAATTTGCATTATTGAAATGCACATAAAATGCCACCATTTATACTCAGTCTTGTGCTTCTTCTACTGAAACCTGCCCTCAGGTAAGAAGAAAGCAAAGAAGGTTGATGTCCTGTATACTTAATTACCAAAGAATATATGTCATTGCATGCTTTTCTTCTCCCAGCAGAGTTTACATTTTAAACTTTATCATAAGAATTATTTTGTCTTCTATTAATGAGTTTAACTTTTCAATTAGGAGTAAAGGTATATTCTGAGGGACTCAACATTTTGCCTAATCATCTCAAGGTCTCCCAATTGCTGCCAAATTAGGTTTAAGGGTTCCTGAGTTTAATGGATAAAACACCTATCTATGCTAATTACGAGTTGCCTACACTTCAGAAGGAAATTTGCATGTTAGTAGCCTTATATTTTATATTCTTTACCCCGTAAGTGGTATATTAGATAAATTTTTAGGGCTTAAAAACCTCTTCCAGAGAGAAGCCTAGTTTTTTATTTTTTTATTTTTTATCATTGTGTGAACTTCAAAGTAGTAAGTCACCTGATCTCACAGTCTTTGACATATCCAACTCTTAAAACTCATTTGTAAGCTGATTGACCAAATTACTCAATATATTACATGTAGTCTAAAGGGAAGGGCTAATATTCAGAGAAAGAGCTGCTTTGCCCCTATGGGTTAAAATAATTCGAGTTTTCTTTCTGAAAATCTCAGCAATTATACATCAGTGCTTTATTTCCATATTTGAAGAAGAAATATTCAAGTTTCACAATACAGGGCAAAGAGTGAGGCTATTATAGATTGACTGTGATATGTATCAGTTATATTCCTGACAGGAAAGAGAGCTCACACTCAGGAAAATAACGTAATTAAGGGGCCATGCATGTGGTCAGGGTTTAAGGAAATTAACAGGAGGCATGTATACTCTGAAGCTAGTAAGAGCAGACCCCTGGAGGGGCAGGGGGGGAAACCCTTTGTGAAGCCTGGAGAGGGAACCTCTATGCAGGGTGCTGGTTTAGTCCAGGGACACGGCCAACTCATGGAGACCTGATTGGAAAAGAGCTTTGGAAAAAAAATGCTGTCCCACCTTCCTCCTACCCTCAGAGATTTTGCTGTTTGCCTATTGGCTGACTCCATTCTAGAAAGCCAGTGGGAAAACTACTCTAAATATGAGTAGTAATAGTTAGGGCAGTAATATTCTAATGGCCATATTTATTATATTATATTATATTATATTATATTATATTATTATTTTAATTATATTATATTATACTAGAGGCCCATTGCATGAAGAGATTCGTGCAATAAGTCTTCCTTCCCTTGGCTTCCAGCACCGGTTTTCCTCCAGCACCCAGGACCCAGACCTTCGCTCCGGCTGGAGTCTGCCTTCTTCGCCTTTGCTGCAGGCACTGGCCAGAGTTTGCTGCCTTCGTCTATGCCGCAGACTCCAGCTGGAGTCTGCCATCTTCAATGCAGACTCAGGCCGGAGTCTGCCATCATCATCTTTGCTGCAGCCTGAGTGCTGCTCCTGTAGATCCCTTTGCCCCCTGCCCTCCCTCTCATAGCAGGTGCCCTGCCCCGCTTGGACACTCAACAGCTGGAGCAGCTGGGCAGCCACCATCTTTGTCCATCTAATTTGCATATTCCCTCCTGATTGGCTGGTGGGCATAGTGGAATGATGGTCAATTTGCATGTTTCTCTTTTATTAGTGTAGATACTATCTAATAAAAGAGTTATATGCAAATTGACCTTACCTCTGCTATACCCACAAGCCATGCCCACCAGCCAATCAGGAGCAAGTATGCAAATTAACCCAACCAAGATGGCTGTGGCCATGGTGCGAACAGGAAGCTTGGGTTTTCCTGGCAATGGAGGAAGCCAAGCTTCCTGCACACGCTGGCTGGCCCTGGACTCCACGCAAGGCTATAGTGTTTCAATTATAGAAGATAAATAGAAGATAAATCCCAACAAAAATGGCTGTGGCCACGGAGTGAACAGGAGGCTTGGATTTCCCAGTAATGGAGGAAGCCTAGCTTCCTGCACACCCTGGCTGGCCCAGGCCTCCGCTCAAGGCTACGAAGTTTCAATTATAGAAGATAAATAAATCCCAACAAAAATGGCTGTGGCCACTGAGCGAGCAGGAGGCTTGGGTTTCCTTGGCAATGGAGGAAGCCAAGCTTTCCACCTGCCTTGGCCTGCCCTAGCCTCCGTTCAAAGCTACAAAGTTTCAATTATAGAAGATAAATAAATCCCGATACAAGGGCCTCTGCTTGGGTTGCCGGGGGTGTGGCCAGCCTGCAAACCACCACAGGCCCCTCACCCAGGCTGCCCCATGTCCCAAGGGAAGCCCACCCTGATCCAGGACATCCTTCAGGGCAAACCAGCTGGCCCCCACCCATGCACCAGGCCTTTATCCTGTCTAATAAAAGAGTAATATGCAAATTGACCATCACTCCAACACACAAAATGGCTACCCCTATGTGTTCAAAGATGGCTGCCCCCATGTGGACACAAGATGGCCACCACAAGATGGCCTGCATGGGAGGGCAGTGGGAAGGGACCAGGCCTGCAAGGGAGGCAGTTGGGGGTGATCAAGCCTGCAGGGGAGGGCAGTTAGGGGTGATCAGGCCAGCAGAGGAGGGAATTTGGGGGAAACCAGGCCTGAAGGGAAGGGCAGTTAGGAGGGACCAGGCCTGTAGGGGAGGGAAGTTAGGAGTGACCAGGCCTGCAGGGGAGGGCAGTTAGGGGTGACCAGGCTGGCAGGGGAGTGCAGTTAGGGGCAAACTGGCTGGCAGGGGAGCAGTTAGGCATCAATCAGGCTGGCATGGGTGTGGTTAGGGGGTGATCAGGCTGGTAGGCAGAAGCAGTTAGGGCCAATCAGGAAGGCAGGCAGGTGAGCAGTTGGGAGCCAGCAGTCCTGGATTGTGAGAGGGATGTCTGACTGCCCGTTTAGGCCCGATCCTACCGGGATCGGGCCTGAACGGGCAGTCAGACATCCCTTGGGGAGTCCCAGATTGGAGACAGTGCAGGTTGGGCTGAGGGACACCACCCCATGCACGAATTTTGTGCACTGGGCCTCTAGTTATATCATATCATATTATATTATATCATATTATATTATATTATATTATATTATATTATATTATATTATCCTATCTAATAAAAGCCTAATATGCAAATTGTCCCCTCGACTGGGAGTTCAACTGGAGTTCGATCGCTCGCTATCATATGTGCTGACCACCAGGGGCCAGTGCGGAACATGGCAGGCATCTGCAACGCAGCACTGGCAGCAGGTGGCAGTGGAGGGGCTGCTGGCCCTGATGGGCCCTGATGAGAGTGGGACCATGGCGGGATGGTGGAGCAGGTGAACGGGCAGTGCCAGGCCAAGGCAGGTGTGAGTGGGGCCCAATTGCCCTGCTAATCGCCCGACAGACAGCAACCAGCCGCTGCAGCAGGGGGCGGGGCTGCCACCCAGCTCCCAGGCACTGAGGGAGCCAGGCAGATCTTGATGACTCAAATGGAGGTGTGCGCACGGGGGTCCAGGGGCACAGGTGCTGCCCAGGGCCCAGAGGTCATCTGGAACCTGCCCTTCCATGCCAGACGCTCACGCTTCCATTGCTGGCCAGGCCTAGGGACCACACCTGTGCATGAATTTCATGCACCAGTCCTCTAGTATTTATATAAGTAGTAATATTCTCATGGCCATATTTATGATTTTAGATTCACCCATAACAGTTACCACTGACCAGGATTTCTTCCTTTAAAATTACTAACATTGGTGACATACACTTCCTTCAAAACATATGGAAAGTGGCATGAGGGAGCTAATCATATCCCTGGGTGATGTGTCAGGTTCCGGTCATTGTACCTTATCTTCCACTGTCATTGTGTATCTTTTACTTTGACCACATAACTTTTGTCCAAAATTTCTCTGCACATTCCTTAAACTTTATGGGTAAAATAAGCCTACACCTTCAAACAAATTGACTCTGTTTTCTGAGGGAATTTCACTGTAATTAGCCTAATTAAATGACACATGAAGACGGAACGTTTGTCCTATAGGAAGATGGTATTCCAACTGAGTATGATATGGTCATGGCTTGTGCTTGCTGGGTATGATGATGGCTTTTCTTTGGTAAAGTATATTTGCTCTTCAAGCCCCTTTTGCCAGCACTGGGATACATTTGTGGGTTGGGAGGGGAGGAGCTACCATCTGAAAAGCTTCCCTTCATTACAGAAAAAAGCAAAGTCCAACTGGCCATAATAGAAATCAGCATCGATATATTTTGTGCAGTATATGCCAAACAATTTGACAAACAAATTAGTTTTTCTCAAGTACTACAAAGTGTGGCTTCATGCTTGACACTGTCCATTTCTCCTGATGCTACTGCAGTCACATCAGATTGTCTCAAGATGTTCCATATTTGGGATAAAAGTTCACTTTACTCTGTTAAAGGGGAATGCGTAGGACTCTGCACCAGATCAACATTCAATAATGACTGAGGAGAGCCAGTCAATCATTGTTTCAGGGAGGGTGAGTCAGAGAGAAAAACTGAATGGTGACGGGGTGGGAAGATGAGAACTTAGCCAAGTCCGCGTTGGAGGAGTCAACTCATGAACAGCATTCTGTCATTTGACAGCTTTCTTATGTGTCTCACATCTGGCTCTGTTTTGCTTCCTCTTAATGCCTTTTCATCACTATCTTAATGACCATAACATAAGAAGATTACTTTAAAAACAAAAAAGGAATTCGGAGAATGTGTCCTGGGAGAGCTGTTCTCTGTTCAATCCCTAGTTAGGTTTCCAAAGGTAGCAGCCCACACAAATGGAGGCTGAGGGGCTAGCCTCCTGTCCGAAAGCCAACTCCCTCCCCAGCCCTACAACTGGGAGAGTCATCCATCTGCTCTGAGCTGGGGCAACTCATCTGTACAATGGGGATATTCCTACTCGTATTTCTGTTGCTGGCAGACATTCAACAAATGCTAACTTTTGTCATTATTACTGAGCTGGTATTTATAGGATGCTCTGTTTTTGTTATTATTCAAATGAAATCTTCTCCAAAGGTAATTGGAATCTAATCATTATTATGCTGCCTGGTACCGGGAATAAACAGAAAGTAACCTATATAAATGACTTCAATGTGAAACTCTTTTGTCATTTTATTAGTTTTCAATAACTATCATTGCCTTTTATTCATTCAGCTAAGATTTATTAAGCGCTTTTAAGGGCTGAGCCCGTGGTTTTATGAAGCTACCCCTTTCCCTTTACTATCTCCACTTGCCCCACGTTACTCTGTCAGCAGAGCAAATAAATGTGGAACAGTTAACTCACCAACATGCGCTAAGGTTTCCAAATGCAGAGCAGACCCGTCTCTTGTGTTTTTTGTCAAGGAGAGGCAAAGACAGTGGGTAACCTAGGTGAGGCAATACACCTTTAAAATATGTTCCTCTGACAAAATTAGAGGGAGAGAGCCTGGAAAAAGGGAGCCACAAGGGAAAGGTGAGAAAGCAGCTGGAACAAAGGATCTGTGGGATTAATTTTAGGAGGAGGAAGTTTTGCTGAAAAGCTCAATAGCCCAGACTATCAGATTGCTGCAGAAACTACCAGCAAAGCCCTCCAGAAGGTTCTATTTCTTGTCCAGAGAAATACTTCTGTGGCTTAGTGAGTGATCAGGTAGTGAAGGCAACATGCTCAGATCCCATTTTTCCCCCCATTGAACCTGTCTTCACCCTCTGTTGCTTATTGCTTTCCCTTTTTCTTTTCTTTTCTTTCTTTTTTTTTTTTTTTTGAGCACTCATAGTGCGAGTTGTCTATCCCTTATTGTTCTGCATTTAATTACTCATCAACCCTGTGTTATTTAACAGATTCAGGTGTTAGAGTCCTATCTCAAATAGATCTGGATCTTATAAAGAACATAAAGAACATTTAATGCTCCAGCTCTACCCTATCACAGTGTTTACTGTATATAGTAGCTGCTCAGAAATATAGATTTGCAGGATATCATACAAAGGAATCTGTTTCTTTCTTTATATAATTTAATGCATTCCTTTCTGAAGCATGTTTTCAGACTGGGTATTTCTCAGAATCCAAACTGTATCTTTGTTTGACTATGCAGTTCTCCCTCCTCAAACTCAGACTTATTTTGAAGAACTGTGTGATGGCTTCAGTTCTCAACTCAAATATCATCTTAGCCATTTCCTGACCATCCAATCCAAAATAGCCCCTCCCATAATCACTTTTCTTTACATCACCTTTGGGACATTTCTCTTACAGATGGGTTCACCAAAATTGGGGCATTTATGAGAGTTAAATGAGGCAATCTTAATAATCACAGCAGGAATATAGGCATCAACCAAGACTGTCCCAGACAGATGGTCATCCTCTCAGTAGAAAGTACCACTTTCTAAAATAATTTAGATTATTTTACAAGTGTCTATAACACTGGAGTGTAAACTCCTTGTAAGGATCATGCTTATTTTCTTCATTATTGTAATCTAGTACCTAGACCGTGCCTACTGCATACTTGGAATTACGACTAAGCTGCACACCGGTGCTTTATAAAGGACAAGCCTGCAGCATCTCCATCCTCTGTTTCTCTATATGCCTTCCCAGAGTGCTAGGACTGTGATTGTTTGCCTCTATCACTTCTGATCTTGGCCACAGCAGCTACTCATTCTAATCTCTGCTCTGGTTCTGCAGCTTTCTTATCTCTACCCAGTACTTCTTCCCATAATAGAAACTGTTGTGGATAATCCAGAGCCCTGGAAGTCTGAGTTCTCTCGAATTGTACACAGAGAAGATGCACCTGCACATTTTTAAATAGGGGTAGCTTCTGTATACTGGCTTATTTGTTTCAAAAGTCATATATGCTATAGTTGATTTGTGTATAAATGTCTATGCATTTGTATTTTCACATTTTCTATAATTAACATATATGTGTATAATGATTGTACATTAATGTTTTAAAATAATAGAATAGAAATACGTACATTCTTCCAATCTTTAACTATAGCAAATCTGTTCAGATCTCATTTCTTCCCCCTTGAACCTGTCTTCACCCTCTGATGTTCATTGCTTTTCTTTTTTTGAGCACTCATAGTATGAGTTGTCAATTCCTTATTGTTCTGCATTTAATTACTCATCAACCCTGTATTATTCAACAGATTCGGGTGTAACAAAAATATAGCACTTTGGATGTACCGCAGTTTTAGAGGAATTATCAAAAATACATATTATTTGGATTTCAGTTAATCTGTTTTCCATCTGCATTTTCCTTCTCCAGTTTGCTTATAATTTTGACTAAATTCTAAGTCCCCCTTGCTCAGTATCACCTTTACAATGGAAAGATTTCCATCTTGCAGGATGACCAGGTTAGGTTAAGGGCCTTAAAGCCTGGCAAATCAGTCATGTTCCTCTTTTATAATACATCATTTAGACACCTAGAGCCTGTGTTATTATGGGTTATACATAAAATAATTCCCCGAGCCAATCAAAAGTCAAAAGGCTTCAAAGAGCTATGAAGCTAGTTCTATAAAAGGCTTTTAGAACTTTAAAGATGAGTTTTATGTTCTGTCTACTAAAGTTCCCTGGGGGAAACTATAGAGTCAACTTCTAGGCATGTACCCAAATACATGCAAATGTGCCTTCCAGCGATGCCCTCCCAGCCAATCTCCCAGAAAAAGCATAGTTTGGAATCTCTGAAGGTTAAGAAGCTTGTCCAAACTCAAATAAGCGAAAGTTCACAACACAGTGGCAATAACAAAGACAAAATTATGTATATCATGGTACTTACGTAAATAGTTGAGTTGGGATATATTATTAGATTATCTAATCTAATAATAGACAAATATGCAAATTGACCGCACCTTCGCTATGCCCAAGCCACGCCCACCAGCCAAACCACGCCCACCAACCAATCAGGACGAATATGCAAATTATCAAAACAAAGATGGCGGCTAATTTGCATATCGCGACAGCTTAGAAATAAGCCAAGAGCTGCAGAAGGGAGCAAAGCTGCAGAGAAGCAAGCAAGCCGGGGGGGAGGAGAAGGGAGGAGCGGAGGCGGGGCCGGGGGAGAAGGGAAGAGTGGAGGCGGGGCCGGGGGAGAAGGGAAGAGAGGAGGCGGGCCGGGGGAGAAGGGAAAAACAGGCGGGCTGGCAGAGAAGGCGGGCCGGGGGAGAAGGGAGGAGCGGAGGCGGGGCCAGGGGAGAAGGGAATAGCGGAGGCGGGGCTGGGGGAGAAGGGAGGAGCGAAGGCGGGGCCAGGGGAGAAGGGAGGAGCGGAGGCGGGGCCGGGGGAGAAGGGAAAAGCAGCCGGGCTGGCAGAGAAGGCGGGCCGGGGGAGAAGGGAGGAGCGGAGGTGGGGCCAGGGAAGAAGGAAGGAGAGCAGGCTGGCGGAGAAGTTAGAAAAGCAGGGGGGCTGGCAGAGATTGCGGGGCGGGGGACAAGGGAGGAGAGCAGGCAGGGTGGGGTAGAGTGCAGCAGGAAACCCTATTGCAGGATTTTTTCTGCAACGGGAACGCTAGTAGGTATATAAAATCTCAATGGACCATAAAACTCATTTGGTCTGAACTCTTTATTTTCCGAAGAGAATATTGGGGCCTGAGTTACTCAAGTGGTTTTATGAACCACTGAGAGCTAGATCGGTTACTGGTTCAGTACATCACCATTCCAGAAGCGCAACGTTCTCACAAGCTTACATTGGGATAAGTGCCTATGCCGGTGGCTTGGGGTGATAGCAGTACCTGATCTTGGCAGCCAAGAAGACCTGAACTGAAATCTTGACCCCATTTCATCTTAACAGATGACCTTAGGCCAATGTACATTCTCCCTATGATACCTGTTTCCTCATCAGAAAAATTAAGTGATCTCAATTTAAGCTGCCACCAGGTACTTTTTAAAACCAGCATTTTTAAGGATGGTAGTTGGGATCAGTACTCATTCAAGCAGTCTTAAGCCCGGTTTTAGACACCAGTAAATCAATGCCAGGTCCAGGAACTAACACCATCCAGTTGTTTTGGAGTCCTCAGAAAAGGTCAACATATACTCAATTTATACCAATTTAAAACTTTCAAATAGAAATAGAATATCTGGCTCAAAGGCCTTCAAAACAGATAAAATCTCAAGCCTATATACTTGAAGGATTTTACTTTAATACTCTTATCAAAAATCCTCTCTGACCTAAAAATGCCAGATAATTTCTATATTATATCTTGTGCAACATATTTTTGCTAAAAATTTGTGAGTCTAAAGTTCTTGCATTTAACAAATCAGTAATTAAATAAATATTTTCTCCATTAAAAAGCAAGACTAATAACTATATTAAGAAACACAACAATGAAAATTAAAAATTAGAATGGCCCTCTTGATTTCTTAAATTCTTTATGAAATATAAGGAGATGGGAGGTATTCATAGATATTAAAATCATATCATTAGCAAAGCCAAGTTTAATTGATATAATTTATTAATATATGTTTTAAGACCAGTTATTACCAATAAAATCAGGTCATGCTGGAGAATTATTTTATGAAATATATGAATTTCAAAAAATTAATGTATAATTAATTTAGAATTAATGTATAACTTTGAAGAATACACAGTAATATACTCTCAGAGTTCTGGACAAGAGAAGCAGTTGTTGATCATGTGAATTTGGCCCCTTCAAGCCTCTAAGAATTTAGGTGAATGATATTATTTCTTTTGTTTTTGTTCCATTTAGCATGATACTAAAATTTTTATTTAAAATTAAGCATTATTTTTCTTTTTACTTGTGAGACTTTATACTCCATGCCATGACCCCTGTAAAATGATATACCTGTGCTTGATAGACGGCTTCACCAATCATTAGCAGTATGGACAGTTACTTTACCTCTCTTAGGCTCACTGACCTCATAAAAGGGGATGATGACAGTGTCACCCATATAAAGATTTTTGCGAATCATGCAAATAATGGGAAGATTTAAGGTCTCATTGTAAGACAATGCACTTATCCAGTAAAAGATGTTTTATAAGTTCATAAGTTCGAGTGTTTATTGTGATAGTTTTTCTGGCACGCTCAGAGGGTATGTTCAAGGTGCATGAAACACCAGCTGCTTCCTAAAGAAGCTTAACATTTAATAAATGAGTTAAAAATATATTAAAAACCTGACTAGACTTGAATGTGTTATGTGCCAGGTGAGATGTATGGAGAGTGTATTAGTAGAATTCATAGGGAGTCCACTTTATGTTGGTGGCAAGAGCCACATTCTTTTTTTTTTTTTTATTAAATATATTTTATTGATTTTTTACAGAGAGGAAGGGAGAGGGATAGAGATCTAGAAACATCGATGAGAGAGAAACATCGACCAGCTGCCTCCTGCACACCCCCTACTGGGGATGTGCCCATAACCAAGGTACATGCCCTTAACTGGAATCGAGCCTGGGACCTTTCAGTCTGCAGGCCGACGCTCTATCCACTGGGCCAAACCAGTTTCGGCGAGCCACATTCTTAATGGTGGAAGCATTTGAGTTGGGTTTTAGCAGCTATGGGTGTGGAGGTGCTGAGCTGGTGCTTGGACTTTCCAGGTAGAGCAGAGAAACAAAGGGAACATCCTATATAATAAAAGGCTAATATGCAAATTGACCAAACTGCAGAACGACTGGTTACTATGATGCGCACTAACCACCAGGGGGAAGTCACTCAATGCAGGAGCTGCTCTCTGGTGGTCAGTGTGCTTCCACAGGAGGCCGTAGTGTGAGTTGGACCTCAGTGCCAGCAAAGCCCAGTGTTTGGGAGAACTGATTGATGGTGGATTGGGGGAAGTGGTGGGGTGTGAGTACATTGCAGTGAAACAGGCTATCCTGCAGGCCTTAGAGCAGGGACAAGCTGCCACCACTGTAGCAATGTCTTCAGAAGCCCAGATGGCAGCAGATGGCTCCAGCGGACTGACTGCAATGCTAAAGTCAGGAGGCACTAATGGCCTGGACGTGGAGAGACAAGGACAATGAAAAGGTAGATTCAAGAGCACCCTGAACAGGTTGAGCAGCCTCTCCATTTGCCGTGCCTGTGAGGCACCTTCTGTGATAATATAGCAGTTTTCAAACAGCTTTAAAAATATCCTGAAGTGCTAGAATACGAGTATTCTAATTATATACCCTTTGAGTTAAAATAGAGTTCTTCAAAGCAAATCAGGCTGGATACCTTTTACAATTTAGGCCATTTTCATGTGCATTTGTTGGCTAAAAGCAAAAATCTTTAACTTTACATCTCTGTTTTATTCTATGAGCTATTTTCATAATCTGTATCTTCAACCTTAGTTTTAAAGTACTTCTACAGATACCCATTATCTTTGCAAAGATATTTGAGTCATTTTTCTCCCAATATGTATTTTGGAAGATTAATGGGTAAAAATACATTTAATTCAGTTTTATGTGTTCCTTAAATAATCTCAATCATATATTTCACAAGAAAGCTCCTTCTTCCTTAAAAATAACCCTCTGTTGTTGTTATAAAGTGAGAATGCTACATAAATTATGTCATCTTAGCTGATATATTTAAGGAAATAGTATTTCATATGTGATATCCAGAGTTATGCAAGTTTGCTTCATAACATATATTTTTCAACTTTATTGATTTCCATCTTTCCAAAGGCAAGTGATGATAAATAAGGCTAAAACACAAACACTCCATATATAAGAAGAAAAGAGTGGGCTAAAAAATCTCATACATCTTTTTTAAGAAACAAAGAATTGCATAGCATAAAGTAGACCTCAATCCCAAGGCTGATTTTTTCATTTATGACGGAGTACGATGTTCCTTGAATAAATATATTTCTGTTAACAGAGTATTTTAGACATGGTTACATTCTGAATTTGGAATAATTAAAAGAAGCAGGAGCTATCTCTGCTAACATGAGGAGAGTACATTAGATCTTCTGTCCATCTAAAAATAATCAATCTTTACCAAAATCAGGCCAGTGAGTATCCTCACCAGGATTTCCAAGGGAGGAGTTGTTTCTAGACAAGATTTGAGGAAGACTTATCCAGGTCATAGTTTAACTTTGGAAATGTCACTCTTAAGTTTATTGTCAGGTAATTGAGTTAGGAAGATGATAAAAAAAATTCATTTCATATGTTGTTTTATCTTTGTTAAAAGGGAGGTTCTTATTAGGGCTCAAAAGTCACCCAACTCTGAGAAGTAAAAGACAAAAGTGTCACAAATGTTGGTAATGAAAAGAGCTGGTGAAGACAGGGACTTCCAGAGGTCAGAAATGAAAGGCAGTGGTTCTTCAATCTACTCCCACCAGTTTGCAGAGAAGGCCAAGTTCATCGAGTGCTATGATTCTTGGCATAGTTGTTTCAGTGTAGATGCAGGACCAAATTTACCTAGTGATTTAGGGGCCATGCTCGAGTTAGACCCCTATTCTTTGGCTAAGAAACTCTTTCTCTTTCTGCTAGAGTCTAGACTCCAAGTCTTCTTAGTATATGATGCTGACATTGGTAGAAGGAAGCTGATTTTACATGACACACTTGGCATTGAGTTGGATCACATAACAAGAAAGTCCCTTTTCATGGTTGATTTCAGTCTTTTGATAGCCTCAGTGGATATCATGAGGTATTGCAAATATATCTTTGTCACCACTCAAAAACCTGGGACTTTCCATATTTAACAAGAGAGCAGATCTGAGCTCAGTTTTCAGCAAGGAAATAATATAAGTCTTTTGAAAACATACCCACATTTTGTTTAGAAGTTATTTTGCATGTATTTCAATTTATAGAAAAGTAATTTTATGAGAATGAAATGTTTATTTTATCATAGTGTACATTTATTTAGCTAAATTAATTAATTAAAAAACACACACATTACTGCAGAGGTTACACAGATACAGTAAAACTCATGGAGGAGGTTCTACATGGAATACAGATACTGCACCACCATGAGTGGAGTCCACAATTGAATGAGCTTCAGACACTTCTGTAGGCACAGCTAGGACTGTCATCCTAGTGGTACAGTGTAGGGTGAAAATCCCTGGAATAAGAGCAAAAAGAAAGTTCTAGTTCTTGATTTGTTGGGTAAGGAAACTCAACCCTAGTTTCATTTTTCGAAGGTACATGAGGGAGATTACAATTGGAAACATCTAAGCATACTGCAGTTCTGCATTCTAAGATAAGTGATAAAACACTGTCTTCAAAATATCATATTCAAAAAAATTAAGAAACATGACCCATTCATTATAACCACTAGGACTAAATTGCACCATGATCATCATATTCCCAAATGTAAAAGGGTTACTTTTCCTCAGAAGTATAAAGATCAGTTTAACCCTCCAGAACATTTATTTGAATTAGATGTAGAGAACACTCACATCCATGATCCTGTAGAAGTAAAACAGTTCAAGGTTATGCATGTGTGCACACACATATGTATACAGACACACAATCTCACCTGATCTGTCAACTTTGATGTCTGTTGGGGCAAAGTTTCTGGGTACTAGCCTAAGAACAAATTTAGATGAGGATCTAAGTCAGTAAATATAGAAAAATGCTGTATTATTTTAATTCTGCTCACAGTCATTAATATTCCCCAGTCTAAATCCGATTTGTTTTTAGAATTTTTAATGCTAATGTGTTTACATGATTGAGTTTGCTGATATGACATAGTTTTATCTTCATTCCTGTTTTCAAATGCTCCCTGCAAGGCATAAGATGTGCCAATGCCTTTGAATCTTAAAATGAGTTGGGATTTTTAAAACCTTGTATAAAAAAATCATGTGTAAAATATTTTGTTGGTTAACTTCCATGTAAAATTTAATTAGTTCTTCAGTAACATTGACTACAACTCAGTCAAGTAGAAACGATTGACCAAATAGTGCTTAATACTTATGCTGAAATCAGCTGTTTAAAAAAACTGTTTAAAGCTGCTATTCACTTATAATAACTTAGGAGTATAGTTCATTACCCATTATCATTATCTTGTTCAGACTGCACGATATATTAGTATTAGGCTAATTGCTGACTCAGGATTTGAATGATAGTTTTATAGATAGTAAATTAAATAACACTTCTCTCCTACTTGTTTTTGTATTTATTTTGTAAAATTTTGCCAGAGGTATGAGTTGAATATTTAGAATATAGAACTTGGAAAATGGTCCAATTTGTTACACTAAATAAAATTTCTACCTTTTTATCTTCTATTTTTAAATAAAATTTCTCTTTGTTATAATCTATTTAAATTAACTTTCTGTCATCGTATTTAAGCATTGCATTTTGTTTATATTTTTATAAAAAATTAGTACTATAATTGTTTTAATTTACTCAAGTTTAAATTGGTTAACGCCAGAATAGAATTATTATATCTTAATCAACTAAGAGAACCAAGAGGATGTAAAGAAAATATTGTGAAATCACACGCATTTATCAGTTACCATTTTGAGTACAGTTTCATAATAATTGTGACCCTAGGAAAGTCATTTGTACTATCTTCTTTCTTCATAATGTTGTTTTATTTGTGAAAAGCTCCTGGCCTCCAATGATCCCGACCTTCTAGTATTCACACCCTTGGGAAGTGCCCTCTCACAGGTACCAGGGTGGATCAGTTCGAGAATTAGAATACAGAGGACATACTGGAATGTTACTCCCAAGATTAGGTCATCAAGGATACTGTGGCCTTCACTGTAGTTACCTCAGTCTCTATTGAAACACTCTAGAGAAGCCAGTGGCTGTGTGATGAGGTCATATGAGTGCCCCATCTCAGAAGTCCTGTCAAACCTTCCAAAGCTGCAGCCTTGCCCTATGTCTTGACTGCCACCTCATGAAAAACTGTGAACCAGGGCCTCCCAGCTAATCCACTTCCAAAATCCTAACCCAACAGACTGGGATACATGTGTGCTGTTTTAATTTACTAAATTTGAGGGTAATTTATTACACAGCAATAGTTAAGCAGGATATTGTTATTATCCCAAAAGTCATCTGCCCCTCCCTCTATCCCTTATTAGGATGCTTTCATGGCATCTAAACTAGCCAGAAGTAGATTAAAAAAAAATACTTGTCAACAAATATATTTACACTGATGAAAACAACATACATATTTAAAATGCTGATTTTCCCCCCAAGTGTAAGTTCCTTTTGACCAAAAGATTCTTTTGCCAATTAGAGTCCCCAGCAACTCTAGGTATAGGTGTAATTATCCCCCTTCTCAAAGGAGGAAAGGCAAATTGGCAGAGGGTAAGGAGCGAGCACAGAGCAGATGTGTTACAGAGCTAGTGTCTTACATCAGATCTGCCGTTTCCCTGTTTGCATGTTAAGCAAGCATCAATGAGTCTCCAAGAGAAGGTCTATAAAGTACCCAGCTTTACTGCAGGGGCCTTAGTACATCCAGGAGAATTTTTGTCATTTACCTTGAGTCTCAGGACTCAAGCTGCAGGGGAATGTGTTTGCTTGAAGTCTGGCTTTGAGTAAGAGGGGCATTGCTGGAGTATAATTCCATTTTTTAGGCATCGAACATTTTTTGCTGGGAATCATGAGACCTTTAAAATGAATTATTATCCTTGTAAGCCATTGGGGTTTTGTTCCCCTCTTCCCACCAACATATGCGTTATAGCACAGGTTGGCATTCGGGTATACAGCTCAAAGCATCCTAACACCCTGCTTCTGAGTGATGGTAGCAGGAGGGGATCCACACATCACATAGATCCATTAATAGCAAGAGAAAATGATGAAGTAGAGACAAGAGTGAAACTAGATTCTGCTGACAGCTGAAAGGTGATGAAGGTTCTGTGAGGCATAGATAATGTAGGAATGATGTCCACGTAGAACATATCTCTACATGTGCCAATGATGGAGATGTTCTCCAAACTTACTCAGTCTCATTACAATTCTAAAGTCAATCCAAATCACTTTGTGATGGGAATTATATGGAGACCCATTCAGAAGAAGGAGTCTTCCAAAAACTGGCTTCTGAAAAATTGACATGGTATCTATAATCATGGCAGTTCAGAATCTTCTAGATTACTATAAGAATTTCTTGAATGTGGCTGACTACATTGGAAGACTATTCCTTTACTTTTACAGCCAACCGCTCTTGTTAGATTTTGGAATTCAATAAACTCTGACTGCTCATAATTTAATATTTTTGTGACACATATTTACATTTCTAAATCTGTTTTGTGAGGCATGCGATAAAAATAAAATCAGTCTGTTGAACGCGTACGTTGCTTAGTCAACTCTCAATATGACCTGCAAGAAACAAAGTAGAAACAAAATGATATTGAGTAATGCATTTTTATTTCATTTCATTAAAATAAAAAAAACACACAATTAAACCAGTGGGAAACATTGCAAGCTACTAAAAGTTTTTAAAACTGTTCATTCATAAAACTCTGTCCACTTATCACCTTATAAGTTAGGGACAAGGCACACAATTTAAGCTAAATGTGATTGGTTTTATTCTCCAAATTTAATGGAAATGTTATACTTCATCATTAAATGACATGCTTGATGGCATTCTCATCCCTTTTCAGATGTATGCCTTGTTCAACTTGGTAGAAATAATTTTTCTACCAATAAAAACTAAAACCTTATCAATTATGCATATTAAATATAGAAAACTAACAAGTATATCAATATAGACAAATACTAGTCAAGTGGTATGAATACATATGAAAGTTGGCCTCTCTGAGCCTTGGTTTATCCCTTAATAAACAACTTAATAAGCAAGAATATGGACCCTGGACTAGACTGCTAAATTCAAAACCTGGTTTTGTAACCAATATTTATATAACTTGGATATTTAATCTCTCTATCCATTATTCCATAGTGCTATTATAAGAATTAAATGATTAATACAGAAAATAACATGTATGTACAGAGAGAGGGAGGGAGGGAGGGAGGGAGGGAGAGAGAGAGAGAGAGAGAGAGAGAGAGAGAGAGAGAGAGAGAGGTGTGTAGGTGTGTGTGTGTGTTTAAAAAAAGTTCATTAGTTCTAGACTTGATGTCAACTCCTAGGTCAAACCTGATTAACAGACTTATAACCCCCCTTCATGATTGCTGTATTAGTCAGACAAACAAGTTCTTTTTCAGCTGTTAGATAATAGTCAGCTGAGACAGATTCCTCAGATAAGGTTAATGTTTTTTAGATCATACTTGTACTTAATATTTTAGAACTAGCACTATTTAGCTTGAAATGTACTATCTTCTTTAGTTGTATTGTCATTTGGTTAACTTTATGTATGTATTGACAAGATGACTGAAAAACCATCTGGTATTTTACAAAGAGATTATTTACGACAATATTTTCCCAGGCTCATTCTTCTTATCCCATATGGAAACAGTAGAATAAGCATTGACTTCCGTTGGGAGTGGTTAACTATGGACAATGACAGGGGTCATCATACTGTTGATTATCTGCCTTACAAATAAAAAAAAAATACAGAAAAATAGATATGGATAGATAGCTGGTACTCCTTAATATCTGTTTATTTATTTATGAACTAGAGGCCCAGTGCACAAATTTGTGCACAGGTGGGGTCCAGCTGCCTACCCCCATCAGGGTGTGGGGGGGTGATCGGGAGCGGGACCAGCCAGCCACCACCTGTGGCCCCTCTCCCTGGCCGGCTGGCTCCGCCCCCAATTGAGGAGGAGTAAGTTGGGGGGGGCGGGGCCGGCCAGGGGGAATTATTAGTGTCAAAGATCTTTGCAGGGTGTATACACGTTTGCTGTTGGCTTTTGGATGAGTTGAAGCTTCAAAGGCGTTTTAGTGTCAGGGACACTTACAGCTTCTGTTTTTAAGCCTCTCCTTAGACAGGTAATGCAATTTAGTTCCCTGTTGACAAACCCTCTAAAGAGAGGTTGTGGTGTGATTTGACTGCCCTCTTTGGTAGTAAGCAGTGGAAAGAGAACACTGGAAGATGGTGGTTGTGCTGGGCACCTCTCCTGGACACCTGACTGATGGTCCAAACCGTGAGCAGTTTTCCTCTTGATCACTCATCATTCAGGTTCCTGGTCTATTAAGGCTGGAGAGCTTTGCTTACTTAGAATCACTGAAGGTCACACTTCAGTGATTGGGGTGGGGGTCGATGAGAGGTAGGGCCGGCAGGGGGAGGGGCCCCTGGCAGTTGGCTGGCCAGCCCCGCCCCTGATCAGGCCAGTTTGCCGTCACCGTGTGCATCATTCTGGTCATTCCATCGTTCGGTCGCTTGGCTTTTAGATAGATAGATAGATAGATAGATAGATAGATAGATAGATAGATAGATAGAATTTACACATAACTACTTTACTGAGATATTGTGCATATGATAAAATATACAAATATTAAAATGTAAAGCATTAGGATAGATATACTTAAATAGTTTTATTAATTAACTAAACAAACCTTTATGCTCTTATTAAAATGTTAGAATAACATTGAATTGTTATTTCTTCATGTATGTAATATTAACATAATATTTATAACTTTAGTGAGAATAATATGGTTGTACCTTCTTAATTCTTTTTTTAAATCATAGTTTTACCTTGATTTATTTTTTTCTGTACTACTTCAGTTTCATACTTCTAAGTTCAGTATATTTTTATTGGCTTTTAATGGTTGAAAATGTTATCACATACACATGTATACCAAATTGAAAGAAGCATATTATACCTTCTGCTTACTCAAACACAATATGTATTTTCTTTCTCATCCATGATACATTTAGAGTGCAGTTCATTTTTCAGCTACAGGACGTAACTTTGATATCTGAAAGCAGCTGGATAATTTCAAATTATTAGGGCCCAATCACATTTGATCTGAATATATCATCCCTTCATTTACCCGCCATCTGACTTGAAACCGAGGTCCTATCAAGGAGCAGAAGAATCACCTCTGCCATATTTTTGTCCTGGGCATGAAGTACAAGGGTTCTTTATAATGCAAGTGTTTTTGTTTTTGTTTTACAAATCATTTACTTCTGTTGTCTCTTTAGTGAGAGTGAGCTAGAGTGGAATAATGCTAAGTAGTGTGGTCCACAAACCTACCTAACCAGGTACACACAAACTAGAAGATGTATGTAGTGGTGTGTTGAGTGTGAACCATTCTCAACAACCGTGTGAACTGCTGTGTAATGGTCCCTCAGGTACAGCCTGTGCAAGGGCAGAACTTTCCTTCCATCGGATATGGCTGTGCATTAGAGACATACAATCAATATGCTCATTAAGAGTTAGAGCAACATAATTCTCTCTTAAAAATGAATGGAAGCATTAGTCATAACATTTTATACTTTTTCTTTCCACACCTTGTCCCATACCCACTATGGAGATGACCAATTTGTAGAATAAGGAAGTGGTAATTGTTGTCTCATCTTTTTGCACATAGGCAATCATCATGGATTTGAAATTCCATGCAAAACATGAAATCGTGTCTGAGCATGTTGTTATTGAGTGAATCACACAGCAGTACCCCGTGCAAATTCTCATCTTAGTGCTATTCTATCTGTGTGATATTCTCTCTGTACCTATTTCTCCAGTGTCCTCCCAGATGCACCCGAACCCCAAGACCAGGAGCCCAGTAAAGTTACTGATTACACTGTTTATGGACAATGCTTCAATCCTGGAAGAGCATAGAGTAGACTTTTCAATAGGTGGTTTTAAATCATTAAACATATGAGACTAAGAATAGAGGTGGTTGGGCCTGCCAAGAAATATATAATATCCCCATTGACAAGTGAGAGAAAGGAGAATTGGAAAGCTAAAGTGAGGTGAGCTGGAATTTTATTAAGGTCTTTCTATGGTCTGAGTCTTTTTGAAAATATATATTTTATTGATTTTTTTTTTTTTTTTTTTTACAGAGAGGAAAGGAGAGGGATAGAGAGTTAGAAACATCGATGAGAGAGAAACATCAATCAGCTGCCTCTTGCACACCCCCTACTGGGGATGTGCCCCCAACCAAGGTACATGCCCTTGACCGGAATCAAACCTGGGACCCTTCAGTCTGCAGGCCTATGCTTTATCCACTGAGCCAAACCGGCCAGGGCTGGTCTGAGTTTTTGTGCCCCACCCTCACTGACATACTCTTGTTGAAATGCTGATACTCATTGTGATTGTCTTGAGGTGGGGCCTTTGGGTGGTGTTTGGGCCATGAGGGTGGAGCCCTCATAAATGGGATTAATGCTCTTAGAGACCTCATAGAGCTCCCTAGCCCCTTTCATGTGAGGCATTGTCCAGGAGCCAGGATGTGAGCCCTCACTAGCCACCACACAGAATCTGCAGGCACCATGATCTTGGACTTCCCAACCTCCAGCACTATCGGAAAGAGATGTTTCTTGCTTATAAGCCACCCAGTCTGTGGTATTTTGTGACAGCAGTCTAAATGGACTAAGGCAGATCTATAGAATTATTAAAGCTTTCTGTAGCTTTTCCCTTTCATATCCCACCCTCTCCAATTCCATGTGTAGAATTGTTTGGACCTGAGGTTGGCTTTGTCCTTTTCTCTTCTAAAGATGTAGTTGTCTTATTTTCCTCCAAAAATTCCTGAGATGACCATTTTGTTGTTGTTTTTCACAAAATGGTTGTCCATTTCCCTCCCTTCTTTGATCATGTTCTCTGTTTATTTCCCCTAGGTCAATGGGTTCTATAAAGTTGTGGAGTTGAGAAAGTGTAAAGAGAGGAGGAAGGCCTATTGTGGGGCTCTCATTTCTCCTCCTTATTCATCACCACCAGCTTAAGTATATCCTCTAAAAAGACCAGAAGGGATGTCTAAAGGAGTTTTCATTATTGCTTTTTATCTAAAAGACAGCTTTGGCATTTTCACTTAACGTCTATAAAACTGCTCCGAGTAAGTACCATGTGAAACACAGAGATTAGTATAGTTAATTTAATGCACTAAGCTTAGAGTCTTTATAAGATATCATCTCCTTTTGAACTTTATGTTCAAATCAGTAGAGACCAGAGCAGAGTTTTTCAGAAGAATATTAACTTTGCTACTTCATATGTTAGGCAAATAGAAGAGCCGGAGAAAATACAAATACTTGGGCTCTAACATCGGCATAAATCACGCTAATATATGGGAAAGTGGGTCTTTTTTGTTTTCTCTCATAAAGTGCTGGGGAAATGAGATGAACTTGCTCTATAGATAATGGATACACTAATGTGGAGAGATGATCTATTGCAATGATGTGTTCGGAAAGGCTCTAATGAGGTAAAGATCCAGCTCAATTGATGACATACAGAAACAAAGAATTGTTATGGACAAAAACAAAACAAAACAAGTTATTATAGTCAAACTACCATATATTTCATCATAAAACTGCTCTTCTTAAGCAGAGAGTCAGTGTTACCTCAATAAGTGCATTATGCTCTCATCTTTAAAGAAGAATCAAAGCTGAAACATTCCAATTTTATCGTTATGCATTCCCCTTCAGAGGTAGTTTCTTATTTTGGCACCACTAAAATGTTGGAAGGAAATGTAATAGTCTTCTATGGATGGAAGCAACAGCAGGGTGTACAACAGAGAGATGCTTGGAACAAGATGGCAGCCAGAAGAAATGACGAGGCTTTGTTAGTCAGTGATTTTTGGGGACATTAATAAGTCTGTGATTTTCTGCATAAAGTTTGACACATTTATTTTTATCTCTGTTTTACTATGGGTCATATTAAAATTATCTTTTGCTCTCCTCGATCTATAATTGAAAATGCCCAAAGACCAAAAGGCACTCCATAAAAGGGCACGGGAAGGATGAAGGAGATGTCTAGGAATATAAGCAGCCAGCTATAGCTGAGCCTGCAAGTGGGGAACAAAGACCTGGGCCTCGAGGGTCTTCTGCCTCTAGCAGAGTTTGGCTGACATGCCTTTATGGTTCACCTTCGTGCCCATTGCAGACAGCATTGCATGATGCTACTATAAGAAATCCCATTGTTCGAAGGGCCGTCTAGCTGTGTGCCTGCTTGTCACGTGGAGGCTCCAGTGTAAATTTTCATCTGCAAACCTTCTTAGATCCATGACTTATGTTGCTGGAATTCATGTCTATAAGCTTCTAGGAAGAATGTGTGTATGTTCATTTAAGACATGGGGGCAGAGGATGGATGAAGAAAGCAGTGATGACCTTTCCTGACTTCTTCCCGTGTTCTTAGTTGTACTTAAGAGTTAGGTTTGTAACTATGCTCCATTTACTACAGTGCTTTCCATATACATATTGTGTCTTTACAAGTCCCTTCCTGCTACAGTATTTTTAATCTACATATTTTGTTTTTATTTATTTATTTTTTAAAATATATTTTATTGATTTTTTCACAGAGAGGAAGGGAGAGGGAGAGACAGTTAGAAACATCGATGAGAGAGAAACATCAATCAGCTGCCTCCTGCACACCCCCTACTGGGGATGTGCCCGCAACCTAGGTAGATGCCCTTGACTGGAATCGAACCTGGGACCCTTGATTCTGCAGGCCAACGCACTATCCACTGAGCCAAACTGGTTAGGGCAACACACATTTTGTTTTTAAACACCTGTTCTTGTCTTTTATGGCTCCTCTTCCCACTCTCCCTAGCTATCGAGGAGAAGAATAAGAACAAATCATCCTTCATCTTACCCAGAGCAGCTCTGGACTGTTGAGAGTGCTACAGAAGTTGATAAAACGTTCACTTATCATCCCTCTCCTGAACTTTGGGGCTACACCGGTGAATCAGAGGACCAGTAAATCTTAAAAGGATTGATTTTTTTCTTCTGAAAAATAACAGTAGTAATTGATTGGGAATCCACTTGTGCTGGTCCTTTCTATATGCTATTTTATTTCATCTCTACCAAAAAATACTATATGATAGCCGTTAGTAGCCAGCTCATGATATGGATGAGAAAATGAAGCATTAGTAAACAAGTCAGGCCTTCCAAGGTCTTCAAGGCTAAGGCATGTCCTTTTTTTTCAGGCTCTTGGAATATTAAAACTCAAAGAAATACCAAATAAGGACACAAAATTATTATGATAATTTAACATATTATATAACAAAAATTTTTAACATAAAAACAATGCAATAAAGTAGTCTAATGAACAAAATCTTCACAGTATGTATATTTAAAAAATTAGTCTATAGTAGCGCTGACTCGTGTGGCTCAGTTGGTTAAGTGTTGCCGTATGCACAGAAAGTTTGCCGGTTTGTTTCCTGATCAGGGCACATACCCAGGTTGTGGGTTCGATTCCCTGGTTGGAGTGCATACTGGAGGCAACCAATCAATGTTTCTCTTTCACATAGATATCTCTCTCTCTCCCTCTCTAGCTCTCTCTCTCTCACTCCCCTCTTCCTCTCTCTCTCTAAAAGTCAATAAAAGATTAATTCATAGTGTGTTATAGATATAGGCTAGGTAGAGGAACAGGACTTATATTAGCATTATGAATTCCATTTCTTTTTTGTCTGGTATGTATCTTGGGAAGCAACTTAGACACAGGGTAGTAAGTCTCAGTTTCCTACCGTCTTGCCCCTATTCAAGTACTAGGTAGTGGAGGGTATTTCTTTTGGTTGCCTTTGTTTTTTGTTGACAGATATAACTACTGAAGAGAATAACAGGATATTTTGAATGTAACTCGTGCACAGAACCACAGGGTGGCTTGGACATTGATACATCTACTAGTATACTTTTCTGCATAAAGTTTGATACATTCATTTTTATCTACATTTTACTATGGATGACATTACAATTAGTGTGAATGTGACCTCGGAAGACCTGGGTTTGAATGCTAGCTCTGATGTTCTGTGCCTTGGATTCCATACCTACAGAATAGCTGGGTCCTGAGAATGAGAGCTCAGAAGCTATGTGCATGTTTCTAACACAGGGACTTCGGCTTATTAGATGTCAACCTTCTCTGGAATGAATTCGGTCAGAGGAGGTCCCAGGGAATATGCAGAAGTACCTGAAAGGAGGTTAGTGGGTCCTAAGGGACCATTCAGAATTACTCAGTGTTAGCCTCACCTCAAAGGCATTAGGCCTTAGCACAAGCGAGGTCAGGATCACAGGTTCCAGGCCTTTATGGGTCAATTAGCAACACCCAGAAGCTAGTTATAAAACCAATCCTAGGCCATTGAAGGTAAAATAGCCTCTATTTAATCCCAGCTGGCCTCTGAACAGATAGGGGCATCTGCCATCATAATGCTCCCCAACTCTCACAACTCCCCTTCTTCACTCCCCCATTGTGGGTTGGGGTCAGATTTTTATAGTCAGGAGACCATCATCAAACTCCATCTATATACTTTGTGAAGAAGGATTAAAAAGCAAGGTGACAGTCACCTTGATATGCATTTTAACGTCATCTATGTATGCATCTTTTCTCAAGAAGGAAAGTAAGTTAGAAAGCAGTACTGACAAGGACTATATTAACTGTTTAAAAACTGATTTAAAAATTATTTTATAAGTCTTATTAAAAAGAACTGCTTTTACTTTTTCCCTGATCTTTTTAAAATCACCCTCACTCTGGGGGTCTGAATCCCCCCTCCCTTTGCCTGCCCCAAATAGGATCGTTTATGGAACAATTTCTGGGTAGGTAGTTATTATAGCAACATTTAAAAAATAGTCAATATTTATTTTTTGTGTAGTTTAAATTATCAGTGTAAAATATATCTACTTTGTGTTTGATTTTCTTTTTTGAACCAAATAATTAGAGCTACTGTTTAAGTTTCCTATTGGAAAATAGACATGGCCTGAAGGATGTTAGTATAACCTTTCTCCTATTTCTCCTCCTTTTTCTCAGATGTAACATTTCTATGTGTAATACCAGCCTGCATCTTTACCTTGGTCCTTCTCTGAGTTCTGAGTATGGGATTTGTGGTTTTTGAGAGTGCATACATATAACTGCAAAGCTGTTACAATCATTTTTATATAGACACAATTATTTTAGACCACAAACCAAAATTACATGAAGACAATGTTAAACGTAGGAGGCCTACGTAGAATGAAGTAGGGGCCTAATTAAAGATGCTTTTGTGTGCTATTATCATTATTCTGGGTGGATTACATAATGCTGCATTAATAATGGGAGGCAAGTTCCCAATGCTGTTTAGCGAATCAATTTGCAGGCAGATGTTATGGTATTCTATCTTTTCGGCCAGCAGGCAATCTTCATTTTATGCGATGGTGTTGCTGGGCAGGGAAGAGTACCCTTTGTGGATTGTGACAAGAGAAACATGTACTCTGAAAGTAAGCTATGTAACTGGGAAAGAAACTGTTTTGGACCCAAAATAAATAAATAAATAGGTAAATAGGTAGGTAGGTAGGTAGGTAGATAGATAGGTAGATAGATAGGTAATTAGATAGATAGATAGATAGATAGATAGATAGATAGATAGATAGATAGATAGATATGTGATTATGTAGAAATAAAGAGAAGCTCTATTTTCCATTATTGGAAAAGTTTTTCCCAAAATAACTCAAATGACAATATCTCTCAAACTCTACAGGTCTGGAAAGTCAGATTTTTTTTCCAGGGCATTCCAAACTCTGCTTTTTGTCCTTTTTAACTTCAGGAAGAAGGTGACAGGGTGTTTGCAATAGTGGAAACAGTCACACTCAGGCTAATAGCCATCGAGCCAAGTGGTGAGAGGAAGCCCAACACACTTCTGCAAAGGAGCGCTGGACTCTCTGCCCCCTTCTTCAAGTGCCTGCAGGCTCCTTGGTTGTATTAACATCCCGTACCTGCAGCTGACAAGTCTCCTTTGCAGCCAGAAAGCTGTCCTTACTCCGTTCAGACCTAAAGCATTCTTCTTTTTTCCTTGAGAGATGAAGGCTCACACTAATTTCTTACACCAAAATTGGTATTTTTCCTTTGCCTTTTGCCACTGGTTGAATGTTATTATGTACTTCCCCCTCAATTTTGTTGTGTACCTAAAATTACTCTTTGAAAGTTTTCATTTAAAAATTTGAATAAAAAGGGATGGGTTGAAAGTGTTTGGGACTAAATTGCCTCCAGGATTCAGGTTTTCATAGTTCTAAATTAAAATACAACCTAGTTTTATATTCTCACATGGTTAAATATGTGCACTTAAATGCTACTCATACACAGATTACCGGTTTTTAAATAAAATATAGTATGTTATTTTCTCCATAACAAGTTTTTGAGTGCCAATTCCATGCACATTGCTCTGCTGAGTATAAAGTGTGATAAGATACCTGCCCTCCTATGGGTATGACATCACAGCCTTCCCAGAAGCTTGACTGATGATATCTGCTTCTTTATGTCAGGACATAGTAGCATCTCAATAAAAGTTGTTAGTTGAATACCATATTTTCCGGCATATAAGACGACTTTTTAACCCAGGAAAATCTTCTATATGCCCAGTCTTCTTATACACTGGAAAATACGGTAAGTCAATGAGTGAATGAGTCAGTCCATCAATCAATCAGTGATCATCATTTGCAGAATAGCCATGTTCTGTTCTCCATGGTATTTTCAGCTTACAAAGATGAGTTATCATCATACCTTGGAACATAAATGTGTCATTATCTTTCATATTCATTGTAATTATAGTTTAGACAACTCCTATTTATATTTCTTTTTTTCCTTTATTGATTAAGGTATTACATATGTGCCCTTAACCTCCCATTGCCCCCCTCCCCACACTCCCATTCATACCCTCACCCCCCTGGTGTCTGTGTCCTTTGGTTATGCTTATATGCATGCATACAAGTCCTTTGGTTGATCTCTCTCTCTTACCCCCTCCTTTCCCTCTGAGGTTTGAGCATCTGATTGATGTTTCTCTGTCTCTGGATCTGTTTTTGTTCATCAGTTTATGTTGTTCATTATAATCCACAAATGAGTGAGATCATGTCATACTTATCTTTCTCTGACTGACTTATTTCGCTTAGCATAATGCTTTCCAGCAATTTATATTTCTTTAGTTACTAAAGTAATTAAATGCATTCATGAAAAACCCAGTGATGGATTTTAAAAAAATAACATTTTTATCTATCTCAAATGTTATAATAAGCTTCTAGTGTAACATACTGATGAAATAAATGTTTAAGCTTCAAAGAATTTTAAATCCCAGCCTTTTAAAACTATTTTAAGATGTAAAATGCTCTCTATGTCAGCAGTGAAAATGTCTAGCTCATTAATTTCTTTTAAACTTATATTTATATCAAAATATGGCATCCAAGACATTTTTATATCTTAGTTTTCCCCTGAAAATGAAGAGATTAGCTATGTAGTTTTCTTTCCCTATACCCACTATTCATTATATTAAACTACCCAATTGACTGCCAAGCAGCTAGATTTAAATTTTCTCAAATAAATTTTCAGGTGAAATTTGTGAGGTCAATCTAACAATCAATGGACTGCTTTGTAAACTGCATAGAAATTATACATGTTATTTTGAGAGACTTTGAACTGATTTAGTAATTCAGTGTAGTCAGTAGGATACATATGCAGACTGAGTGGTGGAATTCTATGATATTACCAGTCTTTTATTGGAGAACATGGTAGAATCATTAACTTCCAAAAGCTGAAGAGAAGATTTAGACAATTCTCATTTCATAAGAAAGACAGAGGTCATGGGACAATACAGTGAGGGAATTGGTGCCCTGTACCATCAATGTATCCCCCTGACACTGCTGTCCCCACCCCAAGACCAAAGCATGCTGTATGAAAGAATCTATATTATGTGATACTCTGCATGGACTGTAGCTTTAATATGTCTTCACGTATAATCTGTAGCACAGGTCACATTACTTATGATAAAGTGGTAGATTCTTCCAGTTAAATAAGCAGTCAGCTTACTTCCCAAAGAAATAAAATGACAACATGTTTAATGAGATCCTTGAATATCTGCTTCAAGAAAGTTTATTTCCTAGTTCTAGGAATTTTTTAAATTTCCAGTGTTTATTTGTGTGCCTATGTATCTTACATAAAATTATGTTTAAAGGTATTTGATGATACATGAATAACACTGTGTTGCAGTTTCATCAAATATCAAATTATGAGCAAAGCCAAGCCTGAAGTGTTTCCAAAGGACCTCAGTAGATTTCACAGGCTTGTGCACGAAAGCTCACATATTGACTCAAAGAGCCTCATTCAATTTAGTTATTCTCATGTTACAGATCGGTCTGTCTAACAGATATGTTTTCCTACTTTTGGTGCTGTAGACTGAGAGGAGCATTTCAGGCTAAAATAAACAATAATAATACTCATTTTACACAATAATGATAATCCTAATGATAATCATTTTAAATAAGGACTACCTGACAACCTGCCCTGAATCACATACTATCCCAGGTGTATCTCTCATCCTCACATCAACTCTACAGCCAGAGAATTGTACTCTGATTCAGAGTTGAGGAGATGATGTGAGATATGCTTTGCCTTGCCTGAGATCACTCACCAAGTCTAGATTGTGGAAAGGGTTTGACACTGGACCTGCAGATCTGTTATCACAACAAAGTATGCTCCAGGAAAGAATGCACCAACAGGGACAACAATGGAACAGCCTCAATTATTTTTAATTTAGAAAAGAAAAAGATACAACTATTGTAGGAGAACTAAGAAGCAAATCATCTCAGGGGAATGCTGAAAACACTCAGCAGTGCTTTCTGTCATTGCTCTGTGACTGCGCAGTGTGATTTCTGTTCACCATTATTATTCACATTATTATTCATAATATTTTCTGGCATTGATTGAGCTGGGTCAGGGAAGGCTTCCTGAAGGAAGGGAAATATTAATGGTGACCTGAATGATTAATTACCAATGGAAAAATGCATGGGAGACAGGAAGACGGTAGTGGCAGGGTGGGTAGGGGTGGGACGTAAGTGTGGAAAACAGTTTGTACAAAGGCACAGATATGGGATACTGTTATGGGTTGAATTGTGTCCCCCCATAAAAGTTTTTATGTTGAAGTCATAACCCCTGGTACCTCTGAATGTGACCTTATTTGTAAATAGGGTTGTTGCAGATGTAATTCGTTACGAGGAGGTCCTGCTAAGTAGCGTAGGCCCCTAATCTTATATGACTGGTGTGCTTTTAGAAATGGGATCTTTGGATTCAGATACACCAGGAGAAGATGTGTGTGCCATGGGAAGATGAAGGCAGAGATAGGGATGATGCATCCACAAGCCAAGGAACACTAAAGATTGCCAGTCAACCACTGAAGCTAAGGGAGAAGCATGGGACAGATTCTCCCTCATAGACCTCAGAAGTAATCAGTGCTATTGATGCCTTAATCTTGGACTTCTAGCCTCCAGAACTTTGAAACTATAAATTTCTGTTGTTGAAGCCACTCCACGGTAACCCTAGCAAACTAACAGGGTCTAGTTATTCTCATGTTACAGATCGGTAACATGAGAGTAACTAGGCTCATGACTCTCAGTCATTGATAAAGGACAAACGATCCTCTAACAACCAGTGACATGGTAGAGAAATGCCCCAGAAACTTAGAGCTATTTCATTTGTAATGATCACGATATTAAAGAACACATTGTGGGGTAGACATTCTGGACCATGATCTATCAAACTCAATAGCAAACAATTGATTTCACTGTGTCCTATGGTTATTCAATAAATATTTAGCATCTATGATGTGCCATGTCCTATGGGGTAGTCGAAAAGCTTGCACTGTCAACAGAACTAAGACTAAAAGCCCACATTTTAAGAGACTTCAGAAAAGATTCTGGCCTGTTGAGGTATCAATGTCCTCATCAACTTCCCCAGTGATGGGGGATTAAATAAGATTACATTGGAAACATGTTTGGTGATTTCATGCTTCATAGCAAGTACACTATAATGGAGATGTATTATTATTGTTGTTGTTATTTTGGGAAGATGTTGATGTTATCATCCCATCCCTGTAGGCTCCTGGTCTCTCCCTGCCTGTACAATGTGTTGGCAGTTTCTGGCTCTGTTCCCTCGCTCTTCATTTCTGGCTTTCAATGGGGCATGATGATCAGATGGCCATGATTAGTTCTTTGGCTTGCATTGCAGATTATCTATTAAGTAGCCATCTTCTCAGCCACTGAGGCATATGGTCAGCACTTCCAGGGCTTAAAATAAATCTGCATTTTAACACGTGGGATCTTATTATGCAAAAGAGAGCTCACACGGGGTCTAATCTTGTTATTTGTTATGCTGCCCACGTCTGCTTGTGCATTCTGGATGGAATAGCACATTAGGCCCTGGGCCTTTCATTTTATGACATTGCATAGATATTCTGAGTGAGGACATCCTAGGAGGTAGCGTCAGCCCTGAACTGTGCATAATACAGGAAAGGAGGCAGGGTGAGGAGTCCTTTTCCCTTTCTCCTCTGCAGACCAATTAGTGTTGTTGTTGTTTTTTAAAATACATATATTTTTATTGATTTCAGTGAGGAAGGTAGAGGGAGAAAGAGATAGAAACATCAATGATGAGAGAGAATCATTGATTGGCTGCCTCCTGTATGCCCCCAACTGAAAATCAAGCCTGCAACCCAGGCATGTGGCCTTGACAGGAATCGAACCTGGGACCCTTCAGTCCACAGGCTGACTCTCTATCCACTGAGCCAAACCGACTAGGGCTCAGTTTTTTATTGAACAATTCCTAGCACCTACTGTGTGCCAGCTGTCTCCCCAGGTACTTGGGTGATGGTGAATAGGATGGCACAGACCTGAACATAAAGGTGTTTGTTAGATGACATCATAACATTGACTTAAAAAAATACACCTTGTTCTCTGGGCTAGTGCAGCTTGGTCCCAGGACACCCGCCATCATGACTGGAGTGGGGAATGGATTTCAGATTGCACCCTCTTAATGAAGTGCCCTTGGACAAGGCACATGATTAAGGCAGTTAAATTGACAACTAGTGAAAAGCATGCTCAGCAGACAACAGTGGCTAACTATATATAATGCTCTGAGGGTTGCTTGGCCTTGAGGGGGACATATGTATACTGAAGATTATTAAATTTTGTTCTATACCCTCTAACTATAAATTGGCTGTTTCTTATGTGAACAGGCAGAAAGTAGTTGTTTATCCAGCATTCGATTGACCAAATACCTCAGGTTTTACATTTCAAAACTTGCTATTTTTTGTTCTAAGATTTTTTTCCAAACATTGTTGTCCTCGGGTACAAATAAAAGAGATTAATGACAAATAGGATTTTTATTTGTAAATATTAGCTTTATAGTATTTTCCTGTGTTCATAGACACTTACTTGAGTCTCCTAAAGGAGGTCTTTCTTTAATGTATGGCATGTCATCTAACTTAATAAACAGTGCAAAGATCAAAATAACAGAGCCAAGTATAAAAAGGTAGGCTCTGAGATTGAGAGAATTGGATTTGGACACTAATTTTTATTCCTCTGCCTACTTGTTTTGTTACCATGGGCAAGTTAGTAATCCTTTAGAGGGCTCATAATACTACTACGTTATTTGTGCATTGTGAGGATTAAAGGTGAAACTGCACATAAAGTGTTAATTAAGCACAGCCCCAGCACTGTAGTTAGTATTCCATATGTGATAGCTTTTGTCCTTGATAGCTGCTGGCCCTTGTTAGAATTCATAAGATCTTCAACATGTAAACTTGCATTACAAATATCAGAACAACAGGTTTCCCATTTAGCTATATAGAAATAGATGTGTTTATAAAGACCATATTCTGCACATATGCAAATTGAGAGCATGTTTACTTCTGTGGCATTGTAAAAATAATATTGGCTAACACATATATGACTGTGCAAGCCTTACCCTATGTATTTCAGATTAAGTAACTCGTAGCAATCTAATAATAATCCTGTGGGCAGATTCTATTATAAGCATTTTGTAGATCAGAAAACTGAAGACAGGATGAGAATGAACAGCTAGTAAGTTGCAGAGGTGGAATTTCCACCGAGGCAGTCTGCTTTAGCTCTGTGTTTGTAACAGCTAGAATATTCTGAATTTCAATGATAAACAGGTTAATATATACATACAAACACATACACATTGCAGTACACGAGTGTGTGTGTGTATGTGTGTTTGTATGTGTGTGTGTATGTAACTGCCTAAAAAAGAGCTAATGCATGATGACTGTGTAAATATCTCTTCTTTGAGGTCTGCAGCCACACTTAAACTTTTCTGTTTGTGGGTCCCTTTTCCTTAGCAGACTGATTGAATTATAGGGCACATCATATGCAAAATGAGAGGCCAAATTGAAACCTCTCTCTGTTGCCCAGCAATGGATGATTGCTCCACATTGCTTGAAGTTACACTTAAGCATATCCTTAGGCTTCATTCTACTCGTTCACCCCTCTCACCTCCACTGCAGTTACTGTACAATGGCTCCATATCCAATCACATACCATTGAGTGACAGGAGGACGCCATTGATATGGATTAACTGTATTCGCAAGCTCTTTGGTGATCTTTGGTCTTCAGTGCTGAATAAACTAGTGCATCAGTTAAATCTTGTGTGTGGCTGCACTTAGCAGAAATCTAAATATTGTAGTTCAACCAAATAGGCACTTATTTTCCTCATATACCAGGAAGTTCAGGGATAGCCTGTCTGATATTAGTGCAGCAGATTCTCAAGTCCTCAATGTCCTAAGCCCCTTATGTCTTTCTGCACAGGCATCCTTAGTTTGTGTCTTTTCCCTTCTAGTTTATGCCTCAAAGTCACAAAATGGCTGTTCCACCTCCTACCTCACGTCCCCATTCCAGGTAGGGAAATGCCAGGTAGTTTCCCCTACACCTTTTCAAAAGGAGCAGTGGATCAATGAGCCTGGCACATGACTCCCCCAAAACAAAATTCAGATTCTGTTATTGAGAAGCCTAAATGAAAATTGGGCAGGAGGCAGTGCCAGCTGTAACTGAAAACTCATACTGCAATGATGATTGCCTGCTAGGGCAGATGTGGCATTCAGGCAACTCATACTTATTTATAAAGAGTCTACCATAGCCTATAAGTACAGATCAATGAGGAGCATGACTCTGTTTGCATAAGAAAACTTACCACCCAGAAAATTATGAATGGATAAGCAAATAACTACAGAATGCTATAATATAGGCATATCCAATGGAGCTTTGAGATATCAGTTCTAGGGCCAAGATATACAAACATTAGTTCTCGGTCATATTAAGAGAAATATGACCAACTAGAGGTAATAATAATTTCATTGCATATTAACTATGTCATACATTTAAAATTTATATATATGTGTGTGTAAATATATCTTCAATCTGATATCTTTTTATTCCCCAATTTACAGCCAAGTTATGTGAGGCAATTGGAGTGAATACCTTTCCCAAGATCTAATACCTATTAATGTAGAGAGCTGGGCATCAAACAACCTAGACAATCTTAGGAAGTTCCATTTGGCTGTTTGGTTATTCTCTTTTGTTTTGAAAAAAAAAATCCAGTAGTTTCTTTGGGTATAGAACTATTTGACCCAGTCAGCATATCACATTTCATCAGTCGGCCTTACCCAGGATGGACAGGCTTCAGCTTGGCCGCACAATTGCATTGAAGGACACTGTGCTGAAATCATTTCAGTTAGGGAATGATTACGTTGTAATGATTCACTTTTTTGAAATAGCATACTTCTAATATATCATTTCTTGGTCAAAAGACCCTGTTTAAATTCTTTTTTTTTTTATTGAGGTATTATATGTGTACATATCTTACCATTACCCCCCCACCCCACACCCACACATGCCCTCACCCCCCAGAGTTTTGCGTCCATTGTTTATGCTTATATGCATGCATACAAGTCCTTCGTTTGATCTCAACTAAGATTCAGTATCACTCCATATTTCCTGAGATGCTCTCTCTCTACCTTTTCTGGATTGACCTGCTGGAGGTAAAAACTTACTTGCTTTGGCTTGGGCCTTGATTTTATGATGCTCCCTTCAATACCTTATGTGGTAGACAATTCTAAGATGATCCCCCAAGACCCATGTCCTTGTATAATAGCCTCCGCTCGGCTGTGAGTGGGACCTGGGATGATGATGTGATAGCACAATATCACTCCTGTAATTAAGTTTTTGTATTTGGCACAGTTAACTTTAAGAAAGGAGATTATGTTCAGTGGGTCTGACCTAATCAAGCTAGCCCTTAAAGAGGCAAGGTTCTTCCTAGTAACAGAGATTTTAAATGTGAGAGGGATTCAGTGGAAGGGAAATTCTTCTTTGCTGGCTTTGACTATGAAGGGGCACATGGCAAGGAACTGTGGATGGTCTCAAGGAGCTGGATGGCTCCATGCTGACAGCCAGCAAAGAATTAGAGACCTCAGTCTTACAACCTTAAGAATTACATTCTGCTCCAACCACATGAACTTGCGTAAGGTCTCCAAGTTATAGATAGAAAGAGAGCCTGGCTTGGCACTGTACTTTTGGCCCTGTGAGACTATTCTGTGCCTGGGTCCTGATCCACAGAAACTGAGCGATAATAAAATCATGGTTTTATAAGCTACTAGCTTTAGATAGTTTGTTGTGCAGCAATAAATAGATAATACACCTTGGCTTTGATCTAACTCTTCTGTCCTCACCTCAAATACGCATTTTTACCTAGATCATTTAGTTAGAACTAGCATGGGCTTGGCCCAACATATGCTAAAGGTATTCCATCAAGGCTAAGAATAGGGACCCAATATCAGGGATAGTGTTTTTATTTTTATTATTTTATGATTTGTATTAAAAAGATTTTACCAATGTCTTTCCATATCATATGCCTTATAAAACCCCCTACTGTGATTACCAAAGAGATAAAAACAAATCCTATAGAATACGCTGATTAGAAGTCACAGATCAGTGGAACAAGGACAAAGTCCAAGGTGAAAGCAAATTTAAAATATACGAAATTAGTAGAGCATGTACTAAGGGTTTTCCACATAGTGAGAAACACAATTTGATGCTCCTTATCTTGCTGGGTGAAGTACAGACCCTGTGGAGTGGTTTGGGAAGAAAAGTGCTTTTTCCATTGGTTTCTGCTTCAAAGAGCACGCTAGCAATCTATTTCAGCCTTCATTAACATATGAAGATTGAGTTCAGGGTTAACACATTGTAGGCATAATTTGTCCAGAACACACGTGGTTTCTCATGGGGCTGGAAAGGCTAGAAATTTGTGCATTTTTGGTAACTGTTTGCAAAGTTGGAATAGGGCACCTGAACTGTGATAAAATATGATCCCTACTCATACTTGTAAATTGTTTTTGCTCATTCACATTTAGAACTCATTAATCTTGTTTCTCTTTATGGATGTAGGTTCAGCACATTCCTTGCCATTGATTCAGCTCTATAGTTCAGAGTGGTACAAACATTGCAAAGGGCAGTTGGAGAAAAATGTAATGTTACAAGGGTATACATAAAAAGGACTAACTTGCCCTAGCCAGTTTGGCTCAGTGGATACAGAATTGACCTGCGGACTGTAGGGTCCCAGGTTCGATTCTGGCCAAGGACACATACCCGGATTTCAGGCTTGATCCCCAGTGTGGGGCATGCAGGAGGCAGCCAATCAATGATTCTCATCATTGATGTTTCTATCTCTTTCTCCCTCTCCCTCCCTTCCTCTCTGAAATCAATAAAAATATTTTTTTAAAAAAAGGGCTAACTTTATCTTACCCACAGAGAAACATACACATTTGCAGAAGGCGCTGTCAAAAAGAAATATATATAAAGTGCCAATATATGATCATAAATTCTTAACCTAGAAGGGACTTGTTAATTTCTACACAATATAGGAACTCCCTTGCACACTATCAAGAAACAGTCTTACAGCATTTGCTTGTAAACATCTGGGATATGGAACTAAGTAGCCTGTAAGAGATTCATTCTTCCCATGATCCCTTTACCACCCAAGAGAATGATGCTTACTTTGAGCATGAACTATTATATTGCAATTGTCATTCTCTGTGGTAGTTCTTTCTGACCTTCATCTCTTCCTTGTATCCTCAGTATGTAGTATATAGTACATTGACTGTCTGTAGGCACTTAGGATATTTTTGTTGAATGTAAATTTCAGTGAAATCTTGACTCCAATAATGGAAATTCTAGATACTGCCTACTTATTCACATGACTATAACTATGATAGTAAAAAAAATTAGCCCTATATACATGGCTTAGATATGACTATTCTTTGTATGATCTTACTCTTCTGATGCTTTTCCTCCAGGCCATTTCAATATACATAGTTTGACAATTATTTCTCCATTTCACCTGATGGCCAATCAGGAATAAACGTGATTTAAGGCACCTAAAAGTAGACCTGCTTTAGCCTTAAATGTAAGCTGTAAAGCTAGGAGCGCCTTCAACCTTCTGTCCTTTATCTTCCACTTACATTGATTGAAAATGTTAAATCATTATCGAGTCAATAATGAACACAAGCCTCAGTATATTAATTACAACTAAAGTAATGTTCTATAAAGTGTTTAATCAGGAGGGAGGAGGTATCTGTCATTGAGAAAACACAAGGGATTTTAAAATCACATCATAATAAACTAATAAATCTTTGCTATTCTGTGATACTCAGGGCCTGTCCTCGCTAATATAGATGGAAAATAAATGTGATAAATATGACAGAGCTCCCCCATCTAAACGACCTTACTTTGATACTGCAGAGTTAGGACAATGCATGGCTACCATGATTTCATTTAAGAAATAAACTTCATGTAAACCAATATGTTGACAGTTATTCAGCTGGTGTTTATTTTCAGTTGAATTGTCTCTCATTGCTGCCCTTCATGTTTGAGATCAATGTGAAATGCTGGCTGAACATATGTCTCAGAGCCTGGGATATGGAAGGTGTACCTGGTAGTTTTTCCACTTCAGATAAGGAATAACCAGGCTGTACAGCATATTTTACTTTAATTTACAACAGTAGAGGAATTACTAGACTGTTTCTACAGAGCTCCGCTTAGTGTCATAAACTTGACTCTCTGAAAGGTAGCATATTCTTATGAGATCTTACCATTTTGCATATTTAAATTGTAATTTTACATAACCAATGATGACACTTGATGCATTGGAGAAATGTGACATTACAGCCTAATAGACTTAAAATAGGAATTGCTTGAAGAATGACTCCTTTGGTGTGATTTTTATGTGTTTTATTTTATTTAATTTTGCAGGGATAGAGGATAGAGATTAATGTATTCATCTCTTACTTGAAAGTATATTTTAGTGTGGTAGGATACTACCTAAAGGATGGGCTTGAGGAACAATAGTGACTTTTTTCTGTGAATCTTGGTTGGCTGAGTAGGATAAACAAATCCAGGGCCAGAGCTTAAATGTTGAGAACAACAGAGATATTTTTATTGTACACCCTGCGAAGGGGGAGGTGGAATCGAGATGAAGTGCTAGAGAAAAAGGAGGGACACTGAGCACTAGAACTGAGATCTCAAAGAGAAATTTAACTGTCCTTTTATCTTTAATGTGTAAAGTGAACTCAATGTCCCTCTCTTCATCAGTGTTTAGTCCACTGTCCACTTCTTTAAGATTAGAGCTTTTTGGGGAAGTAGAGTAAAATGAAGATTGGGGTCTAAGGTCAGCATGGAGTAAAAGTCCATGGAAGGTGTCCACCCTCACCCCTCCTAATCATGCTTACATATTGGTTTCATACTTGGTTCAAGATAGGAGAAACTGACTAAATGTTTTCAAAGTTAAGAGAATTTTATTCTTAGAATGGTAAATTATGGAAAAGTTTACCTGGAGAATTCTGGAAATGTTTGTATATTATTGTTCTTCAAAAAACAATGTGTGTATATTATGCATTCTGCTAAGGCTAATAAATATGGTATAATGATTAAGATCTATACTTAAGATATGAAATAAGTAGCTAAAAATGAAAGAGATTGAGATTTAGATTTACTATTAAATGAATATTTAAAAAAGAAATATATTTTTGGTGTGAGAATATACTTTACAATTCTAGAGCATCTTTAAAGTCACCCTTCTTTTTTATTTTGTTCTATTTTTCCTCCAAATTTCCTAGCTCTTTTGATTCTCAACAAATAGAAATGGGAAGATGTTGGCAGAAAGTAAAACTGTAGATCTAACCTTTTCCTTTTTATGTAAGACTGTGCCTTTTAAAGAATGATTCCCTGGTTTGCTATTTGATGAAAGAATACAGTTGTTCATGTTTTATGCAATAGGTAATAGAATGATCATTTATTTATAATAGTTACGATCAGTGACTTGTGAAAGTAACTTCCTATATAGTGCCGGAGGGAACACAGAGAGTGAAGTGGATGGATAATATGTCACATATCATATTGCCTTGTGTTATATCTATTGTGTTGCTGGGCACAGGGTTGCATATCTGTGCTAGGCAGAGACTCTAGATTTAATGTTTCAGCTCAGGTATTTAGAAAGGGCTCTAACAGTTTGTTTGTTTGGTTGACTGAAATATGGAGGAAAAGACAGCCCATAGTAAATTAACTTAAAATGCTAGACCTTCTCTGGTGTTCTGTAGGGGAAGGAATTCAAAAGTTTAGGAATATTAAAATGCTAGAGTGGATTTGTCATTTAACATCTGCTTACTCACCCTAGGAAGGTTGAGAGGACCTAGAACAAAATTTGTGAGGGGAGCACCACTAATCTTGGTGGGCTCTGATCACTTTTCTCTGCAGGCCGGAAAATACGATGGTAACTACTGCCTTTGAAATGGGAAATCAGATGCAATGGTGGTGATCAGATCCCTGAGTGACAGAAGCCAGGCCTGTGGTAGCATTGCCCAAGCAAGGCGGGTGTGGTTACCATAATGGAACTCAGTTAAAGCAGCAATCAGAATAGTCTAACTCACAGAAACCTATGGATGGTTCATCATAGTGCTGTTCCTAGCAGTTAAAAAAAAAAAAAAAAAGGAAGCCTACTAAGTTCTTATTTTATCTGTGTAAGTGGAAGAGTTCTCAGTCAAGTGAACAAAAGTCTAACTTGAACCATAAAAAGAGAGAGTCTAGTCTAGGCCCTTCAGTCACTTTCAGACTTGAGCCAGTTTCCAGACCCAGGTTCCCTTGAATGAAGAGAGGCTGGATCCTCTTGAGACAGGACCTTGCTATACTACCAAGGCATTTCTTTCTCCCATCCTTTCCCAAAGTGATCTCTGGCCTTTAACATGATGACTGTGAACTGAGGAAAATGAATGACTATATCTTATTGAGATTGCTGGACACTGTCTCTGAACTGACCTGGCACTAACTCCAGAAAAATGTCACTGTGGCCCTTGTGACAGCATACAGGCCTATGGAGGTCGGATACTAGAGTGTTTGCTCAGGTACATCTCACAGTGGGTCCTGTGGGTTCCAGAAACAGCCTGTGGTTATTCCCCCAGGCCTGAGATTCATAATTGGAATAGACATGCTTAGCAATTGGCAGACTTTTCAACCTTGAGTAAGATACTCTGTTTAGCTCTCAAAGAACCAAAAAATCTAAAGAATGAGAGTCATGTTTTTATCTTTGTACAATGGGGTATACAATATTTAAAGTATTTTTAATTTTCAAATTTGTTATAAAATGTCCTAAAATTTTCATATGTTACCGTTGAACCAAGAAGAACTTTTATTTTCAATTTGTCAATATTCTTGTCAGATTGATACATCATCATTGAAAGTTCTATCAATTTAATGAAGGAGAAATCTAGGGTTTTGAGATACAATATAAAAACATTTGATGGAAGATAATTAGTTTTCCTCAAAATGACTTAACGACACAGATTTTCTCTTTTCACTGACAATTACATATATTTTTGATTCTTACTTTCTTAGGAGTTTTCTGTCCTATTGTTGTGCTTCAATTTTTCCATTGCTATTTTGCAACTCTGTAATTTGTGCTGCTGGTATTTTCCTTCAATTGCATAGATAAATGTAATTTGAACTTAATGCGATTAAGTCTAATGGATTGCATTTCCTGCAGCCTTCTTATGATTGCCAATGTAGAGAAATGGAAGGAAATGCAGTTGATGAAAGAATTCAAACAATCATTTCATGTCCTGGAAAATCTTGAGCATCTTAGTCTTTTTACTTTCTCTTTTCCTGGCAGTAGTTCTGGTCAAGGACTTTAATTCCATATTCAGATTTATATCACATACTTTTTAAACCCAACTAATCAGCACAATAATATATATTTGTGTCCTGACAAATCTCATATAATTATTTTTATTAAAGATAATTCTTCACTCACAATTAACCAGCACATCAGTGACTTTAGGTTTTTTTAAAATGTTATCAGAATATACTTGGCATTCCTTATAAACTCTAGCTTTTCACATTACCAGGTGACTTATTTTCCTTGTGCCCAAAAGACCATCACTCGAGGATTATTCTTTGAAGACTTACGCAATTCTCTGTTTGTCTCACATGTTCACACAATCAGACAGCCTGGGCTTTCACAGGGGAATGTGTGTGTTTAGACAGAGTATTTTTATGAAATGTGCATCATTCCTTGTAGCAGATTTGCTTGGCTGTCAGAACCTCGATTACAACAAGCTAGAAAGAGTTTCCAAAAACCAGAGTGCGGAAATTGAAATCTTTGGTGCGCAGGGAATGTCATTTTGGGGGGACTGTGCTTGTTTTGCAGGAGCTGTTGCCCAGATCATGCTACCGTTTTCCTTGTAAAGGTTGAGCTTTCACTTATTGTCATAAAAATAAGGGAACATTAGAAATGGCAGGATGCTGCTGCATTCTTTCTCATGGTTACACAATTGTAGGTCATGTTTCAAAAGGATGCCTAAAAAAAAATAAAAAATAGACTGAACAGCCTGCACCGAGTACAGCGAGAAGAAGAAAAAATCTTTGAGCCCTGGCTGTGCATAGAATGCCATCTGAAACAGACCCAAACCCAGAAGACACGTGGAGTCACTTTTAAATTGCCTTTGACTCCATGCTGTCTCTTGGGTCGTTGATGAATTATCATTGGTCTTGATTTGATCCTGATTGGGGAATTTATTACAGGAGTATCCATCAAGATGGATGCAGTTCCACTCTCAATAAGCTCTTTTATTCTCCTAGAAAACATCTCCTTCAGCAATTGAAATGGCTCTTTTAGTTCCTCTAAATTATCATTAACATCCAAACTTTTGAAGGCATCGGTGTGTTATATAGTCTCACTATTTGGGGAACTGATTGAGAGGTAGAGAAGAAAATGAAAAGTATGAACTTTAATGTTGTTTTTTCCCCCCCCTGATTTGTGTAGGGGACAGAGGATGGACATTAAAATTAGAGTCTATGGAACATAGTTACAAGCATGGGTCTCTGGCATCAGTCTAGATTTAAATCATCATTCAACCACTTACTGTGTAATAAGGCAAGTTCCTAAACTACTTCACATTTTTGGTTTCTCGTGTTTTAAATGAGTAAAATATCAAGACCAATTATGTAGTCATGGGGCAAATTTAATGAGACCATCCATGTAAGTTGCTCAACACAGTGCTTGTTATGTGAGCAATTATTTGTGCTGTTAGAATCCCAGTTCTAGCAATAACTACTCTCTCACACTTGTTTGCTCATCTTTGAAATGAAGATAATGACTCCCAACCTGGAGAACTATTGAAATGAAAATTCCCATAAAGTGCCCAGTTTCTGACATTTAGTATTTGATCATTACATAATACTGGTTTGCTCTCTTTACACTGCCATTTCCAGTAACAACAAAATAACAATAGCAGCAACTATTATTAAATGCTTTGCAAGGGACAGACACCATATATTACGTAAAAGACAGTCACCCACCATAGTTTTGAAGTGAAATGACGCCATGCATCAGTGGCATGAATTCACATGTGTCAGATTTCTGGGCTGCTATTGCTTTGTGTCAGTAATTTGTATCTTTTGCTTTGGACCCATGTGGTCATGTCTTTTCCATTATATTCTTTCTCATTGACCCATCATGAAGACATCAATTATTTTCTCTCTGCTGGGTGGCAAAGAGAAAAAGTGACACCTAATCTGAACGCTTGACTGATGTTAGATGTCTTTTGGGTGTTCTTAGGTGAACTTTCTACCTCTACAGGGGGAGTTCTTTCATAGACCCTGGAGGATTTCAAAGAGAATGTTAATATTACTTCTCATTGTCTGCAGCTCAGCAGGGAAAAAAAATGTGGATCTCACACTACGTAGCTAAGTACAACATACAACATAAAGGATTCATTTTCTAAGTGCTGCCTCAGTCCTTGCTGCTTTTCAAATAGGAAAAGCATTAAATCCTATGGATAAGTTATTTCTTTCAAGATTTTCAAGTAATAGTTTTTGGAAAATATGACTTTCTCATTGCTTGGCAATATTTCTGTCAAAGACTTTGAATTCAATTTCAAATTTATATCAGATTATTTAAAAACCCAATTAGCCAACAGCATGAGGTGTTAGAAGAAGCACATTCTGATGACTGATTTCCTTGAAGCTTCCATTCTTCAGACTCTGGGCTGCCAGTGGGGCTGGAAAACAATGGGTTGATTCAGTGTATCTGGGCACTTAACACAGGACTTTAATGAGAATGTCGAGAATTGCCATTAGAAAGGATGCTGCCATTTATTTGCTCATTTCCCAAGAGCAGAAAATCTATTACAGTGATTTGAATAAGTTTTTTATAAAGCATGGAGAGGCACTGAATTTCCTGACCTCCTTCGTGGGTCAAGGTACCAATTTATCAGAACAATTTATTTTAAAATAACTTTTTATATTGTGTTATATTGTTTGGACAAAAGAAGATGGAATTTTAGATTACTAATTTTCCCAGCCTCAGCTCTCTTAGGTATTAAGCTTGTAGAAGCTGAATAAAAGTGAATAAAATTTGTAACCTGACTTAGAGTGATATATTCTGCTTTTGCTTTTGTTTTTGGATATAGCACACTAATTGCTACTCTCCCTAAACTGCTTTGAAATGAGAATTATTAATCTACTACAAAAATGTGAGCTATTTCAAAGGCAAAATGATACCTGGTGATAATAGTTGATTCAGTGTTGGCAAACCAGGTCTTTACCATTTTGTAACTTTAGAAACGTAATTTTATTCCTCTGAGACCCTATACTTTTTCATACAAATGAGATAATCTAGGTGGATGACCTCTATGACTCCTCCAGTTCTAAAATTATACACACAGCTCTTATTGTGTCTCTTTGACGGTGTAGCTTGATATTACTTAAACTTTTAAATAGCTACCACATAAATGAAGGATGTGTGATAACCTTTCAGACTATAATTTTTTTTGCCTCACTGTTTATTTATCACTAGTAGCCCGTTTGCACGAAGATTCGTGCAATAGACCTTCATTCACCTGGCTGCCTGCACCAGTTTTCTGCCAGCACCAGGGACCCAGGCCTTGGATGTGGCCACCGCCTTCTGCCTTTTTCAAGGTCGGGGCTTGGCCCCGGGCGGTGGCCTTGGGCTCGGCGGCACCCAACATCCCTGCTACTGATCGCAGGAGCCGAACCCCAGTGGTTTCCTGCGATCCGTGCAGGCTGCCCGCTGGTGCCCAAGGCCGGGAAAGCCTCCGCCCCAGGCTTCCTGGCCTTGGGCTCACCGCACCCAGCGTCCCTGCTACTGATCTCAGGAGCCCACCCCCAGTGGTTTCCTGTGATCGGTGCAGGCTCCCTGCTGGTGCCCAAGGCCGGGAAAGCCTCCGCCCCGAGGCTTTCCCGGCCTTGGGCTCCGCCACACCCCAATGTCCCTGCAACGGTTTCCTGGTGGGCGTGGTTGGTAGCGTGGCTCGGTTGGTGGGCGTGGCTTGGGCGTAGCGAAGGTGCGGTCAATTTGCATATTTGTCTATTATAAGGTAAGATACTCATTGTGGTCTTAATGGAGTCACCTACCTTCCTCAGGTTTGTTTAATCTAAATTTAACAATGAGAAACTTGAACACTATTGTACCTTAGGATCCTTCTAGTTCTAAAGTTTTCTGTTACTAGTATATATCTATTAACATCATATAAGGTATAAGATGTGTAGTTTTCAGTGTTGTAGGAGTTACATGTGAAAAAGATATGGCATCTTCCCTAAAGAGAGGTCTTAACTTCCATTGAGTGAGACTTGGGCATCTTAGTTCAGTCAGGTTACTATAACAAAACATCATAGACTGGATGGTTTATAAACAACAGATATGCATTTCTTATAGTTCTGGAGGCTGAAAATCTAAGACCAAGGTGCTGGGAGATTCTGGACCTGGTGAGATCCACTTCCTGGTTCATGGACAGCTATCTTCTCCCTGTGTCCTCACTTGATGAAGGATTGAGGGGCTTCTCTTTATTTTATTTTATTTTTTTTATATTTTATTGATTTTTCAGAGAGAGGAAGGGAGAGGGATAGAGAGCTAGAAACATCGATAAGAGAGAGACATCAACCAGCTGCCTCCTGCACCCCCCCCACCGGGGGATGTGCCCGCAACCAATGTACATACACTTGACCGGAATCGAACCTGGGACCCTCCAGTCCGCAGACCGACGCTCTATCCACTGAGCCAAACCGGTTTCAGCTGAGGGTCTCTTTAATAAGGTCACTGATCCCACCCATGAGGGCTCTACTTGCATGGACTAATCAACTCCTAAAGACTCATCTCCCAGCACTATCACATTGGGGAAATAGGTTTCAACATATTAACTTTGGGGGACACGAACATTCAGCCTATAGCACACGGGATTCATGAAACCACTGAAATTGTGGGTAAGATAGTTACACATTTTATGTTCATTTTTTGGAGGAAAATGCATAGCTTTCATCAAAATTTGAATACTACATAATGAATAAAATTGTAGACTTCTGTCAGGAATCTAGTACAGGGACTTAAGCTGTAATTAGTGAAGGGGAGGAGTCCCCTGAGATGCTTGCAGGTGGTTCAAGAAGTGAAATCTATTTTCCTAGTAAAACTAAGATGACATATTTTCTTTTCATTTCCTCTCACTAATGAATGCACAGTACATTTTTCCAGAAGCTCCATGCTGTGTAATATCATAACAGATCAAATGCATCATAAATATAAGAATCCAGTTATCTTCTATTAAGCTAAACATAAAACTACTTCCAAAAATACGAAATAATATAACTCTTCTCATGAATTATTTGGTTTGTTTTGGAAGATATAATTATTTTACCAAAATATATTTATTTGAATATGTAGCAAAATTTATTAATGTTATTTTACAACAAGTAAATATATATTTAAATCTTAGTTTAAATTCCAATGTGCTAAATATCAACAGAGAAAGCCCTTATGTATACACTAGTGGCCCGGTGCACAAAATTTGAGCACATTAAAAGGGGTTTAATTAGAAGAAATATTTTAATATTGCTATTTGCCCTTTCTCTATAATAGAAATGTCAGAGATGAAAGAAAATTAGTAAAATGTATATGAAAATCTTCCTCCTGTCAGAGTGTGGGGCATGCTGTGGGACCCAGAGTCAAGTCCCCACCCACCCGTGGAACCTCAAAATCGCGCAAGATCCAGCCCCAGCCAGCCCCACCCTTGTCAAGCTGCGCTGGGTGGGGGCACAGCCTCAGGTCCCCTGGCCCAGCACTGGGGCAAGGGGTGAAGCCTGAGGTCCCCCATCAAGCCCCACCAGGGCAGGGGGCGCGGCCTGAGGTCCCCTGTCAAGCTTTGCTGGGTGGGGGGCACTGCCTCAGGTCCCCTGCTGATTGCTCATTAAGGCTCATTAAGGGAACTCGACCTCCGCTGTGGGCGAAGCTATCTTGTGTTATGGAAACCCCTGCTTCCACTGTGGGAGCTGCCATCTTTGTGACAGGGTGACGGTCAATTTGCATATTTCCTCTTTATTGGATTGGATGGTTTTTTAAGTCCTCAATAATTTTTCAGTGTCAAGGGTTCCCAAGACTAAAATTTTTAAGAAATGCTGACCTACTGCCTCATTAAGTTAGGTTAATCTGTAGTGGTAAACAGAGTCTGCCATCTTATTAATTTTGCACAAACAGATTGGTATCTCTCTCTTCAGGTTCACAGGGTAACTCACTAACACAGGAATTCAGGGACCCAAGCTAATGGTGTATGTGGCTTTGCCATCTTCAACACTTGATTTTCAAATGTGTCCAAGAAAGTAGTGATATCCCAGTCACCTGGAAAAGGGAAGGGTCTCAGAGGAGTAGAAATGGGAACATGTTACCATAATAAACTTTGAACTTTAGAAGGAATTTAAAGGGTGCTTGTGCAAATGTGCTTAAAAATGAATATGTATAAAATTAGTAGGATTTTTTAAAGGTCTGTAACCCAAAGAATGTTAAATCAGTCTTCCAAAATAATTTAACATTAAAAAATATAGTCCGGCAGGTGTTGCTCAGTGGTTGAGCATCAACCTATGAACCAGGAAGTCACAGTTCAGTTCCCTGTCAGGGCACATGCCTGAGTTGTGGGCTTGATCCCCAGTAGGGGGCATGCAGGAGGTGGCCAAACAATGATTCTCTCTCATCATTGATGTTTCTATCTCTCTCTCCTCTCCCTTCTTCTCTGAAATCAATAAAAATACATTAAAAAAAGAAATAAATAGATATAAAACTTGTAATAACAATAAGATTATGTGTGATATGATTAACAAAGGTTATGTAAATATTTGGGGGCACCCAGAAGGATGGGTCAATTTTTAGTTTGTGCTTTAATGGAATATCTTGAGTTGGAAGTTCTTGAAGGATGTTCCCAAAATAGCTAATTGATATTTCTTTGTTTTGGAATGTCATCACTTCCTCTAGATACTCTGCTTGGCACTTATCTGACCTTCCTGCAATGCTAAATTTTCTCATCTGCCACCCTCATTAGCTTTTAGCTCCTATTCTGTGAGAACAGGTTTCTTGTGTATCTTGAATCTAGGATGATGCCTGGCCCATGGTTAGCCCTTGGGTAGATATTTTTTGAATGGATCACACTTAGCTTCAATAAGAGAAATTGTTTGAAATAAGACAAAAAGGTCTTTAACATGGTTGGAAGTTAAGAGTTTGTGATAAAAGAGCATTGTGAAGCTTAAGTATAGGTTAGTAGATAACTAAAGCATAGCAATCATACAAGATATCAAGGACCATGGAATCCACGTGTTAAAAGAGTCATCACTGTAAAATTTCATATAACTAACCATGGATGTAAGAAAGAATGGGAAAGATAGGGAAAATGATATATGTAGAATATCATTAACTGTTGAGGGAGTTTCTAGGGACAAAACAGAAATGGAAAGAGGCTGATGTAAGATGGAATCAATCTTAAAGGATCTGAATTTATTGAGAAATTGTGATGGAATTATAGCTTGAAAGTGGCATTTCAAATATTTGTTAAATGAACAGATGATGGGTAGATGTATAAATGATGGAGTATTACCTTTCAATCTATTTTATTACTTGGCCCTTAAGGCAAATTATTTCAGAGGAAAATAATTTTCACTTAGGGTGAGCAAATTGAAGGAATGAGTGATCAAAAGTTAGAAACTTTAGTTGTCTTTATTCCAAATGAAGCATGAAAGGCATGTAACTCAGTTAGTCCAGAAGATGGGTCCATAGAAATAGAATTGAATGGACTTGAGCTGACTTGGGTTGAGGTATTATGAGAGGAAATAGCTAGGGGTTTTGCATAGTAGTGGAATTGTGGATACTGTTTAAAAAAGATATCAAATTTAAGGGTGTAGAAAAAATCAGCTTATGAAGTACTTATAGGAGTAACTACATCCAGTTTTCCAACTGGAATACTGGTATGATGGTGTGGGCATGTCCAAGTTTGCACTTCAGCGCTAACTTACTATTTTGATTTATCTTTTGAATCTAAGGAGAAAATAATTTCTTTGCAAAGTGCCTGTTCAATAGGTCATCTTAAGTTAATTTTTACATAACTAGTCTTCTATTTTTAGTAAAATTTTGCTATTCAAATAAACAGAGACTTAGGCATATAATTCTCAGAAGTGCAATCAAACTGAATTAGGAGGTTCTACTTTATAAAATTGAAGAGTATTATAAAATCCTATGGATATAGAATGATCAAGCATGCCTGTGGCATTTTGTCATTCTTAATAAATACAGTAGTTTTATTCATGGGGAACACGTTCTAAGACCCCCAGTGGATGCTTAAACTGCAGGTAGTACCAAACACTGTATTTACGATATTTTTTTTCCAAAACTTTTCACTTTAAGGAAACACTCTCTCTGGCATATCCAAATCACAAGCATCATTATTTTTTGCTTTGAAGTCATTATTAAGTAAAATAAGACTTACTTGAAAACAAGCTCTATGATACCCTGTAAATCTGACCATTTAAAGAGCTACTAAGTGACTAAAGGGCAGTGAGTGTACACAGCATGGAGACTGGACAAAAGCTGATTCATGTCCTGAACAGATGGGGCAGGACAGCGTGGGTTTTTGTCATGCTACTAAGAGCAGTTCACAATTTAAAACTTATGGATTGTTTATTTCTGGAATTTTCCACTTAATATTGTTAGACCACGGTTGACTGTTGGTAACGGAACCCTTAGAAAGCAAAATCTCATATAAGGGGTGGGGGGAGCAACCACATCAGTAATCCAATTAAAAACATGGCTTATATTTGAATTGTTAAGCTTTTACTCAAGTACATTTATCCAATCTACAAATGCTTAAAGAGTGTTTATCATGAGGTTGTTTTATACCAGATGTTTAAGATATGAAGAGAACTATGATGGAGATCATGCCTTAGAAAGTTCCATGTTTTGGTGGGGGAAATACATACGTGACAAATGAATACATAGCTTTGGATGTGAACACTAAGAGAAGAATTAATAAGATACAGAAGTAGTACATTCACCTGCTTGAAGGTAGCCAGGGAGGCTTCACAAGGTAGTATAAAACTAAAGACTGAAGATGTTTCATAATGGGTAGGCTTCATGCGAAAGGACATGGGGTGTGAAGTAGCATGCTGTGTTCAGGGCATCATGGGATTTATTATTTCTGAAAGGTAGATGTGAGAACAACAGCAGAAGATGATACTCAATCTATCAGGTAAAACCTAGAAACACCCTTCATGTCATGCCAAGAAGTTTGGGTTCTTTTTTGCAGGTACACGGAGCCTACTAAGTATGAAATGTTTATTGGATGAATGAAGAGAGCATAATTAAAGAAGGTTAAAAAGAAAAGTTTCACAGTTGTGTTTATTTGTTTTTTAATTATTGTGTCTGCAATGAAGAGGGAGGTTTGTGGGAGCAATAAGGAAATGATTGCAATAAACCGACACTTGATTTGAAGCTAACCCAACAGAGTTAGAAATGAGTATAAGTCCAGTGCTGGGTTCAGAGTTAGAGATTAGTGTAAGTTATGAAGATTTGGGTGATATGAGGATGGATATGGTGGTGATAGAGATGAGGAGGTGAGCTTGAACATTATTTAAAATATATTTTGCTGACATCAAATCTTTAGTAACTCTCATGTAGGAACTGTCCAGGAGTATAATATATGTGCTGTGCCAGAAAGAACCAGGAGCAGAAACATCCTCTAAATATTGTCTAGGTATCCAGTTGTTTCTAAATTTAAAGTAGGATTTCTTTAAAAAAGTTACTCATACCCGGCCGGTGTGACTCTGTGGTTGAGTGTCGACCTATGAACCAGGAGGTCACAGTTTGATTCCTGGTCAGGGCACATGCCCAGGTTGCAGGCTTGATCCCCAGTAGGAAATGTGCAGGAGGCAGCCAATAGATGATTTTCTCTCTATCTCCATGCCTCTCTGAAATCAATAAAAATATAATTTTTCAAAAAGTTACTCATGATGTCATCACTCACATTCAGTTTTAATGTCTCATAAGAGCACATCTTAGCATTCTCTGAGAACACTAGTGGCCAGTTGCACTCTAGTAGGACATCAAATGAGGACATTTCACATTGGAGTGTCTTACAGATGACAGCCTTCTTGTTGCTTTGAGAGGAGTTAGTATTATTGTGTTTTTAAGGAGCCATGGAATTAGGCTAGTTAATTCCCCCAGATAATTTTCTTGTATATTAGCATTAGTGATCCAATACAATCAGTTAACATCTGATGGAACTAATAATTGGTGTGCTATTCTTTGGGGATGCCTAAACTCTCATGTCTCATTGTGATAACTATTGACAGACGATGTTTTCCTTCAAAATAATTGCTCTATTTCTAGCCCATGCTTCTCTTCCACACCACTCTGAGGATCAACCCCACTGATAAATCTCTGTGGCATCAGTGAGCTCTCTCCACTTGCTTATAGTTTTCTGACCTGTAACCCACATAACACCTTGGGGAGGCATTGAGAAAAATGAAATTTTATGACCTCAGGTCAGTTGTGAGTTTAGTTTAACTCCTTACTTTATATAATTCTATATTTCAGACATTTAATATATATATATATGTGTGTGTGTGTGTGTGTGTGTGTGTGTGTGTGTGTGTGTGTGTTGTATTCATAATTCAACTATGTGACATTTTATGCAAGACCGTTTATATTAAAAAGACACTGTGAACTTGCAAGTGCTAATCAAATATAAGAGGGTAATTATTATAGTATCAAGTTCAATGGTGATTGGATAATAGAGGAGGATTTTCTATTTACGTGAAAGTGTTACTCTGTGTCACTCATTATATTGGTAGAGAGAGATTCGTTTCTGTTGTCATAGAAATTACCTTAAACATCGGAGCACAGTGGCTATTACTAAAAAGGATAAATATAACTATGGTTAGAATAAGAGGATATCGAGCTGCCAGAAGATATTGGAACTTTTCAAGGTGATATTCATTTAGATGAATGCAATGTTTTCTCTGGGAACTTAAGCCCAAGAACCCTGTCTATAGAGATTGTATTGCTCTCAGCCACTTTGCTATACTGCCTCTAGCATTTGGAATGCTTGGGTCATCTGCTCATTGGGAAGCCTCTGTTTATCTGTTTGTTTGCATATGAGACATATAAAGGGTCAAGCCAACTGCTAGGACTCTCACACATTGAGAAGTACCAACCAGGCCTTGAAGGGTGATGATTTAAACTCGGAGGGAGAGAGATATGCACAGGGTATTGAGTAATCGCTGATGGGAACACACCTACTCTCAGCTCATTAAATCATGTTTGATAGGCAGAATTTAGAATTTTGGAGGAGGGGAAGACGCAGACTGAAAGCAAGTAAAATGCATCTATTGGGGAAATATCTCATTCTAAAAAAGTTCAAAGGAGCCATAAAGTCAATAATGAATTTGAAATGAAGTAAAGTAAGCAGCACTTACCAGAGGAAAGCAGGCTCCTGTAACTTATAATGAACCAATATATACCATTCTTATGTAAAATATATCTATTTTGGGTGGAAAAGTACAACCCAAATCTGTTAAACAAGAATAACTGCATACATATTTTCTCCCATTGGATCCTTAAAAGTTGAGTAAATTTCAGTTCTTGCATAATTCTGAAAGCCTTTTCTCTTAAGAATCATTTCCTCTTAAGTTTCACTATATAAATGTACTTTTCCAAAGCCATTATCATGTTCTGAAAAGGTTTTGTTAACGACCAGCACTTATTAGACTCAACAGACGATCCAAGCAAGCAAATTATCCCGTGCTTACAAGCTGAGGGCTAAAACGAAATCAGCCTTGGAGAGAAAAGATCAACAAATAGAAGCCCTAAAGTAAACTTCATAAAGCATACTGCTTTTTATGCTATGTTTTTGCAATTTTTTATTTTTTAAATATATTTTATTGATTTCAGAGAGAAAGGAAAAGGGAGAGAGAAATAGAAACATCAATGATGAGAGAGAATCATTGATTGACTGCCTTCTGTACACCCCCTCAGTGGGGATCAATTCCACAACCCGGGCATGTGCCCTTGATAGGAATTGAACCCGGAACCCTTCAGTCTGCAGGCCGACGCTCTATCCATGGAGCCAAACCGGCTAGGGCTGTTTTTGCAATTTTTATAAGAAATTTCTAGAGTCATTTTATTTCTTCCAAGCAAAATCTTTCTCTAAAGTTAAAAAGAAGGTAAAACTCAATAGTAATTTCACAAATCAGAAATAATTGAGCATAACTCAGGTTCATGTTTTCAGAAAACAGCCAAAAGCTGATGTGCACTGTTCTAATTAAGCTTAATGAAGGAAAAATCAATGAGTTAACAGTAACTCTGTGTGTGTGTGGGGGGGGGGGGTGTGCACGCGTACGCGCGCATGTGTTTGAGAAAGAAAATGAGGAAGGGGAAGAGGGAGACAGAGAGAGTTTGTTTTGGGGAAAAACATATCTGGAATGAAAGAAGAAAAAAAGAGACTTTAGTTCATAATCAAGAGCTAAAAGGACTAGTGGTGATTGCAGTGTAGATATCTTAAAGAGGGCTGGATCAAAAAGGTATGCTAAAGTGACTGAAAATGTTTATTTAACAAGATAGATTTTGGAGACTGAACACAAAAGTTGTAGAAGAATATGGAAGTCTAGGTGGAGTTTTTAACAGTTGTATAACAGACCTTTGTGGAAGTGGAAAGGAGAATTAGAATTCAGCATTAAATCACACGCCAGGGATAATTGCTTTCAGTCTTGCCCGAACCACTAAACCCCTGTCACATAAAAACAGCACTCAAGGGGCAGCTGAGAAAGGCTGAAAGTGGATAGGCAAGGGCTCTCTATATCTAAATCCATTATTGGTGGGCTTGTGTTAGAAATTTCTGTCCATTGAAAGTGAAGACGGTAAGTGAGACTCTGTTCAACATGTCTAGGATCTGGGAGGATGTAATGCAGGGAAGAGTAAAATGCAACTCAGTTTTGGAAATGCACAGCAAACGTGGAAGCTGAGGGCAACCCACTGTGGAGAAAGACTGTTTGAAGTGAGACAGGAAGGGGAATTCCTATGACTTCCTTTACACAGATACCCAAGAGTGGGCCCTTCAGGGGACCCGAGAAATGTAGGCAGAGAAGGGATATGCTCACAGCTTGGTGCCACCATGGGTGAAAGCTTAAAAGGAGAAAAGGATTGATGCTGCCTCAAGTCAAAGTACTTGGTACTTCTGTCTTCATCTGCTCAGGCTGTCTTAACAAGTTACCATAGACTGAGTGGCTTAGAAAACAAACTTTTTTCTCACAGTTCTGGAAGCCTGGCCATTCAAGATTAAGGTACCAACAAGGTCCTTGAATCCTCTTCTCTTTGCTTGTGGAATGATATACCATTTTATAGGCTGGTTACAGGACCTGCTCTTTGTGTCTGCAGAAAGAGAGTGAATGCTTGGTGTCTCTCCTCTTAAGGACATGAATCCCATGATGCATTGCTCACCCTCAAGACCTCACCTAATGCAAATTATCTCCCAAAGGCTTCATCCTCAAATACCATCATATAGGGGGACGGAAGAGTTTCCACATATGAATTTGAGGGGGGGGGATCACAATAACAACCTCCTTCCTTAAGTATTCAATCCAATAAAGGAACTTCTTAAAGCGCACCCCTGGGAGGGTTGCCAGGTAAAATCCAGGTCACCCAATTACATTTAAGTATCAGGTAAATAGCACATAATGCTTTAGTATAAATATGCCCCATACAACATTGGGAACATACTTATACTGAAAAGGTGTTTGCTAATTATCTAAAATTAAAATTTAACAGGGCAGCCTATATTTTTGTTTGCTAAATCTGGTGAGTCTAGTCCCTCATTTGTGGGTCAAAGGCTTTGGCTGGCCTCACCAACAAATGAACACATCACTTTGGATTTATGAAATGGTTATTGTCATGATTTGCTGTGTCACTGAGGGAGTCATTTTTCAGTTTCAAGTAGTGACTATTGATGATGCCCATTGTTTCCTCTCTCATTTAGTCTTAGGGCTTTTTTTAAAATTACAGTTAACAGAAAGGCATGTCAAAATTTATTCTCTCTCCTGCACTTAAGCGGACTTAAGGAGAGTAGCAGACCAAGCCATTGTTCAGGACCTCTCTGTCAGGGTCACTGGTCATTCATGCTGCAGGTGGCTCAGCACACTTCTTTCATTTTCCCCAGAGAAGGCTCTGAGTTAGGGTAAGAGCACATGAGGTTGGTGGACTGTGATTTACATTCAAATTCCAGGATGTCTTTCTGCATTGACTTGGAAGAGTTATTCACCTTGCCATGCTTCAGCTTCCACAACTCCCCAGCTGGGCTAGCAGCTCACCCACTACCTTAGATTTTATTAATCAGATTGTCTATGATAGTAATCTGAGAGTACCTACTATGTGCCATGCTCAGCAGATTTACTAACTTACTTAACACCAACACACATTGTGGAGATTGGTGCTGTTATTATCTGAATGGTACAGATGTAGAATTAGAGTTATAAAGCAGTTAAGTAGTATTGCAGGTTCATAGAGATTGTTTAATATAAATTATTTTATGTCATCATCATCATATCATCATCATATCATTATTTTAGTGCTTAGCAAAAGAGAACCAACAAAGCCATGCTCATTTATTTAAAAAAAAATCAATTTGTCCTAGAAAACTGTTGATCTGCTGCTTAATAATTTAGGACCTCAAATCATTTTGGTTAAGAAAGTTATAATGAGCCCAGTCTAATGTGAGCATGGTTTAATTGCCACATTCTGTCAGTCACTTGGCTACAAAGTTAGGCAACTTGGGAGCAAGCACAAGAGAAACTCTATCTTAGTGAATTTCAATATATTCATTTTTATATGAAATCATTGGCATGTTAGAGTCACTCAAAACCTAAAGCAGAGTATATTGAGTGGGACGGTGGGAAGAATATAAGTTGAATAATTTAATTTACAATGTCAAAGATTTTTCTACTTTAGTATTTCTCTTCAACTGTTGAAACATAATGCTTGTTTTTGGTTTCTATACTTTCTCTTTTATGTGTAAAAAGGGAAAAAGCTATTCATTATTTTCTAAGATTCTAATAAAAAATGAATGGCATTTCCAAAGATTTTGGTACTGACATTTTTAGAATCAAATTTTAAATCTTTTAAAAGTTGAAATGTAACTTTGGTCATTAATAATGATTTATATTCAATTGCCAATGTTTAGCAAAATCCTATAGCAAAGTACTGATAGGTAAATGTCTTAGTTCATTTGAGTTGTTGTAACAAAAATGCTATAGCCTGAGTGGCTTAAACAACCAACATTCCTTTCTCACAGCTCTAGGGGCTGGGAAGTCGACGACCACTAGAAGGTTCAGTGGGCATTGAGGGACCGCTTCTTGGTACATAGAGGGCTGAATTCTCACTGTGTCCTGACATGGTACACAGGGCAAGGGGCCTCTGTAGAGAACCCATAGAGGGAAGTTCATAGCTCTACAAGCCTACTGCAAAAAAAAAAGAAAAAAAAAAAAAGAAAGAAACAATGGTAATAAATTACCTAACCCTTCAACTCAAAGAGTTAGAAATAGAGCAACAGGAAAAGCCCAGTGTAAGCAGAAGGAAGGAAATAATAAAGATCAGAGTGGAGATAAACGGCATAGAGACCAAAGAAACAATACAAAAGATCAACAAAACCAAGAGCTGGTTCTTTGAAAGGATAAACAAGAGGCCCCTTGCCCTGTGTACCATGTCAGTGAAAGCATTACTCCATTCATGAGGATTAACCCACTCTCATGACCTAATCATCTTTCAAAGCCCCACCTCCTCATGCTATCACATTAGGGGTTATGTTCCAACATATACATTTCGGAGGAACACCAACATTCAATCTATGGCAGTAAATAAATCAATGTGAAGCATGGAATCTTCAAATCCCAGGTTAAGAATAAATGTCAAAGGTCATCTATTTGATACTTATTTTTTGGAGTCACAGTAACATTTTCCCCTAAGGTACACATAGATGTGGTTAATAATACAGTATTTGGCCTGGCAGTGTGCTCAGTGGTTGAGCATCAATCCATGAACCAAGAGGTCCTGGGTTTGATTCTTGGTCAGGGCACAAGCCTAGGTTGCTGGCTCAATCCCCAATAGGGGGCATGCAGGTGGCAGCCTATTGATGATGTTTCTCTCTCATTGATGTTTCTATCTCTCTATCTCTATCTTGTCTTCTCTAAAAATCAATAAAAACAAATTAAAAAATAATAATATAGCAATTGTGTGTGTTTTTTTAACATAGGGTCTGTAAATGGAGAAGAAATAATAGTTACACATCTGAAGCATTGCTATGAAAAGGCATTATGAAAAATAAGTTACTCCATTCTCATAAAAACCCTATGAGCCAGTTATTAATGTCCTTGTTTTATATCTTAGGAAACTGACTTGAGAGTTTAAGTCACTTGCCCAAATTCACTTTTGTTAAGTGTTAGAGGTAGGCTTTCATGTTCCTTCGATCTGGCTGAGCCAATGGCCAGGGTCTTACCTACCACAGTGCATCTCCTCTTTGGGGGAAAAAGAAAGGGTTGATTGCTGCCTGGAGTGAGGGAACCAGGAGCCACACTGTGGAGGTGTAAGTAATCATCCCTTCCACTACCTCAATGGGATGGCACAGAAAGGAGGGCTCTTTTTGAAATGACACTGACTCAATAAATAATACATACTGGGTGGTTCTGAACCTTGCTCCCACAACAAAGAACTGTTGGTAACTCCTAAGGCAGCATTTCTCAAATGTGGTTTATAGGCTGCAATTGAAAAGCATTTTGAGAGTATAGGGTGGTAGAAATTAAACTTTTGGATGAGGCTTAAAAAACCCTAAAAGCTAAAGTTTGAGAACCATTCTTTCACAGGTTAAAAAAACAAACATGAGCCCTAGCTGGTTTGGCTCAGTGGATAGAGCATCGGTCTGTGGATTGAAGGGTCCTGGGTTCAATTCCAGCCAAGGGCATATACCCAGGTTGTGGGCTTGATCTCTCTCATCATTGATGTTTCTATTTCTCTCCCCCTCTCCCTTCCTCTGAAATCAATAAAAACAAAACAAAACAAAACACGAATGACCAAGAGAATGAGAGAGAGAGAGAGAGAGAGAGAGAGAGAGAGAGAGAGATGAATTGTATTAGAGAAGCAATTTAAAGTGCATTCCATTCAACACTGTGGAGTACTTACCATGTGTGATATATAGAGCTGTGCTTTGTCAGATACACATATGAAAGACAAATTGGACTTTTTTTTTTGGTCATTTTGATACTCAAGATATAATCTCTTGTATGTAATATGTGTCTTATGTTCAATACCTTTCCTGGCAGGTAGAATAATGCTATTTACTCTCTGACCAGTTCGTAGTTGTTTGTCACACTTGACTTGCTGTGTGATATAATTCATTCATCAATGAGCCACTCAGAATTTCTAAACATGTTATCCAAATCTTGAGACTAATACTATATAATTTAAAATGCTTATAATTATGTGTGTTCAATGGTCAATGGACAAACAGAGCTGAAATGTATTGGCAAAGAACATAAAGAATCATTTACTCCTAATATTTTATTTGGTTAAACGTCCTTAATGCCACTTAAATCATGGTATAAGGCCTGTCATTGAATATTGTACAAAATATAAATGATTTGAGAGCTTTATTGTATTTGAAACTTTTCTCAGGTATTAAGTTCTGAAAAAAATGACAGCAGAAATAAAAAATACAAATCACATTCAGAAATTGATTTGAATTTTCTAAATTGAACCTGCCCTGGCAATTTCAGTATAACTTAGTGAGTCTCTAGTGGGGATATTCACTCTTTCCTGGGCACAAATTACTTTCAAACTATTTTTAAACTTGATGCCTCCTATTGAAGCTTTGACTGGTATCTTAAAAAATAATAAAAATAGAGAATTATGCAGTTTTATAAATAGTCTCTATTCAAATGTTCCAAGTGCAAATCCTATCTTGAAGACTGAGCCTCATCTCATCTGTCATTTAGTCATTCAACAAACATCTATCGAGCCACTGCCACCCACTGGGTATCATATCAGTTAGTGGTTCCACAGGATAAATGAAGTGGTGTCATGACTAGGATCATCAAGTAGCTCACAGATTAGCAGAGGAAGGAAGTAAATAAATGGAAATAATATAGAAAACATAGAAATACATGTTTACAGAAAGAGGGATAAGGAGAGATGGAAAAGTGAAAGGAAGAATCAAGGAAAAAGAATGATTGACTCTCCAACCAGAGAGTTAACACTTGGGTTGAAGAGTTGCTTTACCTCTTTCTCTAGTTCGCTCTCCTGCTAAATCAGTGCTTCCCAAACTTCACTAATTTATGGCACTATCTTCAAATATATGATAGGTCTAAGTACTGATTCCTTCCAATAGACATTAAATCAATAAACTTTTTTTTCTTTTTGATGTTACATTCCCTTAAGCAGTAGCATGTGTGAAATCACTGGCTGAAAGAGCTCCTTCTAACACATCCACATTGAATTTGGTGACATTCCCTATCCAAACTAGGAGCACTACAGATTATGAGTATTTACTTACCTCAGAAAAAGGAATTATTCTGCCTGTAAAATGAATGCAGGCTTATGAAAATCAACTTTGAAACAGTGTATTGCTACCTAAAAGCATCCTATGTGCTATGAGTGACACCTAATCCATCACAATTTGGAAAATTCTAGCCACGTTATCCCTTCTGAAGAAGTACCTTCCTATTAGTTTTCAGGTAATTTAAACTCACAGAAGCCTGAAGGAAGAAAGAAACTTTTGGATTCACAATGTGACTTTGCTAACGTCAAAAAGGTTAAAGGTTATAGGAAAGAGAGAGAAAGAGAGAGAGAGAGAGAGAGAGAGAGAGAGAGAGAGAGAGAGAGAGAGAGATCCTCCCTGGAGGGGTTGGGAGCAGCCCAGATCCAGTAGAAGGAGGAGGTCAATTTCTGAACACCTTTATTCAGACTATGGCAGGTGGAATGAGATATTCCCTAACCTCATCCTCCTCTTCACAAAGCTTTGCTTTTTACTGAAAACTGGTGCCTGTCATAAATATAAATATTGAATTAAGGAGGAATTGTAGTCATTAAAGTGAAAAGCAGGAAAATGATTATGAGCTTTGCAGAAGCATAATTATTCTATAGTTTCTTTATTTTTGATACAAGAGTGATCTGTTATTTAAAATTCCAAAAAGACGTTATGGTATCATGTGTCTTAGAAATACAGCTATAGCCCATTAGGGAAATTAAAGGAAAATATATTTCTACCAATGAAAAATACAGCAATAATTGCCATATTTACAATACCATGTTGGTGCTTTCTCACTGACATATGGTTTTTGTTGTCATCTTAAATTTCTTCTGAAACCAAGACCCACTTCATTGTAATTTTCACAGCATAGGGAATGCAGGGTGGTGTGTGATTTGTAAAAGTATAATCAGTATTGTAATTGAAGGGTATATTTAAAAATCACTATTTCAGTTTTGTAATGTAAATCCATATGAAAAGAAGGAATGTACGCAACCTTTTTGTGTTAATCCAAAAAGATTATGTGGTTAAAAAATACACGGGTATAAACTAAAATATAACTGTCAAGGCATCTACATTTGCTTTTTTAACAGGTCTATTCATTCAACTGTAATTAAACTAAGGATGGGACCTCCAACATCATCCTCAGCCAAGGAATGTTTCTAAGTACCTGTGTCATTTTCAAACTTCCATTGATTCATTTAAAAAAGATTTTGGGGGTGCTGTTATGGGATAAATTTTGCCCCCCAAAAAGATATGTTGACATTCTGATGGTCAGTACCTCAAAATGTGATTTTGTATGAAAATAAGGTCATTAATTAAAAAGATTAACCAATTAATTAGGTGTGATTGCATTATTAGATGAATGGAAAAAAAGCTGTGGGACATTTACACTATGGAATATTATGCAGCTGTAAAAAAGAGGGATCTCTTACCCTTTGGGACAGCACAGATGGACTTGGAAAATATTATGCTAAGTGAAATAAGCCAATCTGAGAAAGACAAATATCAAATGATCTCACTTATTTGTGAAATCTAATGAACAAAATGAATTGACCAACAAAATAAGATCCAAAGCATGGAGGCATGGAACAGACTAATATACCTTGATGTGGGGTTGGGGGGACGAGAAGAGATAAACCAAAGAACTTATATACTTACTAGAGACCCAGTGCACGAATTCGTGCACCAGTGGGGTCCCTCAGCATGGCCTGTGGGGATCGGGCTGAAACCCACAGTCCAACACCGCCTCCCGCTCCTGCATGCCACTGCTGCTCACCCTGGCCCTGCTGTGCCTGCTGCTGCTGCCGCTCTGTAGGCTTGCTGCCACTATACTCTGGTCTCTGGGCTGTGGCGGCCAGCCATGAGCCCTGTGTCTGGCACCCATATGGCAGCTGAGCTGCACTCCTGCTGTGGGAGCGCACTGACCACCAGGGGGAAGCTGCATTGAATGTCTTCCCCTGGTGGTCAGTGCGCATCATAGTGACTGGCTGCTTAGGCTTTAACATATATAGACTATGGCTCCAGTGCATGAATTTGTGCACCTTGAAAGGAACTGTGGGCCACGAGGCTGCAGTGAGCACAAGGGTGGTTCTCGGCCCATCCTCCATGCCCCTGCCCGGCCCCTCCCACTGCGGCTCCTGGTCCCCTGTCTGCCAGCAGCCCTGCTCCCACTAATGCCACTCCCACGCACTGATGGCACTGGCCCCCCTTGCACCTGCTGATGGCACAGAGCGATTGGGGCCAGTGCCAGCAGTGGGTGCAAGCGAAGTGGGCGCTGTCAGCGGGTGCGCGCAGCAGTTGCTGCACTGATCGCCCCTCAGGAGCACAGGGAGATGGAAAAGCACTCAGGGGCAATCAGGGAGGCACCAAGTGATTGGGACCGGTGCCAGGTGCCGGCAGTGGGTGTGAGCGTGGCTCCAGCACCAGCTGTGGGTGCGAGCAGGACCAGTGCTGACAGTGGGTGCAAGTGGCAGCTCTGGTGCTGGCAGTGGGTGCAAGTGGGGCCATTGCTGGCAGCAAGTGCAAGTGACAGCTGCCAGCCCAGATCCCCCCTCAGAGCAGGGGGAGGTGGAGAAGCTGGAGGGGCGATCGGGGCTGGCAGTCACTGCTCGTACCTACTGATGGTGCTGAGCAATTGGGGCTGGTGCTGGGCACTGACCACGGGTGCAAGCAGTGGCTGTGGCGCCAGCAGCGGGTGCGAGTGGGGTCAGCGCCAGCAGCAGGTGTGAGCACCCTGCAGGACCACGGTGCACAGGAGCAAAGAATTTTCGGTAACCACCAGAGGCTCTCCCTGATGACAGCTACTGGCACCCCACTCACCTGCTTCAACATCCTGCTGCATCTGACTCCTGCCATGTTTAACGCTCTGCCGCCTGCTGCCAATGCCCACCATGTTCCTGGTGGTCAGCACACGTCATAGCCACCGTTTGTTCAGTTGTTCTGCCATTCCGTCTATTTGCATATTAGTCTTTTTATTATATAGTAGAAGCATAGCCCATGGACACAGGCAATAGTTTAGTGAAGACCTGGGGAGGTAGGGGCTGGGAAAAGAGAGGTTAAGGGGGAGGAAATGGGCTATATCTATAATAGTATCAACAATAAAAAATAGTGCATATCTGTAAGGCATTTAGATTTCACATATTCCAGTTTTGTTTTGTTTTTCTTTTTCTTTATCTATCTAGCTGGAAGGAGAAAATAGTCACTAATAAAATCAGGAGTCCATTCATTTTCTGTCAGCTGTAGAAGAGTTGCTGAGCTTAATCTGCTGAGCTTGCTTGACCAGAATGTGTTTTTCTGTTTTATATCCTGGTAGGTTGCATATCTTATATCTTACCACTTGCATCCCTATGTCAATGAGACTGTTGTCTGCAAGAATACAAAGTCACACTCTAATAATCTTTTCAGTTTGCATTTATTCTATTCAGCTCGAGGCTGAATTAATTTTCTCTGAACAGCAGGAGAAATAAAAGTGTTGATGGAACCTACTTTGATCCATTGAAAAATGGATGTTCTTCCAGAGACAAATTTAAATCCATGCATGGAATAATCCTCACCACATACATTTATGAATACCCATATCTTATTTAATGTCCCTACTTGAGCAATGTTGAGGGATTTAGGAGACTATTTCAAAGGTAGATTGTACCAGTCTATTAGTATTTTTATTACCACATTATAAGTGACCTCAAAATTTAGTGGCTCAGTCCTAGCCATTTTGGCTCAGTGAATAGAGGGTTGGCCTGTGGACTGAAAAGTACTGAGTTCAATTCCATTCAAGGGCACATGCACATGTTGTGGGCTCAATTCTCAGTAGAGGGTGTGCAGGAAGCAGCCGATCTATGTTTCTCATCATTGATGTTTCTATCTCTCTCTTCCTCTCCTTTCCTCTCTGAAATTAATCCTAATATATAAAAAGCCAGGGGCCACCACAACTGAAACAACCGGATGGACGACCAACACAGGCTCCATGGGGTGACAAGGCTGGCAGGCGGGTTAGTGAGGGATGACCAAATTAGTGAACAGCAGGCTGCATGGGGAGACCAGGCCAGCAGGGCGGGGGTGATAGATGGAGACGGCCAGGCTGGCAGTGGGGCAATTGGGGGAGACCAGGCCAGTGGAGGGCAGTTGGGGTGACCAGACTGACAGGGGGGCAGTGAGGGGAGACCAGGCTGGCAGGGGGGGCAGTTGGCAGTGACCAGGTCAGCAGTGGGGGGGGGGGGCAGGTGGGGGTGATCAGGCAGGCAGGCAGGTGAGCGGTTAGGAGCCAGCAATACTGGATTGTGAGAGGGATGTCCAACTGCCAGTTTAGGCCAGATCCCTGGGATTGGGCCTAAACTGGCAGTGGGATATCTCCTGAGGGGTCCTGGATTGGAGAGGATGCAGGCTGGGCTGAGGAGACCCCCTTCCCGTGCACAAATTTCATGCACTGGGCCTCTAGTAAAAACATATTTTTAAAAATAGTGGCAGAAAGAAAGAAAGAAAGAAAGAAAGAAAGAAAGAAAGAAAGAAAGAAAGAAAGAAAGAAAGAAAAGAAAATGAAACAAGGCATTCATTGTTTGGGAATCCAGCAGCTTTGCAGTATTCTTCTGGCCTGGGCTCTCAAGGCCTGACAAAGTCTGAAGCATCCTCTATCAAAGTAACCATTCATGCAGCCAGTGAGGTGGTGCTGGCTGTTGGCAGGAGGCCTCACTTTGTTGCCATGTGGAGCTCTTCGCAGCAAAGATCCTCAGGCATGCTGGGTGGCTTCACCCACAGAGAGTGATCCAAGTAAAGAAGCTGCAGTGTCTTGGATGACCTAGCCTTTTATGCCACACATGCATTTCTAGCATATATTTTTGGTTTGCACACATCAGTTCTGTTCAGTGTGGCAGAGGCCAGCCAAAGCCATGGGCACATGGAGGCCAACTCACTGGGGGTCAAGACTGATGCAGATACACAACAGAGAAGGCTATGCTGGATCGAGGGAGAAATATTAATTAAGTCTTACAACCTGGTGGAGTTGTGCTTGAGCAGACAGGACCCCACAATTAGATTGAGAAAATGATTTGGGATATTAAAATGGACCTTCATTGTCACTTTTTTTTCAAAGTATCTTTAAACAATCTATTTATTTGGTTTTTGCTTGACATCTACTAAACTAAGAATAATATTACTCCTATTAGGAGAAAGACTTTTGTGATAATACCAAGGAAGATATAACACATCTGTTGTTCATAACACTCTCTATATAGTACATCTTATGCTTTGTACTTACTATTTATTATGATTTGTATTGTGATGGCTCTTCTCTCTGTCTAACCACTCGCCTGGAGGCCCTTAGCTTTCATAGCAAATGACAGCATTATGGAACTCTGCTGAGTTCATCAGCTTGCACGTCTCTTTCTGCCCCGGGTATATAATGAATAATTGATTTGTCAAACTTAATACTAAACTTTTCATTAAATGGCCATAGTGTGGGAGATGTCAATCTAAAATATGTCAATACAGGCTATTTCCATTGAATACATTTTATCTCTTTAATGTAAGTGTCCACCGTAGACAACCCCAAAAATCAGCCTCCAGCTTTGAAATTCTGTTTCAGTGACTCGGAGGCTTCAGCCTATATCATTGGATGATTGTCAGCATGCTAGTTTTATGTTCAGAAATGTGTTGTTTTGTTTTCACATGCTATGGAGTACAAGCCAGTTCTATTTGTTCAGTGCACATACTATTTTAACTAAGCTCAATCCTGACAACCAATTTCAGTCTAAAACAAAACAAAGAAGGAAAACATGCTATTTTTAAAAGATGCAATCTCTTTTCTTTCATTAAAAAGAGAATTAAAGTGGAATGTTCACTTCTAACTGTGTTGACAGGCTTAAAGAGTTGTTATTAAAAAAGCAATAAGGTCACCAGTCTAATACATGATTGGCTGTTTTAAAAACTATCCAATGACCAAGGAAAGGTTAAGTATTGAGAAAAGGCAAAACAGGCAGTTTTGTCTATGTTTATTTTTTTAAGAAAGCAAACAGCAATCCTGATCTTTATCTTAAGTGTGATGTTGGAGGCATTAGATTCTTCCATTGTTATATCCTCCTCTTCTTCACTATACTACTGAGCATAAATTAGCCCAATAAAAGCCAAAGTAACATCGAAGACTATTATCTCCCACGCAAAATATTTGGTACATCTATAAAGCTGTTCTTGGTGGTTACAGAATGAGTAGAGTACCTCTTGATATGAAAGAAGGAAAACAAGCTTAAGCCAGGCCCTAGCTGGTTTGGCTCAGTGGATAGAGGTTTGGCCTGCTGACCAAAGGGTCCTTGGTTCAATTCCGGTCAAGGGCATGTAACTTGGTTGCAGGCTCCTCCATGGCCCGGGCCCTGGTCAGGGCTTGTGCAGGAGGCATCCAATCAATGTGTTTCTCTCACATTGATATTTCTCTCTGTGTTTCCCCCTCTCTTCCACTTTCTCTAAAAATCAATGGAAAAATAACCTTGAATGAGGATTTAAAAAAAAAGCTTAAGCCAAATGAAGATACAGAGTTGATATTTGTGGCTATGTATTTGTCTATCAATAATGTGAATAGGCCACAATAGGACCTTTAATTCCTTGATTGTTCATTTAAATAAATGACTTCATATTCTATTGGTATTTTTATATATCCTGATATATATGTATGTATGTGTGTGTGTATATATATATATATATTATTGAAATAATATATATGAAATAATATATATGAAATATATATTATTTCATAGAGATAAAACCCCTAATATATATATATATATATATATATATATATATATATATATATATATATATATTTGATTTCATGATTATTTCCCCTGTATGCCATAGGTTGAATTGTGCCCTCCCAAACTTGTATATTAAAGTCCTAACCCTCAATACTGTAGAATGTGACTATATTTGGACTTAATTTTCACAGAGATCATTACGTTAAAATTAGGTTATTAGGGTTGGCCCTCATCCAATATCATCCATGTCCTTATAAGAAGAAGACATTTCGACATAGACATGTACAGAGGGAAGATCATGTGAAGACATGGGGAGATGATGGTTTTCTACAAGCCAAGGAGGGGCAGGCCTAGAACAAATCCTTTTTCATGGCTCTCAGCAGGAACTAACCCTACTGACAACTTGACCCTGAAATTCTAGTCTGAAGAACTGTGAGAAAATACATTTCTATTGGTGAAGTCACTCCATTTTCGGTACTTTGTTACCGCAGCCCAAGCAAACAAATATACTGTGCTTTAGTATCTGTACTCTCTCAGACAAGGCCTCTAATGGGTGTCATACATTCTTCAAATGTATTTCCCTCCTTGTGCAAACAGCTTTCACCAATCTTTGTCTCACATACTTCTACCATCCTTGTATTTGCAATGTGATCTTTGTTTATATACAAAAACAGAGTTCTTGCTTTGTTGGTGGGGGAAGTGGGTAACTATCTTGGTTTTTGTGTGAAAACTAATTTGTATGGGTTTTTCAAGTCAATAAAATAAGGGAGTATTAAAAATAGAATATTTTTGCCTTGGTCTGTGCAACGAAGGGTTGTGGGTTCGATTCCTGGTCAAGGGCATGTACTTGGGTTACAGGTTCGGTTTGATCCCCAGCCCTAGTTGGGGTGTGTTCAGGAGGCAACCAATCGATGTGTCTTTCTCAGATGGATGTTTCTCTCTCTCTCTCTCTCTCTCTCTCTCTCTCTCTCTCTCTTTCTCTTTCTCTCTCTGCACCCCTCTTTCCTTCCTCCCTTCCACTATCTCTCTGCAAAAAAAAAAAAAAAAAATCAATGGAAAACAAATCTTGGGTGAGGATTAAGAACAACAACAACAACAAAATTAAAAAAAAATAGAATGTTTTGAGACCAAACTTATTGATTACATCCTGGAAGCTTTTGCCATGGCCCATGGCAGAGGGCACAGGACTGAATCATGTAGCAATCCTCAATCAGGACTCAGTTCTAAAGTTCACTTCCCTCATTTACTGCATTGCACTCATTTAGTCTTGGAAGAGCCTGGGGCTTCCAAGGAAAGCTAGCCTCTCCCAATTAGCCACTTTAAATAGCTCAGACCAAAGGAGCAAGGGGGCGCCTCAGGAAATCTGCTCTGTCTGACAAATGCTTCTACAGCCGGCCAGAGGGCGGTGTTCCTAGAGGGGTAGTGTTCTTGCTTGTGACATGCCTGGTCTCTCTCTCTCTATCCTCTGAGCTCTAGGCAGACAGTTCTTCCTCATTTCAATCAGGACTGCATTTCCCTTCCAATTATTGGCCCCCCCTGAAAGCTCACCACAGAAGGCTTGCTATTCTGCCTCCATAAACATGCTTGTGTCCTTTAAATTTTAGGGAATGCTAAAGGCCAACACTTAGCCTAAGCTAACCAATTACAAAATCCATTTCACTGCAAATGTTCGGATACAATTGGAGATCTAAAGCGAAGTAATTTGACCACTTGGAGGCTTTTGAAATAATTGATCCAAGTGACAGCTGTTTCCACTCAGCTCCTTTACTTTTCTGAGTTTGTCTTTCAATCCCTGCCCCACAGTGACTTTCAAAGGAATTGCTGGAATTTGTCTAAATTCAGTGCTTTAAAAGGGATCACAAAACCCACCTTAATTTCTTGAGACAAAATAGCACCAAGTTTCTCTTTTTCAGAAGTAGCCCATGTGAAAGTTGGGTTTAGTTTAAATATAGCCAGCATCTAAAAACCCGTATTGAAATAAAAAGGTTAATGAGAGTCATTAATCTTAAAACAAAAGTCCAATAGCAAATAGACCTATGATTTAATTTGATTTGCTAAAGTTTCATTTATAAAGCCTAAGTGACTGGTATGGCAGAATGACCGGTCGCTATGATGTGCATTGACCACCAGGGGGCAGATGTTCAATGCAGGAGCTGCCCCCTGGTGGTCAGCACACTCCCACAGGGGGAGCGCCACTCAGCCAAAAGCCAGGATCATGGCTGGTGAATGCAGCGGTGGTGGCAGCAGCCTCTCCCACCTCTGCAGCAGCACTAAGGAGCAGCAAGCCAAGCAGTAAGGAGCAGCGGGCAGGCAGGTGGTAAGGAGCGAGGGGTCCCAGACTGCGAGAGGGATGCCCAACTGCCAACTTAGGCCTATGGACATCCCCCTAAGGTCTACTGGACTGAGAGACCGCCTCCTCCAGTGCATGAATTTCATGCACTGGGCCTCTTGTCCTATATAATAATACCCTAATATGCAAATTGACCAAACAGCTGAAAGATGGGTCACTATGACGCACACTGACCACCACAGGGCAGACACTCAACACAGGAGCTGCCCCCTGGTGGTCAGTGCACTCCCACAGGGGGAGTGCCGCTCAGCCAGAAGCCAGATTCACGGCTACCCGGGAAGTGGGCCTAACCTGGCAGGCGGACATCCCCCGAGGAATCCTGGACTGCGCGAGGGTGCAGGCCAGGCTGAGGGACCCTCCCCAGTGCAAGAATGTTGTGCACCAGGCCTCTAGTAAGATATATCTATATCATCAAAGGCCTGTGGTCATGACACCGTCATGGCATCCTGACCAACTGCTGGACTCACCAGGAGGTGCATTGATGGGTCCCTCAGAGGCCGCAGCGGGTGGGACTTCTGGAGCTTCCTGGGCCGCTGGCAGTGTCCATGAAGTGTGTGAGGCTTTGCAGGGTGGTGGACATGGCCCTGATGGCAGGTTAAGCCTAGGGAACCCTACACACACACAATTTAATTGTGCGCTGGGCCTCTAGTAAAATGATAAAAGAAATATATTTTACTTCATTTGTAGGTATTTGTCTTAACCAAACTTTCCTGTACACTAAATAATTATTGTAAAACAAAAAAGTTATATATTTACAATCAATGAACAAAAAATGCCCTTACATCTTCTATGACTGCACATAGGTCTACTAAAACTCCAGCCTAAAATCACAAATCTACAATTCCTTACTTTCACGTTTTAAATTATAAGCCTATTGCTCCAATGAACCCAATTCTTTTCAGCATTTCAGGAACACAAATTGCCTAAGTGTGCAAATTCTTAGAGATGAGAAATCATTTCTGTAGTTTTAAATACTGTAATTTTGATTTTGTGGAATATTTTTACTCCTGATTTTATATCTTCTCTGGGGAAACCATTAACATTCGAGAAATAATTTCTGTAGTTTTAAATACTATAATTTTGATTTTGTGGAATATTTTTACTCCTGATTTTATATCTTCTCTGGGAGACCATTACCATTCCTGTTATTCCACTATTTTCAGTCATTGCTACTTCTAATTATTTTGGTGGGGAGGGGGAGATTGGACAATGAGTGTCTTCTCAGCGAATTACCTTTCTAAGTAACTTAGGTTGTACCCACTGATTTTTGCTCAGCTGGCAAGGAGCTGCAGATATTATGGACTTCAAAATTTAAAAGCAGAGCTGGCCTCTTAGTTCACATGATGTAATTCCCCTTCTGTTCTCAGCTCCCAGCCAGGTAAATTATTTTATTGGATTTTGCATGGCCTTCTTTCTATGTATTTGATCGCGTGCATTTTTCTTCCTACCTCCCTTCCTTTCTTTTTTTCTTTCTATCATACATTCTTACAGATACTCAAAATAATATCTGAATAAATTTTCTTTACCTCTATGGCTTTATCTAACTTTTGAATAAATTCCACTCCAACGTTATTTTGCTGACACAGCGGAGTGATTAAAAACACAGAATTTAGAAAACTAGAGAAACTGCATAAGTTAGTAAATAAATGTGCAAATTGGCTTGTTCTTCCATGTAATGAGGGAGTGATAAAGAATGTTTTAAAGCCCTTTGGCAGTACCATGAGAGAAGAGATATGATCATGAGTCTCTTAAGGAGTATTAAAGTTGTTTATTCCTGAAAATAAATATACTGAAAGCAACTACCAAAAGGAAAATATATTTGTGAAAGAATAGATATGCAGATACAAGCATACATTTAACATTTATAGGAATGCATATAAACATGGACATTATTTCTTATCTACTAATTTGATTCATAAAATTTTAAATGGATGAATTCAAATCCAATGATTAGTTCCCTTTAAAATCTCTTCATTTGTTTATTCAATTAGAAAGCATTTTAAAGCACATCCTATGGACTAAGTATTATAATTTATTGATTCTTATTCTTCCTACTTCATCCTAAACCTATCAATTTAGAAACATATGTGCATTTTAAAATTAATAAGTGTCTATAGCTACAATTAATAGAAGAATCAACAGTAAATGATCAAATATATTTAAAATATATATTCTAAATAATGTAATAAGGATCAATTATACATGATCTCTGCCTGTACTTGAGAATTATCCATGTGTTTGTATTCCTCTATATATTGAGAGTAAAGAGAGACTTTAAATTCAGCTTATTTATTAGTCTTAGGACTATATTACTCTGACCATCACAGTTGTCATAGAGTTTTATCTACACTGTGGTATAGCTAATGGCAGCTTGGCTCATTGGAGGATCACAAAGGAGGTCATTTTGGTTGGAGTGATTTGAACGAGTGGAAGAATATAAAGATTAGGGGAAAGAGTAGGTAGGAGTCCGGTCATATTGGACCAGTAGTCCAAGGGATGGAGTATGGATTTTAATCTTTGTTCCATGTGAAGCCAAGCAGAGGACTGGCATGATGTAATTGTATTTTTAAAATTCACTTTTGGGATTGGCTGGAGAATATGTTTAGGAGATGAAAAGGAAGAAAAGAGGATGAAGAAGGGAAAAAAGAGCATCTTACAGAGGACCATAAAACCAATGACAGTTTGAGTTGAGTTGTAGTGGTAGAGGCCAAAAGTGGAACAGCTCATTTATGGCACAATACATACTTATTTGAGCTGGATTTTTGTATATATATATATATATATATATATATATATATATATATATATATATATAGAGAGAGAGAGAGAGAGAGAGAGAGAAGTGAGAGAGAAGTGAATGGATATTAGTTTGAAAAAGTTGGCAGGATTTAGGTTATAAATGATTTTTTAATGGGATGGATATTAAAATGTATTCTCTTGGCAATATGAAGACATTAAAGCATCTTAAGGAGAGAAAGTACAGCATGATTAGATTTTGGTTTTATCACATCATTCAGGCTACACTGTGGAAAAGGAATTGAGAGGAATGAGATTAAATCCAGGGAGGCTAGACAGAGCCCTATGACACTAGACAGGTGCCTATGAGAAATGTTGAGAGTTTCTAAGGGACATTTGGTAAGCATAAAGTGGAAAGGATGACTCTAAAATAATATAGAATTGACATAGATTGGTGGATGATTGGATGTCAAGAATAATATAGGATATATATAGGAAAAATAATAGAGAAAAATAGAGAATCCACAATGGTACTTAGTTTCTGGTTCTTTTTTGTTTGTTTAACATTAATGTTTGGATGAGTGATGGCACAATTAAATTAGATTTAAAAAATGAAAAAGGGGGTCAGATTTGAGGTGATGATATACTGAGTTTGGGATCTCTGTGGAATTTCCAAGGGGAGATATCCCGTAGTCAGTAGATGAGCAAAGAGACATAAAACAAGGCCGGGGATACAGGATATTTATAGATGTGAGAAGGAACCTGGAAACAAGTACTCATGGTAGAAACAGAATGGAGCATGTGGTAGTCTGGAGGAAGTCTATCCAGGTGCCAAAAATCGAAGAATAGCTTCCAACCATGTAAAAATAGGTATTATAAGGACATGCACTGCCTAAGTGTTTTTCTAGTACTTGATCAAGAATTTAGGCCAGGCTGAAAAACAAGATAAACCTTAAAAGTCAACCACACAGAAAATTTGGGCAGCATTGCTCAAAACTTAGCTTGTTCTAGATCATGAATCTAGGTTCAAAACACAAAAGGTTATTGTAAGTTAATATTGAGTCCACACCTTGGCTCAGCCTGAAAGGTTTTGTATTGTGTAGCTGCTTTTGGAGGCAGCAACATCTGAGCATGCCCAGGCCAGCCCCTCCCAGTGGACTGTGTGGGAGGAGCTGGTTAGCAGAGGGAGTAAAGGAATGAATATAGTTTCAACATTTCTATCAATATTTTTAAGTGTTTTCTCAGGACCACTTAACACAGAATCACTAGGAATTTCTGCTTAAAAAATGAGTATTTCTGAATCCTACCAAGATCTATTTAATCAAAATTTCTGAGAATGGGGATATCACTCCTTTTTATCTATTTAGTACTCTCTCGAACTTCCTTTGAATTTGCCCCCAATTTTTATAGGTTAGCTCAAAATCCTGATTTCTTCAAGTCTCTTGGCACCTGGAACAATTCACCTTTGATAGGTAAACAAGGTAAGTTAACACCGTAGTCAGTTTGGTCAGAGCAAGTCTGCTCAAAACAATTCCTGAACTCAAACTTCAAAAACAGTAATAGCCCTAGCTGGTGTGGCCCAGTGAATAGAGTGTCAGCCTGTGGACTGAAAAGTCCTGGGTTCGGTTCCGATCAAGGGCATTTGGTTTTATCACATCAGGGGGCTTGATTCCTGGTGGGGGCATGCAGAAGGCAGCCGATCAATGATTCTCTCTCCTCATTGATGTTTTTTTTTTTATCTCTTCCTCTCCCTTTCTTTCTGAAATCAATAAAAACATATATATTAAAAAAAACACACATACAGAGATTTACTATTGAAAGCCACATTCTAGATATCATCCTATATAATAGATGGGCCAGACATGCCCTGGAGCCTTCCCACAGTCCCTCCCCAGCCCGATTGTGCACTGGTGGGGTCCCTCAGCCTGGCCTGCACCCTCTCGCAATCCGGGACACTTCGGGGGATATTGGAGAGCCAGTTTCAGCTCCATCCCGAAGGCCACTCCCTTGGGAGGGCGCCAGATGCAGGGCTCATGCAGTGCACACCTCTCCCGATCAGGACTGATTGGGTGCAAGCCGCAGCAGGCACGGTGGGGCCAGGATGAGCGGGAGTGGCTGGTAGGAGCTGCAGGCAGCATTGGACTGCAGGTTTCGGCCCAATCCCAGGCTACCCATAGGGACCCCACCCATGCACAAATTTGTGCACCGGGCCTCTAGTTTTATAGAAGAAGCAAGTGAGGGAGGGAGGTTATCAGACAATCAGTTCTGTGCCTCCTCACAGCTCTGCATCCAAGCTGATACCTGTGATTGTATTTTGCTCATGAGTTTTCCTCTCTTGTTTGTATATTTAAAAAATCAATACATTTATGGTTCTAAATATCACCAGTGGCACCTAAGTCCTTACTACCTGGTAGCTACATCATTTCTTCTTTCTTCTAATTGTTATTATGTGCAATTTTTTTTTATCAGGGAAAGTTGTGAAATTAGAAAACTATTTCTTTAAGTTATTTCTGAAATTAAAGTATTATACAAATAACAAATCATAGTTATTAATAGAAACTATATTTTAAAATCCCTTTGGGTTATTTATTCCCTTTTTAAGAAAGTATAAATAAAATATTGCACTGAACCAAAACATACGTGTTTTTTTTTAAAAAAAGTGAATTCGTTTCATAATGAATTATTGGTTTTAATATGTGAAGTAGGGATGAATATTCAAAGAAGATCCCAGGAGATACCAGAATATTCTGCAAAGGGTCCCTTAGTGAAAAGGGGGGCAATTAAAATACAAGAATGCTGAAATCAAGATTGGAAGAATGTTGACAGTGAAATGATAATCCAGGCAAAGGGTTGCAGGGATGATTTAGTTAATCAAATACATCAGCTTCATGAATTCTGGTGTGTTCTGAGATCGCCGTCCCCTGAAGAGAAGTCTAATAAACCCAACCTAATGTGCCTTCCAGGAGCAATAATGTGGCTCTGTTTAATAGAAAATCAGCTAGGAGAATGTTTGCTCTTGGATTCAGAAACTGTGGGAAGAAACAAAGTGAAAAGGCATAAATTGGATGAGTTACAGATCCCATTGGTGCATGAATTAAAAACCAGGGTGCAAATGGATAGATCTTACAAATATTTAATTTGCTCAGTTAAAACTTAAAAAAAAAATCTCAGATCTGTCTTTTTGGGGAATAGGTGGAGAGGAAGCATTGACTAACCAAAACAGATAAAGGAAAACCAACCCCTTTAGAATTAGAGAGGCTCTTTGACATATTAATGAGGTGACTTTTTCAACATTCCATTCCCATCACCTAGTACAGGGATTGATAAATCCCAGGGCCAATCCAGCCTGATGCCTGCTTTTGTAAATAAAGTTTTATTGGCACAAGACCATGCTCATTGTTTTACATATTGCCTGTGACTGCTTTTACAGCATAACTGTGAAGTTGAGTAGTTGGAACAGAGACAGTATGGTTTGCAAAACTTAAAATGTTGACTCCCTGGCACTTTATAATAGAAGTTCTCTGACCCGGATCCTGTATCCAGTCTGGCATACAGTAAGAGTTCAGGAAATGTACCATGGGCAAGCTGATTCATCTCCCTGAGACTCAATTTCCCCCATGCTAAAATAGACATATGAGAACAATCTTACAAAATCCTCAAACAGTCTTGCTCAGTGGTCGGCCAACCGAGGCTCATGAGCCACATGCGGCTCTTTGGCCCCTTGAGTGTGGCTCTTCCACAAAATACCACGTGCGAGCGTGCACATACAGTGTGATTGAAGGAGTACCCTAATTAAGTTAAGAACAATGCACCTACCTATATAGTTTAAGTTTAAAAAATTTGGCTCTTAAAAGAAATTTCAATCGTTGTACTGTTGATATTTGGCTCTGTTGACTAATGAGTTTGCCGACCACTGGTCTAGCTGTTGTGCATGGAATATGGTTCATGGATAAAATACAGCGTATCATTCTTCCTCTTCTCCTTTTAGCAATCAGTAGCAGGTGCCACTTAATCTAGAGTAGTCAGTGACATGCTAACTGGCGAGTTTACAGCTCTCTAAATGTTCACATGTACAGAAATAATTGACTTTTCCAACTGAACCAATGGTTTATAATCAGTTATGACTCCTGAATCAAATGCATTCTTTTTTCTTTAAAAAAAAAAACACACACACACACACAAAACTTCTTTGACTTTCCTTTTTAGGTCATTGTTTATTTTCCTAGAAATCAAATAAGTCCTCTTTTTATTTTTCCATTAACCACAGGGAGCCTAATTTATTCACTTTCTTCTGAAAGACACTGTATCATAAAAGCCTCTGATGCCTGGGTGCCTTACTGTTGAAGCATAGAAGTAGCACAAGATCATACTTTTAAAAGTAAATTCCCTCAATCTTTTCTTTTTGGTCACCCCCAATCTGCCAGGGGAAAGGCAGCTCTAATTGGATGAAGACAGCAGACCCAGACAGACCCCAAGTGAGGTGTGAATAATAATAAAGGGACCAATCAATAGACAAGTCTTTTTTATTCTTTGATAAAGTTTCTGGCTGGAAGAGAAGTGCTCTTTGATGGTGGGTTTGTTGACATTGCCCTTTCCTCAGCTTTCTGAGAGAAGCCTCACTTTCGGTTGTCGGGATGTGCTATATAGATAGTTATCTGAATTTAAACTTTGATGTTATTTCAGTTGCCCAATTTGAGAGATAGTCTTAAGAGTGCCAAGTCCTGAAGGAAATAGCTAAGGAGTATTTCATTGGTAGAACACGAGAACAACCAACAAACAAAAACCAGCATTCTTGCTGTTGCCATAATTCTTGAGACTATGAAAAAAGAAGTTCTTAGTTTAAAACTTTATTAACATGGACTCTTGAAGAAGACATTTTCTCTAGGATATTCTCTTGGCTGAGAGGCAACAAGCCTGGCTGGGGATGAAGGAGACAGTCAGCTCTCATTTCATTAGGTATTTATGCCCTGGTTATCATCTTAACGGCCAACTCATTACACAACATGTCATAGCAAATTATTCTGAGTCAATGAGGTTCCAGTGATAAGATACCCCGGGGAGGAATTGAGTAGGGAAAGAACTTTTAGGTGAGAGCATTTATTGTTACTTTGAGGAAGAAGAAAGCCAAGAAGCATCTTTTGATCTTCCCTAAAACTCAACCTGTACCAATTTGAGTTCCCCAAAGATTCCATAATCTGTTGCCAGGTAAATTGAAGAGAAGTTAAGAGTGAGCTCCTTCATTCTTAAGAGGAAAAACGTGTTCCGAGTATATGGGATGCTCAGCAGGGAATGAAGTGTTGATACGGTGATCAAGGCAATGCTGTATAGAAAGATTTTTCCAGTATTCCATTTGGATCCAGAATTCATCCAGTTCCCAAAGAAACAAATTCACCATTTCCATTGTAATTTCCTTTCAGTCAAAAATAATTTCATGGGTTTTGCCACATGATTCATGCCATAGCCCTTTGTACGTGGTGATTCAGTCGGAGTGTGAAGGATCTACAGCATGTACCTTGTTAAACTGTCCCTTTTCCTTTCATATGCCAGGTTAATGATTCTCAATACTAGCCACCTATTAGAATTTCTATACAACCAGGACATCGGTATTATTTTTAAAAATTCCCCAGGAAATGCTAGTGGCATCCAACATTGAACACCACTAATCTACCTGTACACTAGTCCAGATTTTTAAGCATTACTATTAGTTTTATCAATTTTTCATGACTGTAGTTCCAATTTCTAATTTTTTTGTTATCAGTGCAATCCTTATGTTATGGACAACATCTTATAACTATAATTAATGCTTTCAATTCAAGATTAAGATGATGTCTCTTCATTCGCAGGCTGAGCTCAAGCAAGTACATCAGTCACAGGGCAGGTTCATGATCATGCACATCCCTGTCATGAAACTGTATTTGTAGTATACACACTGGGAGGAATGCTGCCATGGAAACCATATAGCTCACAGTCTGCAGAATGCAAAGTCTGACTGTGATTAACAACAAATTCCCTTCATTAAGCTGAGACATTGATATATATTTTTAAAAATATAAAATCTGTCCAAATATGAGCACTTGCTTTATAATTCAAAGCTAGGCAAGAGGAAAGTCATGAGTATCAAAATATTAATATAATTCCAGGAGGGACCCCAAAGACTATTATTTACCATATATGAGGAACTGTCAGGTAGACCAAACTATAAATTGAGAAACTTAGTTTAAAAAGCACAAAGGATAGATTAGGCATTGGGGCATTTTTGAAGTGTATTAATGAAAGCAGTCCACTTGTAAAAAAAATATTGATTTGCCCTAGAGACATGTGGGATTGCGCATTTGTGTTCTAATGCACTACAGCCTCTAAGTGAGATAAAAAGAGAGCAAGTGTAAACATAGGACTGGGACCTTAGGCATTTTCAAGCTCCAATCTTCATAAAATGTAAGGCTGTCTTCCTAACATTCGGAAAGTGGCAATCAACGTCTGAATAAAAGAGAGGAGAAAGAACTCCAAATATAAGACCTTGATATGACTTCATAAAACCCAGTCAGGTGGGACAAACAAGAAATTGAGTGCAGTGTATATGGATTAAGAACTTACAAGAACCAGCAAAGAACCTACAGAAGTCCTGCCACTTTACTGGATGCCATAATGGGATGCATTTAGCTCTAGGAAACCACCCAGCGCTGTCCTACCCGGTGTGGTGTTGTTATTCTTTACCAATATCCAGTCAGGTTTACATACATAATTAATTCCCTCCAATATTTGCACCTATTAATGCTGTACTGTAATTGCAAATTATTTTTCATGACTGTGGTTCCAATTTCCAAACAAATGCAAAGGAGCATGACAAAAAGAAATAGGACACTCTCTGGTTCTGATCACTTTCCCTTATTCTTCTCCAAATAATTGGTACCAATAATTGAAATTGGCCTTTTAATTCTGTATATGGTTTGTTTTTACATGCAGACATTATTTTTTATTTTTACACAGATACTTCTGTTGATTATTTTTTAAAAAGTCTTTTGTGATTTCTTTCATTATTTTAAAGCTTAGGCAGTGTTTTTGTTTTTTCCTTCCTGAGGTCAATTAAATATCCACCTATATTTTGTTCTGCTTTGATTTTATTTATTTCCTTATTTATTTATTGCATTTACCCTTCCTCTTTCTCCTCTCTCTCCATTCCCCTGCCCTTACATGATCATATTTAATGCTGCTTTGCACTTACAGAAGCCTTATTCTGTGGCAGGTATTGCCCTAAGCATTGTGCATGTTATATTGTCTACCCACCAACTCTGAAGATTGATATTATGATTGTCCTCATAAAGGTTAAGCCTTTCCTCAAGCTCATGAAGTCATTAACAATATGTTATCCAACCCAAAGCCTTGGCTCATACCTCACACGCTAGCCTGCCTTGTTTGTTATTTGTTATAGGACCTTGTTTGTTATTTGCTTTCTTGCAACCTTGACTAATAGCTCATTTAAAGATAGTAAATAGTTTATTTTCAGATGTCTCAAATAGTATCATAACATCCTAACACGTGATGTGGCTCTGAGAATTCCAGGAAGCAGTATCCCCGGAGCTCAGAACATGGATGCATTCTCAGAACAAACACAACTGCCTTTCTTCACATTGTTCCTGTTGAGTTACTTTAGATTGTAGGAAGCTTGGTATCAAGTCTTTTAAGTTACTTGTATAGTTTCCCTTCCAGCTGGTCCCCAAGCCACATTTTCTGTCCTCAAAAAGAGCAAGCACATATGAGCCCCAAGTGAATGGTTGGGTGGTAAATTTTCAAGTTACTTTGAATTCAGGTGTTCCCTGTTTTACCCTGAGGCCACTAGAAACAAAGACTCTAACTAGGAAGAACACTCAGGAGAGGCTCAGCCAGTGACATTTCTTGCTGTCTTTCTTTTTGTTGACATGGCATTAGTGTTCCTATGGGACAAGGTTTTTCAAAACCTCCAGCACTAGGAGAATTGGACTAGGAGAACTGAACAAATCGCCTTGATTCAGGCCTTGGCATAGTTCTATTACAGGCACCTCAAACACCAGAAAGGTTGTTCTCGGACAGACCCCTGAGTTGAAGGGACAGGACTGTCCTTTCGGTTCTCGGTCTTATGGGAAGGAATCCAAATGAGTGACTTGGACCATTGCAATGTAGTAAAAAAAAAAAAATTGTTAAAAAGTAAAGGAAGTAAATGTGCTAAATCAAGGCTAGCAAATCTGTTCAACTACATCCGGCCTAGAGCACATATGGGCTTCCAGGCTAGCCTGAGAAGTGAGTGCGGTGGGGGTTCAAGGGGTTACACACCCTTCTGTCTACAGGTTCAGAATCCCTCTGCTGACTATCTGGGAACAGATTAACTCTAAAGGTCTTCCTTTTACTTTGTTATGGCTTTCCTGGAATTTATGAGAAGTACCCGGCGACTTTACCTTGACAAGCCCCTAGACTGCTGGCTTTCCTGTTTAAACAGTGAGATGGAAACTGTCCCTTTTTCCAACTCCCTTCCTGCCTTGGCAGTTCCAGGGTGACTTACGCTATGCGTGTGTTCTCTGGTTAGGGAGAAGAGGCATCAAAACTCCCCTTTCTTTCCTGCCTTCTTTGGTTAGTGAGCAGAGCCATTTGTTCTTAAGATAAGCTTTGCAGCAAGCTGGCTGCATGCTTGGCCTTGTTTAATTTTCTTGTCTCAGTTTCCCTATTCCTCCTGCCCTGGAGTTCTACTAGCTCTTTATGATCCCGTAACAGTCCCACTTAAGGGCATGCGTCTGTCTTGATGTGTCAAGAAAATGTTCTCTTTAGCAAGGTTTGGGCACTTGCACCATCTGGTTCAATGTGTCGTGGGACAGTGGGGAGAGTGGGAAATATGACCTGGCGTGGAGATGGGTGCGAATACTGCCGTGCTGATAGCTAACAGCAGGGAGGTGTAATGAGTCATTTCATGAGGATGCTGTTAGCCACGTTTTCTCCAGGTCTGGAGGCTATAGCATGAAGAGTGGCACAGACAACAGCCTCTGCATTGAGAATTCTAATTAAGGTTGAGAAAGGAATGGGGCACTGACAGGTTGTCAGCACACAAGCCCAGTGCCCAGACCACAAAACCACCAGAGACTCCCTCTCTGTTTTAGCCCTTTGATAGTAAATCCATCACATTTTTTAATTCCTGCAATTTTAGGGCAAAGTGGGCAGTCTGCCCAGTAGTTGCAGCGAAAGTAAAAATCTTTGATTTTATAGTTCAGATATGTTTACACAAACACTCACCATATTCCTTGCCTCAGTGCCTGTGGCATAGCAGGACTTTTTTTTTTTTCTTTACTTTCTAAAAACAGCAAACCTTATTTAAATTGCATATGCCATGAGACATCTGAGGGGGGCAAAAGGAGTTGGAAAGTGATTGGACATTAGGGCTCAGGACTCCTGGGAGGTTATAATATGACTAGAGGCCTGGTGCACGAAATTGGTGCATGGGTGGGATCCCTAGGCCTGGCCAGCTATCAGGGCCTATCAGGTTCCCTGCCTCCCCATCTCCTCCTTTTCTTGCCACCTGCGCGCCACCACCACATGGTGTCCTGCCTCCCCGCCTCCCCCTTCCTTTGCTGCCTGTGTCTGCCGCCACCCACCCCTGGTTCCTGTCCCAGCCCTGAGGCTGAGCCCTGATCAGGCGATCAAGGCCTGCGGGCCGAGGGGAGGGACCGGGACGTTGGCTGGCAGGCTCCATCGAGTACTGGGGCCTGCGGGCTGAGGAAATCTCCTGCGCTGAGAGTCTGCCCCCTGGTGGTCAGTGCATGTCATAGCGACCAGTCATTCCAGGCATTCTGGTTGTGCTGGTTGTTGTGTCGTAACAGTCGCTTAGGCTTTTTATATATAGACTAGAGGCCTATTGCACGTATTCATATACATTGAAAGGAAATTAATTAGAAAGGACTGCGTGCGATGGGCCGGACACACCCTCGAGCCAAACTCCCACTGTCCCTCCCCAGCTGGCCACACCTGGGGTGGTGCTGGGCTCAAAGGGCGTTGGTGGAGTGAGCGAGGTCCCTCTGGCAGGTGGGGTCCCTCAGCCTGGCCTGCGGGGATCAGGCCGAAACTGGCAGTCCAACATCCCCTGAGGGGTCCCAGAGTTCGAGAGGGCACTCTGTGAAGTTGCTGTCCCTTGGCCAGTGCACATCATACCTACCGGCTGGTCGGCCGGTCACTTAGCCTTTTATATGTATAGATGATTTCAATAAACTCATGTGTCTTCCTTCCTTTCCATCCCATGTCAGTGGATGTCCCACACAACCATGACATTGTCCCTTTGAAGAGAAACTAAGAGGCTCCCTAACCATGAATTGTTATTTCTTCCATCCCATCCAGAACACCAACATTTCTCTCTTTCGTGCTAGCCAGCTCTTTAAATAATTTATTTCTTGCTGAATTCCTGAACAGAAATAAAAATTATTAATTGGGCCTGAATGCTTGCTTTGCTAGAAGAATTATAATTATTACTTTTTCATTGAGATGGAAGATTGGAAATGCTGCTTTTTTATAAACATATGCCTTATAATGAGGTTGAATTCAAGGATGAGATTGGCTTTATGAATTCCTAGAATACAAACAACCATGAACTAAATTATTGAGCTCCATTTAAAATAAGCCAAAATACCCAAGTTCTTTTTTTGCCTAATAGTGATTATCAACCCTAACAACTCTTTCTGGGCCTTTTAAAATTTCAATCAATCAATGAATCAATCATTAAGATAAAATGAAAATTTAAAGGCAAGTAAGTAAGTTTTAAAATATTTTTTTAATTCTTTAAAAGATAAAATTTATTGGGGTGACATTGGCTAATGAAATTATATGTCTTACTTCTCTGCTGTGTGTTCTGTATGTATATTGCATTGTGTGTTTACCACCCAAAGTCAAATCTCCTTCCCTCACCATATATTTGACCCCCTTTACATGTTACAATCCCCTGGACCCCGTTTCCTCTGGTAACCACCATACTGTCCTCTGTGTCTCTGAGTTTTTGTTAGTTTGTTTTTCTTGTTATTTGTTGCTTTCAGTTTTATATCTAAATACATGGCCACTGTGGTTCTCAGCTGGGCAATATTCAATAGTGAGAAAGGAGGCCAGTTGCCGCTATAGAGGTAGCCTTCTGATACAATAGTGCAAACATGTTGTATAGCTCCCTTCTCAACAGAACAACAAACTAATGTGTGTAGAAGACAGAACTAACCTCTTAGCATTATGTATTAGTGGAACTTGAAAGGTATGACAGATCACATAAATTAATCTGAATTTATGTGTATCTTTGTCACACAATTTGAGTATATGGTCAAATAAAATCTCTAAACCTTGTCTTTCTCTCTCTCTCTCTCTCTCTCTCTCTCTCTGTTCCTTTATTTCTTCTTTCCATTTTCCTTAACATGGGATATTTGCCAATAGAATCAGCTTCCTGAGTGGCAGCCGTGCCCAAGCTTAGAAAGGAACACACTTATTTTAATGTTCTGCTGACACTATCTTGAAATGATTAATATATTTTTTAAACAAGGGTTCCGGCAATCTCTGCTTACTGAACCATATCTGTGCCACCCAGTTCACAAACAGTTGGATCCTTGAGAGCCTTTCCTTTCCTCCCTCCCCACCCTCACTGCAAACACTGTAGAATAGGCTTCCTCCCTTTCCAGTTCTGCTGAGGGAGACAACAGCCATCAAGATCTTTCACAGGCCCGCAGTCATGGCTCAGTGGTTGAGCATCGACCTATGAACCAGGGGGTCACAGTTTGATTCCTGATCATGGTGCATGCCCAGGTTGCTGGCTCATTCCCCAGTGTGGGGAGTGCAGGAGGCAGCCAAATCAGTGGTTCTCTCTCATTATTGATGCTTCTATCTCTCTTTCCCTCCCCCTTCCTCTCTGAAATCAACAAGAATATATTTAAAAAAAAAAAAAGACATTCACGTCTTTCATTCCTTTGGCAAGGGACCTGACTAAACCCTTTATACAACTATAAAAAAAAATCACATCACTTTCATACTAAAAAATTCTCAACAATATCTAAAGTTAGCCTCATCTGAAAACAGTAATCTGATCTCCCCTTCTCATTAATCCTTTCTTAATTCCTGCTGCTCCCCCACATTTTATTTTAACCTATATAGTATTATCACATCACCCAACCATGAGTATGTTATAAAACATGTTATATTTCTACCATCTTTAGCAAATCAATTCATTAATGTAATCTTTCAACTATTTCACAAGTATTTACTAAGCATGCACACTTTGACAAGGGCTATGTGGGTAACAGCAACAATGCGAATGACAATAAAACATACTTGGCCCCTTTTCTCATTCATTTAAAGTGCAGGAGGGTGTAGAGATATTTAATGTGTAATTATGTACTTATTGAGAGCATGGTGAAAGAAGATGATTGGAATTACAGGAGATAATTAAAGAGAACATCATTTGCCTCTGTCCTCTGTCTAGTCAAACCTCATACATAGTTCAAAACCCAGATGAAAGGCTACTTCTTACAAGTAGCTTTGTGTTATTTATCGCCCCCCCCCCCCCGCCCGCTTACAGTATTTACAGTCTGCTATCCAAATCAACCTTTTTTATTAATATTTTATTTCTTGCTTCCTTAGTTAGATTGTGGTCTAGACTATACCTCATATGAATTTTATTTTGTCCGTCAGGACTCAGCTCAGCTATTATAGTCTCTCCAATCTTTGCCTAACTTCCTTATCCTCCCAACCCTAAATGAGGTGATATAGAGATAGAGATAAAGATAGAGATAGAGTCAGAGATAAATCACCTTTGTGCTTTAGTTCTACTGAATGTTTTATGCTTACAGATTTTGGAACTCCTGCTTCACCTCTTTTATTCATTTAGTGAATCAATACCTATTTTCTGAGCACCCTAATAATCCAGACACTGTTTATATAGAGAGAAATAAAATTCACCTGTCCTCTTCCCATGGAACATATAGTATAAAAATGAATAAAGACTTTAAACAAATAATTATGCAAATAAATCTTAATGATTAGAAAAGTACTACAAATGAAAACTATAGGATGCTGCTGGAATAGGTCAAATTCTTCATTTCCTTATGTTAGTCCCATTGTTTATACAATGCACACATTGATACCTCAAAACTGATAAAATTAAATGACACAGTGTGAACAAATGCTTAGTACAGTGTCACAAATGCTATTATTTAATCAATTATATTATTGTTCATAAATTAAAAAGCAGTTTGTCTTCTTCACCAAAATACTGGAGACCCTCTTTTAAGGTAGATCTTAATTTTGTTAATGAGTATTTAATTGGTCATCATTTCATTTAATTATAATTCGGGCCATTGGATTCTTTTGATATGATTCTCGTTACCTGTATTTCTTTCTTATGTCTCTATTCCATTAACTCAAAGTTTTGCTTTCCCTTTCACACCCTCATTACATAATAATAACTGTCAATAAATTAAGCTTCTTGGAAGTCACTTTTATGATTTCTGGAAAAATGGACTTTACACAGTAATATTTTTATTATATGTTCCAGCACAGCTGTTTTTATGGGAAAGGCTTCCTGTAATATGTGTGTGCTGATGAGTGAAGCCTATTTCCCACTTTTCCTAACAGCCTCCCAGCATGGTGCTTAAAGAGCAAAGAGGAACCTTCAGGTCTGCCAGGATCCGTGGTTCTCATTCTTATGATTCAGTCAAATCCTTTTCTTTGTTTCCACTTCATTTATGTCTTGATAATAAATTTTTAAAAGCAAAAATTTGTCATATAAGTACAGTTGACTCTTGAAAAATGTGGACATAAGGGTACTGACACCCAGCACAGTAAAAAAGCCAGGTGTAACGTTTGACTCTCAAAACACTTTTTACTAACTAGAGGCTCGGTGCATGAAATTCATGCACTTGCGGGGGAGAGGGGTTCCCTCAGCCTGGCTGTGCCCTCTCACAGTCTGGGAGCCCCACAGTTGATCACGCCAAAGAGGTAGGCCCTTCCCACCCAGCCTGGGCTCCATGATGGATCGCCCCTGCAGAGGAGGCCCCATCCACCCACGAGAGCCCACTGGTCGGTGGCCTGGGCCTCCCTCTTTGGGGTGATCATGGAGCCCCCCATTTGATTGACCGCTCCACCAGTCGGTGGCCTGGGCCTTCCTCTGCAGGGTGATCATGGCCGATGGCCTGGCCCCCGACCAATTGCAATGCACCCGCATTGGCTGGCCTGGCACCAGTTGGTGTCATAGCATGGTCATCTGGAAGATTGTCTGGACGGCCATTCTGCTGTTTGGTCTTTTGGTCGATTTGCATATTATACTTTTATTATTATAGATAGCCTGCTATTGATCAGAAGTGTTACTGATAACATAAACAGTTGACTAACACTTATTTTGAATGTTCTATGTATCACATACTGTATTGTTACAATAAAAAGTAAGCTAAAGAGCCCCAGCTGGTTTGGCTTAGTGGATAGAGTATCGGACTGTGGACTGAAGGGTCCGAGGTTTGATTCCGGTCGAGGGCACATGCCTGGGTTGCGGGCTTGATCCCCACTTAGGGGTGTGCAGGAGGCAGCCAATCAATGATTCTCTCTCATCATTGATGTTTCTCTCTCTCTCTCTCTCTCTCTCTCTCTCTCCCCCTCTCCCTCTCTAAAATCAATAAAAATATATTTTAAAAATTAAAAAAAAAGTAAGCTAAAGAAAAGGCAGTGTCATTAGGAAAATAATAAGGAACTGAAAATACACTTGCAGCACTGTGTTGTGTTTGTTGACACTGAGATTACACTGTCTGTTTACAAAATGACTTGTCTGTCTGTCAGTATTTATGTCAATATTGTCTTCTATTATTTACAACACTATCTGTTATATGTATTGCTAGCACTAGAGATCAAAGGTGAAAAGTTAAGGTGGAAATGAAATTTATTTTTATTTACAGGTATAATGATTCACACATTATTAAAGTTAAGAAACAGAAATATATTGCTTTAGGTTGACCAAATGTAATAGGTATAATTGCTTATCCTACACACTAATGAATAAATCATTATGTAATTTTAAGGCAGGCAGTATTACAGTCATATTCATACTAGTGTATTGAAACATTGTTATATTAAAAAATACTAATCAGTGATGATAAACTGGTAAGCAGTTTCTCCAATTAGGAGAGACAGAGAGGCATTCTGCAATGTCATTCTTTGAAAACAAAGTTATAAAGTAGTTAGAAATTGAACACATTAATAATTTTATGTTAAATATTACCCACTCTATACCTATGTGAGGATAGGCCATCCACTTCCACATGATGTTCTACACGATGAATACTTACGTGATGGTGATGATGATGATGATGATGATGGTGGTGGTGGTGGTAGTAGTGGTGATAACACAAAAATGTCTCATCCAGTTCTTGCCACACAGTTATTAGATTTTCAGGTGAAGACACACACATACGTAACAGATAAGTTTATTACAGTGTGGTGATTCTTTACTATTCATTAAGGGGAAGTGGATCATCATAAAAGTCTCATCCTCATGTTCACATTGAGCAGGCTGAGGAGGAAGAGAGGGGAAGGACTGGTCTTGCTGTCTCAGGGAGGAGGTTGAGCCGTGGAAGGGGGCAGGAGAGGCAGGCATACTCAATGTAACTTTACAAAAGACACTGTAATTTCGTCTGGCTTTTCTTTTCTCTAAAAATGTTTCTTCACAGTACCAGTCCTCCTTCCTGCATTTGCTTTAGTTTCTGTGCCAGTATCATGGAAGGGGTTATGTCCTAAGAGAAGTCCACAGCAGTCTGGAGTAACCGGAACCCTTCTGCCGGATTGTCCCATGTTGATTTGTGTTCTGGCTCTGCTTCTTCAACGTCATCTTGCTCTTCATTTGCCCTTGTTTGGGAACACTCTTCATCAAATTCTTCTGGTGTGGTATCTATTAGCTCCTGAATTTATCCAAGTTCCATACCTTAAAACCCTTTACTCCACCATTTATTTTATTTATTTTTTGCCATATTCACCATCTCTTTTACCGTGTCTTTGCTTGGCTCTGCACAACACCTGGACACAATTTTCTCCAGAAGACAGGTATTGTTTACTGGCCTTTTCTACAACAATGATGGCATGGCATCTTCAGTAGTGTCATCCTTCCCGACTTCTATGGCTTTCTCTCTGTGGGGATTCTCTTCCACAGTGTTGACGTTTCTTTCCACAGATACACTGAGTATTGAGCCTTAAAGGTTCCTGTGACCGCCTGATCTAGAGGCTGACTTAGAGACATTGTGTTTGGGGGCAAGTAGATAACCTGGCCAGGTCATGGTCCAGTATCAGAAGAATTTTAAAAGGGAGTCCCTTACAGGCAAGCTACTGCCTGACATCAGGGACAAAGCAATGATGGAACCAACCCAGAAGAAGGGTTCAGTGGCCCAGGCCTTTTTGTTATACAGTCAGAAGACTGCCAGCTGGTGTTTATCTTTTGCCTTCAGGGCTGGGGGTTAGCAACTTCATAGATGAGGGCAGTCCTGATCATAAACCCACTTGCATTTGCGTAAAACTGTAGCAATACTGTGGCCCTTTCAGCCTTAAATCCTGGTGCTGGCTTCTCTTTTTAAGAAATGTTCTTTGTGGCTCTTTTTTTTTTTTCTAGAACAGAACACTTTTGCCTGCATTAAAAGCCTGTTCAGGCAGATGTATTTTCTCCTCGATGATTTTCTCAATGGTGTCTGGGAACTCGTCTGCTGCCTCTTGGATGGCCGGGGCTACTTTTCCTGTTATCTTGACACTTTTTAAGGCAAAACTCTTTCTAAAATTATCAAACCGTCTTTTGCTGGCATTAAATTCTCCAGCTTTAGACCCTTCACCTTCCTTTGGCTTTAAGTTGTCACACAATGACTTTGCTTTTTTTTTTTTTTCTTCTCTCATCACATTAGAGTCTAAAGGTATGCCTTTCTTAGAGCAATCCTGCAACCACACAAAAGCTGCACGTTCAGTCTGAGATGAAAACGTGTTTCACAACGAGTGCAGGTTAGCATACCTGCTGGCGTGGCTGCAGCAGGGGCTCCATGGCTTCCCTTTTCCTCTGCTTAAGGTGGTCCTTCCGCTGCATTCATGTACCTGGATCAGGTGGGCGACTGCAGCTGCTGACCTCAGTCTATTGCACATAACAAGTAGTTCCACATTGTCTTGCCATGCCATGACTTTCCTCTGCTTCTTGGAGCACCTCAACATCCCCAGTGGCACTCTATGTGGGTCCCCTGGTGTTATGTGCAGTTGATGGTATTGCATAAGACACAGTGAAAAAATCCACTAAAAGCAGGTGAAGTCACTTTTTACTGTGCTACACGATTTAGTAGAAAGGCAACTGCTCACGGGGAGATATTTAGCATGGCATGGCATTTTAAGCAGATAGTCGCTGCACTTGAGCTCACTGTAATAGCAATGGGAGGTGGCTACGAAATTACTTCGCTCAGGATGTACTACGGGTCATTTTAGGCTCTGATGACTTAATGCTGCATCTTTACATTTGCTTACATTTATCTGGACTGGGAACGGCAATGTGTGTGATCTGAAAGGGTTTGTGGGCATCAGTTTTGATAAATTTTCACTTTTTAATAATAGATTGGTGCATACCATATGCAAGTAAGTGATACAATAGTATCTACATATGTTTTATGCACCGTGACATTGCTACCTTTTTCTTTCCAGATTAGGAACTCTCATCTGGATTAGACACCTGTTCAGGCAGATGTCCTTCCCCCTCAATGATTTGCTGAGCGGGGTCTGGGACCTCATCTGCTGCCTCTTGGCTGGCGGAAGCTGCCTCTTCTGCTTTAATGTGTCCAGGCTACACGGTTCATCTACCAGTTGTTTCCCATTGTTGCAAACCTCCAAAAAGTTTTCTAACGTATTGGCTGGGGAGAGGAATCCATGTATAAGTGAATTTGCAAAGTTCAAACTGATGTTGTTCAAGGGCCAACTGTGTTTGCAATTCACGGTTGGGAATCCGTGTATGCAAGAGGGCAGACATAGGTTATTCATGTATTATCCCTATGAGGTTCATTACCCCTATCTACCAAAGTCAACTGTAATTGGAATAAGTTAAGGAAGCCCTGTTTATTCCATTCCTTCAATGAAGCCTCGTGAGCAGGATCTGGGGGTCTGAAGCTAGAATTCCTGGGTCAGGCCAGGTTCCCTATGAACTTGGGACATGAACATGCAGCGTGCACCTGCTGAGTATCAACTTCCTCCTCTCTCAGGGAGAACGGAGATGGAAACAGTATCGGCCTCTCATGAGAAACTGTCAGTTAATAACATGCAGAATATTTAGCCAGTGCCTGGTACATAGTATGTGTCAACGTATGTGTTACTACTGTTGTGTATTCCAGGAATGTTTATGAAGTGCCTACATGTGCCAAGTCTTGTACCAAGTGTAAAGATGCACTGTGTTAAGCTTTTGTTCGATGGCTAGTTCTGCACTTGGGTCATTTATCTTCTCCAGCCTGGTTTCTTTTCTTCTTAAAAATGAAATAAAATGAAACTCAGTCAGTCATAGGAAATGGTCAGGCTTGCTTGGAGAAGGTAATGTATTTTGGACTTCTACAAAAGTCCAAACCCCTTCAATTCATGACTTTATTTTTCCCACCAATCCCTACTTATATCTATCTCTTCAATATCAATCTTTATTTTTTCAAGTTCATTCCAGTAGTGTAGTAGAAAGAAATCAAGCTTTGTAGGCTGACAAACCTAGGATTGCATCTAGAATTTGCCTCTCACTAGTTATGTGACCTGAAGTAAGTTAAAAGCCCAGTCTCTGAGCCTGAGTCTGCTCTCTCTAACTTGGGGAGAAGTCTGCTAATTGGTTATTTTAAGGATCAGTAATAATGGTAGGTGCTTAATAAATAGTATTCATTATTAATTAAGGCAATCTGCTAGCTAAATTATCCAAATTGGCACTTGATCATATTCTACCTTGTCATTTTACTAAAATTTCTTGTTATGTGTATGTTGATTGGGATTTTAAGTTTTGTGAAGAGAGATTCTATTATTGCATGTAAATTTTTCATGACAAGAATAAGTTTTGCTAAATGCATGGTATAATTCAGTTTGACATGAGTAGCCCTCTATGAAATAAACAAAATTTAAAACTTGATTACATCTTTCAAAATTGATTTTATTTTTTAAAGGTGTAAAAAGGCTTTTAGGTCAAAGATTTAAACAGGATAGGAGAAAAACATACTCATTTAAACTTTATTCTCACTAAAGTCTAAGTGGTAATTGGGGGAAATAAAATAAAAATGAGAGCAATAATTTACCCATTAGTTGCTCACTAACCATGAGGTATGCAGATCGCTACACAGTAAACTCTTGTTTAATTTTTGTGTGTAAATCCTATATCAATATCATTTATCATAAGTGCAATGCGTGCCAGCCTCCGCCAGGCTGCATGGAGACCCTGGCGATAAAGAGATGATGAGACATATTTTGGGTTTGTAAATAGACAGTTGTAGGAAAAGAACAGAAATTTAACCCCACAAAAATAATCTTGAAATATGAATATGGATTTTTCAACAAACTGTTTTTTGTTTGTTTGTTTGTTTGTATGTTTTGTTTTGTGGTTACTTTTTGTTTTGGTATGTTTTCTTGTTGTTGTTGTTAAGGATCTTTTTTTCCATTGATTTTTAGAGAGAATGGAGGGGAGGGAGGGACAGAGGAAGAAAGAGAGAGAGAGCGAGAGAGAAACATTGATATGAGAGAGACATCAATTGGTTGCCCCCTGCACATACCCTGACCAGGTCCAGGGATCAAATCTCTAATCCAGGTATATGCCCTTAACTGGGAATCAAACACAGGACCCTTTGTTGTGCTGACCTATGTTCTAAACACTTACATACACCAACCAGGACACAATGAACTAGTTTTATTTCTTTCTGTGTAAGAAACTCTTCATTGTCATAATAGCACAATCTCTCTCTCTCTCATTTATAAAATCAAATTACCTACCCATTCTATTTCTTCCTCATTTTTTCCCTACTTGGAACTCAGAAGAGATGGGCAAAATAAAAGCATTTTTATAATGGACTCAGTTCAGTATTTAGCCATGAATTATTATCCTCTACACATAAGCTCATATTGGAATTGCATTAAAATTATACATTATAATTTTAAATGTTAATGTTTAAATGGTTTCCTTAATATAATTTGTTTTATGGAAGTCCAAGTATATAATCCTGGCATTTTACCAACATGCTAGTTTCCAGGACTTGTTTATGGCTATTCTCATCCTTAATAGATACCCATTATTGCACACTTATTATATGTTAGATTCAAGCATAACTGTTCTACATACATTACCTTATTTAAGCATAACTTCTAGCCTATAAAGTAGATACTGTTTTTCTAATTTTCCCCATGAGGACACTGAGGCACAAAAAGCCTAACTAATACCCCAGACTCACAAAGTAAGAAAAGAGTTGAGTTGGCATTTAACTCAGACTTATGGCTTCAGATATATCTACTTCTAATATCATTGGCTCTTAACTGCTGTACAGTGTTATAATAAACATGCTTATCGATTGTAAACTTGATTTGTAAACTCAGGTTTAAAGGTGATGGATAAGCATTCAAATTCACTTTTTGTTGTTTTGAGTGCAGTTTTTCTTCAAAGGGGAAAAGAAAATATTGCAAACATTTACGTGAGTCTGATTTTGCAGCTGAGTTCTCTCCTAATAATCAGAATTAAGGCAGTTACCAATTTTTAGTTAAGGGCCTGATTTAGGACAATTTGTATTATGAATAATCCTCAAAGCTACTCCAATTTCTCTGAAATTACAGAGAAGGAAAGACAATGAGGATCTTTGAAACCAAGAAGACTGTGATGTGGGGAGGGACATGCACATGAATTTTAACATATTTGATCCTCATTCTTCTCCTCCTTCCCTAAAGACCCCTCTCACCATGGTTATCTAAAACTAAAATAGAGATTTCTCAGTTTCCTCAGGGAGGTTGTATTTTTATACCAGATGCCCTGTTTACATTCTTTGTATCATGAGTTCCTGTTTTATTTACAAGGTGGATGTATGGATTTGTGTTAGAAATGTCTTCCTTTGAAAATGCATCTTTATAGAGAAACATTTTCATCCAAAGAATGCAATATCATTATTCTAAATATTTATGAAAAATTCCAGGCAACAAACATTTTTAAGCTACCATTTTTGTGCTATTCCTGGTGGATAATGTACTCAGCAATGATTAAAGTATTTATGTATGTATGTATTCATTGATTTTGGTGGGGTTGGGTATGGGATGGGGCATGATATGGTACTCTTACCATTTGAAGTCTAAATTACATACATGTCCATTAATGAACCAGTAAGTTTAGGTCATAAATTCACCAACTTATACAATCAGAGTCTTATTATACTCCAGTTGCCATAACACTAAATTACTTATTCTACTTCCAAAGTAAAAGGGAGGCAAAATGCATGGTGTTTACTTCCCATTCACTGGATCATCAACATAGAGGGACCTAGCCTAGTGGCCATGTGGGTAGTAGAGTTCCAAAATGTGGGTGTCATCCTGCCCAGTGCTTCTCAAATGATTTTGTATTTTACATTACAATCTAGCATGCACACCCTCCACCCCACTTCCTCTCCCCATCCCAACCCCTCACACAGTAACTGTCATAAGAGTTTTCAAAAATAATGTTTACCCTTACGCTATATGATGTGATGTGATAGCCTGGTCTATTCCATTCCTTCCTATTCCATTTAACGCCATTTTAATTCTAATTTGATTCCATTTCAATCTATTTGTCTTTCCTTAAGTCTTATCCAGACTCATTACTAAATTGGTTTGATGTCCCCTTCGTGGGTCATGACCTAGAGTTTGAGAAACACTTTGTGGAAATAGTGGGTAATTGTAATCTATACTAATAAAAGGGTAATATGCTAATTAGAGCAAATGTTTTCTGAACGTCCTTCCAGACTTTCTTCCCGACAAAGCTACAGTGGCTGTGAGGGCCGAAGGCAGGCAGCCATGGTGGTGGCTGTGAGGCCCGGGTCTCAGGCAGCCGTGGGCTCAGGCAGCTGTGGGCTCAGGCAGCTGTGGGCTTAGGCAACCGTGAGCCCCAGTGGCTGTGAGGCCTGAGGCTCAGGCCTCGCAGCCGAGGCGGCCAGAAATGGCAGCAGCAGCGGGGTGATGGGAGTGGTGCCTTCCCCTGATCGGCCAGTCACCTCCCACAGAGGGAGGCCAGACTGCAGCCTAAGTCCTCTGTAGGACATCCCCTGAGGGCTCCCAGACTGCAAGAGGGGGCAGGGTGGGCTGAGGGCCCCCCCCCCAGTATACGAATTTTCATGCACCAGGCCTCTAGTAGGTGAATAAAAAGGAGAATTAAGCAATCACACATGTTTGGCCAAAAGTTTAGGATGACCAGACTGAAGGTGGCAGCTCCCTGAGAGAGATAATGAAGCTCTGAACTAACTAGTACAAATCATGAGAATCAACATTTAGTGAAAACTTTCTTTTTGAATACCCTATGAAAAACTTAGTGTCAAGTCTATTCTAATCATCTAGGCTTTTAACAACTTTACGCATGTCATAGACATTATTTATTATCCTTATTTATTATCCTTGTTTTAGAGATATAGAGTGGAGGCTTTGAAACACTTTATCCAAGTTTATATAGCTTGTAATTGGCAAAGCCAGAATTTGAAGCCAGATTTATACGACAAGAGCCCAAGTTCTCATTCAGTCCATTCCCATCACTTTTTCCTTTCAGAAATATTGATGACTTTTATTGTGCAAAGGTCAGTACAGTTTGTTATAGTCAATAACGTACATCCAAGGAAATGTCTGCTGTCTCTTCCAGATTTCTCAGGAGAGTGGCCCTTGGAAATTTTCTAGCATAAGAGACATTTTAAATTTAGAATTCTGAATTACTCAAGTTGTCAATTCCCTTGAAAATCATAAGATAAACCTCCTGCAGCTCTATTATTATTCCATTTTGCTACCAAGGTGGTTATTTTTTTTTTCGTTTGTTTAGAAGTATAATGGTGTTTCATGCAAACATTTCAGAGATAGATATTATTATTGCTGTAGGTCTATACTTAAGGTCATCGTGCAGGCTGACAGAGGGAGATGTGGAAGACACAATAAATTGAATGTGCAGGACAGCTTATAAATATAGCTCAGGCTGAGTGTCAGTTCTCATGGACACACTCAGCACACACATTGAACTTGGTCGTTTGCTCTCTGAGTGGGCTGACATGTCCTGACAAAAGCACAGATGTTTCCAGCTTGCCCTTCTCTCTCATTCGTTGCTGGGATGCCCAGAAAAGGACATTTGATTTCTGTACCACATATTTAATCGCTCCTCCTGACAGTGTACAAAGTTCTTGTCGACACAAAAGCCAACTTGATTTTCAAGAGAAAAGGAAAGGCAGGTTGGGAGTTCACCATCCTTAATGTAACATGTTCTTTAAATGTGGACTTGGCAACTGTAAGATGATGAGTTTGGGAGAACCCTGAGCATGATTGCTTTGAAGAATTTGTTTACTCTGCATGAACCATTTTGCATAATCACTTAGAGGAGAGTGTCTATTCCATGCCACCCCAGGGTATAAGTCGTTTTTATTCAATAATATGTACTAGTTTACCTTTAAAAATAGTTTCCAGATAATATTAAACAGTCTCATGGAGGTTTAACTCTTCGTCTCATAAGACACTATTTTAATCTGGAGCAAAATTTTCTTATTTAAAAAAGGCTGGATTTAGAATAAGACATCTCAAGAGTTAAATGTAATTCTGTCACCAGTTAATGATGTAACCTTGGGTGAGGTGTTTAAACTTTCTGAGCCATAGGGAAGTAATACTTAAAGACAGTACTGTGGCTATTAAATCAGATAATAGAGCCTAAAAGAGTTCCTGGACCAAGCTCAAGGCTTAGGAATGGTTTATTTCTGTGTGTTTTTTCCAAACATTGTGAACCCATCTATTGAGAACTCCTGTATTGTCAAAGTTACCCAGTAAAATTCAGTGGTAAATAAATATTACCACTTTACAGCATGCATAAAGATATTTTATTACAGCATAGATTTAGGCAATTGTTATTCTAATTGGAAATGAAACATTTAGTTGTAGTTGAAGTGGTTAATAATTCTTGTTGTAAAACATAATGGATCTCAACTTATGTAAGAGTTCTTGTATCAAAAACCGTGAGCTCTATTGGATGGTGTCCAACTTTAGCTACAAAATTTATTTTTCAAAAGTAATTTTCGCTGTGCTATATATTCTTGTTCTGCTACATGAGTCAGGATAGATGGAAACATTTAGTTAAATTAAGTTTTTATCTCTATGCTGAAAGGTGGTTTATGGAGAATAATAACTAGAATGTCTTTGTATTCAACATGTATTGAATTATCCATTGACTTTGAGATCAATAGAGTTTGCCCTTAATATAGTTCAAAGGTTTTCAGCAATGAAAAGTGGGGTGGCTAATGGGAGTTGATCCTGGTAGGTAACTACATCCAGAATTATGAATGTGGAGTTGTGATAAAAAATAATCAATGGAAGGATGAACAAACACATGAATGAGTATTACTCTACTTAATTAAATTCAATTGAAACAATTAATAGGCTGCATGGCAAGCAGTTTACAAGTAAGAAACAAGTTAATGAGATTAAATCAATATTTAACATGGCACAAAGGAATATGAATGGGAGTAAGACTTAGAAAGGATGCAAATGATATTCTTAACATAGTCTTCTTGCATGAAAAAAATTTAATGTGTCAACTTTTCTCCAAAGTAATTTTCCTTCTTTGAGACACATTAGCAGGCTCATCTTTTACTTGGGTTATATTCAGACAGCACTGTAGCTTTAAGTATGTTTTTCTGAATTATCAGAAAATAGAAGACACTGTTTTGGATTGGTGCCTAGGGAAGCCATCATAGGCAACAACAACAACAAAAACCCACTGAATTTTTGTGCTTCTTCAGTTTCCACTTCATAAACAATACTTTATATGCAGCAGCCTTAAATCATTTGATCCTTTAGAATCTCTAATGCAGAACTGTTTAAGTTGGAGAAGGAAGAAACACTTAAAAGTGTATACATCTATGAGCAGAAACAAATGTTGATGCGCAGTAGCATTTACATAGTAATTCAGTCATTCTACAGATATTAATTAATTAAGAAGAGGCAGCAAAATCAATTGACCGATGCACTAAGACCCAAAGCATGGAGGCATGGAACAGACTGACATTCCTTGATGTGGGGGTGGGGGGATGAGAAGAGATAAACCAAAGAACTTATATACCTACTAGTGTCCCTGTGCACAGATTCATGCTCATTGAAAGGAAATTAATTAGAAATATTTTAATATCGCTATTCGCCCTTTCTTTATAATAGAAATGTCAACCAAATTCATGATCGACAATGACAGATCAAAACACATGCGTGTGATTGGCACCAGCGAGAGCTTTATATGTATCGCACATGCGTGAGTCAACTTAGCCTTTTATAGATATAGAATAAACTTGCTTAATTAGACCTGCTTTCTGATTTAGCTAAACTTTTTCCAGCCCAGTGAAGCACCCCAACTTCTCTTTCAGGTAATTGTCAACAACACAGCAGTAAATATCAACACGAAGCAGATTATTATTGTAGATCATGCAGGGAAAAACAAAGGAAAAAATATTTAACTTTAGCAGTGTTTGACTATATTCTGTGCAGTGAAAAAACCTGAAGTCATTTTCAAGTTCCACCATTTCTTACTTCTTTTCAGTTGGGTCAAGTTTCTAAACTTTCTAAATCTCCATTTTCCGGCTAATAAAAATAAAATAGGATTCTACCGAGTCTCCTATCTACCTAATCCAGGACTTCTATGAGGATCCAATGAGATGAGTCATGGGAAAACGCTTCACAGACAAAATGTAACATGTTTGCACCTGGCTATAGAGTAAGTCGGGTTCCTGGGCTGAAGAACTCCAAGATGCTAGTCACTAGGGAGAGGAAACCAGGCGTTGCTATGTGACATCATTACCTGGTGCCCACAGCCACCGTTTCTGGGCTAGGCTGGACTGTGGGCAGCATTTTGTGACATGGGGTCATAGCAGCATTGGCTGCAATTTGGTTGGCTGGCGCTCTGGGGTGGTGGCAGGGCCTGTGTCCCACTTGGGGGAAGCTGGGTGTTGGTTTGTCAGTGCCAGGTCCATGGTGCCATTTCTTTTTAAATGGCCAGTGTGCATCATGGCAGCTCCTGCATTGAGCGTCTGCCCCCTGGTGGCCAGTGCGCATCATAGCTACCAGTCGGACGGTTGGATGGTCACTTAGGCTTTTATATAGATAGCTATTCATAGCTCATGAACACAGGCAATAGGGTGGTGAAGACCAGGTAGGGGGTAGGGGCTGAGTGGAAGGGAGTAAAGGAGGCATAAATGGGAGACATCTGTAATACTATCAACAATCCTATATAATAAAAGCCTAATATGTTAAGTGTCCGGTCGTCCGGTAGTCCGTTCAACCAATCAAAGTGTAATATGCTAATGATATGCTAAGCAGTTCAACTGCTTGCTCTGACGTGCACTGATTACCAGGGGTCAGACGCTCAACACAGGAGCTACCCCTTGGTGGTCAGTGCACTCCTACAGGGGGAGCACCGCTCAGCCAGAAGCCAGGCTCACTCACGGCTGGCAAGCGCATGTCTGACTGATGGCTTAGGCCTGCTCCTCACATCCCCAAGTGCTCCCGGACTGCAAGAGGGTGCAGGCTGGGCTGAGGGACTAAATAGACGGTCAAGGCAAAGAATGGCAGCTGTAGCAGAGGAAGAAGTGTGTGCAAAGGTATGAGACGCCAGGGAAGAGAGGTCATTTATGGAAGTACAATTCTCAGGCAATAGGAGGCAGAGGAGTTAAGCAACATTATATAGTAAAGGGTTTTTAAATGTGCACATTCTTTAGATTGGCATTTGAGAGAGATTACTTTCACTCTCCTTGTTACAGTCAGAGCGTTTTCCCAACATGGCAAATTGCTTGGGCCTAACGAAGTCCCAGAGGAACGTCCAGCAAAGCACAAGTAAACTCCTTAAACTCCCTTTAGCCAAAGAGGTTTGTTAGTATGTAATGCATGTTATGACTAGAAAAGTTGCATTGATTTATAGGGTAGAATTTATTAAACTAAAGAAAAAATAGGGAAAACCTCAGTGGTTGTTCGGCTGATTGACTTTTTAATGAATTTAACCATAAAACTAATATTTTAGGAAAAAAAGTGTCCCCATAAACAATAAATGTTATTGCATTACCAAATCATTGAATGAAAATGGAACAATTGTAAAGTAAAAAGAAAATACAATAGAATTTCAATTGACCTAATTAAGTCTACACTGTTAAAACCTTAAGTGTTTCGATTGAGTATAATCTCTCAAGAAATTAGCATAGTAATGTAAGATAATTATCATCATAGCATTTGAAATGTTATGAATTCAAGGGTTAGATAAATGTATTATAAAGTAATAATTTGGTAAAATGAATAATTAAAATGAAATAACTTTGAATTCCTCTAAAATTTTTAAAATTTTGATAACTTACTAATCAGAGACTTATAATGTCTTCACTTTTAAGACATATTTCCAGAAACAGCCTTGGGCATCATTTCAAATAATTCTGTCTGCATTAAGCAATTGGAGGACTTTGGTTTTTAGTCAAGGTGCAAACCAGGTCTAATGTTTCAACTTTGGTATCCAAATTCTTGGAGTATTTTGGATTATTAACTAACACAATAGGCCAGTTTCTGTGAGAGACAAACTCTACAATTTTAGTGGATTAACTAAATAAAAATTTATTCTCTTGCTTGTCTATAGGACAAGAGTACCATTATACCCAGTTAAGTAGCCCTCCTCCAAGTGATGGCTCAAGTACACACACTCCTTCTATCTTATGGCTCCACCATCCTATCTAATAAAGAGGGAATATGCTAAATGACCCTCATGCTGTTGCAAAGATAGTGACCCACAGCCAATAAGGAGGGAATATGCTAATTGACTGCCATTTCTTCAATAATTGCTGTGCCCACATCCACAAGATGGCGGCACCCAGAACCCTCAGCCCTGCTGGGGTGGCAGGCATGTGGCAAAGCCCTCTGCCCCCAGTTGTCCAGAGCCAGCCTGAGGCACGAGGCACAGGCAAGCCTCGGATGGCGGCTGCCCAGCCGCCCAGAGCTGCCTGAGGCTCAGGTAATCAGGGCCACCTGAGGCTTGTGCTGCCAGCAGTGGCAGCAGCAGAGGTGTGATGAGGGTGTCGCCTTCCCCTGATTGCCAGATTGCCTCCCACCCCTGAGGGCTCCCGGACTGAGAGGGGGCATGCCGGGCTGAGGGACCCCCCTCCAGTGCATGAATTTTCATGCATTTGGCCTCTAGTATTCTATAAGTGACCATCAAGACCATTCTAGAGGTCATTTGCATTGGAAGGTTGCATGGAGGAAACTTCACCAGCCTGTCTGAAAGCAGCACAGGTCATAGGCACTCACATTCCTTGGCCAGAATTCAGTCACGGCCACTCCCGGAAATCTGGTAAGTGCACTCTAGCTCCAGGCACAGAAGGAAGCAAAGGCAGGGGTGCTGAAAGGGCTCCCGTCTCCAGTTCCCATCAACAGCTCCTCATTCTGAGGAAGTACATGGAGCCCACAGGTGCCAGGTGGGGCTGATAGGCACGTTTGCTGACAAGTCTTTATTTAATTTCCACTGCAAACTTACAATGTAGGCAACAGTCCTAGAACCTGTTTTGTGAATGTTATTTTAACATTTAAAAACAAGAACCCAGTTTGAGGTCTATCAGAGGTTTAGTATCAGCATGGGTTCGACAGCCCAACATTCCTGATCCACAGCCCCAGCTCTGCTGTTGACTAGTTGTGTCCTACTGTGTATATTAAATAAGTATCTAAGTTTTACTATTTTTATTGATGAATTTAGACTATTCATATTTATTTTCCATGTTTCCTGGAACATATTCAATATTCAATGACATCTAGAACTTATTTTTTTACTTTACAATAGTATAATTTGTGATATATTTCATGCTATCAAAAGTGTATGTACCTATGCTATAATTAATTAATGAAGTAAATGTGGATTGTAATAAGTTATGACATAAAAACTGTAATAAAATGTGCATTCAATGTTTGACAGTGAGTACCAGGCAAGGACAGTAAGTCCAGAAGTCCTTTGAATGCAGTTCCTGTGGAATTATAATTAAATTGTGTACACAATGGAAAACTTGTGCCTGGATAACTGCTTAGTGAACTACAGAAAAAAAAGGGGTGGGACAAGGTATTAGACATTATTCTCTTTTAAAAGCCAGATTGTTCCTTAGGTATAAGAAGCTACAGGGAGATATATTTATCTCCTTATGTTCTTGAAAATGTGACCCTAGTATAGAAAGTATTCATTTTCATTCAAAACAGAATAAGTGATTTTTGTACTAACCTTAACTATCTGAAACTTCAAAATCATCTCGGGCTTCTACTCCAGCAAGTGTTGTATCCCTAGCTTCTCACATTCTTATTTGTACACATTTCTGGTGGCTCCTAATTCAAGCCTTATGGCTGCCAAACTGTCACTCCATGACCCACTTTCTCGCAGTGAGCTGAGGGCAATACTAACTCTACGGCAGTTGCCAGACTACGTGTGAAGTGTTTCCTGATGATGCAGTGTTGACCAAAGTGTTGTGCACAAAGGATACTTTAGACTATTCTAGAAGATACACAGACAAACTTCTTTTAGTAGTCATACTTAATGGCATACTCCCATTGTATTGTTCCATTAGTTTGTGGCTCTTGTTCCTTGAAGCAGTGCTATGTAAAGAGTGGATTGATATAAAATATGTTTAAAGAAAGTGGTTGGGTTAATAATAGTAAAAATAATACTCAGGTTTTCAGAAATAGCCAAACATGAAGGCAGAAATATTGGAACTGTTGAAGTAAGGCAAACCTAGGAACAGGAGAAGGGATAGACAGGACCTAGGGCCGCATTCTATTTTGGAGACACTTCTCTCCGATTTCCTCCACAATCTCATGTGTTTAACTCTCCATTTATTTCCTCCAGTCCCTCAAGTGCACATTCTGCCTTAGACTCCTGGTGAGTCTCACCTTCAACAACTAAAGACAGTGTTCTTCAAATATTTTTCTTCTTCCTCTAATTATTCAAGCCCTGCTAGGATGACAGAATTTTATCTTATTTATAGTCCCACTTAAATTAAAGGCTACCAGGAGTCTCTTTAATGTGCATAAGGATTCAGAAGAGGAAAATCATCATCTTTTCAAATGTCCATGAAACATTGCCAAGACCGGCCAGTTTGAGAACCACAGGAAAACTTCAGTAGATTATTTAAATATATAAATAATGTAGACAATGTTTTTTTTAATTGGGAGAGTGGAAGGAAAGGGGAGAGACACACAGAGAAAAACATTGATGTGAGAGAGACACATCGACCAAGGCCAGGAATTGAGCCTGCAACTGAGGTACGTGCCCTTGACCAGAATCGAACCCGAGACCCTTCAGTCTGCAGGTCAGCCACTGAACTGGCTACGGCTAAGACAACATTTTTTTTTTTATCTTCATACAATAAAGCTTAACATTAAAAACAAATCTGGAAAGTGAAAAGCCAGTAAAACCTGGATGTTTTAAAATATCCTTTCCTAAAGATGCATAGATCAAAATGGAAAGAAAAACACAATTGTTCATTTCCAGTAAATCATAATTTTAAAGATACGAAATGTACCTTTTCACCAAGTCTAAGAAAACATCAGTTGTGAGATGCATGGATATTTTGTATTCATTAAGAGGAACATTTCTGCCAATAAAATATGAAATTCAGCTCTTTTTATTATTCCTTAGAATTTTCATCCACCTTGCCACCAAGTGCATTAGGATGTACATTACATAAGAGATGGGCCCCATTATTATCTCCAGAAGTTTATTCTAAGCCACTGATACCCATTTTGAAAGTTTTGATGGGTACTTTCTTGATCTCCTCAGAAAGTTTACATAGAAAACTGCATTGACAAAGTGAAAGTGTTTGAAACAGCAGCTAAACTGAGCTCTTGTAGTATCAATCATGCTCACACTCCCCCTTAGTGATGGCAGTGGGGCCAGCGTGGCTGAGGCCGTGCAGGCTCCCAAGGTGACAGCAGGTCTGGACTTCAGCCTTCCTGGCAACCATTGTTATCTAATTGAAGAGATACGAATGAATGAGCACATGCGTATGCCTGCCCTTTGATGAAGGCATCTATGGACTCTTAAGTTGTGTTACAAAATGACCTATGTACATATTTGTGCCTGAGAATTAATGAAATATGGATTCAGATAGTTCAGGATCCGAATAAGGCATTGCTTGCAGGAAAATTCATGGGCTTAAATACTTCAATTAATAAAGTGTGAAAAATTAAATGAATTAAGCACCTAGGCTCAAACTATTAAAAGAAAAAAAAAAGAAAGAAAGTAAACATAAGAAAAGGAGAAGAATGGGATTGAATATAAAAAATAAACAAAAATCAATTCTTAGAAATCATAAAAGCAGTAGTACTAACATAAATGCAGAAGATAATTCTTCGGGGAGAAAAGAGCGGGCAGCATGAAGACAGAAAATAAGAAATGATAGGTAGGGAGAAATAGCCATTGATAAAGAAGAAATTAATTTTCCCTCAGTTGTGAAGTGTAGATAGTACATGCTAACCCACGAGACTTTGATGTATTAGCATTAATATATATAAGGGTGGGCAAAAGTAGTTTTACAATTGTAAAGCTGTAATATGAAAAATAATGCAAGAACAAATCAAGGTTTGCTGACGTATCTAGCAAAAAACAAAACAAAACACACACACAAAAAAACAGATTCTGTTAAAATAAGAAATTCATACTAGTAATAACATATCACACTGCCAAAACACATATTTGCCAGAATTATTGACAAGTAGCAAACTCTTTTGTAAATAGATGGAGTTTCTTTAGCATACAAGTATATGCTTTTAAGTAATCTGATTATTTCTTATAGAAACATCTCCAGCAATTAAGATGTAAGGTATGGCAGTTTGTGATAGTAATTACTAATTTTGACAGTTCTAGGTTCCAATTCTCTTTCTAAACCTTATTTTCTATATCTATAATATATGTGTATGTTTATTTGTATAGCTCTAAAATATTTACATTTTAGGAAAGTTACTCTACCTCTCTAAAACTCAGTTTCTGCACACCATATATCTAGTATCCTATATAATAAAGAGGTTATATGCAAATTGACCATCACACCCTGGCACAAGATGGCCACCCCATGTGGTCACAAGATGGCCACCACAAGATGGCTGGCAGGGGAGGGCAGTTGGGGGCGACCCAGCCTGCAGGGGAGGGAGGGAAGTTGGGGGGGACCAGGCCTGAAGAGGAGGACAGTTAGGGGCAACCGGGCTGGCAGGGGAGGGCAGTTGGGGGCGATCGGGCTGGCAGGGGAAAAGATAGGCATTGATCAGACTTGCAGGGGAGTGGTTAGGGGGTGATTAGGCTGGCAGGCAGAAGCGGTTAGGGGCAATCAGGCAGGCAGGTAGGCAGGCGAGCAGTTGGAAGCCAGCAGTCCTGGATTGTTAGAGGGATGTCCGACTGCTGGTTTAGACCCAATCCCCCTAAACCGGCAGTCAGACATCCCCCAAGCGGTCCCAGATTGGAGAGGGTACAGGCTGAGCTGAGGGACACCCCCCTCCAGTGCACAAATTCCGTGCACCGGGCCTCTAGGATCCTATAAGTTTGATGTAATAATGAGGTATCAACATAAGCAAAACACTCAGCATAGCACTAGCTACATGTTATCAGGGTTGTTATAATTGCTTCCCTTTTTCTAAATCCTTTTGCATTTGTGTGGGCACTTTGATTAAATCTTACACATCCCAGAGTTTACAAGCTCTGGATTTTACTTCCACACAATTAAAACTCTTGTGTCCCTAGGCACCTTCCTACTCAGGGCAGTAAGTGCCCTCTGTACGGCAGATGAGTTTTAATTTAACCTGCCTGCTCGACTCTCCCTTCCTCCTCCCACATTCTGCAGGGAAACCAGGGGATATGTGCTTCTGCTGATCAGCTAGGTTTAATAGTTGCATTAATATCTTGGCCAGAAAATTCCAGTGCACCTGCTGCTTGTTTATGTGGAGGTTTTGTCTACTGCATTTATGTGTATGAGAGAGAGCCAAATATTAAGGCTTAGGATATGGAGCAACTACAGCCCATCCTTCTGCATCCCTGAGTGAGACTGTTCCTTTTTCTAAGCGACTGGGTCAATCTGCATGGGTGTGCAGGCACACCGGTTGCACATATGCTGAAACAGCTGGGCTGTCATCTCCCAGATGTGACCTCTGTGACCCTCTTCTTGTCCACTCCTGGCAGCTTCTCCTGTCTGTGAACTTTCTGTCTCCACCTTCTCATCACCATCCTTCAGCCTGTCATCTCAGAGGGCTGTGACAGACCTTAACAGGGAGAAGGAGAGGAGGAAATACACAGAAGGGATTATACATGATCTGAGCTCCTAACTGGGAAAGATGCCTCAAATTGCCAGGTTGTACTTGAGGCTTGAAATGGTCTCGCTGTCTAGAATATTTTGAAAGAACATGTGAGTCTGGATGACTTTACTGACATGTAGTAGAGAGTAATGTTTAAGAGAAAGGTATTTAGAGTTAGACTTGGGTTTGAATTCAGGTTCAGACACTTATAATCAACATGAACTTGACCAAATAATTTATCATCTCTGATCTTTATTTTCTTCCCATATAAAATAGGGGTCCTAATAACTACTCCATAGCATTGTCTAGAGGGTTTGACTGATATAAGGGAAGTGCTCAATTCCTGCCACATAATAGTGCTGGATAAAAAAATATTACAGTGGTGATGATGATGATGGTGATGTTCATAGTGATGTTAATAATCCACACTAATAAAAGAGAAACATGCAAATTAGCCATCACTCTGCTATGCCAAGCCATGCCCACCAGCCAAACAGGAGCAAGTATGCAAATTAACCCAACCAAGATGGTGGTCAGCCACAGAGCTGGAGCAAACAGGAGGCTTGGGTTGCCCCCGGTGATGGAGTAAGCCAAGCTTCCCACCTGCCCTGGCCGGCCCTGGCCTCCACTCGAGGCTACAAAGTTTCAATTATAGAAGATAAATAAATCTCAACAAAAATGGTGGCGGCCATGGAGCTGGAGCAAGCAGGAGGCTTGGGTTGCCCCCGGTGATGGAGTAAGCCAAGCTTCCCACCTGCCCTGGCCGGCCCTGGCCTCCACTCGAGGCTACAAAGTTTCAATTATAGAAGATAAATAAATCCTAGATACTTTCTTCCAGCCAGCACTGGCCTCCACTCAAGGAGGTGCTGAAAAAAAAAAAAAAAAGAAGAAGAAGAAGAAGAAAAAAAGGAGGGGCTGGGACCTTGGGTCGCCAAGGGGTGATCAAGCCAGGATGGGACCACAGGGGCCATTGGGGGTAAGCAGACCAGCAGCGGGGCCAGTGGGTGAGCAGGCCGTCAGTGGGGGTCGGTTGGAGGTGATCAGGACAGCGGCGGGGGTGTAAGTTTTGAGTGAGCAGGCCAGCAGGGGGCAGTTGGGGGCGAGCAGGCTGGCAGGCAGAGTGGTTAGGGGCAATCAGGCAGGCAGGCAGGCAGGCAGGTGAGCGGCTGGAGCCAGCAATCCCGGATTGTAATAGGGATGTCCGGCTGCCAGTTTAGGCCTGATCCCTGTAAACCGACAGTAGGACATCCTTCAAGGGGTCCCAGATTGGAGAGGGTGTAGGCCAGGCTGAGGAACACCCCTCCTGTGCACGAATTTCGTGCACCGGGGCACTAGTATATATAAAAGCTTAAGCGACCATTCGACCTCCCAACTGGTAGCTATGACCCGCACTGACCACCAGGGGGCAAATGCTCAATCCACAGGCATGGAAACATGGAACAGACTGATGAATCTCAAAGGGAAGGGTGGAGGGCGGGAAGAGATTAATAAAATATCTTATATGCATACTGAAAGCCCACTGCATGGATTCATTTACTGGTCGGGTCTTTATGCCTGGCCTGCAGCGATCCGGCCGAAACTGGCAGTTTGACATCCCCCAAGGGATCCCAGATTGCGATAGGGTGCAGGTCAGGCCGAGGGATCCCACTGGTGCACAAATGCATGCACTCGGCCTCTAGTAATAAAATAGTAAGTTTGACTATTAGTAAATCTGTTCTATGAAGTTCTCTCTATATATTTTTTAAAGACCACAAATCTTTTTTTTTAATTTATTTCTTTATTGATTTCAAAGAGGGAAGGAGAAGGAAAGAGAGATAGAAACATCAATGATGAGAGAGAATCATTGACGGGCTGTCTCCTGCACACCCCCTACTGGGGATGTGCCTGCAACCCAGGCATGTGCCCTTGGCTGAAATCGAACCTGGGACCCTTCAGTCTGCAGGCTGATGCTCTATCCACTGAGCCAAACTGGCTAGGGATGAAGTTCTCTATATTAACACTGCTAATCCACTGATAGATATGCAGACATTCATTGTCAAGAACCACTGAGGATTACCCATGTGTTGTTGGGTTATTTGCATTTCCCTCTTACTGGTGACACAAGCTATCTGGAATACAATTCTGGACTTCTGTCCTCTCTTTTTAGTGTCATTTCCTATTGTTCCCCAATGCAGCTCAAGATAAATTAAGTATTTCACAAGTAAGTATTACCTAGTTTGCTCACTTTACTGTCTCCAGCACCTAGACCCATTCCTGACACATAATCAGGGAATCAAAATCATTGACTGACCTTCCCATCTATTCTAGCCTCTTTGACTGTCCCCAGGCATTTCAACTTACATCTTTTACACTATTTACTGTAAGTAAAACCTTCACATCCCTTCATCTGTTACCTACTTATCTACTCTTTTCTGAGATGCTGGGATTAAGACTCCAAAAATTACATTTCCTAGACCCCATCGCCAGGAAATTTCTGGGTTGATTTTTCCCCCATGGGAGTTCCTGGCAGGATATTGGAAAGAGACAGATGAGGAGAAGGACTCTTGTGGCTTCCAGGTTGGGCCTCGCTCTCCATTGGAGACAAACCACTATGGCTCCAGCCACCAAATTCTGTGGAAACTTCCAGTCCCGGCTTCACACCATCTGAGGTAGGAGCACAAGGCAGCTTCAGTGTAGTTCCTCCAACACCTGGCCACGCCCTCAGGGCGGCTTCAGTACCTGCATGGCCCTGGCCCCTCTCCTCTGAGTCGTTGGACCTCCTACTGCAGGGAGCCACCCATTCGAAATTCTTTTATTTTTTCAGCCTGGGGGATGGTAGCTGCTTCCTAAAGCTGCTGACCTCTTGGTTACATCTTCATGGAGTAGAAGACCTAATGGCCTTCTTTAGTCTCTCAGCACCTGAGTGTCCAGTGCCCAGTGTTAAACCCCCTCTGCCCAGAATACTTGTCATGGTTTCTGTTTTCCTGACTGGACCCCAGTTGATAGAACACCTTTAGGAATTCTTTTCAAATGCCACCTCCCTCCCTGACTCCAAGCTGGACTCCATTCATTGAACCTCCAGTAGTGCCCGTTTTTACATCACTTACTGAACTTGTTCCCCTGTGCTTTGTACAGAATAGCTTTCTCAGTTTGGGAAAATGTATCCTCAGAATTACATTAATTCTCAAATTCATAATACCATACTATTTATAAAAACTCTTATACTTTCTACTCAATTTCTTTACTAGCACTCATTGAAAGCAATTTTTGAAGAGGGCTAGTTCCTCTTTAAAAAGTGAAGTTTCTTTTCCAATTTCTCTCAGGTGTCATTGTGTTGAAATACCCGACACAAAGTGGGCTTATTCATCAGTTAAACATCAGTTTTCTCATCACATGGGACTCAGAAATGTGTCTTGAGAAACTTAATAAATTTCACTGAAGTTTGCCCTAGTTTGCTAAGACTGCTATGACAAAGTACCACAATGTGTGTGTGTGGGGGGGGGGGGGGGCGCGAGGGAGGGGCTAAATAACAGAATTGAGTCTCCTCATAGTTTTGGAGACTAGAAGTCTAAAATCAAATTGTCAGCAGATTTGTTCCTTCTGGGGACTGTAGGAAGAATCTGTTCATGCCTCTTCCTTAGATCCGGTGTTTTGCTTGCAATCTTTGACATTTCATGGCATGTAGAGTGTCACCCAGACCTCTATCTCTGTGTGTGGTATGTGTTAGTGTGTTAGTGTGTGTGTGTGTGTGTGTGTGTGTGTGTGTGTAAATTTTCTCTTTGTACAATGACACCAGTTGTATTGACTAGAGCATTGGTTCTCAACCTTTCTAATGCCGCGACCCTTTAATACAGTTCCTCATGTTGCGGTGACCCCCAATCATAAAATTATTTTCGTTGCTACTTCATAACTGTAATTTTGCTACTGTTATGAATCGTAATGTAAATATCTGTGTTTTCCAAACCCTGCTAGCAGTTCTCAACCTGTGGGTCGCGACTCACAGGTTGAGAACTGCTGCTGTAGAGCCTAATATGAAGATCAGCAATAGGCTGAATCAAGGTAACACAGAGTTCCTTTCTTTTTGCTCTGCAAGGATTAATGCATATTTCTATTCTTGAGTTTTGGCCCGTAAAGATACTGTTCAATAAAAGAAGCAGAAATAGTGGGAGGGAAAAAGGGTTCCCCTTCCACATAGGTCAAAACCCCTTTGCAGATTCTCCCCAGATGTCCAATGACTTTTATTTATTTATTTATTTATTTATTTATTTTATTGATTTTTTTACAGAGAGGAAGGGAGAGGGATAGAGAGCTAGAAACATCGATGAGAGAGAAACATCGACCAGCTGCCTCCTGCACACCCCCTACCGGGGATGTGCCTGCAACCAATGTACATGCCCTTGACTGGAATCGAACCTGGGACCCTTCAGTCTGCAGACCAACGCTCTATCCACTGAGCCAAACCGGTTTCGGCCAATGACTTTCATTTATATTTCATTGGTCATTCATAGTTTCATTAGAAAATAGGAAAAGACTGGGCACCTTGCTAATCTTAATAAAATCAGAGTTCTGTTCTTAAAGTGGAAGGAAGAATAGATATTGGGTAAGTAACTAGCTACTACTGTCATGGTGACTATAGGAGATCATTAATACATGTTTGTTGTCTATAATTGAATTTTTAAAATTTTATTTCTAAAAGTTATAATAGGGAATGCCAGTTATCTATACTGATAGTCCTCATGGTATTAAGGAAATAGTTGGAGTTGAGCCTGGCAGTTCCTTGTTGATTTGTGCAAATTTATCATTATACTAGTGTTCCCGTTGCAGGAAAAATCCTGCAATAGGGTTTCCTCCTGCACTCTACCCTGCCCTGCCTGCTTCCCTCCCTTGTCCCCCTTGTCTCATTATATGGAGATAATTTGATGCATTATATTTTAAATTTTTTCTTCATGTTCTATATGTCTGTAAGGCTGCATTTGTGGACTCCTTGATGTTTCAGTCAGAAAATCTGATTCTCTCCCAGCAACCAATATATGCCAGTTTTCTAAGCAGACCTAAATCTCTTAATCTACCTAAAAATAGGGTATCTCAGTCTAGTTATCCAGCTTTCTGGTTTATTTGGAGGATTAGAAAAACAATTATTCAAGATTATTATTGCACAAGTTATATTATACAGATCTTGCTAAACATGGCTTAATACCAGTATAATTGGATGCCTAGTTAAATGTGGTTCTGAATAGTAAGAGCTATCACTTATTTAATTTTGGAACATTAAATCTTAACATGACTTAAATTTCTACAAGTTTCAGTCAGACAGGCATAATTTATATTTAAGAAATTCATAACAAAAATTGAGTTTCTATTTATTTACTAGAGACCCAGTGCACAAAAATTTGTGCACTTTGGGGTGGGGGGGCTGTCCCTCAGCTCGTCCTGTGCCCTCTCACAGTCTGGGACCCCTCGGGGGATGTCCATCTGCTGGCTTAGGCCTACTCTCTGGGGAATCGGGCCTAATCTGGCAGTCAAACACCCCTTTGGCAGCCCGGGAGCCCTCTGTCAGCCCAGGGAATGGGCCTAAGCCATTAGTCGGACATCCTTAGTGCTGCTACGGAGGCGGGAGAGGCTCCTGCCACCACCACTGCACTGGCCAGCTGTGAGTGAGCTTCTGGCTGAGTGGCACTCCCCCTGTGGATGTACTTTGACCACCAGGGGGCAGCTCCTGCGTTGAGCATCTGTCCCCTGGTAGTCAGTGCTCATCATAGTGACTGGTCATTCCTTGATCCACAGTTAGGGTCAATTTGCATATTACCCTTTTATTATATAGGATTTTTAACTAATATCCACTGGATTAGGGGCCAGAAAAAGGTAGAAAGAAGGCTAATCTACTCCAAATAATGACATAGTAACAGCTCCTCTTTATATTTCTTGTTTCCATCCCAATTTCATCATATGCCCCCTTTCTAAGACTAGAAATGTTGACATTTGTTTCTTTACTTGTCTCACATCCAGTTCCCAACACGTATTGATTCTATTCCCAAATGTCTCTTAGTGTTTCCTTTTTCTCCTTACTGCCACTGTCTTGGATCAATACATCCATCATCTTTTGTCCAGAGACTATGGCATTGGTGTCCTAACTGGTCTCCTTGCTGCCAGTCTATCCTCAGACCAATCCATCCTTCACACCATTGCCAACATTAACTTAAAAATATTTCTTCTCCCTCCCTTCTCCCTACCCCCAGCCTATATTATATATTGTGGAACAAGAGGCCTCTCACAGCCCAGAGATCAACTATATCTATCTTCTCATATCTTTACTCTTCCCTCCATGTGGCTGCTACTTCAATGATTCCTAATGCCTTTTAGTGTCCTTAAAATTATGTGCTTGCTACCATATCCTTGCTTATTGAGTACTATTCTCTAACTAGAGTATCCTGACCCCTTTGTGCTAGCTGGTAGGGCAATATTACTTAGATATCCAGATTCCCTTGGCATGTCACTCCTTTTTTAAGCTTTCATTAATTTGCTCAGAGTTTGTCACAAGGTTTCCTCATGTTCTTATCCCATTTTGTATCCAATACTTTCTTTAGAGTTCTGTCCACTCCTGACTGTCCCGTGAGCTTCTCAAGGGTAGGAACTTTATCTTACTTATCTTTTTATGCCCTTTCTCCTCTCTAGTACCGAATACAGTACTTAATACATAGGTACTCTATAAATGACTACTGAATAGCTATGAAGCCATAATGAATGTTATTGTTATACAAATAAATGCAGTAGGTACATATTATAAGAAACAAGAGGCCCAGTGCACGAATTCGTGCATGGTGGGGTTCCTCGGCCTGGCCGGCAATCAGGGCTGATCGAGGCCTGACAGCTTGGGGGAGAGACCTTGGGAGGTTGGCCAGCCATCCAGGGAAGGGACCGTGGGAGGTTGGCTGGCTGCAGGAGGTTGGCTGTGGGAGTGCACTGACCACCAGGGGGTAGCTCCTGCATTGAGCATCTGTTCCTGGTGGTCAGTGCATGTCATAGCGACCAGTTGCTTAGGCTTTTATATATATACTAGAGGCCCAATGCACGGAAATTTGTGCAAGAGCAGGCTTTCCTTCCTTTCCTCCAGCACCCAGGACCTGGGCTTCCCTCCTCTGGCCACCCGCAGGCACCTGGGACTGGGCTGGCTTCCCTCCAGCCCCGGCTTCATCAGGAAAGACATTCAGAATGACATCTAGAAGATGTCCAGTCTAATAGCATATTACCCTTTTATTATTGCAGATGATGCTGTTATGGACAGGAAACATGAAGAGCCATGTCACACACATAGTTGCCATTTTGGAGCACTTATATGCCAGGCTGAAGGCTAAGCAGTTCACATATTCATATTTATGAAAGCTCTAAACTATTCCATATTGTTTTTAATCTCCATTTTATAGAATGTGCCTTAGGTCACACAAGCCAGTAAGTAGAATATGACTTGCCTCTATATTTGTCAGAATTAAAACTCATGCTCTTAATGAATTCACTCTGATACCAATTGTGGAAAAGAGCAGGAACCTGAGTGAGAAGAACAGATGGGGGACTCCCCCAATACCTTTGATTCTAAGGGGACATGGAAGGGGAGTCATATGCTCCTCTTCCTCCAAGATGGGAGTATTTTTCCATCTAAGTTAAATATTAAGTCTTTTGAGGAATATTTCATGAAGGGGTGAGTCCTCATTTCTGAGCCCTGCTTTCTGAATAATCTACTGGGGAATTCACTCTGCTCAGCTTGCTACATCTCATTTAGGACCAAGAACCTCATCTCTGCTCTCATAAACTGGCCACATAAATCATCTATGTAAATATGTTTTAAGACACGAAAATTAAATGAACCACAATCTACTTGCAAAAGAGTATAATGAGGGTAGGATGTAGTGGTGAGGCATGGTTTTGCATTCAGGTAATCCTTGATGTACTTTTTAGTTTTTAATCTATAAATGAATAAAGTGACAATTACATTTATATTACAAAATTGAGGAACTAGATAAAGAAACACTTAGTTTACTATCCTTTATACTAAAGGGTATTTGATTATTCTATTTCTTATTTTTCTCCTTCCCTTCCTTCTCATTTTTCAAAAGCTTTAGGGGATCCCCTAAGTTGAATAAAGAGATGACATAAATGTTGGGTGATCAAAATAGGCCATACATAATCCTGTCCCTTTCAATTCATGAGCTCTTCCTCACCTGCCACGTCTTCTCATCTGAGATCCTGGTCCAGTATTTCCCAGGACCCATTTCAAGCAGTATCGCTTTGTTCCTCTCTTCTTATCCCTCTCTTCTAGTCAAAATCATTTTTCCTGTTCTCTGTAGTAACTGATGGACAAGGCCATCCTTAATTTAACATTTTGTAGTTTTCATTATCTTTATTTATTAGCCCAATTGGTTCTTATGGTAACTGTGGGGAGATCTGAAATGTAAGTAAAAGAATCTCAAGTTGGACATGGTAAGGTACAGAGGCTAAGCAATATGACAGAATTCACACAGCAAGTTATCCACAGACCTTAAATATAAATGAGATTTCCCAGTTTCTCTTTCTCATGCACATTCCATTATTCTACCTGTCCTAACTGGAGAAATAATTTAAACACTTAAAAGTACAAAACATTAAGTTACGGAAGTTATATCTTGTTTGCATCAAAATTCAATATATTTATTCCTCTACCAATATATACTAACATACTTGTGGGAAAACGCATCTGTATTTAAATATATATATATATATATATATATATATATATATATATATATATATATGTATATATATATATATATATATAATCATTAGCATTACAAAGTCATGGCCTCACAAAAACTGATCCTTTGAGGTTAAAACTGGTTATTTATTTCTATTCATTGGATCAAATATCAGACTCACCAACAAAGAAATAAGGTTTTAAAATCCAGTAAAGTGTAGCTGACATTAACGAGAAATTACAATTTCAAATGCACTACCCTTGTAAGATAAATCAAAGGTAACAGTAATTAAAATAATTGCAAAAGATATTTTGGGTTCTGTGTATTTGCGTGTGTTGAGAGGTGGAATATAAATGTGAAAGTATTTTTGTTCATTTTGGTATCTTGAGCCTGAATAATTTTTAGACCAAAACATTTTTTCATGCTGAGTTAAAACCTGAAATTTGTTGATGTAATCTTATCTGAATGTGCATACATTCTCAAATTTTAAAACACATTACTGATTAAGCAGGGGGTTGATATTGTTGGCTTTATGTAAAATACAAAGTTCACAACATGATTTTTTTTCTTTTACTTTCTCTTTGTATTGGTTATATTTGATACATAATAAACATGATTTTATTATTTGGTATTGATATTAAAAGTCAACAAGTCATTATTAAATCTCCAAATACTCCATTTCATTTGATTGGAAGAATTTAAGTATGAATGTTTACTGGAGGTAAAGAATGAGCACTTTAATTAGAAGGGGTTTCTACAAACTATCCAAGGAGTGGTGGAGGAGCCATTCAGATACATTCATGCCAGTAATGGCTCTTTAATATCAGTAGTAAATGGCTTATCCACCTCTTAATTAAATGTTAACGACAACCACTTAAACTCTAATCATTCATTCTGACTCCTCCAAAATTGCTGATATGCTTCAATAATACTTTGACAGTCTTCTATTCCAGGGCTCAGCCACTTTCGAACTAAGTATATTAAAGCCTCAGTTTATTTCCTTTGCATACAAAAGTGACTCCTCCACAGTTGTTTTTATGGTGAATGAGCTGGCTACTAGTATTATTAAGAAGGTCAGAAAAGGGCATCTAGGGAGATAGAAAGGAAAATACTTTTTTAGTCATATGTCCACAGTAGATGATGAGATGAATTTTCACCTAATTAAATCGTTTCAGGAAAATCCCAGGATTCTATCACACTGGCCAGGCTGTAATTGCATGTTCACTCCTAAACTAATTATTGCCATAGAGTTCTCATTAACCAGCCTAGGGTCAGATGATCACTCTTCCAGTCAAGGGATGGGTTCTTTCTCATAAATGAACAGTGTGGAGGGCCATGTGATAAGTCAGAAAGCAAAGATGGGTTCTGTAATAAAAAGTAGTGATTTGAGGCAGGCCAATGTTAAGGATTAATGACATAATGTGTGAAATACTTCATACCGCTCCTGGAACATAGTAAATGCTCAATTAATGGCATCTATTATAATCCTTTCCTTATTAATGATAGTAAATGATAAAATTGCGTAAACATTTGCTTCTTTAATGTAATTGGCCTGGTGTTTCTGATGTAAGACATCATGTACTTCAAACTGGCTCACTCCCCAAAACGAGGAAACCGGAAGAACCGTTGCTGTTCATCAGAGTGTAAATGACCCAAATTAAAATCACATGTCCTGTGAGTTGTTTGTGGCATCAGTTTTTTGGGATAGGAGGAGATTAAACAAATTTCTGAATTTCAATTTAGTCTTTGGTCTCAGGAAATGATTAAACAGACTTTCCTGTCTCTATGTTGTCTAAGAAAATTGTGGTTCTTTGCCCTTTATTTTTAGTCTTGAATGGATTCTCCTATTAACTCTGTCTTTCTTTCCTTCCTATCAGGGAATGATGCTGAAACAAAACCCATATTTTTCTAGTGCTTATTGTCCACTTTGGACAGTGGGTGACAAACAGACACTTCACTGTTCTTTGTATACCTACTAATACTTCCAAAAGGTCCCGAGGATATTGAAACTCCCCTGATGGGAAAGGTTATTTTATTACAAATCTCTGTTTCCTTAACTTGCTTCAGTGCACATAACTAATAAGTGTGCAATTCAGACTCCAGATGTGGCAAAGTGGAACACTCCATGTAATGAGTTCCATTATTTTTCCCCATGGGGTTTAATAGACCAGTAACTTTAATACCAAAAAAAATGCTTCTAGCACAAATCAACAAATCAAAATGTAGTTCTAATCATATCACTTGTTTCCTTTTTTGCGGCATTGATTTTTGCTCTCTGAATCATGTAGTCTAGACTATTCAGTATCTGTGAGAACAGGCCTCCTTGGTCATTGTGGAGGCATCAATCTAAACCTTCCTGGGGTGTTATAGAATTACAGCTTTCTAAACTCTGTGAACAATCATAATAAGTAATATGCCCCAATTTATTAACCTCTTCAAAGGGCCAGAATCACGTCAATTGGTAAGCCCCTAATGATTCCCTTGCTGATGCATTAAATACTGTAATATTACATGAGGCCTTACCATTGTTTAGACATTAACATAACAACAGTGCTCCGTGAAGGAAGATATATTTCCTGAATTCCCCATATAAAATCAAATGTGTTCTCAGGCTACAAAAGAAGTTCCTTCACAGGAGCACAGTATACTCACTGCAGAAATAATAGATTATTTGGTACTAACTAGTCAGGTTCTTTGGCTCTCAGGAATTTTGAATCTGTGGTTTTGTAAAATGAGCTGTATATTGTGAATATTTAAGTTTCAGAACTTTGATCTATAATAGACACTTACGTATTTATGGATACACTTTAAATTTTAATAAGGCTCGGTTGAGAAGTAGCCATAGTCCATTTGCTGTAAGAGCCTTTAATCAGAGTGATGGTAAACTTGAAGATCCAATAATCTGATTAGCAGATACAGAGTTCATTTTACAGTTAGAGTAGCCCAATGGGACATGACCTGAAGGTCAGGACATTGTGTATCAGGCAACACCAAGTGAAACAAGTTTCAATTTAGAATCCCATAAAGTGTCATTGGGGGCCTATTTACATTTACATTATTTGCATATTTTAAAACATACATAAATTAGTTCTCGGGGTGGGAAATAAATTGCTGTGTATAAAGAGAGAATGAAATATGCTCAAAGGAGATTTTTAAAAAAAAGGAAAAGTCAAAGTAAAATTAAATAGAGCAAGTAAAGGCTTAAATCAAGAAAAAGAAAACAAATTCCATGACAAAAAAAAAAAAAATTAGTAAAAAGTTATCCCCAGGGGAACTAAAGTTCTGAAATCATTTCTTTCTGCAAACTTAGATATTATTTGTTTGGAATAATGAGAAACATATTGGAACTTAAAGAATAGAATATTAGTAGAGCTGGCTCATGGGACCTAATTTTATTTCTAACTCTGCCCCTAATATGCTATGGGACTAGGAACAATTGATATATTTTTTCAGGTTCTTGATTCTCTCTCTCTCTCTCTCTCTCTCTCTCTCTCTCTCTCTCTCTCTGTGTGTGTGTGATATAACTATTTTTTAAATAATTATTTTTAGTTTCCAATCAGAGTCAACGTACACTATTATATTAATTTCAAGTGTACAACATTTATGTAATTTAGGAAATGATCACCCTAATAAATCTAGTACCCATTTGATACCCTACACAGTTATCACAATATTATTGCCTATATTCCTTATGCTGTACTTTACATCCCCTGGACTATTCTGTAAGTACCAATTTGTATTTCTTAATTTATTTCCCTTTTCATTCATCCCCCCACTAATCTCTCTCCCATCTGGCAACCATCAACAGGTTCTCTGTAGCTCTTATGAATGTGTTTCTGTTTTGTTTTTAGATTCTGCATATAAGTGAAATCATCTGGCATTTGTCTTTCTCTGTCTGACTTGTTTCACTTAGCACAACACCCTCTTGGTTTCATCATTGGTTGACATGTTGCTTATGTTCCTCTGCTGACCTCGAAGGACATGTCCACCTGCTCCATCTCTTCCTTCACCACCTTTACTGTGAAGTGACTTTCATGACCGAGTCATTGTTCCTTCTGTTCTCCCATAAACCTTATTGAGACCTCCATCAAGTCACAGGACACATCCTGTGTTGTTTCCCCACTGTACATCCTGAAGTCAAGGGGCAGCTCTTATAGGTGCTTTCTTAAATATATCTGGGTTTTAACAATTATTATATATACATTCACAGAGAATGTTAATGCTTTGAATTGTCATTGCTTGCTCAGGGCTTGACAAATGCTGGGTCTGTAATACATGGTCAAATAAATTGTAGGAAGTACTTTGAAACTGTTTAGAACTAAGCAATTCAAAGTCTTTACTCGAATTGTGAAAGATTTGTATTGAATGAATTTTGAGTTCCCTTCTATCACCCTTAAAAGTGAGTGATTATTATGATTATTTTTCACCATTTATTTGATAATGGTTATGTACTACATCCTGTTCTAAAGCTTTATATTCATCACATTTACCCATAAATAGGCCTATTTAAGTAGCTTTTATTATCACCACTTTTTACGGATGAGAAAACAGAGGCTTAGAAAATGTGATTGTCTTGCTCAAAGCAGATGGCAGAGCTTAATGTAAATTAAAGTCCTCCTGATACCCAAGCCCATGTTCTCAACCAATAATTTAAGAACTCTTTAGAGAAAGAACCTCTTATGCACGTGGGTTCAAAGTAATTGTGTTGACTCACTGAAATACATTGTACAGAAATGACAAAGGTTTAGGAAGTCACACCATCAAAGAATAAATGGCCAAGTGAGAACTGCTTATACCACTTAAAAACTGCTACTTTTTGATGATCTATATAACGTTTGCTTCACGTTCTTATTAATTTATTATGATAGCATGGATATAAGCAACCAAGAGATCACTTTGTTTTTGCTTTGATATCTAATTACATGTTGTTGATATACTTAGTCTTTGTACCTAGCTATGACTTTCTAATGCCACATGGTAAGACAGAACTTTTTTAGAAGCTAGCAAGGTATGGTTTGTGTTACTTTGGTAAATTTAAACTCTGGAAAATGCAGACTGCATCTTATTTCAGGTAAAAGGCACACACTACCTGCACATGTCCACAGTTAAGCTCATTTGGAGCCCAGCCCTTGGATGCAGTGCACTCTGGTTTATGGGCAGTTTCTGGCTGCAGACACTGCCGACCCAAGCATGCCTCTCTACCTACCTTTTAAAATCAGAAATACCTCCCCCTCACTAGGGGCTTCTATTCAGACTCTCAGCCAGCAACTCAGCATTAGCATCAGCACTCTTTGCCCTCCTTCCTATGTCCCGTGTGCATTTCTCCATTGCTGGTCCACCCCTGACCACCTCTGATCAAAGAATCCCCACTCCTTCCCGGATACCTTATTTTTCCCTCCAAGCCCACAGTTTTATTGAGATACTAGTGCCCACTGCACGAAATTCATGCACATTAAAAGGGGATTAATTAGAGGAAATATTTTAATATTGCTATTTGCCCTTCCTCTATAATAGAAGTGTCAGAGATGAAAGAAAATTAGTAAAATGTGTATGAAAATTTTCCTCCTGTCAGAGTCTGGGGCACACCACAGGACTCAGAGTCAAGTCCCTGCCCACCTACGTGTGCCTCAAAATTGCACGAGACCCAGACCCGGCTGCCCCTTTGGGCTAGATCCAGACCCAGCCGGTCCCACCCTTGTCAAGCCCCTCCAGGAAGGGGGCACAGCTTCAGGTCCCCTGGCGCAGCGCCAGGGGGGCTGCAGCCTCAGGTCCCCTGTCAAGCCCCGCTGGGTGGGGGGCATGGCCTGAAGTCCCCCGTTGAGCCCTGCTGGGTGGGGGGCACAGCCTCAGGTCCCTGGTGATTGCTTGTTAAGGAACTCTGCCTCCACTGCGGATGCAGCCATCTTGTGTTACAGAAACCCTGCCTCCACTGTGGGCGCAGCCAGCTTTGTGGTGGAGGTATGGTCAATTTGCATATTTTCTCTTTATTATATAGGTTAATTGACATATAACATTGTATTAGTTAAGGTGTACAACATCATAATTTGACGTAAGTATACACTGCAAAATGATTGCCACCAGAAGCTCAGTTAACGTCCATCCCTCCCATAGTTATACAGTTCTTTCTTTCTTGTTTTGAGAACTTTGAAGACTGTCTTAGCAACCTTCAAGCACAATGCAGGAGTGTTAACTATATATACTATGCTGTACATGACATCCCCAGGAGAAGGAAACTGGACTCACTATGGCCTGAATGTGTCAATTTAAGTCACTGGGGAAACGTTTGACTTTGATTTCAAATTTGGAAAATAGAAGGAAGATGCCTAGAATGCTGCACTATCTCAAGGTGTCCCCAAAACATTGCCAAGTAGCACTAGGGACCAGGGAGTGATGCTGAAGGGATCTGAGAGGTGGATTTGAGCTCCCTTCCAACCTGTTCCCTACTCTCCATTCCAGGGCACAGTGTTCTCTGAAAAATCTTGATTATCCGGGAGCTCAAAAGAGGAGAGATTTTCATAAAATCACCACTGGAATATTAATGGAGTCATAAGTTTTATCTTTATATAGGATACTAGCGTTCCTGTTGCAGGAAAAATCCTGCAATAGGGTTTCTTGCTGCACTCTCCCCCGGCCCCGCCTCCGCTCCTCCCTTGTCCCCTGGCCAGCCTTCTCCACCAGCCCGCCCCGCTCTCCTTCCTTCTCCCCCGGCCCCGCCTCTGCTCCTCCTTTGTCCCCTGGCCAGCCTTCTCCACCAGCCCGCCCCGCTCTCCTTCCTTCTCCCCCGGCCCCGCCTCCGCTCCTCCCATCTCCTCCCCCCGGCTTGCTTGCTTCTCCGCAGCTTTGCTCCCTTCTGCAGCTCTTGGCTTCTTTCTACGCTGTCTTGATATGCAAATTAGCCGCTATCTTTGTTGGGGTAATTTGCATACTCGCCCTGATTGGTTGGTGGGCGTGGCTTGTCTGGTGGGCGTGGATTGGGCGTGGCGAAGGTGCGGTCAATTTGCATATTTGTCTATTATTAGGTAGGATTATTCTATAACCATTTTAAAGAATAAATATATTTGGAGGCGATTTTCATTATTATTTCTATTTTTCCCCAATACAGTATTTTACTCTTCTGAGCTTTCCTGCCACCTTAATGAGTGTGAAAGACTGTGATTGTGGTCATATTCATGGTGAAACTAGCTGAGATAATTACAAAAGTGTTGTCACAATATAATTTACTGTGTGTGTACTTTAACTGGAGAGTATATTTAATCTAGGAAGGTTCATTACTATAGAGCACTAAGATTTCCATTGGCAAAGCTTTTCTAAATATTTTTCTAGGTGAAAAATAATAAAAACAGTGCCATTAGCAACATATTCAGGAATTTCTATGTATTCTACCCACTACTGGAAGATAATGGAATGCACATTTTTATATTTTAATAGGTTTCTCTGTCTCTTAGCTGCCTCCTACATGCCCCCTACTGGGGATCAAGCCTACAACCCAGGCATGCGCCCTGACCAGGAATCGAACCAATGACCTCTTGGTACACAGGAAGATGCTCAACCAACTGAACCACACAGGCCAAAGGCTGCATATTTTTATTTAAGCTGGCAATAAGCACTACAGTAAAGAAATGTTTCACAAACCTTAACCCAGCATTTTCTTTGACAACTTGTTTGCATTGTTTTAAGTAATGTCTGCTGACATATTTTGGAATTAGTGTTTCATAGAAGATCCTTGGAAATGAACTGTCCTTTAGAGTTATTTCAAGGTAACTGGCACTTTGAAAAATAGTTATGGCAAAAAATTTCTGAAATAGCCTAGAAGAAAGAAAACACAACATCCCATCCTTGGGGATGTTAACCAATCTCAGGAGGTTTAACTTTTTATTCTCATGTGAACCAGTAGACAAGAGACTTGAGTCCATTTCCATGTCTTATATGTAACATCCAGAGCTGTAAGGACTGGGGCAAGTCATTTCTCTGCTCCAGGCTAGATTGTTCTGACCCATGAATTGGATATAGTAATAGCTGAGCCATGTCCCTAACATATTTATTGACAAAACACTTCAAATAATGAAAGAACTAAGTAAAAAAAAAAATATTGCCATTATATCATTATCCTTATAATAATTTTTTTAAGGTTCTCCAACTTTACAGCCAATGATCTATAATATTTTCTCATGCTCTCAAATCCATTTTTATACCTCATCCTTTTTTAAAAAAAATCATTGGCTTTAGAAACTAACCAAGCAAAATTCATTTACCTCAATAGTACATTGAGACACAGCAAGCCAGAAGACACTTTCTCTCAGTATTTGGAATCTGAAAAATTATTCCAAGGTTCATTGAGCATGCATTTTCACAGCATGCAGCTGTGTCCACAACACACCTGGCTCAGCATGCTCCCAGCCTCCCATAGACCAGCTAGCTGGACCTGAATCTGGAGTTGAGATATGAACTCTGACAACTGTGGGAACTACCCGGGACATTGGTCACAGCGATCCTATTTTTGTCTAGATGTGTAATAGAAGCCTCTCTGTTTAGATTCTTGAGCTCACTGGACATATTCAGTATTTACTTAAAAGAAGCCCACCTGAAATGTTTCTTATTCCCACCAATATTTGAGAACATATGTTGTCTGAAATGGTCAGGTATCTTTTTTTGGTGTGTTCTTCTTCCCACACACAATCGTAATGCTTTAACACAATGACACATACTCAGCTTTGGGTTTTCCATTAGAGAAAGTCTAACGAGGAGAATTTTATACAAAAAAAATAATAATTTTCCACACCCCATTGTCCTGGGAGTGTCCCTGAAGGCCATAGCGGTTGGATCCATTCATGCTGCTATAATTAAAGGGGACAGTCTCTTTTCACTGTGTGTGTGTGTGTGTGTGTGTGTGTGTGTGTGTGTGTGTGTGTGTGTACTGTGTTGTGGTTCACAGATTTTATTGATTTTTCGGAACTCAGGTGCATGACAAATACAGCACGGCTCTATGAGCTCAGTGCACAGCAGGGGCAGAAGAAAACAACAACCTGAATCACAGATTTGGCTCCTTGGTTGCAGGGATTGGTGTGTGGCCCCTGACAGGTTAATGCAGCTCCATTGCTCCAGTTATCCCAAACTCACTGTAGAGAAAAGAGCTGCCACTCATCTGCTTCTTGGGGTATTTGCAAACCAAGAGCAATAGGCCAGTACTTGAATGTGATTGTAATAAACTGTAAGAAAAATGTGTAGAGCAGCGGTCGCCAACCTTTCGGACCTCATGGACCACCAGTGGTCCACAGACCACCAGTTGGCGACCACTGGTTTAGAGTGTGACTTGGCACTTACCTTCTACAGATTCACTGAATACCAGAAGAGAGTCTATGTCTCACGAAGTAGTGGGATGGGATAAATAAGCCCAGGCAAAATCAAGCTGAATGAGACCAAGATTCACTCACACATTTAACAAACAGTTATTCCACTCCTATTGTGCACTGGGCTAGTTTCTGGGATTACAAAGATGAAAAGATGTAGATGTGACCATACAAGACTGTGCAGTGGAGTGGGGGAGGCGGGGTTATACACAGACGGTGGCCGTGCAGGGTAGCATGTGCTCAGGGCAATAGGTGCCCAGGAGCAAGGAGGGAGGAAGGGTGAGCGGCCTTTTCTGGGAGGTGACACAAACAGGGGACTGACGCCAGCGGAGGAAGGATGCACACAGGGAACGCATGCAGGCAGAAGGAATCATTTATGCAGATGCATGATGTGTTCAGTGGAGCACAAGACGATGAACAGAAATGGTAGGAAACGCTGAGTTTGTGTCTAATATGGGCAAAGAACTGCTCCTGGAGCTGTGTCACATTATTAGAGCTAATTATGTGAGAAAAGAATATGTGTTTAGGGTTTGGTTTAAAATAAAGTGTCCTCCTTAAAGGTGCAGACAACTCTGCTTGCCTTGGCTTCTCATCAAACGAAGAATAAAATTCAAACCCTCCCCCTCCCGGTGTCCATGCAGCCCCATCTTTCTCAGGCTGCTGTCCCAAATACCATAGTCTGGGGTCTTGCAATGACAGAAATGTATTTCCCATAGTTCTGGAAGTTTCAGCTCTGGGTGCCAGCAATGCGGGTTCTGGTGGGTTCCTCTGCTGGGTTGCAGATGAGCTTCTCACTGTGGCCTGCCAATGCTGAGAGCAGGGACAGGGAGGAGGCTCTCATATCTGTTCTTAGAGAGACAATAGTCCCATTCCTGAGGGGTCTACCCTCATGACCTGATTATCTTCCAATGTCCCACCCCTACTATTTTGGGGGTTAGGATTTCAACATATGAATTTTAAGGGGACACAGACATTTAATCCATAACCACCCCCTCATGTCTATCCTGCATTCACCCTGCACCCTCACGGTGTTTCCAGACACCCCGACTTTTCTTGATTTTCCTGTTTCAGGCCTTTGCATTTGCTGCTCCCTCAATTATGCGCATGCCTTACTCTCTCATGGTGTCATTTCTTTATTGGCTGACATGTCACCTTCAGAAGACCTGTACTGACTGCTCTCTCCAAAAGGCATCCCCTTAACCCCCTCCCCTTATTCTTTAGAGCATCATCACTACTTGCCATTGCATAATATGTCAATTTATATTCTTAACATCTGACTTCCTGTAGTAGGTTGAATTGTGATCCCCCCAAAGATAGACCCTTTCCTAACCCCAGGGAACTGATGAATGTGGCCTTATTTGGAAAAGTGGTCTTTGCAGACCCAATTAAGTTAGTGTCTTGGGATAAAATCGTCCTGGAGTTAGGGTGGGCCCTACATCTAATAATGAGTGTCTTTATAAGAGGAGGGAATGGGAGAAGATAAATTTCTTGACTCTCTTGCCTTATACTAATGATGATGATGGGAATAATATTAACACACAAAATTGCTTTCATTTTCTCCTTTAATGCTCCTAACAAACACATGAGATGGTGGATTATTATGACACAATTTCACATTGACTAAATTGAAGCTCAGAAAAATCTCAGTGACATGCCCTGAGATCCCAAGCAGAATATGGGTCTCAGGTGGAAGGCCTCCAGACTGGTGAGGCCCAGCTCATTCTCCATGCCCCATGGAGAGCTGTGCCTTCTAGCATTGGCAATCATAACAGAGGAAAAAAGAAACCTCCATCAGGGGTGTAAGCCATGCAAATACCGCAGCAGGTATTTTTTACACATTATCTTATTCAATCCTCTTCACACTCTACAAAGTAGCTATCTTTGGGTCCACTTTATAGATATGAAAATGGAATTTAACACAAAGCTGGGGTGAGATGGGTGGCATGTTGAAGCCCACTGTGGTTGACTTGAAAGTTCCTGATCTTCTCACAATAAATCACTTTTAGACTATGCACATCTGGGCTTGCAAGCTACTCCAACTCTTTTAGGCCCCCATTTTGAGCATTTTGGTGTTTTCTCCTAGAATTCTGCAACTATACTGTATTAGCTGGCCTTTTCCACCTCTGCCCTTATAGGAAAGATTTTATTTTTTCCCTTCTGTCCCCAGGAGGCTGAGCTTCTCCATGGTTCCTTTTCTCAGAACAGCTGAGTAGGATGTGAACTAGGAAGTTGTAAAACCACGTTTGGAGTCCCAGTAGTTCTTCTAACGTAGCAGAAACTTTATGTTGCTTGTATATTTGATTCCCACGTCCCCTTTATTTTCTGACTCTGCTTCTTCATAGCTCGCTGAACCCCAGGAGACCTGGGAATAGCACTCCACAGCAAGATAAGCTCCTGTAAAGAAAGGTCAGGCTGCCAAGAGAAGCCTATAAAACTAGGTATTTAAAAATATGCTTTGCTGTGGCAAGTACAGATAACACCCTGTACTGCACATCATTCTCAATCTCTACCCCCTTTAAAATTAAAAAGTATTCTCAGTCCTGGAGACTTTCAAACTCTGGAATTATTTCTGATCAAGAGTATGGACAAGAAATATTCTCTCAGTCAGGATTTCTTATGCTTTGTCATAACAGGAGAAAATAGCAAATTTCACTCTGCACTTCAGATGATTAAGTTTTAGATTCTTCATATAGTTCCTCTAATGCAAGGTAGGAAAACTACTTCAATCCACTAAGTTAATTTTAAAGGAAAAAGACTAATTTCTTTAATTAATTAATTAATTAATTAATTTGCAAATTAGCCCTTTATCTGTATTTCTATTGTATCCAGTAATATCCTACTGATTTGCTTAATCAGAACTTTCACTGTTCGGATCTGGTGTTTGTAGTTTGAAGTAGTTATCACTAAATAATAAGATTATAATTTGTATTTCTACAAGTAAATATAATTTGGGTAACCAAACATTGAATTGATCCAGTCTAATCACACAACTTACTAATATAATTTTATCACATACCTCCTAACTGTAAAAATAAGAGTACTTATATTTTGTAATATATGGGCTTTAAAAAGTAGCTCTAGCCTATTTTTTTAATCTTCACAATAACCCAATGAACAGATAGAACTGGGAAGGATTCAACCCCCTTAACACAGAGGCCCAGCTGAGGAAAGAAGTTGCCTGGAGTATCTGAATATCTTAACTGTATCCGAAGTCAGTATCTCTTAACTGGTATCTTCTCTCAAGATCTAGCATTTCTTCCATTCTTTCATTTTGCACTTCTGACTCTGTTCTTTAAGGCCGAATTAGCATGTAGGGAGGTAAGGAAAACAAACAAACTGTAGGGCCAATGAAAGGACGAAAGGATAAGGACCCAGAGTGTGCCTGGTCAGGCTGCATATTTTGTATATGCCATTTAATCCCCGTGAAAAAGTCTAGTGTGCCCTCTCCAGGAGAGAAATTGAGAACTCTGAAAGCTCCATACTTAACAGCTTTGGGCTGAGTTGCATCCTTTCCAAGGAAAGGATAATAATGAAATTTTTATCAGCTGTCAAGGTCATTTAGTCTTTTCTTAACAGTTGACAGCGCTCCCATGCATTGGACTGTCGCATTTCTATGAACTGCGGCCAACTCCAAATATCATTTAATAATTCAGTAGGGGAAGTGGTGAGTAGCCTAATGGCAGTGAGATATGAGACTGGCTATGGATTTGGTACAGGTAGAAATTACAATTATTCAATCTGGGAAAATTTTATCAACAAAAGCTGGAAGAACCAAAGAGTTCCAATTAGACTTAAGTCATCATTTTCTTCTAATTCAATATATTCCTCTTGAATAATCTAAGTGTGTTGATATGTTTTTCCATATATAATCATGCCCTTATAAAAATGTTCAGAGTTTAAAATAAAAAAAATCATTTATTTTCAATTTTGTATAATAGTTAATGGATATATTTTATATGCAGAAGTTTACTCATAAATACATATATTTGTGTGTATATATCATATACATGATAAAAACAATGGCTCATGTTTGCATGATTTTTTTGTTTCTGTTTTTTTTAATATTCAAGAATATTCTTGGGTTACAAAACTAAATGAATATGAGTGAGCAACCATAAGTGAGCCTCTAAAGCCTTTGAAAATATGGCAATGACTCTGTGGGTAGAAGGTGACAAAGGGAAGAATCTTTGCTCTTAGCCATAGTGTGTGATGAGGTTCCTGGCTTTGGTAGGCTCAGAAAAATTGAGAACTGTATTTTACCTTAAACTTTTAAAAGAAATGTGTTTATGGTATACTTTTATAAAATTTATCTGTCAAAAATCATAATCAATAAATACTAGACATAGTTCTCCTAGAATCTTGTATTATGGAAAAGGTAGTCTACGTGTAGGAAACTCGGTACAGCTTTATTTTTCTATTGGAATTTGTAAGAATACATTTCTGGGATCATGTCTATGGATAGGGAGGTTAAGTGGTCAAAATGTGGTTATGAGCTTTAAGAAACTGTGTGAAGTGAGCAGTAACTATAACAGAAAGCTGGTTTTAGCAGTCGCTGAGTAGATAGATTTATTGAGAGAAAGGCTAGAGATAGATAACCTGGCAAAGAGAAATTTTCGATGAGATTATGGAATGGAGTTTAGCATATTCTCACTAACCGGAATCTTCTAATTTGTTATGAGCCTAGGGGGTCACAGTAGTCACCTTAGGTGAGGAAACAAGCTCCTACTTCCAGTGTTCATTATTAATTGAATTAACCCTCTTTGGCTGATCAAGTTTTCTGGCACTTACTTTAAAATTAATTTTTAGGGTCATCTGGCCAGCAGTTAACTGCTTTCTCCCATTGGCTTTGCCAGAGGGGGGAAGTTATGTGTATCCTCTCTAACCTTGTCTGCATTTAAGCGTGATTTTTGAAGAGCTGGTGGTGAGATTCATGGAGAAATTTGCAAGACAGTTTTGTGATGTCATCTCTTCCCTGCAGAATTTACTCATAGCTGTCAGGTTTAAGGGAATATATACACTAAAACAACATGAATCTAATTCAATGAAGATGAATGGCTGCCTCTGGGAACTGGACTACTGTAGTTGACCATTATCTGATGTGTGGTCACCTTGCCCTTATTGACATAAATCCAGCCAAATAAATTTGACTATAATTTAGAACACACAGATTGATAGCAGTGGAAGGGTCATCCCTGAGGCCATCTAGTTTAGTTCTCAGATTGAACAGATGAGCAAAGAGGGGTCTTAGGGCAGGGATGGGGAACGTCTGGCCCACAGGCCATATAAAGCCTGTGGGATCATTTGGTCTGGCCTGCCAAGGCATTAGGGGTGAGTTACTTAAATGTTTGACCAAATATAGTAGATTAATTTTTAAGTTGATAATTTTGTATGGCCCGAGAATGATGTTATAAATATCCAAATGGCCCTTGGCCGAAAAAAGGTTCCCCACCCCTGTTCTAGGGGATACTGCTCATGTGTCTAAGGTCCCGCTGGAATCCTGACATCCTGCAGACCATTTAATTTTGGACTTCCTCCTCATAAGCCCCACTGCCCTGTGCTCAAATCCAGCTTCTCCTTACTAGCTGAGCAAGCCACTTAACTTCTCTATGCTTCAGTTTCTCATTAATAATTATACCTAATAAAATGGTAATATGCAAATTACCATCACTCCACTACGCCCACGATTGGGCCGGCTGGAGGCGCGGGGGGCGGGACTCAGGGTGGTCGATTGGCTGGCGGTAGGAGCTGGGGTCGAGGCCTGCTCTGCGGAAGACGCTGGTGGCCGATTGTGTGGCTGCTAGCACCAGTTTTCCACCAGCAGCAGTTTTCCTCTGGCTGGAGTTCCTCTCGAGGTGGCCGATCCTGCTGGCGGGAGGTGCTCTAGGTGAAGGAAAAGTCTATTGCACGAAACTTCGTGCAACGGGCTCCTAGTAGATAATAATAATACACAAGTCATTTAACTTTTGTGAGGAATAAAATGAATTATGTGTCTGACAAATAAACACATATAAATGTGGCTATTTTGGTGCTTATGGTTAGCAACTAGTATTAGAATAAAGAGCATATTGTATAGTATTGTATTTCTCTAGAACAGTGGTCGGCAAACTCATTAGTCAACAGAGCCAAATATCAACAGTACAACGATTGAAATTTCTTTTGAGAGCCAATTTTTTTAAACTTAAACTTCTTCTAACACCACTTCTTCAAAATAGACTCGCCCAGGCCGTGGTATTTTGTGGAAGAGCCACACTCAAGGGGCCAAAGAGCCGCATGTGGCTCGCGAGCCGCAGTTTGCCAACCACTGCTCTAGATCATAGGTTCTCTATGGGAGTGATTTTGCCCCCAAGGGGCATTTGGCCAGGCATAGAGACATTGTTGGCTGTCACAGCTCCAGAGTAGAGGGTGCTTCTGGCACCTAAGGGGTAGAAGCGAGGGATGCTCCTGAATGTCTTTAAGCAAACAGTTCAGCCTCCCACAACAAAGAATTATCCAGCCCAAAATGTCCGTAGTGCTGAGGTTGAGAAGCCCTGTTCTAGGTTGAAAAACAAAACAAAATAGTGTATTGAACCTAGGATATGAATTAAAACCGAGTTTTGACAAGAAAAATAAAGATACTAAAATAAATTATAGATGGGAGAGAGTTTCCTAGTTTCAATCCTGTCACTGTATTTGTGCTGATACTGCTTGTTAGGGCCATATGTAAGGTTTACTTACTCAGTCCAACTTCAAGCCCTGACTCTGCCCCAGCAACTGATTGTTATGATCTCAGCAATGTTAAGCCGTTTAAGTTCAACATAAATGTTTGTAAGAAAGTATACATTTTAGCAGTCTATCTAAGAGGTATTGAGTATTCATTTGGATTATGGAGTGTTGCTACTCACTCTTTTTTGTTTCATATTGACGAGGAAAAGAAATCTTACGGTCAGAAGTATTTTTAGACAGGGATGTGCTCTTACAACTGTTGAAATTGAAGACAGCTTTTGCAACCATTTTCATTTATTTCAGCAGTGCTTCACAAATTTCTCCCTGCCCCGGTGTTCCTTTCTCTCTTGATGCTGCATTGATGTAAGAGGACAGTTGTGACCTTGATGTAATCTGCAACTATTTTCCTAATATTTATAAAAATGAAACATAAAATCTCATAAAATGAGATGCAATAAATACATTTAAAATGTTATCGCCTTCTCAAAAAGCAGTTTACTGCATGGGACTGTTTATAGAGTTATCAGATCCCTTTACAATTGTGAATAACCAGGAGGCCACGGAAGCAGAAAGCCCTACAAGGAGAAATAACACTTCTAGCTTCACTGCTGCTACATTTCATTATGAATAATTTTATCATATAAGGACTTCCTTAAATGTTAGCATGACACTGTCTACCAAAAACACCGATTTTATGTGATACACTAAGAAAACACTACCCATATACAAATGCAAGCGCTATTATATATGACATTTAAAATGCAGCATATATGTATACATGCTGTATAAATAAATAGATCTTAGTGCAGGCATACCTTGTTTTACTGCGCTTCACTTTATTGTGATTCATAGATGTTGAGTTTTTTTACAAATTGAAGGCAAGGCCCTCCCCCAGCAAAAAAAGACTACAACTCCCTTTATTATGTTACTCACTTTAGTGCAGTAGTCTGGAAGCAGGGTATGCCAGGATGTATCTACTTAGCAGAATCAGATTTAAACCTCAGACTGTACTGATATCTCCAGGTGTTGTATTAGTCAGTTATCACAGTGAGAGTGCTGTGTAACAAACTGCCAAATGCAATGGGCTTGCAGCAGCAAGTGTTTATCTTCAAACTCCCAGGTCTGCAGCTGATCTAGACAGGGTTTACCTGGGATGCTCAGCTGAACTGCCAGTTTTGTTGGTTTGGCTTCATAGTTGTGTGTCCTAGACTGCAGTTTGAAGGGGCTTCATTTTATCACAGTGGATCACCAGAGTATATGAGTTAAGTTCAACCTCACAAATATACTTAAGGCCACTTTTCACATAGCATTCATGGACATTCTATTGGCCAAAGCAAGACATATGTCAGTGGACTGAGGAAGTATATTTTCCCCATAGTGAGCAAGAAAAGATTATTGGAGTAACTATTTGTATGACAATATTTCCAACTACCACACTTTTCCCTTATTTCAGATAATGGTAAATTTGCCCTTTTTCTTAGAATTAATTTCTCTGTTTCTTCCCATACTCAGACTTGAGGCCAGTTATCAGGAAAGCAAGCCTAGACCTGTGCAGCACTACACAGCTTTAAAATCTATGGCATGCATCTATGTTTTCCACACTTATAATGATATGTTAATGTATGCATGGATTGGCTAATTTGTTTGAGACAATAATTTAATTATAGACTCAGACATTCTACAACATAAACAACTTAGCAGAGAAGGAAAACTTAAGAATGACTCAAAACTTCTGCTTTAATAGAAGTGAGTAATTATGAAATGATATACCAATTAGAAGATGCTAAAAACTTTTGAGAGAAACAAAATATTTTAGAATGCTTTATGTCTCCTAGAAAGCATATGTTAGCAAATAAGAGAAGAAAAATTATATTCTCAGTATTTTGGAAAGTCTTATTCTCTATTTCTGTCGGCTGGTCTATTGGATTATATCTCTTTGTCTTATTCCCTTCTTTATATGGGCCAGGGTTCAAGCTCCCTGAGGAAGAGTTAACTTTGCCTTCCCTTGACAAAGAGTACACATGCAATATGAAATTATATAACCCTAATGGACTGTCTGTGGTAGAATGGCCCTCAGTGATCCTTCACCTTGTATAATCCCTTCCTCTTTGAATGTGGGTAGATTATTTGTATATGATGAGTTATCTTTCCTATGATTTATATTATATTATATTATATTATATTATATTATATTATATTATATTACTTGTCAGAGTTGATCTTAAGGTAGGAAGACTAGACTATGTGTTTGAAAATGGAGAGACCTTGTATGAAGGAATGCATGAGAGCTTCTGAGAGAAGAGAGCAGCCAGGAGGAGACTTAGAAATAGGGACCTCACACCTACAACAACTATTGGAGGGCAAGAAGTGGAAATAATATGGTGTGGCACAAGAAATACAGATTTTTGCATAGGTGTAAAGGGGCTCAACATATAGGGCTGATATTCACTAACTTTGAATGAACTACTTATCTTTTTGTTTTGTTTGCTTTATTTTTAATCTAGAGATAACGATATTCTCTTCTCAGGGCACAGAATAAGTGAGGTCATACATGTAAACAGAGATGCATAGAGAGTGTTCCTCTCTTTCACCTCTTGGTTACTTGTTATTTGCTGAAATGACACTTAAAATGCAAGGACAAATAAAACAATACTCAGAAAAGAGAATTAGCAAATGCAGCTCTAGAACAATGAATGGCAATTTCCCTTCCTGGCATGAGAATCTGTATAGCATGTGAATTTACAGTATTGCCTACCCTGTAAAATCTCAAATACCCGGACTAAGCAAGGCACCGCCTGGGCACATAGCATGTGTGCTCTGTTGGCTTGGTTGTCTCTTTCTGCCTTTTTGAGGTTAAATGAAGCATCCACGACACAATGAATCTCCTCATCTGAGCCCTCCTTGCTCTCACAGAGCCTAATCTGTGTGACAGCTGTAGTGGGTGAGTGTGCCCAGGAATCACTGTCAGGCAGGTTCAGGAAAGCCCATGCACCGTCACTGGACCTAATCGCTGTCCCAGTGGATTGCAAAGGATAGAGGGTAAGCATTACTGGGGGAGATTATTTGGAGACTTTGTTGTACGGGCTCCAAAGATTCAAATTCTTAGGGATGAAGTAGAATCCAGGAATAGACAATTAGGAAACACCCAGGGAGTGCTAATTTATATAATGCACAGACCTATCTTTGAAAAACTCTGGAACACTAGGAAAAATAATATGGTCAGTGGGTGAGGAACTTGAAGATTGCTATACACTACCCAAAGTAACAGCATAAAATGTCTCTCATGTCAATTCATATGGAAGTATGTTTTTTAAATGCAGAGGTAATGAAACCAGGGTTTTTTTCAGATCCCACAGAAATTAAACAGGACATGTCATAAAAACAGAATCTAGAATGCTTACAAATAAAATGATGATGTTTGCACTCTATTTGTCCTAGCTGAGGTCATGGTACTTTGAAGAAAAGGAATTATAAAAAATTATAGAAAAACATCATCCATTTTTTTAAAATCTAGCACCTTTAGAGGGAAAACACATTCTGATTTGATATTGCAGACCCTGGTCTTAATTTGAAGTTTCCCCAGTATGGAAAAAATATCTTTCTAGTTTTCATGGTTCATTGGAAATATACCTTGGAAATTTCCTACTTTATCTTCACATATAAATTTCCCAAGGATGAAATCTTCTGAGTAGCCTTGTCTCGTAATAGGAAGAATATTATGACCAAATTTGGTTTCAGAGCCAGGAATTTTGAAATTATTATATAATGCATTTTATTTTACAACTTAAGTTATGCTGTAAATTACTGAGTTCGTTTTTGACTTTGTATACCTATCTATTGAATGAAGCTTGGTCAGCCTGAGAGCTTTTCAGGAGCAAAACTAAATTACTTTCATCTTTGTAGCATCAACTGCTTATTTTCCAGAGACTGCCTTTGGATAATTAATCAATGGATTGGACTGATGTAGAGTTGAGTGGATGGAATGGGAGAATAGAATCGAACAGAAAGGGATGGGATGGATGGGATATGGAGGGGAATGGAATGAAATGAACTAAGTGGAAGGTACTGGAATATAGAAGAATGGAATAAAGCTCTGGCCTGGTGGTTCAGCTGATTGGATCATTGTCCCCTGCACCAAAAGGTTGTGGGCTCAATTTCGGTCATGGCACATATACCTAGGTAATAGGTTGCATCCCTGGTCAGGGAATGTAGGGGAGGCAATCAACCAACTGATGTTTCTCTCTCACATCGATGTTTCTCTCTCTTTCTCCCTCCCTCGCTCTCTAAAAATCAATTAAAAATATCCTTGGGTTAAATTTAAATAAGTAAAAGAGTAGGTGGAATAAAAAGGGATGAAATGAGTGGAATGGAATGGAATGGAGTGGAGTGAGTAGAAAGGCAAAGTATTGGAAGTGTCAGAGTTTTGACTTTGACCAACTCTGGATGGATTGATGGCATCATGTTTGAGGACCATAAAGATGGGGTCCTGACTTCCTCATTTTTCTGCAGCCCTACCTGCAGCTGCAGCACTATCCCTGCTGGTGCTGGGCTGTGTCTGAGGTTTGAGAAGGGGAGCTGCTCAGTTGGCCCCAAGGTTCTCCTCATCTGTGCTCTGAAATGATCCACCTACTGGCAGTCATAATCAGTCGCTTCAGTCAGGGCACTTTAGGAAGCACTGTAAGAGCTAGAAACGGAAAGCGTAGCTGTGGTTACAGTTGTCACCGTTCTGTACCTCTCTCACATTATTTCTGATAAGTGTCATTGTCAGGAGTGTGGACTTAACATCACTTAATCTGGTTTTCAATTTAGGTTCTAACACTATGGGTGTGAACTCAGGCAAATTGTTAAAATTCACTGTTCCTTTATTTCTTTACCTGCAAAATGGGAATAAAAGTACCTACACCAAAATAGCATTAAAATTAAATAAAAATAAAATCCCATGTAAAGCCTGTTCATGATAAATGCTAAATTAAGGTGAGTAATTCTTCAGAGGACAAAATATTAATTAGATGACATTCCAATGTACTTTGGTGATTCTAAAGACAAAGTAGAACTCTGCATATGTCTTTGCATTACAAAATCGCAATCAATGTGTTTGTCTTCACATAATTAGATCTAACATTTTATACATGACTTGAGGCCTGGTGCGCGATTGAAATCACGCGTGATTTGCGCCCCACCTCCCACCGTGGGAGGAGGCACCCCGCGGGCCACTGTGGGAGTCAGGCCAGACCACTGCTGTGGGCGGCCGGGACCCAGGGCTGACTGGCGCTGCGGGCGGCTGGGACCCTGACTTCCATCCCAGGCCCCCCCACCCCCTGCCTGTGTCCACTCCGGGCCACCAGGAGCTGAAACGCCGGCTCAGGCAGGCCCCTGTCTCTGTCTCCATCTCCGCTCCAAGCCTCACCTGTGCGAGCAACCTCCTCCTGTCCAGTCATCCTGTTACGGCGTCCCGGACTAATTTTCATATTACCTCTTTATATATTAAGATTGCTATAGGCACAGTGCTATGCTAAGTGCTTTATATGCTAGTTGTCATTACATTTTCATAGATGCTATGCAGTAGGTCCTATTTCCTTTTCATTTTATAGATGAGTCACATATTTAGTGTGTGGTAAAGCCATAGTTTCAAGTCAGCAGTACTGACACAGTTATCATACTCAACTATTATTCTGTACCATTTGCTATCATTTAAGGAGTTTTAGGCTTTTTCTGTTTGTTTTTTCCAAAAAGTTTTCTCTAGAAGCCATCTATCCTGTGTCGGATACATCTGCTTCCATGACTTTTCAGAGCATGTGTTTTACTGTGCGTCATTTTCCTTTCGTGTAACTTCCTAACACATTGCAGAAATTTCTCTAGCTTTCATTTCTTTTACATCACTTCTGCCTGTTCAGCCTCAGTTTCTTAATAAGTGGGTTGTATAGGATTCACTGAGAAGAAGTAAAAGAAAAATCTAGCCGTCACAGTTCATATTAGGCATATATTCTGCCTTTTCTTTATTATCCATCTCTACTAAACCCCAAATCAATATTATTGAATTTAAAATCAACATGGTTCTTCTCTGGAAAGTCGTTATTGATCATGATGTCTTCCCATTAGATATTAAACTTTTGCTTAGAACTAACTGAGCAAATGTTCTAAAGTAAGATAGCCATTTAGCCAGTGAGCAGGCTACACAGGCCATTGGACCTGGACCACATTTTGATGTCATCCTCTACTTGCCTCGTTTAGTCTTTTATAAATCAATCAATCCATCAAGAAACCAAGCAATTTCCTTTTAGTCTTATTAGTAGTACTTTAATAAAAGAGGAAGACCTGGAACAGCAAACAGGGCATTAGGCAGCCACTGGTGTATATAATCTTTGGAGTCAGGCACATTTGGATCGATATCCTGGATCTCTCCTTGGCTGTTTTAAGACTTTGCACAAGTTATCCACATTTGCTTGCTTTGGTTAACCAGAAAGGGAGGAGGGGAGGCATGGAGGACTGGTTTGCTTGGAACTTTGTTTTACACAGAAAGTCTTAACATTCCAGGAAATCTCTAGTCACAGACAAACAGGGACAGTTGATGAGCGTATAAAACAGTTGTGAGGAGTTAATGTCGTGGTAATGTGACATGCCTGTAAACTGGGCTTGGAAGCAATTATATTAATGACTTTGGTCATGGGAATTATCTGGGGTCTTTGCTTATACCCACCTCAAATACCCCAGGTTCTTCCCTGTGAGTCTAGCTTGTGCTTTCACTTACCTCGGTTTAAGGTTAAGTTCTACAGAGTCAGAGCCAGAGTGGGGGGTTCTTGTGCAGGTGGATTATTGTGGAGGTGCTCAGGTAAGGTTATGAAGGAATGAGGAAGGCAGAGTAGGATAGGACTAGGCAAAGATATCGGTCCAGCTGAAGTTTAGCCTCAGCCTGATCCAACAGAAAATTCTGGCTTATGAATGGTACCACAGAGTTGCCCCACTTTGGGACAAGGGGGCTGGCCATTTGTACCTCACATCATTCAGCCATAGGCTGCAGGCCACCCTGATTGGGCATTTCTAACCAAGGGCAGCTTTTAGAAGAGGGGCTCAGCTGTGCACTGTTTAGAGAAGCACTGCACGAGAAAGTGGGTGCACCAGCCTGCTAAGGGGATCTGAGCTGGCACCACCAGTGTAGGCTGCAGCTGCTCAGAATTCTTCTGAAAGGGCTTCTAGCAGTCAGGTTAAGGGAGGGAACCAACATTTACAATACGCCACCTCTTCATGGCATCAGTTTTGATTCTTAGATGCCTTGCCCCCTCCCTGATTACAGACACGTTAAATGTGAATGATTGGTCATCTACCGTGGAAGCTGAACTCCTTTGGAAGAAGGTACTATATAGTTACACAGAAAACTCTTAGTTTCAGCTGGAATGTGTAAAGGAGAATACATTTCTTCTTCTTCTACCTATTCACTTTCAACGGGAATCTAAAAACCTTGAGATACAAATTAGAGAAGAAAGCTGACTTTTAAACCTTGGATAATATAATATGGTAGATTCCTGTAATTTAAAACAAATGCCAAGGTTAAGTAGAATGCATCTTCTCCAGAGATCTATATAATTTAGAAATGTTTCAATTAGTCAGCAGGCTTAAAATTGCTAATTGCCCACCATCAACTGGGAAAAAAACACATAAAAATGTAAATGCAGTGTTCAGTTAACTCATCAGCAAGCTGATACACATAGATTGATTTTAACATCCTCAAATTTATATATATATATATATATATATATATATATATATATATATATATAGTATTGGAATAAGCTTTCAGTGGAGAAAAATATCTGCTGACTTGGCAGATGGAGTGTTGCTGATATCTACTTTATATTCCTAATATTCTCCTCCACCCTGTGTGCTTCCACACTCATCTTTTAGCATTCACAACAAAGGAGTGCATTCATTTCAAAATAACTTAGTGTTTTTATTAAAATAACATTATAATGGAAGTATGTGAACTTTAATTATGGAAATAAGCTCATATATTTATCAATGGTTGTGAACCTCACCACAAAATTAGGTGATTATGTACATGGATTTGTTTTGAAAGCACCATTGTGTTGAAAACAACCTTGTACTTTTGTGATTACAACAAATAAGTATATTTGGGCCATTGGTCTTATATAATAATTTTAGACTCAAAAAATTTTACAGGGTGCAAAACTTGAATTTTTCTCTAAATGTCCATCTATTTCTTTATATCTCTACTAGAGGCCTGGTGAACAAAATTCATGCACTGGGGGAGGGGGGTCCTTCAGCCCTCCCTGCACCCTCACACAGTCGGGACCCTTTGGGGGATATCTGCCTGCCAGCTTAGGCCCGCTCCCCAGGGGGAGGGGGCCTAAGCTGGCAGGTGGACATCCCTCTCACAGTCTGGGAGCCCTTGCTCCTTGATACCTTCCTGCTTGCTGCTCCCGCCACTGCTGCTGTGCTCGCCAGTCATGAGCCTGGCTTCTGGCTGAGTGGCACTCCCCATGTGGGAGCGCATTGACCACCAGGGGCAGCTCCTGTGTTGAGCATCTGCCCCCTGATGGTCAGTGCATGTCATAGCAACGAGTCATTCTGTGTTTGGTTGATTTGCATATTAGGCTTTTATTATATAGGATATTTATATACGCTTGTTTCTATTTCTATATCACAGTGATTTCATATTGTGGTTGAATGTGCCAGGACTCAAAGTATATGCACCCATTAGAAATAAATTTTTGAAAATATTCAGAAAATAGTTATCATACACTAAACACTGAAAGGGTTGCTGAGAATAGCAATGCTATTTCCTATCCATGTTGTTTCCTACCTTATGTATTCATGTTCCACATCAAGGTTTGGAAAAATAGAAATTTCTTGTACTTTTATTATACATTGTTACTGACCATTAACTACTTTATGCATTTCCATCTAAAATAGAATAAATAATATATTATAAATAATGTTTTTAAAAATACAACATTTAGAAAATAGTATGACACAGACACAGATCCCACCCCACACAATAACTGTCTTCTTATGTTTTAAATGCCCATTGTCATCATTGTTTTCGAATGCAAGACTCCTGCCCTCTGCTGAGCTTATAGTAATCACAAATTAAAGGAACCGCAGTTTTCAAACCTGACCCTCTATTTGTAGATGAGGCAAGATAAGCAGGTTGGTGTTTACTTGGAAGCCTCAGATAACAAGCTGAGAGAGCAGAGTGAGGCTCCAGATTCCATTCAAACCCTATGACCAGCCTTTTTCTTCCACCAGGAGTCATGGCTCTTATTGTCAAGGAAAGTGGTATGCCCTAAAATGATGGGTCCTCAAATCATAGTTGTAAGTATTTCAGTTCTAAGGGAATGTACCACCTACCTTGCAGCCTCTGGGAAACTGTATCTGGGTTCTTTGCTTATACCCAGCCCAAATACGCCTTGGGAGTGTAGCTTCTGCGTTTGCCTACCTCTGACGACCTATATGCCATCTTTAATTTGCAGAACATGAACACAACTGTCAGCTGACATGCAGGTGCCAAGAAAGCAGAGCATCGGTTTCTGTCTTGTTTAACCTTGTCCTTGAACATTATCAATAAATATTTAATAAATGAATAAAAATTAACCTACTCATTTTATTTTGATACTTTAATTACCTTAGATACTTTTGATACCACTTTATTCAATGATCCAGAATTAGTCTACACAAGTCCTATGTGGCTCCTATGAATTTATGAGATGAGAAATCTCATGGTCCATGTACTCCCTCCCCTATGTTTATTATACTATTACTTATTTTACCACATTGTCACAAATGTGGTAATATTTAACAATATATAATGATATTTAAGTATCATTAAATATTATTAAATATCTTAAAATATTATTTAGATGTTGTACTATATCTATCCAGACTGTAGTTACCTAACCCAAGATAGTAATATATCTCAGATATAAATAAAAATATATCTAAAGAATATAAATTTTTTAAATAGTCGCTAATCAAAACTGAGTTGTAGATGAAACATTTTAAAGAATAATGTAACTGTACTTGTGACATTTACCTACTTTCAGTTTCAGGTTTGTGTAGGTCTCAGATATGCACATAGACTGCATGACCTCAGGTCAAGGTATGTTGTACATCTGCCAGCAGATTTTTTTTTTCTACCAAATACTACAGTGAGAAAAATGCTAGCTCCAGAATATTCTTAGATATTTATTGGGGCCTCATTCAAACTGAGTCTTGGAGAGGTTAAGCAACTTGTCCTCTGCCCCATAAGATTCTGTTTGTCTGAAAGATGAAGATGGTCATGACACCTGGTATTAGAGTTCGGAGCAATAACTGAGCTCCACTGTAGAGAGTGCATTGCACACTGTCTGATCCCTAGCAATTGATGGATGTGTGCCAGCTATTAACTATTGCATAGTTCAGTGATGGCTAGAACAAAGGACTTCTGCCAGTCATGAAGTGCAACTGATTAGTTGAGCAAAAGCTCCATCATCTCTGCTCACTGAACATGATAAAAGGGTAAGTTTCCAGGACATGCCACAGTGCATTTATTGTTTAGATTCACAGAGGAATAGCACTCTTGTCTTTTATCTCAAAACACCTGGGATCATGCATCAGAGACTGTACTGTTGATGATAATGTCTCTCTTGACAGTTGTTCCCAACTCTTTCCATTTAGCACTCCGCAAAGCAATCTAAGGATTTACTACTGCCCAGGGTGACATTAAAGAATGTAACAAGCCTGGAAGGAGAGATGAGAATATTTCACTGTAATAAACCTTCTCTGAGAGAAAATAGGAGATGAAAAGACCAGGAATATTGATTCCTGTAAAATTATGTAGCACATCCCATTAGTTCTGGCTTTTAGTCAGTACTTCATCTCAAAACTGAGCTCTCTCAGCTATGATGTAGACATCTGCCGTTCCTGAATTAATCTTCACTTGAGAAAGTGTGCCTCAACCACTGTCTCAAACTGATAAACATTCTTGATGCTCTATTGCCCATCTCGGGGAGCTGTGGGCACTGGAGGTCTCAAAAGCTTTAGGGTGTTTCCCCGTTTTCCCCTCTACTGTGCTTATACAGTTTTTGATAATCATTTCTCTTCTCATTCCAAGATCACTATTATGCCCATTTGTCTAGAGCAAGCATGTCAAATTCAAAGGCTAACATGGGCCAAATAAACAAGGTTTAAGTTTATATGGGCTGAAAAAAAAAAAAAAGCTTCAATTTTCATAGAAAGGTAGGTTTATTTCGATAGAGACATGCTGAATACAAAGGGCTGAAATAAATGAGTAATCATTAACATAAAATAATAGAACATTTTAATAAAAATTAATATTTTTTCTTAAACATTAACTTACCAGACACTGAATAACTGCAAAAATTAATAAGGGTAACGCAAATAAACCTATTTTTCTGGTTCTCCAAAAGCAAAATATTTCCTGTGGCACACACCAAACAAGTCAGTACAAGATTAATGATGTGGCAATCGGCGACTAAAATATTTGCTGTAGTATTAGTGGAAAGAAATGGTGCGCCCGAGCTTAACACACATAAGGGAAATGAATGCAACACGATTATAGTAATCAGATTTTAACAAACATTGTAGTTCGTTATTAATTATTATGTATAACAGGATATTGTAAAACTTAAGTTATGAAATTTTTATTAAAATGTTTCTTGCACGCTCTTATATTGGCTGGGCCACAAGAATATTCATTGTGGGCCGCATGTTTGACATGCTTGGTCTAGAGTAGTGGTCAGCAAACAAAGAGTTGGACCCCTGAATCAGTCTTCATCCTGTGTCAACTTCTTCATTTTTCATCCTCACAATCCTAAGATAGCTTCTGCTCTGGTCCCTTCCCTCCACATTCTAGGCAGGAGGAAAGGGCAAAGCCTGTGGAAAGATAGCACACCTTGTACAGAAATCTAAGAAAGTTTCTTCTTCTCATTGGCCAGAGCACTACTGTCATGACCACTTTCAAGGAGAGTTGGGATAAACATGTAATATAACTGACATCTTTGCCACATCCCAAAATTGAGCTTTGGTTTCTATGGTGGAAAGTAAACATGAATTCTGAGTAGTTAGCAAGGACTGTTTAATCATTCCAAACACACATACACATGTGTGCGTGCACACACACACACATCTAAATTATTATATTTGAGTCACTGATGCACTTCTAAGTGAAGATATGAATTAAAACAATTCAGAAAGGCAGAGTTGACTGTTTAAAGATCCACTGCTCTGGAAGACAACCATGACCTGTAATAGCTGGAGACAGCAGAGAATGCCATTCATTAATCATGTATAAAAATTAAGCGTTAGTGCTTGATGATAATGTATTAAAATTAAGTGTTATTTAGGGCTGATGCCATAGCAGTTTCTTTGAGAAATTTAAGAAAAAGTTTTTATTTAGCTAATGTGTTGTCCACTGTTGATGGGACCTGGACCAGGGGGGATACCTCGGGGAGCAGCAAACATAAATAGAACATTCTGTAGGCAGCTGGGAATCCTCCTTGCATCCTTTAATAATATTCTGTTGGAAATCGTTAATGTCTTTTTATCTGTGAAGAACCCTAGAATTCAAAATCAGGCTGAAAGCTTACTATCTGTAGATATGACCTTCATTATACTAGAATTTGAGCCTCTAAACCCTATAGAAATCTTCGTCATCTTTGTGTCCCATGTGGCATGATGCCTGGAATAATAGGCAATTTATGATTGTTAAAATGAACCAAAATGATATGTTCACATCAAGGAAAATGGAAAAACTTAGAATGTTCTTAGATACTTATTTACATATATGTATCCATCCTTCTAAGCATCCATATATCTACCCATACAGCCATCCATCCAAGAAACCTGGCAATGAAAAAAAAATTGCCTAATTTCTTGATTTAGTAATATGAAATTGCTTTATTTTTGTAGCAATATCATTTATAAGCTTAATATATTTTTTTAAAAATCTTTCCTGATTAGTAATGATTATAAGGATTAGACAGGAAATAATTACGCTGGTTTATTAAAATACGTTGCAATAATTTGAGGATTGAATTGCTGTTAACTAATTAATTCTTCACTTAAGAAGCACAGAATCATGTTCTATGATTCCTTGCTATATTTCTAAATCCCTGATGTAGGGAACTCACAGCATAGGAGCACACTTTAACAATAATTATTATCGTTTGATATCATGAACACTGTTGTATTATTATCGTTGAAAGGGAAACATTTTCCTGGTTCTGAGAAATTAGGTATCTCTTGCATATTTGTTATTTTGAGAGGCATCTTTCATTTTTCTATTTTCATGGGGGTTTGGGAAGTGGTTGGGTATTTTCCTGGAAATTAGAAACCTAAGTCTCTCCTTCTTTCACAACTGAGTTCATCATAGTAGAACACACATATTTTACTTTATTTATATTATATCCTGTATCTAAGATAATGTTATACATAATGTAAAAACAGTTAATTCAGCATATATTTATGGAATACCTATAAAGTAGCCAACTATTACCGAGAATTTCAAATAAATTTTTACTTTTGTCTCCCAGAATTTTTCTATATTATTTGGGAAGACAAGATACAGAGAACAAATTAATATAATAGCATGAGAGTTTTTTCCATATACTTTGTGTAATTTTCATGTGATTATAAAAATCCGGCATAGAAGTTTTATTCTGAGGCATTTGGAGTTAATTGTTGATAGCATTACAGTAGTTCTGAATTAATAACCTCTTTGCTGGTTGGCATTTGTCAAATGGGGCATAGAGATTCAAAAAGCTATTAATAAGAGAAGATGGTTATCTCTGAGTTTCAAGCTGGACAGCCCCTGCTGTGTTGGAGTACAACTTACATAGGGCAAGGACACATAACTAAGTTAGCAAAGTGCCTTCTCTGCATTTAATACATGATGAATTCATGGTTATTTAGTTCAATTAAGATAGAAGTTATTCATGTATTCAACGAGTATCTGTTGACTTCTTTATGTCTCAGGCACTGTGCCATGGTGCCAAAAATCAGTGGTCAAGCAAACCAACAAAATCTTTGCATTCATTGAGCTTGCAATCCAGTGATGGGGACAGACAGCAGATAGTTCAATAAGTGAGATAAAAACATGAGATGTTACTGAGAAGGTTTCTCTGAAGATTTAATATTTAAAATGAAAAATGTATGAACTATGTAAAGAATTGGAAGACAGAAGACTAGCAGGTGTAGAAGCCAGGAATGGAAAAGAACTTGATGTGTTCAAAGACTTGGAGTAAGAAGAAAAAAAAGTCATAGTAGCTATAAGTCAGGAGCATAAGACAAAGTTTGAGGAAAAGTCAGGTGCGGGATGTATTTTACAGTCATGCAAACATCTTTTGTTGGGTCTCCATGGGGTTACTCAATAAATAGCACCCCATCTCTACCTGAATCTGGACAAAGTGAACAAATGCTAGGATAAATCTGGAAGCCAAAACATCTGCATAGTGTAAGAGTCAAATAGCCCCACGCCCGAACCCAAAAATGATAGACAACTTGTTCATAACAAGGACTGGACTAAGGCAGGCCTGTCTCAGAGGAACTGGTCAAATGAGGACCAAGCACAGCACAGAATGCCAACTGGTTCTTACCACACTAGCCAGACATATGTCTCACCACCTTCTCCAGGGTGGAGCAAATTAAGGAACAGGGGAGGCCTAGGCTCACACCCAACCTGAGTCCTTCACAGGAAGGAGGTGCCATGGTGGCAAAGAAACATGGCAGGAATATTATACAATTCAGATGTTGTTCTAAATCTACTTTAAGGTTTTAAGGAAGATTTAGATGTTCAAATATATATTGTTAAAAGAACACTTTAAGGGCACAACAGAAAGGTATCTAAAACAGAAAGATCATAACTATTATTTTGGGCTAAATCATCAATGTAATTTCATATTTCATATAGCATTTGATGGTGGAAACTATAGGATTATATCATTAGTCAATCTAGCACAGAAGCATTGACATTTAAAAAAAAAGAAAGACCACTGAAATAAAGATTAAAAGCAAACACCTTTTACTATGTGCTAGACAATGTCCTAGGCAATTTAAAAATATTAACTCATGCCTAGCTAGTGTTGCTCAATGGTTGAGCATTGACCTATGAACCAGGAGGTCATGATTCTATTCCTTGTCAGGGCACAAGCCTGAGTTGAGGGCTTGGACCCCAGTAGGAAGCCTGCAGGAGGCAGCCGATCAATGATTCTCTCTCATCATTGATGTTTCTATCTCTCTCTCCCTCTCTCTTCCTCTCTGAAATCAATAAAAATATATTAAAATAAAAATATTAACTCATTCAATGCCCTTAGTAACCCGATGAAGTGGGAATTACGATTTTTTCATGCTCACTTTACCATGACCTCAAACATTAGATTAGAGAGTTTAGCCTAAATTCAAACAGGAAATAATTAGTAGAGATAGGATTTGGTTTTACCACTCTGCTGCCCATGAAATGGGTGGGGTGGGGCAATTTAGGGCCTTGTTTGCATTTTTTTCATCTTACATTTTGTTTCACTGCTTTGGGTAGAACTAGTCATAACAGAATATACTGTGACAGGTGAAAATATATCTTGCTGATACATAATTGCTTAAAAACATTGTATCAAAATATTATTTTAGAAAGCACCATATAGAAGTTTAAAAATGCAATATCCTGCCCTGTCTGGTTTGTTCAGTGGTTAGAGTGTCGGCCTGTGGATTGAAGGGACGCTTGTTCGATTCTCTGTCAAGGGCATATGCCTGGGTTGCAGGTTCTATCCCTGGTCAGGTCAGGGCACATGTGGGAGGCAACCAATCAGTGTGTCTCTCTCACAGTGCTGTCTCTCTCTCTCTGTCCTCCCCACCTTCCACTCTCTCTACAAATCAATGGAAAAAATATCCTCAAGTGAGGATTTTAAAAAATGCAATACCTTCTGTTATTTCTTTCTAGGAGTCTCTAATGAGTTAAATGCAACTCCTCAGTTACTTGGTTTGGGGCATGTTAATGTGTAGACTGAAGTAAAATATCCTGATGCTTATTATATTAAAATAGTCTTTTGTTTTGCAAGCACCTGTCAACTCATTTGCCTCTATTAGTGCAGCATTAGCTATGACAGATACAGGTTGAAGTAATTAGTGTTTAAAATGTCTCTCAAAGTTGTGCAACATTTCCCCATCATCCCCTAGAGAAGGTAGATGTGTTGACTCAGTGTCTTGAAAGTCAGCAGGTTCTAAGAGCTATTTAAATTGCCCACGGTGTTTTACTCTAATGTTCACCACACATATGTTTTTTGTATTTTTGTAATTCACACATGCTTTCAGATTGTTTGGAACTTCTGAAAAAGACATTTTGAAACAGTTTCCATCCATGTCATGAGTAGAGATTACTCTGGCTGCTATGAAGAGAAAGGTAGACGGTGGTTAAGGATTCAAGTGGAGAGAGCACTTAGTAGGCCTTTCAGCAGTCCAGACAAGAGAGGATGGTGCCTGAGATAGTGAATAGCATGTGTGTTTGAGATAGGAAAGGGAGGAAGGGAGGGAGGGAGGGAGGGAGGGAGGGAGGGAGGGAGGGAGGGAGGGAGGGAGGGAGAGAAAAAAGGTGAAAATGAATAAACAATCTTCTTTTAGGCACAAGTCTCTCTGGAAAGTATGATGGATAGGCCCGGCTAAGGCAGTGATACTCCTAGTGGGAAGGAATGATCGGCCTACATTCTCTACTATTCTCCATGTGGGATGTGAGGGTGGACACTTGGGATTAAATAAATGAAAAGGCTCTGATGGGGAGATACCCTTTCCTTCACTTGGGTTTTCTCAGCTATAATTTAATGGTCTCTTTCTATTTTGATCTCTCTTTTTACTTTGGTATTTATCTCTTTCTGAACCTTTTTTAAAAACCCTTACCTGAGGATATGTGGGGTTTTTAAATTTATGTTTGAGAGGAAGGGAGAGGGGAAGAGAGAAAGAAACATCAATGTGAGAGAGAAACATTGATTGGTTGCCTCCCTATGTGCCCTGACCAGGATCAAACCTACAACCTGGGAATGTTCTCTGACTGGGAATTGAACCCACGACCCTTTGCTGCATGGGATGATGCTCCAACCAACTGAGCCACATGGGCCAGGGCATTTCTTTATCTCTTTCTTTGTGCCTCATCCCTTCTCTAACCCTCCAATGACTGTACGCTGGTTGGGTTTGCTTATTAATAAATGTGATTTTAGTTCTTTGGAGGAAAGAAATGCCATAGTCATTTAGTTACTGTTTTTCCCATTAGGGCTGTTTTTGTAGGCGCAACATTCTCGGTGGAAACACACACTCTGCTCAGAGTGCTTCTATTTTACTGTGGATAACAACAATCCCATGATGTCTTTTCTAAAATATCTGCGCTTTTCCTCCGTGTGCCATGTACAAAAACATTAGGCTTGTGGAGATCCCACTGCATGGAATTAAGGACAACATGTTTTTCTCTGCTGAACTGAAAATGTTCTTACCTTGGGGCATATAACTGGAGACATTACATGTGCCAGGCATAAACACAACTTAGAAGCAATGTCAGTACATGTAAATCACTCAATGGCTTGTTCCTAGGGGTGTATCTTGGAAAGGACATTGTCTCTAAAGGGTCAGGATACTTCTTACAGTTAAGATTCTTCTGACTTTACAGGTCTGACAGTCCCACATTAGAATTTGGGGTGACAACACAAGGCTACTATCTTCATTTTTTCTCTCAGGGGGGTTATTACCTGCTGGGATTTATGAAGCCCCTTTTTTTTGAGAGGATCTACAGCTAGCTCAGGTCTGTTTCCAGTGTTTTGCCTGCCTTCTGTACAATAGTGGAGGTCGGACAATGATGGGAGCAGTGGAATGAATGGTGATATGTTAATAGCTTTTTCCTATGGCTCACTTTCCACTGGCCAGATCACCCACTACATGCTTCCCAGTGAACTCTCTCATCTACGCTTTGTGACGACCGTATGAGATTGCTTATATTTTCATTCCTCAGAACTGTCATTAGATAATTTTTATTGTTTAATAAAGGATTGTTGCAATTAAGTGGGCATTCTTTCAATAGATTTATATCATGGAAATCCACTGTGTGTACCTTTATTCATTTCTACTCAAATATGACCATTTTCAACTGACCTGCTTATTAAAAGCTAAGAGGAAACTTTAGCCTGCCATAGTCAGTGGGCATCTTACAGTAAACATGGAAAACTTAACAACCAATATTTTCTGTTGTCAGAGTTTTAAGCACAGAAATATCGATTGCCATACGATCCCCTTGCACACCCCTGTGAGATCATCTCTGGTGTGGGTCTCCCTGAATCAGACCCTCACCTCCTGCACTGATGGCATTTTCAACATTTAAGCCTCTGCTGCCACACTGTGGAGAAATATAAAATAAAACATTGGCTTCTTAGATTTTTTTTTTTTTTTGGATCATCTTTTTACCAATGAGCAATTGTCATTTACAATGCCTCAAATTCAATTAAAAACACATAACATTTAAGTAAAAAGCTCTCAGGAGGATGTTAAGTGAAGTCACTACAAATTGAGAGAGCGAAGGTACTCTTATTAATTGAGTTGCTTTATTGACTGGGGTAATGAGCTCAGTTCAAAATGTGGTCACTTTAAGGAAGGCAGCTGGTGTAGCGAAACAAATATACCCTTTTGGTTCTCATTGTGTGGAGGAGACAGACTTCCTTCCTCCTTTCCTTGATATTTTTCTTCTTCCCATCCTTTTTTTTTTCCTTTCATTGTTTCACTATTTTTTTTTTTTGAGGCTCTACTACCCTTTGTTAGACATTATGCTGAATGTTATTAAATCCAAATAAAAGTAGCCTATGCCCCTGAATCTCTACAAGAATGCTCTAGTGATTTAAAAAAAGGTAGATAAATGAAAATGTGAATATAAAGCAGGCCTGAGAGAGTTATGCACAAAATAACATTGGACTTTAAAGAACAACTTCCAAAGCCAGTTTCAATTATTTGCAGCAAGTTCTGATACCTTCTTTTCTGAGAGTCAGAAATCGCATCCTCCGGTGACTTGGCAGATAATCTCTGCAAATGTCATGAGCTCCTGTTACCCTCCTGACAATGGAGCAACTGTTTGTCATCTTTGGTTGAAGGCAGTTGGAACGTACAGGGATTGAGGAAAGATATTATCAAGCAGCCTCTTTCTATATAATTTAATCAATGCATTTCCAATGAATGGAAAGCACTTTAGCCAGAAAGGTAGATATCTTTTCAACTTTCTTTGGAAATATACTTTTTTTGTGTACACACATTTCATCATCTATGTGATGTTGGTATTTATCTATCTTCAAGCATCTCTAAGAAGCAACACCTCAGAATAAGGATATCCACCAGGATTGAAAAACAGAATGTAAATAAAGTCTTTCTTCAACTAGCATATACGATGCCAGTATAATATTCAACCTGTACTATTCCTATAAGTCACAAAAGTGGTATTATCTCCTGAAAGTGACTTTTATTTATTGTGTTTTTTTTAAAATATATTCCTTTCTAGTATCAAGAGCCTAGAAATGCCCATATATATTTCAAAGCTTAACAAACCTGGGAATCAAAATTAAAATACCTGTGAGTAGAGGAGAATAAAGGAGGGAAGAATGTGAATTAATATTGAGTGCCTATTATGCACAGGGATCTGTCAGACAATTCTTATCCATTAATTTATTTAAACATTTCCAAAAAATGGGAGAGCAATGTATTAGGTCCATTTCAGAGATGAGCAAACTGAGGTTTGGAGAGTATAAGCAACTTGTTCAAGGTTTCAAAATGGTTTGCGTAAACACAGAGCCACAACCTTTAATTCCAGAACCAAAAGGAAGCTTTTAAATATCCACATCCAAGTGAAACTGTGAATTATCTAAATCTGCCCAAGTTGATTTCTTAAGAGTTATAGGGTATTGATGATATCAGGAGGGTAAGTAGGAAGCACTTGTTTTAAACCATCTGAAAATGGATTTGCTTATCTTTGAATTGCACTTTTTTTTTCTTTATTGAGTGCATTTTATGTGAAGCCTTCTTGGAGATGGAAGGAAGGAAAGTGTAAGCTAATTTAAAAGTCAGGAAACCCACCAGTTCTTGTGAAGTACAGGTTCTCAAAGCCCAGATTCATTAACATTAAATTCAGTGGGAAAATCAAATCAAACTGTTTAATGCCGAATCTTGCCATAATGTGAGGCAGTTCGCTGCCATCCTTAAGTACAAGTGAGGTTTACAGCCCAGCATTAAAGGAGAAACAAACACAAAGAAGGCAGGAGAGTCTGATTGAGCAGCCTGGTTTAGGTTTAAGACAAACATCCAGCCTGCTGGGAGCACAGGTGGGCATATGCCATACAGGTTGTTGAGGTGGGGCCAGCCTGGTGAGAGGGCAGGGCTGGTGGATTGTCCCTGGATAGAACCTCACTTCCTCACCTGCAATAGTCCTAATAATGACCCCAGGCCACGAGCTAGCTGTGAGGATTGAATAATGTACATAATGCTCTTGCTTCTGAGAAGGCCTTTAGCACATAATACCTGCTTGATAGATGGTAATCTGCATGATCATCCCTATAGGCAGTGAGATAAAGGAGACTTGGCACCAGCTGTGGCATTGCAATACCAGGCCTCTAGGGGCAGCTTTGTAGCATAATGGGTGTGTGACCTTGGAGAGTAGCTTAAACGTGCTAAGGTTCCCTTTCTGTACCTGAAAAGGGGAAAGGCGATTCACACCTACTGTGCACAGTTGTCCTGGGGGTCAAATGAAAGAGCGTCTGTGAAATGCCTTTGTGAAATGTAAGGAGCTACTCAGATGTGGTTGTCACCATTATCTATCTCCATGCCTTCCTCGGTTTCATAAAAGTTCCATCTTTAAATTCATTCATGGGTCAGATTGATGGTAATATAATCCTAGTAATATAGCAATAACATGCCCATTAGCAGGAATTTGCTTTTCTAACTCTACTTCAGAAAACTGAGCTATATGGGAAAATCTCTGAGGTCAGCCAGCTGATAGCATGGGGCTCTGATGGGAGGACATGCAAGTTCAGGATGATTGGAGGGAAGGAAAATGAGGGTGAGGAGACAGAAGTGAGGAAGGTCTTATAGCAGGAATCTATTAGCTACAAGTAGTAGTGTTCATTCAACTAACAGTGACTTAAGTTAATGAGCTCATGTTTTCTTATATAACAGACTTAGAGGAAGGTGGTTTACTTGTGTGTTTGCCTATTTTAAATATATCTTTATTGATTTCAGAGAGGAAAGGAAAAGAGAGAGAGATAGAAATATCAATGACAAGAGGGAATTATTAATTGGCTGCATGATCAGAATGGAGCCCTCAACCCAGGCATGTGCCCTGACTGGAAATTGAACCATGACCTACTGGTTCATAGGTCGATGCTCAACACTGAGCCACCGTGGACAGGCCAGTTTACTTGTTTTGACAATGTTACTCAAGGACTAAAATGTCACCGAAACTGGTTTGGCTCAGTGGATAGAGCGTCGGCCTGTGGACTCAAGGGTCCCAGGTTCGATTCCGGTCAAGGGCATGTAACTTGGTTGCAGGCACATTCCCGGTAGGGGGTGTACAAGAGGCAGCTGATCGATGTTTCTCTCTCATTGATGTTTCTAACTCTCTATCCCTCTCTCTTCCTCTCTGTAAAAAATCAATAAAATATAAAAAAAAGAAAAGAACTAAAATGTCTATTTCTCTGCTCATAGTTTCTACTCCCCATGCATGCTGCCTCATGTGGGCACACAGCTGCATCTGCTCTATTATTGTGTTCAAAGTGGGGTGGGGGGGAAGGGAAAAAGAATGGTACCAACCCGATCTTTTGTTCAGAAAGAGAGGAAAAAGGTTTCCCAGAATCCCCAGGCAGACCTTCTAATATTTCTCAAAGACTAGAGTATGTCAGATGGCTATTCCTGGCTGCAATGGACACTGGGAAAATGAATATGTAATTAGGCATGTGAGTTGTATGAACAAGGACTATGGAATGAAAGACCGTAGCAGTGCCTGTCACAGTGTAGTCCTCAAGGCTGGTGGAGAGGGGGCCATTCCTGATTAAAGGTGTGGGACTCTGTAATATCATAAGCATGATGCCATTTCCAGTGAGCTTAGAACCTTAAGTTATGTATCTTCAGGCTGAGAGGCAAAGAGCATAGTAGAATAGATGGAGATTTAGAGAATTTTTAATTAGTTAAAGGAATAGAGTGAGAAATTTGCTTCAAGGAACAGTTTCCTTGTAAACTGTTTATCCTGTAATTGATTAAAAAAATAACACATGTAATTTTCAAGGGCTACATCCTTAAGTGAAAATATAGCATTGTTCCTAATCCAAGTTTTTAACCAGTAAAATGAATGTCATCTACCCAGGATAGCCATCATAGAGTTCAGAGGCTGTTGTGTCATTCAAGATTATAACTGAAAAAGAAATGTGGCTCAAGAAACTGTCACACTAAACAGGTGATTTAAACACCATGAGCTTATAGGGATACAAAGAGATTCCATTAGGTATAACCTATTTGATGAAATTAAACATAATATAGAAAGTAGTTCCTCAGAAACTTTAAAACCTCCTGGCCTCGCACATAAAACGGGCCTGGCAAACTTCAGCACATCTAGTATTGGAGGAGAATTGGGATTTGCTCCATTTTTAATACTGCTGGTTTCTTGTGATGATTTCTATCCCATTTGTTAATCATAACTATCTTTATAGAATTTGGAATTAGCATAGCATAGGAACACTATACTCTAAGACTCAACTGCACAATTTTAAAAACTTTTACTTCAGTCAAGAACAGGATTTGGCTTTAGCACCACCCAGTGACAAATCTAAAAACTGCATGTTAAGAGATGGGCTGGCACCATAGACATAAGAAGACTTTGTCTGATGCACAGGTCATTGGCTATGTGCAGCTAGTGTGTGCTTGAAACGTGATTAATCCTAGTTCAGATTTGCTGACAGCGTAATACACACTGATGTCACTGATAATTTTTATATCAAATGCATGTGAAAATATTATTTAATTATATTTGGTTAGAGAATTATATTATTAAAATTAATTTCACCTGTATATGTTTGTCATTTTTAATGTGGCAATTAGAATATTAAAATTTGTGAGTGAACTTTGATTTATATTGCTATGAGACAATGCTAACTTGAAAGCTTAATTAGGTATTTTTGTCTGGGTAGGGCATTTGGTAAAAGTATGGAGGTAAAGAAGCTGGTGCAAATTTTGAATCTATCTAAAAGAACACATTGGATCATGGGTAGAGGATACAGGGATAACTATATCCAGGTTTCCTTTGTATGCATACCACTGATCACAGGAAATTAATACTTTTAGAAGATTTATTTACCATTAAATTGCCTGTAATAAGAACTCACTAGGTGGCAGACATTGTTTTAAAAACTCTACATGCATTTGTTCACTTAATCCCCACAAAAATTCTGTTAGAAAGTACTGTTATTTTCCTAATTTTACACACAACAGGTCCAGAGAGCTCAATGCCCTGTCCAAGGTCCCATGGCTAGAAGAGATAGAGTCAGAATTTGAAGACATGCTGGCTCTGTCTGTCTGTCTAACTGCTCTGCTCTCTGCTTACTGAAGAGAGAATGTGGCCAAAAATAGCCACCCTGGCCATAGGAAAACCACTTTAAGAACATTTACCCCAATGTTAGGAAGTAGTCACAAATTGTTAACAAAATTTTTGTTGCATTCTTAAAAAATTATATATATATATATACTAGTATATATCAGAGAGGAAGGAAGAGGGAAAGATAGAAACATCAATGATGAGGAAAAATCATTGATTGGCTGCCTCCTACACACTCCCCCCTGGGAATGCAGTCTGCAACCCGGGCATGTGCCCTGACTGGGAATTGAACCATGACCTCCCGTTCATAAGTCGATGCTCAACCACTAAGCCACCACCATGGCTGGACTATTGCATTCTTATCAATAAAATTCAAATAGGTTTAGTTAGTAATATAGTCATTGTAAAATACTATGTTTCAAAATGTCCATTGGTTATTTAGCATCCAGTGCAATTAGGAGACACCATGAAGATCCTAAGGTGAGTAAGGCACATGATTTGCCTTCTGGGCACTCAGAGTTGGATAAATTGGATCAATAAACAAATAATATCGCTGAAGTATGCAGAAGGAAGGCCCCAAGGGCATATGGCATTTAAGCAGAATTTAAGTGGAAAAGTAGGATTTTTCAGGCAGAAAAGAGAAGGAATCCAGAAGTCCTCTGCAGAGGGGACCCTAGGCAAAGTGACATAATCATGAAACAGCTGTGAGGATTGAATAATGGATATTATTACTATAATAATAATAATAATAATAGTGTCAATAATAATAATGACACATGCAGCAAACTAGAAACAATTCAATATTGAGTTTCAAGTTGTGGGGAGAGGTAGAGGCACTAATCTATTGGGGTGGTCACAAAGGTCTCTTACCCAGAATGAACTCGGAAATGTGCCAGCCTGCCACCCTGAGGGAGAGAAAATGATCTGGACGGGAGATGACAGTTCTGAGCTTGGTTTGACCTCCTTTTTTTGCTTTAGTATTGTGATTTTGTGGGATGAGATGAATGACTGAGAGAAAGACATCTATGAAAGAACAGTCACAGAAATAGTTCAAGAACATGTGTCTCCAAACTTTGAGTGCTCTGCAGGCCACATGAAGATCAAATGAATTCATGATATGACACCGCTTTGAAAACAGCCCAGTGCCGTGTGGATGTCAGTTTTACCATTATCGTCACCTTGTAGCCGAATCAAACAGGTCGTTTAAAGGTCTGGAGCACAACTATTTTTAAAATGAAACTTTTGGATAGCCTTATTTATTAGTTGGTACTTTAGTAAACATTTAAAGATGGTGAATTGGTTGTATTATTACAAGGGTGCATTGATTTTGATGAACATGAACAGGAAAAGTAGTCAAATGATTAAAATGCATATATTTGTTCCCAGACTGAGACTAATTGAAAAATAATCAAGTTTGGTCTGTTGTTTATTACTTTTTAAAAGGACCTTAATAAGTGTTACAAATATCACTTAACAATGTCCTATGTGGGACTCCCCAGTCATTTTAATCTCAACTTTCTCTCAAAGTGAATTATAGGCAAATTAATTTCTCTTGCTGGGCTGGTGTTGCTCAGTGGTTGAGCATTGACTTCTGAACCAGGAGATCATGGTTCGATTCCAGGTCAGGGCACATGCTCGGGTTGTGGGCTCAATCCCCAGTTGGGGGTGTGTAGGAGGCAGCCTATCAATAATTCTCATCACTGATGTTTCTATCTCTCTCTCCTCTCCCTTCCTCTCTAAATATATTTAAAAAATGGGGGTGGGGAGGCAATGAGGGAATAAGGACACATATGTAATACCTTAATCAATAAAGAAAAAAAATAATAAAAAAATTAACCTCCCTAAAGAAAGGCCCCTAATTTAGACAGCAACTCAGAGACAGGTCCCCAATTCTGTCTTCCAATTCTGTTGGTGCAATGTGTGTTGCTGGGTAGATCACTCACCCAGTGAGTTTTAATTGCATATCTTTGAGCGGGAAGAACCAGATCGTGAGAGTCTTAGAGCTTGGGGCATGGAAATTGGTGTTTTTAGCAAATGCACTGGATGGTTGTAATGCATTCTAAAGCTTAAGAGGCTCAGGATCAGATTCTGGCTTATAGATAGTGTGATGAAGGGTCAGTCGCTGTTCTATGGAATTCTCACTGACTACTTTTTCTAAAAATCAAGAGCTGAGAGCTGTTGCTAATATACCTTCTGCCTTAGCAAACACTAAGACTCAGCCAGCATGAAATTTGAAGCACAGCTTGGTCAGGTCTGTTTATTCAGGCTGATTTCATCTTAGCTCAGCACTCTGGGGAATTACAGCCTGACCATTTCCCTGATGACTTGCTCCATGACCATCCTGACAAATCCTGGCATCATTCACACTCCTGACACAAAGAAAAGGAAAAAAAAAAAAATGCGCTGAGAGTAGAACTTACTATTAACTATAAAAGTTCTCATCACAAGAAAAAAAAAACCTCTAAGTGTGGTGATGGATGTTAATTAGGCATATCTTGGTGATAATTTTACAAGACATCCATGCATTGAACTATTAGATTATATATCTGAAATTTTAAAAAGTTATGTCAATTATCCTATCTAATAAAGAGGGAATATGCTAATTGACCCTCACACCCTCACTAAGATGGTGGCACACAGTGGCCTCAGGACCCCAGCTGCCCAGCGCTGGCCCGAGGTGCAGGCAAACCTCGGATGTCGGCTGACTAGCCACCGAGGGCCAGCCCGAGGGACAACCAAATGACTGAACAAGCAGGCTGCGTGGAGCGACCAGGCTGGCAGGGGGGTTAGTGAGAGACGACCAAATGACTGAACAAACAGGCAGTTAGGAGTTTCCAGGCCGGCAGGGAGGGGACAGTTGGGGGCGACCTGGCTGGCAGTGGGGGGCAGCTGGGCGTGACCAGACTGGTGGGGGGGCATTTAGGGGCGATCATGGCAGCACACAGAGGCATTGAGGGCGATCAGCCTGGCAGGGGGGGTAGTTAAGGGTGACCAGGCAGGTGGGCAGGTGGGCAATTAGGAGCCAGTGGCCCAGGATTATGAGATGGATGTCTGACTGCTGGTCTAGACCAGAAGTCGGACATCCCCCAAGGGGTCCCAGATTGGAGGGGGTTCACGCTGGGCTGAGCCCCCCCACCCCATGCATGCCTTTTATGCACCGGGCCTCTAGTATCTCAATAAAAAAAAGAAGAAGAAGAAGAAGAAAAGTCTTTCTGTTCTGCCATGGAGAAATTCTTGTCATTTATCACAATTTTTGAAAGAAAAAATAACAATTTTAATACACAATTTATAACTAATAACTAATCTAAGCTTTCAGATTGACCAGTAAGTAGATGGATCCATTATTCATGCCTTATATTTTTAATATAAGATAAAATAAATTAAGTTTCATATTATAATATAATTGCTATTATATAATTTATTATTTATTGGGATGATTGAGGAGTATGGTTATAGTTTTATTTGCATATTTATCTCAAGGAACTATCCTATCTAATAAAAGAGTAATATGCAAATTGACAGTACCTTCACTACACCCACGGCCATGCCCACCAGCCAATCAGGAGTGAATATGCAAATTAATCCAACCAAGATGGCTGCAGCCATGGAGAGAGCAGGAGGCTTGGGTTTCCCCAGCAATGGAGGAAGCCAGGCTTTCTGCCTGCCCTGGCCTGCCTTGGCCTCCACTTAACGCTACAAAGTTTCAATTATAGAAGATAAATAAATCCCAACAAAAATGGCTACAGCCATGGAGCTAGCAGGAGGCTTGGTTCTGCTGAAGGCTACAAAGTTTCAATTACAGAAGATAAATAAATCCCAGATACCAGGGCCTCTGCTTGGGTCGCCAGGGGTTGTGGCCAGCCTGCAAACCACCATAGGCCCCTCACCCAGGTCACCACACACCCCAAGGGAATGCCCACCCTGATCCGGGACACCCTTCAGGACAAACCAGCCGGCCCCCACCCATCCACCAGACCTCTATCCTATCTAATCCTATCTAATAAAAGAATAATATGCAAAATGACCATCACTCCAACACACAAGATGGCTGCCCCCATGTGGTCAAAGATGACTGCCCCCATGTGGACACAAGATGGCCGACACAAGATGGCCAGCAGGGGAGGGCAGTTGGGAGAGACCAGGTCTGCAAGGGAGGGCAGTTGTGGGCAATCAGGCCAGCAAGGGAGGGTAGTTGGGAGGGACCAGGCCTGCAAGGATGGGCAGGTGAGGGCAATCAAGCCTGCAGGGGAGGGCAGTTAGGGGTGACCAGGCCAGCAGAGGAGGGCAGTTGGGGGTGACTGGGCCTGCAGGAAAGAGCTGTTTGGGGGGGACCAGGCCTGCAGGGGAGGGCAGTTAGGGGTGATCAGGCCTGCAGGGGAGGGTAGTTAGGGGCAAACAGACTGGCAGGGGAGCAGTTAGGCATCAATCAGGCTGGCAGGGGAGTGGTTAGGGGGTGATCAGGCTGGCAGAAGCAGTTAGGGGCAATCAGGAGGGCAGGCAGGTGAGCAGTTGGGAGCCAGCAGTCCTGGATTGTGAGAGGGATGTCCGACTGCCCGTTTAGGCCCGATTCTATCAGGATCAGGCCTAAACGGGCAGTTGGACATCCCTCAAGGCGTCCCAGATTGGAAAGGGTGCAGGCTGGGCTGAGGGACACCCCCCCCCATGCGCGAATTTCGTGCACCGGGCCTCTAGTAGTTTATATGAGGTATGTGTTTGTTTTGAATGACTGTCACCATCCTCCAATGCACACCCCAATAGCTAACTGGTTTGACTGCTCTATACTTGGAGAAAGGAACATTAAGGAGAATATGGGTACAAGAGCCATATTTGAGACAAGGAAATACTGGACAAGGCTACTTCTTGAATAAAATGATGGGTATAAAGTTATAGCATAGTTTATATTTTGCCTTAATTTTCTTTCCCATCAAATAAAATATTCTTTAACGAAATGAAATATAGAAGCAGTACACTTTTTTAAAAAATGTCAACTTAATCCAAATTTAAGTTAAGTGGGCTGGGATTTTATCACCCAGTTCTGATCACATTAATTTCATGCCTAAGAATGAGACAACTGATATATGGGATTGTCAGATCACTTTCAATAAGGAAGTGATTTATCCAGAAGAACTGTTAAATATAGATTCCTTCACTATGGATGTACAGTACCTACAAAATATTAGAATGCTCAGGATTTCTTTGGGTCTCCATAGTTGATAATGCATACTAATTTTTGGAAAATAATGGTTACAGTTAGTCCTGCATTATGTGCAAAATGTAATGGGATTTTTACCTTTTAGTTTAATTATTCCAGCTTTCAAAGCTGTTTAGTAGGAAAATGAATTACCTTATTAAAGGTAAAACTCACATTTTGCAATTTATAATTGATTCCTGAAAGAGACAACATTGGAGAAAAGAAGTGATGGCATTTCAGAGAAAGACATCATAGACCAAGTTTTGGAGGAAGGAAGGAGTATTGTGGACTCGGGAATATTTAAGAGGTGGTCTTAGTTAAACAGACGATCTGAGAAAAAACAGTTGTAAATTTTGAGGAAAAAAAATCTTCCCACTCACACTGGAGATCCTGGTATATGTATATTCTTACAAAAAATACTGACAATGGCAAAAATGTATTTGATAATTTTTGTGATAATTATGCAGTTTTAATTCATTTAGGTAAGATCTAAACTATTTTGTGTCTGGTTTACTAATTTTTTAATAAAAGAAGAGAACTCCCCCTCACTCTAATTTGTCATTCTAGACCAGGCCGTTAATTAGGAGAACATGCTAATTTCCAGTTTTCTATTTCCATTTTGAGCATGTACGTGACCCTGAAATAGAGATGACTGTGCCCTGTTTTCAGCTTCATTTTGATAGTAAAGGGATTTGGGCTACTCAGATGTTATAATTTTCACAAATAAAATGTCTCCTTTATGTTCTCATAATTTTAAACATTAGTCTGGGGAATCCAGGGATAATTGGGTAGATAACAAATTTCAGCAAGCCATCTGCCTTAGGCTACAGTGTGTGTATGTGACATTATACAGATAGATTTACATAAATAAGGGTATTGGTATAGGTAGATATATAATTCCTCTTTCTCATCTATCTGTATATCTATTCTAGAGAGACAGAGGAACAGAGACAGAGAGACAGTTATTTTTAAATTTTCAGCAAGGGAAAATTTGAACCTAACATAAGAAAGGAGGCACATGTCAAATGCTAAGCAATATTTAAGCTTATTTAATCTACATGTTTATAGACAATAGGTCGACATGCTATTGTATATAGACTGCCTCATCTAGAAAACACATTCGTGCATTTCTGAAATGTGGAATTTAAAGATCACAGCACTTAATTGAAGCAGAGTTGAAGGTCGTTGCCATCCAGGACTGGAAAGATTGCTGGAGGCCTTCGAGAGGACCAAAACCATCCTGCTCATTTCAGCAAACTGTGTCCCCCCACCCCCCTTTGTTTCCTAAATGGGCAATTTAGTGGGAATTAGCATATAAAGTTCATGAATGATGAGATGGTGGATGTGATGTTGACTGTTTTCACTCAAATAAAACTAAAGAGACAGTTAAATGTAAGGGTATAGTACTATTTTCTTTTCCAAATGTGATTTATAAACCTTTTTTCTGACATGTGCAAAGTCATTCAAAGTTATTTGTTAGAAGATTTTTTAAACTGTAAGTTGTGCTAAAGTTAGGACAATGTGTGTGTGTGTGTGTATGTGTGTGTGTGTGTGAGAGAGAGAGAGAGAGAGAGAGAGAGAGAGAGAGAGAGAGAGAGAGAACGCTAAAATGAGAGGGATCTAAGAATATATTCTATAGTTAGTCCACTGATAATGGATTTCAGGCAGTAAGGCAATTGTCAAACTAAATATTTCTCATGTTTAAATATTGTCACTGATGCAGCCAAAGTCCCATGATTAACTATAGAATGCTAAGATCCTGGGAAAGCAAGAGAATATGAGGTTGTGTGGCAAGAATGAAAGAAGGCAAAAATACATTAAATTATAAGAATTTCAGGAGTTGGAGATAGAGGTCTTACCTAAGTTTTATGCTATTATTCCTTCTGTCTTTCTTGCTTGGATCTGTAGTAAGAAAACTTTGAACACAAGCGTTAAAAAGATGTGAAAAAAATATCATGGTCCACACTGAGAATGATTTAAAAGGTATGACAGTGTCACTGTCATGATATAATTTGAACTCTGCACAGTCAACAGTTTTAATCTGGGTTCCATGATTTTAACAGGTTTTCATTAGACAAGATCTCAAGTGAAATTTTAAGCCTAAATAATCAGCTCAGATGAAGACATATAAGTCTTTTACATAGGATTTGTTATAAGAATTTGAGTTTGAAATAAAAGAAACATTAATATACTCTTCATTTTCTAGATTTATTTTCTAAACATTAAACCAGGATTTACAAATATTGTAAATTTATAAATCTCAGATAAATCAATCAATTATACTTGCATATACTTTTTTAATAACCAAAAAGTATTGATTAGATTTCATATCCAATCCATATGTTTTGTCAAATGTAATCCTTCTGGAGCAAAAATCTTTGTTAATGTGGTGTGTGTGTGTGTGTGTGTGTGTGTGTGTGTGTGTAGTGAATACTTAATGTGGAGTTCATTGCCTTTTACATGTTGAAACTGCACATTACACTACAAGTTTGCAGGATCATGGGAGTTTGGCAAAAAATGAGTAAATCATATCCCAGTTCATAGCCCCTTTGTGCACTGAGCTGGTTGCCTTTCGCCTTTAAATTCTGGCAGCTTCTTGAACATGTATAGGAGCTCAGGTCAGATTAGCAACAGGTGAGTCTTGATGATCCTGGAGGACTTGTTCCTGGAGAACTAGCTGCAAGGCAGCCTCCTGGTTAAATTGATTTCTGCAGGCGCTACTCTGCCTTTGAGCCACGGAAGGGGTGTTGGCCTTCATCACTCCTCCATGGTAGAAGGTCCTTTTTGCTGTTCGGGTTGAATATCTTAAACCACGGGACTTAGAGGGCATACCAAGAACTGTGTCTGTGTCCAGGCTGCCCAGCAGAAGTAATTCCATGAAGGAGCCGACTCTCCAGCAAGGCGAACCACTTTCAGGAGGTATGTGTGTCTCTCTTTTAAAATAACTAAGTAACTAAGGCTTGGGGAGGTTTTTTAAGATGAAGTTGCTGGATGTCAAGCTAATGAATGGTAGATTTCAGAAACGAACAACCAGGTCTTTTGACTCCCAGACCAGTTCTTTCACCCATTCATACCTAAAGTTAAGGTGATAAAAGTTAAGTGAAATTGTGCCCCGATAGTTTCCGATGGTCTCATAGAAGCATATGTTTCCAAGATAAACACAAAGACATAAACCGCTTTAGAAACGTTGGTGGCGTCGTGATTGATGCTTAAGAACAGTTTAGTTGGTTATATTTGCTGTTGTAGTTGCTGTAGCTCTTTGGTTTGCTTCCTTTGTGTTGGTGTTTATGAAAGAATCCAATATTTGGGACATTGTATATGAACTTGAATTTCTGATTATCTCAAATTGTACCAAGTTGTAAATTTTACTGTTTGTGTTTCTGGATACTTTTTTTTCACAAAATTTTTGAGGAAAAAGCCTGTTTTGTGAATATTCATTGGAGAGAGAGAGAGCAAGAGAACAAGAGAGAAAAGTTGAGAAACAGGCTAACATATCACTTGGGAGATAAATCAGCTTTTTAAAGTAATAGTTACATTGATCAACTCTGAAATCAAAGTGTCTTTGCATACATTATAATGTTCAATGTCAAAATAACTATTTTCGTCGTTGTGAGAAGATTTCTGGAAATGAAATGGCTCCATTACTTTGTATGTATGTTTGTAGAATCCCTCTTTGTCCTCAAAGATATGAGTCTTTCTATTTCATCTGAAGTATTTCTTACTCTATAAAAAATTTATATCTCATATACTTGTCAAACAAATATAATTCTGAAATGTCTATGAAGAGAAAATGGATTTTATTCGAGTTTTTTGGCCAGTGATTTGATTTTTTAGAGTATATTATTGATGTTATCACATAGTTCCATTAGTTGTGAATCATTATCAATGCTTCTATAATATTTTAACTTTGGAATGATATATGGCGATGATATTGTAATAAAGAAGATTATAATATCCTGTGGCCTTATAAGTGAGCCAGTCCCCAATGGGCACAGTGATTTTATTGCTCGAGCAGCAAAGAAAATGGATTGCAGGACACACCTGCGCATCATTGTGTGAGGTAGAGCTGTCTCTACTTTCCTAGCACACCCACCATTCAAGTCTGCCATTGCTCATCGGCACCGTTGTTTTTCTGAGAAGCTAACTCCCAACACCTGGATTTGGTGCCCATAGGCTGTGCCTTCAAATGGTTGTAACAAGAGACTAAGAAGTGGAAAAATATAGAGTCCATCCAGGGGCTTATCAATTTACATCTCGCCCAGTTGTCTTTCTGTTTACTAGTTACCCCCGATGAATCAGTTAAATGTATCAGGGTATCCCACTGCTGATCATGACCTTGCCTATTTATCCACAAATCCATTGGTTTATTTGGTTGCTTATTTAAATGATGTAGTTATTTATATATCTGGTTCAATAGAAATGTCAGATAAATTATGAGAAAAAAATGTAAGTTATAATAAAACATAACCTGAAAAAGGGGGACAAGAGAATATTCGAAAGGGAAGTAACACTAACAGAAAAGTGTGTACAGCCTAGCCCCGTGGTCAGCACACTGCGGCTCACGAGCCACATGCGGCTCTTTGGCCCCTTGAGTGTGGCTCTTCCACAAAATACCACGGCCTGGGCGAGTCTATTTTGAAGAAGTGGCGTTAGAAGAAGTTTAAGTTTAAAAAATTTGGCTCTCAAAAGAAATTTCAATCGTCGTACTGTTGATATTTGGCTCTGTTGACTAATGAGTTTGCCGACCACGGGTCTAGCCAGTTTGCTCAGCGGTTCGGCCTGTGGACTGAAGGGTTGTAGTTTCAATTCCTGTCAAGGACACATATCTCAGATGCAGACTCGACCCCTGGCCCCAGTAGGGAGCATGCAAGAGGCAATCAATTGATGTGTCTCTCTCACATAGATGTTTCTCTCTCTGTGTCTCTCCTCCTCCGTTCCCCTCTCTCTAAAAATCAGTAGAAAATATCCTTGGGTACGGATTAACCAACCCGCCCCCCCCACCCCCCCCAAAAAAAAAGGACAGTGACAGTGTGTGCAGCACAGTGCGAGTCCTTGAGCTGTTCTAAGGGCAGAGGTGTACATTTTGCTCCGGTATATGTGCTAGCCAAAGACAAAGGCATAGCCCAATAGGAAAAAAAAAAATAGTAGTAATTCCTTGGGGATAACACAAGGTATTCCTAAAATTTAATCCAAGGAATATTCTTTGATATTAACTTCATGTCGTCCTCCTGTCGTCCAGTGGTCGGCAAACTGCGGCTCGCGAGCCACATGTGGCTTGCGAGCTGCGGTTTGCCGCTCTGTTGACTAATGAGTTTGCCGACCACTGGCCTATACCTTCAACTGCAGAGTTGAAAATTGTTTCTACTGATGTGAATTCCTGGTGAATTTTTTCTGCAAAATCTCACTTTCCTGCTAAACTTTTAAATCGGTAAATCTCGGTAGTCCCCTTCCCTCTCAAGTTTTGAAGCCAGGATTTTCTGAAAGGTTGTGGTAATTCAAGAATTATTTGCTGAGATGCTTCCGTGTGCCTCATTATAGTAGGCCCTGGAGACATAAAGGCTGTGATTGCTGCGCCAGAAGAGTTTTTATGTGTCCGTACAGTTTCCTTCCTGCTGTGGCTCGGCAAAGTAGTCACCAAAGGAGAAAAGTCATGGAGCATCACGCCGGCGAGTTTTCATGGTCCAGACCTGGCTTCCGCCACTTCCACCAGCGTCCACAGTCGCCATTTATTCACAAGGCCTCACCTGACTGCAAGGGTCCCTGAGATGTGTTGTCTTGTCTTGATGTGTGCCCAGGAGGAAGAACAGAGATGATTGGTCCAGAGCTTGCCAATCTCTGCCGCACTTGGCATATGCCATCTGCATTTGAACTGTCCTGCCTATGATCATGCTTTTCTCTTATAAGCCTCACTCTGCTTTAAATTGGGGCTTAGGGTGATAAGAAGATTCCCCCTCCCCACTTCTAGGCTTTTGTACCTGCTCTTCTTCTGCTTTGAATCATTTTCCTGGGTAACCTTAGGTCTCTACTCAATTGGCACCTCTTCACAGAGGCGTGTTCTTAAAATTCCAAGTTGAGCAAACTCCTCACCCATTAAGACACATACTAACACACACCCTAATTTTTCTTCATTCTAAATGTATATGTAAAGCTTAAAGAACATGGCAAGCTCAATAAAGGCTAGTTTCTTCCATTAGCTTATAAGGGTAAGCTGACATTTATGCTAAAAATATGTTTTAGGTTAAGTAAAAACATCTTCTTACAAGGAGCTTTTCATAAAATAGGCTCCTGTTGAATTCTTATTGTTTTTCAGAATGACTTTTCAAATGAATTTATTTGTTAGAAATTCTAGTTCCTAAATCCCGGGCTGACCAGCAGACCCCAAGGGACGGATGAATGATTACTCTGACACACGTTTCTGTGAAAGAGAGGGCTGAGGGACTGCCTGGCTAAAGGAACCAGACAGCCCCGTTCACCTGCCTCCTTAGGCTTTTATTGTAACAACAGCTTGAACTAAAATTAACGATTAGATACTATCAGTAGGGTAAGCATCCTTGAGAAGACACATGCGTCTGCAGTGTCCTTTAAGCAAGGACATCTGAAGACAGCATAAAGATTCCAGTAAATACCCGGGGCTCAGATTTGTTTGGAAAAGTCAAGGCAGAGTAAATAAATATGATGCATTAGCTGATTTCTCTCCTACCAAATTCCCATTCTGGAAGAAATCTCTGCTGCTATTCAATCTTTATTTCATCAAGTAAGGAATACAGTCAAGTTAATGCTACGCACCTCTTACAAATAAGCTGGCAGAAGCCCAGGGAGGTAATGACTTTCCCAGTGTTACAAACCAAACCTGTAAGTTCATCAGAATGAATATACTTCAAAAGTTCTCTGTTAAGAGCATTACCTACGTAAATAAAATTAAAAATATCTTTCAGCCCTAGCCGGTTTGGCTCAGTGGATAGAGCGTTGGCCTGCGGACTAAAGGGTCCCAGGTTTGATTCTGGCCAAAGGCACATGCCTGGGTTGTGGGCTTGATCCCACCCCCACCCCCCCAGTAGGGGATGTGCAGGAGGCAGCCAATCAATGATTCTCTCTCATCATTGATGTTTCTATCTCTTTAGCTCTCTCCCTTCCTCTCTGAAATCAATAAAAATATATCTAAAAATATCTTTTAAAAACAAAACAAAAACATTTCCATGTATTTTATACCCTCTAATATTTCACATAGGATTATGCAAAAGTTAAATTAAGTATTTGAAAAATAAACTGTAGTGATCCAAGAAATGGAAAGTCTCACTAAACCTATCGAAGTTCACTTTTTTTCCCAATTAGTCTGGAAGGCTGTGTCAAAATCTCAGTGTTTATACAGTTCAGCTTATTCTATGGACAGTTTGGGAATTCAAGCTCACAGTGACAAAAGTGGCTCATGTTCTGAGTACAGAAATCTAGTGACATCTTTAGAGGACAACCTCGAAATATTTACCCTCCACTCCTTTGCATCACCAAAAGCAATTCCCAAAGATGAAATTGTCTGCAGAAAAGGGTAATGCAGTTAAATGTATTAGGGATGCACAGAGAAATTAGAGTGCAATTGAAATGCTTAATAATATAATTCCCTAGCTATACCCTCCTGAAAAATGAAGATGTAAGATGCTAGTGAGCTACTAGTTAATAGGACTGTGGAATAATAGGATTAATGAAATGCCATAATATGATTTATTTTCATCCTGGATTTTAGTCATTGCAAATGTGCTACTGAATTACCTATGATTGCAGCAATAACGGTTTTTTAAAAAGTCATTGGAAAAAATCAACATGCCAAGGGCCTACCTTCTTAATCAACTGGAAAGGCATTGATTTAGTGCTGGAGGGAGAGTTGTTTTTTTATCTCTCTTCATAACCCCTCAGTGTCTGGCATTGTCTCCTTCTCTTTGTTCTGTTTATTCAACATGTACCTAGTTAACGCTTGTTGCCAAGCACAGTGCCAAGTGCTGATGATCAAAAGGAACCTAGACATGGTTCTTGGCCGTACAGAATTCATGCTCTAGCTCACAAACTTATAAGCAAACTAGAGGCCCGGTGCACGAAATTCGTGCACGGAGGGGGGGGTGTCCCTCAGCCCAGCCTGTACCCTCTCCAATCTGGGACCCCTCGAGGGATGTCCGACTGCCCATTTAGGCCCGATCCCACTGGGATCGGGCCTAAATGGGCAGTTGGTTATCCCTCTCAAAATCCAGGACTGTTGGCTCCCAACTGCTTGCCTGCCTGCCTTCCTGATTGCCCCTAACCGCTTCTGCCTGCCAGCCTGATCACCCCCTAACCACTCTGCTGCCAGCCTGATTGATGCCTAATTGCTCCCCTGCCAGCCTGTTTGCCCCCAACTTCCCTCCTCTGCCGGCCGGTCACCCCTAACTGCCCTCCCCTGCAGGGTTGATCGCCTCCAACTTCCCTCCCTTGCAGGCCGGGTGCCTCCCAACTGCCCTCCCCTGCTGGCCATCTTGTGGTGGCCATCTTGTGTCCACATGGGGGCAGGATCTTTGACCACATGGGGGCAGACATATTGTGTGTTGGATTGATGGTCAATCTGCATATTACTCTTTTATTAGATAGGTTAGAGGCCTGGTGCAGGAGTGGGGGCCAGCTGGTTTGCCCTGAAGGGTGTCCCGGATCAGGTGGGGGTTCCCTTGGGGCATGGGGCAGCCTGAGCAAGGGGCCTGTGGTGGTTTGCAGGCCGGCCACGCCCCCTGGCAACCCAAGCGGAGGCACTGGTATCTGGAATTTATTTTCCTTCTACAATTGAAACTTTGTAGCCTGGAGCGGAGCCAAGCCTCCTGCATGCTCCACCAGCAGCCATTTCTGTTTGAGTTAATTCACCTTCTATAATTAAAACTTTGTAGCCTTAAGCAGAGGCCTGAGCCCGGCCAGGGTGTGCGGAAAGCTTTGCTTTCTCCGTTATCGCGGGCAACCCTGGCCTGGTCTCTCCAGCTCCATGGCTGCCGCCATTCTGTTTGAATTTGTTTACCTTCTATAATTGAAACTTTGTAGCTTGAGTGGAGGCTTAGGCCTGTCAAGGGCAGGTGGAAAGCTTGTTTCCCTCTGTTGCCTAGGAAACCTTGCTCTCGGTGGCTGTAGCCATCTTGGTTCGGTTTATTTGCATACTCGCCCTGATTGGCTGGTGGGCGTGGCTTGGGCTGGTGGGCGTGGCTTGGTGTAGTGGAGGTATGGTCAATTTGCATATTTGTCTATTATTATATAGGATAATTACAATATTTGATGAGAACTCTAAGAGTATGAACATCTATTGTGAGCTATAGATGAGGAACTCCTATCTAGGAGCCTCTGACAGCTTCTTGGGGAAGACAGCTGTGGGGTGGATGCTGAAGGACATTATTCCATGCTTAAATTTAGCCAAATGCTCTTGATTTCTTTTCTTTTTATAAATTAAATTTAATGGGTGATTTTGTTCAACACGAAAATATAGGTTTCAGGTGTAGGTTTCTATGTTACAAAATCTGTATATTGTACCATGTGCCTACCACCCAATGTTTAATTTAATTTCTTAATTCATTCATACTTAGATTCCTTCTCACAGGATTTACATAAAATTCCTGAGCTAAAGTACTGATCAAACCCTGTGCCCCAATATTATTAATTCTTTTCTTGGATCCTGAGATCCCAACACTTTGGCTTTACATCTTTATTTTTAGTGTGTCTCCTAGCCTCTGTTTAGCTGGTCATTGGGTTTTTTGTTTTGTTTTTTTTTCTTCTTCTTTTCTCTGCTATCTGGAATGTGTATTCTCCTGGTATGAGTTAATTTGCCCACTACCAATATTCATGCTCATTGCATATTTCCTAATCCCTGATTCTCTGTGGCTGATTTATTGGTTTTATTTTACTCTTAAAATATATCTTATCAAAATAGCATTAGTTAAAATACAATCTTCCATGTTTTCTATAAGATTTCTTGGGTCTACACTTGCCTTTAATAGAGTTTCTTTATCATTTTGCCTCATCTAACTTGTCTTAACAGTCACATTCATCTCTCCTCTTTCCTCACACAATTTCTTCCAGGTTCAAGAAAATCCAAAGTTGGCAATGAAATGTAGTTGAAAAATAAATGGGCTGTTTCTCATGGTGGTGTGGGGTAATGGTTCTGATATCCCTATATATACATATGAAATTGAGTAATTGCATAAGTAGATGGTGGATAGAAGAGCAATGTTCTCACTTTTGAGTGGGAGGTTATAGATAAGCAAAGGGAGGAAGGTAGATAAATCCATATGATAATGGATCAGAGTCAGCTATATCAGTATGAACTTCTGTTCAACTTAATACAGGTAGAGGTAAGCACATATAGAAATATCTGTAAATATGGATATACACAGGTTAATATATAGGCACATAATCCTTTGCTTTGTGAGCTGAGACAGTCTAAAGTTAATGTTACATGTGTAGCAACAAGTACTCCTAGATTTTGGTTATTATATCATTTTTCAATAAAAGCAACCAGAGCTCTTTTAAGGAATGGTTAATTCTAAGACAGAGGCAGAACATATACAATGTGAGCCTGGATCATCTTATGCTAGAAAGTAAGCAAAATTAAAAACAAAATACCAAAGATGATGCCACAGAGACACAGAAGCCAACTGAATTATCTTCCAATGGCCAAACTGGAAATAATTTGAGCAACAAAATAATTTGCTATTTTTTGTTGTTGTGAATGGTCATCCAAGGAATTTTCCCATTGATTTTTAGAGAGAGTGAAAGGGAAGGAGAGAGACAGAGAGAAACATTGATGTGGATGTGGTATATATACATCCATTGGTTGTCTCCCACACGTGCCCTAATGGGATCAAGCCTGCACCGAGGTACCTCCCCTTTAACGGAATCAAACACATGACCCTTCAGGCTACAGGCCAATGCTCTATCCACTGAGCCAAACCAGCCAAGGACTTATAAAATACATATCCATAACTCCACGCTAAATTAAATAAGTGATTGAATAAGTTAATAAAAATTAGACACATCTTTATGCAGAAAATTTTCAAAAAATTTTTGTAGATTCTCTGTCCTCACAGAGATGGACCATAGCCCTCATTCCTTAAGTGTGGGCTGTACATGGTGGCTTCCTTCCACACAGCACGGTATGAAAAGGGTGGGAAAGAGTAAAATTACAATGAAGAAACCTAACAAACTCTACCTCAGCTAGGTGATCAAGGTTAGCACCAACAGAGATACATCACGTTGATACACCATGTGCCCTTTATATTATACTAGAGGCTCTATGCACGAAATTTGTGCAAGAGTAGGCCTTCCTTCCTCCAGCTGCTGGCACCAGCTTCCCTCTGGCACCTGGGACCCGGGCTTCCCTCACAGCCCTGGGTTTGTCTGGTAGGTCGTCCGGAAGGATGTCTGGAAGGACATCTGGTCTAATTAGCATATTATTCTTTTATTATCCTAGATGAGATAAAAAATTGCATTTTACCTCTGCGGTGCTCCTCCAAAGGAAACTATATGACCCCCTGTCTATTCAAGAAAAAAATATATATAACAAATCCCAGTTAAGAGACATTGTATAAAATACCTGTCTCCAACTTCTCAAAACAGAAAGGTACCAAAATAAAGGAAAATCTGAGGAACAGTCACCGCCAGGAGGAACTTTATAGACATGACAACAAAATCTAATTGGTGTCCTGTATGGAGCACTGGAATGGAAAGGACTTCACAGAAGAAGTAAAGATTTTATCAAGTGTTGACTTTAGTTAATAGATATGTATTATTCTTGAAACCAAGGAAGGTGTTAATAATAATAGGGTAAATTGTAAGGGGGAATATGGGAATTTTTATAACTACTATCTTTACAATTTTATATAACTATAAAGCTATTCTAACATGAAAAGAACTTTAAAAAGAAAAAAGAAAAATAGCCCTAGCCAGTTTGGATCATTAGAGAGAGTGTCGGCCTATGGACTGAAAGGTCCTGGGTTCCATTCTGGTCAGGGCATGTGCCCAGGTTGCAGGCTTGATCCCCAGCAGGGGGCATGCAGGAGGCAGCCAATCAAGGATTCTCTCTCATCATTGATATTTCTATCTCTCTCTCCCTCTCCCTTCCTCTCTGAATTCAATAAAAATATATTTAAAAAAATGAAAAAATAATACAATTGTTTCCAGATAGAAAAAAAAACATATAAATAATACAGTGGATAGAAAACAATGAGAGGAAAGTAAAGTTAAGGTGAATATCTAGAATGAGAGTTTGGCTGACATAATTGAGAAGTAATGCCTTTATTCTTTAGATACTTTGAGAAGTATTTGTCAAAGCAAAGTAGAGTTTTTAAGAAAACATTTTTCTAATTAGTCTTCAAATTTTTTAGTACTCAGTTAATAAATTAGGTAGAGCTAGAATTACACAAAATACAAATATGATTTTGTGATGAATTCTATTTTTTTTTATCTTGAGGGATAGAGAGATAAAAAACTAAAAACTCTTAAAATACATTCCTTACGTCTTATTGTCTGTGTTCTGAGCATCTCTCAATGTAGCTATTCAGCTTTTATTTTTGAAGTTTCTTTTGAATTGTGGAATTATTAAGTTTGTGTCCTCTTTCATGCCTGAAGCATACTCCCAGGCCTCCACACTGCCTGTAGCCCTCAGCCACCATTGTGAGGAGCTGAATAATTCACCATAAAAAAGAGAAGGCGCACACGAGGTCCTCCCACTGCTGAAATGTCCAGTAGATTCTTAGTAATGGCCAAGAAGCCTGAAAGCTCATTTAAACTAAAGAAAAGTCAATAGCTGTAGCTCGCTTCTGCTGCTCCATTTCCAGAAAGCAGCCCTGTGATGGCTGACTGTGAGGCACAGGCTTGGGGAAAATAGGCTGATTTTCCTGCAGTTCTTTCCATGAGTTTCCTCCCTGTATCACAAGGAAAAATTAATGAGGTGAAAACCTCCCCCCAGCCTGCCCCAGCTGTGTAAGGCAGCAGTGGGCTTTCTCCAAGGGGAACTTTTCACAAAACTAGGTGTTGGGCCCTAGCTGTTTTGGCTCAGTGGATAGAGCATTGGCCTGTGGACTGAAGTGTCGTGATTTGGATTCTGGTCAGGGGACATGCCTGGGTTGCAGGCTCCATCCCCAGTGGGGGGCATGCAGGAGGCAGCCGATCAATTACTCTCTCTCATCATTGATGTTTCTGTCTCTCTCCCTTCCTCTCTGAGATCTATAAAAATATATTTAAAACCAACAACAAAAAAAACTAGGGGTTGGGAGCAGGCCTGAACCAGACTTACCCTTCATTTCTTCCTCATCACGCAGTGGTTAAGTGGCTATTATGTGACTGCCATCACTATTTGTCTTGGATACTGGGGATTTAGGAATAATTAAGACTCAACCTTTGCTTTCAAAGAGGTGAAAGATATATGGAAAATGAGGCATTAAAGATTATGATGGACACCATAGGGTTTTGCAGCAAGGGCTACAAAAGCTGATGGCAAGGAGCCCATGATTCTGCTGAGGTTGGGAGAAAGGGTTTCACGGAGGACCTGATGTGCCTTTTACACTGAGCTTAAAATGACAAGTAACAGCTCAATGTCCTACAAGAGTAGAAAGGACACTCTTGGCTGAGGTAACAGAATCTACCAGAGCATAAAGTTGAGAGCTGATGTAAGGAATTGCATTGGGCAATTGCAAGTTGCAATTTCAAGATGCTAAGTGTGTGAATATAGGAAACCTGTATGGTGTGACATACTTGGGAGTAGGGTGTGGGAGGTCCTGGAAGGAGATAAACTTAGACTAGAGCCAGCCTATGGGTAGCATTCTGGGCCTTATTAGGAATGTTGGACATTAGCCCAGCCAGTATGGTTTAGTGGTTGAGCATTGACCTATGAACCAGGAGGTCATGGTTCATTCCCCGTCAAGGCACTTGTCCAGGTTGTAGGCTCGATCCCCGATAGGGGGCATGCAGGAGGCAGCGGAACAATGATTCTCTTATCATTAATCTCTCTCCCTCTCCCTTTCTGTCTGAAATCAATAAAAATATATTTTTTTAAAAAGAATGTTGAACATTAGGCAGTGAGGAGTAACAATGGTTTAAAGGAAGTAAGAGTGAGTGTCTAATCATTTTAAAAAACACAATGGTGTAATTATTTTACTTGTGAACACTTTTATTTGTTCTGCCACAAAGCTTAATGTTGCAGTATTTGTCTATAATGTTTAAGCGTCATTGCTGATGGGGGTGTTTTGCTAACTGTAAAGATTTTATAGCTGAGAACTGCCTCCTTGCTAATTACTGTGTGCTAAGACAAGGAAGACTGCCTTCAATTCTTCTTTACTTGCCCTGAAGTAAATGTTTGATAATATCGGTAAATCTTGCAGTTTGCCACCCAGTAGAAAATCTCTCTGCACCTTATTATTTATATATTCATGAAATATTTATTAAATCCTTACTTAGTCTGTGCCAGACCCTATGCGGGAACTATTTATGCAAAAATGAATCCGAAAAGTTCTTGTCCATAAGCAGGTTGCAGGCGGGAGGAGGGACCAGGTGAGTAAACGAATCAGCAGGGTGAAGAGTCACAGTTGTGCTGAGAGCAGTTTGTAGAAGGAATAATGGGAGGGTGGAGAAGGAAGAGGTCAGTTTTACTCGGTTGTATGTGCCAGAATTGGGTCAGCAAAAACCTTTAAGAGAAAGTGGCGGTTGAAATTAATCTTCAGTGCTAACCCCATGTTCATGAGGTAGATGGGGGAGGGCATTTCTGTAGGGTCTGTTGTATGTTAGCTCTTCAGGTGGGGAAGATTTAATGAGTTTAGGAACTCTAGAAGCACTGAGTACAATTGTACAGCTTATGTGTGGTACCATGCTGGAGGGTCAGTAGATGACTGCCCCTCCCTAACCCACGCCCCAGTGAGGCTGCGCAGTGTACAACCTATACAGCTTTCCATGGTAGACCCACCTATCGATATAGTATAAGTGTGTTACATAATTAGTTATATAATTAACTGTCTTGCTTTCCCTTGGTCATTACTATCCTAAGAGGGAATGAGAGATGACCAAATTAAAGGTTATTTCCCATGTCAAGATTTTAAGAGGAAAGCAGTGTCCATGGGGGCCAAAATAACTGTGGCATTTGCAATCAGAAGGGTAGCCATTTGGAGAGCCACCTGATTTTTATGCTCACTCCTTCAAACACTTGGAAAATATTATTTTCTTGCTAAATCTTGGACATGGTTTTGTTGTGTTTTGCTTTGTTACTTTCCCCCATTAAGGAGAACCTTACTATCTTATAGATAATTGTTTTTCTATGCAATATAGATTTTGTGGTAATAAAACAGAAGATTCTCTATTCTAAAAAGCACTATTTTCTGAGAAAGTGTGCTTTTAGGCACAAGAGAAACTGCCTTCATCCCCTGATTTATTATGTAGCTGCAAACAGGATGTAGTTATTCAGATTTTAGCTGGGATGGTTAAGCAAAGTGATATGTGCCAGATTGAGACACATCAAGAAGAGAACATCCTTGCAGATTTCAGAAGGTCAAGTCCTAGGTAGAAAGAGGACATAGACTCTCCACTGAGACAAGTGTTCCATCAACAATAACAAAAGACCAAATAAATAAACAATGAAAACAACCTAGGACCCTGAGTCTGCCACTGTTAATTTAAAATGTTTCAAAAATAAAAAGTTAACCAGATTACTGGATGAAAGAAACAAGACACGTCAAAAAGTAACAATAAAAGAAAAAAAGAAATCAAACTCCACTTACAAAAAAAGGAGAGTGCAAAGGTTTTTCTAAGAAATAATAATAGGATTTGTGTTGAAAGGTATGCGGATAAGTTGTCAGATTTATTCCAAAAGGCAAGGAACATCAAGGACATGTTTGGTTTAATGGGTTTGTTTTAGAATAACATTCCCAAAAGGGAAAGGTAAGGAAAGAAAATGTGAATGAAGATTATAATGAATTGCACAGGAAAATACCTCCAGTTTTGTATTCTTTGGGCTAAAATTTTTCACTGTTATTGTGACACTGGGGGAACATGTGTGACTGGCTTGGAGTCGGGAAAATGAGTCCCCAGTGGGGTGTACACACGTTTCATACACACCATAGTATAGGAAATTAAGTACAACATGCATTTACTAATATGTTTTATAGAAGCTGGTGAGAACTAATAGAATGACTTTTCAAATAGCACAGCCTCTTCTTCTTAGCATAAGTGAGCAGGTTTTGAGTGTCAAAGAAAGCCATATAAGTGCTCACGTTAGTCCACAGCAATGCTGCTGGCTTGTCTTGTGACATGTGTCAGTCACCTGTGGAATCACAGTCCTCGGAATACAAGGATTGGTTGGAATACTGTCGACTGGAATGTTCTACTCAGAGAGTGGCTATTTTTAACTTCAGAATGTAAGAAAAGTCAGTGGGATTCAGTCTTGGTGGCTGGATTTAATATTTTCATCAAGACCTAGAGGAGAGACTGTAAAATGAGCTCATTAGGTTTGCTTTAGACACTAGGGGTGTCAGGCAGCATCCTGAGAAATGGCTTGGCAATGCAAAGTTACTCTAGGGAGCCAGAGAAAGTTTAGTTAAGATAATTGCCTGGAAAAGAAAAAGAACCCAAATAGTCAAACTGAAGAATAATTGGCTCTAGAAAAATGGTCAAAATAAAGTATAGGACTCTCCTTCATTATATCTTGCCCATGGATCAGAGCTGAAGCAGTGGGTTTTATTTTTCTTTTAATTCATGCAACAGCCCTAGCCGGTTTGGCTCAGTGGATAGAGTGTCGACCTGCAGACCAAAGGGTCCCAGGTTCGATTCCGGTCAAGATCACATGCCTGGGTTGTGGGCTGGATCCCCAGTGGGGGACATGCAGGAGGCAACCAATCAATGATTCTCTCTCAGCATTGATGTTTCTATCTCTCTCTACCTCTCCCTTCCCTTCTGAAATCAATAAAAATATTAAAAAATAAATAAAATGTATGCAACTAATACTTTTCCAATAAGAAACAGGGCTGGGACACCCCTGGGAGTCAGGGCCCGGGTACAGTCGCTGTTGCTCCCTCAGAACCCCGAGCAGTGCCTGCTGCAGAGTGCTTTGTTGAGGGGTGTTGGGGTGTGGGGAAGAGCACCAGGAGGAATAAGACAAAGCCCTTCACTCTAGGGACAGATCCCACTCAGAGAGTGGGGCAAACACACGTACTAGGCGCTGGGGCCTAGTGGAAAACACGGGAATATCAGAGTGTCGGGTTGACAACTTAAGCTTGACCTGCAGGCTTTTCAGGTTCTAGCACATAAGAAATACAAACTTGTCTCTGTGTTTCAATCTTATTCTTTAACATAAAACTAATAAATTCTACTTTCAATAATGTTATAAAAACTCAGAAAGATGATAGATTGATGATACATAATGGATGGATGGATGAATGGTTGGATAACAAGTAATACTTTTCTTCTGGCTTTACTTCTGTAAAATACAGAATGTACCATATTTTTCCATGTATAAGACACCATTTTTTGTCTAAAATCATTAGACTGAAAATCGAGGGGCGCCTTATACACAGAAGTCAGCTGAGGAGGGAGCCACGTGGGTGCATAGCTGCCATACCTTGTCAAACAGGCTTCCTTCAATCACATGCTTTATTGTTACTGACATCAGCTGATGTCCTAATTGGAGGTGGAGGTGGAGAATGCACAGATGCAACAGGGATCTGAGCATTCTGAGCCCATAAAGCTGTCAAAAAATTAAAAGATAAATACCTGTAAGCGATTGTCTTACTCTGCAAAATTCAAACTGAATGTAATCAGCTATGCAAAAAAGCATGGAACTAGAGCTGAAGAGAGACAATTTGGACCTCCTCCCACTGAGTGTAAAATCAGACAGTAGAGGGAAAAGGAACAACAGCTCCTTAAAATGCCAAAAAAGAAGAAGGCCTTAAGAGGAAAACCAGCAAAATGTTTAAAATATTGACTTCTTAGTTTGGGGTTGGAAAAGTGGGGGGTGTCTTATACCTGGAAAAAATATGGTATGTAGTTGACTCTCAAATGAGGAGAGAAATATCTGAAGTATACCCTTCCTTTTGCTATTGGGCTGGAGATATTTATTTACTAAGTACCCAATTTGGACCAAACTCCTTTAATCTGGAAGGCAGGACCCTTCATGTGAAAAGTACTGAGAATATGTGTTTTTCTTTTACAGAAACCTAGTCTGTGAGAAAGCTCTTCAGGAATGAGAATTGAATAGCATAGCATTGACAGGAAAGATGATTTTTCATGATACAATGGTTTATAGATTTTTAAAGTGAGGTTTGTGGAAATTAAAAATGAAATAGCATGGCTGCACCACCTAGATTTTTAACCTTCCACAAGTGAGTAAAGATATGACCATAATTTTTACGTGCCATAATCAGAAATCCCCAGTGAAATGGTGATGAATAGTTCCTTAGCTGTGCTATCAGAATTTCACAAAGCTTTCATCTATGCGGCTGCAATATAGTTGTATTTGTATCTCAAGGAAGGTCCCAGAGTATTTGTAAGCCCTAGAACTAAGATCTTGTTTTACATCACCAAAAAAGTGTCTTTGAAAAATGTACCAAACGTGGTCAGTATTAAATAGATGCTTGGTTGTTGGAAAATTAGTGAAATCGAGGTTTTGAGCCCCACTTTGACCTGTACCCTGTACCTTGCGTTTGTTAGGAATCGGCAGTTAATGGTGTTGAAACTGGAGCTCTCAGCGTTGGTTCCATAGGTAGATGACAGCATTTTCCATGTGGGCGCCATGGCTGAGTTTCACATCATTTCTGCACTGTCTTCTCTAAGCTTCCTTTCATCTGAAAGATGAGGGTAAGGATCAAATGAATGCAGGGTTGCTTGAGGGCTACATACAGTTCTAATGTGTACACACTTAGCAAATTATGAAGCACATTAAATAAAAATAGAAATGTATGCCTTCTCTAGAGCGTGAACTTTAATGATATTTTTAGATAAAATAGATTGGTATGGTGTCAGTTAAGCCTCTAATAAAAATGTTGCGATACAGTGTGAAAGGAAAACTGAAAATAAAGGAAGGCAGCTTCCTTCCTGCTCACACAAATGCTCTGGCCCCTTTCCTGCCCGGCCCCTTTCTTCACCCTGACCTGACCCAGGTATAGTCATTGTAGATGATGCTATTGAGAAAAGGCATTCTTTTTAAGGAATCTTAGAAATGGTGGGGGGGAGGATAGAGGGAATTACACAACATATAGTTTTAAAATAACTCTTTGGTTTTACAAAGAATGTCCAGTAAAGTAAGGACATAGCCTGCAGCATGCATTGCCCCGCATACGCGGAGTTCAATGAATTTGTATTCTTTCACTGTGATTATAGTGAAATCAGCATGAACACACTAGTTTTTCCATCTACAGACAGAGTTAATAGGAGTGTGGGGCAGCACATTGTTCCCCTCCCCCACCACAAAAATAATGATAATGGGAAAGTGAGAGTGATTGACTGACAAAATTCTTAATCCCTTACTTTTTATCATCTTGCCTGCTTTTAAGTAGAAATTCAGCTAAATATTTCTTATCAATATAATTCATGAATGAAGGTAATTAAAGGCAGTGTTTTTACCCAGGCTTCTGACAATTGTCTGAGGAATTTGGAATTATTCTACAGAGATGTCAGCTTTCTATCAAGTTCTGTTACTCCACAGCCTCATTAAGAATCTGAGTTTTCTGTATTATTCCCTATATGACCTCTCCAGATACTGACTCTGCCTCACTATAAAGTAAGAAGCTCTTATCCAAACTTTTGTTTGTGCTCACCAAAGTTAGATAGTCTAATAAAATGGTGTCAATTGAATTTCTGTAAAGCCCTGATTTCTGTTTATTAAATGTGAACTTCCAGAGGACAGCATGGAAATCAGATCTCACCTTCAGATTTTTGTTTTTTTAACTGTTTTCAATACTTCATCCTCTGTAAATCTCACAATCTCTTCTGAAAATGGAGTGGGGTAGACCTACAGGATTTCTATTAGTGGTCCTTCACAGGAGGCTAGGGACAGGAAAAGAAAGGGCTAGACATTCCAATTCTTGGTGGAGAGTCAGACAATTTAATTTCCTGTATTCTCTGATTGAGAAATATATACTTGATGCATTTGTCATAAAAGCTGGGTTATGCTGCAGTAACAAATGGACCCAAATCCCTGCTTCTTACAGCAACAAAAGTTTGTCCTTTGTTTCATTGTGGTACATCTGTGGCTTTGCTGTATGTCATCTTCATTTCAGGATCCGCAGGTATGAAGCAACTTCTAGTTGGAATATTGCCAGTCATCATGCCAGAAAGAAAAGAGATCAGACTTTAACTCACAAGTGACACATCTTTCCACTTACACATCATTGAACAGAGCAAGTCCCAATGATAAGGGGCAGTAAAGTGGAATTCTCCCCTGAGAAGTTGCAGTGAATATTGTTGAAAATCTACTACCAACTGCTAACCTATAAAGGGCATTAGCATATGAATTCTGATTCTCATGATGAACCTAGACTACAAGGTGTTTTTATTTACTTATTTTATTTTTAAAATATATTTTTATTGATTTCAGAAAAGGAAAAGGGAGAGAGATAGAAACATCAATAATGACAGAGAATCACTGATTGGCTGCCTCCTGCATGCCCCCAACTGGGGATTGAGCCCACAACCCAGGCATGTGCCCTCGACCAGAATAGAACCTTGGACCCTTCAGTCTGCAGGCTGATGCTCTATCCACTGAGCCAAACCGTCTAGGGTGACTACAAGGTTTTTTAATGCTTATTTTGCAGAAGTGGAGAAAAGTCAACAGTTTGCCTATAATCACCCATCTAGTAATGGGAGAGCCTATGATTAGATCCAGACCTGTCTGAGCTGTGTACTCAAATATGCACTCACTGTAATTAATATTCTCTTTGTAGAGAAACAAAGAGGGAGGAAAGACCCAGAAGGCTCCTCAAAATGTATATGCAAAGAACACAGCTCATGAAACTCAATAATCCAAAGTTTTCCAAACAGAAATTTTTTTCAATAAGTTATCACCTAAGAGAGGAAATAAAATACTTTTATTTGGCTATTGATAGTTGCAGTAATATACAAAATTCCAAATTTCAATTGGTTTTCTCACTCATGTAACTCTCTAACGTGATCATTCCTGGTGGACTGGAGACTTTTCTCTCTCTCATGGTTCAGAAACCCAGGTTCCATCCACCTTGTTGCTTTAGCATCTCCTAGGATCTCAGAGTCCTCTGAATTCAGTAGATGGGCAAATAGAAGGTGAAGAAAGCATACTTTCTTATAATTTACCTCACCTCAGACATGACACTAATCACTTCTAATCTCATTCCATTAGCAAGAACTAGTCATAAGACCCTGTGTGCAAGGAAGGATGGCTGGCAAGTGAAGTCCCTCACTGGGAAGTCACCGCTTGCAGCAACTCTATATTTTGGAAGAGGGTTCATGAAGTTTTGGTGAACTTAGAGGCACCTCTGTCACATAGGACATTGTCATTTTTATGATGATGCAAGTATAAAGTAGATGCATACAAAAGAAATGTGAATACATTTTGGTTCATGAAATGTTTATTTCTTGTGTCCTTTCTCCAAATTCAGCAAAGAGAATTAAATACAACATGTTTACTAAATAAATCTATTAAATGATCTTCCTGACTCTTTACTAGTATTGTTAGGGATATAAAATTAAGTATGATACATGTTTGCCATCATAAGTTTACCATGGGCTTCTCCCATTTGAATGTTAAATCCAGGGACAGAAGGAATTCTGTTTGAATCACATTCACTGCTGAGCAATTACCTGAAGAACCCTATGTCCTCATCTGTGAAATGGAAATAATTTTTTTAAGAATATTATGTGGGATGGAAGTTAAATGGTGGTTATAAAGCCCTTGTGAGAAAAGCAAGTTTGGTGGCCTGAATGTTACTGTCTTACTCCTCCTTCTACAACCCATAGGAACTAGTAGTCCATACAAATAGTGGCTGAGTCTGGCTTTTGAGAACAAGATGAAAATTTAAGGCAAGTCATCCAGCTCCATTTATATAATCATGACAAAATATAAAATGCTCACCTTCTAGAATGGAAATCCTATATTATAAAGAGGTAATATGCAAATTGACCATCACACCATCACAAGATGGCAGCACCCACAGCCAGGGCGGGGCCGGCTGCTCCACGCACCTGCCGCCGGAGTCCCCTCAGGCCCGTCGGAGGCCTCGGGTCCTCCTGCACTCTCTACTGACTGACAGCTCACCCAGGCTCCTCCAATGAGCTGCCCATCCCTCTCTTCCTCCCTCCCCCGAAGCTGAAGCCTGACTGTGGTGTCCAACAAATTGGAAGTTATAATCCATGTCATTGAGAGTATCCTCCATTCCTCAGGCAGGGCTGGCCGCTCCGCGTGCCTGCTGCCAGAGTCCCCTCAGCACCGCCAGGGGCCTCGGGTCCTCCTGCACCCCCCACTGACTGAGGCTCAGGCAAGCAGAGCCGGCTGAGGTGTAGGCAAGCCTCGGATGGCGGCTGCCCAGCTGCCAAGGGCCAGTCTGAAGCTCAGGTAACCAGGGCCGGCCAAGGCTTGTGCTGCCAGCAGTGGCAGCAGCAGAGGTGTGATGGTGGCATCACCTTCCCCTGATTGCTGGGTCGCCTCCCACCCCTGAGGGCTCCCAGACTGCGAGAGGGGGCAGGCTGGGCTGAGGGACCCCCTCCCTCCAGTGCATAAATTTTCATGCACCGGGCTTCTAGTGTAGAAATAAGGATCATTAGTAATGTGCTCATTATTCCTCCTGAATTCTCTACCTTCTCTAACTTGCCCCATTCCCTTATTCCACCCAGAGTTAGGGAATAAAACCTACTAAGACATTAAGAATTGTACGGCAGATGTCAATCAATATGAACTGCTATATCTTGCTACAGAGGAAAATAACTTTATAAAAAGTGGATCTATGGTAAAACATCCTCCTAATACTTAAAGCAGGGCTTATGAAATGCATCTGACAGTGAAAGTGTACTAAACAGACAAATTAAAGGACTTAGCCAAACTTAGTTCTCAAACTTGAGCAGGCAGCTGAATCCCCTGCAGAGCTTGCTAAGAGGCAGATTTCTGGGTCCTGCCCCCGAGAGATTCTTAATGGGTGTGTGTGTTGGGGGGGGAGGTGGGGACAGGGAGGGGAGGTGCTGGGTCAACATCTGATACAGTTGCCTTTCCTTCCTGCATGTGGTTGTGCTACTTACCACCTATATGACTAGACCAAAGTATGTATTTTTTTTCTGAAGTTCAGTTTGCTCATCTGTTAAAATAGAGATAACACTTAAACGTTTATGTGAACAAATGAAAATACTTGGTGTAAAGTAGGAGCGTAGTTAATGCTCGGTATTTTATCTTCTTCCCTGATTTCTTGCTTTCCCATTTTTCTGCCTTCATTTTTTCATTTTTTCTATACTCCCTACCCCACCCCAATGTAGAGAGCAATTGAGAGAGAATCTCTCCCCATTTTCCACCTCTACCAGATGGTTCCTCAAGACCTCCTTTCAGTCCATATCTGCTTTCCTGCTCTGAAGCAGCTCTCTCCCTCCTCAGGGTCTAAAACCCTGACTGCATGTAAGGCCCCCAGTTCTCACTCTGTTCCAGTGTGCATCATTAAAATGAGCTTATGAAGCAACACATACTGCTTCCGAAACATAGTTTTCTGTACTATTTCTTAATAGTCATTCCCAATATTACCTATACTGTCCTCCACTTTTTCCTTGTAATATATTTCTATCATAATTATGACATAGGTAACATAAAACCACCACTTATGAACATTCCAAAAGAACTGATTATTTTAAAAACTATAAAGTTTAATACATGTGATTAAGATCATGTGTTAAAATGTGAATAATAGGGACCTATTTAATTAGTCTGGCATTGGGGATACGATCGCCTACCTTCTAAGTTCTTTATTCTGTATTGAGTCATGTCTTAAATGTGGACATTACAGGTAAGCAAATGTGCCTGGCCACAGCTGCATTGATAGCAGGAACTAATGAGTCTGATCTCTTTGGGGATCTGGATCATTCTAGTATCTCAATTGCTTACATTGCTGTCTTCAAGGTAGAGTTGTTATGTTGTTCTTGACCTTTAGAGGGCAGTAGAGGAGCTGTCTAAAAATCCCAACTTGACCAGGAAAATAATTTTTCTTTCTCAAATTATTTCTACAAAGCTTTTTCTTTGAAAAGAAAGTAAGGATTCTATTTTAAAAGATATGTGCAATAGCCTTTTTATATATAAATAAAGATATTACCTCCTAGTACATTTCATACATAAAGGGCATTGTTTCCTCTGTAAAAATACTTATCTTATACTGATTTTTAACTTGTGAAAAAAATCCGAAATAATTTTTTAAAAAAGAATTTGGCTATAATAAATTAATGTTAATTTTATTTTAAGAATGCTTTATTCTCTTTGCATGCGTTTTACAATATACATTTAGAAGCACAATAGTTGTGGAGGACTGTGGCTGTGTGTAAATAGTTAATGATGTTGAGTAATTTGAGGCAGCAAACTTGTATAAAAATACAAATTTCCAAAGTGAGGAAAATATTTTAAGAATTTAAAAACGCACACACACAAAAAGGCAAAATGGGACTTACTTTTTTAGGAGTTAGGTTTCACTTAACATGACATAGCAGGATTCTGGGAGTCTCAAATCCCCAGCTGCAAACTTCTTATTATGTATTTATATATCCTTCTTGGGCATGTCTCCTGTGAATTCTATGAGGTGCTCTACCTAAGTGTGTGGTCCCTAAGAGATCCACTTTTTGTTGTTCCTCTCCATTTCTGATTTTGGGGAGGGAGATGGCCTTGGTTTTGAAACCAACCCCTTCTTTCTGAGCAGTAACTCTCCAGTGGTTTCATCTTCACTATGAAGGAGGTGCCAGTTCCCAGCTGAAACCACATATATTGAGACCTAGTACCTAGGACCAAAGAAGCAGGCTGTAGCCGAAATCGGTTTGGCTCAGTGGATAGAGCGTCGGTCTGCGGACTGGAAGGTCCCAGGTTCGATTCCGGTCAAGGGCATGTACATTGGCTGCGGGCACATCCCCCGGTGGGGGGTGTGCAGGAGGCAGCTGGTCGATGTCTCTCTCTCATCGATGTTTCTAGCTCTCTATCCCTCTCCCTTCCTCTCTGTGAAAAATCAATAAAATATATTTTAAAAAAAAAGAAGCAGGCTGTATAAAACTCCCACAGCAAATCTAAATCCAGAGAAAGGCAGGGGAATGTTTTCTAATTGGAAAGACATTTCATTCAGGCATGATCACATGTCTTCACTTAGCTTCTTAGTCAAGCCAGAATGCCTTGAATGCCTACCATGAACCCAATAGGGCACTAACCTGCTGTGGAATTAATAACCTGTGATAAAAGTGATAGTAAAAGTAAAAGTAATGTCAAACCCAAAAAAAGGTTATTGGATCATGTTTGCTTTAATTTTTCCCCCCATTTAGGTCTCTGCCGTGATATATTTCAGAAAAGATTTCCAATTATTCTGAAAAGCCTTAGGTCAGGAAAAGGGATGTTGTTTCTTTTTCTAGTGCACGATGGTAAATAGGACGATGGTGACTGATGTGTTAGTTGTTGGAGGATTAGATGGGTTGGCTCTACCTCTACTGAGCAATGTCCAGGATGGGCCACATTATGACTTTAGGATGGGGATAGGGGCCTGCTTTTTGGAAAAATCCAGACAACTCTAAAGTATGTTGATTTACTTGATGTTCTGTGGGAGCCCCAGTAGGAGTTTATATGGGGTATTTCTGTATGTGGAATGGGGTTGCCAGGAGATAGCAGAAATGATGTTTAGACCTTAAATGCCTTAACTCTGCTGGGCATGATTTGACCTATTTTACTGTCTCTCATTCTCTCATTCTCACTTTCTCTCACTCTGTTTTCTGAAATGATCTCAGAATATTTTAGTGCCACAGGTTACCACTGTGATAATTAATTATCATTGAGATGGCAGTGAAAATGTTAGTTAATGGATGGTATTTATTTATAAAATGCCAAAGAGCAGATAATTAATTACAATAGTGAATTTTAGAAAAAAACAAGTACATCAGAATGAGCTTAATGATCAATTTGCCATCTGGCCTAGATTAAGGGACTGTCTGGGTCAGCATTGAGTCACTCTAAGTCCTCTGAAGTGCCTCAATGCAGGTCAGATGTATCCATTGCATATTAATAGCACTGTGGATAGGACCCTATAGCTAAGTGTTGGCTGTGTATATTTTGGGCTGAGTTTTAAGAGGTTTGGGGATAATGATGAAGAGATGGAAACATGTGGAAGCAACAGAACTTGGCAGAATATTGATCCTGGTCTCAGGGAGCAGTACCTGCTGGGAGTATGGGGAGTGGATAGAATATAAAGGAGCATGGTGAGCTTGTGTTGTAGAAGCAGAGTGCAATGTCTAGCAACAGTGTGGGACCAGGTGGCAATTCATCCACAGCAGAATTCCAAGGGACAGCCTGAGAACTAGGAAGAGGGGACACTCTACCCTCAGCTATCCTCACCCCCAAAAGACCGTCCATTGTTTTCAGGTGTTGAACAGGTTGGAAGAACAGGTCCACAGTTTTGGCTTTGATTTATAGGAATGTTCAGAACTGGCAAATCTACAGAGACAGAAAATAGATCGGTGGTTTCCCAGCGGTGGGGCTTGGAGGGATAATGAAACTTCTCTAACACTGATTATGGTGATGGTTGCAGAACTGTGTGAATACATTAAAAACATTGAATTGTACTATATAACTAATTGTATAATACATTAATTATAACTCAATCTGTTAGAAAATAAATTCTGAATAATGAGTTAGTAGGTGATGTTGTGTTTGCTAGAGAGTTAACTTCCATGGACAAGAATTTATATTGATGTATATGTACCAGAGAGACCATAGATCCTCACACACCCCAGGTAGTCAGTGCATGTTTGTGGTAAAGAAAATGATTTAAGAGAGGGGCATCCATTTTGGGATTAGGTTACCACAGAGTGAGGTTTTGATGATGGTGGTAGTGATGACAATGATGGTAGTTGTGAAAAGATAATAGCTGCATGTTCCTGAGTTTGATTTTTTTTAAAAAAGTTGTGATGTAGAGGGAACCAGCCTCTGAGCAAATGAGAGGATGTGGTGAAGGCATTTATTTTATGTAGGAGTGGGTCTAGAAGAGAGGGAGGTATGTGAGCATAGATGAAACTGGGTGAGTACTATAGTTATGGAAGATAGAGAAATTTCTTTTTTGATTGCTTTTATTTTATCTCATGAGATTTTAAGCTTATATGGAGGATGAAACAGGTATCATTAATCCAAGATGAGAGATGACATGAACCAGTTGACTAGGAGTGTTGCCTGTAGTAATGTGGTCTGATGGCCCAGCAGTATCGAGGACTGTCTTAGGTTAGTGATCATGAACTTCCTGTCAACATGACTGTGCGATTTATGCCCACTCCCCATTTTCATGCAGCACTATTTCCAATCAGCTGAAACTTTTTGAGAAGTACTCACTGCTCCAGGTCACAGGTGGAAGAGTTCAGGCAGAACATCGATATGGTCAAATTTACAGAATAAGAGGGTCACTGTGACATCCACATGTAAGATGGATTCATAGGGAATGAGATGGAGGGCAAGAACTTAGGTAATAGGCTACTGAGTGAGTCAGGCAAGAACCAATGTAAATAAGTGGAGATTATTTTATGTGTGTGTGTGTGTGTGTGTGTGTGTGTGTGTGTGTGTGTGTGTGTGTGTAACTCAGAGAATGTCATATTTTGAGAAGTTATTCTCTTTTTCCTAGAGAAAGAGAGTAAAGGAGGACATCACTAGCAGTCCTCTATATCAGATGTTTTTGGCATTTGCTTTTGATGAAACTTTTTCTGGAACTGCCATATGCCAACTCTGCATACTCCAGCATCTCCCGTCTTCCTCTACCCTCTACAGAGGCTGGTTTGCAGGAAAAATGGATGTTGGCCAGCTAGTGTGATTTTTATTTGTATGAATGAACTAGTCTTGCGTGGTTAATATTCCACTGTTTTCTATCCCCATCACTCTTCGATACCAGGAGAGCTTTCTTATTAAGATGAAGACATTTCTGATTGTTTTATGGAGTTCATTTTTATGGAGGGAGCAGCTTGGAAGAAGAGGACTTCAGATAGTAAATGATGGTGAAGGATTATCTGAAAAGATTACTCACTGAGAACTGGGAGCTGGAGATTTGATTTTTTATCTTGTTTTGGAAAACTTCAGAAAACATAGCTGGCAGGCTAAAAGGCATTAAACCTGGCAGGAAGGTAAAGAGAAAGGGCCAGCAAGCCTCCACCAAGGAATTAAAAGAGATCATGCAATACAGCCCAGAGCTCTGGCAGGCTGCGAGGGGCAGTCCACAGGAAGCGGCAGCCAATAACAAATGATCACAAGCTGAGACCTGATTCATTCGGGGGGAATTGAAAACGGAAGCAAAGGAAGAAGCCTAGACTCCACTGGAAAAAAAAAAAGATTTTTATAAAGCAGACTTGGTAAATGGAAAGAGAGTGAGAATGGTAAAGTTACATATAATTGACATGACACTATTTTGCACAACTGAAGTGGACAAGGACAAAGGCCACAAGAGATTACCACATTCAGAATTTGCTAATTTGAAATGTTCCATCAGAAGACAAGATATGGATAAAGCTCAGCCTGGATGCCCCCTGGGTGAGCAAAGAGTGTAATATGAAGAGGTAGTCCTTGGAGTTCATAAACAACCCATCTTGAGCTCTTTGGGAATCAGCAAATTTATGAATAGCATCATACTGTATAATGTATCACATGAAATGAACTACTTTCAACTACACAGAACAACCACTCCAGCTATGTGGGCATAAGGGCTCCCTGGTAATAATCAAAAAGTAGCAAATCTACAAGGAGCTGTAGAGGCTGAATCTGACCCCATAAAAAAGTTTACTGACTTTATCTGCTTCTTCTGGAAATAGATTCAAACATATGCAAAGAGTGAGTAAAAAATGAAAGCATCAAATGTAGTGTTTCCCTATACCAGGAGTCTACTAAACTCCTTTAAATTATGTGAATGTACAGAATGATAGTTTAGAAAAAAAAAAAAAAAAACAGAAATCTACCCTTAACAAAATTGACAAAGAAAATCTGTAATGCAAAAGTTATCCTTTTGTATAACGTTTGGCTATCTGGACCTTGCCATTAGTAGTAAGCAAAATTCTCAAATATTTATAAATTTGTTTTAAGGTGTTTTAGAAATTATGTAACAAGTGCCTCACATCTATGATTTCATAGATATTATTACTAGGGCATGGCTTAATTTTAAAGAATTAATTGATTAAAGAAACATAAAGTTGAAAAAAACTATCAAGGTAGGTAGTAGATTGATATGATAAAAAAATTTAGCCAATGTTATAATTGTACCCATAAATATGAATAACAGCATAACAAAGAAAAGTTATCTCAGTATGGAGAAATATTATGCCAGTGTTTAAACATGCCTAGATTAATGGAATTTGTAAGCAAATCCTGATTCAACTGCAAAGAAGTAATTTCTCAAACTGGGAAGATAAAAGTGTTTAGGGGAAGATGGATCTAGATTCAACTGCTGGCTCTGGCCCCACCTTTTTTTTTTTTTTTTTCCTTTCTTTCTTTCTTTCTTTTTTTTTTTTTTTTTTTTTGATGAATGGCTTTAGGGGAGCTACTTGGTGTCCCTGTGACTAAGTTTCTTTATTTGAGAGTAATGCAGAAAATGCTTAGCAAACATTTTGCTCAGAGAAGGCTCTGAAGAAATTCTATCACTATTACTGCAGATATAAAACCAAGGTCAGTGTTCTTCTCTTTGTGTTAGCCAACAGATAATGAAGCACTCAAAAATATGACAGAGTGATATGGGTGGAAAACAGGACAAGATGTAGAATCAAATTTTGAAGGTTTGATCTATAGTGTCAAACATTTTTTTGCTTACTAAATGTGTAATTTAGCCAATTAATTTATTCTCTCTTAGCATAATATGGAAAACCCTATGGTAAGAGTGCTCAATTACCACTATAGTAATATATTATGTAAATATATACAAGGTAGTATCTAAAAGACTATCACATACATATGACCATATATAGCGAGAAGTGCAGAGGGCGAATGAAAGAAAAAGGGATGATGGGAGGAAAAGCAAGAAAGAATATTGAAGAAAGATAGTTGGCTTAGAGCCAGAAAATCTTGATTAAATTTCTAGTCTTTAAACTTGAGGGAAGCTTTAGTTACCTTATCTGTAAAATGATGCTGCCCTGGCTGGTTTGGTTCAGTGGCTAATGCATCAGGCCAGGCACCAATGTGTTGTAGGCTCAATCCCATGCCTTGTGGGGGTACAAGCGGGAGGCAACCATTAGATGTGTTGCTCTCACATCAATGTTTCTCTCTCTTTCTCCCTCCACCTCCCTTACACTCTAGAACAATGGAAACATATACTCAAGTGAGGGATATATATATATATATATATATATATATATATATATATATATATATGCAATAAAAGCTACATCAGTGGGATTTTTTAATGTCAGTCTATCTGTCTGTCTATCCGTTGCATAGAGTAAGTATTAATGAATGTCAGTTACATTTTCATAATTTTCTATCACAACCAAGCTCTCTGCTGTGATCTAATGAGGCATAGCTGATTTTAGTGGATTGTGACTCCCTGGTGCATTTAGAAAAGCAAAGCAAAGGAAAATTGAGTTTACAAGATAATCAGAGACAATTTCTGAGAGATTGTAATAGATACAGGTCATTGCCTGTATTCTGTATTCTCTGGGAATTGGTCTTTGTTTCACAGGGGTGGGCCCTCAACAGCTGGGGGTTGAGGGGTGTAATTCGTCCTTTGCCTAGAGTTGATTGGGACAGCAGTAGACACATCTAACCTGCACCAACTCAATTTGGAGAAAGACAAAGTATAGGAAGTATTGAATCGACTCACATTAATTGCTAGATAGAAAGTCTACTTCAAGGTCTCCGCTAGGCAATCAATGGCATCTGTTTGCCTGGGACTGAGGGCCTTCCCCAGAATTTGGGAATCTCAGTGCTAAACTGGGACAACCTTGGATAAACTTGGGTATTTGGTCACCCTATGAGCTGCCCTGGTCACTATCCTACACAAAGACTGATTATTCACGTCTCCCTTGGATTCCCATCCTGGTATCTTTTAATAAACTGCGTTTTAAAGCTTAAACTATCCAGAATTAAACCAAAAGAAACTTTAAAAAATGTAGTGCTATGTGTAAAAAAATACTGAAGAAACTGGGAAGACATCAATATAAAACAGAAATAAATGCAAGCTGTCACCCTTGAATGAAATTCTGTATTTGTCCCTAATTGTTTGTGCTAGAAATCTACTGCTTATTTGAGCTTGCAAAAAGAATGTCTCTTCTAATGCTCCTTAATATTTAGTGAATTATGTTAGTAAATTGAGAAAGATTATCTACTTACTCTGTTTGGGAAATTGACTCATTACCACTGTTACAGAAAGGGGTGAGGGTGTCTTAGTATCAAAAGCGTTTTACCCTGAAGTCATGATGATGAACCAGGAATTCGATCAGGCTGTGTCTCCAGTGAATTGCGCTGTCAAATGATGTTAATAGAACCAACTGAAGCCTCGCTCACGGCCTTCTCCAGCATTAGTGTGCTTTCAAATCTCTTTGAGAGCCAGTTAAACATTCAGTCTCTTGGGCCTTCTTCCTGGAGTCTGAGGCAGGGACCCAGAATCTGCAGTTAATAAAGTACCTTAGATCCTTGCTACTCAAAATATCAGCATCTGTATCACCAAGAGCTTGTAAGAGAAGTAAGATCTCAGGCCCCACCCTAGAACTACTAAATCAGAATGTGCTTTTTAGCACATTTAGCATGTTTGAGGTGGGCTGCCCTGGGAAATTCTGAGACAGTGGTCTAAGAACCACATGTTGGGAAAACATATAATAGCATATTCTGGGTCAACAATAACAATAGCAATAGTTAATATTCATGAGTGCTTATTATGGCCCAGGCATTATTTTAATACTTTACCATGACTTAACTCAGTTAATCTTCATGAGTCAACACTTAGGGGTCATTGTTTTCAGATATGGTCATGGAGGCTCCAAAAAAGAAAGTTCCCAAATTCACCAGCAACTGAGCCCTTGGTCTTGCTTCAAAGGCGGGTGGTCTGACTGCACCCTACATGCTACTGCGACTGCTTCCTTGGCAAACAGAAGTTTTGCCAACTAAAAGGAGATGAGAGCCACATTCAGTCAGTAACTTAGGGAAGACAGTCCTCATGCCCCGAAAATCAAAAACTATAAGGCATCCTTTCTTGTGTTGCTGATAATGAATGCAAAATATGCTTTCTGGAGATCCTGTGTGGCTTCAGCCTCCCCTATGACATTTGGTGGTGATGTGGAGCTTGGATGAGCTGCCTGAGACAAAGGGCAAGGACAAGAGCAAGGCTGGCTGGATGAGAGACTCAAGGAAGTGTCACAACGTGGACTAAGTGAGGACTTTGGAGTTTGAGAAGCCTGGCTGGGACTCTCATTTCTTCTAATCATTGAGTCCTCTGTACAGATGTCACCAAATTATGCCTCAGTTCCCTCACCTATAAAGTGAGGGGAATTAAACACATCTTCTAGGATTGCTGGAGTAATTAAATGAGATTATGTTTATTAGGTAGCAAGCCATCTACTATTCCATATAAAGGATTCAATAAATGATTACTACTTATATTTTCCTATCAGAATCATTTTCACCCCAAATTTTAAGCCATTATACTATTTCAAATAATTATGATGTCTCAGCATTGGAAAGGATCTTAGAAGTTGTACATTTTTCTCCCACTTGTCACACCCTCAACCCGCATATTCTATTAGGACAGTTGACTCACATTATTACCATGAAATGAGCCTCAGCCTCCTGTAACAAGAGGACTTTCCTCTTTGAATCTAGTTCTTAAATGACTGCCCCAAGGCAGTAGAAAATTTTTTGATGGTTGAAAGTTACTATGGGTATCTCCAAGTATCTCATCTATGAAAATGATTTTTTCCCTCTAGAATAAGCACATATATCCCAAGGGATATTAGTTTATTAATATTAATTAATGTAATGAAAGTGTATATTCCCTTTGTTGAGGAACACAGTGTCTCTTAACACTGGAATTAGTACACTCATGGTCTTAACTACTTTAAAAGACTTTACAAAATGGATTTTTTTCTTTCTTCTTTTTTAGAGATAGCAGAAGCTTTGGCTTTCTACCCTTGCTTATCCTTCCTCCAAAGAAACAAAATTCCACATGTAAGACCAATAACAGCAGTAATGATGACAATGGTGATAATTATTATAGTAGTTGACATCATGGTAGTAGTTACAGTAATGATAACTGGAATTTATCATGTGCTTATGTTGTGCTAGGTGCTGTTTTGAGCATTTTATTGCTTCAGGTATTTGTCAAAACCACCATGTGAGGGAGGTATTAGTATCCCCATTTATGTTTAGTGAGTCGCCCAAGTCCATTTAGTTGGTAAATGTGGAAGCCAGGATGGGAATCTAGACAGTGTGATAACAGAGCCCACACCCAACCACAGAGCAGTCCAACTCAGGTAAGAAAGACACATTCCTTTCCAGGTATTTTCACTCCTTTACTCACCAGGATTCTCTCCTGATAGCTTCTAACTTCCTTCTTTCCCTTCCATGTAGTCTAATGTTGGATATAAGGATTCTTAGCTGCTTACCAGAGAATTACAATGTAGAATTTTCTTCAATGTACTGCCATTGTTTGGTAAAACTCTGCTTTTTTTATTTTCTTCTTTTAAAATGTTAAAATTTGAAATTCTCTGGCTTATTTCCAACATGTGCAATGATCACAGATTCTATCAATGCCTAATTCCCCAATGGGTTAAACCCAGTAGAAAGAACAAATTCTCCTTGTTAACTCCTCCTTCTCCTCCTCCCCCTCCTCCTCCTCCTTCTTCTTTTGTATTTAGCTGTCAACATATTAATTTCTTATTCTGTTGGACTCGTTTCTATAAGAAATAGTTATCTTTCTTTTAGGTGAATAATAATCCTCCACCATCCTGAATGTTTAGGTTCTGATGCCCAAAGAATTGCTCATGTACAGTTTCTTTTTTCTTCAGTCCTCACTTGATTTTGAGCCTAAAAATGGACTTAAAACCTATTTAGTACATTTTACCAGCAAAGTTGTTTTCACAATGTTTTCTCACCTGTTCTTTGGTGAAAATTACCAAGATGACCTTAAGATCATCTTCATTACTGTTACCACACCGCTGATATTTTTGATAACACTGGTGACTGTGCAATGTGACTTAGGAATTTTTCATTTGTCATTGAGGGAAAAATGATATTTTTAGTTATCTTCCCTGCTACAAAATAGCAGTAACCACTAACTTCTGGGTAGCTTACTAAAACGTAAAGGGCTTTCACATGCTTTTGATTCTCCAAACTGTACAAAATAGGAGTTATTATTGTTTCTATCTACACTAATAAAAGAGAAACATGCAAATTAACCATAACTCTGCTACACCCACAAGCCATGCCAATCAGCCAATCAGGAGCAAGTATGCAAATTAACCTAACCAAGATGGCAGCAGGCCACAGAGTTGGAGCAAGCAGGAGGCTTGGGTTGCCCCGGGTGATGGAGGAATTCAAACTTCCCCCACCCTGGCTGGCCCTGGCCTCTGCTCAAGGCTACAAAGTTTCAATTATAGAAGGTAAATAAATCCCAACAAAAATGGTGGCAGCCATGGAGCTGGAGCTGAGCAGGAGGCTTGGGTTGCCCCCGGCGATAGAGGAAGCCAGTCTTCCCGCCCTGGCTGGCCCTGGCCTCCACTCAAGACTACAAAGTTTCTGCCCTGACCGGTTTGGCTCAGTGGATAGAGCATCAGCCTGCAGACTCAAGGGTCCCAGGTTTGATTCCGGTCAAGGGCATGTACCTTGGTTGCAGGCACATACCCAGTAGGGAATGTGCAGGAGGCAGCTGATCGATGCTTCTCTTTCATCGATGTTTCTAACTCTCTATCCCTTTCCATTTCTCTCTGTAAAAAATCAATAAAATATATTTAAAAAAAAGACTACAAAGTTTCAATTATAGAAGATAAATAAATCCTAGATACTTGCTTCCAGCCAGCACTGGCCTCCACTCAAGGAGGCGCTGAAAAAAAAGAAAAAGAAAAAAAGGAGGGGCTGGGATCTTGGGTCGCCAGAGGGTGATCAGGCCAGGATGGGATGGATTGGGCCATTGTGGGTAAGCAGACCAGCAGGGGGGCCAGTTGGGGGTGAGCAGGCCATCAGTGGGGCTCAGTTTGAGGTGATCAGGATAGCGGGGGGGCAGTTTGGAGTGAGCAGGCCAGCAGGGGAGCAGTTGGAGGTAAGGAGGCCAGTAGGGAGGGATGGTGGGGGTGAGCAGGCCCAGCAGGGGGGCAGTTGGGGGTGATCAGGACAGCGGGGGGGCAGTTTGGAGTGAGCAGGCCAGAAGGGGGGCAGTTGGGGATGAGCAGGCCAGTGGGGAGAGAAGGTGGGGTCGAACAGGCCAGCAGTGGGAGCAGTTGGGGGTGATCTGGCTAGCGGGGGGCCTTGGGGGGCAACCAGGCCAGCAGGCGGAGTGGTTAGGGGCAATCAGGCAGGCAGGCAGGCAGGTAAGTGGCTGGAGCCAGCAGTCCTGGATTGTGAGAGGGATGTCTGACTGCTGGTTTAGGCCCGATTCCTGTAAACCAGCAGTAGGATATCCTGCAAGGGGCCCAGATTAGAGAGGGTGCAGGCCAGGCTGAGGAACACCCTCTCCCCCATGCACGAAATTTGTGCACGGGGCCACTAGTTTAATATAAATAAGGAAAATAAAGAACCAAGTGGTTTGAGTGACATATGTCTATGGTGGAACTGAAGGAGTGCACTCTCAGAGCTGGCGCCCCGGAGGCTGTTCTGGGAGGCAGGAATAGTTGGGATTGAGCGGGCATGGCTCAGTTCCCAGAAGAGAGTAAAGGAATAGTGAAGAGTTTTTTTTAAAAGCTGTTTTGTCTCAAAGCCCCCCCTGGGTCTCTCCCCCTGTGCTGGTAAGGCTGAGAGTGTGTTTTGTCTCGACTCCTCAAGGTCCCTCTCCCAGTGATGGGAACAAGCTGTGTGTCTTGTCTCGGCTCAAAGAATAAACAGAGCGGTGTTGTTCGGACAGAGAAAGAAACATAGAATATAAGATTAATATGTAACTAACAGCTCCCCTTTGGAATTTCCCAGCAGCTTTTGGTCCCCTTTTCCTCCCACCCGTGTGTGACCCCTCCCAACGTGTAGTTTTTGCCTATATAAGCTTGTAAAATTTCCCACTGGGCTGTTCAACCCCTCTGCTCCTGCGTGAGTTAGGAGTTGAGCCCCAGCGCGCTGGAATAAAAACCTCTTGCGGTTTGCATCAAGTGACGCCTCCTGCAGTTGATTGGGGTTGCCGTCAATTCGGGGGACAGAGTAAGGGTCTCCTTTTGGGGGTCTTACAGAACCAGGACTCAAAACCATTTTTCTGACTTTAAATTCTTTCACTGCACCATGGAGTTGAATTCACTTGCATTATATTTTCTGAGAAATTATGCCACCATGAAGGTTTGAGACAGTGACCATGTTTTACAAATGGCTTAAATCACTGTTTCTTACCATTGACATTTCACCTTATGCTACTGCTATTCTCAGCCACAAAGTGCCAGATGGGAAAGCGCTATTGTTACTCATTACTAAGGAAAAGAAATAACTATGGAATGAAAACTAGCTTCAGATAACAAAGAACCAGTTGCTCTTATCACAGTTCTAAGAAAATTCCCCCATGACATGTGATTAGGAAACTGAATTTCCATTTTCCAAAAATATTCATTATTATGTCATATCATTTTTGCTTTGTGTTTAAAACTACCCATTTGTTCTCATCTCTGTAAGCAGAACACACACACACACACACACACACACACACACACACACACACACACATCTTTATGCCCTGAATTCCCTCTCATTTTTGGAAATACCAGATTATCTGTGACTTTAAAGTAATCAAAAATAGTTATTGACACAAAGTATAACCTCAGTGAGATAACTTTATGAAAAATAACTTAAATTTATAAAGCAATTACAATTTTCAAAGTCTTCACGGTCTTTTAGTTGATCCTTATAATATTCCTATATGTAAGCAAGGGGAATATTATTATTAAACTCATTTTATAAATTAAAAGTGGTAGCACAGATATGAGGAAGTCCATGGAACTATCCAAATCCATTGACCTAATAAAGTATCGGATTGGAACGATCAAATGGAAAGTGATTTACAGGAAAAATCAAGAATTTGGCAATGGTCATGTTAAGTTGCAGGGACCCTAGTAGATTTTTCAGAGTAGTTTGATATGAACCCTGAGATGTCTAGGACATGGAAATTAAGTTGGGAGTTGTTAATATATAGATGGATTTAAGGCTGCAATCCTGGCTGAGGTCATCAAGAGGGCAAGTAAAGATAGAAAAAGAATGCTATATGAACTGAACTGAGGCACTCCAATATTCAGAGATGGAAAATGACAAAGAACCAGCTAAGAAGAATAATAAGAACTGTGTATGTCCAATCCCTATCTTGTACAACTGAAAGTAAAATAATATTTTTGTCAGCTATATTTATAAATCTTAAAGAGGTACAACAAAATAAGTTAAATTGAGCGGGGGGGCGGGGGGGGAGAAGTAGTATGGAAGTTATCTGTTAGAATGGAAGAAATTAGGTGATTGTGTCCTGAATAATAAGGAAACAAAGATTTCTAAGGAAAGGAGGTTGTCAACTGGATCCATCATTCCTGATATTCCAAGTAAGAAAAGGACTGAAAACTACCTCTAATATCTAACAATATTGCAGTCATTATAGAGCGTGTTAAAAGAAGCTTCTTTGAATTGGAATAAAGTGAAAAGAGAACAAGAGGAGAGGAAATGGACACAACAAATGTAAACAACTCTATTGAAAAGCAAAGGCTGGGGACCGAGGGTCCTTTCTCTCTTTATATGAAGCATAACTGGTTTTTATGTTCTCCATGGGTAAAATCAATCAGGAATCAATGCTGACATTATAAACCACAAGTGCCTGGGAGGGAGAATCATTAAGGGTCTTAGTCTTTTTCCATCTGGCGATCTCTGTAGGCTCTAGAGAAGAGGTTGTCCAGTGTGGCCTCTAACTCCATTTATCATCTCTCACTGGTCTGGCCTGGAGTGGAAGACAATATTATTGAGAGCAATTTCCTCATCTCAGCAATAATTCCAACAATATAAAAATAAAACAAGGGAGAGTAAAGTTGAAAAACAAGGGGAAAATACAATACAAAAGAAAACAAAAATATAATCTAAGTTGATAAGCAGTAGAAATAGGATGAGTCTTGAGTATCCTACCTTCTTCAGTAGATATTTGTAGGCATTTCTTAAATGAAAGAATTAAGTAAAGTTGTCAGATTGGATGTTTAATAAAGATTTTTCCGCCCTGACTGGTTTGGCTCAGTGGATAGAGCATCAGCCTGTGGACTCAATGGTCCTAGGTTTGATTCTGGTCAAGGGCATGTACCTTGGTTGTGGGCACATACCCAGTAGGGAGTGTGCAGGAGGCAGCTGATCAATGTTTCTCTCATCGATGTTTCTAACTCTATCTCTCTCCCTTCCTCTCTGTAAAAAATCAATAAAATATATTTTTTAAAAAAGATTTTTCCTTCATAACCTCCAAACCTACCTTCCCATTCTCTCTCAGATTCACTGTCTCTAGTATATCTGACTAAGTACTGGGAATGAAGAGACATGTACAGTAGGTTTGAAAGTAATCAAAGGATGAGAGGTTATAACAGAAAGATACAGTGGTGAAAAAATATTTTATTAGCCCTTAATTATTTTTCTATGGGGCAGGGAGAAACAGAAATTCAAGGAGGTTATATAATTTGCTCAAGGTCTGTGCTTTCTGACTCAGTGTATCATTCTTCCAATCAATTATACTGCAGTATGAACTAGTGAATGGACAATGGGGAAAAGGACATTGAACAAGGCATTGTAAACAAGGGCAGATGGCAGCCCCTGGAGCAGTGAGGATAATTTAAATTGGACACAGAAGATGACAGGCAGCCCTGGAGGTTTGAGAAAGAAAAGAATGTGGTCAAAACTATGAGCAAGGAAGATTATTTTGAAACCCTTTGGTACTGATTGGATAGTTCATAATAGAAAATAGTGTTGGAGGTCTTGGGAAAAATATTTTATATCCCTTGATTTTATTTGTATATTTTCAGTATTATATAAATTTCTGTACATTCTAGGAATTCAACTTATTTGTTTTGCTTTATTTCAGGAGATCATACAATTGAGTTACACAGCGGACATAAATAGTAGTTCCAACCCAATCATTTATTTCGCCTTAGCACGATTTTCACAATATGGAAGTGATTCTGATATTTATTCAAGTTGAATAGCGATGATCCCGTCAAGTTAATTATTAGCCAAAAAAATGAATATGTGATACTGTTTAACTAGCAGATGTGTTAATACAGAGTAATTATGTTGATTGAAAATGAGCAGTTCCATCAGGCAGATGCCCAATTTTTCTCCTACCAGTCAACACTGAATGTCTTTTAATACACTGGAAAATTACTAGGCAGAGCTGAAATAACCAAGCAATCACTGCAGGCTTTGTTTTAAATCTCTCTAGAGACTAGGGCAAATAAAATGATTACAGTGATTTGAATAGTTGGAATTTGAAAGCCATTCACTTAGGAAAACAGTCTCCCAATTAGTTGACAATTGATAGCTTCTGATAGTTCCTGAAATAGTTTCTACATTCAGAGTATTGATCTGCACTTCTATTCTGTAGGTTACCTGAGAAAAGGTTATTCTCATTAGGGTGAATGCATAAAAGGCTGTTCTGGAAAATATGCATATGTTAGTATTTCACATTTATGGTCTAAATGCATTACCCATATCTGAACTTGCATTATTTGTGCTAATTAACATTATTGCAATGATTTTATGCTGGATGTTAGTGAATCTGGATACTTTATTTTCTTCTTTCACTCTGGTTCTCTTGGCTAGGGTTCTGAATTTTATACTTTCGTTTTTCTTTGTAACTGGGTTAGGCAATAAGAAAGTTCATTGAATTTTCCAACCTGGGTATTTGAGAAACCTGTGCATAGATTATGACTTTCTAAGGTCAGGCATGCTAGAGTTAGATGTATTCACAAATACTTGCTTATAACATGAAATAAATTCTCTGACACCAAGTTTATTAGATAAGTGCTCCCTCTGTTACAGAAAACAAAGTTAACATTACCTTAAATAAGTAGAGCTCTAAGTTCATCACATACTCAGAAGTTTGGAAGTAGATGATTACTTATTTCAGTTTGGTGGGTTAACCATCATAGAGCCCTGGCTTGGCATCTGTTGTAAGCCTTTCACTCAGGTCATACAATGGCAGCCTCAATCCCAGGTGTGACACCCATACTCAAGGCAAGAAGAAGGTAGAGGGGAAAGTTATCTCTGAGAATGTCATTCCCATTGACCACAAATCACTTCCTCTGTCCATAATTAGGTAGACTTTTGTGTATATCTTATTGGTCAGGACTGTATCACATGACCATTCCAACTTCCAAGGGAGTCTGGGATGATGGGTAGTTTTACAGTCTTCCTGGTGGAGGCAAACAAGGAAGAGAGGTTGAGAATGACAATTATTAGTCAGCCATCCATATAATTAACAAATGATATGGAAGAGTTTCCATACTCAGGGTTTCATTTATTTAGCTATAGGTAATTCTGTTTAAGATTCCACTAATAATTGGGAAGGGATTTACTAACACAGATATTCAGGAATAGTGTTTTATTGAATATATATGTACATGGCCTTGAAATAGTCACATATGCTCCCACAAATTACAAGAGGCATCAGTAAATTGAGGTCAGGTCAGGGTACAGACTTTCCTCTTATTGGCTTCTTTCTCTACTTTTTGATCATTTCTAGTATTATTTAATACAACTTAGCTGTATCCTTGGAATTTGTCTAAAACCATGATTTTTTTAAAGCAATGGTCTCTAAGAAATGGTTTTCAATGCATATTTAAGTTAGCATAAACGTGAAACATCTGTGATTAATAAGATTACTATATAAATGAACTTTATCTTGAATTTATTTATATGTCCACAATAATAGTTCATGATGATTACCTCTCTAATGTTTTTCATATAATCAGCTAGGTTCTTTATGAAAATCCCCTTCTGGTATTTTCAGTAAAAACAACTGTACATTTACCAGCTCACTTGCATTTATGACAACTAGCCATTCTAGAAAAATAACTTCAAAAAAGGATGTGAGTCATATTTTGCACAGAAAAAGTCATTATTTTTATAATATGTTTTTCTTACACTAAATGTTTTATAGAAATGACAACAATTCTGTCTTGAGGTAAGTTTTAAAAGGATAATATATCTCTACACAACATGCTGCATAAAGCTGTCTAACTCTATATACATTTATTAAGCAGCAGCAAATTGCATAAAATTGCATTTAGAATCCTCACAGAACTTGAGCTCTAGAAAGAAATATTACCTTCACCAAACCAAAATGGCCTTATCATGTCTCCTTCCTGGGCCTCATTTGAACTTTGAGGTGTGAGCAAACTATTATTGGAAGGATGTCTTTAATTAGAGGACTGAACAGATGTGTAAAATTGAGAAACTTTGGTTTTAGCTAAACACATACTTCCATTAATGGACGGGATTGAGGCTCATCTCCCCCAGTTGCTGCTGGTCATGGTATTCTTGCAATATCCTGAAAATGGGAATTTTCTGAGACTTGCATGGATGATTTTTATTTATGTGGAATTAAATTTCTGGGTTTCCAAAGTCCCATTTCCCTTATTCCAGTCATAGAAGTATAGCTGGGGTTTTAATAGAGCTAGAAGCAAAGGCAGTGTCCAGAGTTTTATTTCCATGTAGGAGCAGGATCCTGTCCAGCATCAGGCTAACTGCAGTCCATTAGTCCACTGCATGTGGGGTCCACATGGCTGTGGGCCATACAAACAAATGCAAGAGAACCAAGAGAGCATGCCCTGAGCAACAAAAGTCTCAAGATCACAAGAGAGTGAAGTTTTTGTTTAGGGGATTATGTATTTCCAAATGTTCATGCCTTGCAGTGACTATCCCTATTCTGGCCAACCATCTCTGTCCCAGGTGTGACTGACAAACAAATACTTTTCTGATGTCACCCCAACTTTACTGGTCATGTGTTTACACTCTCTTTGTTGGAAGCCTTCTCTCCCTAGGGAGTGCAAAGTTGCAGCTTCTTGGTGAAGCTGCCCAAGTGACATGCCTATAGTGTTTGGCCTTCCCTTTGCTCCTTTCCTATCTATACTAATAATAGAGGAATATGCAAATTGTCCAGGATGCCATCACAGTAACAGTAATGTCTGAACAGCAGACTGCGTGGGGGGACCAGGCCGGCAGGGGGGTTAGTGAGGGACGACCAAACAACTGAACAGCAGGCTGCATGGGGCAACCAGGCTGGCAGGGGGGTCAGTTGCGGAAACAAGGCCGGCAGGGCAATTGGGGGTGACCAGGCCAGCAGGGAGCAGTTGGGGGCGACCAGGCCAGCAGGGGGGCAGTTGGGGTGACCAGGACAGTAGAGGGGGGCAGTTGGAGACAACCAGGCAGGCTGGGGGGCAGTAAGGGGTGACCAGCCCGGTGGGAGAAACAGGGGAGACCAGGCTGGCGGAAGGGGGGCAGTTGGGGGCAACCAGGCTGGCGAGGGGGAGGCTGTTAGGGGCAACCAGGCCAGTAGAGTGGGGAGTTGGGGGTGACCAGGCTGGCGGGGGGGGGGCAGTAAGGTGCGACCAGGTCAGCGGGGGGGGGTATAGGGGTGACCAGGCCAGCAGAGGGGGGCAGTTGGGGGTGACCAGGCCAGCAGGGGACACAGTTGGGGGTGACCAGGCAGGCAGGCAGGTAAGCAGTTAGAAGCCAGCGGTCCTGGATTGTGAGATAGGGCCTAAACCTGTAGTTGGACATCCCCCGAGGGGTTCTGGATTGGAGAGGGTGCAGGCTGGGCTGAGGGGACCCCCCCCCCGCCTCATGCATGAATTTCGTGCACCAGGCCTCTAGTTATTAATAACTAGCTATTTACAATGGTGTTACTTAGAAAATATCTGGCAAGGAGCACTGTCTAATAATTCTAAGAGCAAAATAGTTTATCATCACAAGACTCAGGAAATTTCATTGCTGGAGAGCTGAATTAACAAGTATAAACTAAAATAACAAGAGCATAAAATTAAATTAGAGCTCTTCTACAGACCAATAACCAATCAAACATCGCACCCCCACCCCACAGAACCATTTGTAAAATAAAAATACATAAAAGCTTAAGTCCCCTTAACTACATGTTGACTAATCACTTCAGCCATGGCAGCTTTAATTAAAAGAAGATTAAAAGTAATGAAAGCTTTATCAGCCCTTTTTGTAAGAAAGGATTTAGGGTTTCTTTGCTATTTTGCTTGGCAACCCCATTACTGAGTATTTACTGATGCCATTTGGAAAATCCATAGTACCTTATTTATATATTTCCACTTATCGTCCTTGAAAATTGGAAGCAGTTCTACCAATAGATTGAAGTAAGGTTAATGGAATTTGGGGCATCCAGAATTATTGGGCCCAAGGCAGCGGATTTAAAATAGTATTCCCTGAAATCCTAAAAGTTCAGCCAAACTGTCTTGGAGATTTAGGAGAAGGACGTGGAAAACAGGCAGGAGCTACTGCCTGGTACCTTGAAGGCTCCAGGCTTTCTGCTTTGTAAATCCCTAGAGATATCCTCAAACTGGTTTTTATTTGTTAAATCATTTGGCTTCTATAAAAGAGTTTGTTTGAAGAAAGTATGTCTTGTTTTAAGGTTTTGTTTTTTTATTGTTGAAAACAATTGTGTTACAAGAATACAGATATATGAAAAAAGAAAAAGAATGACAGACAGAAATAGGAAGGAAAGAAGAAAGGAATGAAGAAGGAAGGGAAGGAAGGAGGGAGGAAGGAAAGAGTGTTGTAAAGAGACATAGTGGAACAGTAGTTTCACTGCTTTATTTTGCAACACAAAAAGACCGAACCCAAAAGAAAAAAATTCAACCCATTGCCTGGCACTCGAATAGGTTCAGGGGATGAGATAAAGCAAGAAACTTATGGGGAGAAATAGCTATGGTAGGAAGAGCACTGCACTCAAATGAGATTTTTTCCCCTTTCCTGACTCCATCTGAAAGATCGAAGGCCACCGTCACTGTCCTCTCAGAGCATTGACTTGCCAGTTTGTAGAGGCAGCACAGTCCCTTGTAAAGCACCTGCTATGCGCCAGGCACTAGGATCCACACTCATCAATGTGATCTGCTGCCGGGATCTGAAAACCCACAGAATAGTGGTTCTGATTTGAATACTAAGCCAGCCAACATTTATCAGGTAATTTTTCCAGGCCACTCAGTGTTCTAAGTACTTTAAAATTTTTTTTTTTTATTTTAATCTTCATGAGAAACCCAATTAGTATGTACTATGTATGTTCCTATTTTATTGGTATGGAATTGTGGCACAGGTCAGTTAAATTACTTGCCCCAATTCACATAGCTGGACAGTGCAGAGATGTCTCTGAGCTGAACTCTCAGAATTTCAGAATCTGTGCTCTAAACCATTTATTGAGGCCCCTGAATCGAGGAGTATGGCAAGAAGGAAATATGCAGAGGTTTTGTGACTGGATTTTAGAGACAATGGTGTTCTGTGAACCATAATTAGTTATTGTTAAACCAAAGAAAGATAAATAAATCAGAATTGAAAAATGTCCAAAAACATGTAAAGATGTAAATAAAATATAGAGTTGTGTGCAAGTAGAAGGGGACACTTACTAAACCTGAGAAGCTCAGGGGGGGCCTACATGTGGACCTTACAAACTCAGAGACCTAAAGTAATAACATAGGATGGTTTGAAATTAAAATTTTCTAACTGAAAGCCTTTCATGGGGAGTAGTCATGTCTTAGGTCAGTATCTTCCCTGGCAAAGATCAATCTTTACCTTAAGGAGCCTGTCTATTGTCTCTGCACATAAGACATCATATCTTTGAATGTCAGGGTAATTTCCTTTTTCCAGACCCCTCAGGGCACAATCTCCCACCAGAGCAGAAGACCACAAAACTCCTCATTGTCATTGTCATTGTCCTGTTACTTGTTAACTATCCTATATTCACCAGTGAAAAAGAAGTACGTGTCTATTCCTTTTATTCTTAATCCAATCCCAGAGACTTCCCCACTTCACTTTGCTTTCTCCTGCCTCTCTAATCTATTACCAATGGACTTCATGTAACCCTTTCGGCCTCCTCCTTTTATTGTAATGTATAAAGGAAAGTGTAAAGCTGCCATTCTCTGGAGCATTTTCTCAATCCATTGAGATTTTTCTTCCTGGCAATTGTTGTCAGTTGGGCTCAAATAAACTCATAAAAATTCTCTACAGGTTTGCACATTTCTTACATCAACAGTTGTCAAGAGGAATTACTTCCAGATTCTAGAATATAGTAATACTTTATAAAAATAGTCCTGTGCTTTCCTTCCGAGTCTCTCTGGATTCAATAAGAGTTGGAAGGAAAGTAAGGACCAGATATTTCCTAGGTTCTCACTAGGTATATTGCATACTCAGCAGCCAGTGGGATGATCCAGATGTAGACACATTATTTTCATGACCTTGAGTTCATCAGCTCCAAGGAAGAATTGGAGTTGGGTATCAGGATTGAAGCGATGAACCAACCCCCTTTGAGCTAGAGGGTAAACATTTTAAGTGGAACATATACCATCAAATGATTTCACTTGTATTCCATAAATACACCACACTGGTATTGTCATTATATAAATGCAAAGCCATGCTCAAAGCGTATGCCTTTCCCTTCTCTGCTTGAGGCTGGATTGGGTCCTGTTATTGTGTTTATCTAAAGCCTATCTGTAGAAACAAAGCCCATCTGTTTACCAAACCTAATTGTAAACAAAGGCAAATTAGAGAAACTTTCAGGTCAATGGCAAAGCTGAAGTGTAGCCAGTTTTAAGCACAGCATTTCTAAAAGATATAGTTAGTAACGAGGTGCCTGCAAACATCTAAGGTTAGTAACTGCTTTTAATTGAGCTAGTAGAGCAGAAAAACAAATCTTGTCTGTGTTTGTGATTTTGGTACAGCTCCCAGCTTCTAAAAAAATATGCCTCTTATTAAGAGGATGAAAACAAATTTAGAAATTTGCTATCCAGTGTCAGTCCTCAATTAACTTCTATTCATTCAGCCAGCCAGAATGGGTGTTCAGCCCACTAAAAATAAGAGGCTTCTTTTTCTAGTTCCTTTGCTGTTATTGATAATGTTAATCATTTTAATTAGTGGCTTCCCACAATTCTAATCAAGCCCATTTAGACTCAAACCAGATAAACAATGAAGAGGTGAAAACAGCAGCTCAAAACATGGATTAATTTCATGAGTACAAAATGGAAGTAGCTGCATTTTAAATTGTTTCTATTCACCTTTAAACAATGGCATTTCCTGGTCCCGCTGACTATAATAGCATCTGGTTGCTTCTGTGAAATGTAATCCATGGGCATACCTTTCAAAGACCTTCATTCACCCTCTGTGCCCCTCATACATAGATTTGCTTGTGCACGTATTCTCTCTCCATCATGCTGTGGTTTACATTTTTCCACACCAGCTACCCAAACAGTTTAAATTCCCTGCACTCCCTCTGCCCTCCACCTCTTCTATGTGCATGTTCCCTTGCCCTTCTCTGCCCTCAGAAAAGTTCATTCACCTTTGAAAATGATTCCCAGTCTCCATGGTGTTATAGACGTTCAGTGCATATATTTTCAGGCAGCAGCAATATATCCATCCTGGATACTGTGCTGCATTATTTCATAAGATACTTTTCATGTAATTCCCTCAACAACTCTAGGAGGTAGTTATTTCTGTTAGTCCCATGTTAGATGCAAAAACTGGGGTTTCAGAATATAAGTAATTGATCAAGCTAGAAAAAGTTAGAGTATTTGAACTTAGTCCCACATGGTCCCAGATCTGAACTCTAAATACTTAAGAACAGATTCAAAACAATCTCCCAGTCAGGAAATGTCTAAGCACCAAAACATTATCATTAATTTTTCTTAGAATGGTTGCAATTAATGATATTACTTTTTAATGAGAATTGCATCACTATATCCAACCCATCTTTTCTTTTCTGACCAGACTTGCCAAGTGACATGGTACATAAATGAGCCAAGAAATGTTACCATCATTCCTAGGTCTACACAGAAAACAATGTTCATTCCTTGGAAACTATTTAATTATAACAAGGACATTTATCTTATTACTTCAAAATTTTATGTTCTATCCATTTTAAATATGTAATATGGAAGAGCCTAGAAAACAATAGTTGGGTTTAGATCCTGCTTCTAGCATTTAAAGCCAGGGATATCTCGAGTAGATAAGTTATCTTTTCTGAACTGAGGATCTGCAATATAGATGGAGATAAAGAATAGATATGTTAAACCCAGAAGATGGTGATAATAAAATGTGCCTTGCAATATCTTTTGAAATTTTCAGAATAAATTGAACTATATATTTAAGTGTTCCTGGTTTATAGCTTTTTTTTCTTTAATGCTAGTATTAATGGTTGGTACTTATTTATATTGCACCATATGTAAAGCATCTGGTGAGTTTTATATATGGGAAGCAGGTAGATGGTAGGTTTCAACTAGGCAGGATATGAGGACAGTGTGACAGCCAATAGCAAAAACCCAACCCAAGGGACTCAGAAAGGAAACTGGGTATAGTAGAGCACTAACCTGGTTCTTGAAGACAGAGTAGAAGGCTAGGCTTGATTGAAAAGAGCAAGGTAATTAACCTAGCAATCATTAACAGTCAGAAGCATGTGTATCAGTCAGCTATTACCACAATAATGCCAAGAAAAAAAAAACAGCTCTAAAATACAGTGCCTACAAGAGTGCTGATTTTCATAGTTCTGCCTGATCTAAGATGGGCTCAGCTATGTTTCTTAGGCTGTGGATCAGCTACACTTAGCTAAAGGCTGGAGGTTCAGTTTAGATCAATTCCATAGATTTTTGTTCTGGATCCCAGCCTCTAGACACCGAGTCATAACAGAGAAAGCTCAATTACACATGGTGAGGCCAAAGTAGTTTTACCGTTGTGAGTATGTAAGACAGAGTTTATTATTTTCCATACAAACAACTGTAAACCTACTTTTGCCCCACCCTGTACATGCACATTCCAAGCTTCAGCTTGCATCAGGTCTCTGATATCCTGTTATCCAAAGCACATCATATGGCTTCATATAGTGACTTACACTCCACGCATCATCAGACATTATTATTGACATAATATGTGTTACAGGGGAATGAAGAATTGGGATCAATGAATTAATCTACCACATGAAGGTTAAAATTGAGGTGACAGTCAAATTGTAGAACCTTTTAGCTATTGATCTAGAGATTCTTCTGCCTCCTTTACAGAGGGCCCGGACTTACTGTAGAATTTAGACCTGAAGCTTAGGCTTGGGTTGAGATATATCAATTCTGACAATGAGATGAAAATTGCATTGGTAAAAGAACAAGGCTGTCTGATTATGATTGTGGTTCAATTATTTGACCTGGTCCACGTAACCTATTTGTGACATGCCCTCCTTAAATGCTGAGCCTTTATCAAGGTTGCTGGTACACATTGATGGAGCTATTGATTACACATGCATTTACCTTCTTAATTTTATTTCTGCAGGAATTTCATGTCTAACGTTTTATGTTCTATTTCTTAAACAACACTTGTAAGCAATTAAAGAAAAATCAGTTGTGCCACCATTGGCACTGGGCTTTGTGCCAGCTGACTAATTTGAATCATGATAGTGAGATTCAGTAAGATTGCATTTCCTTGTTTTGTGTTCATGAATAGATGCACTCTTTAGGGCTGTAACTTCTGTTACACATTTGCAGTACACATCTTCCCCAAAATCAAGGTGTGGAGTCAATTCTGATTTAAGTGCTTTTCAGTTGTCATTATGCTTTGCTAAGTTGAGATGCCTTCTTATGGTCAAAGCATGAGAAGCATTAGACTAGGTTTTATTGGGAACTTGTGCAGGCTCTTGGGAGAAATCACTGTGATCATTCATTGAGCTGCTTGAACCTAACTCTAGTTTCCTAACTTAGAATTAGGCAGTCTACCTAGTATAAAGCCTTCTGAATGCAGCTTACTCCAGTTGAGAACACGCCCTGCCTCCTGAGGTCTGTGCTCCTGTGAGATTATTTATCCATGCTTGCATGGTAGCATTTTCAATGCATTATGAATATTCTTATATCTCTGTTCCAAAATGAGACTATGAGAACAATATGGCAGCTACAGGAACAATATGGCAGGTATTTATGTACATACCCAGTAGCTGACATGTTTATCAATAAGATGTAATTAAATGATGAAGGGTTGTGGCTTTGGGTGCACCATATCAAACATTATGATCAAGACTTCAAGCATAAATCACATTTTTTTTGTGTGTACAGGTTTCCCTGTTTTCATTACATCTGAGATATAGTGATTGGTGGGCACAAATCTGACCTGCAAGCTTATAGTTCAGTCTTTAATCCATTTTAATCAAATGACTGTATGTTCATACAATGTATTTAACTATCTTGACATTTGTTCCCCATTTGAGGCATCCCCTATAGCTTCTTGTACATTTCTAGTTTGCATCATCTTAGTGTTAATTCCTGTTCTATATGTATAACTCTGGTGATATATCACTCTTATCTGGATGGTATCTGAGATACATACAGCATATCATCTATTACAAAATTACCTTTGGGGATCACTTTTGAATTTTTACATGTTTGAACATCATTTACTGACATTCTTTGAATACATTTTATTATTGTTGTATGTATTCATATATTCATAGCATTCTGTCTGGGAAAAATCAAAGACAAAGCAAACCAAAGAACTGTGGTTGGTATTATCTATAATAATAAAAGTGTAATATGCTAATTAGACCAGATGTCCTTCCGGAGGAAGCCAGGGGTGCGAGGGAAGCCCGGGTTTCGGGTGCCGGAGGGAAGCCAGGGTCCTGGGTGCCAGAGGGAAGCCAGTGCCGGCAGCCAGGGGAAGGAAGGCCTACTCTTGCACAAATTTCATGCATCAGGTCTCTAGTTGGGTAATAAAAATCAGTGTTTTGTTTATGCCCCTTTAATACTGATTATGTGTTCCTGGTGTCACTTTTTTCTGATTGTAATTGTTCTGAACTAGAACTTTCTTACATTTATTTAGCATTTCCTTTAGTTCTGCAGACTCTTAACATTTTCCTGAAATTTCAAGGTCCTCTTTGATATTCTTTTATATCATCTTACACACAGTTCTATATACTTTATCCTTTCTTTCTTTGAATTTATTGGGTATCCTGGTCCTTCTCCTCCATTCTTTAATTCAATATATTTTGTTGAAGAAGTGCTCATGGAGGGTTGACAGCAATCTGCCTCACCCCTCATATTTCCTTCTATCTGATGAGGTTGTTCTTGTAAGAAATGCACTCAAAAGCACATTTTATTCTATTTTTTTCCCACTGCTTTGATGCTTTGTTTGATTTTCTTTTGTAAATAACGTCTTAAATCAGTGCTGCTCTTTTGAAGGTCTTTGAATCTATTTGGAATAATGTGACTATTTTTATCTTTGGCTCCACACTTACATTTCATGATCCAATTTAGAAGCAGTATAGTAAAGTGGAAAGAGCTGGATTTATGTAGCCCAATGTTTTAAAATCCTAGGTCAGCCAGTTACCTACCTTTTATTTCCTTGGGGAAGTTATGGAACCTCTCAGAGCTTCAGATCCCTCAGCTATTAGTCTTTTGTTTCCCTCACAAGCTATATTGAGGCTAGATAAAGAAAAATATATGATCCTTAGCATATGCTTCATTAATGATGGCAAAATGGCACTGACATTTACTTTAGAAATATTCAGTAAGTATTTTTGATCTATCACTCATAGAATGACTCTGGCATAAAGTGATTTCATTGAGGCTCCTTCACTCTCTTTAGCAACATTTTCTGTCTTGATAATGGGTGTAAGGCACGCTTACCAGAAGGTCATTGCATGACTTCCTGCATATTGTGCTGATTTCTTCCATATTCATAATAAAATATTGCTGGTAACCTTTCCCCTCTCAAGCTCTTCATTTACTTTCAAAGAAAAGTCATTCATGAGGAACTTTGCCACTTTGAAATATTTGTGTAAACCATTAAATATATGCTAGTAAGCATGTAATATGTTGAAGGAGTAAACTACTAGGCAATTTTCTTTTCTTTTGGTAGCATAAAAGATTTTTCAATAGGGAAATACTTGTACTAGCATTTTTTAAAGGCTTAGCCATAGCTGGTTTTGATCAGGGGTTAAAGTGTAAGCCCACAGACTGAAGGGTTGTGGATTCTATTCTGGTCAAGGGCACGTACCGTGGTTGTAGGCTCAATCACCAGTTCCGGTCTTGTGGCGTGTGTGGGAGGCAAGCAATCCATGTGTCTCTCTCACATAGATGTTTTTCTCTTTGTCTCTCCCCTTCCCTTCTACTCTCTAAAAATCAATGGAAAAAATATCCTTGGGTGAGGATTAACAAAAAATAAAAAAGGCTTATAGAAAAGGAGAAAAACAAAAAAGAAAAGTTAATTCTAATACTGAGAACATATTCTTCAAGATACTGGTTTAGTTTTGTCAGTGCTACCATAGTATTTCAGGTTGTGAATGATTTTTGTTGGTGGGGAATCTTCTTGAAATGGAAGTTCCTTTCTTAATCCTCACTGTGACTGATAAAGAATGAGTGCTTGGTGCATGTGGGATTGAATGAAGGGATGACTGGAACTGAAAAGGCTTAATTAGTGTTACTGTGGATGTAACCTGATTGGAAGAAAAGTTACAAACATTATTTTGTTAAGAATGGATGATCAAATAATAAGAAATATGGCTTGTAAAAATATTTTACTTTTAAGTTTTGGGATTAAGCAAATACATTTAAAGAGTTATACATGGCAAAAAAAAAAGATGATTTTAGGCTGTTGTTCTAATTTTAAAGACTTAACTGAGATTAAATTCATACTAGAAAATATGTGCCTTAATTCCTGCCATTTCTACTACAGGTATCACACCTTTCTTGCCCAATTGGGCAGAAAGCCTATTACCTTAAATGACACTGAAACATTGTCTATTTTAATTATTTCTATGTGGATACCAATTGTAAATTGTCTTAAAAAATAAAATGGATTCCATGATAGCTACCTTTTTACCAGTAAGTATAAATATAGGCTTTATCTGCTCATGTCAGCACTGGTGTTTTTGAGTCTGTTGGCTGATCTTAATACTGACCAAAGTGGGCATAATTTATATGAATTCTTTTTATGGAAAAAGATCAACTTTTATTTCAGTGACTTTTATACTGCCTTTTACGGTGGCCTCCTATCTGTGTGACAGAGGCCTGATGTCCCTACTGGACAATTGTGTTGCTAGTAAAACAGGATATTACATTTAAAAAGGAATACATGCCACTAAAATTGGAACCCTTCAGTGTGTCTTCTTTAAAAATGACAATATAATGCTCTCATTTAGCAATAACAGCTTGAGAAAACAAAAGAGATGGCCCTTTGCTTATAATAATGATAGTGTTTGCCATCGCTGCTTGAGTCTCACCCATATGCAAGCCCCCAAACATGTCCCAGGACCAGCTCCTCCCTCCTGTTGACCATACCCATTACTGTTCAAGCATGTCATCCAATTTTCCCTAAAAACAAAGAAAACAGTAAATCATTTCTCATGCCTTAGTTTTTTCTATGCTTGTATTAAAAGAAGAATTCATGTTGGCTATAGTTAGTGTCTGGCAGTAAGTTTCCTTAAGAAAGAACAGGCTAACCCAGCCAACATGGCTCAGTGGTTGAGCATTGACCTATAAATCCAGGAGGTCTCAGTTCAATTCCCGGTCAGGGCACATGCCCGGGTTGTGGGCTCTATCCCCAGTGTGGGGTATGCAGGAGGCAGCCAATCAATGATTCTCTCTCATCATTGATTCTCTCTCCCTCTCCCTCCCTTTTTGAAATAAATAAAAAAATATATTTTTAAAAAAGAAAAGAATAGGCTAACTCTTTGCAGAAAAAGCCTCTCCTGTGATTGACCTATCTGTATAGTTCTTATCCATACAATAGCAACACTTAGCCCCATCCATTCCTAGAGAATTTACCTTCCCTTAGTTCCTGGTAAATCCAAAAATAACATTTCTCCAGCTACATGGCCTCAGGATTGTGAATCTTTATTTCAGTGTGTCTCAGATGTGAGATATGAGATTGTTCCTCAATCAGACCACTCAGGAAAAGACTAAGCCTATTGTCCTGCAAGCAGTACTCTAGAAATCTTGACCAACATACTGACTTAATAGGCTCTTCTCCTTCTCAGTTCACCATAGAGGAGACACATGCAGGGAAGGCTGTGTTTTGCCTCATTAGCCTTTTTCCCAGGCATGGGTACCAGTCCTTTGTGACTTACCAACAATATTTTTTTTTAAATTAAATTGATTGGTATGACATTAGTTGACATGATCATATAGGTTCCAGGTGTGGATTTCTGCATTATAAAATCTTTATATTGCACCGTATGCCCACCACCCAAAGTCAAATCTTCTCCTGTTACCATATACTAGGACTCTGCCCCCACCCACTTCTCTCTGGAAACCACCACACTGCTGTTTGTGTTCATGAGTTTCAGTTTTATATCCCACATATGAGTGAAATCACATGGTTCTTAGCTTTTTCTGATTGACTTATTTTACTTAGCATATCCAGGTTATTGCAAATGGCACTATTTTATCCTTTCTTATGGCTGAACAGTATTCCACTGTGTATATGTACCACATCTTCTTTATCCAGTTCTATCACAGGACACTTTGGTTGTTTCCATGTCTTGGCCACAGTGAATAATGCTGCAATGAACATAGGGGTGCGTATAGCTTTGTGAATACATGATTTCGTGTTTTTCAAGTATATACCCAGGAGGGAGATTGTTGGGTTGTAAGATAGCTCTATTGTTAATTTTTTGAGGAATTGCCAGACTGCTTTCCATAGTGTTGTACCAGTCTACATTCCCACCAGCAATGAAAGAGGGTTCCTTTCCCCCTCAACCTCTCCAATACTTGTTATTGCTTGTCTTGATGATAATGGCCCCTCTAACAGCTGTGAGTACCCACTACAATTAAAAAAGCCATGCCACGTTGCTTTACTCAAGGTTTGGAAATAATAGGTTGAAGATGAAAACTTTAAATTTTGATTTTTTTTCATGGTTTTATCCCTAGTACTTAAAACAGTGCCTAGCCCATAGTAGATGCCCAATGAACACCCATTAAATAAACAAGTGCTAAGGAAAAAAATACATATATATATATACTTTACCTAAAATTATCTTCATGGATGTACCCATTTCCTAGCCTAAATTTTCTATAGTGAGTCCCACTTTTTTTGGTTCAGGCTCCTCCTAGGAACATTGTCTTAGTCACCTATTGGAAATGTCAACCTCACTTTAGAAAAACACTTCCTCCCGCACAAGAAGAGTTAGTCTTGCCCTCAGATAGAATTAGCATGCATTTGTGAGAAGAGGAAGATAATATGACATGAAAGGTACTGAGGGCATAATTTTATATAAAGTATCTTGAGCAAAAAAGAAACAAAAATGGGATTTAAATGCTTAATTAAAAGGTTTCTTTTTTTAAAGAGTTTGAATTTTATAGAAAAAAAAAAGCTAATCTATGTCTTAGCCATCCTACATAATAAAATGGTAATATGTAAATTACCATCACTCCACTACGCCCACGATTGGGCCAGCAGGAGGCGCAGGGGGCGGGACTCAGGGTGGCCGGGGTAGCTGATTGGGCCAGCAGGACGCTGAGCTCGCGGCGCCACTGGCGCCACAAGCTCAGCGTCTGTGCCATGGCTGCCCCGGAGGCTTTCGGAAGGCCTGGGACACCGGCGGACAGCCGGCCAGGTCCCCCGCAATCAAAGGCCAAAGCGGGGGACCTGGCCGGCTGTCTGCTCCGGCGCAAGGCCTTTCGAAAGCCTCCGCAGCAGCCGGAGGCTTTCGGAAGGCCTGGGGCACCAGCGGACAGCCGGCCAGGTCCCCCGCGATCAAAGGCCAAAGCGGGGGACCTGGCGGGCTGTCTGCTCCGGCGCAAGGCCTTTCGAAAGCCTCCGCAGCAGCCGGAGGCTTTCGGAAGGCCTGGGGCACCGGCGGACAGCCAGCCAGGTCCCCCGCGATCAAAGGTCAAAGCGGGGGACCTGGCCGGCTGTCTGCTCCGGCGCAAGGCCTTTCGAAAGCCTCCGCAGCAGCCGGAGGCTTTCGGAAGGCCTGGGGCACCGGCGGACAGCCAGCCCGCTGGTGCACCAGGTGCATGATTAAATCATGCACTGGGCCTCTAGTCTATAATGATGATTTATTCCCTTTATCAAGGGATATATATGTTTTTCTACTTGTTAACCAAGGGGGATTGCATGTTTAAAGTACTCACAGGAAATTCAGGCAAACAAGTGAAAAAGGGTGTGTTCTAAAATCATAGCAGTTCCAAAGGAGTGTCCAGATTTCCAAAGACCGTTGTTATACACTTTTGTTTTCTGCGTAGTCTAAATGTTTGATTTTTGTAATAGTGTTATTAAGGTGTGATTTACATGCCATAAAATTAAGTCATTTGAAGTATACAATTCAACAAATTCTCATTAAGTTTCCAGAGGCATGCAACCATTACAACTATCTGATTTTAGAATGTTTCCATCACACCCAAAAGATCCCCAGTGCTCATCCGCGGCCTCTCTGTTTACACTCCCGGACCCTGGCAACCACTAATATACTTTATCTCTAGGCATTTGTCCTTTGAGAGATTTCACGTAAATTTAATCACATTATATGGCCTTTTGTTCTTGTTTATTTTACTTAGCATGCTGTTTTTGTGGTCCATCTATGTTGGAGCATGTTAGTTCCTTTTTCATGATGAATAATATTTCTACACATTTCATATACGTTAGTAGGCAATGCAATATTAAAGGCAAACATGTTTAAAACTCCAATGAGTCTTTTGTTTTTAATAATTTGTGTAACCATAACTTCTGAAAGATTTATTTTTGATAGGTTAATGATATATAATCATATATATATGTGTGTATATATATGTATGTGTATATATGTGTGTGTGTGTATATATATATATATATATATATATAATCTGAATATATAGAAGTATTTCGGACTTTTTTTTATTTTATTTATAATTCATTTTTAAGTTATTACTTACATTTTTATTCATATACATATATACATACTTAATATTTCACTTCGAATATGAAGTGTAGAAAGGTAAGGAGGGGTTACATAATGTTTTACTGACTCATATCAAGAAAAAAACTGTAGTGTTATTATTTACAGTTTTAATTGTCTTGACAAATTGATATATGTAATGTAAAGTGCTTAATTGAGATAAGATTATATGTAGGATAACTGGCTATTTGTTAAGTCTATAATAAACAAGTTATGGTTGAGAAAGTTAGCATTTTATGCCTATTCATTCTATTTTATCAATAATTTAAAAGGGTCAGAGCAAGATAGAGAAAAGACCAGATATAACCAGAGTCCTTCAAAGGTCAAGCAGAACAGGATTGTTGAGGATCCTTCTATGATTTCATCTTCTCTGAGTTTTCATTTCTCTCTTCTCCAATATCTCTTCCTCCATTTTTTATTTTGCATATGCTCATTTCAGTCCTGGATAAATTTCTTCTTTATGTTTCCTTCTTCTTCTTTGTGGTGAGGAACAAGGGATATATGGAAAGTGGTTGGAAAATAAAAATAAATTAAACAGCCAATGCACTTTTTTTTGGGGGGGGGCAGGTTCTGTTCTACCCAGCTTTGGTATCTCTCAGGATATAGCACTGTGCATGTCTGCTGGGAGACATTTGATTAATATTTACTAATTAAGATGATACAATAGGGGAGAAATTTCTGTAATCTCCTAAAGTTCCTTTTTTAAAAATGCCTGAGTTTGCCAGTCTTTTAGATTTTTAGGAATCTTGGGTAAATATTTATTAGGAATTATGTGAGATGGGTCTAAAGAAAGGAAATTTCCTTCACTACTTTTACTAAATATATATTGTAATAGATTATATAATCCAAATGTAGAGACCTTGTCCTTTTACTGATGCAAAAGGTATGTATGTTTTAATGCATCTTTACCTGCCTTTCATTCATCTATGGCAGTGGTCCGCAAACTCATTAGTCAACAGAGCCAAATATCAACAATACAACAATTGAAATTTCTTTTGAGAGCCAAATTTTTTAAACTTAAACTTCTTCTAACGCCACTTCTTCAAAATAGATTCGCCCAGGCCATGGTATTTTGTGGAAGAGCCACACTCAAGGGGCCAAAGAGCCGCATGTGGCTCGCGAGCCGCAGTTTGCCGACCACGGATCTATGGCAAAGCAAGGATCCACTGAATGGAAAAAAACACAGTCCTCATAAATCACATGGTTCCACTACAGGATGCCAGAAGTTCAAATGAAGTGCAAATACAAGTAGTGTGAATTTCGCTCCATGGATTTTAGTGAAAACACATTACCTTTGGTATCAAAAATTCTGCAAAATTATAGAAATCAATTAGGTTAAGCAATGCAACATGGACTATAGAGTTCGCGGATTGAAGGGAGTGCAGAAATAGTGATTACTGGAAGCAGTTAAGGATATGTTAGAAATTCATCTCTTAATTTCTCTCTTTCAAAAATTAGCATTACTCATTTATTTTGTCTTTCAACAAGAGTTTACAAAGCACAGGCTACACATGCAACAATGAGCCATGGGGACACAGGTTCTGTAAGTAGAACAAGATGAAAATGTGGAAACTCAATTTCAATGAAATGAGCTTACATTGTTCTCCCTTAAAGCATCAACCACACAAGAGGGAAATGTGAACATCTGACCTCCTGTGTCTCTTCCACTTATCGTTGTCTTTCAATAGCAAAAATCTCTCCAATTCTTCTTTTTTTTCTATAGGACCTTCCCTTACATAAATTCTGTCAATTACCTCCAGCCCAAGGCTTATAATAAAACACAATTATAAAGATAGACTGGAAAATTGTATCATTCAAAACATCCCTTCCTATAATTTCAATACTTTGGCTTTTGTGATTGTGTTCAGGTACTGAGATTCAAGTTAGTGTTTATAAAGGCAAGCACTAAACATAGTTCCTTTTTCCTTTCATTTCTTCTCACTTTATGCAGCAAAAGGTGGCAATTATGTTATTAAACTGGGGGGAGGTTAACTACAAAGAGTTGATATTGTTACACAGTCAATCAGAGACAGACACTGCATAAAATAATGAAATATAAAGAGTGATATGAGGAGGACATGTAGGTTCCATCTGAGGGATGACAGTTTGGGGATGTCATACATTCTTTCAAATAAAGAATGTCTCTCAGAGAAAAAAGCATCTTAAGCTTTAAGCTAAATTCTTAAAGTTGAGTAGTAGTAATTCTATTTAGAGAAAATTACATATTCTTGTGTGTGGGGGGGGGGAAGATGTAGAATAAAAAGTATGTAGAATAGTTGCAGGGTAGAGTGTCAGGGGCAAAAAAGGACACTGGACAGAAACCATGCCAGGAACTAGAAGATCTCATAAGCAGTCATAGGGAGTTTGGACCCTCTTCATTGGAGAATATTTTAAGGATTTTCAGCAGAAATTGACTTACTCTGATGTATATATCACACAGAAAGTTTTGGAGAACAGTGACCAGAGGCAAGGAATAGAAGACAGTCTAGGAAAATCCTTGGGCAGCCATTACTGCAAAAAGGATGAGTGATAGCAGTGGGGGAGGGGAGAAATGTAGGAAACAAGAGATATTTAAATGAGATATATTTTGTCCTTTTAATTTTGATATTTTATAGTGGAGTTAAAAAAATAAAACCCCAGATATCTAGTGTAACACATTCCCAATTATGAAAATAATTAGCATGGTTCCTTCGGCAGAACTTGGGGCACTTCACCAGTATTGACAATGAGGTGTACAGTGTCTGTCTAATCCATGAGGCCAATGGGCAGCTTTTGCAAATGGAGAAAAGTGAGACTATGGCAGTTGTGAGAGGCCTGACCCAACTTCTTGCAATGTCAAAGCTACAACTGAAATCTCTTTGCTTGTAATTCTTTTTGACGTCAGAATGAGCCCTCTGCAAATTCAGAAGGAAGATCTAAGTTATCCCTCATTTGTAATTATCCATCCATCTCTGCCCAACTCTAACAGCTGCAGGCAGTGCAATTTCGGCGTGGACTGAAATTCATTTGGAGGATCGAGTCCTATGATTTTTCCCTCAATCTCTTCTGCAGGGCCGATCTCTCTGTGGATTGGTTATGACAATGGCTTGACTTGAAGTAAAACCAAATAGAATAAAATCAAAACCTCAAGTTGTTCCTTTCTTTGCCTGCTCGTTCTCCTATACTTTACCATCTTTTTTTTTAATCAAATGATAACTAACAAAGACTACTTTTGAGTCCTCCTAACTACAGTGCATACATAATTTTATTTATGTATTCCAAAATAGATATTATTTAATAGATATAATAGATATTATGGTAATTAGTATCATCATTATTTCTACTATATAGGTGAACAAAAATTTCTAAAATAAAATAATATAATGATGGGGGTTGTATTAAACTTAGTCCTTTATGACTCAATATGACCATGAGGTTATACACTTACACTCTCCATTCTCTTCCACCAAAATCATCATCATCATCACCACCACCACCAACACCACCACCATCATCACCATCAACTTAGTGTATATATCACAACCTGAAAATCAGAACTACGTTCTGGAAATGATCTCAGAAGCTATTGCTTGGGATGGAAAGGGATAATGCTTCAGATAATTAATTTTTCAACATATTTTACCTTCCAGATCTGTGCTGGTTGCTAGAGCTGGGAATACCATTATGAATAAGTTTATGTCTCATAATGTATATACTAAAAAAGTTACATAGCATACTGGCACCTGAAGCAGAAGGATGCATTAGGCTTAATTTCCATTCCAGGAATCTGTGTTACAGATCACAGGTGAAAAATCCAAGTGGAAGGCCCACGTGGGCATGGCTTCTCCCCCTTAGGAGCTAATGGGAGTGCACACCAACTTCCTCTTTCTGGCTTGCCCTTGTGTTCCCTTCTCATCTCCACCTGTGAGTAATCCCATTCTAGCTTCAAACCCTATTCTGGAGGAAAGGATTCTTATCATCCCTGATCTTATGGGAAAATAACTCTCTGTGAATATGTCCATGTTTCTGCACAATTGGGGGTTTCTGAGCAAAGCACATTGGCACCTGGCTTAAAGGAGGTTTGGCTAGTAACCCTCAAGGCAGAGAGCTCCTGAATGATATAAATTCTGATCGCTCCCCTAGGGATATGTGATGATAACCCAGGATGTGGGAGTAGAAACCTATCCTCTTCCCTCCCCAAATATGAGATTTACATTGCAGGGAAAAAGTCCCTTTTATTCTCCACAGGGGCAGAGAGATAGATGGGAAAACCATCTTATACAAGCTCCAAGCTTCATAATTCTAGGGTTTCCTTCCTGTGGTGCAAACTCCAGTGTATGCACAGGGCATGTCAGGCTCTCTGCATTTGAGCAAACTGCTCTGTGAGCAAATGCTTTTCTGGATCTCTGATTTGGAAGTCTATGTCCGTGTGTGTGTGTGTGTGTGTGTGTGTGTGTGCGCGCGTGTGTGTGTGTGGTGTGTGTGTACTTGTGCATATATGTAGATATAGATAAAAACATTACATACCCTTCACATTTCCAAACAACAGTTATCCACATAAAGAAGCATGTTCTCATGACTGCTTTCTAGAGTAATTCTTTTGTTCTACTGTTCTTTGAGTTTCTGTATGGAGACCCAAAAGATGAGTCTACCATTACAGAGTATTAGTTACTGTCTCTACCATCTGTTTAAATACTCACTTCCATTCAACTGCTATAATGTCTAACCTAAGTCACATGGAGAAACATATTTCTGGGAAGGAGAAAAAAGCTCAGAAGTATATTCCCTGGTCCAATGGCTCCAACTCTAACTGATAGCCCAGGATCTACTGTAAAAGTGAAATTATTTATTGTTCTGAATGCCCTGCTATTGTCTGTAAAGATGTAGTAAGAACCTATTTTCTTCCCAGAAAATTTCAGAAGGATTTTGCTGTTCTGGAGTGTTCAGACCCATTGGTAGGTCACAGGGGATGAGCCCGTGGACCTTCCAACCTGATACAGCTCTGATTGAGTCTGTGAGGACATCATGAGCTCCTCTCTGTCCTCTTTTTCAAAACAGAACAGAGGAGAAGGACTTGGGAATGTCATCTTTCATACCTCAAAGCAGGGAAGAAAATCACATATTTTAGATACTTAGAGAGAATCCCACATGGAGTTTCTCTTTTTCCCATTTTTCTTTTATCTCCCCACAATCCCTTTTCAAGCCTCTAGTCTGGTGTCCCCTCCTCATGCTACCTATCAAGAAACTCTTAACATGACATGGAAATGCAGGCCTTCAATCTCCCCTTTCTTGTGCTTTGAAAGCTCTTCCCTGATGTTTAGGCAGCATGTTAACCATGGGTTTGCTGTGTCTAGGCTTTGCTGGCTCCACAGGGAGAGAGAAAGTGGGGAGCCTAATCTCTTGAGGGAGACAATGAGGATGGGTGCTACTGTTCAAGTTCAGACCTCCAAAGAGTGGAGACCACCACTAAAGCAAATATATTTTTTTACAGCAAGTATGATTCTTTTTTCCCCCTAAAGGTAACACTATTTCACATGGGGAAATAATCTTCCTATTAGCATGATTTTTACCCTACTCATTTTAAAGTAATAACTTTGGCATCACTGTTTAAGGAACATGTATGTGCTCTGTCCTCTGTCTGAGTGGACTGGACAGTAAAATGTTTCCCAAATCAATTCTTCCCAAATACAATTGACATAAATTCCCCTGACATGGAGGGAAATAGAACTACATGAGTAATCACTCAATGGACTTATATATTCCATAGGATTCCTCTCTCACATCTGTTATTGTAATCAAAACTATATGTGTGCACTAAGCTTATATTTGTAAATTGGGTGTGAGGACTTTAAATGTGTTTAATTCTCAGTGCACTTATTTTCCTTTTCTTTTTCTCTGTCTTCCAAACACTTTCTTTTGCATGGTTAAGTGATGGTTAACTAAAACGAAGACAAAATAGACAAAAAAATTGCACTTGTTCCTTTGTCTCTCAGTGGCTTGCTGTGCTATAAATGTATTTAATCTAGACCAAACTGGGGAGGTAAAAACTAATTTAACAGCCATCAATCACAGGCAGCAGGCCTGCAAGAGGAGAAAATAAAAAAGTTGGTTCTATTGCACAGGCCTCTCAGGAAAACAGAGTGAAACAGTAGATACTCATATCCTTACAAGATGTCTTCTAATCCCTCGGCCAAGTTGCACATACTTTGAAACAGTATATATCCCATTTCCACATATATGATGCCACCTTGTATTAAAAAGTGTTTGACTGGCAAGTTAGCCAAAATATTTAATAAGAATTAAATACATTGAACTTCATTACAAGAGCTTCTTACTATGAAATTCAAATACTAATGAAATAAAGCTTCCCTATGTGGAACTAAGCAGATACTTCTCTTAGCCTGGAATAATGCATGTGGCTATGAGGTCCTGCCTTTTCATGGTGAGACTGCCACTCCTGTTGTCTGTTAAGTCCTTCCAGAAGCTCCCCAGTTTACTTTGATTAAAAAGCCAAAGTCAGACAACAAAGGCCATGGCTTACTTTTCTGTGTTATTTCTCCCATATTAACATCACTGACCCTCCTTGCTCATCTCCTTATCAGTCACTGGGCTCCAGTCTCCCTGGCCTCCTGGTTTTTCCCTCTCACACATGAGGTGCTCCCACCTAAGAATCTTTGCATTTAATAACCTCCACCCTCCCCCAACCAGGCACACTTTTCTCTAAGACATGGACCTATCTCCTTCCATATAACTTATCATCATCTCCTTCCATATAACTTATCATCATCTCCTTCCATATAACTTATCATCATCTAACAGTCTCTACATCTTACTTAACCATCATATTTGTAGTTAGACTCCCCCTGCTAGAATGAAATATTGTTTGTTTGTTTTAAAAATATATTGTTTGTTTGTTTTAAAATATATTATATTGATTTCAGAGAGGAAGGGCTAGGGAAAGAGAGATAAAAACACCAATGATGAGAGAGAATCGTTGATCAGCTGCCTCCTGCACACCCCCTACTTGGGATCAAGCCTGCAACCTAGGCATGTGCCCTGACCTGGAATCAATCCATGGCCTCCTGGTTCATAGGGTGGCACACAACCACTGAGCCACACTGGCTGGGCTGAAAGGGAAATAGTTTTGTTTAATGTTGCATCCCCCGACCAGTGACCAAGACATGGTAGACATACAATAAATATTTTCTGAATAAATGAATGAATGAATGTGAAAGTAGTGTGTTCTGCAGAAGCTGTAAGTGGGTAATTTTAAAATAAATTGAGTATAAAGGTTACTTGGGAAAGAGACTAATAACCATGTGGTGAATAGGTTGAAGCACTGCAGACAGAATTATACTAATCCAAACACTTGGCTTTAGCTTTCTTCAGCTATTGAACATATTGGTTCTTGTCAGAGGATGAAATAAGGAACACAGTAAAGGAGCCAGAGATTAATTCATTCATATATTGATGGTTTCTAAGGGAACCGGGCAATGTGCAATGCTTGAGGGATATAATACTAAATAGGATCTAGTCTCTACTCTTACTAAACTCCTAGAGTGCTGGGAAAACAGATAATAAAACAGTTCATTCCAATTCAACACTTTCAGCGGTATGTGTGCTGCAAAAGCAAAGTTCTGGGGAAGAAAAGGAGGGCCAGTAAGCTGACCTGCCTGTAGGGTTTTGGGAAGGCATTACAAAGGCAGTTAAATTTTATCTGGATTTTTGTTTAAGACACTTTCAATGATAAGTAATGGAAAACTCAACTCAATTAGGCTTAAGCAATTAAGGAAATGTATTGGCTCGAGGAGCTGAAAACACCCAGAGGTAGAGAGGACTTAAGAGCTAGGGATCAAAACCCTCTGTGAGTTTCTCAGGTCTGGGCTTTTCTGTGTGGTGGCTTCATCCTCAGGCCAGTTTCTCAGATCTTGGAAAAGGCTCCATCAGTACCGCATCTCATATCTGTCTACCCTACTGCCAGACCACCCACATCTAGAGTTGGTTTTCCCCCAACTACTGAATAAAAATGCAATTGGTTAATCTAGCTCGACCACCTAAGGCCACATGGAATAAAGAAAGGATAAAGGAGGTGGAGATTACTCAATAAGGCCATTGTATAATCTTTAAACAGTTCTTGTGACCAGGAAATAATGTGGGTTGGCTGGTATACATCTGGGTTACTTGCCTGTCCCTACACTCACCATTGGAGCAAGGGGAGTGAAACTAGGTTCTCAGGCTTATAGCAATAAAGGTCCATCTCTGAATCAATGTGTGGCAGTCACTCCTTCCCAACCACAGAAGAGCTACACAAATGTCAAATGAACAGAGAAATGCTGGCATAGCAACTTTAATAGCCCTACAATCTTCAAGGGTGAGTGAGAACTTTCCACAGAGATGACAGAAAAATGTAGTTTTAGAGGTAGAATGAGCACCATATGAAAATTCATGGAAATATAAATGCATCGTTGTGGGAAAATTTTTCTGGACATGGGGGCAGATGGACTGTTTGGAAATAAATGCACAATGTGACTATAGACGATTTGAAATTATTTCTCTATATCATAGAAGGAAATAGGATGATTTTTAGAATAACTTAAACTTTTGGATCTGTTTCAATCAAATAAACCTATAAAATCAATTGATTGCCAATGATCAGCAAGGTATGAAGGAACTCGCAGAAACAGAAGTTATGGTTCCTGTTCTCCAAAAGCTCTGGAGACGATCAGGAAGCAGCAATCCATAGTGCTTCATTGTCAAGCCATGTATCACTAAGTCTAATTTAGAAGTCGGATAAAGTTCTGTGAAAACCAGTAGGTAGATAAAAGCTTCTGAGAAGAGGCAGGCACCTGGACAAACATTGAAAGATGAATCCATGTGGAAGAAATAGAAAAGAGCAGAAGACATTCTTCATGAGAGGCATGTGTTCAAGCAGAAGGTTAAATAATAACATTGTATGAACAGGAGCGAAGACAGTGGCTGTTCAGTGTGTATATACCTGGGAGGGCAAAAGGAGTTTTACAATTGTTCATCTGGAAAAAGACACACAGGTTATGATGATTACAATAGCTGTATTAACGCAAAAGAATGTCACAATGCAACTGTAAACCTACTTTTGCAGCCAATCCTGTAATGAGCAGCCATCAAGGAGCTACAAATGGTAAGACCAAAGATTTTAGTGTTTTCATTCCAAGCTATGGATAATTCAATTATTTATCCTCTACTCACTTTTCTCATTTGTACACGAGGACAAGCATCTACTTATTACACAGTAGTGCACTAAAGAGCTAAGAGATTTGAATATGTGAAATGCCCCATAATAGGAGAGTTTGTGACTGATACATTTAGTTCCTCCCCTTCCTCTTCTGATGAGAATAAGAAGGAAGAAATCATGATGATGCTGAATGAAGAGAAGGCCAGATTTTAATTACTCAATAAGAACAAAACAGAGAAAGAATAAAAAATTGGCAAGATATTTCGACTTCATATTAACAAGAAGTCAGGAAAGACTTTTTTTTTTTGATAGCACCTAAATTGTACATTGTAAGACTAGTGATATTAATCTTCATAAACTGTTTGTAAAATTGTTAAGAATAATGAGCCAAAGGCTCATTGATATATATTCCATCATCATGGATCTTAATGTATCATATGTGAACCATATAATTGGCCAAATATTGATAAATTTCCCCCACTATCCAAAAGTTAACTTCCTTACTATTTTAGTTAAAAAAATAATAAGTACATTAAAGTTTACTTTTTCACTAACATCGACTCTACCTCTTTTCCAGTCTCAACCCGTTTTTTATCTTACATTTTACTCTATCCAACACTGAACATCTCCTCCTAGGCATCTGAAGATTTTTACCTAAGGCAGCATCAACCACTAAGATACTCTAGTTCAAAAATGTTTTGTCATCTTTAAGTGAATAATTCCTGACACTGATAGGTGTCTGTCTTTTGTGTCTCTATCTCCTCTGCCATTGCCCTTTTCCAGGTCACTCTATTCTGGGAGACTAAAATAGACCCAGTCTATTCAGTGTTGTCTGTCCCTTAGCCATCTGATCCCTTTGTCAATGTTGCCATACTGGTACTGCCAAGGTGGCAGCATCATCATGGCATTCCCCATTTCAAATACCTATAGAGTTTCCGAAAGGCCAAGTATAGGATACACACTTATTTTTAAATGGTATGTTTGCATTCGGTATTTATTGCTGTATACATAAATCATTAGTTTAAAATGATCAACATTAGGTATAATTCACAATTTTCTGTGGGTCCAGAGTTCAGAAGCAGCTTGGTTGGGTGGTTCTAGCTTAGTCTTTCTTGGGGTTGCAGTCACACTATTGTTCCAGCCAGGTAGGTGTGGTTCAGTGGTTGAGCATTGACCTATGAACCAGGCGGTCACAGTTTGATTTCTGGTCAGGGCACATGTCCAGGTTGTGTGCTTGATCCCCAGTGGGGGGCGTGCAGGAGGCAGCCGATCAATGATTCTCTCTCGTCATTGAAGTTTTTTTCTCTCTCTCCATCTCCCTTCCTCTCTGAAATCAGTAAAAAAAATATCTTTAAAAAAATTGTTGTTCTAGACCCCTGTCACCTGTAGGCTTAAATATCACTGGGTAATCCACTTTGAAGATGCTTCACTTAACAGCTGGTAGGGTGGTGCTGGCTTTTGTCAGGTGCTTCCGTTCCTCTCAGTGGGGTTGCTTGAGTGTCTTCACAACATGAACTCTGGCTTCCCCCAGAGAGAGATGGATGCTAGAGGGAGAGAGAGCCAGGCAGTAGCTCTGTCCTTTTGGTGACCTTGCAAGTCACACAGTAAGTCACTTCTGCTACATTTTATGTCCAGACAGGAATCATAAAGTCCAACCTACATTCCTGGGGAGAGAAATTAACCATGGCCTTTGGAAGGGAGAGCTGTCAAAGAATTTGCAAATCTACTTTAAAACCACTATAACCTTAATTACATTTTCTAGGAATATGCTTAATGCAACATTTTTCAATCTTCAGCACCTTTTTAAGGTAACATACCTCTTAATTTAAAGAAATAGGCCCCACTGTTAATTTGAACAAAGCAAAGCAATTATATTATTTTCCCTGTGTTACAGGCTTTTTGAATACTTTGTAATATATTTATCATACTCCTTTAGAAGGAGTTGCACCAACTGTGTTTATTACAAACTGTTCATTTATTTTTTCCCTCTCTGAAAATTATTCCAATTCAGCCAGGCAGGTCTCCTCACTCATCCAGTGCTTGTGTGCTCATTGACCATTCCTCCTCCTTCTGCTCTGCCTTTTAATCACTGGACCCAGTGAAAGGCAGGTTCAAGCCTCACCTTTCCATTAAGAGTTGATTCATATATTTGCCATGCATGGTTCTGACTACTCATACCCTTTATTTTAATTTTTTAACCTAATTGTATTCAGTTCAGCACAATTTTATGCATCTTGATTTATATAACGATACCTGTTCATAGCAAATACTCATTAAATATTTGTTGAATAAATGAATGAATATAGATTAAAATACTTTATCCAAAGTATTATCATTTCAACAAATAATCAATATAAAAATTATTTATTATGTACTTTACATTCTTTTTGTACTAAGTTATCAAAATCTGGTGTATCTTTTCTATATCTTAATTCATATGCTAATTTTTTATCAGCAGTACTTATTGATATTTACATGTCAAAAAATGTATAACTCAAAAATGCATATTCACATACATATTATTGCAAAAGTACTTTGAAGTTCTCCAATAACTACATTGAGTATTCATTTTTAAATTGATATGAAATAACATAAAACTTAAGTTTCGCAATCTTAGCAGTCACATTTAAAATGCTCAATCACAATTTTGGACCTGTGACTACCATATAGGAGAGCACAACTCTAAAATCACAGGAGAAACAAATGTGGGATATCATTGGATTGGAAACTACTCTTTACCAAAAGCAACGCTTAGAAGTGAGAAAGTGGAAATATAGCATATACCAATACTGTACAAATAAAATGTTGTTAGCAAATCACTGTAACAAGATTCATACTGGGCCTCCATATGGCAGGGATCCACACTTTGGTCGTCATATCTAAAAGAAAATAAATATAATTAAAAGTGCAAACTAGCATAGAAAGTAATCTGGCTTTAATAACATTTCTCAAAAAGGGTCTAAAGGATTAAATTGCATTGCATTAAAACAACTGAATTGAAACAGTTGTGCCCAAAACAATTACATTGCAATAAACACAGTAAAACACCCTCCAAATACTCTGCAAGCTCACCCAAATCCTCCTCTTTGTTTTCTCAGCCTCTACTCCTCTGACTCCTCCTTCCTCTCTCTGTTCCCTTCCTCCAGAAGGCTTATATTATAAGTCAATCGCAATGTAATTCTTGTAATGTGTCTCTTCACACATTTTCCCCCAAAACCTAAGTAGATCAATTCTGAATTCTGGGGTGGGAGGGGAATTTAAGACAAAGGATTTGGAAGTCTCTGAATGCCGATGATTTTATACTATCATATTAGTATGTAAACTAAATCTTAACTGTGTTCTTCTTAGGACTGAAATATTCTCATTGCCCTTTGGTTAAAAAAGTCTGTATTAAAAATTGTATAAGATTTTGAAATGAACCAAAAGGATTACTATGTATCTTCAATGACTACAGGAATCCTCTTGGTTTTCTGATTCTATGGGGTCTGTGTCTTTTTAGCTATTTACAACTCTATAATTATACATGAAACTCAAAATTTTGTTCTATGAAGTTCATTGTCTTTTGCCCTGTGAATATTGACCAAATTTGCATCAATTGAACAAATTTATGACAGCTTCCTGACGGCCTACATTGATGTAGTCCGAAAGTCTTTCTCCTTAAAGTATTTGGAATGGAGAAGGAATAATTTGTCTAACAAAATAAACAAGTCGTTTTAAATTAAGTGATAATATATGGCCTAAAATAAAGGCTGGTATGGGAAACAGGTAAATAAGTACTTGTAAAACTTTAGAGAGTTCAACATGTAGAAGAATGTATTAGTGAAGAGTTTGGGTTCTGGCATTAACCTGATATCAGTTCTAGCTTTGATGTTGTACAATAAATTGTGATATTCAGAAAACATGCCTTGGTGATCAACAAAATAGGTGGAAATGGTTTCTTAATTATACTAAATGTCATTTGCTTTCATCACTGGATTGATATCACACTGATAGTACAAAATCAGAGGTGAGTGAAACAGGTAGCCATTAGAACTATTCAGTATCAGCTACAAATAAGTGAACTGTTCAAAGTTTGTTGGGCCAGCAAAGACCTGTGTAAGTCTTTTCAAGGTATTTAACTCCTCTGAACCTGATTTTCCTACAATTTAAAATGTTTGTTTCTTTCAGCAAACATTTATTGAGTACATAATGTACCTTCAAGGCTTTGGTAAACACCCATGAACAAAGGAGACAAAATAAACTAATTCCCTACTTCATGGAACTTAGGACATCCATTTGGTGAAGAATAGCAATACTTAATGAATTTGTTAAGGAATGACCAATAACTATAAATCTGAAGAGGAAACCTGAAGATATGGAGGGAAGCTGCTTGGTTCGGGCTCTCAGAGAGAGAGTTTCTTTATGAAGTGGGAATTTGTGGAGAGATTTGAATGAAGTTGGGAGTATACTGTGTGACCCTCTCTTCTCCATGAGGAAATACCATGAGCAGAGCCCACAGGCATGTTAACCAAAACAAAGCAAAACATAAGAATTCCATCTTGTTGGAAGCCAGTGAATAATGAGAAGGTGAAAGGAGAGACTTGTCACAAGCATGCAGAATTGCTGTTACTCAAAGTCTGTTGACTCCATCTTGAGTCATGGATCTGTGACTCATGCATGATATTGTAATGTCATGAATTGGTCATCTGGGAAATACTGAGAGGTCCCTGATGATGAGATGAAATGATCTTATGCTGGCCCAACAAACTTTGAACAGTTTACGTATTTGTAGCTGATACTGAATAGTTCCAATGGCTACCTGTTTCACTCACCTCTGATTTTGTACTATCAGTGTGATATCAATCCAGTGATGAAAGCAAATGACATTTAGTATAATTAAGAAACCATTTCCGCCTATTTTGTTGATCACCAAGGCATGTTTTCTGAATGTCACAATTTATTGTACAGCATCAAAAAATCACAGACATTAATATCACCATTGCTCTCATCAGAAAGGACTGGAAGTATTGCAAAGTGCTAGGCTCATGATGGCAGATAGTTTTCCAAAATTCTAATTCATGTTCGAAAGCTCCCATTTTATCATTAGCTACAAATGCTGTCAGCTATTTTCTTGAAGGAACAGGCTCATTGTTTTTTATCAAGAAAATGTCTGTCAAAAATGCAAGTCTGAATAATTATATTTTGTCGGTTGTACTCTCACTAAAAATATTGGTCCTTGAAAAATGTGACTAGTTCAGCTGACAACTCAAACAATTACACAAGTGCCATTTCTTGAGACAAATGTCATAATTGTGTAGACATTGAAAGTACCTTCTATATGCCTTCTATTTTGTCACAGAGAATATTAATAAGATGTGTGCTCAAGAGTTGAGACTTAATAAAATTAGCAAATGTATCGCTCATTAACTACATTTATTTTATCCAAATCTGTACTACATGTTTTCTGCCACTGTGTGATGGTGAAGAACACAGTGGCTACATGATGGCACAGCTAAGATGCTACCTGTTTCACTCACCTCTGATTTTGTACTATCAGTGTGATATCAACCCACTGATAAAAGCAAATGACATTTAGAACAATTAAGAAACCATTTCTGCCTATTTTGTTGATGCTAATATTTATGTTCTCAGAACTATCAGATTGAGAGGAAAAGGCAGGAGAGGATCTCAGTGATATTTTTAAAGAACCCCCCCCATCCAAAAAAATTTTTTTTTAAAATTTCTCTAAATTACCATGTCCTCAGTGAGACTTTAAAAGTTCACTAGACCTTTATCTGCAAGAGAGTTTTAGAAATACTGACTTTTACCTGGAGAGCAAGGCCTCTGTCTTTAAATTTAAAGGGTCATAGGCCACTAGCTGTGATGGACTGAGAGGTCCCTGATGATGAGATGAAATGATCTTATGCTGGCCCAACAAACTGAACAGTTTACGTATTTGTAGCTGATACTGAATAGTGCTAATGGCTGACATTTATTGGGTCCTTTCATGTGTTAGGTGCTTGGTGCTTGACATAAATTACTTCATTTCATTCTCTAGAAGCACAGGAAGGGTCTGCAAGGTGTGAGCTGTAGGTGGCAGGGTCAAGTTTCAAATTCACATGTGGGCAACTTCAGAGACAGCTCTTCACTGGACCACCCTCAGCACTCCCTTGCCTACTATACTGGGCTCCAATGGTAGAAAAGAAGTATCTGCTGGGTGTCTTATTAAAAGGTTCTAATTTAGCCTGGCCGGTGTGGTTCAGTGGTTGAGCATCGATCTCTGAACCAGGAAGACATACATGCCCTGGTTGTGGGCTCAATGATCCCCAGTGTGGGGCATGCTGGAGACAGCCAATCAGTGATTCTATCTCATCATTGATGTTTCTCTCTCTCTCCCTCTCCCTTCCTCTCTGAAATCAATAAAAATATTTTAAAAGGTTTTAATTTAGAGGGTATATTGTCAGATGTTTTTATTTTAGTTATGAAATCATTACAAAAGATTTAGACATTGTACAGCTATGTCATAGTTTAGTTACCAGGGGTCTCTTTGATGTGTGATAAATCATCTATAATTACTGTCATCTGTCCCATCATAATATTTTACCCTCAATCTAGAATTATTCTCATTAAAACAATCTATATAATTTACTTATAGTTTGGTTCATGCACAATAACTAGAAATTATGCTAGCATTCTCAGAATATATCTAAAATACTATAAAATAATACTTTTTCATAGTGGATATTGTTTTTATTTAAAAATTGTTAATATTTTATGTATGTATATGTATGTATACATATATATGTGTGTGTAAACCAACATTTGTATGCATGTGAGTATGTATGTATAAGGTTAGGGTACTTGGAAATAGAAAAAGTACTCAGAACCTCCATGACATTCAGAGGTATATTTGGGTTATAAGTCAGATAGATATAGATGTGATATAGCAGAGATAGAGATCCACTGAACCATAGGTATTTACTGAGTGTCTGCTAAGTGACTAGCACTGTACTAGACTCTGGGGAACAGAAGAGAATAAAACAATCCTTGCTATCATGGATCTTATATTCTCTTTATGCATAGAATAATAAAAAAACTGTTTCAATAACTTTTGAAAATAGAGCTAGTTGAAGGGAATAGAGAGTGATGGGGATGGGAGAACCAACTTATTGGGTGATATCTGAGTAGCCAGCCACACAGATAACTGCTGAGAATGCTCATCAAACAGAAGAATAGGTACTAGTAAGAGCAAGGCCCACATATAGGAGTGTTCTTGTTGCTTTCAGGGACAGTAAGAAGCCCCGTGTGGCTGCTGGAGCATAATTGAAGGACAGGGCAATCATTCCATCAGGTCAGAGAAATGAGGCACATAGGGGATCATGCTGACATTTAAAGATTTTTTTCCCCAATGAAAAGTGAAGAAGTGAACTTTCATTTTGAGCAGATGAGTGACATGATTCGACTTCTATTTTAAAAGGATGGCACAGGCTGCTGGGACCACTGGGTGGAGAGCAGAGTAGGTGGTGAAAGTTGCAGCAAGGTCATTCTTAGAAGGTCATTGCAGTTGTACATAGGTGAGATGATGATGAGGATGATGAGGATGAGAATGATGATGCTGATGCTATAGACTAAAATGATAGCAGTGGAAATCTTGACTCATAGTCAGTTTCTGGAAATACTTTGAAGGCAGAGCCAAAATAAATCTGGTGTGAGTGTAGATGAATAATAACAAGGATTTCAGGACAGCACCCTGGAGCTTTCTACTATATAAATATTGATAAATTGATAGTTAATAAAAAATAGAGACTGAGAAAGAACAGCCTGGAGGTAGAAAGAGAGCCAAGGGCATCTTACAGAAACCAAGGGAAGAAAATGTTTCAAGGAGGAGAAAGTTACCAACTGTATCAAATGCTATCAGTTCAGTAAGAAGATACTCAGAAAAGACCACTGTGTTTTACAAGGAGGTGTCATCGATGACCATGACAATGGACTGGTATAGACTATTTCTGACTGTAGTGGATGTATGAGTTTGTGAATGAGTAAGAGGGGATGTCAAAGCAGAGGAGTTTAATTAAAAGGGACACAGGGAATCTCTGTTCAGAGAGAGATGAGAGGCCCAACAAAGGCTTTATGAAAAGTAGAATTTATTATAGAATGCTCTTATGCTAATAACCCAATGAAGAATAAAAAAATGGTGATTTAAGAGATAATAGGTACACCTTTGAGAGGAAATGGGACCTAGGGATGAATAGAAGAGTAGACCTAGGATCCGAGCCTGGCTGTGCATCTGTAACCGGAGGGAGCCACCTGTGTAAGCAGGTGTAGGTGAGAGATTTTGCAGGTGGGACTGTGTGGGTGTTCCATTCTGAAGGTCTTGTAGAAACAGCAGTACAGGGTGTGGAGAAGGGGGAAAGACTTCTGTCTATGCCTGCAACTACCCTTTTTACCAAAACCAGCATAAGGATAGAGTCATAATCACAAACAAGGAGGCGCTGGGGGAATGACCAGGCCCATCACCACTTAACACTTTGTCTTTCTCTGTGAACAGAATTCTGTGATGGGATGTTCCTATTCATTGTGACTATATCATATTCATGATTATGATAATGTGAAGAGACAGTCAAGTCGATGGAAATTTTATTTGATTCATGAATTCTTCAAGGAAGAAATGGCCATTTTTGTGTCTATGGAATAAATTTGAATTTGCAAACATGAGAAGTCTATCTTTGTGAATGACTGTCTTCAAAATGTAGCATTCAGATCTGGGGAAATTGAAGTAAGTCCAGAGAATCCATTTACCCTGTGAATCTGAAGAAGATAGAATAATTTTTTTCTCACTCTGCATTTCAAAGCAGCTAAGGAGGTGTCCAGTGTAAGTCACCTGGTAGATAAGGTACAGGCTTTAAAAAAATAAATCACATCAAAGACCCTTTCATGTCTCATTTTAAATGAACAGGGCATTACTTGCTTTTCATCCATGGCATGCTGAAGAATTCTTTCCATGCATGTAGAAGTGTGTAGTTCTGGGGAAAGTAAAAATCAACACCTCTTTTTCATTAGAAAATACCAGGTATAATCAGCATGGGATTCTGAAAAGTAGAGACCTGCATTCTCCCTTTATCAAAGAGCTATTCTCATGGTTGTCTAGCACCTCTGTTTTCTAGAACTTGCCCTCCCTGGAGAAAGGCCCCAGAATCTCGCTAAATTATATAATGTGGCCATGACATAAGTATAGAGAATGAGCTATGAATTAGCACATCAGACTCATTTTCACTGGTAACCTGATTTTACAGTGTGCATCTCATTGCCGCGGGGAAAAGCAGACGGGAGCCAGTGCTCCGTAATTCTCTGTGGCCAGCCTTCCTTAAGCACGTTAGTCCAAGTTTTTCAGGAAGCTGAAAGCGATTCCTTTTGCTACATTCACATCTAAAATAGGAAAAGTCAATTCGCCTCGAGTTCGACAGACCCACATCCACAGCGGGCAAGTTCACTTGCTGCTGAGGTTTTGTAGAGACCTGAATAGGTCTGCCCCAGAAAAAGACAAATGGAAGCGTTTGGGGAGCCCCTTGGGTTTCCCTTTGAGCACAGGCATAAGAGATTTGTAAAATGGGACAGACCTCACCCATTTCATTCCTTAAAGAGAAAGTCCATGTTTTCTTTATTTGTGATAGGTCCAAATGAAGTCATTCTAGACTGATGGGAAGTAGAATAAAAATAAAACCCAGCTGTACATTTCCACCTGGTTGTCTTTGAGAGGGAACAGAATTGGGCAATAAATAGCCTGCAGGATCAGTGCCCTCAAGTAAGGCAGAGTGAGCGTGAGTTCTAGAGTCGGCCTCACTGAGTTCTAGTCCCAGATCTGCAATGATCATCAGTTACCTGACCACCCATTTGTTCTGTCACTTTTCAAATCAGGGGGTTGGTAAGGGTCTTTCCCAGCTCAAAATGTCTACACATTTGCAGAATGCAGATTTAATAGAGCTGGAGTCCAATGAGCCAGCACCACTAATCCCACTCGAGGCCACTCCCACCTTGTCAGTGCTAGCTTGCTAAACAGCATCATCATTATTAGAAAATCAGGAGGGAGGAAGAAGGAAGAATGGATGGGCAAAGGGGAAAGAGAAGGAATGGGAAGAAGGCATTTTTAATGAGGATTGCGGCCCACCCCACAAACGGTACCACTCCATCAAGGCCCAGCTCAAATGCCCTGTTCTCTGGGACTAGCACTTTTGTTCCTTGTCTGTATCAATGCCACAGGCATTATAGTTCTCTTGATTCTGCCTATATTTGTCCCTAGACAGATTGAGGCCTTTAAAATGGAGCAACTGGGACCTTCTTATCCATGCTCATAATGCTCTGCATTACCTCTCATATCATGTGAGGCATAGACACTCTTCCCTAGGTGCTCAGTGAAATACAATGAGTTAAACTGATCTCCTAGGAAGTCATGCTTAACAGAGACACTGTTAACTTCCATCTTTTTCAAAATGAATTTCAGGACCTTGTGTGTGAAACCCATGTAGAATATGGACTTGGGACATCAGCTTGATGGATACCTTGCCTTTTCTTTCCTCCAGTGTGTGTGCTAACTAATAAAACACCTCACTACCTCCCAGGGTATTGCTTGCTTGTCTCTGTGCTGTGCTCCCAGGTCTATTTCCTTTCTCCACTGGCCTTGCTTGAATCTAAAAATCGCTTCGTATAGGACTTGGGGTTAGAGTCCTCAGGCTTCCCCAATATTGAGTGGGACACACTTCTAGTGAAGAGTTATTTGCTGTTCATCTGAAATTCAAATTTAACCAGACATCTTGTGTTTTATCTAGCAGCACTAGATAGGACTCAGCTCAGATTGGCTTCAACCACAACAACATCAACAAAATCAAAAGCAACAAGAATGGCCCACGTGGTCATTCTGGGCTTCAGGTGGGACGTAATTTAGTGTAGCCATAGGAATCCATTTAATCCCTCAGCGCTGGCTTCTACCCTAATGGCTTTTTCTTCTGGCTTCCCAGTGTGCCAGGTGATTTCAGACAATACCTGCCTCACATCCTGATCGGGTCAATCCCAATGGGTGAGAGCACCTACCTCCTCCCCAGCGGGCAGCATCAACAGAAGCTGCTTCATGCCTGCTCGAGGCCACATGGCTCAAGCTGAACCTGAACGCTGGCAAGGGCAACACATGCTCTGATTGGTCAGACCTGAGCCAAGTGCCCCAGCCTTTCACCCCTCTGGAGGTGCCTGGGCTGATGGCCGGAGAGCAGTAGTTCCTCCCTAATTAAATAGGGGAGCCTCAGTTTTCTTAGAAGGAAAACAGATTCTAGGTAACTGAAGCAAAAGAAAAACAAACAAACAAAACCCACTGACCACATTTCCTATAGATTCTTATATCACATTTATTTATTTATCTCTTTGTTTGTTTGTTGATTGAATTTATTTTTTAATAGGAGAAAATCCAAGTTTTGATACAGGTACATGGGGAATTCACATAGGCATGAACATTTCAAAGGCCTCGAGGCAACATTGGGTCTATAAGACATTTTGGACAAAGGATAAAGGGGGTGATGGGATATTAGACTCCAGAAGTGAGAATGACCAATATCCTGGTAGTTGAGGAGGAGGGGAATACACATGATAGGCAAATCCTTGCTCAGCATCTCAGAAACAATGGGGCCCACAGGAATGTCTAGCTATCAGGCACCTGCCTGAAGCCCTCTCATTTACTATACTTTATTCAAATTAGGCAAAGGCCACATTCTAAGAGTCCCAGTTAATTTTTGAAGAGATTTAGGAAGAAGAGATGGCAATTGAGCTCTGGGTATAGTTATTCTACAAAGCTGTTCTGATTGCTTTACCTTTGTACATCAATTTCCACATGGGTAAAGGAAGAGCGAAGTAATCGGTGCTGTCTAAAGCCCTTTCTAGTCTAATGTTTCCCAGTCCTTTGAGTGGTAGCAGGGGGAGATTATGAGTAACAGGGAGAAACAGAGAGAGGAATTCAGTGCATCTTATGTGCTTTGGATCAAAGTGTTGCTGTTAGAAGGATAGTCTCACTATAAATGGAATATGCATTTTATTAATACTAACTATTCACTCTGATAGTTTGTTCTCTGCTTTTGTGGGCTCCTTGTGGCTATTTTAAAAGCTAAATTTAACTTGGTCTATGCAGATTTGCACATGTGTGTGCATTAAAATTTACTGCTCAGTCACTGACACCAAGTTGATTTTTCTCTCCAGATTAATTTATTAGAGGAGAAAAAGAAACCGAAGTCTCAGAGGACTGATCCAACTCTTATGATTTTTATTTCAACATTTCATACCATCAAAATGACAGATTTTATTTGTGCCATGGGATTAACAGTAATTTGTGAGCTTTTGAAAGCCCTTTGAAATGTCCAGATTAAAGGAAATCAGTTAGATTTTTAAATAACAAATCTAATTACTGGTTGTGCTGAACATTCAAATGAAGAACAAAGTCAATTTCCCTTCTTCTCCCCTTCAGATGTCTTTTAGTTTGTTCTCTTACCATGGAGACTTCATGTTCAAAGGCAGTTTTCATCATTTTGGCTTAAACTCTGAGAAAACAGACCTGAAATGACTTGGCCAAACTTAACCTTGACAAAAAAGACCAAAAAAAAAAAAAATTGAGTTGACAAGGACAGGCCTAGACATCAGTTAAAATCGTAGCTGCCTGCATAAACTCATAAGGTCTGGCTTTTCAACCTCCTCCAGCTAACTCCCCCAATCATCCCTGCAGGACCAGACCCCATGGTGTGTTTGCTTTCAATTTTTTTGGAAAATACTGTTAAGTGAAAGCTGACAGAGTTTTCTGTACCCAGCCATCTTAGAATAACATGCCATTTTTATGACTGATAATCATGGGGTCCATCCCCCTCTTCAATTTATAGGTGTGAAGCACTCCCCCCTTTTAGGAAAGAATGACATGCCCAAGGGCAGAGAGCTATTAAATCAGGAGCACACTTCCATTTGAACACCCAGCCTCCATTCTTTCAGAGCTGAACTGATCATTGATCTACTGCCATAGCTAGCTGTTTGACAAGGTCATCAAATTCATTAAGCTAATTCCAGATCATTGGGTAAGGCAGAGGCAATGTTCTATTTCAAACATATTTAAAGTATTCATTAATAATATTGGTTATGAAATCTCTAAAATATCTTGGTTTGAGGGATAATGTTGAAAAACTGGGATTTAAGATGTTATTGATGAAGGTGACATGATTTCATGGACAAAGATATGCATCTCAGTGTTTCACTCCAGATGTTCCCAAGAGCCTTTGTTATAATTGAAACAGGTATTGCAGAGCCAAATAGGCTGATGTCTTCCAGAAGTTGTCCCCTAGCTATTTGGACATAATTTATTAACACTTGTAAATTCGTTTTGTTTCATATTTAATTTTTAAGAAGCCTAAACATGAATATGTGGCATTGTCTTCCAAAAAAAGTAGTTTTGCCTTGGCTAAAGGGTCTGAGGGAACACCCCCAGAGGCAGAGGTAGATACCATGTAGATACTGCATTTTATTTCCTTCCCTAGGAAAACATGTGAAGGTGTATTAGCTTCCTATAGGAGCAGTAATAAATTACCACAAACTGAGTAGCAGAAAATAATACAAATTTATTCTTTACAGTTCTGTGCATCAGAAGTTCAAATTTGTTTTACTGGGCTAAAATCAAGTTCCTTCTGTGATCTCCAGGGGAGAATCTGTTACCTTGCCTTTCTAAAGACCTCCACATTCCTTAGCACATGCCCCTCATTAATCCACACCTTCTTTCTCCATTCCAGCTCCTGCTCTGACCTTTACCTGCCTTCCCTCCTCTTCTAAGAATCAGTGTGATAATCTTGGGCCCATTGAGATAATCCATACAGATATCAGTGACTTTGACAAGACCTAGTTCCAACCATTACTGTCTACATAACTTTTGATAGTTTACTTAATCAACTCTAATTGTCAGAATCCTCATTCGTAATATTTGGATAATAATAAGTACCTAGTATGGTATGGGGAAGAATTAAATTGGTACTAAAGATCACATATAAGTGGTCTTTAGTACCAATTCTTTCCACATAGGGAATGTGGGATGTATGTATCAACCATCCATGTAAAACAACATACCAAAATGAAAAACCACGTTTCCATTGTGACGGGTTCTTGGATAAAATGGAACTGAAGTGAAAGTTTGTGGAAATAAATAAATTTCATTTAGACCAAATAGATGGTTTAGAACTTTGAAGTGACTTAAAGTGTCAAGTTAAGATTCATGATAGTTCCTTTGAAGGGGAATTTTCCCCCATGTCATTTAAGAGGAAGTGCTTTGATGAGTTGATAGTGATGATGATGTTAATATATGTGTATATGACTATCTACAGACATTTTCTTTATAGACAATTTCTCTCATATTCACAGACTAAAAATATAAAGAATTTTCCATGTTCACAGAGCACATACCAGTACTGTATATAGTTTCAATAGAATATAAAAGTTTTATCATGGTTATTAATTTATGTGGAAATTTTACATAGAGTAAGAACTTCCCAAATATAAGGAATGTGGCTTTTTTTGTGTGTGTGTGTGAGCCTAATGCTTGGCATATAGTAGATGTTTAATAAATGTAAACTTAATAAAAGCATGTCAAAGTATGCAAACTAACTTATTCAACAACATTAAAGGAGAAGTGTCGGCTAAGATTATATTTCAGTTATAGCAGGGGTGGGGAACATCCAGTCTATGGGCCATATAAAGCGCGCAAAATCATTTGGTCTGGCCCTGGCAAGGCATTAGGGATGAGTTAATTAAATGTTTGACCAAATATAGCAGGCTAATTTTTAAGTTGATAGTTTTTTATGGCCCTCAAATGATGTTATAAATATCCAAATGGTCCTTGGCAGAAAAAGGTTCCCCACCTATGTCATAGTATAATTTTCTTCCATAATGTAAATTTTGTTACACATCTTAAACATAAAAATTTAGAGTTAAAATAACTGAGAAAATACATTTAGATCTTTATTTAATGTGAAAAGAAAAGAAAGGGAAAAGTCCAACACCCACGCATTAAACTGTTACTGGTGAAAAACGTGCCTCGTCTTCCCCCATTGCTAGTGGGAGTGGAGTCCTTGCGACATCCTTAGAAAAGGAATTTTCTGAGACTTCCATGGGAGGATGCGATATGATAGAGAGCTTCACTCCCATGGAATGACACCCCATGCATTTCCAAAGTCCCATTTCCCTTAGTCCAGTGGTCGGCAAACTGCGGCTCGCGAGCCACATGCAGCTCTTTGGCCCCTTGAATGTGGCTCTTCCACAAAATATCACGGCCTGGGCGAGTCTATTTTGAAGAAGTGGTATTAGAAGAAGTTTAAGTTTAAAAAATGTGGCTCTCAAAGGAAATTTCAATCGTTGTCCTGTTGATATTTGGCTCTGTTGACTAATGAGTTTGCCGACCACTGCCTTAGTCCAATCGTAGAAGAAGTGTAGCTGGGGTTTCAGTAGAGCTACAATCAGAGCCGGTGTCCAGAGTTTCCATGCCACGTTGGAGCTGGGTCCAATACAGCAGCAGTAGACTAGCTGCAGTCCATTAGTCCATGTGTGAGGGGATCCACATGGCCTTGTGCCAATGGGAGAATTCCAGGAAGCCAAGTGTAAACCATGAGCCAAGCATGCCAAGAGGAACCAAGAGGGTGAACTTCTTTGTTCAGGGGATTATATATCCCAAATCTTTGTGCCCTTGCAGTGGCCATGCACATTCTGGCCAACCACTTCTGTCCCCAGGTGTGATTGACAGGCAGGTATCTTCCTTATGTCATCCCAACTTTACTGGGCATGTGTCTATCTCCCCTTTGTTGGATCCCTCCCCATGTTTTGCAGGGAATGTGCCTCTACTGTTTGCTTTGCTCATTTCCTATTTTGACTAACTATCTAATTACAGTGGTATCAAAACTAATTTTTACTTGCCCTGGCCAGTGTCTTTCAGTGGTTAGAGCATTGGTCTGTGCACCAAAGGGTCTCACATTCGATTCTCTGTCAAAGGCACAGAACTGGGTTGCGGGTTTGCTCTCCACCCCTTGTCAGTGCGCATGCAGGAGGTAATCAGTTGATGTGTCTCTGTCACAGTGATATCTATCTCTCTCTCTCTCCCCCTCACTCTTCTACCCTCCCTTCTTTCTACTCTCTCTGAAAAAGCAATGGAAAAAATATCCTCAGGTGAGGATTAACAAAAACAAAACAAAGAAATCACTACTTTTTACTTGACTTTAGATCTTGTGATATTCCCTGCTAACAGTAAATTATCTATTATGGTGGACATTTGAAAGGTTTTCTAATAACAATCTGACAGTCTTTAACAAATTCATCTTGGATACAGGCACATGTCCACCTACTGATTAAATTTTTCTAGGAAAGAGACAAATCTTTGAACAATCCATCATCACAACAAATTTGATTTCGTCTTCTGTTTATATTTCAATGACAGGCCTAATACCTAAATCAATATTTTTATTAACTAATGTCACCCCAATAAATTCAATAAAAAAAGAATCCCCCTTAGGTTTCTTCAAGTGATTTATTGCCTTTGTTACATTATTGCTTCAGGTGTAATCAGGAATATTTATCTTCATGTCATTGCAATGGAGATCTGAGATAGAATATGCTAATGTGCCTGTCTTTGTACATAATGTTTTATTAGTCTTTTGTTTGTTTCAGTCTCTTAATTAGTGACAGTCATTTAAAGCCATCCATCTTTGCTCAGATTTATGCAAAGTAAGTTAATAATGAGAGAGTTCCAAAGGACTGTTTACCAGTCTTTATTTTGAGTTTCTTAGTCTATTCATTCAGTTAAATTATTTTTAAAGCTATAAAGTAAAATTCATCAATCAAATAATTACTAAAAATTCTTAAGGATAATTTTTGTATTTCACATCTGAGTACAAATGCCATTTGTGAAATTGAGTAGTTTTTCATATAGTCCATCACTACTTCTGTCTCAGTACAGCCCCCCTCCATACCTTAAGTGACTGCACAGGAAAAGGGTAAGGTCCTGCCAACGTTTGCTCCCAACCTGACATCATGAATTCATGACTCCTTGCAATTTCAAACAGAATCCTCAGAGTTAACTAATGGTAACTGGAGTTAATGCGGTTGATTAAAATGCTTATTGGTACTATAAGAACTGCTCTCAATTATAATCTTCTTAATAGTTCACACAATCAAGACAAAATGATTACTTGGTTTACAGCTTTGCATATTCACTATCTACTTACATCTTCAAATTTTGGGTTACATTGTTTTTTTCCTAAAACTCATATCTAAAACAGCTTGGAAGTGCTGATGTGCCATTTCAGCAGTATATTGCTGGGGTCTCTTCCCCTTTATTGTTATTAGCAAGAGTCTACCTTCTGATTGAATATAAGAGGATTGGTAGTTCCTATAAAATATCAGAATTGCTTTTCTTTAATTCCAGCTTTTTTTCCCAGGGACCATGTTGGTGGTGAGATTAATAATAGAATCACTGGGCTCAGCTAGATGACAGGATACTTTTGAAAACAGACACTGACTAGAGTTATTTAAGCCCTTCAGCTTCAGGGACTACACCACGTTCACTATTCTGTCTCCAGTGCTTTGCACACACTACGAACATAATAGTTGCATAAGCAGTGCTGGTTGAAGTAAGAAGAGGTATATGCACAGAGGAAGGAAAGGAATGTGACTGGAGGAGGCAATGGGAATGATGGCTTTTGAGAGGATGCCCATAGCATCAGTAGAATTTTTCCAGGTGACAGAGATGCAAACCTCTTTAGGAAACTGAGAAACTTGTTTTCCCCCCAGATGTGTGATATGCAGGGATAGAGGATGGCATTTGGTGAGGCTGGGACAGTGGGTGTGCCAAGAATTGGAAGGCTTTGAGTGGCAGTCTGAGGAATTTGAATGTTATTCTCTGTGTTGGAGGATCCATCAAATATGTGCATTCAAGGACTTGTATGCAAGCATATAAGCATAACCAATGGGCGCAAGACACTGGGAGGGGGGTGAGGGCATGTGCTGGGGGTAGGGGAGGCTGGGGGAAGGTCATTTGGAAAAAAAAGGAGACATATGTGTTACTATTTGTAATACTTTAAACAATAAAGAAAATGTGCATTCAGGGCACATTCCTGATGAAAGTAGAAGAATCAGAAAAGGTAGCAGAACAGAAGAACAGCTCATGTACTCCAATCTGCTAAGGTGACCACCTAGTACCAGAAAAAAAAAATGTCTTTTAGGCTTCAGGATTAGCTAAATCTAAGTCTGCTACATTTTTTTAGCTAGATAAATGACTACATTTTCTGGTCTTGAGTATCCTTACCTAAAAAGTGGGAATTATAATACTAATTTGAAGAGTTATTTTGTTAAATGTTAGAAATTATAAACATAAAACACTTGGGACATAGCACATGCTCTTTAAATAATGAGACATTATGGAAATAAATTCATGTTAATAATATTTTATATTCAATCTAATGAAAAAACTGCAAAGGATCTGAATAGACATTTCTCCAACAAAAATAATAGCAATGGCCAATATGCACATGAAAAGACGCTCAATGTCACTAGCTGTCAGAAAAATGAAAATCAAAACCACTTTTAGATGCCACTTCACACCCACTAGGGTAGCTATAATAGAAAACACAGACAAAAACAAATGTTTACAAGGAAGTGGAGAAATTAGAAGCCTCCCGGACTGCTGCAAGAATGTAAAATTGGTGCATTCACTTTGGAAAAAATGTCTGGCAGTTCCAAAAGATGAAACAGAGTTCCCATATGACCCGACAATTCCACTCCTGGGAATATGAAAACATATGTCCACACAGAAATTGCACAAGAATGTTTATGGCAACATTACTTATAATAGCCAAAGTGTGAAAACTATCCAAGTGCCCTGGTGAATAGATAGATAAAATGTGCTAGTACATCATTTAGCAATAAAAGAGAAATGAATTACTGATCGCTACTACAACATAGAGGAACCTTAATAATAGTATGCTAAGTGATTAAGCTAGTCACAAGAGACCACATATTGTGTGATATTACTCATATGGAATTTATATGAAATATTCAGAATAGGCAATTCTACAGAGTGAATGCCTAGGCCTGGGTGTTGAGAAGAAATGGAGGGTGACTGCTAAGTATACAAGGATTATTTGGGAGGGGTGCAGAGAAGATGATCTAATATTGACTGTGGTGACTATTGAATAACTGTAAATACACCAAACACCATTGAATTCACTGGATACAATTCACTTTAAAGGGAGAGTTGTATGGTATATAAACTATAGTTTAATAAAGCTGTTATAAACTAGTAAAAAGGTAAGCACTGTTATATACATTTAGTACTTAACATATGAAGTGATGTTCATACATGCTCTTATTTAGTAATTGAAGCGACCCTCCCTTTGAAGTGGGAAATTTTTTAAAATCTTTACTGTTGAAAGTATTACATAGGTCCTCCTTTTTCCCCCATTAACCTCTTCCAGCCCACTCTAATAAATTTTTAACACCATTTTATAGGCAAGAAAACCAAGACTTAGAGGTACAGTTAGTGAGTGGGATAGTTGGGGTTTTATCAATTGTATTGTATAAATCAAATATGTATCACCAGATATGTATTTATTTTCTATCGCATATTATGATATGTGATGTATATAATATATATCACATGTCATATAACTATTATTTATATTATACTAGAGGCCCAATGCATGAAGATTTGTGCAAGAATGGGCCTTCCTTTCCCTGGCTGCTGGCACTGCCTTTGCTCCGTCTGGAGCCTCCTTTCTGCCTTCTCACACTGCCCAGAGGCCCGAAGCTGCTGGGGCAGTGCGGAACGCCTGCATTGTTGCCATGGCGATGCAAGCATCATGCCCCGCCCCTGGCCACTTGGCACCTGTGTATGCAAATTAACCTGCCATCTTTGTTGGGTTAATTTGCATACTCCTGATTGGATGGTGGGTGCCATGAAGATATGGTCAATTTGCATCTTCCTCTTTTATTAGTGTAGATAGAGGCCTGGTGCATGGGTAGGGGTTGGCTGGAAGCAGGTATCTGGGATTTATTTATCTTCTATAATTGAAACTTTCTAGCCTTGAGTGGAGGCCAGGGCTGGCTGGTAGCCTGGATTGCCCCAGACAACCCAAGCTCCCAGCCTCTCCTTGAGCAGAGGCCAAGGCAGGCCAGGGCAGGTGGGAAGCTTGGCTTCCTCCATCGCCGGGGCAACCCAAGCCTCCTGCTCCCTGTAGCTCTGTGGCCGCCGCCATCTTTGTTGGGATTTATTTATCTTGTATAATTGAAACTTTGTAGCCTTGAGTGAAGGCCAGGGCCAGCCAGGGCAGGTGGGAAGCTTGGCTTCCTCCATTGCCGGGGACAACCCAAGCCTCCTGCTTGCTCCAGCTCTGTGGCCACCACCATCTTAGTTGGGTTAATTTGCATACTTGCTCTGATTGGCTGGTGGGTGTAGTGGAGTGATGGTCAATTTGCATGTTTCTCTTTTATTAGATAGGATAAATATTAGTATATTTATAACATCACATGTTATATATCAATATCATATATGCTATATATTAATATAGTGTTAATATATTACATACTAAGATTTTATAATATATCATACAGCTTATATTAACATCACATATAGCCTACATTACATTATAGTACATATTAATATAGTTTTATGATACATGTTTACATACTATAACATCATATATACAGTTTATATAATATACTATTATGATATACTTTAAAATAATAAGGATAGTTTATTTATCTGTAGCTAATTTTTGCTCAGAAACCTATTTTCAGGCAGCAAGTAGGCCCTTCTAGCTTCCCTGCTATTGCAGTTTTCAGTGTAAATGCCCCCCACTGGCTGTCCACCCTCTTCCCATCTTTTAAGCTGATATCAGTTATGCAAGCTGAGATACTCCGGAGCAGAGGGGCCTCATGCAAAAATGACTGCTTAGCACAACACCTGTCCCTATTGTTACTAAGGACTTTAACAATAGCTGACGCTTTTTGAATGCTTGTAAGTACCAAATATTACTATGAGATGTCTTTAATAAGTATTACTTTATTCAATCATCACAGCAAACCTACAAAGGGAGAAATGAGATGACCAATTCATCCTGGTTTTCTGGGGACTTTCTCACTTTAGCACTGAAAGTCCCATGTTCCCAGAACCCCCTTAGTCCCAGGCAAACCGAAATGGTTGATCATCTTTAGGAGATGATTAAATTGACTCACCTTCTGAAACAGGAATTTTACAGTGTACACTGTTTGAACAAAATTATAAATTTTTTAAGTATAATTTCTAATTCTTGCCCCATTTTGCAAGTTATTTTTGATGACATATTGTTATTTCTTAATTGGATCACCAAGCATCATGAAGAGAAGCTAAAGTCATTCTCAGAATAGTAACCAAATGTGATTTAGGAGACATCAACAAAAGAATTGATACAGTAATCAAGAACACCTGAAATCTGGTGTAAAATATAATTACATGTTGCATAGAAACTTTTATATTGAGCCAAAGAGAAACATGTCTTCTATTTAAAATATCAAACCAATCATTTTTCTCTATTTTTCTCTTGGCTATAGAGTGACATTTCCATGAACACTCATTTCTGGTTTAGTGATACAGAAAAACACCACAGCCATTACCAATTACTTAGTTCCTACTGAGCTGTCCATAACGGACTTTGAAAGCTGTGGCCTCAAATGTTATTTCCTTCCTGCCCTTCCTCTTCTGCCTCCTCTGCTTAAAGGTAACATAATCTGAGTCTTGGCGTGACATTTATCTATTGTCAGGCTCTTGCCTCCAAAATGCCTTTTGCATCTTTACCTCCTATGTCTCATACCAAGAGAAAGTTATTTTTCTTTGAGGTTGTCCACTAAAATGAGAATTCAAACTTTAGTCTGTGCAAGAAGAGGGGATAATGAGCTTTCGGTACATTCTGTTCCTTTTAAAGTTTGTGGAAATTACTTTTTTAAAGATAATGAGACCAGATAGGCAGGTATGGTGGGGAGCTGGTTGCCTGGGTGCACCTGTCAAAAGATGAGCTACCCCTCCAAAGATTTCATGAAGAGTATCCAGCATGGTGCCTGGCACAGTATCCACTGAAAAATTGATAATCTTCCCTTCCTCACCTGAGGGATGAAAGATGAAGCGTATGGGACTCAGTGCTCTGAAGCTACAAAAAAAAAAAAAAAAAAGTAGGATTCATGAAGGTAGGGACTAAATATTTCTATTCATGGCAGCCTAAGAGTATGAAACTAATAGTAATGCTTACAAATATTTTATGAATTAAGAAATGAATTAATGTGTCTTTGTGAAGGTGTATCTCACCAAGGGGACATTGTGTGGTTTGCCAAAAGAAGGCATAGAGAATATGGGGAGTACTTTCCCTAATTCTTTAAGACAATCTCTCATAAATCTATGCATGTCTATTTGGAATATGAATAGCACTTAAATTGTAGCAGATAAGTTTAGGGGCCAAGTGACTGAGAGCAAACACAAGGGAACAGAGATCATCTATCTCATGAAATCTTTGAGGAGCTTCACGTCTATTCTTGGGGGAAATTCAATGTCTCAGCAGTTGTCTGATTTCCTATTATCCTCTAAGAGTGGGTCACTTCAGCTTCAGGAAAGAGCAAAGATACAAGAACATAAAGAAAGATGTAATTCATATAAACCACCAGGTTTTAAAAAGTAATAGTCAACTTTTTAAAATTGTTTCTAGAGTACCTACTATTAAAAGGTCATTTCCCAGAATTCATACCATTCATTATACTATCAAATGTAGTCTTAGAAAGAGATTACAGTGCTATTCTTCCCTTGGTTGATTAGTATTAGGTCATTGAGTTCCCATGGCATGATTTGTTCCACTTTTCCCAAAGCCATATCTACTCTCCCTTTGTTTGAGCCAGTTTTGACTTGGTCAACAAAATTATGAGGAAACTAGGCATGGTTCTTTAGTGGCACTTGGGATGAAATAAATTCTCCAGTGGGTTTATAAGTCTGACAGTCCCCAAGTAAATGTTGTGGCATCTGATATGAAACATTTCTTCTTGTCTCCATCTAGCTAGTGACCCATCTAACCACCCACTCTAAGCTTCACAATGTCAGACCAAAGCTTTGATGATGGTAATGGTGATAATGCTGCTGCTGCTGGTGCTGCTGAAAACCAACATTTATTGAGCACTTATTTTGTGGCTGAAGCCTGTCTAGATGCTTTAAATATCAGACCTATTTAATCCTCACAATCACCCTATAGTTTTCTGTGTTAGCCCTGAATGGAGATGAAGAAACTGAGTCCCAAAGAAGTACAGTCAATTGCTTGAGATCATCCCACTAGGAAATTAAAATTCAAATGCAGGCATTCTGGTACAGAAGCCCACACTCCTAACCACTGCACTATATGCTCTTTATTCTGATGCTCTTATTTCCTGCTGGGCCTAGTACCCTTTGGAGAACTAGACACTTGTGTGTAACACTCCCTACTTAACTCCTACCCCACCTCTATCCAGTTGCTCCTAGTACTATCTTTCAACCTTAAAAGTCTATATATTGATGAAGTTCCAGGAAACTCCTTACAGCATAGAAGATATATGGATGGATATTGTCTTCAGGAAGGAGCCAAAGCACCCCTCCTATGCCAAGAATAACTCAGTACATCATGAAAAATATAGAGTTAGTGATGTTTGGCTGCATTTTATTTTGTCTCCCTTCCCAACCTCCCCCCCTCCCCGCCACACCAGGGAATTCAGCTACTTAAAACAAAAATCCCATTACCTCCCAAACTATTTCTAGGTGGCAGAGACATGCCCAGGATTGTCATCCATAATTCACAGAAGTTCATATGGCTAAGTGTCTTTCTTAGAGTCAAATGACAAGGCCAGTTGGCAAATCCTTTGGATTGTTTCTGCCCCCTTTTGATTCACTTTGATTTATGGACACTCAGGAAATGTTCAATGCATTCTAATAGGCATAGTCTTGACACATCACATGTTATTCCACATCAATCTGGGATGGGCTTTTACTGCTGCTTTTGCCTTTGTGTACTACAGTGTTAAATATTTCTCTACAGGAATGGTCCAAAATCATCCTACTGTTCACTGTTTCATGTTAAAGGATGATGTGAATTTAAAATCAAAGTCAGCTTGGATAACTAGCATTATTCATTCAGCACATAATGTATTTAGTATCTATACTGTGCTCATCTCTGTGATGGGGAAGGCAGCAGAAAAGAGATGAGCCTCTATTTCCATAGAGCTTAAATTATAGTGTGGAGAAAAAGAGGGATGATAGGGGGAGGGGAATTGCATAACTAAATTATAAGGTTTAAATTAGAATAAGTGCTAAGAAAAAAAACAACAACTAGGGTGATATGATAGATATTACCACATAGGAGAGGGAAGATACATTTAGATAGATAAGTGAGAGAGGAGGCGATGCCTCACATGAAACATGAAATTTCAATAAGGAGATAGACATGCAAACACTTGATAAAAGAGTATTCTAGACAGAGGGAAGAGTGAGTGCAAAGGCCCTGTGGCAGGACTGAGGTTGGCATGTTCTTTTGGAGTGGCAAGAAGCCAGTGTGGCTGGGGATGGGGTGATGTGGCTGGGGATGCATCCTCCATTTACCTTATTGGGCTCATGCCTGCCATCCCCTTTCTTCCTATAAACTCTGGCCTTGGCAAACTTTTCTCTGTCCCTTGATCATTCCAAGTGTTGTAGACTCAGCATATGCTGTCATCTCTGTAGAAAAATCTGTCCTCCCATTCTTTATCATCCTACATTCAGCTAAGGTTCCACAACATTCCCTTAGGACAACATTTTAAGGTGTTTCCCTTTTCCTCAAACAGGTAGATATGTTACATTTGGTCTGCATGTTAGATCACATTGAGATTTGCAGGGGTAATTTATTTATTAATTAATATATTTATTTGTTTATTTGAAAGTAATGTGAGAGAAATTTCCAAGGCTCTTTAAGAAGAATAGTGACATTATCTAGTTCAGGTTTTTCAAAGACTTTTCTGGATGTTGTGACAAGATAGGGAGGTACAAAGCAAGAATGGAAGCAGAGAAACCTATATGTAGACACTTGCATCAATCCAGATGACATCTGAGGCCATTTTAACCACAGTATACTAGATAAGCCTACAGAAGAATCAGCACTGAGTGATTCCTCTGTGCCAGGTCCCCACATGACACATTGTCCTTTGGGCTTTTGCAGACATACTTGCATGTATTCTTTCTCCGAAATATTCCACCCTCTTTTTTGCCTTGCAGTTCCTACTTAACCTTTAACTTAGATATTCGTTTCTCCAGAGAGCCTTCCTGAGCCCCAATTTAAAATTAGTTATGCTGTTGTTGCACCCTACATTCCCGTTATCATGAAACTTATTTTCTCTCTTTTTGTCATGTTGCTTATTTTTGCTCCCCGTTAGATGGCAAACTGCTGAAAGAAAGATCTATAGCCATGTCACTGTATTGCTTGGCTACTGCTGTCCTAACAAGATACCACAGATCACCATGTGATTTTAAACAACAGAAATTTATTTCATCACAGTTCTGGAGGCTAGAAGTCTCAGATCAAGGTGTCAGCAGGTTTGGTTTTCTCTGAGGTCTCTCTCCTTGGCTTGCAGGTGGCAGCCTTCTCTCTGTATCCGCATATGGTCTTCCCTCTGTCACATACATTCCTAGTGCCTCTTTGTGTGCCCGAACATTCTCTTATAAGGGCATCAGTTATGTTGGATTAAGGTCCAGCCATATAACCTCATTTTACATTCATTAATTTTGTAAAGGCCCTGTCTCCAAATTAAGTCACATTTTGAGATACTGGGGGTTAGGGTTTCAGTAATGAGTTTTGGAAGATACAATTCAGCCCATAATAGTCACTGTTTTATGGGCAGTATCTGGAACACTGTAGGCATTCAGTAAGTATGTGCTGATAAATGTTATCTTCCATAATTATTATCTTAACAATTATATCGAAGGGTGTGTGGTGATGTTTCATTTATATCTCCAGGTATTTTGATTTCTCAATGATCCAGGTTTGAGCCTTGGGGTTAGCTTCCTTAAGTGTCATTAAAACAATTAAATGGCAAAAGGCTTCTTTATTACCAAGTTTAAAATGTTACTGCTAGTGAAGATGTTACCCAATCTTGGAATCTTCCATTAATGCCACATTTAAATATATTTTTTATTGACTTCAGAGAGGAAGAAAGAGGGAGAGAGAGATAGAAACATCAATGATGAGAGAGAATCATTGATCAGCTGCTTCTGTACACCCACACTGAGGATCTAGGCTGCAACCCAGGCATGTGCCCTGACTGGGAATCCAACCATGAACTCCTGGTTCATAGGTTGACACTCAACCACTGAGCCATGCTGGCTGGGCAAAGCCACATTTTTAGAGCAGGATTTTAAAGGTTGAGTATTGGTGTGTGTTTTTGGATAATGGATTGAACCAGATAGTCTCATAGTTAAAGTCATACCCTAAGAGTGCCTTTATTAACTCAACTGGATACTTAGGGATTTTAATATACTTCAAATTTTTATGTCTCCTTAGAACATTACAGTGACCCTTTGAAGCTGTCAATGCAAGATTTAATTATCCTAACTTTTCAGTTGACTGACCTTTTTTTAACATAAACCTGGTCAGATCACTGCCCTCCTTAACACTCATCTATGCTCTTAGAATGAAAGCTATAGTCCTCACCACAGTGTCAGACACCCAGCATCCTCTGTTTACCTTATTGGGCTCATGCCTGCCATCCCCTTTCTTCCTATAAACTCTGGCCTTGGCAAACTTTTCTCTGTCCCTTGATCATCCCAAGTGTTGTAGACTCAGCATATGCTGTCATCTCTGTAGAAGAATCTGTCCTCCCATCCTTTCTCATCCTACATTCAGCTAAGGTTCCACAACATTTCCTTAGGACAACATTTTAAGGTGTTTCCCTTTTCCTCAAACAGGTAGATATGTTGCATTTGGTCTGGGCTGCCTTAGCTCCTGTTGATTCTCCTGCCTCCTTCACAGCTCTTGGATGCTTTCAATTATTTACTTAAATGTGCATGTGTTTGACTAATGTATGCCTCTACTGCCAGCACCATGTGGGAGTTGAGTCCCCTTTTGAGCACTGCTGTATACCTCCAGGGTGTATTTATTTTAACACTTAGTTGTTGCTCAGTGAAAAGCTGTTGACAGGAAATAAAGCTGGCAGTCACAGAAACATTAATTTACTGGTTGGTCATTCGAAAGTGGTGAGGAGATAGAATGCCCAAGCTCCCAATTCCATTGCACACTCTGACATGGTTATAAATAGATAATCTTTGAGAGAATATGAAACCAAAGTTAGATTGTAAAACTAAAAATAAATCAATCATGGGGAATTCAAATGTAAATTTACCCTTGCTAATTAATTCTGTGATAGAGCTGTATTACTACATAGGACACATGATTTTCCCCAAAGTTCACATTTTACCTCTTTATCTTGGAGAGAGGAAAAAAAAATGAATGGAATTAAAATTTTCAGTTTCATTGATTTCAGTAACACTCAACATAACTTAAAAAGATGTTAGTGGGAATAATGCTAAATTTCTATGTATTTGCATCGCCCAAATATGCCAAGTATATTAAAAAGCGAAGTAAAAATGCTACTTGGAGGGTAAATGCATATAAATGATAAACCTAGTCCCCCAGATAGCAGGTGTCATTGCTAATCATTACAGATGTGCAGTCTGCCAGCCATGCTGTGCAAACTGTCCATTTCATGTGACTTTCCCCCTGGAGAGAGACAGCAATCTTGAAAAAGTAAAATAAACCTTCAAGCTTAATTGGGTGACAGAGACAAAGCACAGAACTATTGTTTAAAGCTGAGTTTTCAATAAAGAACTGGGAGAAATGACATCTTGTACCTTCCCTCAAGCTGACATTTCGTTATTAATGAAGGTTCAGAGCACCTCATGTTTGTTTGCTTAAACCCATTGCCAAATCTGCAGACACTGACATTGCCGATCTCACCCCAGCTGCCTTTCACCAGCAGTAAATGATGGCTTTGACCCTTCAGATTTACAAAGCAAAAAATCAAACAAACTGGGCCTTGCATCCCAGGCTTACCAGGCTTAACTGAGCACATGCACCTTTCACCAAGTTTACCACATGCTCCTTCCATGTCATGAAAATCAGCGGGATGCCCCTGAAGTTAATCAATGTATATATGCATGAATGACACTGATGGAAAGAAATATCGTATGTAGATGAGTGGTGGGGAAAGGTATTGAAACACAGAGGAAAATGAGTGTGAGAGATTGTATGAATGAAACTAACTAATGTGTCCAATATGGCAAACAATCAGTAGTTAATCTACACCTCAAAATATGAATATTGATTCAAGTTGAAAGTCTCTGGCTTTCTTCACTCACAGGCCCTGGGTTGGAATAAATTTTAAGATGTTCTATGTTTCTCAGAATTTCATTGATTTATTCCTAGAAGCCAATCTATCAATAACCATAAAAAATCCCTCAGCCCTAGCTGGTTTGGCTCAATGGATAGAGCGTCAGCCTGTGGACTGAAGGGCCCCAGGTTCAATTCCCACCAAGGGCACATGCTTGGGTTGCTGGCTCGATCCCCAATAAGGGGCATTCAGGAGGCAGCCAATCAATGATTCTCTCTCATCGATGTTTCTAACTCTCTATCCCTCTCCCTTCCTCTCTGTAAAAAATCAATAAAATATATTAAAAAAAAAAAGAATTTCCTGATAACTTGGTAATCATCTAATTAACCTAGACAGCAGTTCAGGAGCAAATTTAAAGCGTGTGAATTACTTGAAGTGAAGTAGTTGTTTGGACAAGCTGGTTAAACCAGGATGTTGATGCAATTGGCTTAGTGCGACGGCCTCCTGCCTAAATAGCAAACACCATCACTGCCACCACATACAAACATACATCCCCCAGCGAGCCACCTGGTCAGCAGTGGATGCTGCTAATAAATTCAGCAATCAAGCTGAACGTCAGGACTCTGAGGGACCACAATTCACAAGTCCGGTTTACAGAAATCAAAGGATGGGTGTGCAGCTTACTTCTCTATCTCACCAGTATCCCAGCTGGAGGGGTTGTAATACGCTCTAAGGGGCATGAAAAATGAGCGTGCTACCCAAGCTTCGTCTCAGTTTCCGGATCTTTATTTCCATGTGGCATTAATTTATCTCCTTCTTTTATGTGTGCTTAATATTCTGACAAACTGCCTGATAGACGTGGATGCTAACAACCAGCAGTGAGGCAGAATGAGGGAACCGATATTGTGCCGTGATGCGGTGCCTGTAACACGACACTTGAGTTTTTAATTCATTTCTCCCTCGGTGGATCCTTTGTACTAAAAGATCTCTTATGAATATTTTATTTCAGTTAATGACCCATAAGTTTACCGTACAGTTATTTAAAATGTGATCACCAACGGCCAAGCGAACTATAAAGAAGGTGTCTCTTTTATTATTCTCCTCAGTAATTGTCACTGTGTGTCCCATTGCCATTTCTTTGTCACAGCTGGACTTGGTCTAAAAATAGCTCTGTGGAGTGATGGACAGTTTTCAAGGCTTGTTGGCATGGAATCAAAACGTAGCGGCGGGGACCTTGTGAATCCGTTACATTCTTCCTGGCAGGGTTACCATGGAAGCTCTAGCTCTTTACTTCTCCCCACCTTACTTCTCCTGTCCAGACAGTATTCTCTGTGTGTCTTTAATTAGAATGGATGTATTTTATTTAGTAATGGAAAGCCTACTTGAGCAAGCTCTGTGAAGGTGTCAGACAGAATTCAACCAGCCATGCATATTCAAAGAAGACGAATGGGAAAATGCAAATGCTTCCCCTAATTTAATTCCTAATTTGAAGAAGAAAAAAAAAAAGTGGGCCTCCTATCTTGGAAGTAAGCTTCCTTTGATTGTAAAGAAATTACGTTTGATAATGCATCTTTACTCAGACACAAAATAAGCGGTGGTTCTTAAAATAACCTCTTCTGCTGTGGATATAATAATCTGCTATATATACATTTATTCAGGCACTCCAGCATCTCTTAGCATTAATGTGGCCTACAACAACTTCATATTGGGCACAATCCACAGGACCAAACAGGAATAATGACTGTGTCATCACTCTGCGCATGCCCCTGAAGGGAGATGAAGACACACATTTTGTTCTCAAGGCATGCACAGATGAACTGGGGAGACAGGTACCCCTGAGAAGCACAGACGTGATCACAGGTAAAAGTCAAAACAATCTAACCAAACAGGCAAAGAGGCAAGTCTGACAGCGAGTAAACTTCATTGTTTAGGGCCACAGGAAATGCTTTCATTGAGGAGACAAAGAGCCAGGAACTTGGCAAGACCAGGGTTGCTGGGGGACATCTAGGACACACTTCCCAGAGCAGGGCGTCCTTGAGATGAAATTGGAAGGATAGCAGTAGCTGGCTAGCTTGAGGAGGTATAGGAAGGACAAATGGCATATGAAGAGAGAGGTTTTGGAAAAGACACGGACTGCTGAAAGACCAGTGTGTGTTTGAGAGACTGCAAATAGGCTGTCAGGCCTGGAGAAATGCTTTGCAGGGTCTAGCATCCAAAGTTGGAGGCAGATCATGAAAGAACTTGCGTTCTGTCCTCAGATTCTCAGCTTTATTTTGAAGGCAGTGGTTGGGAAACATTTCTGCTGTAAGGAAAAATAACATGCTGCATGTGGGAAAGGGTATACTGGTTTCAGCAATATTGTCAACTGGCAAGTTTTTGTTCATGCTATTATTTTACATTCCTTTTAACTTCAAGTTTTTATCTGCAACAAAGGTTTCAAGAGAAAAATAATAAGCTCCACAATAATAACTTGGGCAGAAAGGATAGCTGCACTTTTCTTTCAGGGAGAATAAAAATGCTACCTAGGGCTTAAGAAAGTCCTAACTAGAAGCAAGAGGCCAAGGGATAGACTGATTTCCGATCAGACACCTGGCTGATGGCTTTGCTTGTGTAATCTGCTTTTTCAGGAGGAGATCATGACGTGGCAGGTATCTCTTTGAACCTTTCAACATGGGACTTTTTCACTCCCCCATACTTGGTTGAAAGGGCTGGTAACAATTGTAATTATTTCATCCACTCTTAATAAAATGCACTACACTGGACCTAAGCATTTTACATACATTCCCAGTGTTCACTGTGAGTTTGCTGCCTAAGTTTACAGATGAAGAAACTGAGGCTCAGAAAATAGTAGTAAATGGTTCAAGATCAATGGGCCACCATGAGAAGAGGGGACCTTGGTGTTTGAACTCAGGCTGTTTTTAATTCAAAGCCATTATTATTACTCCACTGTGGAGGGACCCGGCCTCCACAGACATTGCTAGGGGTAGTAGAATGTACTGTATCACCCTGTTAGACTCCATGGCTCAGGGTTGGACAGAATGTAAAAATAAAACAAAACAAAACAATAAACATAAAAAGCTATGTTCTATGGTCTTTATGACTAATGTATCTCCAGAAACTTCTGCTTTGAAAACTTGAGTAACTCATTTGCAAGCTGTTGGGAAATTTAAATCTGCACGAAGTTTACACATACTGCTTAAATCAACACACTAAGTATCCCGCCCCCCATTACTTCCAGATTCTGTACTATTCTGCTGTGTGTGTGATTAAAAAATACAAATATAAAATAAGCTACATTTCTTCTGTCATAAGGGCATTGCACCATCCTGAGAGAAACATGCTTTGGGCAGGTGGTCTTGTCTCATTTACAAAAAAGAAAACAAAATTAGTTTTGATGATATAAATACCTCCAAGAAATGTGTCCCATGGCAGGGCTCACTGAATGGTGAGCAGCCCTGGGCTCTTCACCCGAACCCCTCACCAGGCTGCCTTCCTCTCCCAGGAAGCCAAGGCCAGTATACCTGGGGTTTCCAATGTCTCCCTAATTGCCTGGTTCATGGGCACCAAACTGATCCCTCATTTTATATGATTTACATTTATTATCCTCATGTCAATAATGAAAAGACCGCCCACTGGTGAAAATGAAGTACCATCATCTTTTAAAACAATTTGTTGAGGTCTCATGCACATACCACACAATCCACTGATCATTGCCAACATTTTTTGTAACTTGTAATGAAGCTTGTCTTTCACGGCCGGTCATGATGGTCTGCGTTAGCGAGCATTCCCTACGTGTTCTTCACATTTGTATAGCAAATCTTTCTCACACGTTACTCACATAATCCTCAAAAATCACCCTGCAAGGTATTTGTATTTGTGTCTCATTTGTATTAGTACTAAAATTGGTTTTATTCTAAAAACCAGAAGCCATATCTTCATAGTGGCTATATGACTTGCCCAGTGTTACACTGGGCCAGAACCTGGCCATGAACTTCAGTCTTCTTGCCTTGTGTCGCCTTATGTCCCTTCATCTTCCTCTTATGTCACACTGATACCAAGATAACCTGACAATATGAAAGGGGGAAGGGTAGTTTCCCAAAGGAAAACCCAGTTCTATTACCAAAAGAAAAGAAAATAGATGCTGAGAAGAACCAAACACTATATGTCCATCATGTAAACACCCTTGGTCCCTCAGATCATTTTAAGTGTCAGTTCTATTAAATGGGCTAATCTTTCTAATTTCTAAATTCTCACCAAAAAATTCTTATATCACATCTTTGCACTTTAAGGATGTTCTCATAGACTTATTTGCCACTAGAAAACTTGATCTCGAATATAATCTATTTAATGAGCCATTTTATCCAACCCATTAACACCAATTAATGGATAAATTATATTTAAATTATATTTTCTGCCCAATAATCTGGTAGGTTGCATTCACTTAACTCAAATTCTATCGACTCAACAGTATGAAGTACATTTTCAGAAATTAAGTTTCATTTTTACCCAAGAACCTGTCAACTTGGGAATGACATTTGTCTTGCAAACTTGATTAACATTACTGTGTTCACTCCTTAAAATTTTGGGAGTTTTGTATTTTGAGAATTGAACACAAAGTCTCTGCCTGATAAGTATCTAGTTGTTTTGATGGAACTCTTTTAATTTTTGTTGCTCATATTCCTTGTAGTTCTTGATCTACATTTCATGAATTTACTGGATATAATTCAACACCCCTTTGACAAAAGCTTTGAATTCTGAGTTAAATATATTATCAAAAAAACCAATCAGTGTCTTTTCCCATTATAGATATTAGCTGAGTAGCCCTCCCCTGCCCAAAGAGCAGGACATTATAATTACACTAGAGGCGTGGTGCATGAAATTCAGGCACAGGGAGCAGGGGGTACCCTCAGCCCAGCCTGCAACTTCTTCAATCCGATGTCCGACTGCCAGTTTAGGCCAGTTTAGGCCCGGACATCCCCCTCACAATCCACCGCTGGCTCCTAACTGCTCACCTGCCTGCCTGCCTGATCTCTCCTAACTGCCCCTTCCTGCCAGCCTGATCACCCCTAACCACCTCTGCCTGCCAACCTGGTCAGCCCCAACTGCCCCCCCAGCTGGCCTGGTCACCCCCAACTGACCCCTGCCAGCCTGGTGACCCAATGCAGCATGCTGTTCGGTTGTTACTGTTACTGTGATGGTGCCCCAGACAATTTGCATATTCCTCTATTATTAGTATAGATTTTTAAAAAGTACTTGCTGTTGTTTTTAATGCATGAAATAGAACTGAATGATAACCCTGGACATGATATATTTAAAGTAGAAAACTTGAAAAAGAACCCTCTACCCAATTTGATTCATTGAGCCTATATTAAAGAAAATTAATTTTAAGATAAAATTAAGAAACAGCAGCCATGTATTCTTGTGATAGGTGAAATAAATTTCTATTTATAATATGCGTTTTTGGTAAATATAAAGACCCTTTCTGAAATAGGCTAATGTGTAACGCTATGTTCCTCTTTCTGAATTCTCCAATATGTGGATGCCAGCTGTCACATTCAGATAACTTTCATTACAGAGAAATGACCATTCATAATACCTTTTTTGAAGCGCTGAATTTAGTTCCTAGCCCATTTGAATTTATAAAATATGAAAAATTGGCAACAGTAGGGAGATAAGCATTGTGTTTATTTAAAATGACACCTTTTTTTTTCAAGTATTAAAAGCTAGTCATAAATATCTTTCCATTTCCAGAACTCAAAAGTCCTAATTATGAAATTTTAAGAAACCTTTGTATTATCTCAAGGGTTAGTCTAGATGAATTCTGTTATCAGACTTGGCATTTTAAATTATTCATTTAGATATTAGGGTTTAATATTTAGATTTATATAATGTAGTCTCCTGAAATCACAGTGCTTTCAATCATGTTTCCTTCTAATACAGTCCATAAACCTGAGGTCAATCTCTCATATACTCTGCCAGCTTCCAAGATAATTCACCTAATAACAACTAACATTTCATGAGAATTTACTATCTGCCAGGTGCAAAGTTAATACCTTACCTACATTATTTATTTTAATTATCTTGATGAGGGAGGTACTATTACTATCCCTCTTTTTCATAGAGAGAAATTAGATAAAAAGAAATCAGGTACTGCCCTAGCCAGTTTGGCTCAATGGATAGAGCATTGGCCTGAGAACCAAAGGATCCTGGGTTCGATTCCAGTCAAGGGCATGTACCTCAGCTGCAGACTCCTCCCTGGCCTGGGCCCTGGTTAGAACACGTGTAGTATGCAACCAATTGATGTGTTTCTCTCACATCAATATATCTCTTTGTCTTTCCCTCTCTCTTCCAATTTCTCTATGAAATCAATGGAAAAATATCATCAGGTGAGGATTACAAAAAAAAAAAAAAAGAAAGAAATTTGGTACCATGCCCAAGATTATAGCAATAGTATGTGGTGGATTAGACCAGTAAGCTGAGTAACTCCAGAACCTTCCAGATATAATTCTCATTTCCCAGAGGTATCCTTTCTGTCAGAAGGGCTTGCTTGTTACTGATTCCCCACATGCCAAACTCATTCTCACTCTGGATCATCACTGTTGTTGATCTTCTTGCTTAGAATGTTCTCTCCTTCTTATCTTCTCATTTACTCAAATCTCATAAACGCCTATAAGCTCAGCACAACTCTCACCTTCCTGGTGAAGATACTGGAACATTTCATTCTTGTGCTTAAAACCCTAAAAGACCCCATTTACAAAAGGACAAAGTCCAAACATCTGAGCCTGGAATGGAAGACCCTTTATGATTTGGTCCCTACAAAACTCTAATCGCACCTGAGGCTGAATGGCCCTATTGGGCCTTCATCACTCTCCCCACCAAGCCACCTGCACACATTTGATTCTCCAACCATACTGGTGAGCTAGATCCCTGCCCCGCCCACTACTCAAGGATGCTGCTCTGGAATTCTCCCCTCTCTCCCCTGCATCGCCAAGGTTATTTTCTAATGTTCAACTGGAAAAGGTTTTCTTAACCTCACTTGACTGCCCTATTTCCCTCCTTCCTCCAAAGTGTAAACCTGAGTACCTGGTCTCCAGTTTTTCTTTCCAGTATTTCTCTTGAGCTCTCTCTGATCAGGATTTTGCTCAGATGAATCTCCTTAATGTGATGCTATCAAGGTCACCTTGGCCTCCATGTCACTTAATCCAATGACCTCCGGTCTCCTCCTCAGTCATGAGTCATACTTCCTTCTCAGGGCTTTGCAGATGCTGTCTCCTCTACCTGGCAAGTGTTTCCCCACGATATCTCAAATGGCTCACTCGCACCCTCTTTCAGAGCTTGATTCCTATACCATCTGCTTGGCTAAGCCTTCCCTGACTGTCTATTTTAAAACAGAAAATTTCTCATTTCTCAACATACTCTGACCTCTTTCTTGCTTCATTTTTTCTCATTAGAGCTTAGACCATAGGTTGTATATTTTACTGAATGATTTTATATTTTACTTTTCGAAGGACTTCTTATTTTACCTGAATGTGAGTGTGTTTGTTTATTTTACTTTGGGTGTCTTTTTTCAAAGAGAATAAATAAAGTCCAGGCATGGCTCACAAGCTCGCCCGTCAGCAGGGACAGGCAGCTTCTGTCCTTAGGTTCAGTAGAAACATCATGTCACCCTCCAATATCTTCATGCTCCACATGAGCAGGAATTTCAGTCTGTTTTGTGGCCCCATATCTTTAGTATTAAAGCAAAACAAACCAAAAGAAAAGAAAATCAAACAACAACAAAAATAAAAAACCTGCCCTATTGCCCAGTGGTGGCTCAATTGGTTGGGTTTCATCCTGTGCACCAAAAGGTTAGTGGTTTGATTTTTGGTCTCTTATGCATTGTTTCCGTGCATCACACCAAGCTCTGCAGGTGTCAAAGTGCACCTTAAGGACTAGGATCCAGATGGTGATGGAGTGTGGATTCAAACTCACATACATCTGAATCCAAATTTGGCCTTCCTTCCTCAACCCCAAGCTGACCTGCTTGAAATGGCATTTTTATCTCAGCCTAGCAGGAGGTGCTGACGGTTAAAAATACGTGCGCTTTATTTCAGAATCTGACAGTTACAAACAATAGCACCAAGCCTTCTTGTAGAGGGAGTCTGGGGAATTGCTTGCATTCTTGCTGCCTCCGATCAAATGCAGCAGACATGAAAAGATGGCAGATTGTGAACGCTCCCTCCCGGTGGACTCTGTGTTGACAAGCTAGTACCAGCCTTTTCTTTGCATATGTAGACTTAAACATTCCCTGACAGGTAAAATGTAGCCGTGTGTCTTCTTTTAATAGGAATTTCTACACAGATGCATCCGCACTCCTCAAGCTCCCCATAGCGCCATGCACTTCCACCATGTGTCTGGGTTTTGACACAGCTGCACTGGTTGGGAGAGATGCTTATCACATCCTTTTTGAAATGGTAAATTTTCCCCGAGTTTTAAAATGCTTCCAAGAATAAAATGTGTGACTTTGCCAGGAATGAACATCCTGGCTCAGGCTTGGTTTTGATCACAGCTACCTTTTGATGTCTTGAACGGCAATAACTCAGTCCAATTTGGCAGGATCTCTGCCATGCAGAACAGTGTTTGGCTAAGGCCCTGACAAAGAGAAGGAAGCAAAGGTAGGCAAATAAACAAAGCAGGTGAAATAAAACAAGATAGGATAGGATAGAGCGGGGATAGAAGGTGCCAGAAAGACAAAACAGATACAAGGAACCAGATGATGAATCTGCTTTCCCAGTTTTCTTTAGAGCAACATGGCCAAAATAAGACATTTGTTTGTTTGTTTGAGGTGTGATTGAGGTACATTAAACTGGAGATCTCTCTGTCTCTGTCTCTCCCTCTTTCTCTTTCTTTCTTTCTCATTGTTTTATTCTTGTTTTACTGGGTAAAGACCAGAGGCCACGGGGTCAGACTGATTTACCCCGCTCCTATCCTAATCCTAAGGCATAGAGATATTGGAGGGTGACAGGGGGTTTCTACTGAACCTTAAGACAGAAGCTGCCTGTCCCAGCTGCAGGGCAAGCTTGTGAGCCATGCCTGTGGTCATGTTTTGAGCTCTTGGTGTGCCCTCATCCTTAGTACCCTGCCTTTTCTAACCAGCAGCAGCCCTGGAAGCACCAAAGCAAGAATCCTGAGCTCCCCAAACTCAGGAATTGCCTTCTTGCTTCCCCTCTGGCTTTGCTATTTCTTCTGTAGACGAGGCTGCTAGAGGGAATTCCAAATGAGGGAGACACAATCACATTGCTAGAGTGGCTGGAAATTTGGGAGGATTCATGACACCTGCATTGCAATGCAGTTTCCCTGGCAGGTTGTGGGCTAGACTGTTTTCAAATGATTAAAAAGAGGCGGCTCTTTTTCCACCAAAGTTCCCCGACTTAGGATGGTTCGGCTTACAGTTTTCGACTTACAGTTTTCGACTTCACAATTGTGTGGAAGTGATACTCATTCAGGAGAAACCTTTATTCAAATCTTTATCTGCCTCTGGGCTAGCAATATGCATGAGGATAATCTCTCCTGACCGTGAGCCAGTTGGCCTCATGATTGGGAGGATGGACAACCCATACTCTCAATGGTCTTCTTTGTGTTCCATTATTTTACCCAGGTGTAGGCCAACATAAGTGTTCTGAGCATGTTTAAGGTAGGTGAGGCTACGCTATGAGGTATTGTAGGTTAGGTGTATTGAATACATTTTTGAATTGTGACATTTTCAATTTCTGATGGATTTATCAGGATGTAACCCCATCATAAGTTCAGGAGCATCTGTAATAGTTATTTATTTGTTACCCCTGGGTTAGCTGGATGAACTTACTGTTTTCACCAACAGCATTCAAGTCTTGTATATTTGAGGGTGCACTTTATTATGAAGAGAAATAGTGAGTACATTTAACTCCTAGGCCTCAAATAAAAAGCTTATATCAAAAGAATGTCTACTTATGATAGGATTTCAAGCAAACTTTAAGAACATAAACATGGTTCGTTATTTTACAACAGATGACCACCTATTTATAATCTAGGCTTAGTCCAAGTGGTCATATATGTAAAAAAAACAATAGAATAATCTGCATAAAAATTAACATTTGTAATTTTAGATATTTCAGAATATGAGTATTCTCAAGCTTGGTTGATGGCTATGAGCTAGTTACAACTGAGGTAAAAAGGTTTTCTTAATGGACACAAATAGATCATCCCGATTTCAGTCTTCAAATTATTGCTAATGTGAATAATTTCCATTCTGAAGATATTGTTAGAAAATGTCTTTTCCAAGGTTAATAACAACAGAAACAGAATAAATAGCTATTGGGTGAGAAAATAAAATTGAGTAAGAAACAAAGTGCAGGTGGTTTCAAATCAATCACACCAAAATATAATGGAAAAAATACAACTGCTTTAAGCATGGAAACATATTTGAATTTTTTAAAATATAATGTGGAATATAAAAACAGAACTTAACTGCATATTTGAAGTTTAGAGATAGCCATGGTAGTCCTTGGCCTGAACCACTGTAACATCTTTCTGTTGCCCACCATAAAATCCAAACCCTTAGGAGAAGATGTCTTTCCTTTGGTACAAATCTACCTTTTAGCCTCCCCTCCCATCCTGGCACTCCTACCAAATTGACTCCATCCCATAATTCCCCACCTTCTTTCCTTCCTCACCATTTACTTGCAATGTCCTCTCCTGACTTTGTGTCTTTTCAAATTGTCCACTCTTCAAAGTCCAACTTACATACTTTTTCTTCCAAGATAGATATCTCTGACCAATAATATTCTTTATACTATAAAATCATCCTACCTTTTATTTATATATTTCTCATTGTTTCATCTTATGTTATTTTTTATTACAGTTAATTTGGTTTGTGTCTGCTCATGATTCACTTGTTTATATGGTTCTTGAAATTCTTTTGAACTTTCTCTGTGTACCCTTTCTATAACATAGATGTACTTGCTTGTCATTCATGTATTAATTCATTCCTATTGTATAAATTACATGTCAATAGGTATTCATCTGTTGTAAAATAACTAACCATGTTTATGTTCTTAAAGGTTGCTTGAAATACTATCATCCTATCTAATAATAGAGTAATATGCAAATTAGGTATCACTCCGCGACAAAAATGGCGACCCCCAAACCCACAAGATGGCGGCGCCCAGTCCCCTCAGCCCCGCTGCTGGAGTGTCTGGCCTGTCCCACCAGCAAACAGAGCACTGAGAGCAGGGCATGGTTGCTTCCTTAGTGCTGCAGCAGTGGGAAGCTGCCAGACCCTGCCCACACAGAGCCGGCAGAGGAGCAGAGCATGGCATCTTCCCGATGGTCGCCGCGGCGATTGGGAAGACGCCAGGCCCTGCGCACACGGAGCCAGTGGAGGAGCAGGGCATGGCGTCTTCCCGATGGTCACCGAGGCGATCGGGAAGATGCCAGGCCCTGCACACACAGAGCCGGTGGAGGAGCAGGGCATGGCGTCTTCCCGATTGTCACTGAGGTGATCGGGAAGACTCCAGTGCCAGCAGAGCAGGGCATGGTGGCTTCTTGATCTCTGCAGCCGGGAAGCTGCCAGGCCCTGCAAAGCCGGGCATGGCGGCTTCCTTAGTGGGGCAGTGGCAGGGAAGTCTCCAGACATGGCAGACAGAGCCCAGACAGCAGGGCTTGGGGGCTTCCTTAGTGGGCAGTGGCGGTGGGAACACCCCCAGGCCCTGCAGACAGAGCCTGGACAACAGGGCATGGGGGCTTCCTTAGTGTGTCCATGTCTAGGAAGCCCCCAGGCCCGGCAGACAGAGCACACTGCAGGGCATTGGGGATTCCTTCACATGGCGCATGGCGGCAGCAGGCAGAGAGCGACAGCAGGGCATGCAGGCTTCATCTCCATGGCTGCAGGGAAACCTCCAGGCCCCGCAGAGAGCAGAGAACCATGGGGAGTAGGCCTAAGCCATCAGTAGGATATGGATTGTAGAGGGTGCAGGTTGGGCTGATGGACCCCCCGGGCACGAATTTCGTGCACCGGGCCACTAGTAAATATATATTCTTCTGATATAATCAAACACTTACATCAAAAATATTGAGGCCTAGGAGTTAAATTCACTCACTATATCTCTTAATGATAAAGTGCACCCTCAAATATATAAGACTTGAATGCTGTTGGTGAAAACAGTACTTTATACTGAGGTACTATCTTAATTAAGACCCATCCTGTGCTTGCTTTGGCAACATATATACTAAGATCCTTCTGTCTACAACCTGTGGATTACATGTTCCTTCATCCAGCACACATTATTGATGACTCCTATATATGAGTACTCTGCCCAAATCTCTTTTCTCAGCACAATGTCTATACAGCACTATTATAACTCATCACATTATATAATAGTATTCTGCCTTCCATAAATTTCTAGTACATCCTGCTTGGCAGAAACCATGCCATTCAGTTTTGTACTCTCAGTGCCTAATATTCAATAGGCCCTCAATAAATGTCTGTTCAATAAACATTTGTGGTTGGATGAATTGGTAGGTGGAAAAAATGAATGAATTTAGAAAAAAATTTAACATGGTTGCTGTAGGCATACTGCATTTGGAGGCAAAAAATTCAATTGAGGGTATGATGCTTATAATATTACTTAAATTAATTGTTAACACTGGGAATTACAAAAGAAGGATCATTAAGATGTGGACATCTAATGGGGCTCACGTTCTCTTGGTCTAAAGATGAGTAACTCTTGCCCTATGAGCTTAGATACACTTCGTTCTCCCAGCCAGAAACACTCCCATTTTATCAGGTATTTAGTCTCTGGACTCAAAATAGTAGCCAATAGGAGAGCTCTTTCTGTACCATGAGTATTTTCTGATTTGGGATATTAGTGTACCAGCATTTACAGGCTCTAAGTGTTAGTGTCTAAATATGTACAGGCTCCTAAGTGTTAAAGAATGGAGGTTCACCCTTCATTGCTCAGTTGGTTAGAGTGTCCTCCTGCTATGCCAAGGTTGTGGGTTTGAGCTCAGGTCAGGGCTCATAAAAAAAGCAACCAATAAATGCATAAACAAGTGGAACAACACATTGATCTCTATCTCTCTCCTCTCTCTTCCTCTCTCTCTTGAAAATCAATCAATAAATTTTTTAAAAATGGAGGTAACTCCTAAATATGCTCTTCAAATCCCAAAGACATTTTACCTCAGTGCTAAGGTAAGAAAAGGAACTACTCCCAGCTTAGGCCTCTGTGTGTGCTCCTACCACAAAGATGGTGATGATAGTCAAAATTGCAAAGACCAGAGAATACATATTGAAAAATCAGTAATGATTTTTACAGCATAGCTTGTACCCAAGTATTTGAAAAGATCACTTTCTCATTTCTAGAAGAGCTATATAACTTGTGAGCACACCACAGATCAATGCAATATTTTACAAAAGGAAAATGTAGGCACTGGATGATTTTCTTAATATTGGTGCAGTTGGAAAAAAACAAAAAAAACCCAGCTCGGAAGACATTCCTGGCTCACTGTGTAATGAAGGTACATCTATGCTAAAAGGTCAGCCCTGCAGGACTAGGGCGAGGTTTGAGAAACATCTTTTATCCACAGTTGTGGGGACTTGGAACCAGAAAGCAAGCCTGGAATAATGCTCAAGAGAAGGGCTCGGAGCTACAATTTGAGAAGCATATCCAACCGGGTAATTGGATGAAGGAGGGCTGGAGGGATGCGACTGTCATCAGAGTGTAACACCCAAGGATCAGAGGGACTGGAAAATGAGGACAAGAAGAGAGAACACGGAATCAGATGAACAAGCATCTGAGTCATGGCTTCACCACCCGCTAGCTGCTCTGTGGTCTTGAGCAATTTTCACTGGCTACTGTGGTCTTGAGCAAGTTACTTACACTCTCTGAGCTTTTGTTTCTTTATTTACACAAAGGTAAAAAAGTGAACCTACATCAAAAAGCAACTGTGAATATTCAGTGAGATTTCATGTATAAAGTGTTTAGCACTTTAGCTAAATAAATGTTCTTATTTTATTGTCATTAATTACAATAAAATAAATTAGCTGGAGATCTGGCTGAGTAACATATATAAGAATGGCAAATTCTTTCTTATACTTTCTTATATCTTTTATTTGTTCCCTAAGATGCATTCCATTGACAGGTGGGAACCAAATAAAGGACTGGATAAGATCAACCTAGTCTATGGTTTTTAACTTGAATGTCACCTGCCTAAGAGAAAAAAACTTTTTTTTTCCTTGTCTACCCATCTTACGTTTATTAGCTGGGCCCTGTAAATCAGACTGGCAAAAGACAGATTAACAAGAGAAAAACGAACGGATGTTTATTAACATGTGCATACATATGGAAATACTCAGAGAGGAGTAACTCAAAGGGGTGGTTGGCCAGGACTTGGGCTTATATAACATTTTAATAAAAGAACAACAACTTTATAGAGAAATGGCAAGACAAAGGAAAGGGACTTCGAGCTCATAGGTGTGGCAAATTGCCAGCAGGCAATTCTATGGGGAAACTTAATGGCATATAAGGGCTAGTTTAGCAAGGTTAGTTACATAGATGCCTCTGGTTTAGTGTCTGAACTGATAAGGGTTTAGAGTTATCTCCAGTGATTAACTCCTGTCCTTCCTGGTAAGGAGGGAAAAGTGTGGGCATCTTTAAATTTTATTTCCTGCTTTTTGGCAAATTGGGGGAGGGCAGAAAACTTCCCTGAATCTGTTTCTTCTATTCAGTTGCCTTCAGCTCAAAACAGTCCTTATGCCAAAGTTGCATATTTGAGGGTAGCCCGTTTTACTACCCTTGACACCCATCAGTAAAGTGATTTATTAGAACAGGCCTTCCTGTTCACCTGCAATGGGGACATCTACATTGCTTCCACACAGGGAACTGCTTGTCTACCAAATTTTGCTCAAGAGGCAGTTGATCACTTTTTGAGGGAAAGGGTAGAGGCTGTGGATGATAATAAAACTGAATCTGTATTACTTTGGGTTGAAATTATTTTTTTGTTTACATAATACTTATCTCAATCCTAAAAAGTGGATATTAATAATCTTATTTTCCAGAGAGCAAAACTGAGGCTTAGGTATGAAGTAACCTACCCAGGATCACCTAGCTCAGAACTGGCAGACCCAGAATTCAAATACCATATGTTGGGCTCCTAAGCCCATGCTTCTTCTGATACCACTGGTTTTGCAAAATAACATATATATATTTTTCCCTTCTTGTCTTTAATTCTTATCAATAGCAGTTGCCAGAATTGCAATTTTTGAGTGAGGGCAGGAAGTTCATTAGTTTCTCAACTATGAGATGTGTCTCTATTGAGCCAGCCCTTGGCTGTTCTGCTGCTTCCTCTCTCATTATGTTACCAAAGAACTTCCAGAGTTGGAGGGGGCTCTCCCCTCGGCTCTTGTCACACTTGTGAGAAAGCAGTGTTGAAGCAAAGCAAGCAAATTTATTAGGAATATATTTGGCATAAAACACAAGTGGGCAACTCAGTCTGAGTGCCCTGCCTGGTGGGGGTACAAGGATTTTATACTTTTCTCCTCTATAGGTTTCAAGGTTCCACTGCAGGATATTTTGGGCAACAGACTAGATTTCAAGGTCTCCCTTTTACATTGTGTGGCCTTTCCCAGAATTCATGAGGACATCTGCCAGTTTTATCTTGGCAATTCCCAACACTCCTGAATTCTTTATTCAGCAGGTGAGGTAAACTCCCAGGATAGTAAGATGCTAGGAACATTCCTGGGCAAATGGAATAAGGAAACTGAGACAGCTAATGAAACAAGAAGTTTTCAGCCATCTAGTAAATCCTGTCTTCCTAAACCAAGGACACTTAAGAGCACATGGTTTGCACTTCTGCCCAAACAAGTTAAGTAGCTTAAATCACCTTACTCAGGGAGATAGATAACAGAAATCCAATTAGTGCCATTTTCCAACCACACCCAAGGAAGATGAAGTTAAAGGAATAAATCTTATTTTGACACAACAGCATAAACCCAATGAATATTCTGTTGAGATCATCCCCTAAGATCTCCCCTAAATTTCTAGCCTTTCCACCCCATAAAATGAAGGTCCCAGCATGTGCTGTCTCTCCCCTGGGAGCATGCCTGTGTCTTTTCACTCCCCCCCTGCCCCGCTCCCCTTCTTTCTCTATAGCCATACATTTCCTAAACTGTAAGGGACTCCATGAAGCTTACAACCAGGGCAGCAATGAGGAGTGGCAGTTTGTCCCAGGCAAACCCCCTGAACCTGTCCCCAAAGCCCCCTTTTCTCTGACTCCTTAGTGAGCCAAAGCAGCCCAGCCCAGGCTCATTTCCCCACCTAGTCCCTCAGCTGTTATCCTAGGCCCTTCCTTGTTTCAGTGACCCTAACTTTAGTAAATATCCTCTAAAAATAACCCAAGCTCATTCTGTAAATCTTTCCTGCATGAAGTCAAGAACCCACACACAGCGGCTGACCCTAAGCAAACCTGCTCAGGGCCAGTTCCCCTTTCCAGTAACAATTGCAACCCAAGTTATTTTAGGAGCCAGACCACAATAACAGTTACATTTTTTGAAGTATTAGCTGTGTCAGAAAATGTCCTTCTCTAGGTAAAGTCACTGTGGCAGGGGTCCTACATGCACATTTTGGGGAGCAGACAACAATGGCTAACATTTCTTGAGCATTTTCTATGTGCCAGATAATGTTTGAGGCACTTTTTAGTAGTATTGAATTTAGTCCTCATTACATGAAATTGAAGCCAGGATGATTATACTAATTTCACAGATGGAGAAACTGAAGCATTGAAGAGTGAATCAAATAGCTAACAAGTGATGGAACAAGGTTACAAACTAAGACATCTGACCGCGTGTCTTCAGACTGAGCATTATGCTCTTCTAACTGTAGAAAGTATCCGCAAGTAAGACAGTAATAAGTACTTTGGGATGAAGAAACTGGGGAGTATTTATCTACCTAAAGCTTGTCAATAAAATGATGATGATGATGGTAGTGATGGCCACGATGATGATGATGATGATGATGATGATGATGATGATGATGATGGAGGGGTAGGAGAAGAAGAAGGAGGAAGAGGAGGAAGAGGGGAAGGAGGAGGAGGAGAAAAAGGAGAAAGAGAAGGAATATCTGCTGGCCAAGAAAAACACAATTTGGGGCCAGTTTCCACCCAGGGCTGCTGGTGTCCAGCAACACATGCTAATTTAAAGCTAAATTAAACAAACTTATGGACTTGAATCTTTAGGTTATTCTTGAGAATATTGGAACTTGGCTCCTGACTCAAGAGAATTTGAGGATAATTGTTCTTCTATCTAAACCTGACCTTATAGGTAGAAACTTACAATTTCAATCCAAAAAATTTGATTTATTTTTTTGACTGCTTCACCTACATTTTTATAATTAACATTATTTTTTAATATATTTTTAGCATACAAAGAAATGGTGGCACACCATAAGAAATTTTTAGAAACCCAATATCCTCTTCTTCAAAGACTGTTACAAAAACACAATAAGGTACATGGAGAAGGTTCATTGTGAGTTTAAAGAAATCCATTAATTTACATTGTATTCATGTACTTTTGAAAATAATGACTCACTGGCTAGGAATACTTCATGGATTCAAACCTCCCCAAAACAACAAAAAAACCAATTAAATATAAAAATGGTTTCTTCACAGCATGTCATTTCTTCATAAAGAAGGCATCAAGAATCCAAAAACCAAAATCAATTTCTCTTTGAAAGCTCTGAATGACTTTTACTTGAATAGATTAGCAAGTCTCTTCCTATTCTATTTTTGTAACAAGGTGACATGTAAACAAAATTTATTATGAAATTGTTTTCATTTTTTAATAGAATGTAATGGATAATTTATCAGAATCATTTTTCTTGTTCAAGTAAGTGTATCCAGTGATTCATGATGACTCCTGATGATCTTGATTAGCATTTTTCTAGTTGATGGAAATAAATGTAGGGTTATGTCCACTAGTCACTAAGAGATTAGATATCTTTTCATTCTAAATTCTGAGGGGGAAAAAAACAGTTTAAATTTTAAGGCACAGATTCCCCAGGGTTGGGCCCAATAAATATTTTTAAATGAATGAGGGAGTGAGTGAATTGATCTAAAATGCAAACTATTTCAAATATGTGTTTCTGTATGCAATCTTCTTTTCAGATATAAATTGCATTTCCTTCATTTTGTTGGTGATTGGCAGAAGAATGAGAAATTTTTAAAATTTTATCTCTTTATCTAATGTAAATTGCAATAAATATGGAATAGAAATGACTCACCCATCTGATTTTTCATACTACTGTTCAGGAAATGTTTGGACCCCTAGCCCAGTTTGATCACCAAGAACACTATTTCATAGTGTGTTTACAGGTGTGTCATAAGCTGATGAAGTGGTGAAAAGTCACAACAAGGAACACACACCACTGGACATGGTCACTGCAGGTGTTTCAAAGGTGAATCTCCTTCAAGACAATGAAAGCACTTCAAATGGTCTTCAATGTTTACATTGTTATTCATATGCTTCCTTGGGTCATTTTTAACATCCAAAGAGAGAATCCGGGCATATTGTTTAGAGTGATAATTATCCTGTAATGTTTATAAATATTTATAGTCTTTCTGATTCTTATTTGGTGCATTGTATATAGTGATTAAGAAAATGGTGTGCTCAACTTTGAGAAAATAGTATAAAAGATATGTTTCAGACTCAGGCTTCCAGGTGAAACCATTTGTTTTAGTTTGTTAGTGCTGCCATAACAGAGTCATACAAAATGGGTCACTTATTATGACTTCATTATTTCACACTTTTGGAGGCTTGAAGTCCAAGATCAAGGTGTCAGCAGGGGTGGTTCCTTCTGAGGGCTGTGAAGGAGAATCTGTTCATGACTCTGATCTAGCTTCTGGTGGATCGCTGGCAATCTTTGGCATTCTGTATCTCACAGAAGCATTACCCTGATTTCTGCCTTCATTTCACATGGTGCTCTGTTTGTGTGTGTTATGTGTATGTGGGGGGGGGGGGCGTTTTAAAAGGATGCCATAAGGACACCTTTGGCATATTGGGTTAGAGCTCACCCTAATGACCTCATTTTAACTTGATGATTTCTGTTAAGATTCTGTCTCCAAATAAGGTCACATTATGGGGTACTAGAGTTTAGGACTCTAACTTATCTTTTTTTGGGGGATGACACATTTCAACTCATTACAATCTTAAAAGGGAAATATCTCGGGATTTTACAGAAAAAAAAGTGTCTCTTGTATGCCCCGCATTTACATGTTACCTTCCTCAGTTCTTTGACCACCTAGAGAGGTATGTGTCATCTCCATTTCAACAAATGAGAAATGTGGAGTTTAGAGGGATCAAATAAATAGTGAGTAGTGGGGCCAAGATTCAAATCCAGGCCACCCTACCCTACTTTTATAGAATGTACTCACATGGGCAGGGCTTTTCATAAATTGATTTGCTATTCTGCTTCCAATGCCTAAAATAATGCCCAGTGTAGAGTATACACTCAAATATGTGTTAAAACAAATAAAAAAGCAAAGTTACCTGTGGTTTTCCTCATTGTGAAAAGGAAGGAAAATGTGTGTTCTTATACTTGGATATTAATGGAAACCTGTCTGGTATGTAACCTTCCCACAAATGAAAAATGTCATCTTGTACCATCATCAGTCAGTTTGAGATGTGGAGGACATTTTTTAGTTGAAAAAAGAATCTCAATTACTAGCTTCCATCAGAGAAGGTGCATACCATACACTATATTTTAAAGTACACATGTGCACACACACACACAAATAAACATTTATGATCCATAATAATAAAAGCATAATATGCTAATTAGACTGGACAGCCGAACGACCTTCCGGACACGTTTCCAGATGAAGCTGCCATGGCGGGGGCTGGGGCAGAGGCGGTTAGGAGCCATCAGGCAGGCAGGTGAGCAGTTAGGGGTGATCAGGCAGGCAGGCAGAGGAGTTAGGGGCAATCAGGAAGGCAGGCAGGTGAGCAGTTAGGAGCCAGCGGTCCCCGATTGTGAGAGGGATGTCCAACTATCAGCAGTCCAGCAGTCGGACACCCCCTGAGGGTTTCCAGATTGAAAGAGGGTGCAGGTTGGGCTGAGTAACCCTCCCACCCACCCCCACCCCTGTGCAAAATATAACCCTCACTAGATATGTGGTACCCACATGCTACAGAAACCAAGCCAGAAAGAGCATGGCTTCAACAATTAGGCTATTTAAGAAGTTTATACACCATATGTAAGAATATTACCTGGAATTAGAGAACTGATGTCAAGTGCATGCTCTTGATTTTAGATGAAATACTTTTTCCATCAAAATGGAGAATAGCTTAGGCCTCACTTTGAATATGGTAGAACTTACTTGAATATTAAAGGAATACAACATTTTTCTAGTTTGAGCTCCATTTTAATAATATTAAAATTTGTTAATCATGTTGAACAACCCAAATCAATACCTAGTAGAGTTATTTGAAACTAAATCGTTGAATCAAGGTGCTGTTGATATAAAGGTTGTGCATATGTCTCTAGAAATGCTCCAAAGCAATAATAATGAAGTTGAGAATGAATGAATGTGTGAGAGCAAGAGTAACTTTTCTTGATGATCACAGAAGGTGCTATGTAGGATGTCACTTTGCTTCTACAGTTTATTCAGACACATAGTTATTTGAATGACTTCCCTCTTGCAGCCTACTTTTAATAAAATAATACCTATCAGCATGGACTGCTTTGCAGTTTTGCATGTCACTGTTTTGACCATGTTTGATGTTCACAGTTAACTGTCTGAGTGGAGCAAGCTAAGTATTACTCTATGGTTGGTATTCATGAATCAAAGCAAGCACAGAGGATTAATTTGATTAAGCATGATTAAGCACAAGCTTAACGAACAAGTGTTAGAGACAGGACTTAAACCTGTCTTAATTTTGTGTGGGGGGCCTTTGTATTATCTGCAGTTGGGCTACTAAACAAAAGGTGATAAAAAAAATATCTATGCCCTGTGGTGCAGGGGTGGGGTTATTACAGTTTGTCCACTCTTCAATCAAGCAGCCTCCTGACCTACCACAGAACCTCATTGTATAAGGGGATTAAGTTCAAGGCTGCTGTTTACATGAAAATCACTATAGCTAGTGTATTAGTTTGCTAGGGTTGACATAACAAAATGTAATCTAGGTGGCTTAAATAATTTTATTTTATTAAAATTCTGGAGGCTAGACAGTTAAACTCAAGGTGTCGGCAGGTTTGGTTTCTCCTGAGGCCTCTCTCCTTGGCTTGAAGACAACCACCTTCTTGATGTCTCTTCCCATGGTTTTTTCCTCTGTGGATACAATTGTCCTAATTTGTTCTTCTTATAAATATATCAGTCATATTGGACTCAAGTCAACTCATATGACCTAATTTAATAAAGGAAAAATCACCACTTTAAAAACCCCCATATCTAAATAATTACATTCAGTGGTACTAGGAGTCAGAACTTCATCATATGAATTTGAGAAGGACAAAATTCAGCCCATAACAGTTAAGATGACACTATATTTTGATTTTTCAGAAGAGTCTCCATTTATACCTGTTGTCTCAGTGTAATTATCATTAATTTTAATTAATCATCTATCTTACTGAAAAGCATTCCAATTTATATAATAAATTATATTGTTATTTTACCTATAGTGAAATTAACCTTTAAAAAACCCTTAAAATCGCCCATAGCACATAGTGTAGATATACTGTTTCTTAGTAACTCAACCACAGCCAAATTTTCTTCCATTGAAAGATACCACCATTTCTTCAGTGGGGTTATGTTGTATGAAATGCATATTATTAAACATTAGACATATACAAAATATGGTATTATACTGTCACTCTTAAAGGCATATGGGAAGTGAGATTGACAAAGAGCAAATTCATTTAGAGATGAGCGTTAACTCAGTGTGATGGTGGCTGGTGGTGCCTGAGCAGGAGGTCAATCCCTTCATCCAGGAAAGGTAATTGACCAAGCATGTCCTACAGGCTGCTGGCGATGCTGCGCCTCCACCACTAAGTTAGAGCTTTCTCATCTATCAGTATGCTGGTTAAAATAATCATTCTCTGAATTTTCCTGGCACATTAAATTACATTCACCATTTATATTCATAGGGTTCAAGGAATGCAGAGTTCAAAAGTCTGCTTCATTACTCTCACTTTTACCAGATGAACAACTAGCTGGGAGCATGGGGCAAGTCTGGAAGAAATAAAGTGCAGATCAGTGAGAGGAAATGATAGAGGATGCCTCAAGGAGTCTACACTTACAATTTTTAGTTAAAATGTTTGTGATAACCTTGTGCCTCCATATTTGTTTTCTCAGGTTTCCCAAATAAGTTTTTACTAATAATAAAGTACCAAAATTGATGAATAATTTACCCTATTAAAAAGAGTAGTTGTTCCTCTAACTATTGTACACTTTCATCTTGATAAATGTAATTGGCAGAGAGATAAGGAGGTGGAGTTACAGGCAGCTGGCCAGGGATTGCGCATGAGCTTGGTATACCCGTGGGAGCATTTCCTATACTCCAAACCCTTTCATTATGGAAATCACAGAAACAGGAGCTTTAGAACTGCTGCTCCAGCTTGTCAGTTCAAGGTTAATGTCTCTAAAAATTATCTGGTGTTTGTTTCCCTCATACTTTACTATGATCCAGGAGAGCTGATAGGAACATTTCCTGTGACATCAACTACTTGTCATTGCAATTTGTTGTCCCCCCAGTTTGAGTCAGCGGAGCATTGTGGGTAACCTGCCCCGGCACTCATAAGAGCCCAGGAGTCCCCAGGACACTGGTGGATGGTCATGGTAGCTGTCCATCCATTCCATGAGGTCCCGTCAGTCACCAGTGAGAGTCTCAATTACTTGTAAGGGCCCCCAGAGTTACTGCTGGGTAATTAAATGCATTTTCTGATGCCAAGAGATCTTCATCTGTTTTCCCTACTGCTTCATTAAAGGTTTATAAAAGTTTCTGAATGACACATTGCATGCACTGCCCTGTGCTCCCTTAATCCTTAAAAAATATCCCTTATCCTTCATTATGTCCCTGCCCAACCCCAGTGCCTCCAGTGAATCCCCTGTTTTAGCTGGAGAATCTGGACCTTGGCCTACAATCAAAGCATTTCATATTTTGACTCAGTTTACTCTTCTGCTTTCCATATAGCAGGAACTCAGTAAGTGTTTATTGGAGCAATAAATGCACTCTGCCTTTCAAGGATAAAATAATAGTAGCTAAGTATTGGCTGAGTTTTTCTGCTTCATATATATTTGCAATAAGCCCATGAGTCAGGTTCTAGTATTATTTCAATTTTGCACTTTAGGAAACAGTTTAAGTGAGTTGGCCAATATTACTTATTAAGTTATGAAGTGTCTAAGCCAGGATCTCAAACACTGATGTGTACTTACACTCCTGGTGCTCTGCCAACTCCTCCATTCCCACCACAACACTTTTGTTGAAACCGTTCCTCAACAGGAAACACCATTCCAGGCATTCCATATGGCCAGCTCCAACAGCCTATTAAACCCAACTTTGCTTCCACCCTTCCATGAAAATATCTCTAATTCTCTCCAGCCCACAGCTAACTAGCACGCTCTAGAACTCACAACACTCATTTTCTTGACCAATTCAAGAATATTGAATTGAATTACAATTCAAGAATATTGCATATGCCAGATAGTAAAGTCCTTAGGATTATTTGGTTTGTATTTTTTTTATTTTTAAATATATATTTTATTGATTTCAGAGAGGAAGGGAAAGGGAGAGAGATGGAAACATCAATGATGAAAGAGAATCATTGATCGGCTGCCTCCCACACACCCCACACTGGGGATCAAGCATGCAAACCAGGCATGTGCCCTTGTCTGGTATCAAACACGGGACCCTTCAGTCCGCAGGCCAACACTCTAGCCACCAAGCCAAACCAGCCAGGGCTGTATTATTTTTAACTCAGTAAATGTGTAATGGATAAATAATATATTACAGTGCAGCTCAGAACTATCCCAGAACTATTCATTTTAGTTCCTCATTTACATTTGCCTTGATGCTCTTATCCATACAGTCTTTGCTGCTTAAACACATCTATATTCCGATGAACTGGTTTAAGGCTGGAATGAATTCGCTAAGTCATTTGCAGGGAGAGGCTGCTGTGCTCACTATGGGCTTTGCTTGCTGACTCCCAAACAAGATGAACCAGGGTGGGACCAGAATGGGCTTAGTTATGTTTTCTCCCACAGAGGAGCGATATATTGGCACTCTGAGCTCTTTGCAGCATAGCCTAGTGGAGACAGCTGTGTCTACTCTGTAAGCATTTCATAATATTACTTGGGGAACAAGCCTACTGAGGAAAACTGTTCTTTTCCTCATTGAGGAGAGTTAGTGCCTCAACAATAACATAACTTCTCAGTTATGGCCACAACACTTGCAGAGGCATCAGGTGTGGTCCAAGTCAAGAGAGAAAATGATCAAATTACTAGTCAATATCCACACTCATGAAATCTAGACGAGGATAACATTTATATCTGCACATTCCATTGGTTACCCCACAGCTGCACACAGTTGACTGCCTTGAGTAGAAGAGAATACCTTTCCTCTTTTGTCTCCCTCTCTCTCCTTCTTTCCCCCCAACCTCATGCTTCATATATTGAGCACAATCCAAAAATATGGTCCTCAAAAGGTCTCCAGCTTCTAGCATCACACCTGAGTCCACCTCATTGTTTTATTCTATGATACATCACCTGTACATTGTATTGTGTGTTCACCACCTCAAGTCAAATATCTCTTTATTATAATCAGGGGGTCTTATGATGTACCTAGTTTAAGATTTTTTTTTTTTGTCTCTCGGGTAGATAAAACAGATATTTTCCCACTTGAACAATTTCTCACAGCATAATTTTATGTCTTATTATGTTAATATTCTGTTTCTAATCTCCCTAAGACTCCACATACCAACAGAAAAGTGGGTGAAAGGAGAGAAAGAGGTGAAGAGAATTTGTTGCCAGACCACAAAGAGATGCTGAAAATGGTGATGATGACAATAAAAATCATGTACCAAGTCCCTATTCGGGATTTTATATGGAACGCATCTTGTTTAAATAACATCACACCCATTTTACAGATGTGTGTTTGAGCATTAGAGAGTGCCTGTAACTTGCTGTGCTGGTCCTTTGCCATGTGTTCTCAGACTCATTTCCTGTTCTTCCCTTGCTCTGAGCTATATCACAAGGGACTACATCTTAGTCTCTTTTGCTGAGAGCCCTATGGCTAAGTTCACCCTGTGCATTGGAATATACTGGAGGGAAGTAGAAGGTAGGAGGGAATAGACTGAGTATATCCCCCTCTGACCTTAGCAGTGTGTCTGGCATCTTCTCTTGTGGCTTCAGGTCCCTTGGATAGTCCCATTTCCTGCAGGCCAGCTGCTACCAGCCTACTGTAACATTGCCTCCTCCTTTTTCCCCTCTAGCCATAGGGGAGATCTGGGCTTTCTCCACCTAGCTATTGGTATGGTCACTGTTTAGCTTGGCTTCTAAACATTAACATTGCCTGGGTAACAAATCTTCTATATTAAATCTCTTTGTTTGTGTGTTTGTTTGTTGTTGTTTTACTGAGCTCACCTTATTCATATGCTCCAGGTCACACAGAGTTTTGCAAAATTAGAATTCTAATCAATGTGTTCCAAGCTTCAAACCTATGTTATTAATCATGATATTTATCACCTGTAACTTAAATTTTTAAAAAATAATAATTAGCTTTATGACTAGATTGCAGATTTTACTAATAAATATTATCTTGATTTGATGGAGTTTGTAGCTAAACCCTGAAGCCATGAGGTGCAGAGTTGAGTCATCTTTCACATCAAGCCACGATCACTTTCTTAAATTGTGCAGGTTAAATTTTTGCTCTTCAAAGTGCTGAATTCTAACAGAATTCATATCACCTGGGAGCTTTTTAGAAATGCAGAAGCCCTGGTCTCAGGACAGTCTGCATTTTAACAAGCTCCTCAGGTGATTTGTTTACACAGTGAACTTGGAGAAACACTGTGCTAAAAGAATGTGATTTGAGTAAAGAATAAAGCAAAAACATCATTAAGATTTAAAGGATAACACCATTATAAAAGTTGTTTTAAGTCTATGTTGTTCCAAATTTAACAGCCACTATGTTTCTGACTTTACCCCAGCTTACAAATGAGTCATTTCCAAATTCTATTTGTTAGTGTAATTTTGAAACTCATTTCCAAGTAAAAATCATGTTATGGATCTCGATTAGGTTTACAGACTAGCCCATTAGAACTTAGGTTAAATCATAGTATAATGAGTATGAGGATTATTTCAAAGTAGAAGAAAGATCTCTTTTCTTAGATACAAAGCCTGTTCTAGGCACTTATTACTATTTTTTGCATACCCAGAGTTAAATTGGCATCATGCTACGCCACCCAGGGAGTCTCCCTGCCACTTCACCATTCCCAAGTGTCAGCCCATGGGGACTCTTCTTCAGGCCCACTCTCCCCAAAGTGCTCCCAAATGAGCTAACACCATGCTGCTGTCACCAAATCCTGCATTTCTCAGCATCTGTCATTTTAGCAAGGAGTTATTATAGAAGGAATGACCTTTAATTCAAACTAATGAGTAGATAACTAGCAATTCAAATACCCTTGGAAGAATTTTTGTATTTATAATGAGGTGGTTGTTAGCTCAATTAAATCTGTGGAATTTTACCCAGTGGAATAAATGGAATGGGGAACAAGCAACAATGCAGAGCACAGGTGACTTGGTGAGGATGCCAGCTTTCCCCAAGAACATACCCTGGAGGTCACCACAACTGCTTTTCTGGAACTTTGTTGTCTTCCTTCCTTTCTTCCTTCCTTCTTTCTTTCCTTTCCTTTTCTTTTCTTTTCTTTTCTTTTCTTTTCTTTTCTTTTCTTTTCTTTTCTTTTCTTTTCTTTTCTTTTCTTTTCTTTTTTTTCTGCAGTGGTTCCACTGGCACAGGGCAAAGATTTGACTATATGGTATGCTTATAATCAGGATTACCTGTAATGTAAAAATTTGATTGGTTTCCTACTATATTAGTTATTCAAGGGGAGTAGAATTAAGCTCCACCTCCTAAGGAGGGAGATATTAAAAAAATGTGTGGACATATCTTTAAAACCAACACATCTACATAATAAGTGCATGTAGTGACACCAGAAATTCCTTCAGAATAAATTTTTTTTTGTGTGTTTGTTCTTCTGTGTTTGTCAGTATTGGCAAGAGCACTGACCTTCTGTAGGAATCAGGACACCTGTTACTACTTCTAGATCTTGCATTTACTAGCAATATGACCTTAAGAATTACCTATTTTTTTTGTAGTTGAGGGAGATATTTTTATTTCCTTTTCTAAAAATTAGGAATATTGATGCCTTTTCTGCCTAAATAACAAAAAAATTTGTGAGGTTCTAATGGGACAATAGATATGAAAACACTTTAAAATATGCCAGGCCAGCACCACTGCAGGGGTTGGTTTACTCCATCTTCTCTATTTCTTACATCATAACTACCTATGTCCAGATTAGAGGCACTTTGTAAATTTACTGTTTTCTCCTTTGGATTAGTGGCTACTCCTTTTAGGTTTAAAAAATAAAACTTCTCTCTCCCATACTTGTTTTCTCTCTCTCTCTCTCTCTTTTTTTCCCAAAGACTCTATTTCTTTTAGGATAATTTAAGCTTCCTAACAAAATTAAGAAGAAAATATAGAGATTTCCCATTGGTCACCTACCCCCACACATGCATAATGCAGTTTGCATTTGTTACCAAGAATGAACCTACGTGGACACATGGTAATCCCCCAAAGTCCATTGTTTGCCTTAGGATTCACTCTTGGTGTTGTACATTCTATGGCTTTGGAGAAATGTATAATGACATATATCCATTGTTATGATGTCATACAGAGTATTCCTCACTGCCATAAGCATCCTTTATGCTGTGCCTATTGTTTCATACACTCCTCCCTTGGCATCCACTGATGTGTGTATATGATTATCTCCATAGTTTTACAATCCCACTGTTCAAAAACAAACAAACAAAAACCCAAAAAACCCTCTCCTAATCTCCACAATTTGGTCTCCAAGACCTTAGATTAATGAAAATCCTACTAAGCAATGTGCTTATGGATCTAATACTCCATCCACAGAAGGTCCCAGAGCTTATTTGCTCCTTATTCTCTGACACAGTTCCTTAACCTTTCATTTTCCAGAGTGAACAAGCCACATCAAGCCCTTGTACTCTTTGGTTACTTAATGTCCCTTTCATAGTCCATGTTAGATGGCTTCTAATAATTAGATCCCTCTCCTAACACCCAACTTGCCTTTATAGGTTTGTCTGCAGACTTATCAGGTTCTATGATTACAGGAAAGTTTTCTCCTTATTCTTATTGACTGAACTTCTGATCTTCTGTCAGTATATGTACTCTCAAATATTTGCATATTTCCTCAGTTCTTTGCCTCTTTTACTAACCTATTTCCTCAGGCAGCCATACTCCCATGTGAGAAAGTGGAAAGGACAGGGCAATGGGATAGATGGGCCAGAGACCTGAATCCTGGTCACTTACCAACTGTGACTTTTACCAGGATTCCTGTTGGTAAAATAGAATTCGTAACCTCACCTCAAAGTGTTATGAAAATTTAATAAGTTAAAAACAACAGCTTTTTTTCTTCCAGTGAGTTTCAGGTTGGCATGGAGGACTGGCCTGAATCAAAATTAGCATGGGGGGGAGGGAGGCTTTTCGAATGGGTATGTATAAAGCTCCTCCTATAAAAATCTCTAGGGGTGGAGTTAGATATTGTGCATTTTGTGCTTCCTGGGTGATTCTCATGGACAATAAAATCTGAGAATTGTTGCTTTTAGGAAAATGCCTTGGGTTCCTGGGTCCTGGCAAAGAGATTCACATAGACAAATAGCCTTTTTATTCTCTGGGTTTAGTTGTTCCTGGGACAATAAAGAATAGGCTCATCATGATACAAGCTATTTTACTGACTGAAGGGAGATAATACACTTGGAAGAAGGGATGTACAACTCTCCAAGGAGCTGCCTTTGCTGTCCAAAGTAGAGGTTTACCAAATGCATGGATTTTTTTCTATCTGCATTTCCTCTGTCCTCTCTTTCCACTATTTTTTAGGAGTATCTACCTAAATGTACCTTTGATTTTTTTTAAATACTTTGGCTTTCACTGCATTTGTGACCTCATTTACCACTTTAGCTCCAAGAACATTACATTTTTATTGACTTTGGACCTGCAGAACTCTTTCTTTTAAGTCTATATGTCATAGACTTAAAAGCAGCTTCTCAACTTCCTTGCTGCCGCCAGTATTATAAGAAAATGCAGACTGCTATAATTGGGTCCATTTTTCACAAACCCTGTTTTTCTCTATTCACCTATTGCTGATTCTAAGCAGGCTAAAGCATCGCCTTATGGAGGTGGACGGCAAGAAGTAGACCTGGAGAGAAAAAGTTAAGACTCAGAAAAGATGAACATTTTTTTTTTACTTAGAGTTTATGATGCCACCTATCACTTATTGGTTTGAGGCTTTTCCTAGACATAGTTCCGCTCTACCCAGATGAACAGAGGCTGATGTGTTTGAAACTTGACATTAGGGAGAACTTAGACTACACATGGAATATTCCAGAGGGAGAAACAAAAGTATACATGCACCATGTGCCAGGATTTATTTTGTTCTGCAAGGAACATAGCAAAATGAGCCCTAACAATAAGATTAGATGTTTCGTACTTGAAATTAATAGGGAATAGGGAAAACAGAATGTTTAGATCATATTAAAAAGGTATTTGAAAGGTTAGGTAAGGCATATTTAATTTTGCTCACCAAGTGCTCTGAAGGCAGAAAAAATAAATAAATCAAGGATCATATGCAAGAGTAAATTGGAAAGAGAACAATGGATTTATCATAAGAGGAAATTTGTTTTTAGTTCTAACACTGACAGGCGGTATGCGTCCTTGCCCATGTTATTTAAGCTTTCAAGTACCTCAAATGAGGAATAGTGGCAATACATTATTCATGGGTTGTGGTTTTTTTTTTTAAATTAAATTTATTGGGGTGACATTGGTTAATAAAAATATGTATGTTTTAAGTCTACAATTCTATGATACATAATCTGCATTATTGCATTGTGTGCCCACCACCCAAAGTCAAATATTTCCATCACCATATATTTGACCCCCTTTGTCATTTACTTCACCTTGGTAACTACCATAGAGTTGTCTGTGTCTATGAGTTTTGATCATTTGCTTTTCTTATTTGTTAATTTGTTGCTTTCAGTTTTATATTCCACTCATGAGTGAAATCATATGGTTCTTGACTTTTTCTGTTTGAATTATTTCACTTAGCATGGTATTCTTAAGATCCATCCATGTTGTCCTAAATGGCATTATTTCATCTTTTCTTATGGTTGAGTATATTCATATTTATATGAATACTAGGGCCCCAGTGCATGAATTCGTGCACCTTGAAAGGAACTGTGGGCCTGGAGGCTGCAGTAGGCATAGGGGCGGGTCTCTGCCCATCCTCAGCACCCCCACCCGGCCCCTCCCACCATGGCCCCCAGTCCTTTCTCTGCCAGCAGCCCCGCTCCCACCACCACCGCTCCCATGCACTTACAGTGTGGAGTGACTGGGGCCTGCGTCAGCAGTGGGTGTGAGCAGTGGCTCCAGAGCTGGTAGCGGGTGCGAGTGGGGCCAGTGCCGGCAGCAGGTGTGAGCACCAGATGGGACCATGGCACACAGGAGCAAAGAATTTTCAGTAACCACCAGAGGCTCGCCCTGATGACAGCGACCTGCACCCTGCCTTGGTCTGGTACCACCACTCACCTGCTCCACCATCCTACCTGCTACCAATGCCCGCCATGTTCTGCGCGCACTCTCTGGTGGTCAGCACACATCATACCAACTGGTTGTTCAGTTGTTTGGTTGTTCTATTGTTCGGTCTATTTGCATATTAGGGTTTTAGATAGATAGATGATAGATAGATAGATAGACCACATCTTCTTTGTACATATATCTTTACAAATAAATGTTTTCAAATTTTGGGGGTAGATACCCAAAAGATGGATTGTTGGGTCATATGGTAACTCTATTCTTAATTTCTTGAGGAGCCTTCATACTGTTTTCCATAGTGGCTGCACCAGTTACATTCCTATCAGCAATGAATGAGGGTTCCTTTTTCTCCACAACTTCTCCAACACTTATTATTACTTGTCATGTTGAGTTCAGTATTAAATTAAGTGATATGAAGACAGTTTTGTATATTCTGAAATAATAGTTGCCCCTATATATAAAAATGTAAAGCTCTCAATGTATTCATTACTATGTGATGAGTCACTTCCCTGACTCTCCCCTTCTACCTCCTCCCAATAAGCACAAGATTATCGTTATTATAACTAAATTAAGCATTTCAAAAGGGAAATATTGTCAATCACAATGCCTTCTTAATCTTATTGTTCCCCTGAGTGCAAATAAATTTCACATCTGGGGGGCGTGGTGTAATAAGAATCATTAATTTAAAAAAAACATTAAAAACGGCACTTTAAACTTAACTTGATTAGCATTTTTCTTAGATTATTTTTTATTTGAAAACACTTTTGTCTAAAGTTATCAAAATGCATGTGTTTGCACAGCTAGTTTCAAGTATATCAGAGGAGAGTCAATCTGGAGGTGATGCCACTCAGAGTGTGTGCTTATCTAAGGGAAGCCAATGGAGTTAGAGTTGTCAATGTGTCATTAAGAGCCTGTATTTTCTTTCCCAGATTGCCCTGACAAATTGATTGGCTTAAAACAATGGAAATTTCTTCTCCCACAGTTCTGGAGGCTAGAAATCTGAAATTAAGGTGTTTGCATGATCATGTTCTCTCTGATGGCTCTAGGGAAGAATTTTTCCCTCTTCCTAGCTTCTACTTGCCTCTAGCAATACATGGCATTCATTGTCTTGTAGCTACATTGTTCCAAACTTGGCTCTATTGTCATATGGTCAGATTTCCCCTGTGTGTCTTCATATGATCTTCTTATAAGGATGCCAGTCATTGGGGACCAGTCATTTTGGACCCTCTCTAATCCAGTATAACTTCATCTTTATCTCAACTAATGATGTGAAAACACCCTATTTTCAAATAAGGTCACATTCTTAGGTTTCTGATAGACATGAACTTTGGGGAATACTATTCAACTTAATATATAGACTTTCATGTGATTTATTTGCATATAATGAAGGCAATGTGCTATATGGAGCTGGCCCTGTTGAGTCAAACCCAATGAATATAATTAATGCTTCTTTCTACTGAAGCTTCAGGTCTCACAAACTGGGCTGTTGAATCTCGGGCAGAGCTGGACCCTTCACTGTGTATTTGAGACATCACATGAAAAACAGAGATGCAAAATTTTGGACTAGAATATTTTTCTGGTTGCATATAAGCAGCAAGGTATGTACTGATTAGAAACAGAATTCTGAAATGTTTGTATCCTTTAGATGCCCTTGTAGATATGAGTGATCATGAATGTTAATGGCCGTTACTCCATAGACTTGAACCAACCTACAGCTGTTGTTATGAAAGCCTGCCAAGTTTTATTGTATACATTCTAGAACTAACCAGAGATAATATAAATCAAATTCTGCTCTTTCATGTGCAGCACATTTTAATTTAACTAACAGATGGCTTTAAATAGTTTTCTGAGATCAGACCTACAAGAATAATTAGAAGGAATAATCTGGTTAATAATGATAAGATTTTTGAAATGCAAGTGTACTGTTTTTAAATGAGAAGAAATTCATTTAAAAAAATAGCCAAAAGGTGAGATACTAGACCTTGAAGGGTTTAGCAGGTCATAAATCTGTAAAGAAAAATTACAGTTAAAAATTTTGATGATTTTTCATAGGTCCAAAATATTATCCATAGCTCACTGAATAGAAAGAAAAAAAAGGTGATTAATATTTACTTTTGAATCATCAGTAAAGAAAAAATATAGGGAATGATCTTAAGTTCTCCCTTAGACTCAATTTTCTTTTTAAAATGAGAAAGATACTGCCTGCAGTGTACAGTGATTACTGGTTAGAGGAGGTCATGTGAAAGATCATTATACAAAAGGATGTTACAACTTCACAGAATTAGACATATGCAAAGTAATTGAGTAGTTGATGAAGATGAGCATATGGAAGTACTAGAGGAAATATGAAATATTATAAAAATGACAAAGGATTTTCTATACAATCGGTTCTGTTCTCTCTTAGGCACCAGTTATGCAATTCCAAATTCTGTATATATTCTAAGAGACATTCCGTTGGCATATCCTACTCAACATATGTAAAATCCAACATCTTATGTTTTGTGATCTCGTTGCCTCGTGATCTCATTCATGGCAGCAATAGCCAAGGTCAAAAATCACAGAGGATCATGAATACTTCCATCCTTGTTTCCTAAAAATAGATCTTCAATTGGCATTTCCTCTTTACTATGCCTTTCAAATTCTCTCACCTATTGCCATGCTTTCCATCTCCATTTCAGAGCCCATATTTAGATCTATCACTCACACTCAGGAAATTGTTGTTTCTGCTTTCCTCTTCATTCAACATTCCAGATGAAGTCTCCACAAGCATGATTCTGCCTTTGTTGTGATACTATTTAAATAAATCCCATTCATTGATTGTATTGCTTAGTTTTCTGCTTTTTAATCTTCCAGTAATTGCCTTTTCATATTCTATATTCTAACTAAAGCATTCTACCTGTCATTCTATGAATTACAACGATGCAGTACTGCTTCTATGTTGATTCCCACCATTTACTCTGGAATAATGTTTCTCTCATTCTTTCTGTAGATACTCATCAGTATAAGATGAAGAAATAGCTATTTCTGTAATTGGATAACACTAAGCTATCATACTGTCACTTAGCCAAAGTCAACTACTTATGATCATGTTTTATCTACCTAGCTGCAAAACACTTTGCCTCTTTTGTTTTGTTTTAAATTAAATAAATAAATTAAAAATAAGACTGCCATATTATCTAGCAAAACAACATCACCAGAGGATATTTTTCCATTGCTTTTGGAGAGAGTGAAGGGAGAGGGAGAGACAGAGAGAGAGAAACATTGATGTGAGAGGACACATCAATTGATTGCCTCCCACACAAGCTCCAAGCAGTGCCAGGGATGGAGCCTGCAACTGAGGTACCTGCCCTTGACCTGAATCAAACCTGAGACCCTTTAGTCCATGTGCCAACACTCTATCCACTGAGCCAAACCAGCTAGGACAGGACTTCATCTCTTTATAGACAGTCCTTGTGGGTCTTCGTGGGCTATGGTAACTCAGGCAGCACAAAACACACCCATGGTGGCATTTATTCCCATAAAGCTTCCTTAGGTTCCTGCACTTTACCAAGGCTAGCTTCCTAGCTCTCTTCTCATTTGATAATTCTGTATCCTCCAAAACTCTGCTTATTTGTCAGATTAATTTGTTTCATTGAGTATAATGAAAAAATATGTGAGCAGCAGAATTAGAAAAATATCTTAGTAGATGTGTTTTTTAATCAGGGCCATGAAGGGTTAACATGTCCTTGAGGGAATAGCTATAACACTATTAATCATATATTAATATAATTATTTTGGAATAAGAGTTATTCAATGGTTACTACATTTATTTTGTGTTTAACTTTCAAAGTAACTCTTTAATGATGATATATAGCAGGCACTCTAAATTACCTATCAAATTTTTATGTTGGCATCTCCCTTGTGAAGAGAACCTGATTTTGTGTGGGGTAACAATGTACTCAGCAAAAATATTTGATCTTTCAGTTTACCATACAACAAAGTATCACCATCTTTTTTAGGTTTTGGCCAGAGTTTCCTTCTGAATAAAAACACAGTCCTACAAAGGGAATTATTTTGACCTCTTCTTCCTTGTTTCTGCATCAACTCAGAAACAATGTTTAGTGATAAAGAGCTATTTTAAAACCAAGGACAGAAAATACATATAAAGAGTGGTAGAAAGTGTTCCCTCAAATTCTTTGCTCATTTTTATTTTATTTATTTTTTAAAAATATATTTTATTGATTTTTTACAGAGAGGAAGGGAGAGGGATATTAGAAACATAGATGAGAGAGATACATCGATCAGCTGCCTCATACAAACTCCCCACTGGGTATTTGCCCTTGACCAGAATCGAACCTGGGACCCTTGAGTTTGCAGGCTGACACTCTATCCACTGAGCCAAACCAGTTAGGGCTCTTTGTCCATTTTTAATTAGTTTGTTTGTTCATTTTTTTGTTTGTTTTCCTAATGAGTTCTTTGTACTGTGTATATTTTGAATTGGATATGTACTTTACAAATTGGATATGTACTTTACAAATATTTTATCTATTCTTTTATTGTGATGATTTCCTTTACTCTGAAGAAGCATTTTAGTTTGATATAGTCAAACTTATTTATTTGCTATAGACATTTTTTTTTCAAAAAGAGACATACAAATGGCCAATAGGTACATGAAAAGGCATTTAACATCACTGAATATGAGGGAACTGTAAATAAAAATCACAATGAGCTATCACCTCACACCTGTCAGGATGTCTGCATAAAAAAAGACAAGAGAAATTCTGTGAGGATGTAAAGAAAAGACAACTCTTGTATAATGTTGGTAGGAATGTAAATTGGTACAACCATTATGGAAAGTAGTACAGAGGGTCCTCAATAAATTAAAAATAAGACTGCCATATTATCTAGAAAGCTTACTTCTGGGTATACATAAAAAAATTATTATCTTAAAGAGATATCTGTGCTCCCATTTTCATTGTAGCATTATTCAAAATAGCCAACGTACATAAATGAATGGATAAAGAAAATGTGGTATACAAGAAAATACTATCCAGCCTTAGAGGAAATGCTGCTTTTTGCAACAACATGGATAAACCTAGAGAGCATTATGTTAAGTAAAATAAGCCATATAGAGAAAAACAAATACTGCTTGGTATCACTTTTATATAAAATCTAAAACAAATAAAGTTGAATGCATAGAAATTGAGCATGGAATGGTGGTTGCCAGGTGATAGGGAAGTGGGGAAAGGTTGATGAAAGGCTACAAACTTGTATTAAAAGATGACTGAAGTCTGAAGATCTAATATATAACATAGTGACTATAGTTGATATACTGTATTGTATAATTGAAATTTGCTAAGAGACTATAACTTATTTTCACACACACAAAAATAGGAGATATACAGATAGCAAACAAGAATTTTAAAAGAATGTCCACCTCATATGTCATCAGGAAAATGAATATTAAAACAACCATTATACACCTATTGGACTGCCAAAATCTGGAACACTGACAATACCAAATATTGGAATAATAGGAACTCTTACACATTGCTGGTGGGAGTGCAAAATAGTTTAGCCCCTTTGGAAGAAAAGTTGGCAATCTATATATATATATATATATATATATATATATATATATATATATATATATATATATATATATAAAGACTGAACAACGGAACAACCAGAACAACCAGAACTACCTGAACAATGGGTCGCTATGACACGCACTGACCACCAGTGGCAGACGCTCAACACAGGAGCTGCCCCCTGGTGGTCAGTGTGCTCCCACAGTGGGAATGCTGCTCAGCTAACCCATCCCTGCAGCAGCCACTCACTCCCTCAGTAATCCTGCAGGTCTGATCTCCAGAGAACGGGCCAGGCCCTGACATACCAGCACCGAGCAGGATTCTGACAGTGCTGCCAGCCTCCTGGAATTCGGCCTCAGGTACCAGGGCCACTTCCCCTCCCTAGACGCTCCTCAAGGGAGAAACAATATAAAAGCGGCCATCAGGTGGCTCCCGACAACCAGTGCGAATATCAGTGGGATGGATCCAGATCCCCTGGAGGGTTGATCACATCCCAGCCCTCCAGCCCCAACCCCCTGGGGAACCCCTGTACATGAATTCATGCACTGGGCCTCTAGTTTCTTATAAAACTAAACCTACTTTTACCATACAATCCAGCAATTGAGCTCCTTATATTTACCCAAAGGAGATAAAAACTTATGTCCACCTACATACCTTTCCACATATGTTTTTAACAAGTTTATTCATAGCTGCCATAACTTGAAAGCAACAAGAAGGTATGTCCCCTAGTATGTGGTACATCCAGACAATAGAATACTCAAGATTTGAACCTCTGTATTTTGCTTGCTAGGTCCATGCTTTTAACCCATAATAATTTAATATATTCAAAATTTGACAGACTATTTTTCAAAGCAAAATTCTTAGCTATTCTTGCATAAAATGATGGGGCTTCTTAGAAGGCATTTGTTTTCCTCCTAGGAATAAAATTTATTTTTGTACTAAAAATATTGGACTTGCCCTAGCTGATTAGGCTCGGTGGATAGAGCATCGGCCTGCTGACTGAAGGGTCCCAGGTTCAATTCTGGTCAAGGGCACATGCCAGGGTTGTGGGCTCGATCCCCAGTGGGGGTCGTGTGGGAGGCAGCCAATCAATGATTCTCTCTCATCATTGATGTCTCTCTCTCTCTCTCTTCCCTCCTCTCTGAAATCAATATATATATATATATATATATATATATATATATATATATATATATATATATATATATATATTGGACTGGGAAGACTAAGATTCCATCAGGTTCTGAGAGATTTCTATATACCAAGTATGACTAAAACAATAAACTCTTTGAAACCCACCTACCAGAATTCAAAAATCCAGAAGAGAATGTTCCTGGGAGGTAGTCACCTTTGAAGGCTACATTCTTATTTCAACAGCGCTTCCTCTCAATTTTCAACCCCCTGGGCAATGCTATTTGAGAAGCGTCTATCTAGTCAAGTTGATGAGCCCCACAGAAACGAGCTTTATTGCTTCATTTTAAAGTGAAAATAAAATGACCATCTGTCTTAGTTATAGATTTGATCCCAAATTGCTTTGGGGATGATTTAAAAATCAAATCATCCACAAAATGATGAACACTTTGACATAATGGAAAACACAATGTTCCTGGCCTCATGCGCCAGAACTTGCCTCACTCCTGGTACTCTAGCCACACCCACCTCTTACCTCAGCTCCCTCCACTCGCCTGCTTTCAACATGGAGGATTTCAGGAGGATCTTGCTCAATGAAATAAGTCAGACGGAAAAGGACAAGAATGATATGATTGCACTCATATGTGGAATATAAAATAAAAGGCAACAAAAGAACAAACACAATAAATAAATGAACTCATATACACAGACCACAGAAGAGTGGGTTATCAGAGAGAAGGGGGGTGGGTGTGTGAAAAGGGTTAAGAGGGTCAAATATAAGGTGACAGAGCAGACTAGACTCTAAAATATCCTGGTATGGACTGAGCAATTTTGGAGTAAAGGCAAAAAAAGTGCAGTCACTAAGATGGGCATTTTGAAGGTGATGGTTGCTATTTGGATTTATACTTTTGGAATGTTTGATTAAGAAAATAAAAGAACAAACACCTTATTCTGCCCTAGCTGTGAAACGTGGGGTGTAGGGTACAGACTTCTTCTCATGCGTGTTTGTCCGACAAAGATGAAGAATAAATTTGTGGACTAACAGATTTCTTTAATAAAAATGTAGAAGTTTATTGGAAGCATATACAAACTCCATCGGGCAGAAGTGTCCCCAAAAGGGACCCCTTAGGGAGGGGCCCCAAATGGGAAAAGCCTGCTCTCTCTCTCTCTCTCTCTCTCTCTGGAAAAATTAAAAAATCCTGCCTCGTGTCCCTTTTTCCTCCAGTTTATATATGCTGCAGTTCTTTGTTTCTTTATGCTCCATTCTAATTGGACCCCTTCCCCACTGTATGATCCTATGTTCTTCTAATTGGTCACTCTTTTTGCAGAATATCAGCTTCAAAGGCCAAAGCCCACATGGTGCCTCCCCACCTTTTCTCTCCCTTTGTCATGAAACGTTCCTCTATTCTCTGTGAAAAGATGTTTCCTTTTCCCCATCATCCTCTGATTTTTCTTTATCTCCCTTATCCTGTGGCATTTCTTTATCCTTTGTACAAGTAAGGTAAGCATTTTGGAGTCTCCAAGCTGCTCTGGTCGGTACTGCTTTTGATCTACCTTATAATTGCTTTAATTGCTCAGGCTAGAGATACCTTTGTCCTTCACATATGCATTCCTCCCCCATGGACCCCCTTTATTCCCTAAGACTCCCTAAACCTACCTGTTGTATCTCTAAAATTCCTTTCAGCCGGGTAGCTCTATTGGCTAGAGCAGTGGTCAGCAAACTCATTAGTCAACAGAGCCAAATATCAACAGTACAACGATTGAAATTTCTTTTGAGAGCCAAATTTTTTAAACTTAAACTTCTTCTAATGCCACTTCTTCAAAATAGACTCACCCAGGCCGTGGTATTTTGTGGAAGAGCCACACTCAAGGGGCCAAAGAGCTACATGTGGCTCGCGAGCCGCAGTTTGCTGACCACGGGGCTAGAGCATCATCCTGATACACCCAGGTTGGGGGTGGGTCCCTATTCAGGGCACCTACAAGAATATACCAATGAATGTATGAATAAGTAGAACAATAAATTGATGTTTCTCTCTTTCTCTGTCTCTCTCTAAAATCAAACAACAACAACAAAACACCACCCTATTCTGTTGTAGTGATGTTCGTTTTATGCCCAGTTAACTCTGAATAAAATGACTGCTTTAGCAAAATATGGTCAGAGAAATATTGTGACATGCAAGAAGAATCTCAGAAGCAAAAGACACATATTTAGAGTGCCAGCTTGTATATCTTGGATTCCTTATGTGGTGGGGGAGTGTACAAATATTCCCTGTGTCATTCACTGTGTGTGTCATTCTCTCGTATCTAGTACTAGCCTCCCACGCAGGCCCAGGCCCAGAGAGTGCCTGAGGCAAGGGAGATGATTCACTGAGTGAGTTTTTGGTTTTGTTTTGAAATTCTTTAGTAACTCAAAGTATTGTGAGATTTTAAAGGTAAAGGACCCCAGAGAACATCTAGTGTTTGGTTCACAAATGAAGATACCTAGGTGCTGAGAGGTACAGTTTTCTCTCAAGGTCACAAAGAAATTTAGGGAAAAAGGGGGTGGAAACAAAATCTGATGTGCATTTTTCCACTTTATTATATGAGCTGACTGCTAGTAGGTACCGGTGAGCTGGATTAGAATTCAACTTCTCTCTTCATCCAGTTGCACTATGGTCTTATGCTTTACAGCAGCAGTTCTCAACCTGTGGTTCGCGTTGAGAACCACTAGCAGGGTCGCCTAAGACCATCGGAAAACACAGATATTTACGTTACAATTCATAACAGTAGCAAAATTACAGTTATGAAGTAGCAACAAAAATAATTTTATGGTTGGGGGTCACCACAACATGAGGAACTGTATTAAAGGGTCACGGCATTAGAAAGGTTGAGAACCACTGCACTAGAGTCTGTGAGGGGCAGATCCTCCCTTAAAGTGAGAAAAGGAGAGTGTTGGGAATCTCCCCAAAAGAAATGAAACATGAGTCTAGAAAAGGACTTGCAAGCAAATATTTACAGCAGCTTTATTTGTAATAGTGACTCATATGCCTGTCAACTGGTGAGTAGAAGAATAACATATAGTAGGTTGATGGAATGGAATCCTATTTAGCAATAAAAAGGAACGAAGTAGTACTGATTCATGCTTCCACAGGGATGGACCTCCACATTATATGATGGGAAAGAAGCCAGACAAAAAGACAACCTATTGTATAATCTCATTTATATGAAATGTATGGGAAACATAAATCTATAGAGACAAAAAGTAGACTGTGGCTGTGTGGGGCACAGGGGCATAAGGGATCTTTTCAGGGTGATGAAAATGTTCTAATGTTGGGTTTCAGTGATGGTTGTGCAACCGTGTCAGTTTGCTAAACGTCATTCAGTCATGCATGTAAACTGGTTGCAAATTATACCTTAATAAAGCTGTTTTAAAAAATGAGGAAGGGACAGAGTATATTCTTAAAAGACCTAAGGTTATTTGCCTCCATTAACTCCAGCAGCTACCCTGTTATCCTTCCTCAGAACTTATATTCTTAAACCTCAGGATATCTTAAATTTACATCTCTTCAGACACATTATTCTATGGCAAAACTAACTTGGTTTTTTAATATCTTACTACATAGTGGGCATTTTGTTTATTTTGCCTCTTTATTCCTCACCACAACTGTATGAGCTAGACACTTTGTTCGCCCTATTTTAGTGATGAGGAAACAGTGATTTGCTTAATGTCGCAAAACTTGAACAAAGTCGAGTCTTGAACCTTGATTTCCAGATCCTGAGTTTCAACCACAGGCCACTGCTTGTCTACCCGGTGCTCTATGAATGGCTATGAGTGGCTGTTGATGAAAGAAGAGGAGTTTTGGGGGCTGCCTTCTGGAACTGGCTTTGCAACAGACATTTGCCATTTGTATTATGAACTCTTTTTGTCAAAGGTTTAGTACATTTAGCTTTTATTATTTCCTGAAATTATTTTAAAGTGATATGATAAAGTAGTGGTATAAAAAAACCTCAGGATTTTTGGACTGAATTATTAAAGAATAAGCAAGTGCTTTCCCTTTGGCCAGAGCCATAAAATACTTAGTCTTACTGCCAGAAGGATTCATTCTTTCTAACACATTTTTAACTTACTCTGGCAGGTTTATGTAAGAGATTTTTATTAATTACATTTTTTGGTTATTTTCAAAGACAGAATGCCATTGTGTTGTCATGTTTGTTTGTTTTTCCTTGACATATTTATTTTTAAAATTCCCTGATTTTAAAACTCATGATGAAATGCCAGCAAGAGGTAGAAACTAAGTTTAAAGAATTGTTTTGATAATGTAGAATGGAAAAACAGTAAAACACTGGGATTGTTAGATTCAGAAATGTAAGTTAAAATCTGAAAATGATATTAACAGTTTGAGAAACTTACTTTCCTCATCTTTTCAATAGAAATTAATACTATACACTTTAGAGTGCTAGTGTGAATATGAAAAGTATATGAATGTGTGGATATATAAACTCAATTAGGGCCTGTCCAGTTTATTTATTTTAATTATTCTATTGTATTAGTTGTTCAATACATATTGCTTTAAATGCTTTGCTCCTTATTGGTCCCTGGGGATAAAATGGCATGTGAGACTCTTCTTTGCCTAAAAATGTTTATAATCTAGGAGGGAAGAAAAATAAGATCCAAATAAAGAGAAGTGTTATTAAAGAAAAGTTACCAATTGTGTTCAGAGTTTGGAATCAATCAAATAAGATGATGAGAAAACTGAAAAATTATGTATTACTGCCAGGTTGAGAGCACAGGTATTTAAATAGTGTGGTCAAGGAAGGTCTCTCTGAGGAAATATTATTTGAACTGAGACCAGAATGCCAAGAAGGAACTAACCATGCAAAGATGAAGGGGGAAGAGCATTCAGGAAGAAGGAACAACATGTGCAAAGGCTCTGAGCAGGGGAGGAACTTGTGTTGCAGGAACTCAAAGATCACTAAGGCTGGAACATTGTAGGATCTATTGGAGAGGGAGGCAATACATGAGAGGTCATCAAAAGGAGTTGGAGTTTTTTTCTATAAAAATGTGAAGCCACTGAATGGCTATAAGGGTTAGGGTGACCCAATATATATTTTAAGAAACCACTTTGAATTGAAAGGAGTAAAAGAAGGAATAAGGAGGACAGGTAGGAAATTGTTTTGGTACCAAATAATTAATGGGGATCTTTTTTATGTTTTTTATTTCAGAGAGAGGGAGGGAGGGAGGGAGGGAGGGAGGGAGGGAGGGAGGGAGAGAGAGAGAGAGAGAGAGAGAGAGAGAGAGAGAGAGAGAAACATCAATGATGAGAGAGAATCATTGATCAGCTGAGTCCTGCATATCCCCCTCCCCCACTGGAGATCAAGCCCACAACTCAGGCATGGTACCTTAAACAGGAATTGAACCAGGACTTTCTGGTCATAAGTTAACACTCAGCCACTGAGCCAGACCAGCTGGAGGGAATCTTTCTTAATGCAATACATTACAGGAGATAGAAAGAAGGGTTTGGTTCATTGTGATGAGTTCTCAGCAGGGCATGTTAAGGGATGGTTGAGAGTGGAGAGAGAAAAGGCAAAGCCAAGACCACATCGAGGTTACTGTGGCTGGGTTTCTGACTGGAGATATTGGATGGTGCCATTTTCAATGATGCAGGGCACTGAGGGTTGACTTGAGAGTTCTCTTTCGGACATATCAGGTTTGAGATGTCTCTGAGAAATTCCAATGGAGATGATTCATACTGAGATAGAAAAGAAATGTAGAATACAGGAACTTTGGAGATGGAGATAAAAAGCAGGAGCCATTGCTATAACGTGATAATATTGAATGCCTGTAGTTAAATGGTGAAGAAAGCTCCATTCTTCTAACAATAACCAATCAGATTCCTTGGATTCAGCTCCATATAGTATATCATATTAATTAGCTTATAGTACCCGTGTATAGAAATATAAATTCCTAATGGGTTTTGCATTTTTGGAAATAGACAATCAAATGTATTAATTATTATTTTATTTAAATAAACTGTTCTGGGTTAATACTATATGGCTTTAAAATGTTTAGAGATCAATGAATCACTTGATTTGGGATTGCTTGTGGATAAGACTACTACACTGCAGGATGTTGTTTTTATAGTATATCCTGTACAAGTAAGTGCACTTACTGTCATCTTTATTACTGATTGAGGACCTACTAAGTGCCATACATTGTTACAAGTATGAGGAGGCTGAGATCATGTCCGTTCCCACAGAGCAAGTTGAACTAGGAGAAGACACACATGTGAGCAAATCATTATTACAAAATGGATTAAATGTCATATTCTGGGGTGATAGTAAAGACAAGGGATCAATAAACTTCTAACAGGTAGAAAATATTTTATGAGAAAACCTGGCATTTAAGTTGAACCATGAAGGATGAATGGAGATTTTTAGGAAGACAAGATAGGAGAGAGTACTCCAAGAAGCAGGTATGAATAAGATAGAGAAGGTGAAACACAGAGGGAAAGACATCGTGTGGCTAAATCAAATAGTGAGTGTGGTACGTAGTAGGGTTATCACATATTACTCAGTAAATATCTGGTGAATGAATGAATGAATGAGCCCAATCATTTTGCATATGCAGTTCAATTTTCTGAGCTCCAATTTCTGGGCAAAGGAAATAGGAGAAGGACTTCATGTGTATAGATTGTCTGTATTAGCATGAGATATAAACTATATAGTTGCATGAGATATAAACCATATAGTTGCATATGAAATTCCTACAGGCATTATAAACAGTTATTTGATAGGGTGGTAAAGTGTATATGATTGCGAGTTTGGAGAGAGCCAGAGATCAAGGAAGGAAAAGAGAGAAAGGAAGGAAAGGAGAGTGAAAAATAATTTTTAAAAGCATCTTGAAGGGAAATGAGCATTAAAAAAATTGCAATAAAATGACACTTGGTTATAAACTGTGAAGTACAAACTATGAACTATTGGACTCAGGAAGGCAAAACACACACCTGAATATTGGTTTTATCCAAAGAAGCAAGAAATAGACTATAGTCAAAGTTAGTAATAGGGAGTCAAAATGAGAGACTCCATCAACCAAGGGAAGCAGGATACAGTTTTACAGAGGGACAAAGCTAGACAATCAGGAGTGGAGGGAAACAGAGAAGTCAGTAGGAAAATAAGGACAGAGCAATTTTGGAGTTAATCCAATTTAATCTTAGTGCCTGACTCAGGTTTGACTTTGAAGTACAAGTCTTAGCTTTTGGAACCAGCGCCTCAGTGTCTTAAAGGTGTAATTGAGTATTGCTGGAAGTGATGGACAAGAAATGGCTAAGAAAAAGATGGGCTCTTTTCAAAAAGCAGCAAAAGAGAAGGGGAGACATAAGACATTGCTGAGGATGGAGTGGGCAGATTCTGCTAGAATTCATTTGCAAAAGGTAATTATTCACTGAGATAGGAGTGATCAAGTTCAGTGATAATACTGATTATGTTTGAAGAGGAAGCTATAGAGCTCGTTATTTTTTAAGGACATCACATTTTTGTTGAAAACCATTCATGGAGAATATTTAATGAGGTTTCAATTATATTTGTACAGGATTAAATGTGAAATTATTCCTTGTTTTTACTTTAAGAGAATGAATACAAAAAGCGTTCTCTAACATTATAAAATGGCAGAATGAATGCCATCACTCAGTGTTTTCATTTATTTTTGTGTTAAATTGGATAATGCAACTGTTTAATTCCTATCTATAATAATGAAAGCATAATATGTAATTAGACCCGACATCCTTCCGGACGACCTTCTGAATGAAGCGGGGGCTGTGAGGGAAGCCCGGGTCCTGGGTGCCAGAGGGAAGCTGGTGCTGGCAGCCGGGGGAAGGAAGGCCACTCTTACATGAATTTCATGCATCGGGCCTCTAGTAATTTATATAATCAGAATTCTGTAACCATAAATGTCATTGTCTGTAGTTCTCATAACTTTGATTCCACTGTGTTCCTTAACTTTATTGCTTCAAAAGAATATTTTGCAGCAGTATTCCTGTGATTCTAAGACTTACATTGAATGAGAAATTTCTGTAATGCATCCATGCTGATCAATTTACTCTTGTACTCTTATAATTACTCAATGTACTCTTGTAATTACAATTACATATTTAAACAGAATGATGCTCATGTCTTAGTTTCATATTTATATTTATATTAGTCTTAGTTTTATATATCAGATATTCATGATACTTCTGCTGCATTATGATTGATTTCCCAAAAGTAGATATGCTTGTGAACATTATTGAACATTTAAATTATATAATGATTTACAAAATATTGATAATGGTCCTCACATATTTACTGTACTAACCTAAACAGGCAGGTATGCTTTAGCTTGTATAGTCTAAATATATTGCTTTTAATTATTGCTTTTAATTATTGCTTTCAATGATAGTGAAGAAAGAAAATTTGTCCATATGTTGGTTGGGATGAAGATCCTACTTGAGATGATCTTAAACTCATCTCAGTGTTTATGGACATCTTGTAGACCTGAAAAAAAAATCTGGAATTGAGATATTTTAGGTATTGATATCATCCTCCCAATCAAATATTAGTAATTTTGCAAGTACTTTCTTCTACACTCTTCTGTTTGTTTATACCTGTGTGGTCTGAAACATAATATTTCCTCTTCTTGGAGTGCTCTTCTTTGTTGGCCTGGACAACCCCTACTCATTCTTCAAGACCCACCTTTTTTTGGAAGTCTTTCTTGACAAAATCTTCAGGCCCACTGTCAGCAGAACTAAACCTTTCCTCATCGGCAGTTCATAGAACCATATGCCTTTCTCTAAAGTACAAATCATGTTGTTTGGGAATTGTGTGTTGACAAATTTTCTCTTCCACTAGACCAGTGGTTCTCAACCTTTCTAATGCCGCAACCCTTTAATACAGTTCCTCATGCTGTGGTGACCCCAACCATAAAATTATTTCCGTTGCTACTTCATAACTGTAATTTTGCTACTGTTATGAATCGTAATGTAAATGTCTGTGTTTTCCGATAGTCTTAGGCGACCCTGCTAGTGATTCTCAACCTGTGGGTTATGACCCACAGGTTGAGAACCACTGCTATAGAGCCTAAGACCATTGGAAAACACAGATATTTACATTACAATTCATGACAGTAGCAAAATTACAGTTACGATGTAGCAACAAAAATAATTTTATGGTTGGGGGTCACCACAACATGAGGAACTGTATTAAAGGGTTGCGGCATTAGAAAGGTTGAGAACCACTGCACTAGACTGTGACTCTAGAAAGCAGTGATCTCATCTTACTTTATTTTATTTTTTTGAATGTCAATGCCTAACATTACTCCAGGTCAGAGTAGGCAATACATAAATATTAGAGGGATGAAATGTATTGGAAAGAAAATCTCAAATGGCTATTTAAACTTTGATTTATTTGCTTTCTTGTGCATTGATATCTTGCCTCCCAATGGAATTGCAATCTATGTAAATACAGGGACTGGCTATCCTATTTCTCTGTATTTCTTGGGAGCACATAACAGCATTTTTTTTTATATCGTAGATAATCAAGTACTAGTAATGTATATTAATTATCAGTCTTTTTTTAAACATTTTTATTTATTTCAGACAGGAAGGGGGAGAGAGAAATAGAAACATCAATGATGAGAGAGAATAATTGATTGGCTGCCTCCTGCATGCCCCACACCAGGGATTGATCCTGAAACCCAGGCATGTACCCTGACCAGGAATTGAACCCTGACCTTCTGGTTCATAGATTGTCATTCAAACACTAAGCCATGCTGGCTGGGCTATTTGTCAGTCTTTTTTTTCTCAACAGCATAACATCATACATGATATGAAGCATTTGTGTGTTTTATACAGTTATCATTTATTGAAATAATCCAGATACTAGCTCTATTTTCTGTTTATAGGAGACCAAAGAAATCTAGTATATAGTTATGGGGAAAATAAATGCCAAAAAAGGCAAAAGGTACTTTGTCTTTAAGAGATGCTATTTTATAGATATAGCCATAACTGGCTTATGCATAATTTAGCAGTTGGTGAAAATTGAGCAACACCTCAACTCATGGCCAAAGTTATTGGAGATTATTTTTAGATCTCAGTTACACCATCAACCCCATTCAATGGACTTTAGCATATATCAATTGTTTGCTGTGTGTTAGGAGCTGGGCAACTTCCTGAGTGATAGGTAAATGGAAAAACATTGAAGATAAACAGACTGGAATTATCTTCATTCCTGGCTCATTGTCTTACTATCTAAAAGGATTTGAGGAAAAATTTCTTCTTTGACCTCAGACTTTTAATGTGTGAAATGAAGGATATGAATCTTCACCTCAAGGGAGGTTTTAAAGGAGACAGGGCTGGCACAGTGTTTGTATCTAGTTGGTGCTCAACAAATGATAACCTTGTTATTCACCACAAGGAGCATCTTTTCTGTCACTTCACCATTTATAGTAGAGGCAGGACCCATGAAGGACCTCTTCAGAAGGCAGGTGCCAGCGGCAAAGAGATAATGGGACTATAGGTTGTTTCCAGATGTCTTTACTTTAATAGCATTATTATGTGTTGGAGTCTTATAATTCGGTTTCAATTACAGTAACTGTTACGTGCAGCAGGCGAGCCAAAGGTTGGCAGGTACCTTGTGCCCAGGCCTTAGATTTAATACCATTAATGGCTACTTCAGCTCCTCATTACTGTCGTCTGGTGATTTAGTGGCAGCCTTCCTCCCAGAGGTAGGGTGATGATGCCATCTCAGTGACTGGCTCAGGTTCCTGGAGGAGACTTTCATTTTTCCGGAGGACTGCCAGGAATCTGTTTCTTCTATTCCTGTGTTGGGCCCAGTACAACATGATACAGTTCCCTATTTCCTTTTCTTCTTCTTCTTCTTTTTTTTTTTTTTTTTTTTTGCAATTTCAGTCACCAGAGTCACTTTATAGAAGCATTCCTTACATTCTGTGGATTCTATTTTTATTAAGTCACTCATGAACATTTATTTACTAAAATATAATGATGAGTTATATATTTTATATTTTGGAAAAAATATCCAGAAAGCAAAATCTTGCTGGTGTATTTTATAGAGAAATATATGCCAGGGGAAGAGGGGATTGAAATTTTCTTTCATCCTTCCTTCTACTCTCCCTTCCTGCCTTCTTCCCTCTCCTTTCTTCTCCCTCATTTCTTTTTCTTCCATTCCATTTTCCTTTCTCTTTTCTTCTTCCTCATACTTCTGCTCTTTTTATTCTTCTTCCCTTCTTTCCTCCTTGCTCTTTCTTCTCTTTTTGTCCTCCTCCTTCTATGTTTTATTTACTTTGTTGATTGTCCTGCTGAGCTTAATGGATCCCCTTATCCTCTTATTGTCATCTACAGTTTCCCATTTTAGCCCATTGCATCCCTGCTAGTTCTGTCCTACAGCCCATTTAGAGGTCTTATGGATTACCCATATTTCCACCCTCCTGATATTTGTAGATTTTTATCAGATCCCCCGGTTGTCACTTAGCCAAGTAATAAGCATTTGTCTCCTTTAATCTGGCCTCATAAATCAAACCGACTTTTTCCTCTAATCACTTTTTTTTATCATTTCCTAAATGGTTTCCAATTTATCTACATCTCTTTGAAATGAATGTGCCTCATCCTCAATGCAGGGATCCGTGGCTGAAACCTTGTTGGCTGCTGTGAACAGATTTTTAACTGATGCTTGTGTACATATTTGTGTACATATTTGTATATGCCTGTGTAAGGTGATAGAAGAAAATGCTGGACTGACTTCACCAGTTATAAAGGGCATCCACCTTGATGGGGACATTACTGTCTTGCGTGCACTGGCATTTAGCAGGTTACCACACAGTCCAAGGAACTGGAGAATTCTGTACAAGGTAGTGGGGCTCATATTGTGTGGATAGCTGGTTTCCCACAGTGGGACACTGAGAAGAAGGCAGTCTTCAGAGACCCAGGGGGGGCATCCAGCATAAGAAAAAGAAAAATCCTGGTAATTGAGAGGCAGGTACTAGAGGTAATTATTGATTTAGATATAAGGGAATAACTAGTTAAAAACTGGATTCTAAGACAGGCCACATTGCTTAGTTGAGAGTTGACCTATGAACCAGGAGGTCATGGTTCAATTTTAGTCTGGGCACATGCCCAGGGTTGTGAGCTCACTCCCTGGTGTGGGAAGTGCAGGAGGCAGCCAATCAATTATTCTCTCTCATCATTCATGTTTCTATCTCTCTCTCCCTCTCCCTTACCCTCTAAAATCAATTATACAAATATATTTTTAAGAGAACTGTATCCTAAGATCACAGTAGAACTGCAGGAAAGGTTCATCCATAGTGTATCATGCATCTGTTGATTTGTTGATTCTTAAGTCTGTTCTTACTTAAGACAATTGACCCAATTACATACAGATGCAACCAGATAATCATAGTTGCAAACAAAATCAGTCTGAAGTGCAAAGCATGAGCAGTACGTGGTAGATCTTGGAAAGCTGACAGGACTCTGCTGCCGATAGACTTACCTTTGGCATTTTTCTTCTTCTAATTCGTCTTCTAATTCTTCTTCTTCTATTTCTTCTTCTTCTTCTTCTTCTTCTTCTTCTTCTTCTTCTTCTTCTTCTTCTTCTTCTTCTTCTTCTTCTTCTTCTTCTTCTTCTTCTCCTTCTTCTCCTTCTTCTTCTCCTTCTCCTTCTCCTTCTCCTTCTCCTTCTCCTTCTCCTTCTCCTTCTCCTTCTCCTTCTCCTTCTCCTTCTCCTTCTTCTTCTTCTCTTGTGAATACAGCAAGTTCTGAGTACCACATTAGGATGTATACCTCCCTGAATTTTAGTGTACAGTTTTCTGACTTATTTCATAAGATCTCTCTTTAAATTGCCCTGGTATGGCATTTGCTTTGAGTTATACTTTATCCTTTCCAGGTGCGGACCGCCATTATCAAATTAGTAATATTCCAGACTTCATTGTTAGCAGGAGGAATTATATTGGGTTTCCTTCATAGCTTATTGATGACTTAATTATAGTTCTGTTGTAAATAATTTCTGACTGACTCTTGTGTTTCTTATGTCCAGAAAAAAATAAAAGCTCTGGGAGGATTTTACTAACTTTGTAAAGTCACAGGATAAAGTCCATGAAGAGAAAAAGAAACTTCTCTTTGTGTCCAGGCTCTGTAACAATATGAAACTCAAGTGCATGTATAAACTTGCAATTACTAAGAATATATATCACAGAGCACTAGAAAGACAAAGGGTTTTAGAAATAAAATTTAAAAACACAGAATTGAGTACAATTTTATCTTCCACTATTTTGTGGTACAACAGTAACAAAGTACTTTGCTACACAATGCATAAGTCTCAAAAATATGAAAGTAAATAACTGATAAAATATGTAGAAAAATGACCTTTTCAAAATCCCATTTCAAACTTCCAAAGTCAGGAGCTTAAATGAATGGTGAATCTAAGATGCCTTTCCCAAGTGGATTTGTAGAGATTTGTTTCTACCCTGGGTAACAGGAAATGTTTAGGATTTCTTTGACTTACAATAATACTGTGAACTTCTGATTATCCCAGATAATATAAGCAAGGATAGTACATAACTGAAATTCAATGATAATGCAAAAGGCTAATTCTAACCATGGATTTCAACCTCTTTCCCTAGCGAACCTTTACTAAATAAGCCAAAGAAAAATAGTCAAGTCTCTTGTGCATCATTTTACCTCACTCCCTTGCATCTCTCTCTCTCTTTGTGTGTGATGCTGTTTATCAGACATAACATATTCAAAATATGATGAAAAGGGGCTAGGCCTTTCCTGTGAGTTGGATAAAATTTGAGTTGGTTTTTATTCTAATGGCAGTGAGGACACATGGACTTCAGGTAGACGCCAGGCTATAATGATTTTATACACATGGAAACAACCTGCAGGTGGTGGCCAATTTACTCCATGCCTCAGGAGCCTACAGTTGTTGGTTAGCCATCTATGACATGCCCGGGGAGGTGAGAGAGAGAAGCTACCATGTGAAGCTCTGGCAGCTGCCAAAGTGCTCATGACATCTCCAGGGTTCACAGAGCCTCCACCATTGGAGCCAACCACCGTTCTCAGAAAAGCTTACCAATAAGGATTTGGCTTTTAAAATACCATTTGCTACCTTTCTCACTAGTGCATAAGAACAGAAGTTTTGAGCATGATGGCAGCAAGAATTTAAAGAGAATTCCCAAAACGGGAGCTCTAAAATGTTTGAGCGAGAACAGCATCATTGGGACCACTGCATAACTTTTTGATTCTGCTTGACTGAAGAGTAGAAGAGCCATTTGGATGCTCAAGTTATGGCAGTAAATAGTCACACATACATGCACTTTCTTTCTGTTCTTTATACTCATACCCTGTCACTATGTATGTGTGTGTGTGTGTGTGTGTGTGTGTGTGTGTGTGTGTATAAGTGTTGCAGGTGAAGAGAAGTCTTTGTCTCCCTTTGTTGGTAGAATGAGTGGGCTTCTTGTGATATCCTGAAAAAAGGAATTTTCTGAGATTCAGATGAGAGGAATGAAATATTGTAAAAAAGCTTTATTTCTGTAGAATTATACCTCTGAGTCTCCAAGGTCCCATTTCCCCTTGTCCTGCCAAGAAAGAAGTGTAGCTTTGGCTTCAGCAGAGCTAGCATCAGAGCCAGTGTCCATAGTTTCCATTACATGTTGGAGCAGAGTCCAGTCCAGCATCAGGCTAGCTTAGCTTGTGTTCCCAGTTGCAGTTCAGTCCATTGCATGTGGGGTCCTCAGGGCCACATAGCTATGAAGGAAACACAGCTGAATGTAAGGAAGTAGGAACAAGAGAGCCCCATGAACCAAGAATCACAAGAGTCACAGAGAGAAAATGCCTTGGTTTGGGGAATTATGTATGTATCACCAAATTTGTGTAGGCTTGCATTGGCTCCACCTATTCTGGACAATGATCTGTTCCAAGGTTTGAGTGACAGGCAATAGCTTCCCTATATCACCCCAACTGCACTGTGCATGCCTTTTTCTCCTCTTTGTTGGACCCCTCCCCCCGGTGATTCTACAGGGACTGGGTTGGAGGTTCCCTAGGGAGTGTGAATTACAACTTCCTGGTGAAGCTGCCCAAAGTCTGGCCTTCCCCTTGCTCCTTCCTATTATTAATAACTAGCTAAATACAATGGTATCAATAGGGATGCATATTGTTTATTTATCAGGTTTCTGGTACTACCTACTTGTATTTTTTAAAAAGGTTGATGTAAATACATATTTGCTTATTTGATTTCCTCCATGAATTTTATTGAGCTACTAGAGGCCCGGTGCATGAATCCGTGCATGGGTGGGGTCCCTCAGCCTGGCTGGTGATCAGAGCTGATCAGGGTGATTAGTGCTGGCCGCCCAGAGCGGGGAGTGGTGGGGTGACCGCGGGAAGTTGGCTGACCCAGGAGGTTGGCTATGGGACTGCACTGACCACCAGGGGACAGCACCTGCATTGAGCGTCTTCCCCCTGGTGGTCAGTGTGTGTCATAGCATTGCTTAGGCTTTTATATATATAGAATTTTTTTCCCCAAAGTAAAATGAGTCATAAAAAATGACATAGTGTTTTTGGAACTCTGAATAACAAATACATTTTTATAATTTTATGTTAATTCATTAAAATGATTTCTATGTTCATTAATCAAAATGTGTTGATTACTTCTATGTTAAACTCATCAGACTTTAAAAATTAAGAATGAGACAGGTGGCATGTGAATTGAGAGTTTGATCAAATCCAAGATACTGTAAAAACAATATGAAATATTCAATATCCCTGACCAGATGCCAAGTTTTCTTCTCTTGTTAATGACAAGCATTTGAAAAGAACACAGAACCACCTGTCCAGTGTCTCTTGAATGATTGACCATCCAAGGAGTGTGAGGGCCAGAGCAGCTCATAAGAACAAATTTATGTTACCTTTGAGAATACTATGCCAGGCAGTTTGTGTCCCTAAAGAAGGGCAATACATGAAACCCTGAGCCAGTTGTTCCCAACATAGAAGCCAACTTCTGTAAAGTTGGTTTAATAATTTGGGAGGCTGCATCCATCAGTATGGTGGGTAGTAAGTTATTTTAATAGAGTAAATTTGAATGTTTAATACAGAGAGAAATTAATAGAAAACAGAAAGGAGGTCCCAATATTGCAGATTAGTGATTGCCTTATAACCTCTGGATTATTTTAGATGTTCTCATTGCTTTTGAATCACTCTGGACTTTCCAGTTCAACTAGCTATTCTATTGGATAAGCTTCTGTACTTCCCAAGAAACTGACTCTTCAAATATTTTTTTCTTCATGCATCAGTGCCATCAGGTATCAAGTTACCAGGTTAGCAATGTCTCACTTTTTTTTTTTTTTGCACAAAAGTGATGAACAAACTCTTTCATACCAGGGTGTTAGTGATTAATGTTTTCTTTAAGTTATTTTTGGGACACTTGGAAAGCTTAATGTGGAAAATTAAGTCATTAATGGTGGGATGGTAGGCTTGGTGATTCTTTGTTGGGGAGTTATGCATTAGGCTTAAATCCTCTTTGTGCCCTATAGATAACACACCATTAGTTTCTTCCCTTTTTACTTCTTGCCTTTCATCCCTTCTTCATTATTGCAACATTTACTGATCAACTAGTGTATTCCAGGCACATGTATAAATACTGAGGCCAGAAAGATAAATAAGATATGATCCCTCCTCTCAATAATTCATAGTTCCATAAAGAAGGAAGTTATCTCAACTAGCTCATAAATCTCACAGGAATTAGAGGTGAGATAAGTAAGTAAAAAGTAGAACAAAGGGGGTTAGTCTTGTCTGGTTGGAGATAGAGGCTTGTGAAGACCCCACCCAAGTGAAACATTTAAGCTGATGTATAAGAATTCCTCAGAAGGAAAAAAGAAGCAGTTAGATAAATCGGTCTGGCATATTAACTATAGCAGTAGTTCAGCATGACTGGAACCAAGGGTGTGAAGATGGATTATTGGGAGATGAGGCCAGAAAACTTCTCGGAGTTTTGGGAGGGACCCTTGCCTTGCCATGGTTTGGGAATTCATTCTGTCTTCAGTGAGATACACTGAAGCTGGAAAATATGTTCCTATCACTCGGACAACAATGTAGACTGAGGGTAGGTCAGAGAGGACAAGAGGCTTTGTGTTTTAGCAGCCACATATTGAGTGGATATTATAGGGCAGACACGGCACTAGATTCTGGCTACACCTTGGGAGCAATAATGAGAATGATTCATGTTTTCACTTGGTACTGATCTTGGTGCGTCACTTATTTTAAGTCAACTTAAATAATAACTCCGAGGTGTTATTATTATGTGTGTGTGTGTGTGTGTGTGTGTGTGTGTGTTTTATAGGAGAGGTAAATAAGGCTAAGAGATGGTATCTTCCCAAAGCTCTATAGCCAGTGAAGTATCACATTAGTATTTGTGCCCAAGTGATGATTCCACTATGACCTATTATGATAGGAGTAAAAAGATTTCTAAGTCAGTCACAACCTTAGTGAGAACAGAACAGTTGCTATAACTACAAGAAATAGAAAAAAATATATATAGGGAGAATCTGCGCTAGAATGATTGGAATCTGAAAGCTCTTGTGTCAGTGCCCTAGACATGCAACTCTTCATCCTTTGTAAGATCGTTCTCTCTGCCTTATATACTTAATGGGTGAAGCCAGCTGGTCAATGTACAATCAAGTGCCGAGTTGACAAGCATGCCTTTTTCTTGCCAGTTTTTTTTCCTCTTGATACTACAAGTGGCTGGTGGACAGATTCCATTCCAGGACTTCAAATCTGTGTGTTGGCTCTTGTGCATTCAGAAGCCTAATAGGTCCCAAACTTAGTTTGACAAAAAGAAATCATAAAATAAAATCGTTCTTCAGCATTCTATAATCAGAGGACACCTGCTGTGTTACTTAGCAGTTAAAGTAGAAATATGTTGTGGTAGGCCGAATTCTTAGATGGCCCCAAGATTCCATGCCCTGGTGTATACACCCTGTAAATCCCCTTTCCTTTGAGTATAAGTAAAACTTGTAACTATGATAGGATATAACTACTATAATTATGGTGCTATACTATATATGGCAAAAGTGATTTTACAGCTGTAATTAAGGTCCCTAATCAGCTGACTGAGTTCATCATAAGGGAGACTATTTAAGTGAAACTGACTTAACCATGTACTCCCTGCAAAGAGCTTACAGAGACTTGGAAAATAGGAGAGATTTTCCTACAGACATTGAAGGAGCAAGGTGCCATGTTGTACAGAAGGCAAGGCACTAGGAGCAACTTCTAGATAATAAGAGTGATCCCTGTCCAACATTTAACAAGAGAACAGGGACCGCAGTCATACAACCACAAAGATAAGTTCTGTGAACAACCAAAGATTTTGGAAGAGGGCACAGAACTTCAGATATGATCATAGTCACATCCTACACTTTCACTTTAGCCTGAGTAGAGGACTCAGCTAACCTATAACCAGACTCTTCATCCATGGAAAGTGTGTAGTATTATGTTTGTGTTGTTCTAAGTTACTCAGTTTGCTATGCAGTGGTAGAAAACCACTATGTATACTAATGCCACAATCCAGGGAGGTGCCATTCTCTGTAATCAAAACAGCAGGTGCCCTGGCCAGTTTGGCTCAGCAGATAGAACGCTGGCCTGCAGACTGAAGGGTCTCAGGTTTGATTCCAGTCAAGGGCATATGCCTGGGTTGTGGGTTTGATCCCCAGTAGCGGTTGTGCAGGAAGCAGCTGATCAATGATTCTCTTTCTTCATTGATGTTTCTATCTCTCTCTCCCTCTTGCTTCCTCTCTGAAATCAATAAAAACAACAATAACAACAAACAAAAAAAAACACAGCAGGTCATGCTTAACTGGCTCATTTTGAAGACCCTTCAAAATAGTTTTGATCTGTTCATGACTCTCTATATAAATTTAATACACTATGCCTTCAATTATCTATAAAAGTTAAGCTTTAACTGTCTGAGGCCATTTTGTGTTATTTAATGAGTTGCATTTCCATTGTGTTGATTATAATTTTTCTTTTCAGTGTGGTCCTTTTAGCAGCAAGTCTTATGTGTGTGTTTCACATAAAACATAAGCTTAATTATAATGCAAAATTTGGTTCTAGCATGACATAAATATTATAGCATTCTATTTGAAATAGTCCTTTTGAAAGCAAGGTTATTAAAAAGTGATTAAGTTAGAGTTGTTAGTCATTAAGCTACAACATATAAGTATCATGAATAATTGTCAAGTAGATTGTTCTGTATAACTTTACATAGTTTGTATTTCTTTTGTAAAACAAAATAAAAAATTATACTCTATTATAATGAGGAAGTATATGAGGAAGTATAACATGTCAACTGTAATGAGGTATAATTTGTTGGAAGGAAAATATTTGAAATAAATATGGTTAAATATATACATCTGCAACTAAGAATTCTATTAAGCAGGACTAAAATCTTTAGAAATTGCCCTGGTATAATAATCACCTAACATGATTTTATAATAAATGAATTATGCATCAGACAACTTTGTATCTTCTGTTACTTGTATAGTATCGATTTAGGTAAAGATTATCTCTGGAAGACTAATGGGAAAGAGCTCCATGTGGCCACTGTTTGTTTGTTTTTTTTTATTGAATCTCAAACTGAAATATCTACTTTATCTAAATCAGCTTCACACATCTGAACATTGGCATCCATCATTTGCTATTTATTTTACTTTGCTTGGTTATTAAGATAGCTGTGTATCAGTGTTGTCCCTCACCTAAGTGATTACATCTGGAGCCAAAAATAGGATGTTCCAGGGATAGATTCAAGGTGGGAGCTAGGACATGGAGCAATGCAGAGAAGTGCAGAAATGTTCATAGTCCTATCTCCATTTAAAAATGAATCATCAGAAAACACTTTGACATGTACTGTTCGTAAGAATACAGATTGGTGCAGCCACTGTGGAAAGCAGTATAGAGTTACTTCAAAAAATTAAAAATGGAATGGCTTTAAGACCAAGTGATTCCTCTTCTGGAAATTTATCCAAAGAAAACTGAAACATGAATTCAAAAAAATATGTGTATCCCTATGTTCACTGCAGCATTATTTACAATAACCAAGATTTGGAAGCAACCCAAGTGTCCATCAGTAGGTGAATGGATAAAAATGGTGTGGTACATTTGCATAATGGAATACTACTCAGCTGTAAAAAAGAAGGAAATTTTACCTTTTACAACAGCCTAGATGGATCGGGAGAACATCATGCTAAGTGAAATAAGCCAGTTAAAGAAAAGTACCAAAGGATCTCACTTATATGAGGACTCTAATGAACGAAATTAACTAACAAGCAAAATAGAGACAGGATGACAGCTGTTGTGGGGGCTGGGAGAGGAGGTGGAGTGATTGAACAAAAAATAAAAAATAGAAAGAAAAACACAGACATGGAAAACACTGTGGTAATTGCTAGGGGGAAAATGGAGGGCATAGTGGGTATGAATAGTGATGGATGGAGACTTGGGGTGATGAACACAATACAGTGTACAGATGATGTGTTGCAGAGCTATACGCCTAGAATCTGTATATTTTTGTTAACCAGTGACACCCCAATAAATTAAAAGGAAAAAACAAACTACTTTGAAAACATAGAATGGAAACGTGTATCTATTCACCAGCAATTAAAAAATATCCTACTTCTTGGAGAAGAAAAACTTTCTAGAAAAGTTGGAGAAACGGATGGAGCTCCTGTCTGTCTTAACCATGTCGAGTTTAGAAAATGTGAGACTCTCAGCTAGTTTTTAATAAGCTGGGGACATGTCTCCCTGGAGGCTGTGTTACCTGCTGGGTGAGAGTGTGTGAGCGGATTAATGCAGTGTTTCTCGTGGTGTGGTCCAGAGAGGTCCTGCAATGGAATATTTGATAAAAATGGAGTTTCATGGGCCCTTCTCAAGACCTACTAAATCAGAATCTTTGGGGAAGATCTAAATATTAATTTCTCAAATATCTAGGTAAGTCTAATGCACACTAAATTTTCAACACCACTAGGAAAGACATATGTACTTATTTTACATATGTATTTATGTAAAAAAGTTCGAGTTCTCTGTTCTTTCTTGCCAGTGCTGGATGATATTGCTTTTATTTATCTTTAATCCTGTAAGGATGCACTGAAGTAGCTTCAAAGTGTTTCTGAGTCGCTGTCTACTGTTCCTCCATTTACTCCCTTTACCCACCGAGCAGGCTGCCTTTGCTATTCATCCTGAGGACAAGGTTGCCTGGTGAAGCCTGGTATAGTGTTGGTTTCTTACCATAGGGGATACTCTACTCAAGGAAGGTTGAGTGTGATTCAGTTGTGGCTGATGAGACTGATGGAGCAATGGAATATGTCCTTAAACGTGAGACTCTGAAAACCAGTTGAACCTAAGTAGAGTCTATAGTCTGAAGCTACACTGACACCTCATTGTGTCTGCCTACCCTGTGAATGTTCCAGAATGGAATGTGACTAAGATGTTCTCCAAAACCAATGCCCAGGAAAGTTATTTCAATGGTATTTAAAATTCTTTCCTTTGAAACAGGGATACCTAGATCTGCATTTTTCATAAGAAGAGCAATTTAAAATTAAGTCATTAAAGTGAATGAATTTTCTTATATTCTTTGTGGTGAAGATGGTGGTAAACTTTGTGGATGTGAGCAATGTGTTTCCTTCAGATTCCCAATGTAATTGAAGATACCCTACTCCTTCCTATCCATGAGGTGGCTGGGAATAATAGTAGTATTTAGCTAATGGACTAGTTCCAGAGATTTAGCTATATAATTTATGTAAAGCAATTAGAACAGTGTGTGATGTGTAGCAAGGGCTCGATAAGTAATAACAATAATAGGTACCATTTATTGAGCATTTACAATGTGACAGCCTCTGTTCTAAGTGCTTTGCATGAATCATCTCAGCAATTCGCTCAAAATCATGAAGCTCTGAAATAGAAGACTGAAGATTTGAACCCAAGCATGCTCCTAGCCTCTTCATTGTCTGCCATTTGCATAATAAATGTGGGCCCTTATTTCTTCCCATTATTATCGAAACACATTTTTCACTGGATGCCTTACTGCTTGGTTTTATTTTGAAATTCATTTTGAAGGGCCAAAATATCCTCCCTATTCTCTCAATCAAAGGATGTAGCCAGGCTTCTACTTGGATTGAGTGGCTGCCAAAAGAGGGGAATGAGTTAGAGGCAAGCACCTGATGCTCATTTTGTGTCAGAATGAGAGATGGAGGGAAGAGACTTCATGGGGGCTTTGGGGCAAGTGATATGGCTGGATTTGAGTGTTTTCCAGGTGCTGGGAAAATTCTATGTCTAGTCTAGTCTTATTTTCCACTGGTCATGTAATGCAGACTGCTGTTGCTATTAAAAAAAATGCCACCAAATACCTGTATGGTTCCATTCTCATATTTCCCACTGCCACTCAGCCCAAGTGGGGTCTCCCATTCTCATGGTACTTTCCATACTCCCTCAAAGGCTTTTTTGGCAGATGCTGCTGTGGATAGTAGTGGTTTGCAATTATATCTAAAGCAATATCTGATCAAGACCTATGGAGTCAGCCCTAAGTTTACATCTTGGGTTGGATATTTTCTGGTGTAGTCAGTCCACTAACCCTCAGTTCTTCAATTTCCCCTTGGTCAATACATAGGTGGCTGATGAGACTGATAATGGTGCCTGTCTCATAGAGCTTATGGAAGAATGCAATAAAAGAATATAAATAAAGTGCTTAGTTCACTAATCTGTCAACCAGTAATTATCCTACAAATATTAGCTGTTATCATCAAAATGTTGTTTTAATAGATTTTAAGCTTTGTAAAGACTTGAGATAGGATTTTTATCACCCATACCAACTGTATAGAACCTGGACCATAAATTTAACAAAGGAATAAATGAAAAATAATCAGAAATAAATAAATGAAATTTTAGTTGGTTTCATTTTAGACCGGACCAGCTAATTAAGGCTCTGAGACTGACGGAGGAGAGAGCTCTTTAGCCCATCCCCTTTACCTTCCTCACCCCCTTTAATGCCATCACCAATCTGGAATCAAAAAGACATGAATAACTAGAATCTCTTTGTACCCCGTCTCAGCTCATCAAAGGGCAGCCTCACCTCTCATTTTAGAAGAAAACATTGTTTTTTTCTTCCAAAAGCCATAATGCTGAAAACAAAGTATAAATGGGTTTACTCCTTCCAGTAACTGGTGATTTTGAATAACTTTCACTTTAGCAATAAGCTCTGAAGTGCAAGAGTAAGAGTGTCTGTAATTGGGTATGTTCATTTTTCTGGAGACAGGCCAAGACTTCATGTGGCTGCAGAGCCTGGGTGATTCCCAAAGTTACTTGGTTGGACCTTCTTTAATTAATTTTATTTTATATTTTATATATATTTTTACTAGAGGCCCGGTGCATGCATTCGTGCATCAGTGGGGTCCTTCGGCCTGGCCTGCGGCTTTTTGCAATCTGGGACCCCTCAGAGGATGCCAAGAGCCAGTTTCAGCCCAATCCCTTCAGGCCAGGCCGAGGGACCCCACCCGTACAAGAATCCGTGGAATGGGCTTCTAGTATGCATATAAGATCTTTGGTTAATGTCTTCTGGCTTGCCCCCCTCCCCCACTTCCCTCTGAGATTCTTCAGTCTGTTTCCATGCCTGTGTTTTCTGCTCCTGTGTTGAGTGTCTGCCCCCTAGTGGTCAGTGGCATCATAGCTACCGGACAGTTGGCTGGTAGGCCAGTCAGAATGGTCGGTCGGTTGCTTAGGCTTTTTTATACGTATAGATTAATTTCAGAGAGAAAGGGAGAGGGAGAGAGGGATAGAAACATCAATGATGAGAGAGAATAATTGATAGGCTGCCTTTTGCACACACTCTACTGGGAACCAAGCCTGCAACTCAGGCATTTGTCCAGACTGGGAATCAAACTGTGACCTCCTGGTTTATAGGTGGATGCTCAATCACTGAGCCACACTGGCCAGGCTGGACCATCTTTTAAACAGTAACACCTGGCAATCTGGCCACTGTTAAGTCCTTCACATGGGAATTCTCCTGGCAGTCAGTGTGCAGCAACTGGCTCCTGATGCTTTGGGACATGGGTAATTTACTAACTCTTCCCAAGCCCCTGTTTCTTCATCTGTAAAATGAGAATGAAGATCTTTACCTTCTTCAAAGAATGGCTGTGATGATAGGACAGCTGGTGTCCTTAGCTCAATGCTTGGCAAAGTATGTACTTTGGGAAGCCGAGGAATCATTTACAAATATATAGCACATAATCCTCACAACACTCTCAGGAAGGTATATTGGCCCCATTTTGAAGACCAGCAAACTGAGGTTTAGGAAGTTCAAGTAACCTGAAGGAGGTCAAAGATCTGGTCTCTTCTTTCTATCAGTCACTCTGGTATTTGTCTTTTAAAAGGGAATGCCAGGCTCTATAGGACAGAAAAACATCAGATTAATGCTTTATTTTTATTCTAAGCTATGGCTGAAAGCTGAGAGTTATTGACAAAGCCACTCTGCCTATTTAGACTGTAATGGTCTTTCCGATGAAAACCAAAGGATAGGTGTGGGTGTTCTCCATGGTCCTTCTCATCCTCCTCACCAGTGGTGTTCAGGTATTTTGGACAGGGAGACACCCCCCTCCCCCCATGCCTTCCTTATGTTGCTTTTCTTGGTGGCATCATCAGCAATTACAAATTACACTCACATTAAACTCCAAGAGAAGAATACGACCACCACATTCCAGTGGGGAGTGCTCATGGCTCACCTTAAAGAGAGGTGTCAGGATCACTTGTGCTGCTGTGCTGGCTTCCTCAGCCTGGGCCTCCTAAGAAAGGGGGCCGAGACATCCCCGGGTCCACAGGCAGACCTGGCACTCTAGATAACAAGGAGCGAGGTCCTGGCAGATGAGTGAGAGCAGGTGGCTTTGTAGGCTAGGTGACAGTATCAGTTTCACTTCCATGTAACAGCTAGTCACTGCGTTTTGTGTGCCAGGCACTATTCTAAGTTCGAGGCTATCCCAGTGAACAATATAGATAAACATCTCTGTTTTCACAGGCAGGGGGTTATATTCTAACAGGAGAAGATATCAGGCAAATGAGTAAATAATTATACATGCTTGGTGGTGACAGTGCTTTGGAGGAGAGTGGCACTTGCTCGGAGGGGTGGTGACTCCAGGGTCCTGGGAAGCCATGGTGTTCTACACAGTGCAGTGAGCAACGGCCTTGCTGTAATGGGGATTTTGGAGCCAAGACTGATCTAAAATCGCTTATTGATGGAGTGATCTGGAAATAAGCCTTCCAATAAAGGGAAGATGAGGGAAAGGCCTAAGCTTAGTAGGTAAACCATCAGAAAGGAAGCCCCTCAGGCCCTGGGAAGGACTGTTCAGCTCCAAGGGAACCCATAGTGTAACATCCAGACGCAGTGGAAAGACCTCACTCTAGGCTTTTCACTAGCAACATGCCTACATCCAGTTCTCAAAACAGCATCATCAACTTTATTTTAATAAAAATTTTATGTATTTTAGGGTGCACAATATATTTTATTTGTATTTACATAGTGAAGTGTTTACTATAGACAAGCTAATTAACATATCCATCGCATCACATAGTTAACCTTTTTTTTTGGTCATGAGAGCACCAGAAATCTATCTTAGCAAATTTTGAGCATACGCTATCATATTATTAACTACAGTCAGCATGCTCTACTTTAAATCTCTAGAACTTATTCATCCTACATAACCACAGCTTTGCAGACTTTGACCAAAATTTCTCCATTTATTCTACCTTTCTGCCCTTTGTAACCACCATTCTACTCTCTGCATCTATGAATTTAACTTATTTTAGATTTGACATATAAGTGAGATCATGCAGTATTTTTCTTTTTGTGTCTGGCTTATTTCCCTTAGCATTATGCCCTGCAGGTTCATCCATATTGTCACAAGTAGCAGGATCACCTTCTTTTTAAAAAAATGTATTTTTATTGATTTCAGAGAGGAAGAGAGAGGGAGAATGAGATAGAAACATCAATGATGAGAGAGAATCATTGATCAGCTGCCTCCTACATGCTCCCCCCCCCCCCCCCGCCCACTGGGGATCGAGCTTACAACCCAGGCATGTATCCTTGACTGGAATCAAACCCTTCAGTCTGCAGGCTGATGTTATATCCACTGAGCCAAACTAGGTAGGGCAGGATCACCTTCTTTTTAAAGGCTGAATAATATTCCAGTGTGTGTGTGTGCGTGTGTGTGTGTGTGTGTGTGTGTGTGTGTGTGTGTGTGTACATTCACCCATCGACAGGTTGTTTTCATATCTTTACTATTGTGAGTAATGATGTAATAAACATAAAAGGGCACGTATCTCTACGAAGTACTGATTTCATGTCCTTTTTGGATATATACCCAGAAGAGGGTTTGCTGAATTATGAGGTAATTCTACTTAAAAATTTTTGAGGAAACTTCACATTGTTTCCATAATGATGGCACTAATTTAGATTCTCACTGACAGTTCATAAAAGTTTCCTCTCATCTACCATCTCCCCAACATTTATCTTTTATCTTTTTTATTAAATTTTTGGGATGACATTGGTTAATAAGATTATGTAGGATTCAAGTATACAATTCTATGATGTATGATCTTCATATTGTATTGTGTGCCCACCACCCAAAGTCAAATAATCTTCTGTCATGTAGCAATTCCAATAGGTGTGAGGCGATATCTCATTGTAGTTTTGATTTGCATTTCTCTGATGTTTAATGATGTTGAACAACTTTTTATATACATGTTGGCCTTTTTTCTGTCATCTTGGAATAAAGTTTATTCATGACCTTTGACCATTTTTAAATCAAGTTACTTGATTCTGTGCTATGGACTTGTATAAGTTCCTTATATATTTTGCATATTAACCTCTAATCAGACATATGATTTGAAAATATTTTATCTCATTCTATAGACTGCAGTTTTATTTTGTTGACTGTTTCCTTAGCTGAGCAGAAGCTTTTTAGTTTGATGTAGTCCAACTTGTTTATTTTTGCTTTGGTTGCTATGACATCAACTTTAAATGTGAATACAAAGGACCTGATCATTGACTTTCATTTATGGGGCAAGTTCAAGGACTCCCTTGGAGTAGAAAAACAAAAAGAATCCCTTCTGGAAACTAGAGGTTGATGTGCATTTAAGCATTAATAATCTTGTGAATAAGTGGACAGGAAGATCCATGAATTTAATTAACTACTAGTTTGGAATTTTCTCATGTTGCAAAGTTACAGGGGTTAATGGATTAATTAGAATGTTACAAAGCAGTTTGGGAGGATCATTTTGGTCATAAACTTCATTCCTGGACTGATAAATATTTATGCCAGTGTTTGGAGATTTAATTTCATTTAAGCTGTGTGGAATAATGGGAAGAAGAATGGGTTTTGAGTTGAACAGATCAGTGTTTGATTCTTGATCCCATCACTCACTCACCAGCAGCAGGACCTTGAGGTTACTTGTTAAACTCTCTGAGGCTTAGTGTTTCCCTGTAAATCTTACCTAATTATACCTACTTTCAGAGAGGCTAACAGGAAAAGCAAAACATCTGGTATGTGGTAATTATTTAATTAACGTTGACTTGTTATTCAACAAGTGTGTATACCATAGATCTGCGAAGTATAATGTGCCCTCCATGGAGGCAAGTGGGGAACATAAAAGAAAGGAAGGCATGATTTCTGCCTTCTAGAATAGTATCCTTAAGTGTGAATAATTACACCCAAGTAGTTTTAACATAATATATCATAAGAGGAAAAATTACTATTTTAAAAAAGGGGAGATTTTTCTCCAATTCTGCTTGGAGACGTTTCATGGACACCTTTTAGAAACTTATGCGGCAGGTTTGGTGTGGAAAGGATTTTTCAAGTAGATACAGTGCGTTGAACAATGCCTGGAGATGCACAAGCTCAGAATGAGTTTGTGGAAAGGAAGCTGAGCTGTCAGATAGAGTGGATGGACAGAGGTAGGGCTGATGAGGCACAGCCCTCAAGCTGACATCAGCTGAGGGAGAAACTAGGATAGTTGCTGAAAGGAGCTTTGATTTTATTCAGTAGGGAAATAGGGAGCCATGGAAAGTTTTTGATTAAGAGAATGATGATATGAGAGCTGCATCTCAGAATATTACTCTGGTAACCCTGTGTGGAATCAATACAGCACAGAGAGACTTGTAGAAAAACAACAGCTAGACCTGGCCGGGGTGCTTGGTTGGAGCGTCGTCTCATATACCAAAAGGTTGTGGTTTGATTCCTGGTCAGGGCACATACCCCCTAACCAGTGTGGCTCAGTGGATAGAGCATCGGTCTGCAGACTGAAGGGTCCCAGGTTCGATTCCGGTCAAGGGCAAGTACCTTGGTTGCAGGCACATCCCCAGTAGGGAGTGTGCAGGAGGCATCTGATCGATGTTTCTCTCTCATCGATGTTTCTAACTCTCTATCCCTCTCCCTTCCTCTCTGTAAAAAAATCAATAAAATATATATTTTTAAAAATAGATAAAACATATCCTCAGGTGAAGAAAAAAAAAGCTATTAGTGAGCACTCATTCTGTTCTGAAAGTATTACTCAATTACCTCAACAGTCCAATGAGCTAAGTGCTATTATCATACCCCTTTTACAGATGAGGACATTCAGGCATGGAGATGATGAGTAACTTTCCCAAGGTCAAACAGCTCCTAAGAAGTCCTAGACCTGAATCCAGGCATCCTAGTGCTGGAGTCATACTCAGAACCATTACACTGCCCTATCTCGAAAGCCAAGCAGACAGACATTAGGGATGCCTGTATTGTAGCCTGCGCTGCCTTTGCCTGGTTTTTCTCCCTTTCTTGGTTCTTGCTTTGCTCATCAATGAAATTAGACACTTGAATTGGCTTTCTGAGGTGCTTTATAAGACTTTTAAAAAAAAATCTGTATTTTAAGGTGGGCCTGATCTATTTGGGCAGTAATGGGGTGGGGGGTGGGGTGGAGGAGTGAATGATTGTGCAAGATAGAGACAGAAACTCCTAACAAAGTTTTGTTTCTGATTATTTTTTTCCTTCAAAAATTTCTGTGGCTCCAAATTTACTTAAACATTATTTTTTAAAAAATCATAGGAGGTACACACTATAAAAAGAAAGTATATATTTTGGTGTATGGAATGGAAATGAACTAATGCATAAGGTAGCTGCTAAGTTTTACAAATATTATGAATCCTTACTAGTTTATTATATCTGTCCTTTGAAACTGTTTGATAGTCACTCTTCAAACCAGAATATTAGTTCGCAATGACTGTGCCCTAGGATAAGGCAACTCATTGAAAAGAAAAAGGTCAGTATGCACGACTCCCTTAAGCCTATTTATTTCTCTCTGTGCTCACCTAGTGGGGACAAAATACAAGGTTCACTTTTCCTGACTAGTAACCAGTGTTTCTGAAGCAGCTGAATTCAAGCTGATACTCCGCCCCTCGGCGTTTTCAGGTTTATTTCAAGACCCATGCTCTGGTCCCTGTCTGCAGCAGGAGTCCAGCCTTGGTTAGTTTCCGTTTCCAAGGCAACTGAGCAGCCCAACAAAGCCACCAGCAGCACGGGCAGGGGGCTCGGCTCGCTGGACCCGGGGCCACCTAGCCATCACTGCCACACGTCATGCTTCCTGGAGACCTTCTGGTGACCTCCGGGTCTTCGGGTGATCTGCGTGTTACTTCATGCGTGGCTGTCTCTCTTTGTGAGAGTGACAACCCCCAGCAAGCAAATAATTCCGACAGGCTGACTATCCGGCTGCTACTTCTGGCCTCTGCTACTGTAGACAGGATGAATGCATTTTCTCTCATTCACGCCTTTTCTCTCAACCTCTCCATCTCATCACCTCTTCTCCCTCTCTCTCTCTCTCTCTCTCTCTCTCTCTCTCTCTCTCTCTCTCTCTCTCTCTCTCTCTCTCTCTCTCTCCTCTCTCTCCGCTCTCTCTCTGCTCTCCGGCTCTCCTCCTCCCCTATTCCTCTGGCAGTAGCCTCTTAATGTAGTTTAATGGCTTTACAAAGAAAGCCAGGCAGACAGGCACTTCTCACTGGCTGCTATCGGACCATGACCTAGCTGACCATGAACTTGGAAGGGCTTGAAATGATAGCAGTTCTGATCGTCATTGTGCTTTTTGTTAAATTATTGGAACAATTTGGGCTGATTGAAGCAGGTTTAGAAGGTAAGGGAGCGCTTTTTAGTGACTTCTAAACATTTTCTGTTTTGCAATAAAAATTTCTTAAGGCACCTGAAAGGAAATCCGAGAAATGTAACTCTGGGATAGACTAAAGAGACGCAAGTTGTTCATTGTAGAAACGATGAATAAGATAAACTTTTTGTAAGTTTCAATGTTTTCACAGCAAAAGAATGTTAAAACTATAAGCAACACTTTATATCGAAATGTTAGAACCAAAACTGAGGAAATGAAAGGTTTTTAACTGGTATGTCTGCTTATATGGAGGGCATTTAATTCAGACTGATGTTAGATTATTTTATTCCCCCCCCTCCCCCCGCTTTATTGTATCAGCACATTTTGCGTGGATATGCTGAGGTTCATCTGTTTGTTGCTATGCAAATGCATTCATCAAATGGAAATGGTTATACATTTATTATAATGTCTTGTGGTTTAAGATCGGAGCCTAAGAATGACAAGCTTTGTATACGGTTGTCTTGAGACGTACTTATAATGTTACCTCCGTTACATCCCCACGGAGAGTTTATGGGGCAGAGTCCCCAACTCATTTGACTGACCTTAGCATAGAATCCAAATAGCAAATTGTTTTTCTAGTGTTGCTGTTTATGTTTGTCACAGGCTCGTTCTCTTTTTCTCCTTAACAATCATCTTTTGCTTTAAAAACACACGATGTGTGCTTGCCTGTATCTGCTCCTGAATTAAAGGCTTCTTGGAAAATCGGAGTAAATTTAGATTCTTGCTTTGTGACTGCTCCGAACACGCTCGGGAGTGCGTCTGCATACAGCCAGTGATTGTTTCTCTGAAGTTGTCAGAGCGATTTTTAAACGCACCCCTAGGTGATGTTTGGCGGCCTGATGCTTTCCTATTCTTCTTGCTTTAAATGTGAAACTTGAGTAAAAATGCAAATGCATATGTTATAAATGTTTTACATCCACAACTAATCCAGCCCCGCAGAGGAGGACTGCCACATGGGGCGTGAATAAGACTGCATTTACACATAGCAAACGGCAAATTATAGTAAGTGTGCCACTCCGATGTAGGTTAGCAGGAACCTACCTCTGTCGCTCACTGTGGGGAGGGCTGGTGGGAGGCAGGGTTGGTTAAAGTAGTGCTAAGTTTGCAGAATGCTTTTGATAGCCCTGTTAGATGAAAATAATTTGTAGTTCTAAAGAGCAGAAAAAAAAATTCTGGGAGTGGTGACTGCTCTTTAAAAATGTTATCTCGTGCATTGTCATGACACCTGAAACTTGGTTTGGCGTCTGTTGATCCGTGTGTGTTATTTTACCTGGCAGACGGGAGTGGGACCTCCCGTGTCAATGTGCCGGGGTTTATTTGCTGAGATGACAGGTACATGGAGTCGAGTCAGTTTTCCCAGCTATGTTGAGGGAGTTGATTTACCTAATTTCATGGATGACGGGTGGTCATCCTTTAAACTCTTTTGTGAGGGCTTTTATCCTGGGTTTTGTGAGGAAATCTACTCTAGTATTGGTTTTGTTTCAGGAGCTAAAAGATTTACTCTCCCAAATGAGAGTGTGTAGGTTTCTCTCCTCTAAGGGCTACTAACCTTTATGATGTTTTTTTTTTCCTTTTTCTTATTACTTGTACTTCAAACTGTACTCATTTGTATGAACAGTTTCTATCTTGTGTTTTATAGTTTACTACATCAGCAATTTCCAGGCCAATGCCGTACTAATAATCCTATGGGGATAATGCATGTTCTCTCTTAGAGACTTCAACATCAATGCATAGCTGATTTCCAGTGTTTTAGAAAGTGTTTTTATAGGATAAAACGTTGATAATCAATTTAAGGAGAAATGATGTTTAACGTGTAAATGGTGATAGAGACAGGGAGCAAAGTGCTTTCCGTCTTGAAGTTTGTGTAAGACTCATTTCCAAAGTGAACGCTAGCGTCAGAAAACCTTCCAAACTAGATTAAAGTTGGCCACGTGCTTTGCTTACTGGGGATACAAAGCAAAGGAACAGACTAAATTGTTATAGTTCATTGTGCATAGTTTGAATCTGTAAATGAGAATGCGCACAACTACAAGTTGTGGCCTGATTGTAATTAATGAAAAGGATAAACATTTACTATCAAAATAGCAGCCTCATAGATTTTCTGAAGCTTTTCTTAAAAACAAACTCCGATGCTCATTCTATTCAGATTTCTTTGCCCATAGGCGTTCCCTTCCTCCCCCACCATCGTACATACCTAAGTTGGGAATAATAATTTCTTCCAGCTTACTTATTTGTCTGCCCATGTGTCCTAGTAGAGAAATTTGGTTATTAAGTAGGAAAATTTGGACCTAGATTAAAGCCCTATAAGGATGGTTTTGAATTTTTTTAAACAATTAAACATTTTGCATCTAAACTTAAAAAGGTTTTGCAGTGTAGTTATCATTCCGAATGTATAACACTATGTTTATAAAATGTAGTTATTATCTAAACATGTATAGAATAAATGCACTTCAAAATAAATTAATAGCTTTAAAGTCTGGGATTTTTGTTTGCTTATCTTTGAGTACTTTGAGCTCCCATGCTTTTTGTTGTTGTTGTTGTTGTTATTAATCCTCACTCAAGGATATTTTTCCATTGATTTTTAGAGAGAGTGGAAGGGAACGGGAGAGACAGAGAGAGAGGAACATTGATGTGAGAGAGACACGTTGATTGGTTGCCTCCTGCATGCACCCCCACCAGGGCCAGGGGTAGAGTCTGCAACCGAGGTATGTGCTCTTGGCCAGAATCAAACCCGGGACCCTTCAGTCTGCAGGCTAATGCTCAATGCACTGAGCCAAACCAGCTAGGTCTGAACTCCCGTTCTTGGCAGAAAACTGAGAAGGGGGTCCTGGGTGTCCAGGTTCCTTTAGTTCTAGACTAGGTCTGATCTAAACACATAATGCTACACACAGATCCGTGGCGTATCTGTCTAAACAAAAAGGAGCATTCTTAAACATGAGAAAATAAAAACAGTAGTAGGAGTACAGATTCTTACCTCCCTGCTGCCTCTCTCTTACTTTCTAAGCTCAGTAAACCACTGTACTTCTTTAGAGTCTACAATGAGAAAACTGGACTTGATAATCTCCATGGAACTTTCCATTTAAAGAGAGTCTAGGAATAATCAGACAATGAAAGCTTGATGACTTACATAACACATACCCTTTCTTATGAAATAGGTATCAATGGCCTATTTTGGAATTGATATGCAGTGCAGCTATTGGACTAATCTCTCCTCCTATCCCATTGTGGGATGATAATTCATCATATCTTGGAGAGATTTTCATTGTATTTCAAGAGAATAGAAAAATGTCCTTTCCTACAGCTCTAGGATTTGACATTTGGGACTGCTATTTGAGGCATCCTTGTGCTATAGTGTGTCAAAACTTAAATGGGGCTCCAATAATAAATAAACACATCATGTTATAGTTTAATAACATTTCAAAGTTCAGTTGTTTTGGATTTTTGGTGGTTTATTCTTTGGTTGTTTTTTGTGTTTATTTTTGTTGTAATTTAGTTAAACTTCAATCTGTTTTCTTTTTAAGAAAAGTAATCTTAGCAGGTCAATATGAATGCAAATAACAGTTTGAACTTGAGCAAAGTGTTGAGGGTGATGCGTGATGCCTGTGTTTTGAATTCCCAGGCTCCTTCTGCCTAGTGAGGGGTGTAGGAAGCTTCAGAGTTGTGCTGGTTTGGAATACTAAAACCTCGCAACAGTAAATTGCTGCTTTTCCAGCTATAAAAATGAAAGTGGTGTTTGGTTAACGCATTCCAGGGAGAAATTGAATGAAAATTTTAATAGCAAAGCTATTTCATTATTTCTATATGCAACACTGGGCTGTGAAAATATCTACTTTTCATCCAAATATGGTTTAAATCATGCTGAAATAGTTACTCAATTAAGAAAGAACCATCCTTCTCCTTACTACTAATCTTGGTAAAAGGCAAAAATTTACAAAAGTACAATAATACATGTGACTTGAAAAATAATCACTTTTATTGGTATTTGCTTTTGATAAAAAAAGACAAAATAAAATCAACTGATAATCTAAGTCCTTTATACATTATGCATTACAGTTACTTTGTATTTATTTAGCTCACTTTATTTAGACGATATCTTATAATACTATAATGCAAGCTTCCTGGAGCATTCTAAATAAGGTATCATCCATATACACAGAGATGGATTTTGGAACCCAATTTCTTAATTCTCCTGTACCATTGACATAAAGGTGGACATGTTGAGTCTGTAAATAAATTGGGCCAACTGGAAAACAGTACTGTGTCCATTCCATTACGCTTATTTTTAATTTTTTAAATGTTTTTATTGATTTTACAGATAGAGGGAAAAGAGGGGAAGAGAGAGAGAGAGATAGAAACATTGATGAATGAAAAACATAGATCTGCTGCCTCCTGCACAACCCCTACAGGGGATTGAGCCTGCAACCTGAGCGTGTGCCCTGACAGGGAATCTAACCTATGACCTCTTGGTGCATGGGGTGATACCCAGCCAACTGAGCCATACCAGTCAGGCCTATTCCATGATGTTTAAGGAGTACTATGGGACTGGAGATGACTAGAAGGGAGCTGTTATATGATCTCAAAAAGCTTTACTGAAATTAATGAAGTAGACTCTCTTTTAATTCTCCCATAACCCTGCTGTCCCAAATACAATGGGATGAGAAATATGATGTGTATTTAACCATCTGAAAAGTCTTTCTAAACTGTAATGCTTAAGAAATATAAAAATAATTATGTTATTAGAAAATGTACGTATATTGTCTTTTACATTGTCTAGAAATGGAATAAAGAGAATATTTATATGATTTGCATTTCTTTAGTGTTTTCTATAGTTAACATTTCCTTTCTTTCAAGAACATTAATGCCTAAAATGGGACAAAGGGACTATTGAAAGAAGTGGGTTTACTATGTTCAGAGATTATACTCAGAGAATCCAGTTATTTTGCTTAGATTCTAATTACAGCTTTGTCTCTTAATAATCATGTGATTTGGAGCTATACTTGGCCTATATAATCCTTATTTTTAAATTCATAAAATGAAATAATAAGAAATAATATTAATGTATTGCTTTATTGAAGATAACCCTTACATAAGGTGTATTAAGCACAGTATATTATTACACTGTCTGTTAAAGTGTTAAACATAGTGCAGCATTAGTATTAGTATAGCCATATCTTATTTAACCTTCATGGTTCTCTGGAGTAGGTACTATCATTCTGAGTTTAGAGATGAGAAAGCTTAGACCTATGCAGGCTAAGTAACTTGGCTCACAGTTACTCAACCAGTAAATCATAAAGCTTAAATTCAAACTCAGGCCATCAGACCTTGTATTCTCTCCTGTAATTTTAATTTTCTATACCTAACAGCACAGTGGCTATAGAAAATAATTTGGTAAAGGGGAGAAAGTTTTAGGTCAATTTTCCATTAACTCTTTCTACAATCCTTTCTGGACACATTCTATATGTGAAACACTCTCAATCACTGACATCCTATATAATAAAAGGTTAATATGCAAATTGACCGAACTGCTGAACGACTGGTCGCTATGACACGCACTGACCACCAGGGGGCAGACGCTCAATGCAGGAGCTGCCCCCTGGTGGTCAGTGCACTCCCACAGGGGGAGCACCTCTCTGCCAGAAGCTGGGCTCACCAGCGGGCTCAGAGGTGGTGGCGGGAGCCTTTCCGGCCTCCAAGGCAGTGCTAAGGAGCAGCGAGCTCAGCTTCTGGCTGAGTGGCACTCCGACAGGCTGACATCCCCTGAGGGGTCCCAGACTGCAAGAGGGCACAGGCTAGGCTGAGGGACCCCCCACCCCAGTGATGAATGTCATGCACGGGGCCTCTAGTTGTTTAATAAGCATAAATGCTCATACTGACATACTAATGGTACTATTCTAAATACATCATAAAAATCATAAAACCTCTATCTTCTTGTAAATAGGCAAATCTTGTAAACTAAATGAGTCTGCAATATAGTCTTATCAAATCAAGTATAGTCTTTAGTTGAGCTCCGGGGTTAAAACTGAGAAGAAAGTAGACTAAGACTGTACCCCGTTTGTATCTGGTTTGCTTCTGGATGACAGGTAGAACTTCTGGAAATAGATGGGACAGAGAAGGGCTGGTGATTTGGGAAAAAATAAAAAAATCTACATAAGATACTACCGAGTGAAGATGAGATGCTGAATCCAGGAAAGACCTTAACTGTGAAAGGGTTTGAGATTAATGGGGATGATTGATTACAGTATGGATGAACAAAGGTAATACGATGATCAATGTTAGATTAGGATTGTGGAGTAAGAGTATTCAGCATTGATTTAAAGCATAACAGAAGCCTCAATGGGATGTTAGGCTTAATCAGGATGGTCATCACCAGAAAATACTTCCTCCAGTCTTTTTAGTGGGTATAGAGCAAGAAAGGACACAGAGCACCAGAAAGAGAGGAGAACTTACCTTAGTTGAGAATCTACTATAGAACCAATGGGGTAAAAGGAGTGTTGCATGTGCCATGCCCTGGAATGATCGTATCAGCTATGCACGACTAGAGGTGTCACTTCAGTTTTATAGATGATAAACGGGAGGTTCAGAGAGATTAATAACTTGCTCAAGATCACAAGAAGACATAAGTGAAGGAATCTGGAGTAGTTCTAGTATCTTCATAGTGGCACTGATCCAAATGGCATTCAGAAGATAAGTATTCAAAAATAGGATAAAGTGTACACAGTAAAGAAAAGCTTTGTCTAATATAAACATTTCCTACAGACTATCTCTATAAAAATATATATATGTTTTAATTTGACTGTTGTGTTTTACTTCTAGTTATGTGTAGAGGTGGTCTACATAAAAATACAGCTATGATAATGAGTCCCCAAAAAAATGAGGAAGAAGAAAAAAGAAAAAGTTACATCTATAATTAACATAATTGGATTTCTGATTTATCAAGTCTTTGTGGAATGTAACATCCTTTAGACATTACCGGTCCCCAACTGACCATTTTACAGAAAAGTAAACTGAGCCCCAGAAAGATGAAATGACTTGTTTTGACAGAACTCTTCTATGAAAAAGAAAAAAAAATCTGATGAAATAGTCTCATCAGAAAATAAACGTCAAACATAATCTAATTTCCATTAAAAATATATCCAAACTTTAGCTTTCCTTAGTTATTCTGCTAGTGGACCAGTCACTCTAAAGTCTAAGGATTCTAAGACTTGGGTGATGGTAAGTTTTATGCTTTCTGGCTTATCTTTATCTTTAGAGACAGGCGTTACTACAAAGAATACTTGTGCATAAATCATGGTATTTTCCATCTCAATGACTTGTCTGAATAAGTTAGTAATAGAGAGTCATTACTACCTGACAGCCATTCAGGAGCCCAGTGGATGAATTTCTAGAAAACCCAGGTTCAGTACTCAATAAATGCATAGATAAATCACAAGGGCAGCTATTCTAATTGCTCATCACTCTGATTATTAAAATCAAGAAGGCAAGTCTCTCATGAGCCTCACCACTTGCACCATTTCAGAGAGGCCTAACCTGATATCTCTGCTCGAAAGTCACCCCAAGGCTGTCAGAGGCAACTCTTTGAAAAGCGTTTGCGCAGGTCAGAAGGCTCATCATCAAGATGAACCGTACTACTAAACCAATACCAATAGTGTGTTTCCGTTTTCTTACAACGACCATAGACTATAGATGCTGAGAACACAGACTCAAACCATAATAATTATATTTAATAATAATTAAATGCTACCTCTAATATATATTAGTTGTATGGCCTTGGGTAATATGAGTTAGTATCTGTCTAGGATATAATAAATGCTTTGTATATTTTGCCATTATGTCCAAGCACCATCATCTTTTTTTTTTTCCAAAGAAAGGAGGCCACCACTCAATATCTGAAACCAAAAGCTGAATTATTTGCCTGCTAAGCAAGTGAGAGCAGTACTTGTAGAATGTATTGTTCAAGTGTGTATAGGGGCCTTCCAAAGTGTGCTTACTATTAATGGAAAGTTGCCATTGTTTGATTGGGTTGGGTTTAAAATAGGTTCTGGTGTTACCTGTTGCTATAATCAAAGAACAATCATTCATTTCCTTTCTTGCAACTATAGAGCAGGGACTTTTTTTTATTTTCCTGGTGAATAATATTTAAGCTTATTCATGTGCCAGCCACTGTTCTAGACACTGGGGAGGCAGCTGACAGCAGAGAAGAAACGTCTGTTCTTGCAGATTGATCCGCTAAATTTTGAGATACAGCTATAAATGCTACAAAAAATGTACAGGAGACAGATAGTTATAGTAGAATTAATTCATGCATTCATTCGGTAATTATGTGTACCTCTAGTGTGCTCCACACATTGTTCTTTGCACAATAATGAACACAACTCAAGTCCATGCAGAATGTATACTATTGGGGAAGATAAAAAGATAAACAAAGGAATATTCAATCTGATATCTAATAGAGACAAGCATAAATTATAGTAAGGAGACAGAAACTGGGGTATTATGTATAATAGACTGGTAAGAAAAGACCTGTCTGAAGAACTGATTTTTCTGCCAATAATTGAAAGAAATGAATGTGGAAGACAGTAAAGTCTGGAACAAGAGTCTTCCAGGCAAAGGGACAACCAAGTACAAGAGCTTTTGGCACAAAGTGTGTTTCTGTGTCCAAGTTGCACAGGAAGGCTAGTGGAACTGCAGCAGTGAGCTAGTGAGGGTAGTAGAGGAGCAGTGGAGGATTGGCCAAGGTCACAGCATGCAGGGCCATTGCAAAGACTGGGTTTTATTCTTTGTTTATGGTTTCAATGGGAAACCATTGAAAAATTAAGATAGAAAGTCTCTGTAAGTCCTTAATTCCAACTTTTTTTTATAGGCCATGATATCAGTTTTCACATGGTATCTGCCTACCACAATCTCATCATGGGGTCTACTTCTAGGCATTTCTTTGTTCTGCCCCAGACACCTCCCAGGATATTGATTCATTGTATTTTTTCCTCTCATTTATTTTATTTTTAAACTTTATTGTTGAAAGTATTACATATGTCTCCTTTTTTTCCGCATTGACTCCTTCTAGCCTTCCCCCACCCCTGGCCTTCACCACACTGTTGTCTGTGTCCATGGGTTATGCATATGTACATACAAGTTCTTGGGTTAATTTCTTCCCACCTACCTGCCTTCCCTCTGAGATTCAACAATCTGCTCCATGCTTCTATGTCTCTGGATCTGTTTTGTCAGACCTCCATTGTCTAAAAAAACTGCCTGTAATTCTCATGCCCAATCTTGAGCATATGTTCAGGATAATACATTCATTTCTCTTTGTTAAGCTAGATTTTGCCTTTTCACCTGTCCTATGGGGTGAGCAGGTCTAGTCTTCATCTCCTTACCAGACTTCTTCAAGATCCTGTCATTGCATCTGTAGGATCAATTTAAATTGGTCTTTATTGGGTAGGCATTTTAAAAAACCAAATAATATTCCTTGAACACTTGCTATAGAAAGAGTATGATGACAGTGGAGACAAAAAGCAAATTTCACGAAAAGGAAAATCATGTTGTTTTCCTCTGAGTAACCTCCTTCCCCACATATTAGCTTCAAAGATAAATATTCAAATTGGATATATTCCAAATTGAGATGAGAATAATACCTTTACAGTCAAGATACTTATACTATTACATTTTTTTGGAACTATCAAGAATCATAGAGACTGTAGTCTAACTTCCTCATTTTATGAGTAAATTGAGGCCGAAGGAGGTTAATTGACTTATTAGAAGTGACAAAACTAAGTGGTAGCATTAGATACATAATAATTACATCATCTACGGTAGAGTGATAAATCCTAGGCGAGGTGCTAATAATTTTACATATTTATGGTATCCAAAATAAAACCGTGTAAGAATAATCTTATTAGCCATAATTATAAGAATTCTGGTTCTGTATTTAGTTAAGGATATATTATGAACCTTTTCCCCTCACATTGCTATTTTCTAGTTTTATTCGTTTATGCCCAGGAAAGTGGGGGGTGGGGGATTCCTGGTGTGAAAGCAGAAACTAAGCTCCTGAGGAAACTGTGTGGTGTGCCAAAGTGTGACCCACAGTGGTGAAGACACAGGGTCAAATCCAAATGCCTGCTGCTCAGGCATTCAGGCAGCCACCAAATGAATGAATATAGTAGGATGGTCCCAGAGAGGGTGAGCAGGAAGGTGGCATCAGATGCCAAAAATACCAATAATACCTGAATGAGCACTTTGTTGATCATATCATATGCCAGGTACTTTATATGCATTATTCATGTTGACAATAATTTTTATATACTGGTTATATAATCAAAGATTTAACAACTGAGAAAGTACATACTGTGAAAGTTCCAATCACTTGCATAAGATCATACACCTAGGAGTGGTTTAGCTGGTTTCAATTTCATCCTGTCAGTTTAGAGATTATGAGTCTTCAGCCTTCACGCCATCATGTACCTGCCTCTCAGGAAGGTTAGGTCAAGGTCAGAGACAGAATTACATTGAAGTAAATTAAGCTTAAGCTACGGAGGCCCTCAAGTCTGTGGGCCCCTTTCTATCTCTAGTCTAAATAAATAGTAACTTCCATACCAAACTTTGTATATGTGATATTTCTTACTATTTTCTTAGAGACTCTTCTCTAAATTATGTAAGATTCAGGCCCCACAAAACCAAGATTTGTCTCTTTTGAGAACCTATAACATCTTGCTTTCTTTAAAGTTAAAGATTAAAGTTCATGGCTTGAGATATGGAAAGCAACATCCATCCTCTAAGACAGGAAACTGGATATGAAGTTCCCAATAGGGGTTCCCTTTGTCTCTTGCCCAGCTCCATGGCTACCCAGACTTCATGAATGACAAAGTGAGGCTGAGATGATTTGGGCACATAATGTTTCCAGTTCTTACTGATTGTAAAAGGAATGTGGTCCTGTTCCCCAAAGAACTGACTCAGGAACTAGTTGAGTTTGGACCTGCAGTAAGCTCCCAGGGAGAGCATGGTCTTTCACACCAGACAGATGTGGATTTGAATTTTAGCTCCTTCATTTGTTAGTTGATCTTGGACAACTTACCTAATCTCTATGAGCCTCACTTTCATCATATATAACTTAGTCATTGTTATGATGACTAGAGGTAAATGTGCTCTATAAATGTGACCATTAATTGTTATAAACAGTGTACTAGTAAAAGTCAGGTAGGACAAAAAGGGCAAACGTATTTGTTTCATTTATAATCATCTAGCTATATGCTACATATTTGGAATGCCATCCTATAAATCTTTGTGTTTGTACTGTCCTCTTCATTTAGGACAGATGAACCCTTTCATATTCATAAGTATTCATTTTTTTTCATTCATTCATTCATTCTATATTTAGCAAGCTCCTAGGGGATGGTGTTCTAGGGGATTCGGACATAACAGGGACAAAAACACTGAAGTCCTTGCTATTGTAGAGGAGTTGGCCTTGCTTGTAGCATAGACTCTCCTTCCCTGTATTATATGCTAGGGAAGGGAGAGAATATGAGCATAGATATTGGTACATCCATAATGGGAAGTTGAGAGACACTTTGTCTGATTGCTTTCTTCTCCTGTTAATATGAAGTGGGGTGAGGTGAAAAGCATTTGTGGGAAGGGAGCAATGGATATTTTAAGGAGAGAGAAAGTATAGTGTAGTCTTTTCAGAGTCCATAGAAGTGAATTTACAGAACAAATGTGAGAAGATTGCCGGGCAGCGCTTAGTACCCATTTGAGATGTGTGGTCGTAATTTTAAAAGGGGACTCTCCCTGACTCAGACAAAGTGAGCACTTTCTTAAGTACATTACTGTAAGATCATTTTTCCAGACATAGTCAAACAGGAGGGCAGAATTGAGTACCGCTGGGAGACTAGAAGAATAAAAAAAGCAGGAAATTAGAGGGAATGTATTTACTACAGCATCCAAATATGCAATGATAGTGGCTCCGACTGGAGGCTCAACTACAGAAGACTTAAAATTGAACCAGCTGGGAACTGTGGCCTCCAATTGCATGACAAGGCAGAGGCCAGTGATTGAACATTTCTCTTCTGTGTTGGGTGGCCATAATGCTGTACTATAAATCAAACTAACTAGTAAAAATGCTTAGGGAGGGATCCAACCAAGTGTTTACAAATACTAGTTTGTGGTGTCACCATAAATATTACTTCGTGGTGACAGTACTTGAGGAAATACTCTCAGGCTGCTCTTTCAAACAACAGAAGAATTCTTTAAAGTTGTGTTGCACTGTGCCTTCATAAATAGAGTCGACTTCAAATACACGGAGAGGAACTTTCGGCTTAAATTTTGAATTTCAAAAATAGAGCCTTACTCATGATATATTTTTAAAAACAACTCATTTGTACGTTTCTCATGTCTGCAGCTTTTAGAAACTAGTCTCTTACTAGGTTTTAGAAAGTTCAATAGTATCTAGTAGTCATAGATCCAATGTCCTGCCTTCAAAAATGTGTTTTCAACGGTTACCAAAATCAGTGAGGTATGTAATCTTGTATGTTCATATACACATACACACTTGTGCACAAACATATGTTTGTGTAAACATTACTAGACTCATGGGTGTGCACACCTGCACATATCACACACACACATACATATTTCGAGATCATAAGCCATGAAGTTTGTCAGTTAATAAGATATAAGCCATTGAAGAACCTGATTCTTGATTCTTTTGTACCATGACCTATGAAGCTTGCTTGGGAGATACATTTGCATTTAATCATATGTCCAAGTACAAAAAAGAAGAGGGGCTTAGACAATGAGCACTGGAGAGAGAATGAAGTATAACTCTGGGTTGAAGTGGAACAAAAAAGCCCTGACTGCAATCTCTAACTAGCTGTGTGATCTTAGGCAAGTTATTTAACCTTCCGGATCCTCCACTGGATCTTGCCACAGACTAATGTCAGAAAAGAATCATATTTAACAGAATCCCAGTGCTTAGAATAATAGTTCTGGTCCCTTGTAAGTGCCCAGGCAAGTGGTCTGATCTCTGCCTGGTTCTTGCTCACCAGGTCCTGAGCCTCCTTGAGTTTGGAAAGGCTGTCTCCTGTGGTTTCCTGGCTGCCTCCTCTCGGTCCCAACCAGATGCCCTGGCTAAGCTCGGTCCCTCCCTCACCTGATCACTGCCATCTCCCTTGGCCATGCCTCAATTCTGAATTCATTCAGTTTGGACAAGAGCCCTATAGATAAATTGCATGTTGATAAATTACCCCACTTACCTAACATATGTCACATGAGACCGGCAAGTATCACTGTGCTGAAAAAAAAAATGTTCAGAATATATTTCTTAAATTAAAAGAACACATTTCAAAGCCGTATGCAGAATAGTGATCCCATTCAAAAAATACACACGAGATAGGAGGGGAGAGAATGAACACTGGAATTTTTTATTTCTTTTCTAACTTGTCCATTCTGGCATGCATATATATAACTTTTTAGAGGATACTTTTAAAAGGAAAAGAATATCAATATGGAATACACATTGTGGGGTTTTTTTAATTGAAAAAACTCAGTGATAATTGGAACATAGTCATTTATTAATTTAAAATGAAAAACTTGTTATTGCTTTTAGAGAGAAACATCAATTTACTGTTCCGCCTATTTTATGCATTCATTGGTTGCTTCATGTATGTGTCCCCACCAGGGATCAAACACAAACCTTGGAGCATAGGGTAGCTACTCTAACCAACTGAACTACCCAGCCAGGACTGAAAAGCTTTATTTGTTTAGAAAAAAACACACCCTTAAAATGGAGGCAGTCTCTGTTTGCTTTTATCTTTAAAACTAAGATAATTCAGAAGAAACACGCTGGAACTAGGGACAAGTTTTTATACCTTGAAGCCATTTTTTAACTTCAAGTCAGCTTCTGCAATGGCTGATAAATGAGCTGTCTCTATCACTATTCCTATGACAAGGAAGTTATTAAAGACTCAGGATATTGATATTTGCTTAAGAGCCTCACTCACCTAAAAGAGGAGCTCATTTTCTGCATGGTTTAGGAGGGACTGTAGTTTTATGACTCTTAGGAAAAAACCCATTTCACTCCATTGATGTGCTTTGCTTCTCTTCCTCTGAAAGGGAAATGGAGCTGGGTGTGCGGTATGTGAGCAAGGCGGATGGGGAGGAGAGTGCTGGGGGAAGTTTGCTTTCTTTGCAATTCTCAGCTTCCCTCACTTCTGAGCTTCAGTCATTTTCTTTCTAGAACAGCAGCTTGCTGCGTCCAGTGAGCACCATTCATGCGAAAACCTAGGTAAGAATTATTTATATGGGAAACCGATTAAAGGGAATGGAGTGATAGGATGAAGCTTCAGGAAGTATGAAGGCATTTAAGGCCAAGGCAAAGAGTCCATTAAATGGCTCTCTAGCCAGGAATTCTAAATATCTCTCTTACTTTTTTTTTCCTTTAAAAGTACTTTATAAAACGTGGCTATAGGGATGATCCTATAATTTTCCTTTATTTATTCCTAGATTGTTGTTTCTTTTTCTTGAATAATGAATGTGGAAAAATTTGGGGGAGGGAAAATCCCTAGGTTAAGACTGTAGACTGTGATCTGGGAAACCAAGTAAGATATGATCTGCACTTTGCCAGGACTCAGTTCTTAAAACAACTCCCCCAGGATGTTCGCATCATGGAAAGAACACAGCCTTGGGTTCATCCAGACTCGGTCACTGTCCAAGGATCTGATCTTGGTTTTCCTTTTCCAACCCGTGGGTATGAGACCCACGTTGCAGAATTCTCGTGAAGAATAATGAGCTAATACATGTACAATGTCAAGTGCAGCAGCCAGCTGAGAGGAGGCTCTCAACCAATACTTGATACGCGTTGTACTATGACAGGTGGCTTCACAGTGCCAAGAACACACACGCTGGAGTCTGGCGGCCTGGCTTTAAACCCTCGCCTGGGCGATTGCCTGCTTTGTAATATTGGACGAACTGCTTATCCACCCGGTGCCTCAGTGTCCTCATTGGTAAAAGGAAGATAATCATGGCATTGATCCTAGGGTTTTGAGGATGAGTTAAGATAAGAAAGCACCAGCAGTGCCTGGCCCAAGGTCAGGTCTCTGAAAACATTTCTTCTTACTTTTTAAAATAATTGTAGCATCTTTTTGAAAATCTGGTCTAAGTGGTTAGTCTATATTTTCTTTTTCTTTTAAAAATAAGCATGTTTCCTGCCTGGGCGTGGTGGCTCAGTGGTTGAGTATTGACCTATGAACCAGGAGGTCATGGTCCGATTCCCAGTCCAGGCACATGCCCGGGTTGTGGGCTGGATTCCCAGTGTGGGGCATGCAGGAGGCAGCCGATCAATGATTCTCTCTCGTCATTGATGTTTCTATCTCTCTCACTCTCCCTTCCTCTCTGAAATCAATAAAAATATATTTTAAAATAATAGTAATAACAAATAAAAAAGCATGCTTCCTAATAGTGGCTTCTAGTTCAGCTTGTTTCTTTCATTTTGCATGTGTTTTGCCTATAGCCTAAGCTCACACCTGTGCATAGTAAAAGCTTCATGGGAAGGCAGGCCGGTTACAGGTTCAGTCAGCATCTTGGGGAGAAGCCAGTGCCAAGTTCGCAGCTCCCCCCGGGCCAGTCTTCACATAGATGTGCTTGTGCCTCGGGTAACAAAGACGGCCTCCTGAGAAGCTGGGTGTGAGTCAGCACAGATCCTGCCACGGATGGAACAGACCCAGCCCCTGGCAATCCAACACCTTTCCTCCCCAGGAAATCCAAGCATCTATTTCAGGCAGAAAGAGTTTCTAGCTTATGCATACGTCCCCTGCAGCCGTTCTTAGTAGATGCTCAAATGGGCATGCGTAAGGGAGCCAGACAAATGACTATAAAGTTTTACTTTTATATAGCAAAATCAAATTTTACGCGATTCATAACTAAAATCTTCTTTTGAGATTAACTAGATATATTTAATTTGAAGGGCTCCTTCTTGATAGTAAATCAGTAGATTTCCCAGTAACCACAGTACAAACACTGGTAGAAAGGTAGGAAGGGAAATGTCATAGCAGGAGCCCTTGTTAATCTTTATAGGTTACAGAAACCCTCCGAAGATACCTAGACTGTTTTGCAAAATAGGTTTAAATGAGGGTCATCAGCAGTATGGAATTATTGGAAAACCATTCGGTACCAGGTTCTGCCATACACATGCTTGGGAAAATCACCAGTAAGACTTTACAGATGTAAATTTAATTTACCTGGACCCCAGGTTCCTCATCGGTCACATAAAGGTAATAATACCTATCTCCCCTGGCCAGCATGGCTCAGTGGTTGAGCGTCAACCTATGAACCAGGAGGTCACGGTTGGATTCCTAGTCAGGGCACATGCCCGGGTTGTGGGCTCAATCCCCAGGGTGGGGTGGTGCGGGAGGCAGCCGAACAATGATTCTCTCTCATCATTGATGTTTCCATCTCTCTCTCCCTCTACCTTCCTCTCTCTGAAATTAATGAAAAATAAGTTTAAAATAATAATATCTGTCTCAAGGGTTGTTAAGATGCTTAACTGAATTAATATATACCAGGCACTAAGAACAGTGCCCAGCCTTGCATAACTGTTTCTGGTTTTATTATTACAGTACTTATCAGGCATTACATGAATATATTATTATTCGCCTTTACATCGTGATTATAAAAAATAAGAACTTTGTTTAATACATATTTTCATATTTTTATAGACACATTCAAAAGTGAATATATGTAGTTATTATTAGTATTATTGTAATAGCGCTATCTTGAGTCATATAAATGATACTTTGGTTTTTCCTTCCCAAATTAATGGAGGCTCATAAAATTTCAGGCAATGAGACAAACTGGCCTACTTTGGCTGAAACCTAAACACTTGCCTCCCGTTAACACCCAGCAGAACACATTTGGGAAACGCCGTGTTACCGGCAGCAGGAGCGTGTGGAAAGAGCCTGCACATCTGGGTCAAAAAGTCTGGATTTGAATGCAAGCTCTGTCCTTAATGAGTCTGTGCTATGATTTTTCTTTTCTTTTTGTATTGTTTAACTCCTTTGTCTGTTTTCTTTTCTTTTTTTTAAGTCCTTACCTGAGGATATGTTTATTGATTTTAGAGAGAGAGAGAGGGAGAAACATCAATGTGAGAGAAAAACATTGATCAGTTGCCTCCCATTTGCTCCCCAACTGGGGATGAACCTGCAACCTAGGTATGTGCCCTGACTGGGAACTGAACCCACAGCCTTGTGTTTGGTGTACTGGATGATACGCCCACCAACTGAGCAACCAAGCCATCTTTGTCTGTTTTCTTGTCAGCAACATATGGATATTTTATCCTCAGTGGCCCTTTGGGAAAATTCACCGATGGAAAACATAAGCATAGGTCACAAACATTATGTCCCTTGCCTTCTCTGCGATGAATAGAAGGGAGCTTACAGAGGGGTTTCTGGCAGACATCAGGAATCCCTAGGGAAGTGTCCTGCAAATTGCACATTGAACAGAAATATTCCTGGCTATGGTTTAAAATGGGATATAAGATGCCTCACTCTCTGAGGGTCCCTTTTCAGAGAAATACATCCAGAGACTTGTCTCTGCTTCACACTTCCTTTACCTTAAAGCAATAAACCTTATCTCCCCGGTTTGTGACTTCCAGGGCTTAAACTGTAGCCAATCCTGGGTGCCATTTATCACACCACATGCTCAGCCATGCTAATTTTCACCTGCTCAACCAATTATTGTGTCACTGTACGGGGCATGGTGGCCTTATCACAGGCAGGCATCCAGGGCAGCATTTTATTGTCTACGTGACATGCACACACAATGCCATCCAATCCCACGTCCTATTTCCTCCCGATATGGTGACCTCTTGGCTACTTATTCTAAAGTTGAAAGCTCTGAGGCTGGCATTCAAACTAGGTACAATGAGGGAGATAAGAGGGAAAGGGAGGTTTGCAAGATAAGTGGAGGGCTCAGAAATCCCCCTGTGTGTCTCCATTTAAATGGAAAGGATGCTGAATTTGGGGGGAGGTCTGACAAGGATAAAGCTAGGCTCCAAGGGGCCCAGGCGGTTTTCATTTAGCATTTGTCATTTGTTATAAATGGTCCTTTGTATCATCACGGTAAGTCAGCCACCGTGGCAAGGAGCCAGCTCCGCTGTGCTGTGCCGGGTGGCAGGCTTTGTTTATGTTTCTTTAAATTGTAGTTTCTAACATGAAATTCCAATTGTCTGTGTGATTTTGTCTCTGATACAAAGGAAGTTAAAGATACACAGTAATTTCTCTGAGATTCAGACCGACTCATTTGCAACGTGTAAGTGATTGGGTCACTGCTTGCACCGAGGCTCTGAGCAAATCTTTATTCATGGAGAATGTAAATGGGTTATTCTGAAGGAGATTGGGGAGGGGAATATTTTAAATGCTGGGAAAAGTCAACTGTTTTCAAGCAACCTGCACATTTCTCAGATGCTGTTTAAATAATGCATGTAATTACAACTTATTTTTATCTATTCATTAAAAGAAAGATTAAAGGAGGGTGTCAAATAGGCTTGACTTTGTTATCCTAGTTTGAATTAATATTTATTTTTAAAATAGATGCTAATGGATCAACCTAGGCCATCACAGGGCCTCTGTATGCATTTGTGTGTGTCTGTGTGTGTTCCTATGTGTTTTAAGGGCAAAACATAACAAAATGTGATGCTGAAGAAAAAAGATAGGATATCCCAGCTGGGGTGGCTCAGTGGTTGAGCTCTGACTCATGAAGCAAGAAAGAGGTTACCAATTCATTTCCTGGTCAGGGCACATGCCTGGTTTGCAGGCTCGATCCCCAGTAGGGAGTGTGCAGGAGGCAGCTGATTGATGGATGTCTCTCTCTCTCTATCCCTTCCTCTCTCTCTAAAATTAACAAAAACATATTTAAAAAAATAAAAATAAGCTTTGCCAGTTTTGCTCACTGGTTAGAGTATCATCCCAAGAAAGGAAGGGTCACAGCTAAGGGCACATACCTCCATTCCATTGGAGACATGGTCAAGGGCCCCGTAAGGTACTTGTGCGGGAGGCAACCAATCACTGTGTCTCTCTCACTTGATATTTCTCTATCTCCCTACCTTCTCTCTCACCTCTACTATCTCTAAAAAATCAATGGGAAAAAAAATATCCATAGGTAAGCATTACAAAATAAAAAGATAGGGAGTAAAAGCACTAATGTAGAGATCAGATCATTGGTGTTTGAATCTGAGGTATTCTTTTTACTCAGGATGTGACTTGGATCAAGAGCTGTAGGAGAAACCACTGGTGTTTGCCCGCGTCTCTTGGAAATGTTTTTTCTGATGGGTGTGTCCACTCCTCCCCACAGATGGGCTCTTGATAATGGCTCACACTTGTGACCTCCTGGGAAGGATTACCCTTGGGTGATGTCACACACACACACACACACACACACACACACACACACACACACACTGCCTGGGACAGTAGGTATTTTTTAGCCTCACTCTCTTACCTCAAGACTGGAACACACTCTGCTCTCCTATTTATCATCCAGAGCTTACCCTAGATTAGACTAAAGCTAGAAACTTCCTCTCTCCTTCTCTTTCCCATTCTTGTTTCCTCCACCTCATTTCCAGTTTCTGGTTTCTCTTGAAAGCATTCCCTCCATAAGCCCCGTGCACAGCAAACCTACCAAAGCTCTGCCTCCAGGGCACCTGGCCTAAAACAAGCGGCTTAATTTCACTGTGTCAAGTTATTTTTTCAGGAATAGCGTCCACAGAATGAGAGGCACCCAGCACCATCAGCAGCCCAAGTAAGCGTTCAGTAAAGGTTATTGCTCCAAATGTTGCTGCGTTTGCTGTGGATGCAATTATGACTCCTTGAATTTGTGGCTGATGTCTTGAAGTCTTAAACTATATTTACAAGTTAAATAAAAATGGGTAAATTTCAGAGCAGCCAATTGAAGGATACTCATTTCTGGGAACTTTCACAAGAGTTTTTATTAGGGTTAACCTTTATTAAACAGAATTTATTCCCTGTGCTTAGTTCAACAATACTTATTTTTACATGGAATAGTCCAGAGTAGTTTGTGTCTGTGAAAACTTATAGTTTAGTAAGGATATTTCACAAATACTTGAATATAATACAAGAAAGGATCAGAAGGCAAATGACAAGGGTCTAAGATATGGAAAACTGAAATGGTGTGTTATTTCAAGATAAGGAAAGCCTGCCTTCAGATTGAGTCATGATAGAAAAACGTGTAAAGAAAGGAAGAATGGGTAAATGAGTGTATGGCCAGCTGGCCTCTTGGCTGGAGTATTTAATAACTTTATTGAATAATTTATATTCCCAAAATTTACAGACTGAAGTGTATGATTCAGTGAATTTTAATAAAGTCACATCATACCCATCTAGTATTAGAACATTTCCATTATCCAGTGGGTTCTCACCTGCCCATTTTCAGTTCATCTCCACTTCCACCCATAGCTCCAGGCAATTACTAATCTACTCTCTGTCTTTATAGGTTTTCCTTTTCTGGGAAATTTATACAAATGTGTTCAGACAATATGTGACTTTTATTTAACACTTGAGATCCATTGATACAGCTGATATCAATAACATTTTTTTTATTGCTGAGTAGTAGTCCATTATATGGATATACTGCATTTTCTTTAACCATTCACTTGTTGAGGGACATTTGGATTGTTTCTTTTTTTCTTTTTTTTTGTGGGCAATTTTTTTTGTGGAGGATAGATCTATTTTAACCGTTGCATATAAGCTGCCAGTGAAGGAAATGAGTAAGGAATGGAGATGAAAAGTTTGTGTTGTGGTCAAGAAGAAGTGGCTATCATTTAGCAGAAGCAAATAGCATTGGAGAGGCATGGAGAAATATGGGAAACAATGAAATCAACAACACAATTTGTCCATAAACATTAAGATAAATATAAATTTCCAAATGTTCTACCTAGAAAATATTTCACATTCAGAACCTTTTGTAAAACGCTGGATCATATATGTCTTTCTGGGGAATATCAATGCTCATTAGCATTTTAAAGGTTCTGAAAAATCCTGTAGGAAAGATATTAATTTTTAAAACATATTTTCAAACTTATCTAGATTTTGATTAACCTGGCATTTCACTTACATAGAAATTAACCATGGAAATGGTTTTTGCTTACTAAAATATTAATATTTCATGAATCTAGTGTTCTATGAACACACTTAAGTTAATGCGCATGAAACAGTTACATGCTAGAATTCCAAGATAGGAATTATAAAGAAACAAATCGTATTATAGGGAGGTAATTTATAATCTTTCTAATCCTAGTTCAATCCTTTGATTATGGAAATGACTGTCTATTCTTGGTGCCAGTCAGTAACACATCAAACCAGTATTTTATGTCTCTCCTTTGAAAAGAGGACAGTTCTGAGCTCAGACCTAAACCTTGAAAACAAGGTTGTTTCATTGTATTTAAATCTGTAGTTACATCTTGATGGCAAATTATACTTATTTGCAATTAGAGAGTGATAAAATATTCCCTTTAAAAATAACACCTTTCATTATAAATCAAATGAATTAAACACATGGATTTTAATAGAGATATTAAAGATGGTTTTGAATATTTGAAATTTTGGAAATACAATTATAAGTTTTACCTAAGCTGATATGTCTTTTATTTATGAGAACTTCTCTGATATTAAAATAATTGAATCGTTTCATGTATCTTTGGTTATTATATTCTGTTGCCTGGGAATCAGCCAGTCTATTTTTGAAGATAGCCAAGCAAACAATATGTGATGGTCTAGAACTGAAGGTTTGCTGGTGAAAGGGGAGGCATGGCTGGAAACCACTCTTAGATCAAATATGCTTTTCTTCTTTCTTTGCCTTTGATGGAAGGCACATAGAAGTTTCCACATCTCTATTTCATAGGATGCAACTAACTCATGAAAATACTTATGTGTCTCACTTAATCCAATATTCACATCAATGAGAAGTTGCCACTTGTACACAGACTACCAATTTTCAAATGATTAGAATGCAATAAAAATAGACTCCACATTCTCCTGGTGTTGTGTATATGATTTAATATTTCCTTGTTTGATCACAATTAAATTCAGGGTATCGAACACTACTGAGAATATAAATTGGATTTATACCATATATGTGCCATGATACCACTTCACTTGCAATATCTTGGATGCCAGATAAAAGTTTACTTCAACTCAAATGTGCCTACCACTTTCAAGATGAGCCTGTCCCTGTTTTAAATTTGGCACATTAGTATCTCACTTCAATCTTTTGTGTATCTCCTAAATGTATGTCTGCATCAGGGTACTGTAACTATAGTTACTACATCAGCAGAAGTAACTGGTATGTTTTAAAAGATAGTTTAAGCCACTGGAGAGAGTATAAATTTATCTTATAGGATCAGGGAAATAATGGCCAAGAGTTTAGGATTATAGATGCCCATGCTGTGTTTTCTCTCTTGTGGTAAACTAGGTAACAACATACTTATCAGGGTATTTATGTTTAAGTCTCTGCTACAGAAGGTTCCAAACCACATGATCCACATGAACTTCTCCTTCTAACTTCCCCAAAAATCCTTATTCACACCATTTGTCCTGGGTCCCAGGAATAGATGGTTTTCCAATGTTCAGATTGCTTTTCATTTCAGTTTTAAGTCATTGAGGGCAAGGATTGTATGACCCAAGTCTCATTGCTGTTTGATAGACGAATTGATTTTCATTCAACAAATACTTCTTATAGGTTATTGCAGAGAGTTTGGCCATTTGGAGAAAGCAGTGGACGTTTGGGGCAGAGTATTGATATCGTTTATATTTTCAATGAGTCACAGTAGCTTCTGTCTTTCTTCATGGGGTAGGGGACAAAGCAGAAGCAGGCAAACCAGCATGGAGGTTTTGGTGGTTACCAAGGTAAAAAGTAGTGATGGCATAAACCGAGGTTGTAGAGGTCACAGGTGCTTGTTTTGTACTTTGCAACCAGCCTTATATATTTCTGCTTCCAATATAGGGTTTACTAAGTATAGGATACCACATTCCTGTCTGACTTATACCTCCATGCTTTCCAAACTCTGTTTTTGCCTTTCATATTATTATATATATATTTTTTTATTTTAAACCTTTATTGTTCAAAATACTACATATGTCCCTCTCTTTCCCCCATTGACTTCTTCTATCCTGCTACTCAAGGCCTTCACCACCCTATTATGTGTGTCCCAAACTCTTTACCTTCCAGTAATTAAAAAAAAAAGATTTGTCTCTGCATATTTACAGAATAGTCTGAGTATCAAAGGGAATGGGTGTATTATATTGCTGCTGTGTTCAGCAGAAACATTCATTTGCATCTTATGCAGTTGAATGCGTTTTGATTTTTAATAGTTTTATTAGATTTTTTAAACATAGGCAAAGAAAAATCTGGAATGGACATGAAATGCATGTTCTGCTAATAACAACATCAAAAAGCTATACAATATTCAGAAAAAAATGAGTGACTAGATACAAAATTCGGCAATCTGCCTGATAGCACTAAGGAGAAATGTGGTGATAGATTTTTGCTATTGATGGCTTTATCCCTACTCACTCATTTGTGAGTGCTAGAAATAATTGTGAAATCAACTTTTTGAATAGCACAATGCTGCTTTGTGAGATGCTTTCTTTAGCACAGAACATTTTAAAAAATATATTTTTATTGATTTCAGAGCGGAAGGGAGAGGGAGAGAGATATAGCAACATCAACGATGAGAGAGAATCATTGATTGGCTGGCTACTGCATGCCCCCTACTTGGGATTGAACCCACAACCCAAGCATGTGACCTCGACCGGAATTGAACCTTGGACCCTTCAGTCCACATGCCAACGTTCTACCCACTAGCCAAACCAGCTAGAGCACATCCTCTTAGAAGAAAAACAAATAAAATGAAATTAAGAACAGCCACTTGAGATACTCTATTTCTAAATTTTTCTAACCAGATGCAACTTTTTTTGAAACTTTAGACAGTTTCTTCTATTATAGACTTTTATAATAAACTACTGGCCTGGTGCACGGAATCCGTGCATGAAGGGGGGGTCCCCTCAGGCCGGTCTGCACCCTCTCCAATCTGGGATCCCTCGAGATCCCAACAGGGATCGGACCTAAACCGGCAGTCGGATATCCCTCCTACAACCCGGGACTGCTGTCACCTAACCACTCACTTGCCTACCTGCCTCCTGATCACCCCTAACCACTCCCTGCCTGCCTGCTTGCCCCGAACTGCCCCCCACTGGCCTTCTCACACCCAACTGCACCCCCCGCCAGCCTGCTCGCCCCCAACTGCCCCCCCCACACTGGTCTGATTGCCCCTAACCACCTCTGCCTCGGCCCTGCCACCATAGCTTTGTCTGAAGAATGTCTGGATTGTCTCCTGGAAGGTCTCCCAGTCTAATTAGCATATTACCCTTTTATTAGTATAGATGTGCCCTTATTTATAGTTCTTGACATTTTAATTTCAGATATTAGCTATTGTCTTGGTATAGAAAATGAGGATTGCATTCTCTTATAAGACCCTTTTCTGTATACCCAAGTCCCCTACAATATTTCACTTAACATTCAAGAGCTTACAGTATTACAAACACATAATATTGTTCAAAGCTCTTTAAGATTGTGTACAATGATTAGTTTCTTGTCCCTTGAATTAATAATGGTGTTTTTCGCTTTAGTTTGCTAAATTTTCTATGCGTGTATGATTTCCCAATCCCAGTCTCAATCTCAGACTGTAATTCTCCTCTCAGTGCAGAGGGGCATATCCTAAAATCCCCACAATCCATTATTCCCCTTGGGAACCCCCCTTGACACTCTCCTGTGGTCCCAGGGCCAGATGTTGTTCTGCTGCATAAGCCTCCTCCAGGCCCTTCTTACAATTCCCTTGGCCTCTCTCTTGGGCAGCATCCCGTGGCCCCTTCTCAGTTGCTAGTCCATGCAATTAATGGATTGTTGTCTTCCATTACTTCCTAAGAACAAAAGGTTATTTTTTCTAAGATTTTCATTTTCAATTTAAAAACAATTGTCATTACATGTGACCTATAGTTGGTGTTGGAATTACAAGCTGGTGGACAGTTTCCCTCAGAATTTTGAAAGTTTTGCTTTTTCAGTGTCCCAGGATCTTGTTTAAGACTCCATTGTCATTGTTTTAATCTAAACTGTTTCTTTATTCCCCTCTGGAAGCTGTTAGTGTTTTCCCTTTATCATTTTCCCTGTGGTCTGAAATTCCAAATCACATGCCAATGTGGGGTTCTTGCCTTTTTGTTTGTGCCTTTTGTAGGCCTTTGCAATTTGAAAACTTAACCCTTTAATTCTGGGAAATATTTTTGCTTTATTTGTTTGAAATCTATTTCTCCACTATTGATTGTACTGTTTTCTTTCTGTAACTTCAATTAGTCAGATATTGGGCATTCTACATTGATCTGGTAATTTTCTAACCGTTTCTCTCCTATTCCCTAGCATGTTTCTTTATACAAGAATCTCTTAAATTTATTTTCTATCTTTTTAAATGAATTCCTTTTTATGTCTGCTAACACATTTTCTGATTTTACAAGGTTTCTTATTACCCTGTTTCTTTTCTTATAATGGCTACTTGTTCTTGTGAGATTTTAAAAATTTTATCTGAAGCTTTCATATATATTTAAAAAATTTAGTTATTTTTTTCTTCCTGTACTGAATATTTCCTCTGAATCCCTTTTATTACTTATTTTGGTCTTTGACTTTTCATCCTGGGCTCTCCATGAATATTTCAGAGTGAGATAATAACATGCTGATTGCATCACCTGTGTGACTGAGCAGACCATGTTTATTAGTGGCTTTTATTTTTTTGTCTGCTCAGTTAAAAATCCAGCCATTTAATTAAAAGTCCTGAAATGCTCCCATCTCTGGGTCTTTTCTCTGGGGCCAGAGCTGATTTCCTATCACTTATCAGGTGGAAATTGGATTAGGCTGTATGAAATAGGAATCTAACTTTAGTTGCTCCAACATATCAGGTTGTCTCCTCTCTCATTAAAAAGGCTGGAGTTGTGCACAAGTTGCATCTTTATCCACCAGCACACTTAGCATATGGCTTTCACACCCACATTTGTCACTCACAGTGTCAATATGGTTGCCCCAACCTCCAACCTCATGTCTAGGTTCCAGACAGGAAGGAGAATCTTGAAGCAGGAAAGGGTAGCGCCCATATTACAATAAATGAAGGAATAAACATCCCATAAATCTGTAGCAAACTTACAATTTCATTAAACTATTTCTAGTTGCAAGGGCATCTGAGAAGTTGGGTTGATAGCTGGGCCACTGTTAACCTGAACAAAATCAGGCTTCTATTAGAAAGGAAGAAGGGAAGAAGAGGGAAAATATGGAATAGAAAAGCTAGCAGTGCCGGCTACATGAAATAAAACAGATACACACATCATCCAAAGGCTGAGTTGAAAAGATTCAAAAATAATATATTGTGTGCACTATTGTTATCTTTTGTTTTTCTTATCCTCACCCAGTGATATTTCCATTGATGAGAGATAGAGACAGAGACAGAGACAGAGACAGAGATAGATAGAGAGAGAGAGAGAGAGAGAGAGAGAGAGAGAGAGAGAGAGAGAGAGATCAAGAATAACGTGCAGGAGAAACATGGATTGGCTGCTTCCCATATGCTCCCTGACAGGGATTCAAACCCATAGCCTTCCTGGTGCACAGGACAATGCTCAACCAACTGAGCCACCCAGTTGGGCTGCACTATTATTATCTTAGGATCAAATGATGAATGAAAATTTGGCTTTGGGAGGTCATCACAGGGTGTGATGTGCAGATGATGTGTTGTGAAGTTGTGCACTTAAAAACTTATATCATTATATTGACCAGTGTCACCCCAATAAATGTAATTAAAACAAAGAATCTGACTTAAAGGACATCAGTGTATTTATGTGCCTGCTCTAATAGTAGGATTATTACTAGCATTTATTACTAGCATTATTATTAGTAGCATTATCCAGGAAAAACTCTGTTAGGTGTTCCACCGTGCTCCCTAGCTCTCTGTAGAGTTAGCAAACTCTTCTATAACTAAACTGTAATTACCTTAAGTGCAGTGGCTGAAATGTATTCATCATTGTAAATTTAGCCTCTAATATATTGCTTGACAAAGAGTAGGTGTTTGGTAAGTATTTGAATAAACACATTAAATATGGCATTGCTGAGTAGTTTAACAAGCATGACTTAGATGAGGCCATAGCTAATATGTTTACCAAAACTATATGCAAGCCAGGCTTCAGCTGGTGCCTTAGTGGCCTTTGGGAGGTAGATGGGATTGCTCTCCTGGCTTTGGTAAACCTAGCCTCAGATGATGCCAGTGGACTCCTTGTGACTTTTGCTCTCCTGGCTCCTCTGACCCCAGGCCATTGTGGACTGCACTGTACCTCACTGACCCAGACATAGAGCTCACCATGGTCTTCAAAAATTATCCATAAGTGACAGAAAAGATCAGTGACAAACACCGGCTCCCCTGAAGCTTTTAGGGAGGAGGGAGAATTCTTCTTAATGTTTACCATACAGAGACTTATCATAGGGTTGCTGGGAGGATTGCATGGATCCCTGTGTTTCATTTAGACCTGGCCTGCATCAAGATTATTAATAATGGGAGTCGTGTTAACAACTTCACAACTCTTGCATGCTTTGAGTGCTTATCTCAAAACACTAGGCTGCATTCTGTGAGTTCAGGTTCCTTATTTTATATTTTTATCCATCTACTTATCACTGTGATCTAATGTGACCAATTGCATTTAGTATGAGCTTAGAAAAGTATATGTTGAACATGGATGCCCAGATTTGTGAACTTCTAGAATGCAGTATCTCATAAGGAACCTTGGACTAGAAGTTAGAAGACTTGGGTTATGATCATGGGCTTTGCCATGAGCGAGCTTTGAGAGTCCATGGGGTCTAGGAAAAACATTTTTCCTCTAAGGATCGCAAATATTGTCATATCCTATCTAATAAAAGGGTAATATTCAAATTAACCATCACTCCAACACACAAGATGGCTACCCCATGTGGTCAAAGATGGCTGCCCCCATGTGGATACAAGATGGCCACCACAAGATGGCCTGCAGGGGAGGACAGTTGTGGGTGATCAGGCTAGAAGGGGAGGGCAGTTAGGGGTGACCGGGCCTGCAGGGGAGGGCAGTTGAAGGGGACCAGGCTTGCAGGGGAGGGCAGTTGGGGGTAACCAGGCCTGCAGGGGAGAGCAGTTGGTGGGGGACTAGGCCTGTAGGGGAGGGCAGTTGGGGGTGACCAGGCTGGCAAGGGAGGGCAGTTAGGAGTTACCAGGCCAGCAGGGGAGGGCAGTTAGGGGCAATCGGGCAGGCAGGCAAGCAGTTGGGAGTCAGCAGTTCTGGATTATGAGAGGGCCTAAACAGGCAGTCGAACATCCCTCAAGGGGTCCCAGATTGGAGAGGGTGCAGGCTGGGCTGAGGGACACACACACACCCCACCCCCGTGCATGAATTTCGTGCACTGGGCCTCTAGTATGTAGTGAAAATACTGAATTAGAAACCTGTAGACCAAAATGCAGATCCATGAGAGAGCATATAAAAATCAGTGAGTGCCCATTAAATATAGTTTTAGACCAATAAGGCTGAATATTAACAGTAGGGCCCCGACTAGTCATCTTTTAGGAATTTTCCCAGTTTTGATGAGATTCAGTAATCAATTTTTAAAAAATTTTGGCATTATTTGGATCAAGATTGTCACATTTAATTTTTTAAAATAATCCTTTGTTAATGGGAGGAAATAAATCAAATTAACAATATTTATAGTGATTTTGAAGAAAGATTATCCCCTTCTTTTCTAGAAATCAAACAGAAATGGGACAACCAAATACACAAATGCCAGCTGAGAGAATATTTGGGGGGAGGGCCAATAAATTTAAAACTTGCTTCAATGTTTGAATATTTGCCCTTTGGCCTCCATGTTGGGAACCTATGCTTAGAATGAATAGATATATTTACCAAATAATTCACCATATTTGAGGAAACACAGTGATTTTCATTGGAATTGAAAATCAACTATAGTCCTGTGCTATTTTAAGTAAAGCCAACTAGGAGCCCCTGTAATTGAAATTTTCCATTGTATAACCTTTTAGATATATGACCTTCTACATTGAAGTTGGACGTGATTATTACAAGTGTTCTCAATTTCCTTTTAGCTCTGTTGGTCTTAAAGGACTCTAAATAAATTTGTTAAATGTCATATCCCAAAGGGAAAAATCAATTCTCTCTTTGTGATTAAATTCTTAAATTCTTCCTTAAATTGTTGATTGTTAACTGAGACGTGGTGTCCAAAAAGCACTCATCCTGAGAAAGCCTTCAAGGATAAATTTTCTTTCCTTGTTCCTCCTTGATTTGTTCCACAATATTTTAATCTTTCACACATAGGCATGGTGCTTCACAACATATAGGTTTTTATTTATATTCTCTAGTTTGGTTTTCACAACACATCTGCTTCATAGGGCATATATAATTTTGTTTTAATAAAATATTAAATTTATGCAGAAAGAACTTAGGTGATTTTTTCCAAGGTCATATAGTCCTGTAAACAAAGCCTTTGTTCAGTTTAATCATCATCAGTTTATTCTGTAGGAATTTATGGAGTGCACCCTATCCTATCGCATACCAGAAACAGTGCTATACACTTAACATTCAGATACAAACAAGACCTTGCTCATGGGGAGCTCCAGTTTATCACACACACATGCACACACACATACACATATGCAGCATACATAGAGTGTAGAGAATGCAATAGAACCATCTACAAGGTCCAGCTGTATAATACAGAAAGATGTGATCAATTCCCATAGGGTTTGGGTGGAATATGGGCGTATCCATAACAGTGTCAGAATTCAGTGTATGTGGAGCTTAGAAGCTCTGCAATTTGGATAGAAATTGGTGTTACATTATTTGTCTTACATACGTTATAACAAAATTTATGTAAAATCAAGGAACTGTTAATTGCCCTAATATCACAGAATACAAAGAAGAGGATGCCAGTAGGCATTCTTTCTCACTGTCACTGTGGAAAGATAAAGCTGAAATTCCTGGTTGAGTGACTGCTTAGGTGGAAATGGCTTTCACTGAGATGGGGTAATAAAGGAAGGAATGGAGATTGGGTCATATAGGTAGGAAGTCAGGCTTTCCACCAGAGATGACTCAGCAGCAATCTCTCCATTGCACCATGTCGCCTTCACCCAGCATATCTTTTATTAGTAACAATCCACAATAGAAAGAAACTTCTCTAGAAGTAGAGGGTCTATAAGTGGACTGATTCAGCAGGTACTTGGGGTGTAGTGGGTAAACATTACATTGATGTGCTTCTTAGAAGAGGTCAAATTAATATGGAAAATATTTATTCAATATCCTTTTTGACTTTCGATGTACTATTTATAATGAGTAACAAAAAGTAGTGGTAACTGTATTGTTGACAAAGCAGCACCTTAAGAATTTGCCTGTATTGTCTTTGGCAATGACACAATGAAATGAGACACTATATGTAATCCAGCCACGTTAATCATAAAGCTATTGCCACTAAATGCTTCATCTAAGTAAAAGTGATATTGTTATGTAAATGTGGATTCCAAGATTTGCTTAGTCTTATAACTGTGCTGGAGATAATGGATAATTGGCTCTAAAGGAAAAAATCAGAAGACCTTAGAATTCCATTAGTATATACACGTTTCATCATCCTAATGGCAAAAAAGAAGTGTCTGTATAAAATATTTATATGTATAACTTACCTAGTAAAATAATGACATTAATGTGAGAAATGAGAAATACAATGAGAGCGGTGTCATGGCTTATGGAGGTGAGAATTGTTGAGTGAATTATATATAAATAACCTGCCTTAAGTCTTCTTTACTCAGTTTAGCCTTTTAAAAAGTTCATTCATTTCTTTAATTGCTCTATAGGATGAAGAAAATACTTAAATTACTGGAAAAGGGATTTAAAAATTCATATTCAGGAGGTGGTAAAAAATGGTGATAAAGAGCTTCTGGCCTGGGTTTTGCTGCTCAGTGTCTTAATCTGTAAAATGGAGATAGTAAAAATTCCATCGAATAGGTTGCCATGACAATATATTTGCACACAGAATGCTCACAGAAAGCACTCAATAAATATTAACTTTGTCATAATTTAGTGTTGTTTTTACATATGAATAAATCATAGCCAATTCCAGTGTAGTATTTATGATATGCCAGATACTAACCTCAGTGATTTTCATATAGTAGCTCACTTACTTTTCCAACAACCCTATGTGACGGGTATTGCTGTTAATAGATGATGAACAAAGGCACAGAAAGGTTAAGAAAAACATCCAAAAAAACATATCAAGCGGGGAGTGGAATCCAGCAGTCTGACTCTGGGCCTGATCACTATATGATAAATCCTTCAAGATACATTGCTAGTAATGTAGTCACCACAAATAATAATGCTATTGGACTAAGAAGAGACATTGATCACATTATAGTTTCAAGATAATGATGGTTCTTTAAAAAAAATAGTCAATAAGTAATATGTATGGGTGCTACACTTTGTGAGAGCTCTCCTAGGTTTACCTCTCTGCCTTGCCCTACTCCAAGAGCCTTTTTTTGATTACTAATTATTTGCTTTCCCATTCTTGATAAATTACTGCCAAACCACTTGTGAATTCTTTTCCTTGCCTGTTTCATCAAGAGTTTCTGTCCTATTTTCTTTCACTGTGAGCTTTTGAGCAGTCTGCTGCCTGTTATAGAAAGATTTTAATTCTTCCATGGATCCCAGCCTTCTAGACAGGCTGCTCAAAAGCACCAGGAAGTGTTTATGAGGCCAAGACCACCCCCAGGTTTATACCTCCTCCCCCCACCCTCGTGATCAAAGACTGGAAGTCCCCCAGTAGGCCTCTCCTTCTGGCTTCATCAATCCTTTGGACACCGTTAGTATAATTACATCCAAGAACTATTTATAAGCACTGACACCCTGAGAATCACAAATAACACATGTTAAGAATGCAGATGAACACAAGTTGCATAAGTAATGCCACATTCCCTAAAATTATATGTATCAAAGCATGAATCAGTTGTTTTGACTGACTACCAATAGCTTTTGCTGTGTCTAGAGGGCAAACTCAGTATTTAGAAATGAGAAGCAATTCTTTTCTATCTGATTGCCTTCATTCCACCAGGAAAGACAAAACTAGAGTAAAGTGGAAGATCAACACTATGTTTCTGATTCATCTTATCTATCAAAGCAAGAAGTAAGAGTTATGCCATGAATCTTCTAGACTAAAAACTATGTCCTTGGAGTCTGACCAAGTTGAAGAAAAAATAAACTGCTAAATAAATAATAAATAAAATTTTGGTTAATGATCTTGTAGAAGGACTTCCTATATGCATCAGATTTTATATATTAAAATCAGTTGACCAGAAATAAAACACTCGTTCTTAAACCATAAAATTAAGAAGTACTAGTATTTCAAGTTGAACCAGCATGCTTCTCTCTATCCCAAACTGAATAATGCAGCATTTCTCCTTTTGCAGGGGAAAAATTGTAAATAGCGCTTTTGCAATTTCAAGTTTTCTTCTATAATCTAACATTAAATTATTGTCTGCTGGAAAATTCTGGAAGGCAATAACTTGAATGAGCAAATAGCAAATATTTATCTATTGACAGGAAAACCAAGAAAGAGTAGTAGATCATATTTTGATGGCTTTGCATTTCTTAATATGTACAGATAATTATTACATGTAAAATATTCTTACTTTCTGTAATTTGAATTGACCTTAGTCCATTTGGTAGAATTAAATCTATAGCTATTTCAAACTGTTATGCTACCGATAGCATGGTTACTAGATACTTGGTCATCTGAACATTTTTGAGTTGCTGTCGTCCCCTTAGCAAAAGTCACCTCTCAGGCCTGTGAGTACGAGTACGTGTGCACATTAGCAAGGTGGTTTCTGCAGAATTGCTATTCCTTGTGAGATGAGAATGGGTCTAATGGGGCCTCATGCTTTCTTCAACCAAAGCAGCTCCACGTTTATCCTTTTCATTTTGGCATTTTGGCTTTCATAAGTGCTAATTTGATCAAAAAAGCCAATTACTAGAAAAGGTTGAGAACCACTCTCTTAGTGTTGTTGTTTTTTTAATATGTCTTTATTGATTTTAGAGAAAGAAGAAGGGACAGGGATAGAGACATAGACATATCAGATGAGAGAGAAACATAGATTGGGGGCTGCCTCCCACGCGTCCACTATTGAACATGTGCCCTGACCGGGAATGGAACTGATAAACTCTTGGTTCATGGGTCAAAGCTCAACCATTGATCCACACTGTCTGGGCTGTCCTAGTGTTTAAGATCACTCAAAGCTTGAAGAGTCTGTGAGATTCTGAGACTCTCTGGTGACCAATCTATTTAAATGGAGTATGAAAAGCTATCATCTACCACCTACATTCCACCCCAACTCATCTGATTTAAGTATTAAGATGCCCCACAGGATAAACACAAATGAGCTTTGCTCAAAACCAGAAGAGTAATACAGGGAAAATCTAAGGTGCACTTCATTTAGGATCTATTCTTAATCTGTTTTTGGGGGGTCACATACACAACCGAGAACAATTCTGAAAATCATGCAGCTGTTACAGGTGGTGCCTTAAGTTGAGCTTCGACTGCCAGAATCCCTGTTCTTTCCATGCAGTCTTCATTGTTTTTCTATTCATCTATTGAGCCATTTGGTTTCTCTTCCCTCCTTGCAAATTTCTGATTTAGTTGATGTGAGTCCTGTCATTGATTGCAGTATTCACCCAGGCCACTCTAAACACGGAATGAGCATACATTAGGAAGGGAAAAACCTCCAGATGGATTTCTTGGATTTGCCCCCATAGAGTAAGTCCCAATGGCCATTACTTGATATACTCAGTCAGTCACCAAACCCTGTCTATTAAATACCCCAATTATCTTCTGATCCAATACATCATCTTCCTAGCAGCTCTAGCCCTTCTTCCTCACTATAGCTAAATTATGATTATACCACTCTCCCCTATGAAACTAAGCCAGGCTCTTTAACAGGGTGGATGGGCCCCTGCTCATTGTTTAGTCTTAACTTCTTAACCTATCTTCTTGAAACTCTGCCTCCCATTCATACCGAAGTACTTGTTGGTCCCTGATCAAGAGAACATCTGCCAGTACTTGGACATTTGCCATGCTAGTCCTCCTGCCTGATAGACACCCTGCATCATCCTTTCCCCCAGTTTTCGAATCTTGGGTATCCTCCTCAATATCAAATCAAATGCCCCGAGCCTGTGAGATATTTGAACTAAGGCACCTCAAACTGTCTCCATCACAATCCTTAGCACAGTAGACTTTAATCACCTATTTCCTATTCAAACTCCCCAACCAGACTACTGAGCCCTTGAACTATTATATTTGGGCATTCTGTTACCTCTTGCCTATCCATCCCCACTCCATCCCTAAAATACTGCTTAACATAAAATAGATGTTTAGAAAGCATTGGTGAATGAATTGCTCCTTAGATCAAATATCCCTCAGGTTCAAAGACCACATGCAAAAGAAATCTTCCCCTTGACTTAAGCAGAAGACAATACACATCTGTAACTCCCTGTTCCCTCCTGCCACCTTCAAGACAAAGTCAAGCTCTGCCAGTGATTAATTAGAGCTCTGCCAGTGATCTGTCTTCCAAATTAATTTTATAGAACATTAGTGGCTAATTAGTGAAAGAAAACATGTCCTATTAGTGTTACTGTAAGAAAACATTAGAATGGAAAATGCAGCCCTATACAAACGTTCCTGAATGTTGAGAGCACTGTGTTGGATGGTAAAGGCCTCTGTATTTCACTTGGTCCCATTAAAGATCAGTAAAACCTGTTTATGTGCAGTCGGAGACTTTGTTTTCATCCAAAAACATTATTATGCAAATAGTCGTTTTCAAAATACACTCTGCGACTTGAATATTTATTCAGTTAAAGAAAGCTCTGTTGTTGAAATCTCAGAAAATGTAAATGTAAAAGATTGATATGTGAGAAGCCCGACTCATTAAAAGTGACCTTTTAAAATATGTTTTAAAACTTAGCTGCAGGATTGTTATGTTGTACACAGGAGAGATGGTATAAAAATAACTCTGAGAGAGATTTTTAATATCTACCTTTCCTATTCAGGGCCTGAGATTACTCAAACATAGGGGCTGTGACATTATCCTCCTGAGAGAATTAAAAAGCAGCTTAATGCACTCTTCAATGAAAATCAAATTCAATTAAAAGTACACCTAAAACAGTAGGAAACTGTCATTATGAATAGTATCCTAGGTAGGCACATTCAATAAGAAAATTTTTTGAGTCAGTCCTATTTGGAAAAAATATATCTAAACTTGCGCCAATATCCATCATTTTTGTCATCACCAGATTATCCTACAGTGGTGATAGCTGAATTTGACACTTGGTCTGTACCATCTCGTTTAATCTCATCAGTAGCCTATATTATGGTAGCTATTGTCTCTATTGTATAGATAAGGAAATTGAGGCTTGGAGGGGTTATGTGATTTGCCCAATATCTCACTAGTAGTAAGTGACAGACCTGGGATTCAAATTCCATCCTGACTGACACCAGATCATCCAAGTTATCCCCTCTGCATTATACCCCTTTCTGTTATCCAGGAACTGTCCTCAGATGGTATCAGTTGTCCTCACTGTTTGTTTTGTTCTTTTTGCTTGCTTGGAATTCTGCTTTTAAGTAATATTTTGTTAGTTTAAGTCACATGATGGTCTCAATAAAGACAGCATTCTATAAAAACCCACAGATAATTAGACATAAACTGGACTAGTAAAACCAATGTCTTTATTGTCCACAGCAAGCTCTGAGAAGTGGCATGTTTATTTCCCTAAAAATTATGCCTAACTTCAAACACTTATGTGATTAGAGCTAACACCACAGGCATAATTAGTATGGGTTCCCTAACATTTGGAAAGACTTGAATTCTTGTTCTGTCACTTAATATTCCTGTGACTTGAAATGAGTATGTAAATCTCTGTAAATGCCTATTTTTTCAGCTGTGAAATGGGACAAGCATTGGTTTACTGAGAGGACTAAATGAGATAACACCCACAAATTGCTAGCATATTAGAAATGAGCAATGCTCAAGAAATTTTAACTAATTATTACTACAATCTTCCTGAGTTAATTCCCCAATAAATATTTTATTTAGAGGTAATTTACACAGTTCCTTAGGCCTTTAATATTTTATTGTTTCTTCAGTCCCAGGCTACATAAAAATTGATTATTCCATGTGTTCAAACGACAAAAATAAATAGTGTGTATTTATTTGCTCTTCCACTCATCAAATGAGGGACGACTGATGGCTTTCAATTTAGAGCAAGGATTTCTGATTGTGAAGGTTATTTTTGATTGTGCTTCTATCTCTCTGCCGCAGAGGTCAATACTTTCACTCAAAATAAGCTACTACAAATCTGACCATTCCAAACAAAATTGGTTTGTGTGCTGCTATTATTTCCCAGAATCTCCTTTCTCGTAATAGTTCATTCTTTCAGGCTCTTGCCCTCTTGCCTGACTCACTCCTGCAGCAGTAAGTAGTTTCCATGTTTTCAACTGCACTCAATAAAATCCATTCTCTACCTTGTGATTAGAGTGATCTCTGTAGATTGCAAATCTAGTCATGAAATTTTTTCTGTCTTGACATTCTCTAAACGTACTTCATGGATAACATAAAGTAAGAATTTATTTTTACCCTACAAAACCCCTCACAGCCTGACTCCTGTTAACCGAAGGCCTTCTATCTCACCAGTTCTCTTTTCACTCCTTCTACAAATATACCCAGGCATGTAACAAACAGCTTCTCATCTCCCTGCTTCTGCCTGTTCTCTTGCTTCTGCCCAGCTCCCTCTTTTTCTTCCCTTTATTTCCTTCTTGGGTGGAGTCCAAATCATCTCTGGAGACTCACCTCAAATGTTACATTCCTGTGATCCTTTTCCTGGTCCTCGCAGTCTGATACCAGATTGAATTAACTCTTCCTTTTCTACATGCCTGTAATATCTTGTGTCCATTTTATTCTAGCTCCAATCTCTTTTATTTATTGAACAAACTTCTCATTCTGTTTTAGACACTGTCTTAGCATTTTACAAATAATAACTCATTAATCTTCTGGACAACTCTCGGAGTTGGGTGTGGTATTTTTACTATCATTTTATACCTGAAGAGACTCAGGCACAGAGAGATCCAGTGACACAGTTAGTAAGTAAGAGGTTGAGCCAGCACTCCAAATCAGCAGGGAGGATGCTGAGCAAAACTTCAACACTGTGTTCTTAACCACTATGCAAACCATCCCTGCCCCCACACTGGTGTTGGAAGGACATTTTCCGGTTCTTATTTTGGTGTGTCTATCTCATCTCAAGTGCATACTTGCTATATGTGGATGTTGGCTACATGTAAGTAGTTTAATATATTAAAAATTCAGTGTGATCTCTAAATCCTTCCCTTGGCTTTTCATGCCTTCTGGACCAAAATTTATTTTGTAAAACACTGGGCAACAGAAGAGCTCTTTTAAAACTTCCTTCCACCCGTACTAAGCCCCTATCAAAGCATCTCCACTATTGTTCTTGGGGCACAGAAAGCAAAGAAATTCCCTGATCCTCAGCACTCCTTATACGTGGCAGAACATGAGCTACGATTTTGGGGTCAGACAAGGTTGTGTTACAGGACTGACTTCCCAGAGCAGAAAGCGGTGATGGCATTTTGAACATCATGACCAGCTGGAGCTGGGTAGTGGCTCAAATAAGTCAGGGCATTGTAGGACTCCGTTGTCTGCTTTGAAGACCCATAAGTTTACTCTTTTCACTTGATTAATTTCCCAGAGAATGATTCGAGCTAAGCACACCTCACAGAGTACAGAGGCAGCATGATGCGAGTTTTGTGGTCAGACTTGGGTTCTAGTAGAGTCTTCACCATGTACAAGCTGAGTGACCTTGGGCACATTCTTTAAATCAGAATCATATTTTGCTTCTTTCAAAAACATGGATAATGCATTTCCTCATAAAGATATATTCTGGAATTTAATAAAATATTGTATTTCAATCTTAGTACTACATGGCACATAGTAAACTCTCAAAGGATAATGACATTTTGTAACAAGTACAATTGTCACATGGACAGCGTACACATGACCAAATAGGCTATCCTTATAGTCAAGCTCCCATGAAAACCTGGATCCCAATCAGAAGCCACTTGATGTGTTGCTGGTGGAAGTAGAATTCTTCCACAGAGTCGCAAGAAAAACATCTTGGGAACTCATGCATAGGAGGATATGAGCAATAGTGGAAAGGTTTATTGGGGTGAAAACAAAGGATGCAACCAGGTACCTGATGTCTCATCCATCACTAAGTGGCTCAGCTTCCTCTCCCTGCAGAAGAAGACCAGCCTCTGGGGTTGCAACCTGGCAGAACTTCTCTGTGTCTCATTTCCCCATCTGGACATCTGCCTCCGTGGCCCAGTGGTGCCCAGATTGGGATTAGCTGACACATCTAGACCCATGTGGCTGCTACTGAGAACACATGAACGTCTTGGGCCTTTGTTCAGCTTTGATTATATTATCTTGGGTTTGGGAAGGAGGAAGCTTTCTTTCAAACTATCCAGTCTCTTTCATAGGCTTATGATGGGCTCTCTCCATAAACAATCCCCTTTCTCAAATTTTCCCAGGCTCGACTCCTCCCCTTTTTGGTCACTATTTTAGCTTCTACTGTGCAAACATTGGCATAGGAATTTCCCTTTTACTGCCCTCCTGTCCCCCACCCCTCCATAACCTGTTTAATTTATGGGAGGGGCTGCTTTGCTTGCCATTGGAAAGAGAGTCTGGAGGAATGTTAACCCTCTTGGCAGGGCAATGGGTCTGTCCCCTGGAGTGTCTGTAAAGCTGCCCCTTCCTAGTTAATCAGGCTTAGCCAGCCATCTCCCCTCTCTTTTGTTATTACCTAACTAGCTGCCTACTGTAACAGATGGATGCCCTGGAAACCAGAGAAGGCACAGGTAATTTAGCCTGGATGAAGAGGCACATTGGGAAATGTTTTGCTAGTTATTTAATCATTCTTTAAGTAAATATTAATTAGGCAACTAGTATTGCCCAAATACTCTACTAGATGCTGGGGATGGTTCAAAAAAGAAAGATTCAATCCCTGCCCTCAATTTCTTCACAGTCCTGGTGATGTAGGCAATAAATAAGTGAACAAGCAACCTAATGAATAATAACAGCTTTGACCCATGCTAGAAAAAACAATAAACGGTGTGTGTTGCTGTGGAATAATGGGTAAAAGTTGGAGTGTACGCTTAGCTTGCCTTCCCAGAAGCAGATCCTGAGATAAGATTTTGTGTCAATGTGATTTATTAGACGGTGTTCCCAGGGAAAGATGGTAGGGAAGGGGGAAGGGGGGCAGGAAAGGAAGGAGGACACACAAGAGTGCAGTATTAATCAGGGACTCAGAGGGCAACACTGGTCAGTCCTGCAGGAGAGCTGCCAGGGAATTAGAATTCCAATGCAGAGTTGAGCCCATCGTGAATCCAGGATGTTGAAACATTCGTACCCTTCATCCATCAGGGACTGGTTAAGGCTGCACCCTGGGATGGACGGGGATATAAATCCATACGCACCTTCAACTCTCAATGTATAACCAAAGCCATCTGTCTGAAAGTCATCCTTGAGCAGAGAGACACATTTTCTGGCATTTGGAAGTGAAACGGCACTGGGAGTTCATGTTCAGGAAGATGAAAGGGAGACCCAAGGTGATGCGGACAGAGTGCTGACAGCAGCTGCTATAGGGGTGTCATCTGGTGAGCTGACGTTAAAACCAGGACCTGAGAGACTGGAAGGATTCAGCCTTGTGAAGGACAGGGAGACGTTTTCCAGAAGGAGGAACTGTGTGCAAAGCATTGAGATGGGAAAGAGCATCATGTGGTTAAGGAACTGAAGGGGTCTGTATGTTGGGAACATTATAAGTGAGAGGGAAAATGTTGTAAGGCTGAGAAAGTATGCAGGATCCAAAAACTTGGGGGCCATGGAAGGGAGTTGGGATTTACTTATTGTCTGAACCATTAAGTCTTCTGACAGGCATTCAGGGAGTAATTGTTCGAAAGAGGCAAGATGGTAAAAGTAGTTCATATACAGGTTTGGGAGTTTGACAGTTCAGAGTTCAAGTCCCAGTTTTACTACTAGCTATGAGTGTCATTTGGGAGACTATTTAACTCTTTGAGCTATAGTTGGACCATCTGTACCATAAGGACAGAAAAAATCCAACCTAACTCATGGGATGGTTAAATGGTACCATCCATGTGAAATCATAGCTGAGTGGTGGGAACAGAGTAGGCCCTCAAAATATGCTTGCTATTATTATCATGATCAGTGTCATTAGTGTTTCAGTCTCTAACTACAGAACAAAATAATGCCCCTCTTAGGTTATACTGTCCATTTGGATAAAAACCAAACAACTGTGTCTAGGACTTCCTAAACTAAGCCACATCTTCATGCAAATCTAGGAATGTTTCATTATCATCATGCATCTGATAGCCTAAAAGCATTCCAGTAGGGGAAGGGATATTATTTAGGTTTTAAATAAGTGAGGCAGATAACATTGGCAAGAGGCAATCTCAGAGTAAGGAAGATGTTGTCAGTTTTTTTGTTGCAGTGTTTTATTTTTCATTTTTTTCTTTGCATTGTTCAGGTAATTCAAAACAGAAGTCAACATACAGGAACACTGTAACACTTATAAATGCATGCAATTAATTGAGAATAGTCAAGGCATCAAGAATTATATCAATTACACTCTTAAAGAGATGAAGAAACCGATAGTTAATAACTTTGGATTATAATGTATATCTCCTCCCAAGAAATCCTCGTGTTGCTGGCAAGAGGGTCTCGGTAGTGTTGCCTGATGTGAACAGCTGATTAGCTGGGTTATATCCCTCTGTCTTTGTCTCTCTCTGTTTCTCCGTCTTTCTCTCTTTTCCTTGCTAAGGTGAGTCTGCATATTCTTGGATCCTGTAATGCCTATTTCAGGAATTAGTAAATCAATATTTGAGCATCTATTACATATTGGATAACATCAGAGTTTTATGAGAAATACTTGAGGTTGAGAGTTATTTATCCCATATTTACCAACAATTATTTTTGTGTCAGTCCTGCCTAAATTTTCATGTGATTACCAATAAATAAACCACTTAATGGAACTTTGCCTAAATATGTTCATATGTGATGTGAGGCTAGAACTCCCATCTCTACTCTCTCATAGCTGCTCCGGAGCTAAAATTAAATGACAGGTGAGAAAGTGTTTTGAAACACTAAGACTATTTTTGGAAACTTCTGTTGTTACCATTGCTATGCAATTTAAAATAATAGAAATAAATCTGATTCTTTGGACAAACTAATTAAAGCAGCTGAGGAAAGCTAATGGATGTAAGGAGATTTGATGAGAGGCAAGAAAAAGATCAGAATAATTTGAGAGTTTGAAGTCACCCAAACCATCCATTTACTGCTCTCCTCTTTCTGATGACCCTAACCGTGTTTGAGACCAGTTATTTTCCAACTTTAGTGTGCACCAGAATCATGAGGTGTTGAATCATGAGTTGTTAAAACACAGATGACTAGACCCTCCACTGGAGTTTCTCCTTCAGTTGGTTTGGGGTGGGGCATTTCTAACAAGTTTCAGGGTAAGCTGATACCGCAAGTCTGGGGAACATGCTTAGAGAAGTTAAGGGAGCCCCTGCTCTTGCCGAGCTTGCAAAGCAAATGAGGAGACAAAGTTGAAATAGATGAAAAAAGCATTCTAGCCTTAAGCTCCAGACACAGTGTGTCAGTGTCGACTCTCTGAGGCATAGCAAATCTAACACGCCAAAATGGAACTCTTGCCTTCCTTCTGTACACAAGCTGGTTCATCCTCTAGTCTTTCCCACTTGGGTTGATAACACACTCTCAACCCAAATAATCAAATTAAAAACTTAGGGGTTTGTCTCAGCACCAATTCCCAAGCTATTTGTCCATTTATTTAGCAAATGTTTAATTATTTAGCACCTACTGTATATCAGTAACTGTTCTAGATCCTGGGAGATAGAGAAATGACCAAAATGAAGTCCAAGTGCTCAAAGAACTTAACTTTTGTATATAAAGTATAAAACACTAAGTAAATCAATAAGTATATAGCATATACCATATACTATAATCAAAATACGAGCATTTCATGCCATCACCATTGCCACCCAATTCCAGCATCATCTCTTGCCTGGTCTACTGAAATGGATTCGTAATGCGTCCTCCTGCTTCCACTGTTCCCTGATTTAATCAGTAATCCAGCTTTCAAAGGACCCTTAAAAGTATTTATCAGATTACGGCATTCTCCTACTAAAATCTCTTGGTCACTTTCTTTTGCATTTAGTATTTAATCCAGTCTCCTTAATTAGCATGGCATCTAAGACCTCTCCAAACTGTCTTACTTAATCCCTTTGCCATTGATAAGCTCCTATGGATTTCTTTCTGCCCCTTTGACATGCTAAATTCATTTAAACCTCAGGGCCTTTGCACTTGCTATCCCACCTTAATGTAACACTCTTTTCTGAGCATCTGATTTTCCTTGTTATCATTTAGGTCTTAGACCAAATGTCACCTCCACAGAGAAGTAGCTTCTGACCCCATTTCTAACACACTTCACTGCCCCAACTCAGTGTTTTATTACTTGTTTTTTTCCTTCATAGCAATTTGCTGCTCTCTGATACTATTTAGATGGATATATGACTATTACCAGTAAACTGTAAGCTTCATGAGGACACTGACTTACTCAGACTTGTTCATTGTTCTCTCTCCAGTGCATAGATAAGTGCCTAACTTAGCATACACACCCATTTGAAATTAACCCAATAAATAAATGGATGAGTAAAGCACTATGACTGTCAAGGTGTCTCTTCAAGTCGCTGTGAAGTTTCCCAATGTCAGTGACCATGTTTATTTCATCTTTATACCCAGCATTTAGCCCAGTGCTCTGCATACAGCTGATGCTCAGCAAATGTGTTCTACGTGAGTAAATAAGTAAAACAAGCATTCCACTTCCTTACACCTCTGTGACAACATCCTAAATTATATATTAGTTTTTCTTTTTTAGAGGTAAAGATTCTGAGGGTTGAAAAAGTTTGAGGAGCTTGCAAAGAACAAGAAAAAAGACAAAGAAAAAGAAAAACAACAACACAAAAAAAAACAAAGGTTGAAGATTGAACATCCCAGAGGCTGAGGAGCAGAGAGTTTAGGAGGATAAAATGTCAGTGAGCAGATGTTGAGGAGAAGCTGAACATTGACAAATGGATTTGTCCTCAAGACAGATTTTGATAAATTTGAAGAGAGCTGAATCAGGAGGAGAGTGGAGTTAAAGCAGGAAGAGGTGATGAGAAAATAAAGAGAATAGATATCAGAGAGATTAAGAACATAAAGACAAACCACTTCAAAGTCAGATATTATTATTACTTGGAAATGCAGTATAGAATTTAAACATATTTAAACAAAGGTAAGATTAGAGCTAGTGGAGAAGGAGAGTCCAGGATGGGGGTGTGAGTTTGGGAGTGAAAGTGGCCCAGTCAGTGAGAAGAGGCTAGAAGTTAAGGAAAAGTGTCCACTGCTTCCAAAGGTGTGGGAATGATGGACATAGGCAGGTGCAAGGATATGATGCAGTAGACAGGGTAGAATTAGAAGAACTCATCCACCTGAACTTGGACTTGAGAAGAAGTGATGGGGCACAGGTAAGGAGTCAGCTTCCCCTGAAGTCAGAAAGCCCTGGAAACTTCAAGAGAAAATCATTGAAAATAGTGGCTCATTTATGGATGAGTCAGGAATGAGTGAAGGTGATTATCTGGTGAGTATGGATCATATTAGAAGATAGAGAGAACGACCATGAGGGGCCAGGACCTGATAATTACTAAATGGAATACGGTGAGTGTTGGGAGGAAAGTGTTAAATTTGAGAAAAAGGAAACCTGGGTTTGGTTACTGGTTTCACCCATTTCTAAATATGTACTCTTGAGCAAGTTATTGCCTCCCTCTCCACGTAATTTCCTCTCCTATTATTTGTCAAGATTAAAAGAGAGAATGTGTACTCAACACTTAGCAGAGGAGCTGGAGCAAAGAGAAAAGCTCAGAAAAATAATAGATTAGTCAGAGTAAAGCAAGGTCCAGAGAGGTTCTTCCACCGCTCTGGCATCATTTTAAAATTTAATATGTAGGAATCACTTGGGAAAATGCATAACCCAGCACTGTCTCCCTCTATGGGATTCTGAGTCTGTAGGTCTGCAGTGGGGCCTGGGGATATGCATTTGTAGTAAGATAACATTCTAATGATGCTCTTAAGCGGATGAGTCACAGTGAGAGGAGCCATGAGAAATGGAGCAGTGATTAATGGAGTTGCATAGTATGGAGCCAGCACTCTATAGTTACAATGGTAATGGTCTAATAGCCATGCTTGATCCTCTAGAGCAGGGTTCTTACTCAGTAAATACCTGGAAAACTATTCATTTGTTCATTCATTGGTTCTTTCATTTATATTCACAATGTTGTATATCCCCTACTTCTATCTAGTTTCAAAACATTTTCCTCACCCAAAACCTGTACCCACTAAGCAGTTGCTTTCCATTTCCCATTCTCCCCTGATCCTAACAACAACCAATCTACATTCTGTCTCTATGCATTTACATATTCTGGATATTTTATATAAATGGAATCATGTAGTATAAGAAATTTTGTGTCTAATTTCTTTCACTTAGCACAATGTCTTGCATAATGTCTTTGAGATTCATCCATGTTGTAGCATGCATCAATACTTCACTCATTCCCATTTATATCTGAACTAGAGGTCCAGTGCATGAAATTCATGCATGGGTAGTGTCCCTAGGCCTGGCTGGAGATAAGGGCTGATCGGGGCCTTTCTTTCCCTGGCTTCCTTCATTGTGTGCCGCCCCCTGGTGGTCAGCGCACATCATAGTGAGCCGTTGAACTCGCAAGGGGAAAATTTGCATATTAGTCTTTTATTATACAGGATAATATTTAATGTATGCTTATACCACATTTTGTTTAGCCATACATTGATTGTTGGGCATTCTTTTCTGAGACTGATGGAGCATTTCTCCATGGGGCTCCATGCTCAGGTGGTACGCAGTAATGCAGGCTGGGAACTGGAGAACAAGCTGAGATTCTAGAACAGGTTGAACAATTGGTGTGAGTGAATTAGCTCAGTCCTGCCTCCCATGTGGCCAGAGACCATGAGGTCATAAATAACCTACTGAACATATTCTACTTTTCTCTCCCCATAAGAATGCTTTCTAGCAATGCCTGAAGCCAGAGGCAGTGGGGGAAACATTTTATCCCTGTTGGCTGAATAGCGCAGCTGAATGAGCCCAAAATGAGCCTCACAGTGATCTGAGAAGGGGCTCAGGGTTTGTTCAGGATGCATATGATCCAGGAAAAAAGAAAAGAAATTGCTAGGCAATTATTTTAATGAAAAGGACCCTTCAGTGTCAGGCCTAGACAATATCTTCTCCACAAACTACTCATTGATGTCTCATAGAGGTCCTTTGATGGGAGGCTTTGTACTTCTGTAAAAGCTTGCTTCGGGGGAGTTAAAAGTATTTTCCAGGGACTTTGCTCATAAGCTCTTTCAACCCCTTTGTGGGATGTCTGGTTAGTGATCTTCTCATCTCAAAGATGATAGGAAGCAGAAATGCAGGGAGGTTAAGTAGTGTGTTCAAGGCTTATCTTTCTGTCTTTTAGAATAGGATCCAAGGCTCCTGGTTCCCAGGGCCCTCACTGTTGGCCCTGTCACCTCCCTGCCCTTTCATCACAAGAATAACATATAATAGTTACTAAAAAATATCTGCCGACATGGAAGATGGATATTTCCAGTTTAGTAACTGCCTGAATTGAGTTTTCTATCGGGGTCACAATGTCATTATTGATTCACCACATGGGGGACTTTTGCACATTAATTTTTATTATTTTGGTTGGATTTCACAGTTGTGTTAACATTGTCAGTATTTGATGAGCTGTTCATAAGGTGCCATCCTAAGCGGGTGGGATGGAATGGTACTCTTTCATATGCATGCAATTTCATTGTCACAGAAAGGGTATTATAAAGCAACCTTGAGCACATAGTCTACTTTTAAAAGGTAACTGAGGTATGATTATTTTTTAGCACAAGATAAATACATTTTTCCCTAGATGAAATTTTTTAAAAAATAATATGTTTTTATTGACTTTAGAGAGAGAAGAAAGGAAAGAAAGAGAGAGAGAGAGAGAGAGAGAGAGAGAGAGAGAGACAAAGAGAGAGAGAGAGAGAGAGAGAGAGAGAGAGAGAGAGAGAGAGAGAGACATCAATGGGAGAGAATCAACATCGATTGGCTGCCTCCTACATGCTCCCGACTGGGGATCAAGCTGCAAACCGTGCATGTGCCCTGACCGGGAATCAAGCATGACCTCCTGGTGCATGGGTCAATGCTCAACCACTGAGCCACACCAGGCAGCCCTGGATGAAACTTTTAATTAATACTGTTGGTTTGATTGAATAGTTCTCTAGTCATTAAACCTTATTTTAGCACCCCAACATCATATGAGGCCCACAGTGCTCTGAGTATAGGATCAATATCAAAATATCTGAATTACTGTTGTGTATTTATCATTTATTTTATCTGTTACATTATAAAAGGGATGACTGCTAGCAAAATCCAAATAATAAATTTGAGCCCATAGAGAAGAATTTAAGATGAAAAGGAAACACTTTCTTCTCTCTATCACTTTCCTAAAATTTTCTGCACTATGCTACAATCTATCATAGTCTAACAATATCTCTTGGATAACTTTTCTTTAATTAATTTCAACTATATAAACCTAAAATTTTGTTTTTTCTTACTTACAAGGCACAACATTGTTTGGCTATATAATAATTTATTTAATTAAATCCCCGATGTGGAAATTTAAGTTGCCTGCAGTTCTTCAATAATTAAAAATAGCTGTAATGAATAAGCAGCCTGGTATATTCGATTTTATGTATCAAAATAGAGGATACAGTTATAGATAAGGAATTTCTAGAATAAAGTATACCTATAGATTATATATGTACTGTATTTTTCCATATATAAGACGCTATTATTTTCTAAAATCATTAGACTGAAAATCAAGGGGAGTCTTATACACGGAAGTCAGCCAAGAAGGGAGCAGCATGGGTGCATAGCTGCCCATACCTTGTCAAAAAGGCTTCCTCCAAACATGAGCCTTATTGTTACTGGTCAGCTGATGCTGTAATTGTAGGTGGAGGTGGAGAGTGTGCAGATACAACAGGGACCAGCGCATTCTGAGCTCATAAAGCTGTCAAAAAATTAAAAGATAAATACCGGTAATTGATTATCTTACTCTGCAAAATTCAAACTGAATGTAACCAGCTATGCAAAAGAGCATGGAAATAGAGCTGCAGAGAGACAATTTGGACTTCCTTCCACTGAATGTGTGAACAGACAGTGGAGAAAACAGGAAGAACAACTCCTTAAGATGCCAAAAAAAGAAGAAGGCCTTAAGAAGAAAACCAGCAAAATGTTTAAAATATTGATTTATAAATTTTGGGTTGGAAAATTGAGGGGCATCTTATACATGGGGGTATCTTATACATGGAAAAATATGATATATTTTAAAATATATTCATATTTATAATATATACAGATATATGTGAGTATAATATATATTTATATATGTGATATAGTTATATAATTTTACATAATCTAGATATTTGCTATAACTTTTTCCTGAGGAGATTTAAAACAAAAATTATAACCTTTCAAAGCCCAGCATAAAGTACCTGCTGGATCAGAATCTTCTAGGGTGTTTGCTAAATATTACTTTTTTTTTAAGCCAAGCAATTAATTATGAATCACAGCTCACTTACATCCTCCATTCCATTGGATCTCCAGCCAAAAAACAGAAACATCTGTTCAAAGTTTCTATTCTGTATAAAAATATAACTTAAAATCATATAGACAGATCAATTTTTATATAAACATTACTCTTGATATAGTACTGATGTCATTATCAAATGGTTTGTCCTGCATGTTGCTCCTAGAACCAGCAATAAAATTCAGCAAAATAGTAGGTTTCTGCTTCATGGGACAGACAGTGCTTAGTCACTAGTTTTAGTGACTTGTCAGAAGTATCAGGCATCCACTCATGCAGAATCCTCGTCATTATTGCATATGGCAGTTTCGAGCTGAAAATGCAAAGAACTGAGCTGTAACTCTAGGGAGGAAGTTTTGTTCTACACAGAACTTTCCAAGTATGTAGAATTTTTTTTCTAATTCTCATTATGATGAATAGTGATTTTGTGCAGATATTAATATCTTTAATATTAGTACTGAGGTTTTGAGCAAGACTATAGTTGTCTTGGTGCTTTTTGACCATATGTGGTTTTGCAAAGAACCAATCTTGGAAAATAAAAATGTAAGAAAGAAAAGGGATGCTTCAGCCTTCCTGAATAGTTTACGGCTCCCTTTCTCCTTTAACAAAATGTATTTCTTGGATAAGATCTCAACTCAAAAGGCTTATGGGATATCAAGAAATCACCACTCTGAACCCTTCCTTATTAAAAAGTACACAGACACCAGCTTTGTCACAAGGCAGTGCTTTTGGTTATCAGGAAGCTATTGTGCTTGCATAGAATAATTAAGTCACTGGCTATGAACTTTTTGAATATTTCAAGGGGAAAATTACCTCATAAAAAGTATTGTACAAGTCTGAACATAATCAATGTTATTGGCATATTCAGTTTTTCATTACCAAAATATTGCTACACTGTGGAGCACCATGCTGATTTGAAAAGTGATGAAATTTAAATAGAAATATTTGTGAATAGTCTAAAGGAACGCTTTCAAATAATTCTATCATATTAGTACACATATTTCAGAGAAAAACAAAATGTTTGGAGTGGGGAGGCGTACATTGGTGCGAAGGGGAAAGTTGCTGTCGCCTGAGAAGAAATTCTAGATTATTTTGTATTTTACTGTTAAGAGTGAGGACACAAATTTAAGAATTTCAGGGTGCCTGTAGTTACCATGACTAACGTCAAACAGCGAGCTACTGTTGTTCTCTTCTACTGTGCCCAGGTTTAGGTCTCCCAGCAGAGAACCAAGTTCATGTTCAAATGCCACAATTTATTAGACAAGTTAATCTTGGACATGTAATATATCTGTAAACTTTATTGTCTATGAAATGATTAAAATTGTAGCAGTTATTTCACAAGTTGCTGAGACAGTTAATTATTATTGGACATGCAAGTACTTGGCACAGTGTCTAATACAGAGGAAGCATTCATTATCATTCTCAACAATTGGACATATCTCTGGGGACATTGTGGTTAGTTATCCCTCAGATAACTATTCCCAGTCCCCATGCTTTGGAAATCATTTGTGACAAGAGAATAAAGGGAAAAGGAAGGGGAAGAAGTGATATAAGAAGTAATATTTATGGGTGGATATGCTGTCCTAAACACTCTTCTATCCCTAGCCATTTTGGCTCAGTGGATAGAGCGTTGGCCTGTGGACTAAAGGGTCCCAGGTTCAATTCTGGTCAAGGGCATATACCTCGGTTGCAGGCTCCTCCTCAGTCCAGGCCCTGGTCAGAGATCATGCAAGAGGCAACCAATTGATGTGTTTCTCTCACATCGATATTTCTCTCTGTCTTTCCCTCTCTCTTCCACTCTCTCTAAAAATCAATAAAAAAGTATCCTTGGATGAGAATTTTAAAAAATAAAAAATGATAAAACCACTCTTCTAGGTACAGTATTTCATTTAATCTTTTCACTATTCTTACAAGGTCAAGAAAATAAGCTTAAACGGTTATTACTTGTCAAAATGCACAAAGTTAGCAGGGTTTGAAGGAAATATTTAAACTTAGTCAGTCTGACTGCAAGATTGGAAGGACTAAGACTCAGTACTGAGATATATACCATTGGCTTCATCTTCTTCAACACATGTCATCTTCAATACCATCACTAATGCATAATGAAAGGAATGGCAGTTTTGAACTTTGGCACTTTTTTTCAAAGTATAGGTTTTTATACCTGTCACTTTCTGTTTCCCAAGTCTCCTTTACTTAAATATGTATATTACCATGTTGGAGGGACACCCAATATAATAGCATCATTGGCTTCCAAGGAATAAGCATTTCAGCTTCCTTCATTCTATTGAGTTGGCATTGATCTATGCCAGATAATCTATCCATCTCTACTGTAGACTTAACAGAAAATATGATTGTCTAGTCTAAACTGAAGATAAATTTATCCAGTAGATTATTCACTGCTATACAGAGGAAGCATGTGGTACTTGCTAAATTTTTCACTCGCAAATCACTTACGTTGTCATGATAGAAAGACATAATAGCAAAAGCTTGACTTTAAATTTAGTATATTCTGGTTCCAATCATACTCAACCACTTCATGAATGTTTGACTTTGAGAGTTATTTATCCTCTTGAGTCTCAATTTTCCATATCAATTTGAACAATAGTAGTATCTATTCCCTGGAATGAATATTTGGATAAATGAGATTATGTCTGGAAAGCCCTTGTACTCTGCTTGGCCCACATTAAGCCTTTCAAAATGGTACATGGCGTCAAAAACTGCTGAGCACCCATTTATGGAACTGGGCTCCATTAACACCTATAATGGGAGTAGATTAATCCCAGGAGATAAATTAGATACTTAGGCACTTCTATAAAAGGAAAAAGACATAAGTTTATGTATATTATTACCATGCAATTTGCCTGGCTGAAAAATGCAGCATTTAGAAATTCTCCCATTATCGGGGCTGTGGGCTGTCTAGGTGATCACTAGTGAACAAATGGATATTCAGAGAAACCCAATTAACAAGTCTACGCAAAGATCCCTGGGGAAAGAAGTGAACTTAAGCACAAATCATTTTCAAGATGATCTTTGTATATTGTGTGTTGGCTAATTGGCTGGACTTAACTTATTCTTGCTCTGCTCCTTTGAGGCCAGCAGCCAAGTGAAGAGCTTCAGGAAATGTTTACAAAATCTACATTGTCGGTGTCCTTGGAAAAACAGAAAAAAAGATCTGAAGCACTGGGCTCACACACACACACACACATGAATATTGAGGTGGGCCTGAGTCCGACCACCCCATTTTAAATGGGGCGTGCAGTCTCTGGTGACCACAGTCCTCACCCCTCACAACACTGCACGTGCGCTCATACCAAGCAGGACTCACTTTTACATGACCTGCTCACCCCCCATAAGCATTCAAGTGTTTGAGCCACCTTAAATCTTATGTATATTAAGATTGCTGTACATGTATATATAATCTTGCTGTAAATACCCTTTGGCCACACCTCTCCCATCCATGCATGCTGGGACTGGTTCCTAGAGAATGATACCAGAATCACACCTCTATTTTAGCTTCCATAAGTCATTGCACTTCCATTTCGATATTGTTTAAATAGTCAGGTCATAATTTGTATGGAACAACTAACCAAAGGAATCATATATATAACAGAATTTGGGGTGGTTTAGAAATTTGACCTGTTGACGTGTAGCTGTGTGACTTTTAAGCGTGTCATATATCCTCTAGGCCATATGGTATTTATTATGTAAAGGTTTGCTTAGGTGATGTACAAAGTCTCTTCCAACTCTAAAATTCTTGGAGCTAGTGAAATGCCTAATTTCCCTTGTTCATTTTATTTCTATTTTAAGCTCAACTTCACTGACTTGGGATAAGCTTTCTCCACAACCAGGATATTAGTAATATAATCCTTATCTCTTGCGATCTCTGCAAGAACTAATTAATAAATAATGTGAGACAGATGAAATACGAAAAGAAATGGAAAATTACTTACTATATTTTCAGAATTGCATTTTAAATGGTAATAGTTGTGAGTCTATGTTTCACTTATGAACAGAACTTTGGCTATTTAGTGCTTGTAAAAAAATATTAGTTCTAATTTTACATTTCTTTTCCCCTGAAGAAGTAATTTTCCTTTTTTATTATTTTCAACTTTCATTATAAAATCCTTTATAACCCAGTGTATCTGTTGAAATCAATCTTTTGGTCCTGCACTCTTCATGAGAATTAAGGGTTTGCAATAATGCTTCTCCCGCTCAATCTCCCAAGGGCCAACACAGTGCCTGGGAAGGGGTAGGCACTTTGAAGCTGCCTACTGCTTTAGTGAAGGAAGAAAAGCAAGAATAGCTTCAATAGTAAATATCCCATGGCAACTGTGTGGTTTAGACTGATGAGGGATTTCCAGTGATTTCAGACGCCATGTCTTCAAAGGTTTTGCTTTATCACTCATAGGTATTTTGCGGGATACCTCACATAACAATTGCTCTAAAACTAAGTTTTTGTTAACAAAACTGGCTTATGGCTTGGAAGTGTTTGGAGGGGTGTGTTGGTATCTTTCATATTGGACTAAGGAGGCGGCAGATGAGATCAAGGCTGCCAGGCAGTTTGTCTTCTGGGCGTTTCAGGGTATGTTTGAAAGAAGAGAACTTCCAGCAACCCAAGGCTAGACCTGTATGCCACCTGTGTGTAGGGAAGGAATTTGCTGATGCTCTGTGGTTGCACATCCCTGGATATTAGCCAATAGTTCTCATTTGGAGATTTGATTGGGAATGGATATGTTTCACTGGTCATATGGTTGTTGGCCACATTCAATTACTTGTAGAATTAATAGCAGCTTGTTTCTTCAAACCCAATAAGAGGGAGAGATGGGAAGAAGAAGAAGAAGAAGAAGAAGAAGAAGAAGAAGAAGAAGAAGAAGAAGGAGGAGGAGGAGGAGGAGGAGGAGGAGGAGGTGGAGGAGGAGGAGGAGGAGGAGGAGGAGGAGGAGGAGGAGGAGGAGGGAGGAGGAGGGAGGAGGAGAGAGAGAATGAGGGAGAGAGAGAGACTCTAGCAATACAGACACGACAGCCTTATATAATGCAATCATGCACACTGCATATTCTCTTAGTTTGAATCAAGTCACAGATCTCACCCAAACTCAGAAAAGAGAGTTGCACAACTTTCATCAGGTGAGGGTCATGAAGGGCCACCTGTAGCATCTGCCTGCCCCATGTTTCCTTCAGGTCCTCTCTTTCTTGGTGTGGGCCCTATTGCTTCTCTTGAATTCCCAGTTCCATGTCTGACATATTCTACTTCTCCTTCTCCTCTGACCCCTGTTTTCAGTTTTAGACATGATTTCTCCCTTAAAATCTTATCACACTTGGTCTATAGGGATTTTGCATGTTTTTTCACAGAACCAGTGTTTATTAATTGCCTAGTATATGAAAATTATTAAAAATGGAATATGCAAAAATAATCAACCGAGGCAAAAACAAAGCAAAATACTTTATTCATGGAGCTTACACTCAAAACTCCATGAATAGGGGATACCTATCTGCTTACCCTAATTAAAAATGAATATAAACAAATGAGCAGTTGTAATTCATCCAAGTGCTATAAAGTGTGTGCAATGGAGGCATGTAATATAGTCAGGGGCATGGTAAAGGCCTGGCAGAGTGATCCTTCAGAAAGCCAGTTTATTCCATATTGCCTAGAAAGGGCAAGGGAATGACATCTATTTTCTCATTTCAACATCACAGAAATCTAATAAGGTACTATATAAGTGACCAAATTTATTTAAAAAAAAACACTGAGGTCAATTAAACAGTTACAGATGAAATAGTTTGTAAGTCATAAATGTGAGATTTGAGCCCAGATCTTCATCCCAATAATATCAATGCTCCAGATTGTTATTCATATGTAATACAAAGAAATGTATTTCTCTTTTTATTTTATCCTTAATTTAGAAATATAACTTCCGTGTAATGGATTTGGGCAAATTATCTATCTTTGTTGACTTTGATTCAATAGCATTTGAGAATTTTTTTGAGTAAATTTGAACTTCAGTAGTACATAAACAATATTCAATTTGTCATTTTATTAGTAATGAGATGGAAGCTTTAATTATTGTTTTGGAGGACTTAGCAACTTAAAGAATCAGGCCTCAGAGATGCCTCTCATTTAAATGTGCACTTTAATAAAGCATTTGTTCTAAAAGTTGAAAATATTCTAATAGTTTCAACTAACCTCAAACTTAAGTATTTTGTGATGCATTAAAAGAAATATTTTTAGAATCAGAACTCATCAACATTGGCACAGAATGAACATGCTAAGTCTCAGTTTGAAAGAGAATTCAACTGGAAAGACATTTTCCTCTCTGTGGGATATTTAGTGTGTTTATATTCAGTATTATAAATAGAATAGATCCATAGCCAGTTGTAAATGGCTTCTTCCAAAATTACTTCTTTCTAGTTGTGTAAATGTAGACTCTCTGTCAGTGTGATATTGTGTCATGGCTAGTAAACATTTATCTATCCAAAAAGAAAAAAGTATTCAAATTATGGAATGATTTATAAGAAAGCTCTTTTAGGGGTGGCTTTGATCTTTAGTCATTGGTAGCCTGATTTTAGTGTTAGTGGTGCAGGACACTCTACTCTGTGTTCTATGTACACAGACACTTTCAGTCATTGTAACAATCTGTGAGATGGTGACTATTATTATGCCCATTTAACAGATATCCCAGATGCAGAGTCCCAAAACAGTATAGTATTTGCTCAAGGTCTAACATACGTGTAGTGTTTACAGATTGCAAACCTTTTTCTTACACAAGATTGTTTTGTTCATTGTTTCACTTCCCATGTCTTTGCCCTTTCAACAACCCTGATTGATGAGGAAGATAGAGAGACTATTTCTATGTCCATAATGGAGATGAGCATCCTGTAGTTTTGGGGGCTAAGTGCTCTGCACCATGGTAAGAAGCCTAGTGTTTGGATTTCTGTTTTGTACCTAGAAGGCACCAACTGTGGAGCTTTAAACAAAACAAGACAATACAGAACAAACACAAAACCCCAGCGTTCTCCAGAGAATGACAAATCTTGACAAAGAACGGCAAAGGAATTTCCTCAGAATATAAATAAAAGCCCCAAGGCCTCTCTGATTTATTCATGGCATCTCTTCACAGCCCCTTGCACCCCATCTGGCTTATTCCTCCCCAATGACCAGAGTTTGTTAGGCACTCCATTCTATATTTCTTTAGTCTACTTTTTTTTTTTTAATCTGACGACTCATCCACAAGCCTATGACTTGACTCTAACCCCTACCTAAATGTCAAAGGATGGAAGCGCTCACCACTCAAAAGGACAAGCTTTTATAAATAACTTATTTTCCTGGTTATAAAAGGTAATTCATGTTGGCTTTAGAAAATTTTGAGAAGTCTTTAGAAAAGCATGAATAAAAAGTTTTCTTTCAAGCTACCCTATTTACCACTATTAACTTTCGGTATTACACATTTCTGTGAACAACATAGTACTATTTCTGTGAACATACACACTGCTTGTAGTGCACTGCACACACTGTAAGTAAACTGCTTTTTTTACCTGACAATATGCTATATACCATCAATGCACTCTCCTGTCATTAACTATTCTTCTGCACCATCACTGTAATAGCTCTGTAGAATGTCACAGAGATAAGCATATAAGGACATACGTTAATTTATTTAACCAGTGCCTTATTTTGACCTATTTAGAGTCTTATTGTCAAGTTGTCAATACTATAAATAACAATGCTATGGATATCCTTATGGATAAATATGTGATTGCATCTCTTCTTATTTCCTTATTGTAGACTTTGACAAGAAAAATTACTTGTTACAGCAAACGTGCATGGTTATGGGAAAAGTGTCTCAACAATTTTCCATAGTATGGCAGTCTTAAACTGTGAGGAATATTGGATAAGGTATTTTTAAGGTGGTTACCCTGTTGGGAGGTAATTTTTCATTCACTCTCTTGCCTCTGATTCCCCAGTTTCTCTTTTTTTCCCACTGTCCCCATTCTCTAGTTTAATCTACCATCACCTTCCAGACTTACATGGAAGCCAGAAAGTCTTTCCTAGGGGACCATACCCCGTACTACACCTTGGGTTTCTCAGACAAATCAACAGGGTTTGAGGCTAGGAACTGGGAAGCAATATCAACAGATAAAAAGGCATAAATGACAGGAGAAATCCTGCTGGTGAAGAATTTTATTGTAATGAGTGACTTACTGTAATAAGTCACTATGCTCCATAAGATCGCTTGTCTGCTGCAGTGGCCTGAATGTGTGAAGGAATGTAAGAATTCTCTTTGCAGGAAGCTACTTTGAAGTATGAGGGCTTGGTAAGACCAGGAATTGAATTAGATTGCTTATACTCTAAGGGACTTTGAAGATCTATGTTGTTTAAGTCCTACTTTAATGTACTTTATTGTCTTCGCAACACTTGTAAATATCTGATTTCATTTATTTATGTGCTTTTTCTCTATCTACTCTCTTGTTAGAAGGTAAACTCATGGGATAGGTACATTGCCTAACTTGTTCTCTTTATATCTCCATCTGCTAACACAGCATACAGCATGTTTTGATTTCAGATAATATTGTTGGGATAAAAGAATGAAAGAATTGTTATATTTCTCTGACCCCTTGAATGTCAACATTTTCGGTATGTAATAAATTAAGTACTGATAGATTTTTTTTTTGTTTTGTATATGGCATCGGGTATCTTCTTTGTATATACATCTACACAGTTTTATGGCTTTCTCCTGAAGGACAGAGAGACATAATGTAGAGGAAAAAATTGCACCGACCAACCAAATGCATATCTTAAAGGGCAAATTTAATGGCTATTTATTAAATATTCGTTCACTAACTGGAGACTACCGTATTTTCCGGCATATAAGACGACTGGGCATATAGAAGATTTTCCTGAGTTAAAAAGTCGTCTTATACGCCGGAAAATAAAGTAATTAAAATTATGTCAATTTCTGATTTTAGCACCAGACCTAACTTTCTGGATCTGGCATTCTGAGATAAGACTTACTGAAATTTTATTGAGAAACACTCTTTCAATCAGGGTAAAACCATGCTTATCTCAAGTGCGGTCAATACAAGAATTTGAATGAGGAGAAAAACCATTTGAATGAGGAAGAAAGTCAATGGAATCAATGATTTGTAGGTTAAGACTCAAATGTTACATTTCCCTATTGATGGATTTAAATGGTTGTAATATATTTAAATGGAAAAAAATAAATCAAATTTACCATATGAAAGTAATGTGATTATATCAATACAAATGCTCTGCTAGTCCTACCTGCCCAGTTCTTTGTTAATGGAACTCATCTTTCTGAATTCTTACATTTCATATTCACATTGCTATCAGTGTTATTTATATATGCCTACTTGAGTTGCTTCTTAAAAAATCTTTAATTAATGCAGAGCTTAGAGAGTAGAAAGAAAATGCAAAATCAAGACCATTAGGGTATGACTAAAGAAGCCATTTATTTTCATTAAACATGACTGTAGACTATCTAGATTGGAGGCTAAATATATTTCCAACTACAGTGTTTCATCTTCTTTTTTCTCAGTGTCTGATGACATCAAGACTGTCCCCAGACAAAACATCCTCCTAGGAGCTGTTTCTCCTCTCTAAGGCCCCAGACATTGGCTATGCCCTGCATCTAAGCCCCTACCATAGACTGTTAAAATGCTCTGTGTCTATAAATATTAACTGATCACTTGCTATTTACCCGTCACTGTGATGTTGTTAAACAAACAAACAAAAAATCCCTGCCTCAAAGAACTTGCTTTCTAACAGATTCATTAACCAAATAAGCAATTAAAGCTATGATAGAATTCTGTGTAAATGAAAATTGCAAAGAGACATAAAGCAGGGTAAATAAAGATCTTATTTGATCTTTGCCTATCTCTTTTATTTTTATTTTTCACAACTCTTCAGCTCATACCTTCCTATCAGTGATATCAAACTACTTAGTTACCCAATTTTCTATTTCCTTTTTCTTTTTCACTGTACACATCACTGGAACATCTTCAATCTTGGATGTTCTTTTAGAACATTTCTGATCATCTTTCAAACTCCAGGTTTAGTGTTGCCTCTCTCTAACTTCCCTGCCCCTTTTACTTATTGTTACACTCCTCCATAGCTATTCACCTCATTCTCTATCACCAAACCTCATGTATTATATATATATATATATATATATATATATATATATATATATATATATATATATAAAATATTTCATTTTAACTAATCAATGTTTTATTAGATTGGGGAATTTCTGTATTAGATTGGGAAATTTCCTTGAAATCAAGAAATAACTCTTAAAATAATGCATTGCACAGCATGTGTGCTCCAAGAATGGTTTTGAGTGAATGAATGAATTAAATTCTTCTATAAATTCAACAATGAATTAAACCCCAGATCTAGGGCAGTGCCTAAAACAAAGATAGTTCTCAATAATAATTTATTCAATTAGTTATGTTTTATTCAAAAAGTAAAAACTATTGAATGATACATAAGAAATAATTCCGAAATTTGGATAAATTTTTCCTATAAGACACACTTGAAGTAGCCAATTGTTATAACTGATTGCTCCACATTGCTTTTATTAAATTCTTCCTTCTTTACCTATAATATGGTCATTGATAAAGAACTTGATAAATAGATTAAAATATTGTCTTAATTAAAACATTATATGTAAGTCCATTTTTGTAATTCAACAGGTCAATTATATTTCTCTCCCATGTGTACTACACAGGGCCTAATTCTTCCAAGTGACACTGATACTTGATACCACTAAAGTTGAAGTCTTTACTAGGGTATTTGTACCTGTGCTTAACAGGGAAGGAACAAAAGCAATATCTCCAACAGATGGCAGGGTTTGAACACAGAGGCATGCATTCCCACCCAGCAATTTATCAGCAATGGTGATTCAAGACACCTTTGTCAAATACAAGCATTGAGGTAAAGAAAAGGTGATTTCATCTCACTAAAGAAAGCAGCACTAACCTGCTCAGATTATTTACGTGTGCCCTTGGCTATCAGGCAGCTTTCTCTCTTCCTCTGATTGAGTGCATGTACTTGTCTGGTCTTGCCATTGACTACAGTTGGAAAAGTCAGTCATCTGTATCATAAGGTTTGAACACAGGAGATAAACAGACCTGAACTTCCACAAATTATCAATGTTATTGCTGTTCCAAGTGCCACACCATTCTCTGTGGCACCTTCTGACAAATGGTTTCCCATCTTTATCAAATGAAAAAAAAGAATGCTAACGTGATATTCTCAAGAGTGGGCAGTGACATCTACAGAGATGTGTAATCATCTCAAATCTTCCTGTAAATACTCATAGTCCACCCATTGAGCAGAACTTAATGACTGCTGATTATTACCAGAAAGAGGAGTAATAACAATTTGTTTTTCACTAGAGTCAGCTCAGTATTGAAGCACAGTTCCAAGAAGTATTGGAATCTTAGAAACTTCATCTTTATCAAATAATATACACAATTAAAATACATCCTGTACATATTCATAGATTACACCTTTCCTTCACAGAAGCAACTATTTTTTTTATGAATGAAGCATTGTAATTTGGAAAATAGCACCTCAGATAAAATTTAACAAATGTGCATGGAACCTGGAACTACTTTATATAAGGAAGATACATCTATAGAAAGAGTGTAAAAGTTCTGTACTTGAAAAATGTGATGAAACTCAAATTTATTTATACTAAAATGATGTTGATTTACCCAATTTTAGTGCATCAAGGGAACAATGCAGTACAGTTGCAAGACTCTTTATTTTATATAATGGTTGGTTAAATTATTCTTAACACAAGTGGATGACAGCTGCCTAAAAGTATAGGAAGAAGTCTAGAGGGAACCACAGTGAGAGTCTCAGGACTATGCCAGGGAGAAAAATCAAGTGGGAAAAGCAATCAGATAGCTGGAATATTCCAGTGAGTCAGCCTGGCCTTTTGAATATTAGCATTGTATATCATTTATCATTTACTTTTTAACATATGTAGTGTTTGCCTTTGCTTATGAAATTATTTTATTTGTTTGCAAGAAGTATTGCTTCTTTACACATGCTGAATTATATCCCCCCCCCCCTTCCTGAGTACCCCTGTTTCATCGTGCCCTTTATTCTCTAGCAATATGACCAGCCTGTACCTCCCGCATACACCACACAGCTGTGTCTGGCTTTGGAGCCTCTGTGTAGGCAGTCCCTTCAGCCTAGACACTTCCCTCTGGCCCTGTTTCTGGAGGCCTCTCCTGGGCTTGCTTATCTTTTTATTCTCAGCTCAGTAGGCACCTAATAAAAAATGACTCCCTTGGACACTGTGTCCTCCTCTACTGTGAGCTGTGTATCCCCTGTTCACCTCCTGTATCTCTCAGTGCAAAACACTCCTTTGCACTTGCCAAACAGCTAGATAACTCCTTGCTAATGTATCACTTTCTCTCAATAGACTGCAAGGTTTTGGGAGTCTGGGAAGGTATGACCAGAGTTTAATAGACCCAGAAAACTCTGTGTAGGCAAATGAATAAGTAAATAATTGATTGAGGGTCAGAGGAAGGCCCAATGCTAGGTATCTACTAGAAGATAAAGCATATCGATTCTGATCTCATAGAGCTTGCATGGATGGTAGGTGATGTGCCTACAATTCACCATGTTTGGGGACATAGCCTCTAGTGCCAGAGAGAGAGAAAATAAAACACATTAGGAAATTAGCAGAGGCAGTGATGATCCCAACTGTGGTATGACCTCTAGTGACTTTATGACAAGAATGGCATTCAAGCTAAGCATTGAGAAATAGCTTTTTAGGCAGCGATGGGCTGGTGGGGCAGGTGGGGGCACTGGGGAATTGTGAATCGGGGAGAACTTCAAGGTAGAAAGAGAAAAAGCATGCCTGTATAGCATGAAGGCATGAAGGTATATAAGTCTAGGACTCATTAAAAAAATAGTAACTAATTCAGCTTTGAGGCAGGGTTGCAGACATAATTGGATCATTATGATGAAAACAACTAGGAAGTTAGATGGGCATTAGATCACAGAAGCCTTGAGTGACCGTGTAAAGAGACATCGTTACAGGAGTGTGACCGAGGAGAGGTGTGCTTGGAGCTCTGCCTTTACATGGTGAGCCCTGCCTGCCCAGTCTGGACAGGCTCTATGTGTCAGGGAGTCAATGTGGGGCATCAGGATAACACACTGCTGAGGAACAGTCCCTGACTGGATAAGGCACAAGAGGAAAGAAAATGATATAAATATAAGAACAAGCCCTAACCAGTTTGGCTCAGTGGATAGAGCATCGGCCTGTGGACTGAAGGGTCCCAAGTTCGATTCCAGTCAAGGACATGTACCTTGGTTGCGGGCACATCCCCAGTAGGTGGTGTGCAGAGGCAGCTGATGGATATTTCTCTCTCATTGATGTTTCTAACTCCCTCTTCCTTCCCCTCTGTAAAAAGTCAATAAAATATATTAAAAAATAAAAGAATAAAAAGGTGACTTATTTATTTTTTTACTATTTTTATTTTTAAATATATTTTTATTGACTTTAGAGAAAAAGCAAAAGTGGAGAGGGAGGGAGAGATGATAAATTAGTGATGAGACAGAATCATTGATTGGCTGCCTCCGGCATGCCCCACACTAGGGATCAAGCTGCAATGCAGACATGTGCCCTGACTGGGAATCAAACCCAGAATCCTGTTTCATAGGTCAATGCTCAACCACTGAGCAACACTGGCCAGGCAAAGAACAGAAGTGTGATTAGAAAGGAGGAGGTGACAGATCTAGTGCAATCTGATGGAAACAGTGGGAAACCAGTCTTGTAAGATGGAGATAGTTACTGGCCTTCAAGGGAGCAGGATGGAGAAGAAAAGAACTAAAAATGGTTTTGATGTTTCTCTGAGAGACTCCTCTTGTGCCTCAACCAGGATGAATAGGGCACTTATTTGTGTTCTAATAACATTTGATTTAAGTTGTTGTAAGAGAGCGCTACTCAAATTGTAGTCTGCAGGAGTGGGGCTGTTTTGCAAACTGCAGGCCACTCATTCACAAGGACAAAAGTACTAAATTGTTCATAAGCATTTAGAAGCTATGACAGCAATTTCTTATTGTCATCACATCCATCAGTGCTATTTTGAACTTTGCAAAAGTATCTGTGTAGAATGAATTGGGAAGAAAAAAATGAAATTTATCTTTCACTGTAGACAGTTTGAAAAATATGTTCTGTAAAACCATTCAGTATCATGGAACTCAAGTATAGTTCATCTGTCTAGTTCTTTAGTAGCTTATCAGTTCTGTGTGGAAAGTAGAGAGATGTATTTGAATCTTTATGCACACGGAGTTTCAAGAATGGGAGCACAACACAGGATCAAGAAATAATTAAAATGGAATTGACCCTGATAACTCAGTAATTTTTTATGGTTATGAGAGCAGTTTCAGATTGGCCACTTGGGGTAGAAGTCACAGATCCAGAATTTAGGGATAGACACAAGCAGGAATAAACACAAACATATGCCCACAAGCAGACAAGAGACAATCCACATTAGATGCCATAAAAGAGAGAAGAGCAGTGAAGAGGAGTTAGAATAGATAGACCAGTTGTATGTTTCAAACTTTGCAGAAGAAGCTCCTAGAGAACAGGTTCAAGGTGTGGACAGAGGAGGGGCTAAAACAGAAATAATCTTCAAAATCATAGGGCAGTGAGGTCTCATTGATGGACACATGTCCCTTCTGGGATGTTGGCTTCTGTTCCTAACTAAGTTAAACATCTATTACCACAGAACTGAAAAAGTGCTTCCAGTTTCCAAGATCCCTGAGTGTGATCCATCTCAAAATAAGCAACTTGGTGTCCTTGACCCAACAGAACTCTGCTCCAGGAGATAACTTTCCCTAAGAAAGACAGATGATTACTGATTTACTCCAACATGTTCAGTACGTTAACAGATGGAAGCTGTTCTGAACTAAGGGTCTGCTACAAACCTGTGCAAGCTTTTGTTGTTACACTTGATCTACCTAAAGAATTTTAATTAGTTTCCATCTGTGAAAATATAACATTGAAATATTCTGAATGCCCTGAGCTCTTTGTAAGCACTGGGCTTTATTGCCAAAGTGACAATTTGCAAGGAATCTAGGTCATTTTGTAGAGAATCAAAATCTGGAAAAACTTGAAAGGATTTTAGGGATAATCTAGCCAAGGGTGACTAAGACACTAAGTATAGCAAAATAAGTAATTGAAGTTCACATTATGAGCTATTTCAGATAATTAATAATGATTTTTTTCTGTCTGTAAAACCCTGAACACTATCCACTATACTTCCATGCTTCTTGGTTAACTCTGCAGTCATTGCAATGTAGATTTCCCAATAGGTAAAAACTTCTCCCAGAAAGAAAGGAAAAAAAAAAAAAAAAAAAAAAAACTTCTCCCAGACCTCAAAAAAAGTTGGTTATTCTGGAAAAAAATTCTGATGTGTCATTTTTGTCATTACCTCATAACTATAGGAGACCTCTCTGTGTTTCAATATATTATAGCATTCCATGATTAAGATATGTACTACAAACAAATGGGAGTTAACATTTGCATAATAAAATCCATACAAATAACGCAACTTTACCATAAATAAATGACTGTACATTATTTATAAGTTTTGAGGGCATTTGGAACTGTTTCTCACATGCAAATTTCAGGTTTTTAATTGTTTCATTAAAATCCTATGTGGCCACCAAAAGCTCATTAGAAAACAAGATACTGGAATCTGGCTCTGTGAACTTGCACATCTCATCTTCATAGTGAGGTGCATATAGTATCTATCTTCTTGGATTCTTATAAAGATGATTTAAAGTAATTCATGTCAAGTGTTTATCACAATGTCCAGGACATGGTAAGCACTCTATAAACGTTAACCACTGGTATTAATAATTAGGAGATGGACCTGTCAGGAATGTTGCAGGGGGGGGTTCTGCTTGAGGGAGGAGATTGGACTTGATAGAGTAGTATCTTTTACATTTGAGATGCTGTGACTCTTGCAGTCCTTCCTGGTTTAGTTCATTGGCAAGTTGACTAAGTCTTTGTCTTTATCTCCAGCCAAGTCCTGCTTTTAAATATCTTCTCCCAAAACAAATTAACCAATGGACTCAAATATCGTTGCATTTCTCTTCATGGTTGTCAAGTTCTTGGTATTTATTGAAAACAAAGGAAACAAACCCAGAGTGAGCATCTTGTGTACCATGATCATTGCTCACGTCACTTAATCAGCATCCTGTGAGGGGGTAATGTCATTGCAGACCATGGATGAGGAATAAATCCTAATATATATTAAGTGATTCACCCAAAGTCCAACATAGGGTGATCAAATAATTTATTGTATTAATTAGAACACTTTTGAGAGTAAAAGGAGGCACTATTAATGATCATGATGGATCAATAGTTATGAATTGGGACTATCTCATGTAATGTGGAGTATATAATCATTATCCCTGTAGATGAAAAAATGTTGTAGTGGTAGAATTCAAACACAGGAAAATTTCTAGCATCCTGTGTCTAATTATAATTATGTAGAAAAAATCTTTCTTGTTATAATTTTATTATACTGGGCTAAGAACCACTGCCCCAATACAATTGAAAACTGGGACACTAATATGAAAATCTGATGACCTAAAGTGGAGAAAAGATTTCCATAGGCTCTGGAGTTGGTATATAAAGGGGATTGTTTGTTAAAGGCTGACTGTTGTTTGTGCCAGATTCATATGTTGATGCCCTAGGCCCCATTGTGATAGTATTTGGAGGTAGAGCTTATGGGTTTAGATGAGGTTGTGAGGAAAAGACCCTCATGATGGGATTAATGCATTCATGAAAAGATGAGGAGATGTGAGATCTCTCTATCTCTCTTTCTAAATGCACCAAGCACAAACCAAGTGAGCCACAGCAACAAGTTGGCTTTCTAAGTCAGGAGAAGGGCCTTCAACTGACACCAAATTTGCCGGCACCTTGATCTTGGACTCCCAGCCTCCAGAACTGTCATAAATAAATTATTCTGTTTATTCCACCTAGTCTGATATTTTGTGGTAGCAGCCCAAACTGACTAAGACAGGAACAATATAACAATATGAAGGCACAATCTTGAAGTGTTGGGAGATCCTTAAAGCTGAGGACAAGGCAATTAATAGGTGAGAGGCAAGAGAGAGAGAGAGAGAGAGAGAGAGAGAGAGAGAGAGAGAGAGAGAGAGAGAGAGAGAGAATGAATGGGAATCCAGATATAAGCTAATAAAAACAATTATCTTGGTTTTTATCCTAAATGTGTTGTTGGGTTGCTTGGAGAAGAGCCCCTGACTGGTGAGTAGGTGGCCTCAGCAGATTTTATAGGGTGAACTATGACCTTCATTGTAGACATGGGCAGCTAAAGGTAAACAAAAGAGTAAGAATGATGTGGACTATCTTTCCTCTCAGCAGATATGCTAACCAGTCAAATTGAAGACTGTTATGCAAAGAAAGACATACACTCATAACCAATATTGGTCAACTAAATAATTTTGGAAAAAGTATCACCGACATAGTGCATTTGAAAATTGAAGAATAAGGAAGGAATCATTGTCACTCATTGCATTTGCTGGGTAATTTGTCTTTTTACCAACTGGTAATATGTATTGAGACCATAGATCATGCCAAGTACTGTTATACATGCTTTGTATGTATTTACAGATTCAAACTATGCTGTGATGTAGATGATGCCTTGGTTTCCATGATACCTTTTATATGTAAATCAGGCAGATTAATTTCACATACCTTCTGGAACATAATAACTTACAGCAATACAAATGTATCCTTTTATATATTGTTCTGGAGGTCAGAAATCTAAAATGGGTTGGCAGGGTTGGTCTTTATGGAAGCTCTAGGTGAGAAATTGTTTCCTAGTCTTTTCGACGTTCTAGAGGCCACCTAACCTCCTTGGCTCATGGTCTTATCCTCCAACTTCAAAGCCAGAGCATAGCATATTCCAAGCTCCCTCTCCCTCTTCTTCTGTTAACACGTCATCACCTTTGAAAGACCTTGACCCTCCTGCCTCCCTCTTATAAGGACTTTTGTGATTCTATTGGGGCACTAAATAATATAGAATAACTTCTTCATGTCAAAATACTTAATGTGGTTACATAGGTCAAGTAAAGTAACATATTGTCTCTGTCTTCCACAACAGTGTCCAAGCCCAATTCTGGCTGCAGAACCTGCTGCCTTAAGCCAGTGCAACACAGTGCCTGAAAATTTTTCAATAAATAATGTATCTCATGTGTGTTATATGCCATGTACTTGCCTCATGTGGAATACACAACACTGAAGAAAATAACCATAAGCCTACTCTCATATGAAATGCTGGCATTAAAAAATACATAATCAATGTTTAAAAATGTGTTAACTTTTAAAGCAAAAAAAGAGTGTGCTATTAAAAAGAATACTGGATGGCCTGGCAGAGTGGCTCAGTAGTTGAGCATTGACCTATGAACCAGGAGGTCACGGTTCGATTTCAGGTCAGGGCGCATGCTCTGGTTGTTGGCTCAATTCCCATTAGGGGGCATGCAGGAGGCAGCCAATCAATAATTCTCTGTCATCATTGATGTTTCTATCTCTCTCTCCCTCTCCATTTCTCTCTGATATCAATAAAAATATATTTATTTTAAAAAAGAATATTGAAGACAAGGAAAGGACAACATTGCAAATTCAAATTGAAGTGAAATTTAAGCAAAAATCCAAACGATACAAAGTTTACAGTTATTTTCATATGAATAATACCTGATTTTTTTCCACAAAGTTTACTGACAGTAATTATATTAAGAGATGAAATCATGGATGATTCCATCTTCTGGTTTGTGAACCTTAGTTTTCTGAAATTTATATAGTGATTCCCTTTAAATTAGAAAAATAAAAGTAATTTTATTTTGTGAAAGGGGTGGATTGTGTGTTGTTCTTTAAGATAGAATCTGTAGAAAAGTTCCTCAGTCATGCGTGAAAGTGAATACTGGGCCTATTTCAAAACTGTTTCTTGTTCAAATGCATTAAAAACCAATGCTTCCTTAGATGTTACATTCCTCTTTATACTCAATATCATGCTACCATGAAAGAAAGTATGAAGTCAGCACTCAAAAATTGTAAAATATTTGGGGTTATTTTAAAGATTTAGCTTTTTCTGATTATACTATTTTAATTTCAAGTTTGTTTATATTTTGTGTATGGGAAGGACACTGCCTAAACTGAAATCCAATTCTAGTCACTTCTATTGCTCTAAGAAACCCATCCAGTCTGTATTTAGAACTAGCTTAGTAGAAAAAGAAAAAAAACAAAACACCACACACACACACACACATACAAAAAAAAACAGGCCTCTTTCATCAATGTTTGATCTGATAGATGCATCTTAATGCTGGTCAGCTTTCCGCTGAATGTTCCCATGGACAATGGTTTTAAGAACTTGATATGAATAAAGGAGAATGGAGAAAAGAAATAATGTATGAATATTTATCTAGGTGGTCATGTCCATTTGGCTGCCTAGATTTAGATCTTCACATTTTATTCATCTATTTCTCTGAGCTCTTAACCATTCTCCCCTGGAATACTGAAATGCATACCTAATCAGCCTCTCTCCCCAGTCCACCCTATCCTGGCCTAGTCTTTAACCCACTGCTGCCAGAGAAACCCACTAAAATGATGTTCTCACCACATCCCTCCCTGCTCCAAAAGCCAATGTAATGCTACAACTAGTTATTGTGTGACAGGCATTGTGCTAGGGTTCATGAGTCTCTCAGCATGAGTAAGAAATAGTTTCTGCCCTCAAGAAAACTCAAAGAGTTTTCATTTGCAATCCAGTAGGAAAAAAGAAATGTTTGAACAATAAGTTCTAACACTGGATGGGATGACATCAGTGACCACTGGAATCTAATGCAACCATGTAATGAACAATGAATTATTTAAAAGCCTAACCTCTAGCTAATTAGACTACTGAGAGCCCTTTGTGTTTAGTTTCAGTCCTTCTAGATTTAGCCAATTTCTTGGGGTTCATGAACTTTCATCTCTTGGTCTTTTTCAGATTCTGCTAAAGAATTTTCTCCAATAGGACATTTTTTAAAGGCACGTTTAAGAAAATTCAAATCATCAGTTTGTTCAATGATGATGGGAATATATTAACTGATATGCCTGAAAAGTTCAGAACTACTTCTAAGCTTTTAGAAATTATCTAAAAGTAAAGCTTCAGGTGAGGCTTAATCCAGCAACTTAAATATCACACCTGAGTCCTGGTTTCATTTTTCTATACCTTCCATGTTGAGGACCCCTGGCTATTCTAGAGTATTCAAGAAGGGCCAAAAGGGAAGTCCTGGACCCCAAATCCATCTACTGATTGCAAAAAAATTCTGTTTTCTAGGAGCCTAACACAGTTCCTCAACCTTATTCTCATTGCCCTGAATTGAGCCACAGTCCCAGTTATGAACCAGTCATCATTGGATAATTATATCTATTGCCTTAACCCAATTTAGGATTATCTCCAGAGTTGGTGGTGGTGTCAGCTATAGCTGCATAGCAAATATGGGGGAATAGTGCTTACCTAGAGGGAGAACTGGTACTATTTCAGCAAAGGAAGGACAATTAAACGGGATGGCAAAATAAATAATAAAATAACGAATTAATTAAAAAACCAAGTAAGTATTGTTTGGTTTTGCCCTGCCACATGGCTCAGTTTTTTGTGTGTTTTTTTTGTTTTGTTTTGTTTTTAAGCCTCTTTATTCCTGGACAATGTTTTTTACGTTATCTTCTTATGCTGTAGAAGGAATCCCCAACTCAAATGCTCTTTAAATTCAGAAAGTCTGTCTTCTCTATTGTATTTTCTCAACAAAACCTGTCACTGTATTTTGTACAGAACAAGCACTCAAAAACTTTATCGTTCCTTATTCTAAAAATGCCCACTTTATCATTCTACTGAATTTATTCTTCTTAAAAGTGACCCATGTTCTCTCTAATTTTAAAGCTAAAGTCCTCTCTATATCTTTTCAGAGCTTCTTTCTTTTAAACAAATTTTATATATTTTTTATTGATTTCAGAGAGGAAGGAGAGGGAGAGAGAGATAGAAACATCAATGAAGAGAGAGAATCATTGATCGGCTGCCTCCTGCACACCCCACACTGGGGATCAAGCCTGCAACCCAAGCATGTGCCCTGACCTGGAATTAAACCTTGACTTCTTGGTTCATAGGTCAACACTCAACCACTGAGCCACACCAGCTGGGCAGGGCTTATTTCCATTTAGCTCATTTCTTCTCAGAACTGAATAATATTTCATTATCTGGATTTTCCACACTATATTTATTCACCTACTGAAGGACATCTTGCTTGCTTCCAAGTTTTGGCAATTATGAATAAAGCTGCTATAAAAATCTGTGTGCAGGCATTCATGTGAGTAGAAATTCCAAGGAACATGATTGCTGAGTCACATGATAAAAAAGTACTTAATTTTGTAAGATACCACCAGTCTTCCAAAGTGGCTGCATAATTTTATATTCCCACCATCAATGAATGATCTGATAGATGCATTCCACTATGAATGAAAAGTCCTGTTGCTCCACATTCTCACCAGCATTTGGTGTTCTTAATACAACTAGAGTTGTCACTTGAACAACATGGAATTTAGGGCACCGACCCTCCATGGAGTTATGACTTTTGACTCCCCCAGACTCAAACTATAGTCGTTCCTCGGTATCCAAGGCCAATTGGTTCCACAACCCTCCTCAGATGCCAAAATCCACAGATGCTCAAATCCCTTACATGAAATGATGTAGAACAATGCATACAGTTTTAAAAACTAATTTATCTTATCAATGAGAAAATATTTCCAAAATTCCTAAAAATATTGTCAAGATTTGTAGTCACCGTCTCTGGAATCTAATTTGGGCACTTCAACCAATTACCTCCCCCAGGGTATAGAGTTAACTATCATACACATATACAGAAAATATTTTATTGAGACATTATAAAATTAGTTATAAAAATATAACAAAAACCCTAAATGCAGGTCCTTCTCAACGTTTGTAGTGAGAGAAACCCTCCACTGAACCCACAGATTTTTATCCTGCATTCTAGGAGACTACTCCATGAACCTCAGGGCCTCTGTGAATCCTCTATAATTACATGAAAAATTGTAGTGTGTGTGCCTTTTCCTAAGCAGATAGCTTATAGGTTTTCTCATCTTCCTTCAAGTGTCAATGCCCTATGGGAGGTAAAGAACAAATTCTTCCTTCATTACAGATGTAAAAACTGAGACCCATTCCTTTATTTTCTCATTCATTCATATAAGAAATATGCAACGAAATGCCTTCTATATGCCAAGCATTATGCTAGGACCTAGAAACAGTAGTAAAAAAGTTGAGAGCCAATTTTCTATAATCATGGAATGAAGAATACAGATAATAAAAAAAAGATAACTGTATATGGCATACATAATTTCTGGTACTAAAAATTCTGCCATTAGTCAATCATTTAGTTTTTAAATATTTTTTATTGATTTTTAAAGAGAGAGGAGAGGGAGAGAGAGAGCAATGTGAGAACAAAGCATCCATCAGTTGCCTCCTGCACAGGATCAAGCCCGCAACCCCCGCATTCCCTAACTGGGACTCTAACCCATGATCTCCTGGTGCATGCGATGATGCTCAACCACCTAAGCCACACCAGCCAAGGCAACCATTTCGCTTTTATATCTATACAAAGAGTTAGTAACCAAAACTTACTTTGGATACTGTGAGTAAACATTAGATGACCTCATATTGCACAGTTCTGGATCATTCCAAAGTCTGCATTATTAACCCTGTCTTTTTTTTCTAATGGGCTATGCCCAGTCACACACATTTCTAACAGCCTACTGGACATCATCAAGTAAATGTCACATTGGCTCCAATAAATCAAGATTTCCCAAAATGTGGTTCACATGTTCGTGTCATTGACCCCTCCATGCCTTTGACTTAGCCCAGCCCCAGCCCATTTTTATTCCTTTTTGCGCTATTTGTATGTAGACCACCATCAAACCTCACTCCACCCATTTAAGCTCAGTTTCTCAAAACATACATTTTTACTCTTTCTTTCCCCCTCCCAGTGCACATCCATCATTTTTCAAGTCTCACTCAATGATCTCTCACTTCCAAAGGTGAATTTTAAATGTGCATTTTAAGAGTTAGCTTCTAATTAGGTGACTGGACCGCTAAAAGCCTTTTATGTTTCATAATAGCTTCTCAAACCAAGGTTATGTTCCTTTGGCCCTTAATGTTTCTGCACTGTGTGCCCCCAACTTGCCTTTGCACACATACCTCCAACCACTCCCAGAGCTGAGCCCCACTCCCCGCCAGGGCACTTCTCTGAAAGTGTTCTGTGGTCTCACTTTTGTGCCTTTGGCAGTGATATGACTGATAAGTGATGGCAGCTGTTATAATTACTGTTGAGCATTTATTGGGCCACTGGGCTAAGTACTTTGCAATTATGATTGGCAGGTTGATAACAGTGCTAAGAATTTGAGCTCTGAATGCCAGCTCTGCAACCTATTTAACCGAGAACCTTGGTCAGTTACTTAAATTCTCCACCTGCTTCCTGATAGGCAAGCAGACACAACAACACCCTAAAAAAATAAAAATTAAATTAAAATAAAAGAGACACAGCAACACCCATCTCGTAGGTTTTATCGAGGAGTGGATACGATAATGTAGTTTCTCGCCTTGCCTGGCATACAGCAATCACTCAGTGAAAGTTAATTGTTAGTAGCATTATTAAAATTCACAACAGGTCATCAGAGTAGTAATTATTATCTCTATTTCTGTGGGAGACTTACCTGAAGGATGGATACTGCATACTATTCCCCTGTTAGATAGTCTCATTCCCATTTGAGCGTGCCAAACATTTTTGCAGGTTTTTTGCACCTTCTTTACGAAGCCTTTAATTGGTTTTCCTTCCATAAATATCATTATTATTGTTTATATCTGATCCAGGATAGTCTTCACATCATAGGGATATTTGTATATGTGTTGCATCTTCCTAAATTAGATAGTACATAATTCCTTTGAGAGACCAGGTATTAGGATAGAAAGAAACAAGGCTTGGGATACAGGACCCAATTTTTAATTCTGGCTTTGCCACTTCTTAGCTGTGTGACATTGAGCAAGTTCCTAGCCTCTCTGATCCTCAGTTTTCTTATCTCTAAAATGGCAACAATAATGACTTCTGGTGTGTTCTGGAAAATTAAATAAGCTGGCAAAGGAATAGCACATCATACAGCGCCCGCCGCGTAGGCAGGGTCCAATTCAAAATAAGTTACCCTCTTACATTCTCCTCAAGAGAACAAATTTACTCAGCCTTGTATTCTTCATAGCAGTTTTCACACTGTCTTACAAATATTTGGTGCTTAGAATATATCAAATTAAACTAAATTATTGTTACATCCAGAGATAGCACTGACAATATAAACAGTGAGGACACATTGTGATATAAAGATAGTAGCTATATGCATGGTTGCTATGATGTTTTCTTCTTATGATGATGTAATAACTGCAGATCAGAGTTATCCCTGGGGTGATCTCTTATAATATCTCTTATAAACTGCTAGTGTGGAGAATTCATCTTAGTGAAATCCTCTCTGCAGTGAAATAATTTCTCACTAGTCTTTGTATTCCTTGAACTTTGAAGATACCTACCATAGACTTAGACTTTGAATTATAATTATTAGTTTACATTGTCATATTTTAATACAAAACTGTCATTCCCTCAAAGAGAGCCCTGCCCCCCTCTTATTCGTCTTCTATCCCTAGTGGTTGACACAGCACCTAGCCTGAAGCATGAGCCAGGTACCAGGCTTTGGTCCTCAGGGAGCTGAGGATATAGATGATCATGATGAAGGATAATCATACCCTGGCATGCGAGGAGTTCCAGGTGAGCAGCAGGAAGGAGCCTCCCACGTAGGTGAGGAGTCCAGGAATTCTTTCGGAACAAGTGATGCATGCCCTGTTCCAAGAGACAGGAAGAAGACGGTGTTACTATGAAAAGAACCCTCATTTGTTTGCTTCAGTGCATGTGTCTTTTAGTGAAATCTCAAAGAAATGTAGGTTACAACATTGGCTATTGAGCTTAACCATGAAAAGGCTCGCATTTTTCATTACAAAAAAGCCGCAGCACTTGTTAATTGAAGTATGCTCATTAATGGAAAAAATTATACACCAATGGAATGAAGATACCTTATAAGGTTGAGCTTTATAAATCAGATCCTTTTAAGTTACTCTACAGAGTTCCATTGTTTCAAGCTCATCCTTGAAATGATCAAATAGGTCTTTTGAAGACTTCCAAGATCGTGTCAGAGTGAAGAGAATATATTCTGTTATCACCCCAGGTAATTTGTGAACGTGAGTAATTAGATGCCATGGCTGTTGGTATGTACCTGTAGGATTAAGTGCAGGTACAGTTCTGTAGAGAAGGGCCCTCAGTGCTCACTGCTTGGATATCAGTATATATTCTTCTCACTGGTATTTGGATGCGGATGCCCTTGGGACTCATAATGGGAAGTTATAAGATAAATACTATAAATCTTTCCAAAAACTTCAACAAGGGCATTTGCTAAAAATTGGCCCCACAGCCCTTGAAAGTCTGTGTAAATGAATCACCACCTGCTTGTCTATCCCCAGAGTTCAGCACAGTCTCTGGAAAGGTCTGATGATAAATGAGAAAACAGTGCAAAAAACGCAACAGGTGTAGACTGGAAGACAAGGGCTGAGGGCGGAATTTCATTTTTGCAGTACAATTCATATATGCACATATATATAAACACTGAGTGGCCAGATTATTATGATCTCTGAATGTCCTATATAATAAAAGGCTAATATGAAAATTGTCCCCTCGACCAGGAGTTCGACCAGCAGGCAGGCTGGCCAACCACCCATGTGCCCTTCCCCTGGCAGGCTGGCTGGACCCCACCCATGCACGAATTCATGTACTGGGCCTCTAATATATATATATGCATTCAGAGATCATAATAATCTGGCCTTTATATGTATATAAAGGTTTGCAGGGTAGTCAAGATTTAAATTAATGGGAGATAAATTTGTATACAAAGGTAAGGATGTATATCTATGTATATCTCAGCTTTAAGATATGGGGATTAATGTATCTTTTTAAAATGATGGAATGATGAGCTATATTCATGTAATACAAGTAATCACACATGTAGAAACTATATTCATCATTTAACAAAAACATAAGTAATCTTTATTCTGGGTACTGAAAATAAAAAATTATATGACAAAATCCTTGTTCACAAGTAAGTCAGTATAGTAAAGGTGGTGAGCAAGTATTCAGTGAGCTTACAGTGTGAACAGCACAATGAGAGAAGCAAGAGACAGGTGGAATTTTGCCAAACAAGATGACATCTGAGCTGGGATTTGTGATTAGAAATGGGTCACATATGATGTATTGTTCCAGGTCCAAGGAGAGAATAAGTTAGCATTTGAAATTATTATTATATTCTTACCAAGTAAAACTTACAACCAGCCTGGCACAGTGCTAAATGTTTTACATATTTTCTCCTTATGGCTACAAGGTGAGTGCACATATGTATTTCCATTATACAGATGGAAAAACTGAGGCACAAGGAGGGGAGATATCAGTTGTGTACAATCACATATTACAAGGTCAGGATTCAAATCCAGGTCTTTGTCAATCCAATGCCTGAGTTGTAATTGAAAAATATACCTGTATAGGGATATTAGACCTTCCTGGAGAAGAAAGGTGAAAACTGGATAAGTCAAAGATTTCTTGGAAGACCAGAGCTAGGACTGGCTCCTGGGAGATGGGTGGAAGGCAAAAAGGCAGAGGGTAATGGTAGGGCATTTTGCCTGAAGAGCTGAGCATGTCTGAGACATGGTTTGCTCTTGTGTGAGCCAAGTCCTTCTGATTTTCTGATTGTTTAGCATTACAATGGTTCAATCTTGCTGGTTCTTCCAGACTTCCATTGGATTAGATGGCATTTCAGCACTCCAGCATAGGACAGAAAAGCATCCCCACTCTACCCCATGAATTCTAGGATAATATAGGATGATACCCTCCATCGCTGAAGCAGCTGGGAAATGATGATTGTTACACATTTCTGAACTTGTAACCATGTTTCTCAACCATTTTTCATTATTGTTCTCCTAAGAAGCTTTTTTAGAATTTTTTTTATTCAACACCAATTAAATTATACCCCAGATATGTTGCATGTCCATGCATGTATTGTATGCAAATCTGTTCTTTGTCCATAAAAAGAGTAAGATCTTTCACCAAGAACTAATTTTCACCCCTTGGAACTGATACATCCCTTAAGGATTATGAATGCCCCCATGCTATGCCTATCCCCTAATTTGCATTCTGTTGTAATAGAGACAATGAGGACTATGGAAACAGACAATTTGGAATCAAACTAGCTTCCAAGACAAGTTACCTCACCTGCCTGCATACAATTTTTTTCCATGAAAAATGGTGATCAGATAAATACCTAGGAAGGTTTTATTAACAGATTAACTGAGATAACCCAGAAGCAAAGACAGTAGGAACTTAGAAAATATGACTTTCTCTTGTTACAGTGATATAGTTCCTTTTGAGATCAGCCTCTATCCTGCATTTTTTCATCTGCTGACTTGCTTTCTTGTCTGAGAGGACAGAAGCAAGGAGGCAGAGTAACCACAGAAAGAATTTAATACTTGGCAGACCAATCGTTCCATATACACAAAAGATAAGAAATGCACACTTTTTATAGCAATGCATATGAAGGTAATTATAATATACATTTGAAATATTTTACTTCATAGATGTAAAATATTTTACACTCATATTCTACAATATTACTTGGTGAAACATGTAGAAATGGCATTATTATTCTCATTTAAGTGTAAGAAATGCTAGCCCGGGCCAGTGTGGCTCAGTTAGTTGAGCATCATCCCATGTAACAAAAGGTGACTGGTTCAATTCCTGGTCAGGGCACATGCCCAGGTTTTGAGCTCTATCCCCAATTGGGGGTGTGAAGGAGGCAGTTGATCAATGTTTCTCTCTCCCTCTCCTTCCTCTCTCTAAAATCAGTAAAAACATATTTAGAGGGGAAAAAAGTATAAGAAATGTCAGGTATCATGTGGCCAACCCAAGGACACATAGTAAGAGATTGTGTAGCTTGAACTCCAATTTCAGTGATTCTAAATCTAGAGCTAAACTACACTGTTGCTTATTATTACCTGCAAATCCTCACTTTTCAAGCATAAAATCTAGTGAATTGTCGAAAATTCTTGCAAATCTATAAATAGGCTTCAATTTCCTTCAATTTTAATAATTCTCCATTGGTAAATATTAAATTTTATGCATGTTACATTGGGAATCTCTATCCCTAACTTTCACTGAGATCTTATTAGTTCTTTGAATAATATTTGAAATTAAACAATTTTTTATCTAAGGAAGGATTGGAGAAAATAGTATCTCTTTTCATGGGCTTAAGGTGGAAGGATTGAAAATTGTAGACCTTTTGACAGGTACTAGAAAGGAATACTGAAGTAAACTTTTCATAATGATACAAAGTTTTGCACATATGATGCATTATTAAGCAATAATGATCATACTGATTTTTTATCACCTAACTTATTAGATAAAGTTTACCTCTAGCCATTTTCTGCAAATGCCCAGAGATATAGAAGCATGGAACAGAATGTCGAATCTCAGAGGGAAGGCGAGGCTGGGTGGAAAGAGATCAACCAAAGAACTTGTATGCATATATGCATAACCCATGGACACAGACAATAGGGTGCTAAAGGCCTAGGGTAGGGGATGGGGGTGGGCTAGAAGGGGCCAATGGAGGGAAAAAGGAGGATATATGTAATTCTTTCAACAATAAATATTTAAAAGAAAATAAATAATTTAATTTTAAAGGACAGCGGTAATTGGAATGTAACTGGTAATTATTATATATAAAGTGTCTTCTTTTCTATGCCTGGATCTATGCAAATAATAGACTCCTGGCTTTCAATGGCACTCAAAGATTGCTTTTAACCTGCACTGTAATTCTCTACACTATTTTGATGGTAGAAAATATCACCACAGGAGAATGCTGTACAGAATACTAAATCCCCAAAGCACAGCCCCTCCTTTCATATTGGATTGGGCAGTTTAATAAGAGCATCAGCTAAGAACAAAACTGCTCAGAAATATTTAGAGCAATAAAAGAAAAGAGGCAACAATTCTTAAGGAGCCAAAAATCTACCAGGCAGCTAGCTAGTCGACTTAAGATAACTTTCCCATGATTCTGAAATCTTTGAGGGCGCCCCAGTATAGGTTTCTTTATTAATAGCTCTCCTGCCATCCGTTATTTAGGCATCATTTCATATTAAATCACCAAAGTGTCAGTCTCCAAAAGCAATTCCCCGGAGAGTTTGAAATAGTCATTTGACAAGAAATTGTCAGAAGAGCTTATTTTAACTGGTTAAGAATGTGGACATGAACAGTGCTCTGTTTATAGATAAAAGCATAACATAGATTAAACATTAATTATTAAAGTTTCTTACTTAGAAGAATCTGTACTTAAAATTTGATCTATAAATGATGGAATTGTATTTATTTGTTAGAGGACTATATTTTATTAGTTATCGTGAACCGAAATATAATATAGTGAAATGTTATCAAACATCTACTACATTTCCAACATTGAACAAGGGACTAATCTATAATAATCCTTCATAATAAAAAGGCAATATGCAAATAACCATCACTCCGCTACGCCCACGATTGGGCGGTGGGAGGCTGGGGGGCAGGACTCGGGGTGGCATATCCGGCCATTGAGAGGCGGGGGACTCCCGCCCCGCCCCCTGCCTCTCAACGGCTGGATTGGCGGCCGCTGAGGGGGGCTGCCTCGGACACCCTGGACACCCAGCTCCGCTGCCATCGGAGGCGGGGAGCCGGTTGTCCGCACCCGGATCCCCTGCCATGCTCCCCTTCGTCAGCGCCTCAAGCCCCAGCAGCAGTGGCAGCGGCTGGGGATGAGCTGGTGATCCCAACAGCCTGGCAGCTCAGTGGCGGCGGCGGAGGCAGCATTGGGCCTGGGGACTGGCGAACAGGCAGAAGATGGCCCTGATCGCAGGAGGCTAGGCCTAGGGACCCTACCCGCACGATTGAATCGTGCGCTGGGCCTCTAGTAAAAGCATAATATGCTAATTAGACCAGAGGTCCTTCAGGACGACCTTCCAGATGAAGCCAGGGCTGCGAGGGAAACCTGGGTCCCGGGTGCCAGAGGGAAGCCAGTACCAGCAGCCAGGGGAAGGAAGGCCTACTTTTGCATGAATTTTGTGCATTGGGCCTCTAGTAGGGATATAAAGGAACTACACAGATTACGTCCCTGACTTTCAAAAGCTTACATTCCTAATGGGGAGCTAAATATATATATATATCTCCTAGAAAAAAATAAAATTTCATTTGATTAAATGACAAAATATGTGGTAAGGATTTGCATTACTGAAAGATAAGTAAAAAGAGTGAATTCAGCTGGTGTGGCTCAGTGGTTGAGCACTGACCTATGAACCAGGAGGTCATAGTTTGATTCTTAGTTGGGGCACATGCCCAGGTTGTGGGCTCGATCCCCGGTGTGGGGCGTGCAAGAGGCAGCCAATCAATGATTCTCTCATCATTGATGTTTCTATCTTTCTCTCCCTCTCCCTTCCTTTCTGAAATCAATAAAAAATAGATATATATTTTTTTTAAAAAGTGAGTTCAGTATGCATGATAATTGCAGAATGCTTTAGGAGAGGATCCCAGTAAAAAAAGGATAAGCAGAAGAAAAGGACTGTCATGACTAGAAAAAATAAGAATCAAAGCACAAGAGCAGAGGCTGAGCAAGACATGACTATGGGCCAGAAAGGCTGGGAAGATTGACTCATGTTAAGAACCAAGAGAAATGTGGTGGATGCAAAAGTTAGAGAATTATGAAGAGATTATTTTGTAACTATTTTGGAAAGGATCTATAGGTAATAGGGACATTACCAGATGCTCACAAATTGCATTGGCCTAACCTATGATTCTTAGAGAGAGCAGCATGATGCCACAGGGTCTTTGTTTAAGCATCATGAGAAGGAGGGAGGACCATTAGGAAACTATGTAATAATCTAGGAATGGGACAAGAGGTCCAGGCACACAGAATGGAGGACACAATAAGTATAAAGGAGGATACATTTCATAAATTGCATTTTAATTAATGCATTGCAATTGATGGAAAGTAAACACTTTTAAAAAATGGAAACTGGTTGAAAAGGCTCTTTCTCTGAAGATTTCCTGTCATAAAGTTATTTAAGAGGTAAATTACTTTAGGAAGATGTCACACTGATGATTTAGTATGGAATGAGGCTGAAAATAATGGATGGCACCAGAGATATTAACAAAGGAACACATATTTTTTGATGCCGCCCGCCATTGCCTGGGGAGTTGGCCTGGTCTAGAAATTTATCACAAAGTAATTTGCTGTCTTGGCTGTTAGCTAGCTCAAGACCGCTTGATGGTTTGTACTTTGCTTGTTACGGGCATGTGTATTGATTGTTAGTACACTAATGATGCATAATATTGTGGAAAGTTTACAAAGTTTAAAAAAAAATTAAGGATAAATCCTGCAGTCCTACCACCCACAAGAAGTATTGTTAACATTTTGGAATATTTTGTCTTATAGATCCATATACATATCTACTTGTTGTAAGAAGCATTTCTGAGAGTAATTTCTTTTCTGCCATCTCTCTTTGCCCTGGCTTATCTTTAACTCTTGTTTTCTCTGTTATGTTTAAATACACTTATTGGAATACATCATAACTTATAAAAATAAAATCATAATATATCTCCTAGTCCCACAGTATGGAAATAAAGTCAATCCCTCTACTTTCTGTAAAATTCAAGAGACCTTTACGGACACAGTCATTGAACACCTGGCTAACTAGGAATATGTCTAATTTCCAGTTTTAGGAAAGCAAATATTGTCAGAGAAGTAATCACTCAAGTTGCAATGGGTTACCTACAACAATGACAATGTCACATTTTTAGGAGGTGAATGGGTAGAAGTAGCAACACCAAAAATGCCAAAGTCTAAAGGAACAATGAGTACAGTTATAGACCTGTAATGCCAAAGGACACCAAAAAGAGCTCTGTAATCATTAAAGGCACAAGATCCCCAATTGGACAGCTTTGGGGGAAATGGGGGAGAGTCCTGTCTCCACTTTCCTTACCAGCTGTGGTGTGAACTTGACCTCTGTAAGGATCAGTGTGTTCTCTTTTGGAAAATGTGAATACAAATATTCATCTCATGGGTTTGTTCTGAAGAGTAAATCAGATGATATTTTTAAGTGCCTGCCACAATGCCATCTCTCAATTCTGTTTGAATCAAGATGCAATATCACCCTTAAAGCAATAAAGCAACTGAGCTTCAGAGAAAAAAAGAGATTTACCAAAGGGCATGTGATGCATCAGTGGCAAAGAGGAGGCTTGAATCAAGGTTTGATTCTTAGCCCAATATTCTTCCCACTGCAGCAAGAAGCCGTTCCCTTACCAATGGATGGGGAAAGCGTGCAAGAAGACGTTCAGAAACCGTCAAATTTCCCCAAATTAATGAACTGTGGAACTCTAGATCTCAACCAGGACATCTGTCCATGATGTATTTGCAACTATTTAAAGCCAAAAAGAAAACACCTCTCAATATAGTCTGACATTCAGGAAGGGTCACAGCCACTTAGTATGACTAATTTGGACTTAAACCTTTTAGCTCCTGCCATCTCCAGAAATAATTTATTATCCTGACATTACGTAAAAGAAGTTAGAACAAAACAAATATTCAAACTGGCATTTTTAAATATGTCAGCAGGGCGGATCAGAGAGTCCCCAGTCTTTTTATCAAGATGAACCTGTTTGGTACCTGTCAGGGAGTGTGGCTTATCTAGATGCGGCAGGAAGCAAAGGTTATCTTTAACACAATGGAAAAGGGCAAATGAATGTTAACATTTAATTAAAGCCTTGGGAAAAGAGTGGCAAAGGGCAGGTCAGGGTAGGAAGAATGGTGCTGTCAGTGCCTTAAGGAGGCAGGCTGGGTGAGCACACAGGCAAAACCTGTATGCAGACAATTGAATCAGTAGCTCTCTTGGGGTGACCAACTTACATGAGAGTTGTTTGTCTTCAGAAGGGAGCATAGGAGAAAGCAGGCATTCACTGCAGTGGTTAAATGTGAGGACTTTGAAGTCAGATCTGGCTGAACTTGAGAAGCACCTCGCAGACTAGGTACAAGCAAGGACTGGGAGCCAGACCACCTGTCTCCAAACACCTGCTATATACCACTTACTGTGTGACCTCAGGCAAGTCACTGCATCTCTGTCTCTGACTTTGCTCTTCTCTAAATTGGTGATAATACTTAGTCATGCAAAAGTTAGGAAGATTAAGCAAAGGGGTATCTATTTGTAAAACATATGGCAAGTATTAAATATTCAGTATTTGTTAAATATAGTCCTGCATTCTAGGCCCACCACTTCCTTGTTTCATTGCCAAAAGGAGTTACTGAGCCTTAGACTTTTCTGGGAGATGGGTCTGATGGGTCTTATCACGGTGCCTGGCTTATATAGTTGTGAATGCGCAGCACCTGGCATACACCAGTCAAATTATTATTATCTTGTTTTTTTTTCCACCACCTAGAACAGAAGCTCTGAATCAGAGGCTCTGTCATGTTTCTCTTGGGGTCCACCTCAAAGCTTTCTCCATTAATGTTTGTAAAAAGAGCAATAAGTTATAGAACTGCAGATAAAATATACTATATACATATAGCACAGACACATTCATGCCCAAACTTAGAACATGCCTTCAGAAAATAATTACATGGACATCCACTAAAACACACAAGATATGCATGGAATTATGCTCAGAGAATTGTAAAATGATGAGGTTCAATCCACACAGTAATATGCTTTCTTGCATCCTTGACAGATGGTCATCAGCTTTTCACTGAAACTTCCAACAATCCATAGTTAAATCTTCCATGGAGTAAATATACTACTTTTTATTTACATTCCAGTGGAACTTTTAAAAACAGCTCTTTGGTAAAAATGAAAAGCCTCATTTATTGTACTTATTCTTGAGCCTAGCTCTATTACTGAATGGGAAGTCCTTTGAGATAAGGGATAAAGGATTACTAACTTACTCATATTTATATCTCCTGACTACAAATGTGATATTCCTATGCCCCTAGAAGATGCTCAGCAAGTGTTTATTGAGCAAATCAATTAAATGATTAGAGATCTCCTATGATGTTTCCCTTTTGGAGAATGTGTCTTATAAATCTTATACATCAAAGATATATATATATATATATATATATATATATATATATATATATATATATATATCTTATATTTAAAATCTTGAAATCTAAAGAGATCAAGTTTCATTTCCCAATTAAAGGGTTACATTTAGATTGTTTCTTAATACTTGACATTTTGATTTCATGGATTATTAGTCCTTAAGGAAAGTGAAAATTGTCTAGCGATTTTACATATTGGGAATCCAAAACCAATCATTAGCACAGCATGGACTTGAAGCTGGGTCACTTGACTCTTATTCCCACTGCAAACACTTTACTCTGTATAAAGCTCCTTCAACCTACAAAGAGCTGTGGCTTTTTTATCCTAAAATCTATGCTGTAGAAAGAACAAACATGCTCTTCTGGTTCAGAAAGAGAGGAAGTCTCAAAGAAAGCCAAGGACATCCTGTATCAGGGGAGTAGTAAAGCTGGGAACTCAGGTCTTCAGATTTAATTCATCTTTTTTCTATCCATTGGACCAAACTAAGCCAATGAATGTAAAAATGGAGATATCTTTAAAAAATGAAAAGAGTGGAGGAAATGCAAACTAAAGATATATCCAAAGGAGGTGTTGATAGTCAAAGTCAAAAGGATTGCCTACTGCCTTGGCCGGTGTGGCTAACCAAACTCGCTGGCCATGAGTTTGACATGCTTGAGATAGAGCATCAGCCCGCAGATGGGAGGGTTGTGGGTTTGATTTCAAGTCAAGGGCATGTACCTGGGTTGCAGGTTTGATCCCTGGCCTTGGTTGTGGTTTGTGCGGTAGGCAACCAATCGATGCATCTCTCTCACATCAATCTCTCTCCTCTCTTTCTCTTGCTCCCCCTCTCCTCTCCCTTCCACTTTCTCTTAAAATCAATAGAAATAAACATCCTCTGGTGAGGATTAACAACAACAACAACAAAGGATTGCCTGCTCAGTACTCTCTTTAAATCTCAGTTGGACAATTCTGAGGGCAAGGACAACTGAGCTCTGCAATGGAAACCAACCCAAGGATGAGCACAAAACAACTCCCCCCCCCCTTTTTTTAATTTATGAGGAAAATACTATTTCCCTCTACTTAGGGGCCATCTTGGGATGGAACACAGGAAAAAGAGAAGCAGCTCTTCCAGGGAATTGAACTTTGGATATTTTTTCTTACCAAATTTTAATTAATATACCACTCTCATCTTCTGTGCTATCTTCATATCACTTGTATCATTAAAACATGTGAAAATGCGTAAAGAAATTCAGAATAAATATATATGAGGTAGTTTCGTAGATATAATGTCTGACATAAGGTTCTTGGAAGGAAGCATGCTGACTTACCTTGCTTCCCTGCAGAAGTGCCTGCTCCCCACAGAGTGTGAGCCAGCAGGAGTGTGAACAGGGCAGTTCCCTGCCTTTCAGGCCAGCAGCTCTTTCTAGGGCATGCAGGTTCAGCAAGAAGATGTGTGCCTGCCCAGGCAGAAAGGAGTCACAACGATCTTAATGAGGCATTGCCACTTGGCTGCTCTCAGTTGGAATCAAAGTAAACAAGTTGTCTTGTAGAGGATGAATAATTAACAACTCTGAGGACTAAAATAAGAACTATGATTATGGCTCTTTTCTTTGATTCCTGAAGTAATCCCATTTATTGTAATGTTCCTCTTTCCTGTCATCATCCAGTCAATAAACATTTTCTGAAGACCCACGGACACCATGATGTTGTGGGTTTATTCTGAGTTTCTTCCAGCCATGCCTCTCTCTCCCCATAGGGCCAGGAAGATCTGACCACCTGGAGACTAAACTCTGCCTTCTATTCCCAATCTGAGTGCTCTTGTTATCAGAATGTCTTACCAAGTGGCTCAAGTCTGCTTCCATGGACTGCCTGAGCCACTTTCCTGAGTCCAACTTCTGAATGGGGGGTTGCACAAAAGTTCATGCAATTCGATCTTGGAAGATTAGCCAAGTTCTGATGGTTTGTGGAGGGTCTGAAGTGAGCCTGGACTTAAGGCCTGGAGTGTCCATTTGTATGCACACAAAGCTACACATTGTGCAGGAATTAACTTGGGGTGAAAATGAGACCAGGCCATGGGCCAAGAGATTCCATGGATGTTCTTGTCATGGCCCATATATATGAGAAGTAGGTCTTCACAATTAATCTTCACAATACATCTATGAAAAATAGGTGGTATATTGTGTCCACCGCACAAAAGAACAAACTGATTCAAAGAGTGGTTAAGTGACTCTCTAAGCTCTCAATACTGGTCCCCCAAATAAATAAACATTCATATACACTGAGTGGCCAGATTATTATGATCTCTGAATTCATAATAATCTGGCCACTCAGTGTATATCTTATATAATAAAAGGCTAATATGCAAATTGTCCCCTCAACCAGGAGTTCGACCAGTAGGCAGGCCGGCCAACCACCCATGTCCCCTCCCCCTGGCCAGGCTGGCAGGACCCCACCCATGCACAAATTCATGCACCGGGCCTCTAAAAAAAAAAATATATATATATATATATATATATATATATATATATATATATATATACACACACACACACACACACACACACACACATACATACATACATACATACTGAGTGGACAGATTATGCATTCAGAGATCATAATAATCTGGCCACTCAGTGTATATCTTAATCATTCTCCAATTCCAGGTGCCTGTATACTCCTGATTAAGTCATTTCTCTGTGTTCTGATTATCAGTTATGGACAGAAGGGAGGGCTTATGATAGCAATGGCTCTTTAGGTCAAAACTCTTAGTGGTGCATTCCTTCAGAAAATGTTAACCATAGGAAGGACTCGCGGGGGCGGGGGTGGGGAGTTGATGAAACACTAATTTGGAGTTATTTTGACAAGTGAAAATATGGTTGGAAATTTTTACTTGGAATGCCAAATGTCTGTTTTATGGAGTAATTTGGGGCTTAGTATCCTTACCTGGATTATCTGAATATATATATATATATGAATGACAAGAAGGTCTTCAAAGAGTTTCATAAATACAGGGTGTCCCCAAAAATGTATACACACAGTTTGAATAATTATAAAGGCAGTGTTTTTAACATGCGTTTGATTTTCAAAATTGACCTATCAGTTGTTAAAGTGTGTATACTTTTTTTAGGGGACACTCTGTATTTGTTAATACTCCTTTTAAAAATGTTTTGTAAAAAATTTCTTGACTCCTTAAATTAAGTTGTTGAAGTTGTGACTCCCCATTCTAAGATTCCAGGCAATTTTTTAGTTTCCTTTACTTATTATTAACACTCAGCATATCTGTGCTCCTAGGAGGATGGTTCTAATCTAATTCAATTCTACACTAGAGATGGGACCCAGTGTAGAATTGTAAATAAGTAACTTAAATGAGAAAGTTCAGAAAAATATAGACTGTTCATATAAGTTTTTGTTTCTAACTTTAAAGAATCACAGCTCAGTATCCGTTTATGCAATATTTAATAAGCATGTAATATGTGCCAGGCATTTGGATTGGTGCTGAACTGGCTTTTTCTTTGACTTTCCTTCTGTAACTGCTCTTTAATATATAAGAGCAATAAATATAGCTGGGTTGTATATTAATAGCAACTAAGTATCAGATCTAGATTCAATGCCATGTATTAGCTCTGAGACCTTGGTAGTATATTCTCTAGATCTCAACTTGGAAAGAAATCTGTGAAAATTAAGAGATTTTTCAACCTCAAAAGGTTGTGAGATTTAAAGATCTAAAATATATGAAGGAATTCAACACATTGCATTGAAATCAAAATAAGTGTTAAATGATGAAGGCGTGGATATAGCACTACAAAAAGTTATCACTATGGGAATTCATAAGTCAGTACTGATATCTACTAAAGAGAGACGTAATATACCCTATGAACCAGCAATTCCAATTCTAGGTATAAGCCCGAAAGAAGAGTGCATACATCTACTGCAACATGTGCAAAATGTTCACAACAGCTTAGTCATATTAACCAAATAATGGAAACAACCCAAGAACTAGTACAGACCAGTACAGTAGAATGGATAAATTGTGATGCAGTCATGTAATGGGAAACAATGCAGCAAAATAAATGACATTAGACACCACAGTCTACTGCTAGACATGGATTAGTCTCACATATAGTATAATGAAGAAAGAAATGGGCATTAAAAATCCCATTGAGTATGATTCCATTTATATGAATTTCCAAAACAGACAAAACTAATCTTTGCTGATAAGTCAGAATATTTTACACCTGGTATAGGCAGGTACTTACCGGAAGGGATATGAGGAAGTCATAGGATGGTTAAAAACATTCTGTATCTTGAAGTTTGTGTGTGTGTGTGTGTGTGTGTGTGTGTGTGTGTGTGTGTGTACAAACTAGTCAACGTGTACATGTAGGATATGTCTATTATCTATCTCAATATTAAACTGAATAGAGAGACAAGACTATATCTATTTCTCTGAATAATGAGCATTGTGTGAAATTGGGCCTAGATCTTGGCTTTGCTTAGTATTTGCAGAGATAGGGCCCAGTGTAAAATGAAAATACAGGCTTCTTGTTCAAATACTATTAAGAATTTCATGATGGCAACAGCAGAACATTTGACCAAGTGTGGGAACATTCTAAGCACTGGGCCCTGTGTGACCACACAGGTTGCACACCCACGAGGCCAGTCCTGCACAGAGATAACTCAGAAAATATCCTTAAAAGTAAGAAAGTCTTGCCAGGACTGGGCATCTCCATGGTGTAAACTGTATGACGAAAATTCCTGGTTCTGCCAGGAAAGCATAATTTTGAGTAAAAGAGGTCATGTCCTATTGATCTGGATGACCAAGGCCCTGTATTGAAAAGGCAACAGGCTACATACTTATAATGGGAAATAACAAAACCAAGATTCGATAGATTTACTTAATTAAAAAGGAAAACATTTACATGAGAGTTATAAATAGCAACATATGTTCTATTGAAAGGAAACATGAAGTGAACACATGCCAGGAAAGACACATTGAAATGGTACAGTGTTAATAAGCTAGAGTAGAGCAGCATATGGATCAGTGATAACTTTTACTTTTCTGATTGAGAATTTGTAATGCTGTTTTCATGTCACTTGAGTTATTAAATAGACTAAAATCCTTTAAGAAATCCGTGCCTGTAGAGTGAAGTGTTTGACACAGAGAGTGAGATGAAGAGATCATGGGAACAAAGTCTGGGAACTACGAAGGGAGCCTGGGAGGCTAGGGGATGCTCCACTGCCTTTGTTGCCTGCAGTAGCTATGCTTCCTCCCAACAAAGTAGGAATCAGCCAGCAGGTGTGATCTGGGAGTCACCTGCCTTTCAGAGAGTCAGACTCCCTAGTGGGAGATGAGGGTTTGACACACAAATGAGTGTCTACTTGGGAGGGGGGAAAGTCACATTGTTCTTCATGAGGCAATGCAACCTGGTGGGTCCCACTTGGGATCTGAGTGAAGGAAGTTTTTCTGTGGATGGTGAATAACTATCAACCTCGGGGAAGAAAGCAAAACAGAACAAAACAAAATAGAGTAACTTTGTTATTGGTTGCTTTCTTTGGGTTCTTGAAGGGCAGTTTATGTTCCCATTGATTTCACTGCCTGTTTCCTACTACAAACAATAAGGACCTTTTGCAGACCCAGTGGCATAAAGCAAGCCCTCTATTAATGTTCACTGACTCTGAGCTGCTCGGGTTCACAAATGAATGTGAGCCTTGAGACTTTCTGTAAAATTTTTCAGCTTCTTACTGGATGGCTATATTGTCAGTACCTCTCTATTCAGCAAATATTGGTAGCATGAACTTTTCAAGGCTTCAGAAGGCTGCTGGCCTAAATGAGGCTTTACTCGCATTAATATTTGAATTAATTCTGACCTGCATTGCTTTGGCAATCATCTCCTTTATTATATCTGGATGTGCTGAGGGGTGTTTCATACGTGCTCACCCACACTGCTGGCCTGGCCTCCTGGGAGGCAGTCACAGCTCCTGAAGCCATTTTGAAATCTGTCCCTCATCACTGACCTTATGAAAGGGGACACTATAGCAGTGAAGATTCTTTGGATGAGTGATAAGAGGAGAATCAGCCCTGGCCGGTTTGGCTCAGGGGATAGAGCGTTGGCCTGCTGACTGAGGGGTCCCAGGTTCGATTCCGGTCAAGGGCATGAACCTTGGTCGCGGGCACATCCCCAGTAGGGGATGTGCAGGAGGCAGCTGATCGATGTTTCTCTCTCATCAATGTTTCTAACTCACTATCCCTTTCCATTCCTCTCTGTAAAAAAATCAATAAAATATTTTTTTTAAAAAAGAGGAGAATCATATGAGGCCAAGAAGAATATTGAGAAAATATGATTAATCAGGAGGAGAGGTTTCCCTTTAAGAAGAGACACTTGTGCTGAAATTTAAAGGATGTGTAGTAATTAACAAGGCAGCATCAGAACAGTGGGTGGAAAATATGCTAAAGAAAAGTGGCTGCTGTCACAACAAAACACCCTGAAATATCAGTGCTTTCACACAATAGCTGTTTTTTAAACTTTATCTTTATTGTTGAAAGTATTACCTATGTCGCTTTTTCTTCCCTATTGACTCCCTCGACCCCGCACCCCACACAGCAGCTGTTTATCCCTTGCTTCCATAGGCAAAGATGGCATTAGGGGGCATCACACAGTCTTTCAAAAACCCTGGCTGACTGAGGTTCCACCAACGTCAGTGCTTGACTTTCAATGGCCATTTGTGCATTGACAATCCAGAGGCAGAAGGGCAAGGAAAAGAGCATGGGGATAGTGTGGGGAGATTTTACGAGTCCAGTCTGGAAAAGGTATATAAATAACTCTTCTACACATATGTCAATCTTCCTGTCTAAGGAACAGGGACATCAAGGATGGCCAAACCTATGGAGGAATTAAAATTTTAAGGAAATAATTCCAAGTCCAGAAACTTTATAGATTATAACTGAGACCATTAGAATCCGAGATAGTTCCTCACTTGTAGCTGAGTTGAGATATAGTCTCATTCCTCTACTCATTTTTTCACACTTTGTCCATTTATTCTTTGAACATCCATCAGGTCCCTACATTGTGCTAGGTCAATAATCAATAAACCACATTTTTCTGTGGTGCTTAATAGGGTGGACACGGTTCTAAACGGAAATATTAGGTGACATAGACAAATTTTATGAATTTCACATGGTTGATAATCATTTAAGGAGAAAATGTAATTGCTTATTGGTGATTAAATGCTTATCAATACAGAACAGGTAGAATTAGGGAAAAAGTCTGAAAGTAGGGAATCTATATTTTTCTTGCGGGGGAAAAAAAACACTTGATAAAATAAATTGTAAAAGTATCTTTAGTGCAATTCCAGTTCAATTATTGCATTTTGCTCTGTGCTTGTAGATGTCCCAGGCCTAGTCATTCAAATTACTGTACATAAGCCTCCCTTTCACTCACTGAGAAACCCAGGAGATTGAGTAGCTTTATTAATCACCAAGGAAGATGTTAAGAAACATGTAATGACTTTGACATTCCTCTTTGTAGTTTTAAAATACATTTTTAAATTGCAAGATGTGATCAATAATGAATGACTACTAATGAGGGGTTTGTGGATCCAGAAATCCCTGAAGCATGGGGAAATGTGAGATTTGTCCTTATTTTTGACAATTTGGAGCCGGGTGGCTGATAAAACATGTTTCTAAATGTGAGCAGGACCCTGTTTAAACTCCGTGCCGATCAGCAAATAAATCCATTAGCTTACTTTACATCCACATTTGAACAACTGTCCTGCAATCTTTCCTTTCTCCTTGGCTCAGCTGTGACACATAAAGAAAGCTTTAAAAAGAGCTTGAATAATTAAAAGAACAAGCAATTAACTAATTGATCCTAAAGAGTAGCTTATACAACATCAACGGCATAATTGCAGCCATTTTGTAGGGCAGCCTGGACTATGATCATTTGTGGGTCTTCGTTTTTACTCTTCTCTATTAAATAACCAGACAAAATAATTTTGCAAGACACAAATTTTTACTGGTACTTTGAACATTTGACCTTATTTCAGTTGCTGTCTCTCACCTGTGTCCCTTTCCTCACTCCATCTATCTGGACCTGTTCCTTTCCCCACGCCTGCCAGGCCAGGTAACAGGTTATCCATTAAGTGTTAGGGGAACTCTTCCCTTATCATCTCTTCTGCCTTTTGAAGACTCTGTTTCTAGGGGTCCTCAAACTTTTTAAACAGGGGGCCAGTTCACTGTCCCTCAGACCATTGGAGGGCCGGACTATAGTTTAAAAAAAAAAAACTATGAACAAATTCCTCTGCACTCTGCACATATCTTATTTTGAAGTAAAAAAAAACAAAACAGCAAAAACACCCACATGTAGCCCGCGGGCCATAGTTTGAGGACGCCTGAAACTTTAGACACTTGTTCTGGGCTGCCATAGCTTCCCTCTGTGTGCCTTGCACAGTTAGGACCAGCTGAATAATTTGAATGACCCAGTGAACATGAAAATTCAGGGCCTGTGTTAAAAAACTAAGTATGTCAAGACAGCAATACCAGGACATTAAACCAACCTTTCTGAGTATGGGATCCTGTGTGACCATGAAGCCAGCCCTGATCATAGCACTGTCCTGTGATCGCTGCTGCCCTTCCCTCTGAGGTGAGAGCTGCACAAAGCAAGAACCCGGCATAACTTGGTCTCTGTGTTACCTGCAGACACAAGTGCCTTGGGTGTTGGCCCCCAGGACTGTGTAAGACAATGGAGACCATCTGCAATTTTAGTTCCAAAAGAGGGAACAGGGAGAGAGGAGCTCAAGGAAATGGGGGAATTAGATATTGTAGGATTAAATATCATGATCTAAGGAGCACCTAGTGACCTGGATTCTCCTGTTTCTGCGATTATATCACCTCCCTCTCTCTAGCCCACTCTTCTGGAGCCACACTTTCCCGGTTGAACATGCCCTTTTTATCTCTGCCTCAGAGCCTTTGCATAGGCTTTGCTCTTCTCCAACAGAGCCACATGGTTCTGTAAATCTTCTAGGTCTTTACTCACATGCTCTTTCCTCAGAAAGGCCCTCTCTGGCCACTGCAGCGCAACTAACTACCAACAGGCACTCTCCATTGACTTAAGTTTATTTTATCGCCCTGACTATTATTTAAATTTATATTTGTTTCACTTCCACTTCCTGTCTCCTGTCTCTAAAATGGAAGTTCCATCAGGCAAGACTGCTGTCTCTCTTGGTTTCCACTGTATTCCAGAAGGGAAAAGAAAATACAGCACTTGATACCTCCTAAGCACTTGTTGAATAAATGAATAACTAATGAATGAATATTTCCAAAATTACCTCTTGCCTAATCGTATTTATTTGGCAAAGATGTTTAAATAAAAAAAAACTGTTATTCTGCCCTCAAATGCAAGGGGTTTATAAACTGTGACCCAAAGGCCAAATCTAGCCCAACTGTTTTGGTAATTAAAGACATAACTATGCCCATTCTTTTTTAGTCATATCAGTATCTACTTTTATGAAGCAATGGCAGAGCTGAGTAGTTGCAATACAGACTGTATGGTCTGCAAAGCCTGTTTAATCTTTGAATTTTAAGTGAAATCTTTGAGTTTGCCAACCTCTGAGATAGAGCACATACCACTTGAGAATGTAAAATCACCTTTCTATAAAATCAGTTCAGAATCATCTACATTCACAAAACAAACAAAAAGTAAAACAACTGCAAAAAGAACATTTACATTTTTTAATAAAGGACTTTCACTTTTATCTGCCTTTAAGTGAACAACAGCTCCATGTGAGTCTGTGGTAATAGGATAAATCTATGTAAATATGATAAATCTGCATACTGTAGTTGTTACTTGGAAATAGAAGGAGCAGGATAGGGGAAAAACAAAGAAGATAAGGCAGAAAAAGACAGAGCTGTGTAAAGAGTCAGGAAGATGGAGACCAAAAGGAAGTGCCAAGAGGAGCAGAGAGGAAAACAGTTTGATGGCTCCTCAAAAAGTTGAACATACAATTACCATATGATCCAGTAATTCCACTCCTCGGTCATAATCAAAAGAATGGAAAGCAGAGTCTCAAACAGATACTTTACACCAACATTCACAGACACATTCTTCACAATAGCCCAGAAAGGGGGGCGGGGTTGGGGGTGGCAGACAAAAACCCATGTCCTCCAATAGATAAATGGATAAACAAAATGAGATGTATACACGATGGGATATCATTCCGCCATAAAGAGGAGTGAACTTCTGATACTACAACATGGATGAACTTAGAAAAGATTATGCTAAGTGAAATAAGCATTTAAAAAAGATAAATATTGTATGATTCCTCTCATGTGAGCCAGAGTAGTCAAGTTCACAGAGACAGAGGGTAGAATAGTGGTTACTGGGGACTAGGGAGGGGAAGGAAGGGGATTATTACTTCATGAGTATAATTGTTATTTGGGATGATGAAAAGTCTCTAAAAGTAGTGATGATGGTTATACACTCTTGTGAATGTACTTAACGCCACTGAATTGCACACTCAGAAATAATTAACATGGTAAATTCTATGCCATGTATATTTTACCACAATATTAAAAAAAAAAGAAAAAGAAGAAAAACAGAGGCTGGAAACAGAGATACTTGGCTCCTATATGTCCCTCAAGACTCTCACAATTACAGAAAAAAATGTGCAGAGTCCAAGACAACAGCTTATGGAGAAGCAGAAGTCTCTCCTTGTGGAGGGGAGAACTGGGGAGGAATGGAATTAGGTGTTTAGCTCAGACTTTTCTCAGCAAAGTGTTGAAGGAGCAGCTGGCCCCTCCTCACTGCTTATCCTAAAATGCAAGATGATAACATGAATTGAAGACAATGGTTAAGCAAAAAGGAACCAGAACTGAAGAGCATTCTCAGCCTGTCCACATTACAACAAATAAGAAACTTTGTTTGCAGACAACACTAAAGGTGTAGACTGGTTGGTGAGGAGGTGAGTGTGGGTGTGAAGCACAGAACTAATCAGCCGCCCCTGCAGGAAACCACCAGTTTGAACTCAGGGGGAGGAGATGGGACCTACCAAAGGAAAGCTGGGAATGCCTGCTATCTTCCAAGAAAAGGGAAGAAGGATCCTGAAGGCATTTCAAAGATTTCCAAGGCCATGGCCTAGGCTCCAACAGAAGCCATAGGGGTAGGGCCACTTAGATACATAGGGGAACAATCCCCATCAGGCAGAGAGCCACAACATGGACAGCATCATGCTAGGTTGTGAGTGATATTGCCATCCCAGTGAGTCTGGAAAGTAGAGCCTCGAGCCTTAACATTGCATGGATCTACCTTACAAAGTTTTGGACTTACCTGGGACTTGTCCCTCCTTCCTTCTCTCTGATTTTTTTCTTTTGGAAGGGAATCTCTATCCTACGCCTCTCCCCTTATTGCATTTTGGAAATACATAACTTGTTTGGTTGCAGAGGCTCACAGCTAGGATTGCCTAAGATTAGCTGAACTTCGAGATTCATCCATACCTGATTTAGATAACATTTAAATGAAACTTTAGAGTTGGTGCTGGAACAAGTTAAGATTTGAAGGTTGTTGGAATGGAATGAATATATCTTGAATGTGAGAAGGACATGGGTTTTGGGGGACTGGGGATGTACAAACATCTGAGCTACAGAATTCCACCAGAATGATATGGATTGAATGTTGGTATCCTGTACAATTTTTTGTATCCTCTCCTAAATTCATATGTTAACGCCCTAATGTGACAGGAGAGCTGGAACTTTGGGGAGGTGATTAGGTCAAGATGGAGCAGCCCCCATGATGAGATTAGTGTTCTCGTAAGAAGAGGAAGAGAGTTAGCCTTTTCTCTCTCTCTGCAATGTGAGGAGATGAGAAAATGATCATCTATAAACTAGGAAGAGGGCCTTCACCAAGATCCCAACCTTCCTGGCTCCAGAAGTGTGAGGAATAAATGTTTGTAGTTTATGGCACCCAGTGTATGTCATTTTGTTGCTGTAGCCTGAGCAACTAGGACAAGAGTGAAGTGGTAATTGAGTGAGATGAGAACTGGCATTAGTACAGTGGGCGTAATTAGGCTCTGTGTTCATTTTTTCTTTTGATATTATAATTTTAAATCCACATTAACAGAACATAAAAGCGTGCAAGATTCTGTGCACTTATTTTATGTTCACAGTTACTATCCATCTCCTCAACGTAAAAATAAACGTAGAGTTTATTATCTTCGAATGTTTCTAAAACAGGGTATGATTCATAATTAATCCATACATTTAATGGAATGTTTTTCTCAGGAGAGAAAAAAGTTGGGACTTTTTTCTCATGATGTGCCACCAAATTGATGTCATCATAGAATTAAAGATGCATAAAAATTTAATGAAACTATTTACCTATAACAAAATGCTGACATTACATTCTGGTGAAATACTCTACGATTATATTCCTCTTTTGAACTCTAATAAATTTGCCCTCTGGGTATAATTGGATGGCTGCTTATAAGTTATACGTCTAGAGAAAAAGATTCAAAATCAATTCATGTCCTTAAGAATAATATAAAACAATGTGAAATGGATGACTATTAGGGAGAATTATGACCCAAGATCTCTATGCGGAAGCATAAAAATAAATCATGCGTTGAGGTCATGCCATTCTAGTGAGGAAAACAATCAGAAGAGTAGCACAAATAAGGATTTCAAACCATGCATTGTATGCCTACTATGTGCCAGGCTGTGGACTCTCGATTTTACACAAACCCAGATATTTCAGGAGAAGGGTATAATGACACTGAAAAATCAGGAATGAAAACTTGGTTTTCTTTGAAATATTTTAAGCCAAGTTATTTGAGACTAACCTTGCCACCCTTAAATTGGTTCCATCCATCATTTAAGAGCTGACACTGCTCTGTGGAAAACTGCCTCATCTGTGAGGGATTGCTCATCTTCCAACAGTGGTACAGCTGTGTTTCATTATTGGGTGCATAAGTGGGTCCCTGGTCCTCATTTCATAGTTAACTAGCCTCGTGCTGTTGCACATGTGACCACCCTCTTTCAGCACTAGAGATCACCGCCCTGACACGCTCAGGAGGGGATGGTATGGCACCAGTGAAACCAACTGACCTAGGGCAGCACCCGGTAAGTGCTTTCCCTGCAGCGCGTATAAAGCGTCAGAAGACCACCTTCCATCATTAAGCTGCGTGCAATTGGTCGTTTATGAATTCTTGCCAGGCTCCATATGTGGCAGCTTAAGATTCTAGTCTCATGTTCCTTTAAAATATAATGTCCAGCGCTAGCCGGTTTACTCAGTGGATAGATCATCGACCTGCAGACCAAAGGGTCCCGGGTTCGATTCTGGTCAAGGGCAGGTACCTTGGTTGCAGGCAGGAGGCAACCAATCCATGTGTTTCTCTTACATTGATATTTCTCTCTGTCTTTCCCTCTCTCAAATATATATATATATATATATATATATATATATATATATATATATATATATATATATATATATTTCAATAAACATGACCTCTTCTTCCTCTGCTACCAAATACACAAAGCTCTCAGATGAAGGTGACACAGAGTGGCGGCTAAGCGATGTGGTATTTGCTGCCCCACACTTGTGAATGCTATGGAGGTCTACCTTTGTTCAGAATGTCTCTGTGCTTACTGCAAACAATTCTCATTTGGACCATTTTGCCTTTTACTGTAATAAATGACACAGACATGGAATACATGGAGGGTTTGCTTGGCAACATAATCCTAGCAGGCTGAATCTCAGGGTGACGCTAATATTTCTGAAAGCCATAATTCTCGGATCTACCAGGATTTGCCTTCCTTTCCCTATCTAGGGAAGGATTACTGCTGACAAATTGTAACTCCTTTTCCAAATATTTACTTTCTTTCAAGGTTTCCGAATGAAACCTTTGAAACTCACAAATAAATGCGAGGAAAGCTAGCAGAGCAGCTGTGCCATCGAAATGTCATTACACATTTAATTTGCATGCACCTGGGTAGGTGGAACAATAGGTAAATAGATTCTTAAACTCTATTGACCATTAGTTTCTTTATTCTAGTCTTTTATTTTATTTTTATATTTTAGGAATGGCAAGTAAAGTACAGTGTCCCTATGTTTACTTTCAAAGCCTGTGGAGTTTAGGATATCGGTGGATAACTGTTTGCTAACCTTTCTCTTTTGGTTACTGTTCACCTTTCCCTGTTTATCATTGGATCACCAGCACCTGATCCCATGTCTGAACACAGGAGTTGCCTGCCCAGCCCCCACCTACACCGCCCTCCCCCCCCCAAAAAAAAAAAAAAACCAGAAGAAAGGACACTAAGTTCAAACTGGTTAGAGGAGCTGTACACGCATGCGTGCTTGTTTAGCACCACCTTACTCCAGACCTGAAATCATGCTACCCAGGTCTGCTGGAGAGAGATGAGGCTTCCTGTGTTCTGCTTGGTTCAAAGTCAGGGCAGGGAGTCTGTGATTGGCATATCCCAAGAGTATTTAGTAAATAGCACTTAGTAAAGGAAACAATAACAATATCACTTATTAAAAATAGTAAAATGCCCTGGCCTGTGTGGCTCAGTTCGTTGAGCATTGTCCCACATACTGACAGGTCACTAGTTTGATTCCTGGTCAGGGCACATGCCCGTTTTGGGCTCGATCCCCAGTAGGGGGCATGCAGAAGGCAGTTGATTGATGCTACCCTCTCACATTGATCTTTCTGTCTCTCCCTCTCCCTTCCTCTCTCTAAAATCAATAATAAAAACATATCTAAAAATGTAAAAATAGTAAAAAAAAAAAAAAAAAGGCACAAACCCTTCCCCCCTTGTGTCCTCTTACTGGGAGAATTGCAGTATTAGAATGAACAAAATTAGTATTCGGAAGTGTGCACTGGTCAAAATCATTAACACAGGCACAGGAAGTTTAAAATCCTCTTTGCCACGCTCTTCTCATATTAAGAATCGTGTTTCTTCACAAAGATTACATTAGTGGTTTTTTTTCTTCAACGTTTAACCGTAGGAAGGGGCTTGCACTACAAGTTTCAGAGCATCCGTGGTCTGATGATAAACATATTTGAATCCTTATTGGTGTAACTAAAGGCATAAAATTAAAAAGGAAATGCAAATTTCAAAATTAAAGTGAAGGGGAAAGTATCATCCCTGAATGTAATGGTTTACCAGGCCTCTGGTTTTTGAATAAAGTTTTTGTAAACCTGAATAATTACTAAAAGCACAACTTCTATGGACATAATTTTTCTCTCTTGAGTGGAAAAAAAATTAACCGAAGAGAATGGAGGAGTTGAATTAATTGTATTTCAGAGGGGCATTTTCATTTCACATGGCAAGTGTTTGTGTGTCTTGTTTTTCTTTTTATTTATTTATTTAAATTTCTTTATTGATTAAGGTATCACATATTTGTCCTCATCCCCCCATTCCCATCCCAAACCCCTCCCCATGCATGCCCCCACCCCCCTGTTGTCCGTGACCACTGGTTAGGCTTATATGCATGCATACAAGTCCTTTGGTTGATATCTCCCCCTTACCCCCACCCTCCCCTACCTTCCCTCTGAGGTTTGACAGTCTGATCGATGCTTCCCTGTCTCCGGGTCTGTTTTTGTTCATCAGTTGATGTTGTTCATTATTTCCCCTAGATGAGTGAGATCATGTGATATAGCTATCAGAGGACAGCCTTGTATTGAAGAAAGCACCATCCTTAGTGTCCTGTCATTGGGCTTTTAAAACATAAGTAGGTTGCACACAGTCTTATGAGAAGCATTTTTATATTGCTGATGGACATAAGCTGCTGCTAGCCACATTATAATTTTGTCCTTTGAGATATTAATTTATAGCCAAACCATGGTGGCTCAGTGGTTGAGAGTCTACCTATGAACCTGGAAGGAGGTCATGGTTCAATTTCCAGTCAGGGCACATGCCCGGGTTGCAGGCTCAATCCCCAGTAGGGGGCGTGCAGGAGGCAGCCAATCAATGATTCTCTGATTCTCTCTCATCATTGATGTTTCTCTCTCTCTCTCCCTCTCCCTTCTTCTCTGAAATCAATAAAAAATATATATAAAAATTCATCAATTCAAAATATTCTTTTCATAATGCATGTTTAATTTGCTGAGGACTAAACTGAATTTCTTAGTGATTCTCTGGAGACAATCTAGTCATATATTTTAGAAAAAAAATAATGTAAGAAATGTTAATTACCACTTCTGATATATTTTCATGCTAGTCGAGAAGAGAGAAAAAGCCTTACTTTGATTCAATGTCTTATTTGATTCAAGAGTTTATTTGGACTGGCTGGTTGTGGTTGCTTGCTATTGAAGATGTAGCGGGTTAAGTGCGTAAAAGCAGGATATGGTGAGTCGAGGTTTTGGCTTTGAAGATTTGCTTTTCCTCTGCTGACTCATTCTTCAACTCAGTGCAAACTGCCCCCTTTAATAAAAGGGCATCGGTAGGCATTTGCAATAAAAATGCTTTGGAGTGATGTGATCCCTACTCAAAACTCATGGTGAAGATTAATGCTTAACAAAATTATTAAATATGACAAGCCTTTCTCCAACCCAGCTATGTGCCAGGTGCTACATGGTTTGTAAAAGTTTCCTCATTTGTCTGTCACAACAACCTGATGAACTGGGAATTGGTGCCAATTACTGTTGTTGGTATTACTAGATCCATTTGACAGAGGGGAACATTGAGGTTCAGAAAAGTTGGGTGTATTTCCTAAAGTCACAGGCCTGTAAAGTACACGGTCAGGTTTTAGTTCCAGGGCTATTGGGCTGCAGAGCCTGTGTTCCTCCCACCCTCGCTGGGAGGCTATTCTGTATTTGTTGTCATTCTGCATCAGGCCAATTAGGACAGGAGCAGTATGTTGTCAGGACGCATTAAGCATAGAAGTTCACAACCCGCAGGCAGAGCAACAACTTGCAGATGGAAGGAGACGCTAGAGAATGAGTCAGGAGGATCTAACTCCTAATGCCAGTCATCAAATTGCTGGTAAAGACGCACCTCCAGGCAATGTGTTCCTGACAGTGGTTCTCCTCTGTTCTTTTGAATCATCAAAATCCTATTAAATTTCTCACCAAGTTTCCTCTGTGCCTAGCATAGGATAGGCATGCATACTTAAAACAACAAAACAAAAGCGAATTTCAAAACATCAAGATGGACGTCCCTGGCTGGGTAGCTCAGTTGACTAGAGGGTCATACCAATATGCCAAGGTTGTGGGTTCCATGCCCAGTCAGGGCATATGCAAGAATCAACCAATGAATGCATAAATAAGTGGAATGACAAATGAATCTCTCTCTCTCTTGTTTCCTCTCTCTAAAATATATATATTTTTTAAATTAGCTAGAAGACATCTCAGAATGAATGAGCAGGTCTCACCCTTAGAAATTATACCCTTTGCAACTTGCCATAGTCTCTAAAATGTTCCTTTACCCTTAATAAATATCAATTAGCTGACTGTGTATTTAATACCTCAGCCATTTAAAAAATCATTTTAATTTTACTGTCTACAGTCACACATGGTTAGCTTCTTTAGAATTTTATATTGGCTCTGTGTGGAATGAGAAACTAAAGTGTACATATAAGCTAACTATATTAAAATATAAATATCATGCTATGATCTTGAGGATTGTCAGAGATGGACCATATACCCATATAAATGATAACTTTGACTTTTATTGGCTGAGCTATCCTTAGAGGTTTAACAAAATAAACACTTATTGCCATATTTCCCAGAAGAAAATGAAATGAGGACATACTCGCATTGCTTTAAGCAAAACATATGGAATCTAGAAAAAAATAAAATATGAAGCGCATGCTATCCTAAAATATGATGTTTGGTGGCCATTTTTGTTTGTTTTTGTTTGTTTGTTTGCTTTAATCCAAAACTTAAGTGGGGCTACTGGGGAAAAAATGGGTTGAGAAGGACAGGGAGGTACATTGTATGTTTTATTGAAGGGCATAAAGTAGAGCTAGTTTGAATATTATCCAAGTCCTTTAATTATTGGATTTTTAAGTAAGATTAGGAATTTGAACCAGTTTTACTTAGAAATGCTTGACAAGCTGATGTGTACTACTCAGAAGAATGTATTTTATCAGCATCATCTCTCCCCTCTCCCACCTCTACTGGAGGCCCCCGACACACTTCCCCAGAATAAGAGGACTTACGTTGAAGATCCTCTGACGTTTGCAGTAGTTCTGTGGCCATAGCAGGAGCCTCTGCTGGAAAGGATTTGTATGTGTCTCTAGGCTTGTCTAGTGCAAGGGATTTAGGCTAAGAAAAGTGTACACGTCTCTCATCAAATAATTGATGCCTTATAGCAATTTGGTTGTAATCTCTAGGACAGGGGTGGGGAACCTCGGGCCCTTGGGCTGTACTGAGAAATCATTTGGTCTGGCCCTGCCCAGGCATTAGAGATGAGTTAAGTAAATGTTTGACCAAATATAGCACGCTAAGTTTTAAGTTGATAATTTGTATGGCCCGGGAATGATGTTATAAATATCCAAATGGCCCTTGGCAGACAAAAGTTCCCCATCCCTGCTCTAGGATAATAAAAGTTTGGAGCAGAATTTTTTTTTTCAGAGTAAGAGGATAGCAGAGAGAAAGAGGGCATAACTATATTTTAAAGGGTATTGAGGATACATGCTTGAAAATTTGGACAGGTGGGCAGGAAAGCAAATAGAGGTGCACAGTTACCTGGAAATAAGAATGGGGCTATTGGTGTTGAAATCAAGGACAGAAGGCATCTCTTGGTAATCTAGACAAGAGAGAGTCGGTGTTTGAAGCCGTCACTGGAAGCCGTACTCGTCTAGTAAAAGGGTCTGAAATGAAGGTAGCCGTGGAGAAAAGTGACAGAGCTTGTGCTCAGCCAATGGAAATTGCTAGTTTTCTTTCTGTTATTGCTTCTCATAACTGTCTGCTGGCATGGCTGATGGCTGGTGTGGATCCATTTGCTGTTTGTGGAAATGAGTGAAAAGGGTGTTAAATTCCTCTCAAATAAAGAAGATGAACTGGCCCTAACCGGTTTGGCTCAGTGGATAGAGCGTCGGCCTGCAGACTAAAGGGTCCCAGGTTCAATTCCGGCCAAGGGCATGTACCTTGGTTGCTGGCACATCCCCAGTAGTGACTGTGCAGGAGGCAGCTAACTGATGTTTCTCTCTCATCGATGTGTCTAACTCTCTCTTCCTCTCCCTTCCTCTCTGTAAAAAATCAATAAAATATTTTTTTTAAAAAAAGAGGATGAACTAGTAGTATTTGCTCCTAAAGATTAGTTGAAATGGTCCATGAGGATGATCATGGACTAGTTACCTTTCACTCAGAGACAGGACAGGCTTTGCTTTCACATTTGCAGAAACTCGTAAGACATGCTTTTCTATCCCCATTTCACAGATGAGCAAACTGAGGCAGGCAAAAGCATGGAGCTATGAGTCTGGGAGGAAAAGTAGAAGAAGAAAAGCTCCTGGCAGAGTGCCAGGTAAATATGCAAGGAAAACGTACAAACCTTCTCTGGATCTAGGGCTGAGATCCGCAGGACTTAGAACAACAAAAGCTTCCTGAGAACTGAAGTCTGAGGCACAGGAAGAGACAGCTTTCTTCCAAATCTGAGCACATTGGGTTTTAGAAAAAACCCAGCTTTGTTTTAGAAGTCAAACCAAGAGTGACGTGCATTCTGTCTTGCTCAATATTTGTGTTTCTAGAAATGACACTAAAGGAAAACTTTTATTTTTATATCTCTTGGAATTGTGTGTGTATTAAAATTACATTTTCCTATTTGGATGTGCTTACCTAGTACCACCTGGTGGCAGCTAAAAATATTTCAGGAAAGGAGAAGACAACATTCCCAGTTTCTCAGATTCAAACTGCAGTCTCAGGAGGGAGAGGCTAAGCACTGAAAACATTATTGGGATGGGGCCACGTGTGTGAGGTGGTTTGAGCTCAGCAAAGAGTTGCCACTGCAAGCGCTGGTCATGTTGCCAATGTCAAGAATGACCCCGCTTTTATTAGGAATGCATTTTCAGGTGAATTTTCTTTAGCCATAATTGATAGAAGTTTATTTCTTCATTCTCTACCTCCCGGATCCAAAATATAGATGCATAAGACAGTTGGCTGGTGGTAGGAATGCCAAGTAAACCACGACAGCAGAGAACAAACCTAGGTGGAACGTACAAAGGTGTCAAACCTATCACCTTGGCCTCGTTAATATCAGGTTAGAGCTAATTGTGCTAACAACACTTTCAGTCTCTCCCCCATCATTATGTAATAGTGACTTCCTTTTTATCACTGGCTTAAATTGCTCTTTTAGATCTAGTCCCTTGAAATTTCTTATTTTCCTCTAGGCACTCCCCTATAAAATATTTATTCAACCAATATTAAGTATCCACAATTGCCAAATGCAATGCTAGATACTAGGGGTTTAACATTGAATCAGAGGGTTCAATTCATATTCTCATAGTTTTAATGGAAGAAACTACTTCTATTACTACTATTACTACTACTACTACTACTACTACTACTACTAATAATAATAATAATAATAAGTGCTACTCATGCCAGGCTTAGTTCTAAGTGATTTATTTTGATTGATTCATTTAATTTTCCCAACAACCCTATTAGGTAGGTACTATTTTTATCCCAATTTTATTAATGAAGAAACCGAGCACAGGTAAGCAAGTAACTCACCCATACTCACCAAATCAATCAGTGGTAGAGATGAGATTCAAAGCCAAGATGACTCCAGAATCTATTCTTAACCAGTGCTTTCTACTGCCTTTCAGTGTACAAGAAAGCAAACAATAGACAAGAACATTAATAAACAGATTTACAGTAATTTACAAGAACAAATAATTACTTTAGAATTTACAATAATTTGTAAAATAACTTACATTAGCAAATGAGCCATCAGGAAAATCAAATATAATAATAGGGATAGAGTCATGGTCTGAGGAGAGAGATATGAGGAGAGAGGGGGCATCTCCATCCAGGCTGGCCAGAGACACTAGAGCTGGGATCTGAGCAATAAGAGAGAATCCATTCTGTGAAGATCAATGGGGAAGAGCCTCCCTGGCAGAAGGAACAGCAAGTGCAAGGGCAAGGGGGATGTGCAAGAAGGTTCAGGGAGCAGAAAGATGGCTCCTGCCCTTGGAGTGCTGTGAGCAAGGATGTGGAGATGAAGTTGGAAAGAGAACAAGGGCCTGATCCTGCAGAGCCTTAAATGTGAAGGTGAAGAGTAAGAAAACGTGTGGTCTGACTCTGCCAGTCCCTCTGAAGAGACCCATTCTAATTTCCATGAGAAATCACTGGGTGGCTTTGAGCAAGGAAATAGGATCCCTTCCATCCTTCAGATTGCTTCTGCTGAAATGTTTTCCCCTATTCACAGCTTCTGTAGTACTTCTCAAGATATTTCCCTAGGTACATAGGTGACCTACATCTAATATCCAAAATGTCCATGGCTGGCTCTCTCATTGGAAGGGCGAAAGCCTTCTTTCTCTTGACTTTTCTTTCCCAGACATTCCTTTTTTTCTAATTGGTCTGAATGTCCGCATACGGCATCCTTATCAGAGAAGGTGCAGCCATAAATACATCTTCTCTGATTAAGGGCTGCACTAGAGGCATTTCAAAAGTGCTGAAAGCAAATGAAATCATGTTTTATCACTAGAAACTGGAGACAGTTTGGCATTTAGTAAAGCAAATGTTTGACCCAAGGGCACCATTGTATCAGTGTTAGTCATGATTCTCTTCTATGTTAGTACCATCTTGAAACTGAATAAAACTATCTGATGAATAATATTCCCACCGTGAATGTGAAAGGGCCAAAGGAAAGAATTACAGTATCTGTAGTAATGGCACAGTGAGGACAGAAGGAAAGCTGCCTAGTTGTCATAAAGGAGGCAGGGAGCATGCCTCTTCAAATACACGGAGTCTGCGAACTTAGTCTCCACAGTATCTACCACATGTGCTTGACTTAAGTTTACCTATTAGATTGAAAATTCCCTAGACATCATCAAAGTTTGACTTTTTTATTACACAACAACAATCATAATATTTTGTAATGTATAAGGTATATATTTGAATGGATGGATGGATGGATGGATGGATGGATGGATGTGTGGATGGATAGCTGTTTGGATGGTTGGGTGGATGGATAGGTGCATGGATGAATTGGTGGATGAAAAGAAAAAAAAAAAAAAGAGAGAGAGAATTCAAAGGTCTTGAGAGTCAGAGTGCCATCTAGGTAATGTTCCTGCTTATAAAGAAACCTTGGTGTTGGTTAAACCAGGTGATGTAACATGAGATCAGAAACTAAAATATCATTGATAATCAGTCTTAGGAGAAGGTTAAGCTTTCATGTCTAGAGAATAGCTGATTTCTAGCTCTCCTGTTTCTAAGGGTGAATCCAGGCAAGTCAGGGATATTTAATCAAATGATATTAATTGAGGACAAAACTTGTCATCCTTTCTTGACCCTCTCCTAGACTGGGTATAGGTCTTAGTTTAGATGTCCTTATGTCACTTCCCTCAGAAATATATTCCTGATCCCCAAGACAAGTTAAGGGCCCATCCCAGGTGCCTCTACTGTACAAAAATATACCATCATTTATATGTACATGTCATATTGTTTCAAGCTATACCCTCAGTGTTTAAAAGCAAGAATATACTAAAATTATTAAGAATGTCGCCTCTTAGTGGGAGAAGTCACCCTCTGCCTGATTTTGACACTTGAGACAGATCCTTTTCTTCTAGGATAAGCCTATAAATCTATCCTTATCCTTGTAATCAGGATATTGGGATGAGCTAATAAAATGATAGATAGATAGATAGATAGATAGATAGATAATAGATAGAATCTGAATTTTTAATAGGCAGTATATGTGAACATATAATATAGTCATTCTTTTATATATTGGCCTAGAAGCATTCAGAGGGGGAGGGATATGGGGGGCACTTGAAGGAGAAAAGCTATTACAACATGCCGGCATTGCTCTTTGTCTTTCTATTGAATCTACATAATAAAAATAAGTAAACATTTTAATTTGAATATATCTGTAAAAGTAGGTCTATGATATATGCTCCAAAATGATTACTTTATATTAATATGATATATATATATGATTTTGTTTTGTTCTTGTGTTCTGTTCCCAATACACTTCATTTATTTTTTTCCTTAACTATCCATCTACTTAAAACACAGTCTAGAGCATCTACCTCCAGTTCTTCCCAGTTCATTTCACCTTCAACCATCTGTGCTTTTTGTTTTATTAGCTTTTTATTTTATTTTACAAAATTTTCACTAATAAACATATATATATATCTTACTTTTCATCAAAAATTATGTATTAATATTTCTAAAGCAGAACTCTAAATGTATAGATATTTCTACTGTTTATTATAAATCAATCTAGTTTTTTCTTATTTATATGCAATGTAAATGAAAAAGTACTATTGGAATTCTAGTCATAAGCTTTGGAACCAGAAGTCTGATTCATGTAATTAATCTGGAACTACTTTAGCAGCATTTTAAGTGTTTGTTTATGGATTTTGGAAGGATGTAGATGTCAGATTTATAAGAATTTGAGTAATTGTGTTTTTAGGCACTTATTTTTAAATGGTGTCATCATAAACATTTTAGTGTATTTTGTGGGCTTGGTGTCTGAGTGATTAGATGCAGTGGAAAGAGTACTTGGTTTCTTAATAGCCTGTTACAAGCCCTTGATGGAAAAAAAAATATTTATTGCCTGAACAGTTTCCTCAACTGCCACCATTATTGTAACCTTGGTGACCTCCTCTGTACACTATATTGAAGGTTGAGTGAGCAGAAAGTTAGAAGCTTCACCAAAAGAACAGAGTAAAGGATGGAGCCATGTCTGGTGGAAGGTCAATGGAATCGCTATAGCCTAGCCTGAGAAATGAGTCTTTAAAAGAATACGGCATGTACTTCCTCAAAGATAGAAAGGAAAAAGAAAACATGGTAGAAAATACAGATGTTTGGTGTTGAAAGGGAATGCTAGAGGGGCTCTCTTCTGATAATCCCTCTTCTGACTGCCACAGGAAATAAATTCACCTGATGAAAAGGAAGTTAAGAATGCAGTTGAGGACTTGAGGAGGTAAAGTTTTGGAATAATCCATTTTCTGCAGGGGAAAGTATGCAAAGTGGCATAAATACCAACGTACACTTTTTTGATTCCCAATCATATGCTAGGAATGAGTCTCAGGATATTAGTTGTTTATTTCATGTAATTTTTTTTTGCCAACTCTGAAAAATAAGAATGCAAATGAGAAATTTAAGCTCATAGAACTTGAGTAACTACTACAGGCACATGGTTACTATACCTGAGCATCATTCTAGACCTGTGCAGTCACTGCCATCATGTTAAAGGCATTAGCAACAATGGAACTGACATCAAGTGGCACCTGGAATCACCATGCTCGAATCTGGGAAACACTGTTCTGGACAAGAAACAATAAAATCTTCATTTTTACTAATATTTATGTTTTTCAACTAGAGAAAGAAGTAGAGAAAAGAAGCCCACTGACTTTCAAGCATATTTTCTAACTTATAATTGCAAATATAGTCAAAAGTAAGCCTTGAAAATGCCTTGTGGCCTTTGCAGCCCCCAGATAAACACTTTCATTAAGAGGTAGGATCTTATTTCTAAAGCAGATAATTAGAATATGTTGTCACAAAGATGGAAATGATAGTGTCTTATGCTAAGAAAGTCCATAGGGTTTTGTAGCTGAAGTAGGTTGAGGCTTTAATAGTGGAAAGATGTTTCTGATAAACCTGCCTGGGGCATGCTAAGAGATAGGTCTTGTTCAAGCTGCGGTTAACAGTTGAATGCTGAATTTAATTTCAAAACGTATAATAGCTTGGGGAAATTATTGGAAACTTAGTTTACAGTTTTATTTTTAGATGTGCTATAATTTTAATGCATGAAGTAGTTTTTAAATATTCATTTAATAGCTATGTTTTAACCTCGAATATGTACAGGGTGCATGCAAGGTAGAGGATCAGATAGAAGAAATATAATGATGAACATAAACTTCCCTGACCTTGGGATCTGTTCCCCATAATGCACAGTCTGATAAGACATCACACACCTAGTTTATGCTTAAAACATGCTTCTTGAACTAGAACTCCAAAGAACCCAAACAACCACTCTACTTTTTAAATTTTAGAATTCAGAGAGTGCTTAGGAAGAACAAATATCTTCCACCAGATTGTATACTCCATGGGGTCAAGGTTCACTTTATTTGTACTCTATACTGAAACAGTGTCTGTAGACAAGTAGGTACTCAGTGATTTCAATAAATAAACCAATTGCACCAGTCCTGCTGGCCCAGGGATCTGAAATTCTCACCACTGAAGTAAATTTTGTTGCGGATTTGGAAGTTATCTTCAGAGTAGAGCCTGTTAAAATGTAAATATGTATTATTTGAGAGGTATCTCCTCATTGGATGCCTGTTTTTCAGTCACATGATTAGATTAATAGATGAGATAGCTGAAGTTGTGAAAATAGACCCTAAGGGAAGGAGAGAAATGCTGGATTTACTTTGATATAGTAGGAGGGGGCTTGAGGTTTGCAAAGAACCTTAAAATATGAGAACTAGAAAGCCCATTAAATGTCACAATTCAGTAGGATTTTTTTTCAGCTGTGGTAGTACCTACCTCTTTCAAATGGGTTGAGAACAGGACCCCAATTTATTTCAGTTATTTAAGTGTAGAAGATCTTGCAGCCCCCACTTAGACTCCTCTTGGTCCCCTTGCCCATGGAAGCTTGTGGGGAATCACCAGACCCAACTGTGAAACCAGGAATCTACTCCAGCTTCCTCACTTTTCAGAAGAGCGAGTCAAGGCCATGTGAGTTAGATTACCTTTGCAGGACAATGACCTTGATAGGATAAGAATTTAAGCTATTCTCTTGGTCTTAAATCCCATTCACGTCCACAGGAAAGGAGCACAACTGATCCTAGGTTTTTGCCTAATTGTCTTGTTTACATTGGGCCAATGTTAAAGAAAAAATTGTAATGGACAAGTTAGACAGTCAAGAAAAGCTTTATGCAAGACTATTGCAAAACTGGGTCTCTATTGCAATAGAGAGAGATTGTACTCAACTCCTCTGTAAAAAAAAAAAAAAAAAAAGTGGGAGGATTTTTAAGTGTTGGGGTGAACTAATAGAAAAGTACTAGCGGGCCTTACAGGGCTGGTTGGTCAATGTTACGAGCCCATCTGTGTTTTCTAATTGATGCTGATCCAAGGTAGGCTCCTCCTCTCCCACAGAAACTTGAAATAGGGATCCTGTCTTTGTTGATGATAATATTTCAAAGGGGGGTGTGTAATCAGATCCTGGAGGTTAAGACATTTCTTGGTTTTAGAAGATTTACATCTCAAAGGGTCAGGGAAAGAATTATAACTTCATTTTCTAACATAAATGTTCTAGGAAAAGGGAAGTCAGGGGCCTACCATCAATAAGAAACTTGTCTAAAGTTTAGTGAAGGTGAGGGGATTTCAGTGCCCTCCTTTGTAAAGAGCAGGTAACAAAACCATATCTTAAGGAAGTTTTTGAAAATTACATGGGTTAATATTATAATGCATTTTTATTTTAGTGATTTTTTTATAGAGAGGAAGGGAGAGAATATAGAGTTGAAACATCGATGAGAGAGAAACATCCATCAGCTGCCTCCTGCACACCCTCTAACTGGGGATGTGCCCGCAACCAAGGTACATGCCCTTGACCGGAATCGAACCTGGGACCCTTCAGTCTGCAGGCCGACGCTCTATCCGCTGAGCCAAACCAGTTAGGGCTATAATGCATTTTTATATAAAGAACTTTATATCGTAGAAATATCAAATACAAAGAGCCTATTAGAGCTCATCAGATGAAACCAGCTTCGGTAAAAAGAGTAAGTGAAATAAAGGGTAAAACTAATAATCCCTGATGTTTTACAACTCCCTAATAAATGTCAAGTACTTACATTATTTCTAATCCCTTACAAATTATTCTACTTTTGTAAGGAAACAAACTCTCAGAAAGGTTAAGTCTTTTTTGGTTCAAGGTCATACACCAGCAGGGGTAGATTCAATCATAGGACTGGCTAACCTCCGAACCTTTCCCCCCCCCCTAAAATGCCAAGCTTTTTATCAGAAATTGTATCCTGCCCAAGGCCAGAAAACACACACCTCTATAGTTACCTGTCCTGGAAGCTGAGAGGTCAACTTTTTTTGTTGTTTTGTTCCCAAGATTTTAGGGTTTGTTTTTTTTTTGTTGTTGTTGTTTTTGGTGTTTTTTGGGGTTTTTTGTGGGTGTTGAAATGAGTGGCAAAAATTGAGTGGACCCATTGACTGGACAATAAAGCTATTCAACTGCCAACTAGGAGTTATAAGGGTGCAATCTGACATTTTCTGGAACAGGCCATGTGAGCACTTAAGGACATCTGTGCCCCATTAGGTGGCAGGCAGGTGACCTTTTATTCCTTGCCTTCTATACTTGGTGTGAGCATGAAAGGAGTAGAGTGCGTAGAGACAAGAAAAGCTCTCTGTTGTAAGCAAGAGCACTTAACCTCCTTGGGCACAGCAGGGTAAGGAGGATTTTATGAGAAGTCACCTACAAAATAATAGCTTTTCTTTGTTTAGACTGAAGCATGTGACTTCCTCTCTCCCGCTGCTTATCAATTCAAGGAAAGCCCATTCAACAGTTCTGCTGGAGATGTGATTTAGGAGGTGAAATCACCTAGCTGAGGTCAGCAGCTCTCCACAGAGGACTGAACTGCCTTGGGTGTTAAGCTACTTTCACTACGAGGCTATGACTGTGGACAAAGCAATTTTTTTCCCTCTGAGCCTCAGTTTCCTACTCAATATAAAGACGTAAACTAAATCACTTCTAAAATTTGTTTCTTACAGTCTTGTAATTAGGATTCTAGGGAGCTGTCTAAATGATGTTTCTTCTCAAGACACTTTGGCAATTACCCCAGCCAGAAGAGAGCCTTCCTTTTCTGAACTCCCATCCCATTGACTGTTGGAGCCTCTCAGATACACTGCCCTCTTCTTTGTTTGTGTGAGAGGCAGCCTGATGTGGTGGGAAACACCCAGAGACCGGCAGATCTATACCTATATGCTCAGTCTGCTGCTTCCCACTTGTGTGATATGGAATAAGTGCTCCACCCTCTGAGCCTCAGTTTCCTTGTCCATAAAATGGAGGTATAGTGGATATTTTGCAAGTGTTTTCTTTTTTCTAGAACTTTGTAAAATTCCTTTCCTATAATTGGAGAATTCCCCATTTTAGGAATCTTCCTCTCCAAATTTAAGCCACAAACTCACTTTTCCATCCTACCTTGCAGCTAGGCCTCAGACACCTGACCCAACCCTCCACCCATCAGATGCCTCATCATAACACTTGATTTGAAGGTGAGGAAGTGCCATTAAGAGTCCACAAGAGTACAGGAAGAGTCACTCAGGTTCCAAGCAGAGAAGTGTTAGGGATTTAGGTTTTAAGCGTTAGCTGTGGAAGTTTTACACCAATAGTCCTAGTGACATGATTGGTCATTGAGCCTGACCAAGACTAACCCAAGAATAATTCTCCGGCTCTCTCAGAAATTCTCAGGGCTACTTAATATTCTTTAATAAATCCTATTTTTGCCCAAACTCAGTACAGTGGGGTCTGCATTTAAAACTGGAATATCTGACTGTTACATGTGGATAAGCATACCTATCATGTAAAGATGGTTTGAAGATTAAATAAGGTCAGTAGTGCACTGAACCCAATACATGGAACAGAGTCAGGCTTTACAATGGTATTGTGTTTTACTATCTTTGCACATTGAATGGTCTCAAATAAATTGAGAGCTCCTTGAAGAACACTATGCATGGTGTACCAAGGCCCCATGTTCAATGCTTAGAGGGAATTAAAGAAACATTAATAATTGTCTTTCTCTTAAGGACATTATATCTCAATAGGAGCAGCAATAAACTTGAGCTCATGTGTTAGATTATCTGCAGTCCATTCCCATCTTTTAAAGCCCTTAGCTCTCCCACTAAGTTTACAATATATAGCAATCCTATACCTCTGTTATTCTTCTCTGTAAAATAATATTTAAAATAATATTTTTTCTTACCTTATATGGCCATGTGAATATTAAATTAGTTAATTCAATTGAAGCATTCAGAATAGAGTCTGGTACATAGTAAGTGCTCATCAGATGTTGGCTCTTAGGAAAGTTAGATAACTAAGCTAAGTGTCAATAGAATTATTAAATGATCAGAGTTTACAAAGCACAAGTTCCCAGTTGCGCAAAGAGTAGAGTGATGTCCTTGTAGAAATGTCACCTAGGGCTCAGTGTCTTAGAAATTTGTGAGAACTACCATGAACCGAGCACATACTGAGATCCAAGAACTCTAATTCCCTTGCACACCCATTATCCCATTCATTTCTCCCAGGAAACATGGAGCTAATGATGACTATTCCTGATCTACAAATAAGAGATTGCTTAGTGACATGGTCAAGGACCCAAGCTAGAAAGAAGGGCCGGGACTTGAATCCAGGCTCTCTGACCCTAAATCCATGTTCTTAATTCCTGCTCCTCAATTCTGTGGGAGATTTGGATTCTCCTGACCAAGTGATTCTGAGTGAATTTTATCTTCCCAACCCTTCTAAAAATGCATTTGGCACTTATGTGGTATATAGGAACATGGTAATTCCAATTATTTCAGAAAGTGTAATGGTTTGGAAACTGTAAAGGAAGAAGAGTCATCTTTGTGTATAGTTATTTAAAAGCAGGACAGCTTGTACCTGGCCAGGTAGCTCAGTTGGCTAGAGCATCATCTCGATATGCCAAGGTTGTGGGTATGATCCCGGTGAGGGCACATACAAGAATTAGCTGTTGAATGCACAAATAAGTGGAACAACAAACTCTCTCTCTCTCTCTCTCTCTCCTTCCTCTTTCTCTAAAATTAATAAAACAGATATTTTAAAAGTAATAAAAATAAAAGCAGGACAGCTTTAGTACTCTATCCTTAAAAAAGAAAAGAAATTGTCTATCAGTACAGGGTACCATTTCATTTTGAAGAATCTCCTTTTATTGAGTCTACATAGTCACCATTTGTTTAGGAGCTTGTTAACAGTTATTTTAGGAAAATATTGTTGACAATTTCTTAATGGATAGGATTTTCTTCTTTATCTCAACAATTTAAATAAAACTCACTTTGCCATGGATGCAATTGGATTGGCCATTTACCCACCCGAACGCATGTTTAAAAGTTGGCAAAAATAATCAATAGAGAAAATGAAAGCATTTATGTAGATTTATTTGTAAGTCAATACTTCAGGTGTTAATGGCAATTGAATTGAAAAGTATCACAATCTCTCAGAATAAGAGTTAAAGCTAAGGAAACCAAAATAGTTGGCATATTAAGCAAGTTCCTAAATCATAACCCATTTTCCACTTAAAAATCAAATCCAGTGTTGATTAAATGCAGCTGTTATAGATATAGGAAACATCTGACACAGGGAATTAAAGAATAATTAGAATGACAAATCAAACTTTATATCAGTAAAAGGGGAAGTTTACTTTTTACATATAAAGATGTATTTCAGCTGATATCTAAGCAACAGATGTATTGTCATAAATTGCCCCCCAGAGATAAAGGATCCCCAGTCAGTACCATCCCATCACCAAACATGGCTGGGATAAAGGCAATGATTAAAAGAAAATAATATAGGGTTGGTCTAGTACAGAAAATGAGACCACTGCCTGTCCCTCCTTTTTTTATTCCTTCCTTCTTTTTTCCTTCCTTCCTTCCCTCCTTCCTTCCTTTCTTCCTTCCTTCCTTTTCTTTCTCTTTCTTTTTTTTCTTTTTTATATTAAAGAGAAAAATGATCTTCTAATCAAGCAAGTAGACAAATGAATCCCTTTAGGAACACCCTTTATTAAAAAAATATATGTAATTAGCTACCAGGAAGTCAAGGTGGATTAAAAGCTGTCCAAATTTCTTATGATACTAGCTACAGGGTGACAAGATACTGATTTCTTGAGGACATTGAGGTGGCTTCATCAAAGTACCAGCAGTCATCCCCAGGGCCATGAATCACTGCATAATTTCTGTCCATGTACTTTCCTGTTCACAAAAGAAAATATGGGAATGCAATTGTCAGTAATAACTAGAAATGACAGTTCATCAGCTTTGTGATCCTCAGTCTCATTGTAAATCTTAAAAAAGTATTGAGAAGTGGTAGGTGAGCAGGACTTTCATTTTACATTCTGCACTTTTGGGGATAATTTGAACTTTTCTTAGGCATGAGAAAAATATATAATTTTGTAAATATGCATTAAATAAAAGTGACTACTGCCCAGCTCGTGTGACTCAGTGGTTGAGGATGCTGGTTCAATTCCTAATCAGGGCTCATACCTGGGGTGTGGGCTCAATCCCCAATAGGGGGCGTGTAGGAGACAGTTGATGAATGTTTCTCATGGATGTTTCTATCTCTCTTTCCCTTCTTCTTTCACTAAAAATCAATAAAAACATTTTTTTAAAGTGACTATTGATGACAAGTGATTGACTAATCTTTAAGAGGCAATAATGCTTTGAATTTCAGTGTTGAAGAAAATATCAGCAATTAAGCTTTTAGAATATAATCTTTTTATTTCTACACAGCAACAGAAAAGGTAAATTTTTAGTAATAGTATTTGAGGGATACTAGTTTTTTGTGCGTGCCAAACTTATCTCTAGCCCTTATGAAAATGTTTGAGTGAATGATGGGAAACAAATAATTTAATGAATCTGAAACATATTTTAAATCAGGAAAATCCTAAATGATAATTCTTTTTGTTTTATATTTTTAAATTTTTAAATTAAGGTATATTGACATATAATAAACTGCACATCTTTAAAATGTTTAATATGACAGAGAGCTAAGGGCCAGATGTGATTGTATCAGCCTGTGGAAGTCATTAGTTATAGTTCTAATTTTAATGAAATCTTCATAATTCTTTTACAGAGATTGAGTTACTTAGAGCTTGATCAATGGTGTCGGTGCCACTAGGATTCATAATTAAAATCACCCTGCTGTAGCTAGCAATATTTAAGTTTTTGTAGAAGACAGGTTTCCAATGCAATTGCTCTAGCAAAGGTACTTTTCTTTAACACACATTATGAGTCTTAAGTTTTTAGTTCTTGCAGCATTAAAAAAGATTCTTCAATATTACAGAAAGGCTCTCTTTGCCTGCTCACGAGTAAAATTTAGATTGAAACATAATTCTGTGATGACAAGATGGGGAATGAGTGTAGAGATATGTTTTAGTAACAGGGATGTAAATGTTATATTCATTAGCTTCTGTGTCAATTAACAAGAAGTAATGGCTAGCTTGGAGCTTGTCTTGTCAAACCACCCGAGTCAACAGATTGCCTCTCTTTCAAACTCCTTTATTAACTACTTATTAAGACTGATAGTCTCTAAATTTAGGTCTACTTTTCTACCAGGGTAGTATTACACAATACGGGGCTTATAAATTTCTGATTTGATTCAATTGAACTTTCAGTAATTTTCTTATTGAATGGGTAAACACACACACACAATTTTATACTCACAAGGTGTCTTAGCATAAGAACCACTTGAATCATGCTCTTATTTCTGGCTCCCTTTGCAGTCATCCCTTCTCTGACACCCACATTCACTCACACACTCCAAGACAAGGGTAGTGTCTTTTACCACAGTCTCAGCCTGGTATTCGTCCCCAGCTTGGGACCAGGCTAACTGAGATCATAGTCAGAAAAGCTTTCCCAGAACATCAAAGTCTAGGGTGGTTTTGCAAGTGACCCAACATAGATGCTTCCCTAACTGGCCTCCCTCTCTTCAGTCTTGTTTTCCTCCAAACTTGTTTCCACAGTGTCTCAAGAGCACAAATGGGGTCAAGCACTATCCTGCTTAATGACACCCCCATCATTTATTTTGTTTTATTTTTTTAATATATTTTTATTGATTTCAGAGAGGAAGGGAGAGGGAGAGAGAGACAGAAGCATCAATGATGAGAGAGAATCACTGATAGGCTGCCTCCTGCATGCCCCATACTGGGGACTGAGCCCACAACCCAGGCATGTGCCCTGACCTGGAATTGAACTGTGGCATCCTGGTTCATAAGTGGACACTCAACCACTGAGCCACTCTGGCTGGACACCCTCATCATTTTTAAATCAATCCCAAGCTGCCCCGAGTTTTTAATATCCTAGGTGTTGGATGGAGCTCCCACTTCTTGGAATCTAGAGGCCTGCTTCCCGCCCCCCCTTGCCCCCTTCTGCTTGCTGCCCTGTGAAGAGTCTCATGCCCTCTCCAAGGTCCCTGCAGGTTCCAGAGTACCTCTCACTCCTAAACCTGCTCTCTACTCAATTACTTTTCACTCCACCTGTGGATCCTAACAGGTAATTCTGTCTGTTCATCTCTGTCCTGATGTTACAACAGATATGGAACTTGCTTTGATTTCTACAAATGAAAAACAAAACACTAAAAATGTATGGTTTTTTTGTGGGGGTTTTTTTTTTTTGTGTGTGTGTGTGTGGAAAGATGATACTGAATATTTGGGGATGGGGTGATAAAGGGCATTTTCAACACAGCTGAACAAACAAAATCTATCTTCTCAGAAGTTCTTTGCCCATCCCCTGCCCTTCATATTTCTATACCTGCTCTTTTTTTCTTCCTGCTCCTTCTCATTGTTTTTCTTGTGTCCTTAGTAAACCATAAAATCCAGTTTCTTTTCAAAGTGCAGCAGCTAGCTTTCTGTTTTCTTGATTTCATTGCTTGCTACCAGCTTTCCTAAACAAAGCTTATTTCCCTCCTAATGGGGATTCTTGGGCCAAGTACTAATGAAATATAGATTATTTGACAGTCTAAAAATTCTTTCTTCCTTTATATCAACAATGTTCTCTTTCTAAACTTCACATCTTTGTTTCTGCCAAAGTTAACTTGGGATTTCTGGAATGGCCCAGGGTGCTCTCATCTACAGAATTTTGAAAATGTTGCTACCTCTTCTTGGAATCCACTTCAGTTATGAGTTTTCTCTGTTCATCTGGATAATTCCTCTTCATCGTTCAGGTCTCACCTAGAATATAACTCCGTGGTAGAGTTCTGTGGTTCTAGAGCAGCCACTTAGAGCACGTTCAAATATACGTAGTCATTCCGGTGACTCAGATGGAATACTCTGATCCCCTTTATTTCTCTTGAAGACAGCGAGGTTTATAAATCAAATCCTCACCTCCTAAGACAAAGTTTGTACATAAGAGTATTTCAAGAAATAGTAAAATGCATAAATGCATGAAGGAAGAAAGAGACAGAAATTCAGAGTTGTGCTAAATTGTTCAATCCAAAACTATAAAACCCTTTCTAATTCACTGCCAATGTCTTTGATCAAAGGAGACCTGTCTCTTTGTATAATCTTCTCAGCCTTTTACTGCATTTAGAGTTTCTAGAACATTTCAAATGCAGGGAGTGAGACATAATCAATTATGATTTTAGTTTCCACACTTATGTAATTCCTCTTAAGCAAAGTATTTTGGTTCAAATAAAGCTGCTGGAAAGACAGTTCTAAGCCAACAATTCATCTTTTAATGCAGCATACTCAAAGCCAATTTAATTCACGTCTTCTTTTACTGTATCCAAATTTGACATGTTAGAAGTAGTGCAATTTTCTGTTCAGCAAAGTTTGAGTGTTTATCAAAACAGATAGATTATTCACATTGCCACTCAGAATAAATAAAATAATTTAGCAAATTGAATTGTGCTGTCTTTCTCAGTAGGGATAAATGGTCTGTTATTTGCTATAATTCTTCACTTTACTTGGCCTTTCTTAATGTTGTTTACTTCAGCTGCTTCTTTTTTTTTTCTTCTGGAGTATCACATTTTGAATTTAGTTCAGTTCTCTTTTAGGAACAACACTGCTTGAACTGAAAAAAAAACAACCCAATAATAATGCATCTTGACAGCAGAAGATTACTGTTTTAATTTAACTACTAGAGGCCCAGCGCACGAAATTTGTGCACTTGCAGGGGGGGGGGGCCCTCAGCCTAGCCTGTGCCCTCTTGTAGTCCAAGAGCCCTGGGGGGATGTCCAACTGACGGCTTAGTGGGCCTAAGCCGTCAGTCGGACACCCTTAGTATTGCCAAGGAGGCAGAAGAGGCTCCCACCATTGCCACTGTGCTCACCAGCCGTGAGCCTGGCTTCTGGCTGAGCGGCCCTCTCCCTATGGGAGCACACTGACCACCAGGGGGCCAGCTCCTGCATTGAGTGTCTGCCCCCTGGTGGTCATCGTGCATCATAATGACCAGTCATTCTACCACTCAGTCATTTGCATATTAGCCTTTTATTATGTAGGATGCACTGTAGATGAGGCCCCCTAGAACCAGAAGAAATGCAAAAAATTCACTGTTAACTCATTCTTGAATTGCCCCCACTTAAAATCAAATTGCCCCCGCTCTGCCCCGCCATGGGGCGTGTGCTGCACCTTGGGAACCACTGGGCTTGAAACTTTTCCTCTCTGAGTTTCATTTCTGAATATAAACGCATATACCATGGGAATTGTAATCTCTTCTCCGCCTACCTCACTGGGTTGTCATGAGGAGGTTCTGAGCTAATAAACCTAGAAATGTTTCAGCAAGTAAGTGATGTCTAAACGGGAAGGGATTGTTATTTTTAAGCTCATGGGTACCCTCACAGGTAGCAGGTGCTGATTAGGGGAGGAGGGCATGATTGTTTCCTGGGACTGTTGCTATGGAAGTTTTTCAGAGGGTTCTGCAGGCCTCAGAGGGGCGGGCTCTGGCCAACAGCCCTGTAGTGGTGGTCATCTCTGGAGGTGCTGGTGGGGAGCAGGGCATTAGGGGGGCACTTTGTGGGCAGCAAGGCTGAAGGGGGAGTAACTGTCAAACCTTCCCACTTGGCGCCATTCTTTAAATTGTACATGGCTCTTTTGCAGCTGTACCTGCTCAGGGCAGGGCTCCAATCTCCTGGAGCCAGGTGGGCTAGGAGGGTGGGTTTAGCCCCACCCCCAGCGAAGTTCAGCATGCTTCCGCTGTGGAGATAGCACTGCTGCTGGCGGCGGGGGAAGGGTCTGACCCTGGGGAGCCACTCAGGCCTGCCTCCACCCAGGTCTGGAGTTGTAGGCAGGAGAGGCGTGACCGGCCCCAGCAGAGGGGCCCGGCAGTGGAGGGCTGTGGGCCCCGGGTGCCTCAGGGGTGCTGACAGGTGGTCGCTGGCGTGCTATTGTTGTGGGTACCCCTGGTGGGAGTGGCGGGGAAAGAGATTGGGAGTCGGAGGTGTGGGCTGCAGCTACCCCTGAGGCTGGGTCTTCTCCCTGTCTGGTCAGCCTCCCCGACCCTCAGGGGGTGCGGGGGCTGGGGTAGGTTGTCCGTGCAGGGGGATTGGAAGAGCTCCCCGTGACCTCTTCCTCTTCCTTCTTTGCAGTCCAGGCTCCTGTCAAGCACTCTCCTCAGACCCCTAGGAACTTGGCTCTGAGCCCGCCCCCTGTTGCAGGCGCAGCCTCCTGCTGGTCTGTCAATATGCAAATTGGTCGTTACTGGGACACCATAATGGACAATTAGCATATTACCTCTTTATATGTATAGATGCTTAACTTTGAAAAATAATTGGCATTTGGTGAAAATATTACATGATGGAATGGTGTAAGCATGCCTTGATATTAGATAAACACAACTGACATCATTGAATACATACAGGTTATACAGTTTGGTGACACCATTTAGTCATCCAAATATGGCTTTGGTAGTGTCAACATTCCATATTTTTACATTATTAACTCCATTATTCATCTTCCTGTCCAACATCCTAGCAATTGTTGACTCAGTTTTTCTCTTTGAAAGTTGTTATTTTTGGATAGATTATTCTTTTATAACAAGTATAAATGTTTAAAAGCATGTTATTTCATAGCCTAAAGATAGACTATACAATATAACAAACATAAACATTGTCCTAGGTTTAATCTACTCAGCAAAAAGCAAAAATGTTGTCATTAGCCAACATTTTTCCGATTTTCATACTATGAACAGACAAATTGAGTACTGTTTAGTCTATAATTTGGAAGAAAAAGTTGCTAATAATTTGTATAGGCATAAACTCACTTAAAATGCCAAAATATATGGATATATTGCTTGATTTTTCCTATCATCTTTTAATGGTTTAATCTGTAACCTCAAAAAAAAAAATCTTGCTATAGGTCTATTTTTGAAACAAATGAGGAATAGGTGCATGTTTAAGAAACTTTGATAATAAAGTAAGATAAAGTTTGTATTAGAAGCTAAACAACTTTGGGGAAGTCCATATATCAATAGACTTACCAGTGGTAGCAATATTCAATTGGTAGATCATTCAGGGGCCAGGTTGGGAGGAGATGGAACACACACATTGGGTAATTTGAGAAGAGTTTAATAAAGGGCATAGAGAAACCATAAGGAATACTACAGTCTCTCAAACCAGGGCAATTGGGCAATCTGAAACCTGAAGAAAGGAAGGAGGAGGAGCTGCTGGAGCCTGGCAGGTGATGGGAGTAGGGGATGTATAGAGAGCTAAGAGATTAACTGTGACCTTTGGTCAAGGGGTGCACCCAACTGCAGCCAGGCCTCAGGGAAGACTTTTATAAATCCCATCTTTCTCTCCTCCTCCCTCTCAACTCAGACCAGGGCAACCCAGGGGCTGAACCCAAATGGAATCCAGTGATTTGAGAGTCTTTGACACTCTGATTTACTTCCCAAGACTGAGAGCAGGTGTGTGGAGGGACAGACAGAGATGCACCACCCAGTAAACAAGAGAAACCATGGAGGATATGCTTATGGAGCAAATGGACCAAAAAATGTTTACTTACAACAGCCTTCATTGTGCTTATTATTAAATCAATTACCAGCATGTTTTGAATATAAAAATGTAAAACATTATTTTCACTGAATATCCTGTATAGTAAAAGGCTAATATGCAAAGCAACCAAACAGCGGAATGAACAGTCATTATGACATGCACTGACCACCAGGGGGCAGACACTCAATGCAGGAGCTGCCCCCTGGTGATCAGTTTGCTCCCACAGGGGGAGCTCTGCTCAGCCAGAAGCCAGGCTCAGGGCTGGTGAGCGCAGCCATGATGGTAGGAGCTTCTCCTGCCTCTGTGGCAGTGCTAAGGACCCCGAGGGGGATGTCCAACTGCCAGCTTAATCCCACGCTGGACTAAGCCATCAGTCAGACATCCCCCAAGGGGTCCCAGACTGCGAGAGGGCTCAGGCCTGGCTGAGGGACCCCTCTCCCCCAGTGCAAGAATGTCATACACTGGGCCTCTAGTATATATATAATTGGATTTATTTCTCAGAGATTCGCCATGTGCAAACATATACCTCTGATAAGAAATTTGCTGAGGGCTCTATCTATGAGTGGTTATTTGGGATCTGTAAGACTGTGATATAATGTGACAGAAAGATTGATTCTTATCATTTTAGACATACAGAAGGCACTCCTACCTACATTTTATTTGGGGTGGGCATATTAGTGGGAATCCTATATAATAAAAGGCTAATATGCAAATTGACCAAATGGCAGAACGACTAGTCACTGTGATGAGCACTGACCACCAGGGTCAGATGCTCAATGCAGGAGCTGCCCCCTGATGGTCAGTGTGCTCCCACAGGGGGAGCGCCGCTCAGCCAGAAGCCAGCCTCACGGCTGGTGAGCACAGTGCAGTGGCAGGAACCTCTCCCGCTTCCACTGCAGGCAGGCTGAAAGGAGCAAGGGGTCCTGACTGTGAGAGCCTCAGATTGCGAGACCCGCCCCCTCTCCCCCTCACTCCACCAGTGCATGAATGTTGTGCACTGGGCCCCTAGTGTAAATATAATGCTGGTGACAGATCCTCCCTCTGTGGCTGACAGAATCATAATTCTTCATACCACAGTGTTCCACATTTAAGGTATTTTCTATTTCTCAGTATCTGAAACAATTGTTTTAATGATGGACTTTAGAAAACCAACATATAACTGAGAACGACAGAATGCATACTTTAAAATGGATCGCCCATCCTGACTTAAACATTTTTATTTAAGCACAAAGATATAAGTAATCAATTGCAAATAATATATAGACATACTTGCGGTGTGGTCCTGACATTGATGCCTAGCCTCACTTAGCTAAGGGTTCAGTGAAATCTTTAGGTGGGTGTGATTTGATGAGAATTTAAGTATACGTTCAGCTCTCTTTTAGACATAAGTTCTGAGATAAATACATATGTGTGCCTGCCTTCAACTTTGGACATGGAAGACTATAGGAAAATGAGAAAATGTTCCATAAAACTACCTACTCGTAGGAAAAGGAAGCAAAAAATGCCTTATAGTTCTACCTGACTAAATGGTGTTTACATTCTATAGCTCTGTTTTTTTTGTAAAAGCATAAGTAGCTTTTTCCTTTGACCACCCCCCCCCCAAAAAAAAAAAGGAAAAAGAAATTGCTCTCTGTGGTTTAAATTTTAGGATCCACTTTGTGTTTTAGGCAAATGTGAACTAAACATAGTGAGAACATATAGGTGCTTTTTCCTCATCCACAGTTTTAGTCTCCATTTATAGCACCAATTGTTAATACCCAAACATTTATGTCCTCCATAATATTCACAGTGTAATCCTTTCATCCTCAAGTCATTACATGGCATTAGGGTTATTACCACTCTAAATAGCTGTGAACATTTCTAAAGAGTCCACACATCCCATTTGTGTCAGTAGCTGCTCAGAAAGCATGACAAAAGAAAGGGATGTTAGAAAGCAAGGCTTGGAGATGGACAAGAAGGAAGTCACCATTGATCTTAGATATCCCTGATTAAGTACAGCTAGCACACCCAGGAGCCAGCAGGGCCCTCTGAACATTGGTTGAAAATGCATTTCTGAGGCAGCAAGTAGCAGATGATTAGACATCATCTTTCTTCCTGAGTCTCCAATGGGGTGGATAAAACCAAAAAAACAACAACAACAAACAAACAAAGAAATAAACCACACCATATGCCAGGAATATATGTAACTAACATCTTCCAGGTTGTAAAAATCATTACTAATCATTCCTAAAGCTAGCCAATTTATCACCACTCTGTTGATTTGCATGTGACCCAAACTTCTTTTCATTGAAGATCTAACTATTCCCCGAGCAAATAGTACAGAAGCTGATTGGGTCTCCAGAAGGCAATCTTCTACCAAGGTATCTAATATCCATCAGCGCTTGGCCTATGGTAAAGCAGCCAGCTCTAAGTAAGGGGTTAATTTTAAAGTGGCATGCTTTAACTTCAAATCGCATTGCATTTTGCCCTCTAATCTGGTATTTTAAATCTAAAAATAGTGTTTTAAATTTCTGGTACTTCAGTCAAATTGACTCTCTGGGAGACATTTGTTCTGTGACTTTAACTTTTGTTACAAAAGACACAAAGCCCATATGAGAAGCATGGGGTATTGGAAAGTATATGGACTCTGGAACAAGACAGGCTGTCTAACTAATTTAAATGAGTGAACCTTTCTGCACTTCTGTTTCTTCACTCTAATAATAGTGTCATAACTTGGTGACCCTGGGAAGTAGGCCCTGAGTGATGCTTAGTGTGCAGAATATTTACTGTGGAATGTTCCTGGGATCAGCACCCATGGAAGGAGGGGAGGGGAGTCAGTGGGCAGAGGAAGATACTGAACAGCGATGCAGTCTCAGTGGGAGAGCGGAAGCCAGAATGCCTGTCAGACTTGTCCCAAGGTGGGGCAAGATAGAAAGCTACTGTGCTATTGGACGTGGATGACCCTGGGAAAGGCAGGTCATGTGGTCTGCAAACAGCACTCTTAGAAGCTGGAGAAGATGTCCTGCATTGAAGGGACATCTGTCTGGGCAGTATATTCTAATTCATAGTTTTTCTAATGAAAGTTTTACCAAGCAAGTACTCAAAAAATCATTGTTTTTCTTCTTATTTTACCTAAAATACTTCTGACTGGTACAATGACACTGAAAGTAAGTTACTTTTATTTACTTTTCTTAAATATTCTTTCTTATTTTTCTTTCTGTTCATTTTCTTCTTTTCAGAGCATAAAGCAAGTAATTGAAGCAAGTAATGAATTTGCTATAGGTTGAATTGTGCCCCCTTCAAAATTCATATGTTGAAGGATAGTCACTCAGAATGAAACTGTATTTGGGGAAAATATCTTTAAACAGATGATTAAGTTAAATTAAGCTGTTAAGGTGGGTTGTAATCCAATTCAATTGGTGTCCTTATAAGAAGAGAATATTTGGACACACAAACAGACATCAGGGTTGGGCTCCCACATAGAAAAGACTATATGAGGTGGCCATTTGCAAGCCAGGGAGAGAGACCTCAGAAGAAAGGAAATTCACTGACACCATGATCTTGGACTTCTAGCCCTTAGAATTGTGGTAAAATAAATTCCTAATGTTTAAGCCACCCAGTCTGTGGTTGTCATTATGGCAGCCCCACCAAACTAACAGAGTTTATATCAACTCATGACTCAGTTTTCCATTTCCTAATTATTGCCCCAGTGAAAACCCATAAGTAAATGCAAATCTTGGGGTCACATGGGACATTATTTGAAGCACAATCAGAAACAAATGCAAACTGCAAATTCAAGTCCCCAAATACATAGTTAGCGTTAGAGTACAGGAGTTCTATTAGTTTTCTATAGTTACTGTAACAAATGACCACAAACTTCATTTCACTTGAAGTAATTCATGTTATTTTAATGGCTTATTATATCACAGTTCTGGAGGTCAGAAGTCCAAAATGAGTTTCACAGCGTTAATATTAATGTGTTGGCAGGGCCGTGTTCCTCTCTGGAGGCTCCAGGAGAGAATGCTGTGTTTTGTTTTTGTCATTTTCATCTTGAGGCCACTCACACTCTTTGATGCATGGCCCCCTTTCCTCTTCCAAATCAGCAAGGGCATCAAGTCTTTCTCAGGCCGCATCACTGACACCAACCCCCCTGCCTCCCTGTCTGTTTCATTTGTGACCCCAAGGAATGCATTGGACCCACCAAAATAACCCAGGGTAATCTTCCCATCGAGATTCTTAATTTAACCACATGTGCAGTCCCTTTTCCATGTAGGTAACATGTGCACAGATCCTGGGAATTGGGGCTTGCACATCTTTAGGAGGCCAATATTCCACCGACCACAGGGATATAAAACCCTTGTGAGAGAACACAGGAAAAGTAGTTCCCCTCTGTATGAATAAAGGGTTCAGAATTTGAGCTTTTAGGTAATTCCCAGGATAAATAAAAATGAGAACAGACTCTATAGCATGAGAAAGCACATTTGTGTTGGGAGAAATACAAGAATATACAGTTTGTCATTCAAAGCAAGATATGAATACAATAAGATAAAGTTAGATGGGAGAATCAGCTGGAAAATGGGGCATCTGAACTGTGTTTTAAGACAGTAAGACTATTTAAACAATTTACATGAGATTTATAGGAAGTAGAGTTGAAAGGAAAGAGAATTCAGGTGGCAGAAATAGCCACTGCAACATCATGGAGATGATGTCACTGAGTATATTCATTTTGATTCCATCCTAGGGGATGCAAAGCCTATATTGGACATATGGTCATCAAAAGTTTCTGCTAGATTCAAATTTGAGGCTTCGTGGATAGAAGGATTTTAGAAAGATAAATTTTTCATTAAACATTATTTCTAAACATGCTCATCTTAAAATCCAACGTTTTCCATTACTATAGAAAAAGTTTCCTAATTACTAAATTTTCCACTACTTTTTTCCCATTATCATGAAAATAATCTAACCATAATTATCCTTTATCAAGTTCTTAGGTGCCAACACAGTAGTAAATGCTGAGTTAGGAATTGTTTTACCCACTAAACAAGGAACAGAGGTTCCAACAAATTAAAATATTACTGTAAATTACACCAAGGCAGATCTAAGACATTTCTCTGAAAACAACTTTCTTATAAGATTCAAGAAGCTAAAATAGTTTGCCAGTTTATAAAAGTCCATAATCAAAAGAAACCTGTTTTCCCCCCTAAAGATATGCCATACTCAAATTTTAAATACATAAAAAAAGAAAGAAAAAAAATGGAGGAGAGGGGGAGAGAAAGAATCGCATTAGAAAGGCTTGAGGAATCAACTGTTTTAATTTGAGAGATACCACTTGCAGGCCTCTTTGATGGGAAGCTCCTCTAGTGGACCAATGAGTAGTCAGGGACCAAAATTCTGAGAGGCCTCTGAGCTCATTCTGTACTTGAAAACTAATTTTGAAAGTTGATCCTTCACCACATTCACCCTGATCTTTATTGTTGAAATATTTCACCAGCGGGTCAGGACAGAGTAAGGGGACATTGGCCAGTTGTAATCATGAGCTCAGTAAGTAGGAGTGAGCAAAGGATGGAATGCAGAGGGCAGTTTTGAGAAGGGGCTAGAAGTTCACAGGGAGCAGGCTCAGGAAGCAGGTCTGGGCACAGCACAAACATACCTGGGGTTGAATAACATCAACAGTATGAAGGTAAGAGAGGTCTTGTTGCAGGAAGAATAGTTATAAACAAATGGAGAAGGTTCTCAAAGAGAAGGGACAGTAACCATTAAAGACATTTTGTTACACTGATAGTGTGACCTGAACCAATCCTTCCCTTGAGGTTATCAGGACTCAGGGGTCTGACTGAACACTACAAAATATATCTGTTGGGCCCTCCAGCATTGGTGCTGAACTTGATGTGTTGGCTTGGATTGAAAGACAACCCACTAACATGTCTCAAATAATATAAGTCTCTGAACTGCATCTCTCTAAAGTTTTAATCAGTCTAGGCTCCCAAGATGTCCTCTCAGGGAGAAGTGGAAGAGAGGAGAGGAACTGTCTGGGACATTCTGGTTAGGACTAATCTCTACCAATTGGGTAGTTTCCTCTCCATTCAGTACACTGTAACTTTCAGCTCACAGACCCAGTGACAACCTAATCCATATTTACTGAACCAGTAAACTTGGAACAACAGTCAAATCACATTTCGGTTGGGTAATGTTTGTAAAGAAGAATGCATTGTTGTGTCTGTGTACATTGCTGATGCCATTGTTCCTTATAAGAATTATCCTTCACTAATTCTCCCAAAAGATTTCTAGCTTCCTCCAGTGGTTGTTTATTCTTCAGGCAAGTCATTAGGTGGGGAACAGAAGGTCAGAAAACAAAGCACTTTGTACCACAGGCCATTAAACAGTTGTAAATAAAATAAAAACATGGGGATTTGTTGGGACCTTAGGGTAAGCCAAGCATCCAGAAACATTTTGAGGCTTGGAAAATTTAAGACATTATTTTAAATTACACAGTTAGTGTCAGTGTGAGGGCTGTGCTCTAACAACAACTGTCTCCAGGTATCTGCAGAGTGAATTTTAAACCTATGATAAAATAACTTTGTTTTGGAAAACATAATAATTTAAAGTTAGTTTTCGATTAAAAAAATCACATAAATATACATAATTAAATTTAAATTTTCTTTTAGGATTCTGATAACAATTTTTGATTTATATCGAGGTGATAATCCCCAATTGGATTTGTCAGTTTTCCTACAAAACTGCAAGCGCGATGGCCAATAGAAAACTCTGCACCAAAAACTGATGACTAACTTACTGCTTGCTGAAATATATGCTACAGCCCAGTGGTCCTATTACATAAAGGTCTTAAATATGGGGATTAATTAGTTAAATTAAGTAGTCACAGAAGAGCAAATAATGCATGATTCCACTTACCTGAGGTATCTAAAATCGTAGAACTCGTAGGAAGGACATGGTAGTCAATTCCTGGAAATGAAATGCAGACTAAGGGGAGGGAGAGGTGGAGAGCTGCTCTTCAGTGGGTATAATGTTTTAATTACACAGGATGAATAACTTCTAGAGGTCTGCTCTACAATGTTGTGCCTATAGTTAACAGTGCTGTGTTATGCACTTGAAATTTGTGAAAAGTGTAAATCTCATGTTAAGTATTCTTACCACATTAATTGCATGTCTTTGCTTTAGGGGTCCAAAGATCCTCATTAAAATAAGTCATTCTGTATAAGAATATCTATCATAGCCTATGAAGTCACTTTAACAACTGCTATTATCTAGCATCAGTACATACCCTTTGCAAGCACTGTTATCTTTCCTCTTTGAACCATTCCACATCTTGATTGAAGAGAATATGCCTTTGACCACCAGAGAGCAGCAATGATATACTTTATAAGAGTAAGTCCAGTGAACTTTGCTAAAAGGTCCACTTTGTGAGATCTACACTAACTCTGTTTTGAGTGACCCCAGTCTTTAACTGGCTCATTGTTCAAAGATCCCGGAAATCAGCATATGAGGCTGTTGCTGCTGGCCTGGGCCTTCTTCCCACCTTTTATCCTGCTGGTGCCATGGGTAGTGTTGGACCCAGCTGGCAGCTTTGTCTCTTGGTGCTGCCGGCAGGGGCCGGTTGTCTGGGTCAAGAAGTGCCACTGCATCATGGTGGTTTCTGCCATCGTTGCCCAGTTGTGTTCAAGGACATAGGTTATGGTGCTTCATGGAGCTTGCATGATATTGTATGTTGACCCACAATATGGCCTTCTTGTGGAAAGGGCTATTAAGGACCTTTTCGGATGGTGGAAGGGATCACATTGATAGAGAAGTAGACAGGGGACATAAGTTTGGGGGATAAGTATTTTTAGAAAACAGGGATAGAAGAGAGAGAACAGGAACCTAGAAAAAAGGAGAAGAAAGAACCTGTGAGGAGAATCCAAAGAAGAGAGAATTTCAAAAGTAAGATGTCCAATTTTTAAATCACCTTGGTGACGATGAAAATGAACTTGGGAAAGTTATTGACTTTGGAAATAGATGGTTGGGGGGGATCTCAGAACAACTTTGGTCTCATTTTGAGAACTCCAGTTAGATTACATGGGTTGGAGGGAAGTGGGTAAGAAAGAAGTATACAGAAGAAAGTGGATGTCAAATCACCTTGGGTAAAAGGAAAGACAGTTTTTGCTCCAATTCAGGATGGAATAAGAAAGGTATGAATAATGACACAGAGAGACTTTGCAGTGGAACAGAAATTAATGACCCCAATCTGCTCAATAAAGCAGAAGGCCTTGACTTTCTGGTGTATGTGTGTTTGTTATTTGCAGTGTTCATGGCCTGAGAGCAGAAATAGAAAATGAAATACAACTTAATGAAAGGAATGCTGTAAAGTTCCATGATTTTAGCTGAAATCATATAACATGCTATGTGCTGTATGTGGTAGAAACAGAAGAAATTGTAGTAATATTACTTAATTGTCTGAAACTGTCAGTATTCAGAAGATAATGACTCATAATATTTACTGAGTAGCATTGATTAGAATGGTGGAAGATGAAGGAGACCAAGGAACCCAAGGAAGGGATGGTTGGTTGCATTGTCTGACCTTGGAATCTGGGCAAAACAGAAGACAAAAAAAAAAAAGTGGCAGGGCACGATGAACTGGGGACTAGTTTGAGAAAGTGGGAGTTGCATAGGTCTCCATAGGAATACAGGATGCAGAGAACTGGAGATGTCCTCCTCATTTTCCAATTGCTTCCCCAATCGGCCTTGATTCTTTTTAGTTGTTGGCACATAGATGATAGTCAACCCATATTTGCTAAATAAATTAGTAATCACTACTAAACCCAGGCTATTTTAAAAGTAAAGTATTAAAGTTGAATATGCCAGGAAATAAGCACCTTTTGTAATAAATAGGAAAAACCTAGAAACATTTAAAATAGAAATATCTGAACTACACTTTCCTCTGCCCCACTCCCAGCCATCACCACAGAGAATTCGTAGGATCATGTGATAATCACCAGTGAGGCAATTAGTGAATTCCCTTCCCTAGGAAAGGTTTTTTGACATTTTACAAAGACTCATAACCATTTTCCAAATCAGGAAATCAATAGTATTCAACTACCATCCAATCCAGGGACTCCATCTGAGCAGCCAGATCTGGAAAGGCAGATTCTGTCTAAGTTTAGATTGAAATTATGTTAGATAAAGTGTATGTTATATTGTTTACAAAAACACCAAAGTTCTTTTAACATTTTTATTGAAACACCAGGGGCCCAGTGCATGAATTCATGCACCTTAAAAGGAACTGTGAGCTGCTGTGGGCACAGTGGCGGGTCTCGGCCCATCCTCCCTGCCCCCACCTGGACCTTCCTGTCGAGGCCTTCCTGGTCCCCTGTCTGCCGCAGCACCCTTTCCGCTCCCACTGCTCCCATGTGCTGATGGCACTGGCCCTGCTCGCACCCTTTGACAGCACAGAGCAATTGGGGCTGGCACAGTCAGTGGGGGGGAGTGGCAGCTGCTACCCCAATTGCCCCTTAGGAGCAGGTGGAGGTGGAGAAGATCTGAGGGGCTATGGGGGCCAGCAGCCACTGCTCGCACCTACTGACAGCACTGAGCAATTGGAGCTGGCACTGGGCATTGGCAATCGGCATTGGCATCGGCATCGGGTCCAAGTGGCAGTTTTGGTGCCAGCAGCAGGTGCAAGCACTGGGCAGGACCATGGCACACAGGAGCAAAGAATTTTCAGTAACCACCAGAGGCTCTCCTCAATGACAGCGACCAACGCCCCAGGCACCTTGGTCTGGCGCCCCTGCTCATGTGCTCCACCATCCTGCCATGACTGACACCCACCATGTCCATGTGGGCCCCCTGGTGGTCAGCGCATATCATAGTGACCGGTTGTTTCGTTGTTCAGTTGTTCCACCATCTGGTCTATTTGCATATTAGCCTTTTATTATATAGGATAATGTGCATACAGGAAAGTAGACATATCTTAAGTTTACATCATGATAAATTTTTACAAACCGGACACACTTGTATAACCATTGCCCAGATCAAGTACATAAGCAGCATCTAGAAACCACCCTCACATTCCTTCCAATCACAAGGCCCTTCCTCTGTGATTTCTTATTTGGTTTCAGTTCTCTGTGTAAATGTATGACATAGAGTATGTACTCCTTTGTTGTTAGCTTCATTTGCTCAAAATCATCTTTACCACTGTCATCCACACTGTTGCATGTGTCTATAGGATTCATGTTTCTGTGTGGTATCTCATGTATGACAAAGCCATAATTTTACTATTAGTTAGAATTTTGTTTTTTTGTTTTTTCTGATTTGTGGCTATTAAAAACTGTGCTGCTATGAACAACCTACCACATACCTTTTGGTGAACATGCATGTACATTTATGTTGGATATGTAAATAGGGTGCAATTACTGGGTCATAACATATGATATGTTCAGCTTTCTATACTATAGTACTTCAAATCTACTTACAGCAAGATATACAAGGTGGGACAAAAGTAGGTTTACAGTTATATAAAAATTTGTATAGAAAATGAAACAATAAGTAATAATACAAGAATAAACTCTGTATTTAGCATATTCACAACTGTAAACCTACTTTTGCCCAACTCTATAAACTGCAAATATGTAAATAGCAGAACCAGGGCAAGTAGCCAGAGCTGTTAACCCCACTCTGATAATCGTGTTATCACCCATGCATTCATTTTTAATATATTTTTACGGAGCTCTTACACAAACAGTGCTAGGCATTGTGGATATAAATAATTAACAGCTTCCACCTCATGTCTCCACTTTCAAGGACTTTACAGTAGGGTGGGATCTACTGAGGACTAGGATGGAGCACAGAATAAATTGTTAATGCAAAGGAGGAGGACCAGCATTGCCCAGTGGAGTAGCTCCTTTGAACTGGTGCTTCTGATTGCATTTTGGAGAATGGCTAGGAACTGCACTCAGACTAAAGGAATAGAGAGAAATTTTTGCTTGTTTAGCAGTTCAGAGGCTAACGGAGTGCAGTCATTCTGAAACCCAGCTGCCCATTAGAATCATGTAGAACATTTTAGAAATGTGTTCTAATATCTGATATCTACCTCAGAACTATTAATTATGACCAATTAATGCAGATAAGACCTAGGTGTCTGTAATTATTACAGTCTTCCCAGGTGATTCTAAAGTAAGGTCATGGTTGAGAATCACCAGTTTAATAGATTTAAAAACTCTGAATTGTTCAATATGGTTTATGCATAGGATAGGAGGGAGGAAAGAGTAATTTTTAAAAATGCTAGAATGGAAGGTTAACAGTCAGACCATCCAGGGCTTCCACCTTGGTCAAAGGGTTTTGTCAGGTAAAGAAAAAAAAAAAAGGCTCTGGCCAGGTAGCACAGCATCATCCTAATTCAGCAAGATTGTGGGTTCAATTCCTGATCACAATACAACAAAAATTAAGTGGAACAATAAATCTCTCTCTCTCTCTCTCTCTCTCTCTCTCTCTCTCTCTCTCTCTCTTTCTACAGCCCCTTTCCTTTTCTCTAAAATCCTATATTATAAAAGAGTAATATGCAAATAGACCGTACAGCAGAATGACTGGTTGCTATGATGCGCACTGGCCACCAGGGGGCAGATGCTCAATGCAGGAACTGCCCCCTGGTGGTCAGTGCGCTGCCACAGCGGGAGTGCCGCTCAGCCAGAAGCTGGACTCACAGCTGGTGGGTGCAGCGGCAGTAGCAGGGTCCTCTCCCACCTCTGCAGCAGTGCCGCTCAGCCAGAAGCTGGACTCACAGCTGGTGGGTGCAGCGGCAGTAGCAGGGTCCTCTCCCACCTCTGCAGCAGTGCTAGGGATGTCCACCTGCTGGCTTAGGCCTCCTCCCCCCAAGGCCTAAGCCGGCAGGCAGACATCCCCCAAGGGCTCCCAGACTGTGAAAATGCGCAGGCTGGGCTGAGGGAAACCGCCACCCTGATGCACGAATGTCGTGCACTGGGCTTCTAGTGAATGAATGAATGAATGAATGAATGATTCATCAAATTAAAAAATCACATGGGCACTTTTTATAATATAGTGAACACATTGTTAATAGTAAGTAGGGAGTGGTGTTTAAGATGTCTCCCAGGCAGGGATGTATAGAACCGTGGTCGGCAAACTGCGGCTTGCAAGCCACATGTGGCTATTTGGCCCCTTGAGTATGGCTCTTCCACAAAATACCTCAGCCTGGGTGAGTCTATTTTGAAGAACTGGCATTAGAAGAAGTTTAAGTTTAAAAAATTTGGCTCTCAAAAGAAATTTCAATCGTTGTACTGTTGATATTTGGCTCTGTTGACTAATGAATTTGCCACCCATTGGTATAGAACATCCTTTACATTCACACTGGTTTAATTAGCATTTCTGCTTCAACACCTGTTATATATTATCTCGCAGTTTTTGACACATTTGTCCCAAGAATATCAACTCATACCAAACAAAACAATTTAAATAGCAAGCTTAGAAAATCTGTTTCTAAATAGTTTAAATTCATTATGACCCCAGGTCTGTGTATATCTATACTGTGAAGAAAAAACAAAACAACAAAAACTCCCCAATGTTGAGAACTTCTGTAAATTCACTATTCCCAAGGTCAACAACAGCCAGCTAGTTCACCATTTCGGAGGTGGGGATTTTGGATGCTAGCAGCTGCTGTGTGAGCAAGGGAAGCCCGAGTGAAAATAAGAGATGTCTATACCTGAACTATACCCCTGCAGGAAAAGCAGTAGAGTGTAGAGAAAAATAGTGGTTTCTGTGGCCACAGACCTCCATTCCTGTTTCCTGAAACCCCAGTTCTATCCATGCCCAGCGGGGTGATCCTAGAGACAGTCATTTGGCCCTTCTGAACCAAGGTTGTCTCATCTGTAAAATGGCAGAGGAACAAATGTTTTATTGAGTGTAAATTCTATCCCAAGCATCGCACAGATGCTTTTAACAAGTATAACCTTATTTAATCCCCCAATGACTGAATTGCTATGAAATAGTTAGCATTGATAACCCCATTTTCATACCAGGGAAAGGAAGTTTAGAACAGAGGTGACCAACTCCAAACCTGATCTTTTATTTATCACACAAAACATATCAAGAGATAGCATTTTCTCTGTTTCTGGGGTGGCAGTAAGATACATGAAAAAGAGACACAATCGTAGTGCATCTTACTGATCCTAATATAAGCAAACAAGAGGCCTATACCTATTAGAGCATGTTATAAATGAGAATTTTGTAATGTGAGAATGCAAGTAATCATGCCTTCTGTTGCTACACAAAGTATTTGTTGAGCACCTACTCTATGCCAGGTCCTTCCCAGGCACTGTGTATGCGTAGAGGTTGGCAAATAACGCAGGCAAATCTTCACACTCACTAGTCTCTTATGTAGGCAAAAGATTTCAGGGAGTAGTGTCCTCACCCTCCTCTCCTGTGTGGCTTGGAAGAGAGAGAATAAAGGCTGCTACAGATGATCTTTTATGTGGAGTGGCATTTGTTTATTTAAATAAACTATTAGTAGACATAGAACCTCCATCTCATGTTTTGAAGTGTCACCTACTTTAGAAGCAAACACTCCTTTGATTTTTGCTTTGACAAAGTTTTTTTAATGAGGGGAAAATTATCTTGAAAGCCGTGGGTTGCTGTTCTCTTCATGCCATGAGAGTGTCTGAGAGCACGAGCTATTTCCCTGATGATGTTCCCCCTTTATCCCTGTGAAAGCTCGTTTGTGCCCTCCTGTGTTTTCATGTTCTAGCTTCTCCTTGACACTCCTTTTAATACCAATGACTGAGCAAGCCAATATGATTTATTCGAATCCCCTAGCTTATTAAATCAAGCACTTGGAGGTCAGTGTTAAACAGAAACAGACCAGGAATTCTTTTAATAAACGTAGATGGTTAGGCAAGGCTAATGTGATGGGAGCCAGAGGGACAGAGACTTCTGTCTGGGGACATCTTCAGTATATACTCTTATAAATATCGATTGAGGCAGATAATGAAGTTGTTGGCCCTGAAGCTTGGATTGGTTTTTATTTACTTTTGTAAACTTTTGATTGTGCAGGACAATATATTTAAAAATAGTGACTGATCAAGGAGAGGCTACAAACATAGAGAGGAGAACGATAGCATCCAAATGGGAATAAAGCAAAAGGAGAATGCCACTGACTTAGTCATTCAAGAGTGTGATTTGCGCCCTGGCCGGTGTGGCTCAGTTGGATGAGCATCCTCCGGTGCACTCAACAAGAAGTCACAGGTTCCATTTGGAGTCAGGGCACATGCTCAGGTTGTGGGTTCTATCCCCAGTAGGGGGTGTGCAGGAGGCAGCTGATTGATGTCTTTCCCTCTCCCTTCCTCTCTCTAAAAAAAATCTATAAAAACATTTCTTTAAAAAAGAAATGTGATTTGCTCAGCAAGATCCCTCTACATTGACAAATAGATGCTGACAAGATCCCTCAGAATTTCTGTTTACTCATTTTGTTTATTCAATAAACATCTGTTGAGCAGCTACTATGTCCTGGGTGATATTCTAGTATGGGGATACTTAATTGAACAGGACAAGCAAAGTCATGCCACTATGATGATTATATTCTATGGGGTATGTGGTGGGGTGGAGAAGGTTTGTGGGGGATGAGGGAGGGTGGATGGGGGTCTGACAGAATGACAGTGTAGAGATAAACAAGTACAAGTTAATGAATAAGATAGTGTTAGATAGGAAGAAATGCTATGAAAAAAAATAGTCATGAGGGACATGGTCAAATATGACTTTGTCTTTATGTTGAGGTTGATGCAAAAGCAGACCTTGAGACAAGGAATTGGAGGCCAGTGATTTATTTGAGAGTTGACCTCAATGAGTGTGATAAGAGAGTAGGGAAGTGAGATAATAAAATGAAGAAAGCCAGCTGAGACTAAAGAACACTCTCTGTCTGGCAGTGGGATGCTGAGAACCGTTGCCCTGTGTGGGGACTATCAGTTGGGTACTGAGGACAGGCTGGGGAGGAGGCTGGCATTTGCAGCTATCAGGTGGAGGGAAGACCTCTTGGAGAGGATTCTCTTGAGTTGAGACCTGCATGAGGAGGAAGGCTTGGGCTTGTGAAGATCCAAATATAGAATATTTTAGATAGAAAGAGTAGCAGATGCAAAGGCCTGGAGATTAAAACGAGCTTGGCCTATTATAGGAACATTCAGACTAATGCTGAGCCTGATCATGGAGTGCCTCCCTGAAAGTATGGTAAGGCGGAAGATATGGACATTTCAGGGAAACATATATGAGAAGGCTCAGCTACCAGGAGAGGGTAGACTTCCTTTGATTTATGGAAGTGAACAAAGACTGTTCAATGAGAACACATAAAGGATATTTATTCAGAGTTTGCTGTAGCAAAAGAGTCAGAGACTCAAAAGCAGACAGAGGAGTAGCAAAGCTTTATGGTGACTAAAAAGGAAGGCTTCAGGTGTGCTCTGGTTGGCAGTTGTTGGCCCAGGAAGCTGGGGGCGTGGCACCTTCTGTGATTGGTTTGGGAAACATATTGAGCTTTCTCTGGTTGGTTCTGAGTTGGATGCAGGGACAAAGGTTAGGAAAGCTGGCATTCATTCTTCAAGTCCTGCCTGTTCTAATTTGATTGCTGCAGAGTTTATGAATTGGCTGTTTGAACTGGTTAGTAAGGTGTTTGTGGGTCAGAGTTTTATTGTTACATGTGGTTTGGCCACAATATTTATATAGTGTCTCTCAGCTCTATGAAGAATAGGTAACACTAGTTGAATAAGGCAGTGGTTCTCAAAGTTTGGCATGACCAGATTGAACTACACACATCGATAGACACACACACAAACACATTGCAAATCGGTGCTTGATTAGCATTTATAGTCTTGTCTAGGTTCTTTTATCTATGTCTTTGGGTTGACTGTGACTAATAGGAAAGATCTGGCTTCAGTGTAGAAGATAAAGCTCCCTGGCCTACTCCGCGTGCTAAGCACCTAAAGCACTGTGACAGCAACAACACATTAAGGATAATAGGGTGAGGGAATTGGGGAGCATAAAACAAAGAAATGGACCAAGGAGCCCATCTGGGCAGCTTAAGGCAGTTTGATGCACTCTGTGGCTTCCTCAATGTAGTCTCTATTATCATGAAGTGAGTTAGCCTGAATTGGGCATTCTCAGAATTCTGTTGCTGCCTCTCTCTGGGAAATTCACTCTTTGGCAAGTGGTATGGTCAGGGTAAATCAATTTTGACAAAATTCTTTTCATTAGTTTCTCTCAGTGGCCAATTAAAAATTATTGTTAGTTTTATGTAAATAAAAATGTCAGTACTGCCCATCTGGTGTGCCTCAGTGGTTGAATGTTGACCTATAAACCAGAAGGTCCTGGTTCAATTTCCAGTCAGGGCACATGCCTAGGTTGTGATCTTGGTCCCCAGGAAAGGGCATGCAGGAGGCAGCCGATCAATGTTTCTCTCTCATTGATGTTTCTATCTCTCTATATATATACTAGAGGCCCGGTGCACAAAATTTGTGCACGGGGGTCCCTCAGCCCAACCTGCACCCTCTACAATCCAGGAGCTCTCAGGGGATGTCCTACTGATGGCTTAGGCCCACTCTCCATGGTTCTCTGCTCTCTGCGGGCCTGGAGGTTTCGCTGTAGCCATGGAGATGAAGCCCCCATGCCCTGCTCTCCGCTTTCTGCCGGCCTCCCCATGCGCCATGCGAAGGAAGCCCCAATGCCCTGCAGTGTGCTCTGTCTGCCAGGCCTAGGGGCTTTGAGGACACTGACACACTAAGGAAGCCCCCATGCCCTGCTGTCCAGGCTCTGTTTGCAGGGCCTGGGGCTTCCCCACTGCCGCGGAAACCTCCATGCCCTGCTGTCCCAGCCCGGCTCTGTTTGCAGGGCCTGGAGCTTCCTCACTGCCATTGAAGCCACCATACCCTGCTGTCCGGGCTCTGTTTGCGGGGCCTGGGGCTTCCTCGCTGCCGTGGAAGCCGCCATGCCCTGCTGTCCAGGCTCTGTTTGCAGGGCCTGGGGCTTCCCCGCTGCTGCGGAAGCCGCCATGCCCTGCTGTCCGGGCTCTGACTGCCATGTCTGGGGGTGGATCAAAAACCCCTCCAGAGGCGGATCCAGTTTCGCTGCTCGTGCCGACAGGCTGGACACTCCAGCAGTGGAGCTGAGCCGACTGGGTGCCGCCATCTTGTGGCTATGGGGCCACCATTTTGTTGCGGAGTGATGGTTAATTTGCATATTACTCTATTATTAGATAGGATCCCTCTCCTTCCTTTTTTTCTAAAAATCAATAAAAGCATATTTTTAAAATGTTAGTACCTACTTATTTTAAAAAATAGAAAATGAAAAGATGATACATTATTGCATTAAATTGTCCATTAACTCATTTGTTACCTAATCGTCAATAACTTAGTCTAGAGAGCAATGGTTATTACACTTGGCTGCATATTAGAATCCCCTGCCCCAACTGAACCTCAGAGTAATAACTCAGAAATATTGGGAAATGAACCCATTCCATTGAAAACTCCTCAGGTTGAGTCCAATGTCCAGCCAAAGTTAAAGGTTGCTGATCTAGACTTAGGCCTCGTGGTTCAAATCCCAACTCTGCTTATTAACTGAGAAAGTTACTTAACCTCTCTGACCCTCATTTTCCTCATCTATAAAATGGTGATGGGAATTGCCTCTACCTCAAAGGACTTTAGGGGAGGATTCGGGGAGATAATATATAAAAATGCTGGTAGAGTTCCTGACACATAGTAAGTTATATATTGGTTTTATTATTATTTCATTCAATTGTAATATTATAATTCCCTATAAAAATAAAGAAATAATAAAATATAAGGCAATATTTAACTAATTTTAATACTGGGAAGAATTACATTTTGTGTAGCTATGCAAATAAAATGATGGTGCTATGAGAAAAAGAAAATTTATGGAGGGCATCACTGAAGTAGGAACAATTTAATTGGGTCTCAAGTATTTTCTTTTATTAATTTGAGCTAGGAAGAATAAAATTTATTTATTAATAATTTAGCTAAAAATCTTATTTTAAATAAACCAAAAGAACTGCTCAGTTTGTTTTGTTTGTTAATTTTGTTAATATTTTTTTCTTGGTGGGGTGGGCATGAATGAGGCAGATGAGGAGGATAGATTTAAACGTTGGGACATATCACACTTTGGCAAAATCCCAGAGGAGAAAATAAAAGTTGGTTAAGTCCATGTATACCTATCTTCCTGGGTAAATAGGGATAAAAGAGATACTGGATAGGCCAAAGGTTGCCATGTCTGGTTCCTTTTCTAAAGGATTTTGCCCATAGTCCCTGCTAAGGAAGTTGTAATTGTCATTGCCAATAGCATTTTCTCACAGGTAGTTTGATTCTGTTCATATATCTTCATGTTCAGATATCTGTTTGACCAAGACAGGGCATGTTATCTGTGGCAGCCAATCTACGTCTGCAAAATAGTCTGCCAAGTGTGCCACCCATCAAGAATAACTTTAGTTACAACCAACCACATGTCTGTCTTGGGAATGGCAAACGGAAGGTAGGATGAAGTAAGAGCATGTAGCAAGAATGGAAAGATGAATGGAGGGAGCATGAAGTTGCAGAAGTTAAGTGAAAGCAGAGGCCATAACGTAGAGGAAACATATCCAGAGGAAAGTGTGATGTTGTTAGTTATTAGAGGCAGAAGCTGTAGAACAAGAGACAGGACATGACAGTCATCATAACAATGTAAAGTCAATAATTTCAACTTGCCAAAGAAGAGATGAAACATCCTGATGCCTGCAGCTACCCTTTTGAATACAGAACGAGGTCCTGATCTCTGCAAAGTCTAGAGCTGTTCCATTGCCTCGTGGTGTCTGACTGCCTGAGACTGACTGGCTTATTTTCATGCTTCCTCAACTGTCGTTTCTCCTCCCGACATGACAGGAGACAGCAGGAATGGGTCTCTACTCCTTGGATGATTAAATGAATGACTGCATGAATGAACCTAAGAAAACTAGAACAAAGAAAATCTTTGCCAAATGGAATCTTAGAAGTTTCATGGATTCTAAGGGAGTGAGTGCATGCTTGTAATCTAAGGTATAACCAAGGTTTGTGGGACATGAAGTTTAAACTTTGGAGGGGCCTCTTTAAGAAAAGGAATTTAGCTCTAATCGGTTTAGCTCAGTGGATAGAGCATCGGCCTGCAGACTGAAAGGTCCCAGGTTTGATTCCGATCAAGGGCATGTATTGCTGGCATATCCCCAGTAAGAGGTGTGTAGGAGGCGGCTGATCAATGTTTCTCTCTCTTCTCTCTCATCCATGTTTCTACCTCTCTATCCTTCTCCCTTCCTCTCTGTAAAAAATCAATAAAATATTAAAAAAAGAAAAAGAAAAAGAAAAAGGAATTTAACCCAGTCCAGTCGCGGTGTGGTTCAGTGGTTGAGCTTTGGCCCATGAACCAGGAGGTCATGATTCAATTTCTGGTCAGGGCACAATCCCCTGTAGGGGGCATGCAGGAAGTAGTCAATCGATGTTTCTAACTGTTTATTCTTCACCCTTCTTCTCTTTAAAATCAATAAAAATATATTTACAAAAAGAAAAGGAATTGAAACGATCTTATTTGTTATATATAAATAGTATATAAAATTAGCTGAGGCTGAGTAAACAGGAAGCCCTAAAACTTCAGCTTCACTAGCCACATGATGCATCTGGTATGAAATGGAGGGGAGAAGAATGAAAAGGAAAAGTGAAGTATTTCCAAACTCATCTTTTTCAGTTTGCCTAGGCCTGACCCTGGCAGAAACTGGAAATTCTTGTTATTTGTTGACAGTCATACTAAATGACATTATGACTTTAGCAATTGGATGGGGCCTTCTTCAAAGACTTTTGGTCACATATGTGTCCTTAAAAGTTTATTTTTGTTAAAGTTGTTATTGGACATTGAGCATTTGTTTTTCTTGCTGAGGCTCTAATACATCTTATTTCATCCTAATGATATATAATATTCATTGTAAAATAGTTCTGTTCACTCACTAGAAAATATTTACTAAGGTTTTCTTTTCTTTTTGGGACCCACTTATTCCCAAAGGCTGAAAATTCAATTTATTATTATTGCCCCGTCTTTCAGTATAGTGCAGAAATATTTTTGGATTTGACTTTTTTGGTCTTATTTTAGTTTTATAATTAAACTCCTACTGAAGCTGAATTGTCAAACATTTTAATGTATTGAAAAAATATCTGTTTAATCCATCTTGCTCTTTTGAAGTCACTGAAAACAATGTAAAATGTCTATAAAATTCATGTGGTAATATTTTACTATGCTTAAAATTTGTTCTCATTTATTCACTTAAAGAGTAAGAATTTATTCAGAGTCTTCTATGAGCTCAATATTCTGCTTTGAGGTAAAAAGAGAAGTTATTAATCCATAGTCCCGGATTGCAATGAATAAGGGTTTCTTTTAAATAAAATATAAATATAGGCTACATGAGACCAGCTATTATTACCTACTAGAAGCCCGATGCACGAATATTCATGCAAGAATGGGCCTTCCTTTCCCTGGCTGCCGGCACCACCTTTGCTCTGGCCGAAGCTGCCTTTCCACCTTCCCACGCTGCCCAGAGGCCCAGAGCTGCTGGGGCGGTGCGGAACGCCTGTGTCATTGCCATGGCGATGACGCAAGCCTCCTGCCCCACCCCTGGTTGCTTGGTGCCTGCATATGCAAATTAACCCACCATCTTTGTTGTGTTAATTTGCATACTCCTGATTGGCTGGTGGACATTGCGAAGGTATGGTCAATTAGCATGTTACTCTTTTATTATGTAGATAGTAGCTAAGGTGTGGATGCTAACTCTGATTGCAGCTATATGAAGTTGTGCATGGTTAGAGATATGACCTGGAGGTTAATGTGAGAACAGAGTAACAGTGGGATCCTGGGAAGGAGAGGCAGGAATGCAGTTGAGAAGAGCACTGTTGGGAAAACCATGTGAAGAAAAGCAACAGAAGCCTGCTGAGCCATGGCAGGGGCTTTCAGTCAAATGGCCTGGTAGTGGGGAGCACCTATATAGAGGACTGGTGAAAATAAAGAATTAAAGTACCGTACTTTCCAGCGTATAAGATGACCTTTTAACCCAGGAAAATCTTCTCAAAAGTCGGGGGTCTTATACGCCGGAAAATACGCTATTTACAGTTTAGAATTAAAGTGAATTATTGCCAAATGATGGGTGGGTTACTGCATTTTCCGGCGTATAAGACCCCCGACTTTTGAGAAGATTTTCCTGGGTTAAAAGGTCGTCTTATACGCCGGAAAATACGGTAACAAGAAGCAGCCGGGTTGCTGTAAATCTTAAGATTTTTTTACTACCCTGAAATAAGACATGAAATCATTGAGAATTCTTGAGTGAAGGAATTATTGTTCTACGAAGGGTTTAATAGCTCTGTATTTACAAGTCAAAGAGATTTGTGTTTGATTAATATCTCTGCAAGTTACCAGTTGTGTAACTTTGGATAAGTTCCTTAAACTTCTTAAACCTGACTTTCATCATCTGTAAATAAATGATGGTATTAATGTTTCCTTGTTTCATGGTAATATTATGAATTTTTAATAAAGTAATGAATAGTAAATATTTAGTATTGGCATCTGGGGACAAAGTAAACACTCAATGTATAATAACTTTTGTCATAATTCCCAAAGTCATAGTCCAGTGTGGTTAGTATTTCAATGTTGATCATTACCCAAACAGGAAAATAGTGAATTTTTTTTTGTTTTTGTTTCTATAATATATTGAGTTTAAGACAAAATGAAAATATTTTAAAAAAAGATAAAATGGAGCATGTAGTAAAATATTACCAGTAAAAGCAATATGCGTATTTTTGGGTCACGTTATTCTAGTTAAGTCCCTGGATAAGGCAGAGTAGTTTGTGATACTATTGATTTGGGTGCATTGTGTATTCACATTAAGGGGAAATGAATTAAAACAATTAGCAGATTCATTTTTGTCTCAATTTTCACTTTTGGTTGCTAAGAAAACACTGATGAGTTATGATTGTTTAAAATGAGCCATTTGGATAATTGCATTCGCTCAGGGCTTAGTAGTATACATGTGGGGAGAGGCCAAGGAGGAGGCTCCGCTTTGGATATGAGCACTTCTGTCCAAATACTTTATTATCTTCTGAAGCTGTGGAGTTATGGAAAGGGCTCTGATAAGATTGAATCAAGGATAGGAAACAGGCTACAGATGGGTCTGGACTTTATCCATTTCTCTGGCTTTTCCATTTTCAGCCTGATCCTTGTGACCAACTGAAAGAAAAGAGGAAAAAAATCTCAATTCCAAATTTAGATCAAAATATACTAACTTTGATTAATTGATGGAGAAAGAGACTAGTCATGACACATGAAAGTTAACCTTTTGCACTCAGATGTCGAGTGTGACGGTTATTGAATGTATCAATAATTTGAAATATAAAAAAATCCAAATAAATAAGTTTGTATGAAAAGAAACTCCAGTTTTTTATTCTACTGCCGCGCTTTGTAAAATCTGGGGTATTTAAAAAATTAAATCCCGAGTAGAATAAAGGAATTGAGAAAAAAGTAAGCGAGTGCAAAGGGTTAAGCTGGCCGAAACCGGTTTGGCTCAGTGGATAGAGCGTTGGCCTGCGGACTGGAAGGTCCCAGGTTCGATTCCGGTCAAGGGCATGTACCTTGGTTGCGGGTACATCCCCAGTAGGGGTTGTGCAAGAGGCAGCTGATCGATGTTTCTAACTCTCTATCCCTCTCTTTTCCTCTCTGTAAAAAAATCAATAAAATATAAAAAAAAATGAAAGTTAAGCTGAACTATTTCTTGGTATAGTTCAGAAGCTGAATTTGTTTTGGTTCCTTCTTTGCTTAAAAAAAAAAAATCAGCCACTGAATCTTGTTACCTATTCAAATATTGGTCTTTGGTGAAAATCCTCGTCTCTTATGCATGTTTGAATTCAATCCAGAATAGTTGCATATTGGGGCTGTGTAACTGTTTTCAGTGCTTGAACAAAACATGGCGAACAATCTCTTTCAGTAGTGGAGCAAATTGTGATGTTAGGATCCCTTAGCCTAGGTTAGGTCCAAGAGGGGCTAACTGAAGTGTTTCTTCCACACTCACCCACGAAGTACATCTTTCCTTTTCCCCACATATGGGTACAATCTCCCCAGTATATTTCATTCATTCTTCAAAAGCAAAAGAGAAAAGTCAAAGCATAAACAAGAGGAGGGAAATCATTTTGTCAATTGATGCACACAACGAAAGGAAAGATCCCTGCTGTTTGCCCCACTGAATTACAGACCTATGTCTGTGTGAAATCCAACTTGATGAAATATTCTTTGTCATTGTTGCTGAAAGAACCTGTGTCTTTGGGAGTTCTACCTAGAACTATACTGTGCCACTTGCAAAGTTTCTCGTAGTTTCCTTCTATTTGCAGCTTCTCTGTACAGTATCAGATATTTCCCTGGAATTTAAACTTGTTGGAATAGAAATTGTCAAACATGTCAAAATTCTTATTTTCATGTTTTAAGTATCGGTAGCATGTACGGAGTACCTTCAGTAGAGAAGACATTCTCCCCAAGGGTTTACAATCTGGGAAAAATTAGAAAGCAAGTGATCAGATCTCAAAAAACGGTAGCAAATTGGCTAGGCTATGTGGCTATCAGTGGGATGAAACTGTATGTTCTCTAAGGATGTTAGAGGAAAAGGAAAGACATTGAGAGTGATCCCCAGGGGCCCAATGAGTATGGAAACAAGCTTCCCTCTTCTGGTTTCCTAATCAAACCTGCCTGCAACACCTTTTCAGATCTGTTTTCTGAGCCACCCAGCCTCTGCCCACCACATCCGTTTTCCTTATACATTTTTTTTCCTTTAAAAATGTCAGTTCGTGTTTACTTTTTGTAAGAGAGTAGTTTCAAGAAGGCAAGCAGTGAGTTTCGAAAAGCAGCTAAGATCAGAAGAAGGGAAGACTAGAGGGAGATCACAGAAAAAACCCACATGTCAAGATGCCCCCAAAATTTTGGCTACATTGAAGTTTTGTGGGAATACATTTAAAAATGTCTCCTCTGATATAAGATCTCATTCAATGTAGAAAACAATGGTATGATTAAAAGAAATCCTCGTGATTATCCTGTCCATAATTTAATAAGGATAAGTCAGCAACCAATTTACTTAGTTATATATATATATATATATATATATATATATATATATATATACATACACACATATATATATATATATATATGGTATTATCTCATGTAACTTTCACTAAAGACCTACTGGAGACATAATATATTTTAATTTTATGAATGAAGAAACCAAATCTCAGTGAAATTTTGTAATTGACCCAAGCTCTTAAAACTAGTCAATGAAAAAGATGTTACTTAAATCCAAGTTCCCTTGACGTCGAATCCTGGTTTTGTCTCCTCAAATTAGGCTATCTATTCATAATAATTTAATAGTCCTATTAATAAAATGAATATAGTGTTCCCCCCTCATCCATGGGACATACAATCCAAGACCCTTAGTGGATGCCTGAAACCAAAGATAGTACTAAATTCTATATATACTATGTACTTTTCTATAAATATACATACCTATGATAAAGGTAATTTACAAGTTAGGCACAGTAAGACATTAACAATAATAACTAGTTATAAAATAGAACAATTATAATGAACACTGTAACAAAAGTTATGTGATTACATTTAGCCAGTGCCACTCAGTGGTTGAACATCGACCTATGAACCAGGAGGTCACAGTTCGATTCCTGGTCAGGGCCCATGCCTGGGTTTCGGGCTCAATTCCCATGCAGGAGGCAGCTGATCAATGATTCTTTCTCATCACTGATGTTTCTATCTCTCTCTTCCTCTCTGAAGTCAATAAAAATATACTTTTAAAAAGTTATGTGACTTTGGATATAGGTCTTATGGGTCAGGGGTCTCTTGCTGAAGTCTTCCTATAGTTCAATGCTACATGGCCTAACATGTCATCAATTGGAAAACGTTTTCTGTTCATTCTTTTTTTATTAAATGTATTGGGGTGACATTGGTTAACATGATCAGCCTTTTTTGTCTTAACTAAGGACTTATCATGCACTGAGGCTGTCACTTTTACAGTTTGAGGGACCACAGCAAAACTAGCTTAAACTGCTTTTCCCATCTTCACCATTTCATGGATAGGTTTGTCCTCACTGTAAACCTTAGTAACCTCAGCATACAATCCTTTTTCCTTACTGAGTGAATAACTTTCATGTTTTCACTCAAAGGAAGCACTTTATGGTTTCTTTTGCCATGTCCAAATTGCTGACCTCACTACTCTTGAGTTTTGGGTCCATTAGTCAGTAAAATAAGTGTTATTGGAACACAAGTATTACGATCCCTGGACAGTTGATCTGATAAGCAAGTCAGCTACTAGTGGCTAATGGGTGGGGAGCTTCTGCTTCAAGAAGAAAGCTGGGCAAAGGGATGATTCACGAGCTATGGAGGATGGAGCGGGATGCGTGAGATTTCGTCACACTACTCAAAATGGCTCACAACTTAAATCTTATGAACTGTTAATTGAATTGTGGGTTTTTTTTTCTGGAATTTTCCATTTAATATTTTTGGACTGTGGTGACTAAAACTGTGGAAAGCAAAATTGCAGATAATTGTAGTATTCAAATACTACACGGCAAGACTGAGGAGACTAATATTAAATAAGAATAAACATTTAATCTATCTAATCTGTGGATTTACTCACATATTTCAGACTGTGCATGTCTCAAAATGAGTATAATGTAGAAAGGTAACAAAATGAGACTAGGAAGAGAAGTCCATAACTACAGGACTAGTCCCTGTCTCAGTTGGAAGATTGTGTGGTTGAAGGTAATCGGAGAGAACAGCAATGTTCTCTGAGCCAACAAAGGCAGTGCTGCTTACAGCCACTATTGCTCCCAAAGAAAGAGCATTCTGTCTGAAGACTTGAATAGCCTTTTGTCCAGATTTAAAATCAGAGCCCAAAGTAGAACTGATTACTTGAGAAAATGTTGTGTATCACTTAAAAGAAATTGATTTGTTATCAATTTGTACGTCACAGATACCCATGAGTTAAACTACACTAAACTTTCACATTTATATCCTCAATCCGGAACCATATATTGAGATGCATGCTAGACACCTGAGTCAATGGGGTGAGGTATGTTTAAGACTGATCTCATTATCTCCCACCTATACCCAATATTGCTTTCCCTCCAAATTTTCTCTCATAGCCCATGCTCCATTGTCCTTGAATTACAATACATTGTTAATATTTAAGATTGCAATTTATAATTAGTACAATAGTTCTTTTATTCCTCTATTCAACACACGTTTATTGAACATCTATATGCCAATCAGCAAAGCTGATAGAAATTTCTACCTCAACAAATGCAACATATACAGTAATGATATACAGGTAGAAATTTCTAATATTTTACGAATGCTGGGCATATTATTTGTAAAAAAGCAAACATCAAACAACCTACATTATATTACATTGTCATCTGTCAACATCCCTCCTGAAGAAGTTGCTCTAATTCCTATACACAAGGTTGTACAAAGACAATGGATGGCAAATGAATCACCAGGCTCACTCTTGTGATTTTGGTACATTTGAGCCTCCAGACCTTGGCCTCTTCTTTCTTGGCCCTATCTTTCTACCCAACTTAGTTCAATGGAATCTATACTAATAATCTATACTAATAATAGAGCAATATGCAAATTATCCAGGACACAGTCATGTTACCACTGCTCAGCAGGCGGCATGCACAACAGGAGCGGGTAGGAGGGGACTGCTATCACCAGGAGGGCCCCCTCGAGACCTGGCCCCCACCCAGCCCAAGGGCAGCCCCCAGTAGAGGCTGCCCCTGACGGAGGCTCACATAGGCCTGCCCAGCACTAACGTGACGTTGCCTGCATGCATCCCCGCCCAGCACTGGTGTGAAGCTGCCTGCCTGCGTCCCTGATCGGGGAAATGATGCTGCCTGTGTGTGTCCCCGGCCTGGGATGTGACACTGCCTGCATGCATCCCCGTCCAGCACTGATGTGATGCTCCAGGGGGGAGGGGACGTGGCTTGACGGGTGTGCAGCCCGCAGGGTCTGGGTCTTGCCGAGTGGGGGTGGGGCTGGGCGGGTCTGGGTCTCAAGTGATTTCTCAGCATGCACAGGTGGGGGACTTGACTCTGGGTCCCGCGGCATGCCCCAGACTCTGACAGGAGGGAGGTTTTTATATACATTTTACTCATTTTCTTTCATCTCTGACACTTCTATTATAGAGAAAGGGCAAATAGCAATGTTAAAATATATCCTCTAATTAATTCCCTTTTAATGTGTATGAATTTCATGCACCGGGCTACTAGTTTATCATATTTACCTAGTTATCTACTACAAACTAATAATAGAAAAATTATCACCTTCAAAGAAAATTTCATGTGCAATTAGATGCTACCTATTTCTTCACCTTCCCAGCTCAAAGCAACCATTAATCTATGTTCTGTATATATATATATATATATATATATATATATATATATATATATATATATATTAGCTCTTATTTTGGACATTTCATAATGAATGGAATCTTTATGTTTATTTGGCTTCTTTCACTGATCATAATTTTTTTTAGGTTCATCCATGTTGCAGCATGTATCAAAATTCAGTTATATTTTTATGGTTGAATAATGTTTCCTCATATGGATACACCACATTTTGTTTATTCACCTTCTAGGCATTGGGTTGTTTCCATTTTGGGGGCTATTATAAATAAAGTTGCTATGAAGATTTGTATACAAGTCTTGTTGTGGATATGTATTTTCATTTCTTTTGGGATGATGCGTAGGAGTGGAATTGTTGGATCATAAATGTTAAGTCTGCATTTATTAAAAAATTAAAGTTTTTAAGACATGCTATTTGTTGGGGGGGGGGTTGGTAAAATTGCTTGTTGTTTTGTTTTAATTTTGAGGCATTTGGAGTTTCATGACTGAATGGAAATTGTCAAAAGCTTTGTGGAAAAGGAGTCACTTAGTCCCATTGTTTATTCAGCTCTGAATTGGCCGTATATTTTCAGTTCTGAAAGGATCTGCAGGCAGAATATCCTTTCAGGACTTGCATTCATTCCTGCTCATGAGATCTCTCTATCAGATTCCATAGCTACTTGTTTCACTGCACAAACTGAAAATGCTAAGAGGCTTTATTAAACCATTAGAAATGGTACCTTCTTTTTAAGTTAAAATTATTGTGAGACAAGTGTATATCAAGAAAGAACCAAATAGGTATTTACAAATGTATATATTGAATACCTAAAATATAGAATATAAGGCAATCAACATTCAAAAGAACTATTTTCAAATTAATTCTCAAAGAACCAGCTTTAGTGCTTTTGATCATTATACTTGTTGGTTTCTATAATTTAATTATGTTTGGTGTCCAAATGAGGCGATATGTGACAAAGACAACACAGAGTGGCAAAGAGTGTAAAAGCTGAAAGAGCCTACAATGAGTATAGCCTTAAATAGCCCATTACCTACATAGTGAATATTAGGGTCCTTTCAAAAATAGAAGAGGTAGACAGCTGAGAGTTGAACAAGATAAATTCAGGATTTGGCAACATATTGATTTTTAGAATCTTATTTTTTTTCTATGTAAGTGAGATTAAAAAAATTAAAAAGGCACGGCACTAAGAAATCGGAGTAAGTCATGAGATGGGCCGAGAACAAGTGGGGATAGATGAACAAGAGTATCCACTCATCACCAACAGTTTGGTAATTGCATTGTCCTGGTCATTGTTTAGTATATTTTGCCCCTTTATCATAAAAGCAACGTAGCCTTCCTTTGAGCATTTTTGTGCATGGTAAAGTTAAATCTCTCCAGAGAGTCCATGGGTTGTTAATTTTATATTAGTAAAACACAAAGATAAGCCAAGTGGCATGCTCAGATTTGTAAACACACTTGGTAGGAAATTGTCATGTATACATTATGTATTAGGAGTTACCCAATTTCACTCTGGCTGGCTTCTTGGGAATTTTTGTTTTAGCATCTGCGCTAAATTTCCTTGGCCATGGCGTGCAACAGGGCATTACAACCAAGCAGCTGTGCATGCGCACAGAACGCCTCACAAATAACACCTGCGGCATCTGCCTCTCCTAGCTCCCCGGAGGCTGCATCTTATTTATCAAAGTGACAGATTAAAATGAAATGAAGTCACATACACTTGTGAGGGAATAAACAAGATACAAAACAAACATTTACCTCGATGGTTGTTAGACTTGGGGGGAAATGGATAAAACAAACTAGAATATCTTTCTTGTACACTAACAATGCATAGGGTACATATTTAAAGTAGTAGTTTGTATTCCAATTATTGCAAAGCAACACAGTTAATTACTTTTACTTAATTGATATTTGTTTTTAAAGAATCAGATTTTCCTTTAATCTTAGATTAGCCCCCACTTAACCTGACTGCTAAAGATAAGATGTGGTCAAAAAGAGGTTAAGTGAAGTGAAGGACATTTTAGTCTTTTATTAATCTTCATAAAAAGGATAGTATTAACTCACCCCCTGCCCCTGAGGGAAACCATCTTTTAACCATATGTTACTGTAATAAAACCTCTGTGTTTCTCCTTGAGTGGGAAAACTCAAATCAAGGGTTTTCCAAACTAGCCTATTCCTCACGTTCCCTGTGTGTGTATTTACTGTCTAGACATCAGTGAGTGATCACACATGTACACATTCACACACACACACACACACACACACACACACACACACTGTTTCCTAAGCTGCTCATGTCTGATCCCCAGGATGGTAAACCTACCATCCTCCCTATTATATATATTTGAAAAATTAGAACTATTTTTAAAAATATATTTTTATTGATTTCAGAGAGAAAGGGAGAGGGACAAGAGAGAGATAGAAACATCAATGGTGAAAGAGAATCATTGATCAGCTGCCTCCTGCACACACCCCACTGAGGATCAAGCCTGCAACCCGGGCATGTGCCCTGACCGGGAATCGAACTGTGATCTCCTGATTCATAGGTTGATGCTCAACTACTGAGCTACACTGGCAGGGCAGAGCTATTTTTAATCTTCCCCTTGCCTTCCCTCATGCCCCCACCTCTAATTAATTTCTGAATGTTAGCATTTTTGCTGTTGTTCTGTTCCACACAGTTGCCAGTACTTTTCCATCCTGTTTGTTCCATCAAGAAGAACATGCCCATGTAGCAGTTAAGGACACAGACTCTGGCTTCCTAATCCTGGACCTGGCACTTCCTTGTGGTGTAAGCTTGGGCAAGTGTGTCATCATCTGTGCCTTAGTTTCTGCATCTGTACCCTGAGTGATGCTGGCTGTTGGCAGGAAGTTTCAGCTCTTCTCTACATGAACCTCCTGTAGGACTGCTTGAGTTTTCTCCCATTTTGGCAGCTGGCTTCCCCTAGAGCAAGTGACCCAAGAAAGTACAAGGCAGGAGCCGCAAGGTCTTTTTCAACCCAGCCTCAGAGGTCAGACAACTTCCTTTCTGGAATAACCCTTTGATAACACAGGACAGTGTTGGACCTCTCCCACAGGGTGTGTGGACCAGGAGGCAAGGCTCCCTGAGGCCATCCTGGAGGCGAGCGACAATTCTTATTCACAGAGCTTTCACTTGTATTATGCTCCCCTTTGAGCTTTCGCTTGCATCTCTCACATCTCCACCAAAGTGCCAGCCATTCCAGAGCATCTCCTTATCGATTTTTAATGCTCCTCTTATACAATTCTGATATTACCTTTTTGTCATGTTAGATGCCCCTATCTTCTCTGATTGTGCAGTTTTGCTTTAGGCAAGAATTTTCATTGTATGAGGAAGTTTTAATCTTCTGTAGTCAAACCTATCAGTACTTTTGTTGCAATTTCTTCTATCATGCGAAACAGTACTATTCCTCTACAAGGTCATAATATTTAGTTCTGTTTTTGACTAGAATATTATTTATTATTTTGAAATAATTTTAATTCATTTGGAATTTGTTTTGGCATCTGCTCTGAGGTATAGCTCTACATTAATTTATATAAATTTCTTTTCTTTTAATTTTTGGGAGATCTACCTTATTTTCATTTCATAAAGTCCACTGGTCTCCATTTTGTGTAAATAGAATATTACTTATCTTTTGTAAAAGCTTTGTCATTTTATTTATGATTAGCCCATACCAATTCTGTGCCTCAGACATAAAAACTATAGTTTATAAACATGCATTTGGTTGAGTTTGACAAAATAACTGAGTGTTCAGGGTTGTTTGTTAGTTTGTTTGTTTGTTGTTTTCCCATATCTCTCTCACTGAGACCACAGATCTTGAAGTCAAAGGGGCTTGCTGGATACACTGATGTTTTAGTTGTGATGGTATTTCTGACTTGTCATCCCGGGTGCAGTGTTGCTATCCGTTCAATTGCTTTTCTAATTTTGAAGGGCATTTTGCATTCAGCTTACGTTGTCCTTCAAATCAGGTAAAAAATGAGCATCAAAGCATTTGTTATTGGAATACAAGTTAAGTCACATTCTGATTGTAATTAAGGGCTATTAGCAAGGTAACTCATTTTCTTGCAAACTTGAAGCCAGTTATGTCTGGATCTGGAGACACTATAGTATCACCCATTAATTATGTAGAGTGATCTGCACTTTTATGAAGTGCCATGTACAGCACAGAATTGTGTTTTTATTTTTTAATAATGGTGCCTGCTTAACTTTAAAATTTTATTGGAGAAAAATATCAAAAGAAATCTTCCTGGTGGAAAGCAAATTATTTGTGCAGCGACACACTTTTGTGAATATGTACTTAGAGCCTTTTGCATTATTTATCTTTACTTACAACATTGTTTCAAAACTTTTATATTTGTGAGGTGTTTCCTAGTGGCAGGGCGATTGCATGTCTTTGAATGATGTATTATAACTTCTACCTTCTGCATAAAAAGTTATTTTCAGATTATTTCAGCCCATATGTCTGTAATATGTTTTGTCATATTACATTTAGTCACTTGTGCCATTGTTTCTAGACTAGGTTGCAAGTTGGTACTTACTTATGAAGTTTCCAGGGACCTGGCTAATTACCACTGGAGCCTCTTTGTTTATTTCTATTATGAAACCATATTTCCTACCACTACATAATCCACCTGGAGTGCTGCAAGGAGGCAAAGGGAACCATAGTGCTTGCTTCTCATTGATTCTCTCTCCTTCTACCAACAAGCATTGCAAATCTCTGCATGCGATCGAGGTTGGTTGGAGGAGGGGAGGAATCATAACAGAAGTTGATAATTGACACATATGACTCTGATTCCAGATACTCAAGTTCATTCTTTAGCCATAACATACCTTTTCAAAGTAGAGGAGATAAAAAAAGAAATACTGACTTTGCTGGGTTTGGAACTTGTAATGGATTGTGTATATAGCTTCAATATGGTGTATTTTCTGGCCAGTAGATAATTAAGTAGATGACTGCCCTTGTTAGACTGATCCCTGATGAGGTTGCTAGAGACATTAGACCTTGAATTCTCCATCCGCAGGAGAGCAGATAGAGTTCATTATGCTTTAGGGACGGTAGTTCCTTCTGTGGTTTTTGTGAGGATTAAACAAGTTGATTCATGAAAAATACCTTTAAAGAGTACCTGGTATATGACAAGTGCTCAATAAATGGTAGTTATTTATAATTTAAATTAAAGGATCCCATTGAGTGAACTGGAATAGACAGGAAGCTGGGAATAGTAGGTAGTGTAGGTACTGATTCTGAATTCTGGCCCTGTTGTTTACTACCACTGTGACTTGGGAAATTACTCATACTGTGCGAGTCTCAGTTTCTTCAACAGTGTAATGGGAATAACAATTGTTATTTTTCATGGCTATGGGGATTAAATGAGGTTTATGTAAATTGTACATCCATGAGTAAAATAGAAGGCAAGGTACCTGAGAACATTCAGTAAAGGGAGTTTCTTGTTATAGGAATTGGGAGACCTGAATTCCAGCACCAGCCTTTCCATTTACTAGCTGTGAGATCTTCATGAAATCACTTTATTTTCTTACTCTTCAGTGTGTATTGCCTCCTCGTGAGGTGAAATGGCATCAATATTTGTGCATATGTATACTCTATCACTTACATTTTTCATTATTATTAGCACTTATCTTTTAAAAAGTAATTATATTTTATATTTTACCATTGCAACAAAAAAAAATTAAGATATGTAGGAATAAACTTAACCAAGGAGGTAAAAGATCTGTACTGAGAAAACTACAGGACATTGAAAAAAGAGATAGAGGAAGATATAAACAAGTGGACGAATATACTGTGTTCATGGATTGGTAGAATTAACATCATTAAAATGTCCATACTACCTAAAATAATATTTAGATTCAATGCAACCCCTATTAAAATACCAACAGCATATTTCAAAGATCTAAAAGAAACACTCAAAAAATTTGTATGCAACTAAAAAATGCCCTGAATAGCCTCAGCAATCTTGAGAAAGAGCAAAGTGAGAGATCACAATACCAGATATCAAGTTATACTACAAAGCCACTGTAATCAAAACAGCCTGCTATTGGCACAAGAACAGGCATATAGATCAATGGAACAGAACAGAGAACCCAGAAATCAACCCAGGTCACTATGTTCAATTAATATTTGACAAAGGAGGCAAGAGCATACAATGGAGTCAAGACAGTCTCTTCAAAAAATGGTGTTGGAAAAATTGGACAGGTACATGCAAAAAAAAATGAAATGACCACCAACTTATATCATACACAAGAATAAACTCAAAATTGATAAAAGAGTTAAATGTAAGCTGTGAAACCATAAAACATCCTAGAAGAAACCATAGGCAGCAAAATCTCAGATATCTCTCATAACAATATGTTTGCTGATACATCTTCTAGGGCACGGGCAACAAAGAAGAAAACAAAAAATGGGATTACATCAAAATAAAAAGCTTCTGCAGAGCAAAATAAACCATCAGCAAAATGAAAAGGGAGCCCACTGTATGGGAGAACATATTTGCCAATGATATCTCTAATATGGGGTTAATGTAAAAAATGTATAAGCAACTCATACAATTTAACAAAAGGAAGGCAAACAATCCAATTAAAAAATGGGCAGAGAACCTAAATAGACACTTCTCCAAAGTGGACATACAGAAGGCCAAGAGACATATAAAAAAATGCTCAATGTCACTAATTATCAGAATGCAAATTAAAAAGTAATTATATTTTAATTAGTTTTTTTCTATTTTAACTCTCAGAGTTGTTCATGGTTGCACATATAGAGCCTCGCACAATGTCTGACATACAATTTGCTCAATAAAAGGTGAGTAAGTAAAGGAATGAGTGCATGCATAGGTGGAAACATGTATTTCTGTAAGAATGATGTATGTATTCACAATATTCAAGGACAGAGAAACATTGACTATCCTCATTTCACATAAGCTATGCCCAGGCATTAGAAAATTGGAAGTTGGTTGAACAAAATGTCCCCAAGGATGTTAAAGATGAATAGCATTTTTCTCTACATGAAATTACTCCTAACACAATTACAAGTGTCAAAATCAAATTTGCTTTTACTAGCATTGAAGCGTGAGATGTAATTGGCACTGACTATTAAAATTGGTCTGTTTTCGCTCTATAATTTTCATAAATTTAGCATAATAATATTTTCTTATTAGTCATTTATCAATTTTTTCCAAACATCATTGAGGGAAAAAAATGTCATTTATAATGATTTCACCTTGTAATACACATTTTATTTCAAGCCTGGTTACTTTTCAAAATGAAAACACAAAACACAACAAATGATACTAAGGTCTATAAATGTAAAAATTTATTCTGAGGTTTCAAAAATAGTTTTATTGAAAAAATAAAGTTATTGCTATAAAACTATCTATGATTAAAAATAATTTGAAAATAACCAGGGGAAAATAAAACTCAATAAATAAAACTTTTCTTCTGCCCGGCCAGAGTGGCTCAGTGGTTGAGCGTTGACCTATGAACCAAGAGGTCAAGGTTCAATTCCTGGTCAGAGGCATATGCCCAGGTTGTGGGCTCGATCCCCAGTGGCGAGCATGAGGGAGGCAGCTGATCAATGATTTTCTCACATCATTGATGTTTCTACCTCTCTCTCTCTCCTTTCTTCTCTGAAATCAATAAAAATAAGCAAACAACTTTTCTTCTTTAAAGTGGAAGGTCCTAGATATCTGAACTTGCTCACTTCATGTGCATTGTCCTTAATCCCTTTGGAAAGCATGTTTTTCTCTGTCACCTACCTAACTTTGGGGGATATATGTTGCTGCTTTTTATCAGCATTCATATGTCTCAGAACTAGGCATCAGGTTTCCTATTGTCCCTGTTTCAACAACATGTGTAAAGCTTCATTGCCCAATTCATTCAATAAATAACCATTTAGCACCTCAATTTGTGTCACTTTCTGGTATATGTTGCCAACTGACATCACCTTGATAGCTACCCTTATGGAGCTCCAAGTTCAGTGACAGAGACATGCCTTGCATGCATAAATACACAGTAAATACAATGAAAATTTGAATTGAGTACCATGAAGCAAGAAGACAGGATGTGTCTTGGAAAAAGAACAATGGCAGGGATGAGGGGAAGGGGTTTGCTAATTGACAATGGCAGGATCACAGAACATCTTTCTAAAGAAGGGACGTTTTATACTAACCTGTATATGATGATGAGTTGGAGAAGGATTGAGGTGAGGACAGTGAGTTGTAGAATATTTCAGGTAAATGAAAGAGGTAGGCATATTTTATAAACCATGCCAGAAGGATAGAAAGTTAGAGGGTATGTGTGTGCATGATGTGACACAGATTTAGCAGGGATGAGGTCATGCAGGGTTTGGGTGATGTGATCAGGCTCACAATTTAAGTAGATCATTTTGGATGCAATGTAGAGAATGAACTGGGCATTCAAGAATATAAGGGAAGATATGAGTTGGGAGACTACAGCTTCAATAGCCTATAAATGAGGCTCCCTGCACCAAGGAGGGAGTGGGGAGTATGGAGAGAAGTGTGCAAATTTGACGCATGCTTAGGGGTATTTTTTGCCTTGTAGCCTTCCCCATTTATTCACTTTCTAATGTCTAAAAACTGGATGTGTCTTTTAGTAAATAGAATTTTATGGTTTATTTTCATTTTCATCTTTGGTTGTACTTAAAATAATGACATGTTACAGTCAATTTTATCTTACTTAGATTCAATGGAATATAGTAGAATGTTCTAAAATTTTATGAGAGATTATGGCCTTAATTACTTTCCTTAACATAGGTTCATTTTTTAACTGAGATATCTGAACATACAATAGGGCGTCACATAATACAAATAAATAATCTATTTTCAAATATGTATTTGTCTCATAAATATTTATTGTATTGAGGCACTGAGGGAGATATGATGGTGAATATGCAATAAAATAAGAATGTCTATCTCTTGGAAGATGGATATTGGACAAATAGTAAATGCTGTTGAGTTCTGTGAAGAGTGTAGCTTGCTATGGGAGGAAAATATGTGCCTGGTCTTGTCTGAGGAAAAAGGAAAAATATCTTTAAGAAATGATATTAAATATGAGACCTAAAAGATGAGGATTCAATCTGGAGAAGTAGGAGATAGAAGTCATTCCAACCCTGTTTCCTGACACATTTGAGTAATAGAAGGGTCAGTAGTGCTAAAACACAGGGCAGAATTAAAGAATAATGAAAGATAAGGCTGGGAGATAGGTGGGACCCGGTATCCCTGGGTCTTATCTTACAGACAATGGGAAGGATAGAAGAAGGTTACATAATAATCTTGTTTTTCATTAAGGTCTGTGGTCACAGAGTGCAGAAATAATTGGACGGTAGCAAATGGAGGAGGAGAATGGGTTCCTCAAGCCCTATAGAGAGACAAGAGTATTAATCCTGAGAATGAAAATAATTGACAGATACAAGGGATATGGAGCCCACAGGACTTTGTGCCATATATGAGGGCAACCAGCTATCCTGACTTGACCAAAATCATTCCAATTTTAGTGTTGAAAATTCCAAATTCCAGGAAATTCTTCAGTTGCAGGAAAAATCATGATGTTTGGTCATCGTAGATGGGAGAACAAGAAGGCATATAAGACTCCATTTTGTGTGTGTGTGTGTGTGTGTGTGTGTGTGTGTGTGTGTGTGTGTGTGTGTGCTTGGACAATGATATAATAGATTATAATACATTTTCTGTATCCTTGGAGGCCAATTTTTGTGTGGCAATGTCTTATGGATTTGCGTTGCCAGTGAGACAACTAAGTGCACATTTGAATAAAACTTTCTGGAACTCAGTAGCAAGATCTGTGCAGTGATAGACATTTAAGACTTGGTGGATTGAAGAGGCCAGCTAAGCCATCGCATTTGGAAAACTGAACTAGTAAGATTATATTGAGGACAGAAATATGAGTCCTGAGGATTTTAACTTTATATGTGACTCCCCCAGATAAGAATAGATTGGTCAGAAATGAAATGGGGAATGTGGAGAGTTCTCAGGGTACAGTGTCAATCATGCCTTCTTCATCAAAGGTGAATTCAGACATTTTTTTAAATATAAAAATAGAATTTTCAAGAAATCCTTAAAATGTGAAAGAAAGCAACACAGAACTCTAAATGGCATTACACAAGACTAGGATTCTATTCTCCCATGTCAGATGGAATGTCAGGAGAAGTCTTAGTAGATCTCAGAATACATTGGGTGGTTCTCAGTATTGGCCCTTCCCACCGGGCTGCTAATCAGCCAGAATGCTCCAGTTCTGTCATTCTCGGGCTTTTTCAGTTGATGTCCATTCTGATTAGTCAGTGCCTGGAAGGACCAGCTGTCAAATATTTGAATATCATTTCATTTCATCTATTTTTTTTGTAGAACATACATTCCTTCTTTCCATTGCCAGTGTTATGGCTCCACGTTCTGCCCCTGTTTGGATTCTAGTCCAAAATAGCCTCTCCAGAGAACCCTCTTCCTATAGAATTGTTCCTGGCAGTTTATTCTGAACATAAACTTTCTGCAAATTCAATCCAAATAGTAACTCCTCTACTAAAACACATGAGTACGTGAAGAGAATAATGAGAAAAATTCATCACTGTTGGCTTTTTGTCTCCCACAGAATTAAATATAGATTATATATAATTAAATATGTTCCATCTATATTACATGACAGCTACATTTTATAAATAGATAATAACAACATTATATCTATGTATTCTGTATATTAGGTTGAACCACATCTACTTCTGCAGCCTTCTCTGCCTCTCCTTCTGAGCACATTTTTGTTCTGGGGAGACCAAAGTAAGTCATCCTCTTCAGCTCTAATTGAATTAGTAGGATTAGCTTAACCCATTGCTCATCATTTGTTTATTTCTGATAATGGCCTTCTGTAACATTTTTTCTTTCTTGTAAGACTTTATTTCTTCTGCCTTTTGCCCCCAACACTGAAAATTCCACTGGGGTACAGGAGAAGGGGAAATTAGACTACTCTGTGAGGCAGATGTTTGTGCTGTTGCTATAATAAAGCAAGTTGTTGGGTTAGACCCGTGGTCGGCAAACTGCGGCTTGAGAGCCACATGCGGCTCTTTGGCCCCTTGAGTGTGGCTCTTCCACAAAATACCACAGCCTGGGCGAGTCTATTTTGAAGAAGTGGCGTTAGAAGAAGTTTAGGTTTAAAAAATTTGGCTCTCCAAAGAAATTTCAATCGTTGTACTGTTGATATTTGGCTCTGTTGACTAATGAGTTTGCCGACCACTGGGTTAGACTATTACAGAGGCTTGAGTCCATCAAAACTCTTGATAACCCAAATGATATGTTAATGAGATTGCTCTTTGAGTGATAGATCACTCAAAAGTATGGGGCAAAGGGTATATCGAAGTCCTTACAGAAATTCTCCCAAGTGTTTGTAGCTCTTAGTAGCTTTCATTGCTTAAGTGCCCCTAATGACACCCTCCACAGGAAATGGAAGTGTTTTTTTACTAATGTTAGCTCTTAGGGGCGTCTCAGAGGCCTTGATGAGCTATCAACTGTTGTTTTCCTTTAAATACTTAAAAATCAGCATGAGAAAAAACCATTACAGTTATCTCTAAGACAAGGAAAAAGAAATTTTAAAAACTCACTCACACCAAAGGCTGAGCCAATCTGAGAAAGACAGTTTCTGCATTAACATATCAATTCTCAACTTCTGAAGAGTAGGCTGCTTGTCCATGAAAGCATCTGCCATCTGCTTTTCAAAGGAGAATTACTTTTTCAGTGTGATTAGTGACATCAGAAGGGTAGATTTATGTCTTCATTTGACATAGTGCTTTGAAAAGTTTGCAAGCTTGAAGACATGATCCTTCATTAAAATGCTATTTTCAAAGAGTCTTCAACATTTTAATGTATGAGCCATTGAGTTATTCTGTTTTTACATAAAAAAAAAATTTCCTAATTATCTTCTGAAAAGGTAGTGTATTGTTCAGCAGAATCAATTGCTCTTCCCTCAGTTTAGCATGCCTATGGGGTCCGGAAAGACTTGTTTTTGTATCATGTAATTAAATTACAAGTATTACATTGAAATTTCAAAGTAATGACAAATAAGCAAAACCATGTAAATTGACATGCTTATTAGAGCCACTAAATAAAAATTTATACTTTTTAAACAAGATTTAACTTGCCCTTTTATTGATAATAAACCAGAAGCCCAGTGCATGGATTCGTGCACCAGTGGGGTCCCTCAGCCTGGCCTGCCTGTGCCCTCTCGCAATCTGGGACCCCTTGGGGGATGTCGGACTGCCAGTTTCCGCCACGCCTGCGGGGATCAGGCTGAAACCAGCATTCCAACATCCCCCAAGAAATATAGTAGTGCCCAAAGTGGCAGGCGGCTGGGGCAGCCTGCCCTACTGAGCCTACCACTGCTGCTGCTCCGTAGCACTGCCATGCAAGTGGGAGAGGCTCATGCTGCTGCAGCTGCACTCACCAACTGTTGGTCAACTGAGCAGCGCTCCCACTATGGGAGCACACTGACCACTAGGGGGCAGCTCCTGCATTGAGTGTCTGCCCCCTGGTGGTCAGTGTGCATCATAGCGACCAGCCGGTTGTCCGGTCATCTGGTAGTCTGGTCAACCGGTCGCTTTGGCTCTTATATACTAGTATACAGATAATTTTCTTCCATAATTTTAACAAAAATTGGGTCTATTTGGGAACAATTTCAAAAAATACTCCCAAGGTTAATGTCAGTTTACCTTAATAAGATTTCATTTCTTCTGCCATGCCAGGATATACTAAACCCACAACAATTATTAATATTTTGAGATTAACAGCAGATGTATCCAAAAAAATGCACATAACCCCTTATTAGGATATTATTTTTAGAACTTAAAATATTGATTCCTGGCCCTGGTCAGGTAGCTCAATTGGTTAGAGCAGTGGTCGGCAAACTGCGGCTTGTGAGCCACATGCGGCTCGCGAGCCGCGGTTTGCCGCTCTGTTGACTAATGAGTTTGCTGACCACTGACCTAGACTCTCGATTCCAATAATTACAGGCTGTTGTTGTTCCTTGTGATTAAGCCCCTATCCCAGTGGTCGGCAAACTCATTAGTAAACAGAGCAGCAAACCGTGGCTCGCGAACTGCATGTGGCTCACGAGCCGCAGTTTGCCGACCACTGGGTTAGAGTGTCATCCCAATACACCAAGGTTACAGATTCTATCTCCAATCAAAGCATATACAGGAATCAACCAATGAATGCATAAATAAGTGAAACAAAAAACATCTCTCTTTCCTTCTCTTTCCCTTCCTCTCTTTCTCTAAAATTAATCAATAATTAAAAAAAAAATTGATTATATGGTAATTACATTTGTACTTTTTTTCACTTTATTTCTGAAATACTAATCAGCTGACCATTGTCATCAGAAAACACTGTGAAATTAACTTTATAGCCATCCTTTATAATAAAAGCCTAATATGCTAATTGTCCAGTGACCAGTCTACTGTTCAACCAATCAAAGCATAATATGCTAATGATATTCTAAGGCCACTCAACTGCTCGCTATGACATGCACTGACCACCAGGGGGCATACAGTCAACCAGTCGACCAGTCGCTATGACGTGCACTGACACTCCAACCAGTAGGTTAGCTTGTTGCTGGGGTCCAGCCTATCAGGACTGAGCGAGATGGGCCGCACATGCCCTGGACCCCTCCTGTGGTCCCTCCCAGCCCCGATTGTGCACCAATTGTGCACCGATGGGATCCCTCGGCCTGGCCTTCACTCTTGCAATCTGGGACCCCTCAGGGAATGTCAGAGAGCCGGTTTCGTACTGATCCCACAGGTCACTCCCCTTGGGAAGGCACCACATGCAGGGCTCATAGCTGGTGAGCACTGCTATGGTGGTGTGAGCCTTTTCGGATTGGGACTGATTGGGCGCAAGCCAGTGGCAGGCATAGTGGGGCCAGGATGAGCAGGAATGGCAAGTAGGAGCTACAGGCAGCGTTAGACTGCAGGTTTCAGCCTGATCCCTATAGGCCACCCTGAGGGAACCCACCTATACACAAGTTCATGCACTGGGCCTCTAGTACATTATAATCTTAATGGAGAGGTCCTATAAATTGAGACATTCAGACATGCAAACTTTAGTCAAGTGTTTGCACAGACTTAAAATTCAGTCCCCACAATGTGTCATGCTGCCTAATCAAAAAGACAACCTTCAGAGTCTTGTAGAAAACAGACTTTATGAACTAATAATTTTTTCAAACCATACTTGCTATGTCAGGTAATTTAAATTGGAGTTGAAAGTGAAAAAAATATGTCTGAACCCCACTGAACACTTGCAGACAATATTTTCTATGAATTTAGTGACACTCTTTAGGCTTTGGTTAATATTTTCTAGGTTTGTTGCTTTGCTGAATGTGGGTGACTTTGTTTCTTGAAATTGGCACAAGTGGAAAACACCGTTGGTAACTCAAAATATATTGATTGAGCACCTATAATATACAAAACATTGACCCAAAAACTATAGGAATGATAAGATTAAAATAAATTAAATAATTAAAAGAAACAAATAAAGCACCTAATGGTAACTCTACAAGATCTTATAATTTAGAAGAGACCATTATCAACATGGATGAAAGTGATAAAATAAATATTTAAGTGCTAAGTGCAATAAGAAATTGTAAAGAAAAGGTCCTATGTTGATTTAGGGAGTAGAAATCTTACAATCCAGAAAGGGCAGGGAGGAAGTAAGCATTTTTATGGAAGAGGTGACACTTGAACTGGTTTGGGAACTGCTACCTGGACATCATTAGAGATCTATTATTCTGCTTACCACATAGAACATGAGTTCAGATTTAGTGAGAAGAAAGACAAGGCTTTATTAAGGGAAAAGCAATCTGGCTTGGCCAAATTGAAAATAGGGCACTTCATGGATTACCAAAGAAGTGTTCAATAATTATCTCTAAATCTCTCTAAAACTATCTTGAAATGAAATACAATTATTCTCCCACCTGATTTTAAATATGTGAACATAACTAATAAGCAACAAATCTGGAGTTTTAATTTAGGATGCTTCAATAAAACATGAATTTGGGCTTGGAGGCTTTTCTAAATATTAGAAGATAAAGGACTAAAGTAATAAAAACAAACAACAAAAAAGCAAAACCACTATATTTTGACCATTTTATGAACTGATAAAGAGACTCTTGTGATAGTAAGCCATCTATATATCTATAAGCCCAGCGACCGAATGGCAGAACAACCAGAACAACCAGTCAACCAGTCGCTATGATGTGCACTGACCACCAAGGGGCAGGTGCTCAGTGCAGGAGCTGCCCCCTGTTGGTCAGTGCGCTCCCACAGTGGGAGCGCCGCTTGGCTGACTGGGATGAGCAGAGGTTCCCATAGTGGGAGCAGGCGCTAGCAGTCCCAGGGTGAGGCAGAGTCTCTGCACCTATCAAACACCTGAGACAACCCAGACTCTGGCCAGACCCCACCAGCTGATGCAGGCCCTTTAAGGTGTGTTCTAGAAAGAGTGTGGGGAGCTGGCATAGGTGGATGGCAAGAGGGGACATGACTGTGGCCCCCTGGGGACGCTATCCTGATGGCTGAGGATCCTGGAGCACAGCTGCCCTGAACATCCCCGATGGTATCACTGACCTGGCATCACACATCAAGGACATTCACCGAGAGGCTTTGGGGTACAAAGCTCTTTGCCAGGTTCCTCCAGGACACAGAACATGACTTTACCCAAGACATCACCCCGAAATATCAGCTCAGACTAATTTCCTCATTCAGCAGTCGCTCTGAGGACCGGTCCACAGCCGCTCCGCTGACTGGGGTCAGTAGCACTCCCACAGCGGGCCAATCCCCACAGGCCATGCCCCCCACCAGTGCAGGAATGCGTGCACCAGGCCTCTAGTTTTTCTATAACTGGCCTGTAGATGAGAAGGCTAGGCTAGATGATTTCCAAGATCCCAGTGGTAACTTCCTCAAATATATTTGCTTTTTATTAAATTGAGATAAGAGAACTTTGTAAAAATTTCTAAGAATCAGAACCTTTCTAACAAAAGTCTCTTATGCTAGCCCTGCCTGTAACCAATACATGTGTGAAGCAGAATAAAGCTTTATCACAAATTTAGGTTTCAGAGTACCTTGGTTTACTTTGAGGCAATAGGTACCAAAGAGTTGATATCAACACAAGTAAAGGGTGGAATCAAACCAAAGACTCCATAGGTAGTGATAACACTCCAAAACTCAAAATGTATGTGAGCTATTTAGGATGGACCTTTCATTCATCATTACTGTTTACCTTGTCATCAAGGTATCTCAGTAGCTACCAGAGTCCTGGTATATTGAATGATTTCATCATTTGGGATAATTAATATAAGCATCTTTGGTCTTCTTGTTCTCTGAACTTTTTAATATTATAGAGCTAAAGGTTATAACAAGCCTAGAAAAGTATTTAGTCAATGAATTATTGAGTATCTATCATATGCCTATATTTTCTAAATGCTGAATGAGAAACAGAAAGGCATGAGAATAGGTCCTTTGCTGAGAAGTTATAATATAGCATGGGAGAGAAGATATTCATGACACAAATAGAAAACAATACAAGGCAATATATAATTAAGTGCCAAATTTTGTGGTACAGGCTCTTACAAGAGCAATGGTATTTCAGAAAAGTTGAGCATAGAGTGGGCTGGAATTGTCAGGGAAAATTCATGGGGGAGGTGATAATATTGGTAGGATCCTGAAAAATGGGTAGGAGGAGTGAAGGGGAATGACAGGCATGGGTTATATTTAGGGGACTGGCCTGATAGGAATAGATGTCCCATGTTGAAATAAAATGGGAACTAAAATTGACTCTATTTTTCATGTTGTATCTCTAAACTACATTGGATAATAAATTAAATTTTGAAAGTTTCCAGAAAAAGAAATCTCATAACTGATTTATGTAATTACATGCAATTCTTTATTATGCCCTGTGTATATAATAACACAGCCTTACAAATATTCTTTTAAATGTATTAGATATGTTTTCATAGCCTACAACTGTGATTGCTGATATTTTTCTCCTAAAAATTGTTGTTTTTTTTGTTGCTTTTCCTTTTGCTGGGAAAAGAGAATACTCAGAACTATTTGAGTAATAACTATGGCGCTGACAATAACATTTTATATTTATAAATAGCTTAATAATTTATGTGTAACTATGTGCTTCAGAAACAAAATATTAGCCAGCTACAACATCTGGGAAGTGATTTCCCAGGACAGAGTGGACACTTGTAAACATTTGTTATGTGCCAATGTATTTAGGATTAAAATACTGGCAGTATAGTTTTTAAATAAAAGTTGCAACATTCAAATGAGTGATGCCGACTCACATTTTCACATTAAATTACTTCTGAGGACACAGGCAATTACTTATTTAACAAATCACTCTGCTATTTACATCGAGGTTTTTATTCTTTCAAAGTACTTTCACCTACGCCACCTCCTTTTTGCTTCCCAACACAGGTTGTGAAGGTGTGAGAGAGGTGTGACTTATCTTTATGTCCTCACCCCAATGCCTGTCGCCTGAGTAGTGCCCCACAAGTACTCATTATAACAACATCAGATAAAAGTATTGAGTACTTAACTTGATGTTCTCTCCATCGAAGTATCCCATGGATTTTATTATTCAGGTTTTCCAAACACCTTCAGAGGCAAATACTCTTAATGATCCCATTTTGTAGCTGAGACAGCTCTAGCATAAGAAGGCAAACCACTTACCTAATCCACAGAACTAGTTAACAGAAGATCTAAGGCATATGTACACCAATATACAGACTGCTATTAATCATTAGAACCTACTATTGTAGCATTTTTGGGGTGAGGGAGGGACATAAAAATGCCAAAGCACTATTTTATTGATCAGTAATCATAAAGCATCCCTCTTGAGTGCCTCAACAAAAAGTCTGGAGGTCACTTGTCATTGAAATATATTTAAAATAACATTTCTTTTTCCAAAGCAGAGACATAAATCACTAACTAAAAGCCACATTTCCTGTCAACATATCTGATTGCAGCTTGGAAAGGTTGGTATTCAACTGTGCAAAGCAGAAATGTGATAGTAAATTCCCATGATGATGGGCTGTCAGTATGAAATGGTTGGATAGCGAGAGGAGAAAACAATTACTATTTTACTGACAATCCTTGTAAAGGAATGTGAAGAAGTATACAGCTTAAGAATTAACTATGTCCAAGCTTTCATTACATCACAGTTTTCTAACACTATGTCAGTATAAATCTTTAAACTTGTAGAACTTTAAACACAAACGGTTGCCTTGATATTGACACTTGGATACAGGTGTTCAGTTTGTAAAGATTACAAATATTTCATATTACTGTAGACTCAAGGGTCACTTGGTTAAGAACATCATACATGAATAATGCTATTTTATCCTCCCTTTCCCAAAAATTATTATGTGTTTTAGAAGTTATTTTTTAAAAATATATGAACCTTTTATTGTTCATCCTCTTTTAAGTAGCCTAGACTTTATTTCCCAGAATCAGGTATTCTTTCTTAAAATCCTGGATTTGGGGTAAAATTAGGTCTGAACAATATCATGTACTTTATTCGACAATTCTACCACTACTCAACCAAGAGTTGAATTTTCTTTATAAATCTTCTCTTCTGAGGATCCTAGTGGCCCACTGATATAGTTGCTTAATTCTGTGATTTAAGTTAGCATAGCCTATCTGGCCTCTTTGGTTTTCTTCTCCCTCAATGTGATTTAAAGGTGATATTACCTTCAGAATTTATTCTACTTTGTCTGATGGGATTTAAGCAATTTAAATTTGGGGAAATAAATCAGCCTCAGGTCCTTGTTCCATGTCTCTCTAAGAATTGCATCATACTGAAATCTGAAATTGGCATCTCTTGCTCGGTGGTATTAATCACAATCTCTATAGCATAATGTAAAGATATGGATGGAAATACTCAATACGCATTGGTTGAAAGAATAAGGGGTACATTGGTGAATGGTAGATAAAGGGAAATAAATAGTGTAATTATTGACAGTGGCTTACTTCCCTAGCTCCAACTATCAAACAGGGGATTTGTTTACTGATTCCAGAACTTAAAATATTTAACCTCTATTGTGGAATGGGTGATGTGTTTGTTTGCTAAAGCTGCCATAACAAAGTTTCAAAAACTGGTGCCTTAAGCAACAGAAATGTATTCTCTCACAGCTCTGGAGGTCCTAAGTCCCATAGCAAGGTGTCAGGAAGGCTGGTTCTTCCTGAGAGCTGTGAGGGAGGATCTGTTCCATGCCTCTCTCAGCTTCTGCTAGCCTCATGCATTCCTTATACATGGTGTTCTCCCTCTGTCTTCATGGAACATTCTCTCTATGCTTGCTTGTCTCTGTGTCCAAATATCTCCTTTTTATAAGGACACCACTCACTCGTATCGGATTAGGGGCCCACCTTAGTCCAATATGACTTCATTTTAAGTAATTATTACCTGAGGGATAGGGCCTAAACCGGCAGTCAGACATCCCCTGAGGGGTCCCAAATTGGAGAGGGTGCAGGCTGAGCTGAGGGACACCCCTCCCAGTGCATGAATTTCATGCACCAGGCCTCTAGTTATAATAATATTTTTAAAATACTGTGGCATATGCCTGGCCAGTGTGCTCAGTAGTTGAGCATTGAACCAGGTCACAGTTCAATTCCTGTTCAGGGCATGTGCCTGGGTTGCAGGCTCGATCCCCGGTAGGGGGTGTACAAGAAGCAGTCGATAAATTATTCTCTCTCATCATTGGTGTTTCAATCTCTCTCTCCCTTCCTCTTTCTGAAATCAATTAAAAACATATTTAAAATGCTGTAGCATAAAAAAGAAAAATTATGAATACATAGTATGTCAATAAAATATTTGTTCACCGTTTTTTTTCAAATGGGAGAATCCAGAACTATTCAAACACATTGAATAAATACGATGCTCTCTCCTTTAATAATTATTGACAGAATCCCACAACATGTGTTTAAAACTCTGAATGTATTTTTAGATTATCAAAATTACAGTGTCCATCACTCATCCATCCACTTACAACATAAGATCTAGTATCATCTTTTATAAATTTAATCTGCCTTTCTGAGGAAATGTTAAGTTCTATTCAATTATTTTTAAATATGTATATCTTTTGATAGCTGATTATATTGGACACAATTAACTGACTTTTATCCACCTTTCCATAAGAAATTCTTACCCTCAACTCCAACTTAAGGTGCTGTAACAAATAAATATACAAATAGGAGGAGATTTCTTAATCCTATAAAGTCGGAGCAGAGCTTTCTGATTAATGAGCAGTTTTCTTTCAAGGCCATGCTTAAGGGCTCAATCTCCTTTTATCTATTGCTTTGCCATCTCTCAGGATTCAGTTTTTAACTAATCTTTGTATGTGAGGAGAAAGAAAGTGAAAACATTCCCCATGCTTATACTTTACTAGAGGCCTGGTGCACAAAATATGTGCATGGGTATGGTCCCTAGGCCTGGCAATCAGGGCCATCTTCCCTGGCTGCTGGCCCCACCCCCTGCCGCCACCCATCCTCAGTTCCCTGTTACCCATAGGGCACCTGGAGCCTGCCGACCGGGGGAAGGGACTAAGAGATTGGCTGGCAGGCCCTGATCAGGCAATTGGGGCCTGCGAGCTGTGGGCAGCTCCTGCGTTGAGCGTCTACCCTACCCCCTGGGGGTCAGTGTGTGTCATAGCGACTGGTCATTCCTCCATTTGGTCAATTTGCATATTACCCTTTTATTATGTAGGATTTTTTTTTAATTCAGATAACATTGGTTAATAACATTACATACATTTCTGGTGTACAACAGTATAACTTGGTATCTGTATACTCTATAGTGTGCTCACCACCAAAAGTCCAGTCACCATCTATCACTATATATTTGACTCCCTTTACTCTTTTCTCCCTCCTCCCACCCCACTCCCCTCTGGTAACCACTACCCTGTGTCTGTATGAGTTTGTTTTTGTTTTATTTGTTTATTACTTTTTTTGTTTTATAATCCACATATAAGCAAACTCATATAACTTGTGTCCTCTTTTGTCTGACTTACATGCTTTATAACCACTTATGCTCATGAAAATTCTATTCACATGACCTTTTATATGTAAGAAGTGCAGGCAATGAAGTTCTTGACTGGACAGCCACTTCTTAGCTTTACTCTGCACTATACAGGAGAGTACAATTTGTTTGGTAGAAGTCTAATTGTCTGTGCAACAAACATTCCCTTCAATTGAGCAATGCACTGACCTTGTTTGTCTTATTGGAGCTGTTTCTCAGCATCCAGTCAGATGCACATGGCGTCTCTAAAAATAAAACAGTAAATTGGGTTCTTAATTTTGTGTAGAGAGATAATTCTGAGTTGAGCCACAAAATATTGTCTACTAAAAAATCTTTCTTAGTCAATTATTCAGTTGATATATTTTATGCATCTAACTCTTCTAAGCCTGTTATCAATCAGCTTAAATCTGTGGGTAAACCAATTGTTAGAATAGTTACCCAAAGCTTCTGGGAATACATTCAGTCAATGTTCTCATTTATTAATGTAAAAGTTTTTGCATGTACCTATAATACCTGAACAGAACGCTAAGAAACTGGAATTCAAATACCCAGTGTTAGGAAATAGCTTATTATTGGGGGGGGGAGGGGGCGCGGGGGAGAATATTTAGCTAACTGAGCTTTTCAAAAGATTGATAAAGCCACCCACACCATATATACACTGAGTGGCCTGATTATTATGATCTCTGAACACATAATAATCTGGCCACTCAGTGTATATCCTATATAATAAAAGGCTAATATGCAAATTGTCTCCTCGACCAGGAGTTCAACCAGCAGGCAAGCTGGCCAACTGCCCATGTCCCCTCCCCCGCCAGGCTGGCCGGATCCCACCCATGCACGAATTCATGTACCAGGCCTCTAATATATATATATATTTCCTGAGTGGCCAGATTACTATGTGTTCAGAGATTACTATACTGTATATATACATATATATACATATATATATATATATATATATATATATACACACACACACATATATATATCCTCTCTATAAAATGGTAATATGCAAATTAACCATCACTCCGCTACATAAACCACGCCCACCAGCCAAGCCACGCCCACCAGCCAATCAGGGCGAGTATGCAAATTAACCCCAATCCAATATGGCTACAGCCACAGAGAGCAAGGTTTCCCAGGTAACAGAGGAAGCCAAGCTTTCCATAGCCGTTGCAGGCCTAAGCCTCCACTCAAGCTACAAAGTTTCAATTATAGAAGGTAAACAAATTCAAACAAATGGCGGCAGAATGGAGCTTGAGAGAGCAGGCCAGGGTTGCTGGTGGCAACAGGGGAAGCAAAGCTTTCCGCACACCCTGGCCGGGCCCACCCGCTTAAGGCAACAAAGTTTCAATTGTAGAAGGTGAATTAACTGCCACAGAAATGGCTGCCGGAGCCCCAGGCTTGGCTCCGCTCCAGGCTACAAAGTTTCAATTGTAGAAGGAAAATAAATTCCAGATACCAGGGCCTCCCTTTGGGTTGCCAGGGGGTGTGGCCGGCCTGCAAACCACCACAGGCCCCTCGCTCAGGCCGCCCCACACCCCAAGGGAACCCCCACCCTTATCTGTGACACCCTTCAGGGCAAACCAGCTGGCCCCCACCCATGCACCAGGCCTCTATCCTATCTAATAAAAGAATAATATACAGATTGATCATCACTGCAACACACAATATAGCTGCCCCCATGTGGTCAAAGATCCTGCCCCCATGTGGACACAAGATGGCCACCACAAGATGGCCAGCAGGAGAGGGCAGTTGGGAGGCACCCGGCCTGCAAGGGAGGGCAGTTGCGAGGGACCAGGCTTGCAAGGGAGGGCAGTTGCGAGGGACCAGGCTTGCAAGGGAGGGCAGTTGGAGGTGATCAACCCTGCAGGAGAGGGCAGTTAGGGCTGACCAGGCTGGCAGAGGAGGGAAGTTGGGGGCAAACAGGCTGGCAGGGGAGCAGTTAAGCATCAACCAGGCTGGCAGCAGAGTGGTTAGGGGGTGATCAGGCTGGCAGGCAGAAGCGGTTAGGGGCAATCAGGAAGGCAGGCAGGCAAGCAGTTGGGAGCCAGCAGTCCTGGATTGTGAGAGGGATGTCCGACTGCCCGTTTAGGCCCGATCCCAACAGGATCGGGCCTAAACGGGCAGTCGGACATCCCTCGAGGGGTCCCAGATTGGAGAGGGTACAGGCTGGGCTGAGAGACAACCCCCCTCTGTGCACGAATTTCATGCACCGGGCTTCTAGTATATATATATATATATATATATATATATATATATATATATATATATATATACACACACACACACACATACATATATATATATACATACATACACACATACATACACACACACACATATACACACACACACAGTGTGGTAACTAGGCTTCAACCAAATATATATATATATATATATATATATATATGTATGTATAATTAATATAATTGAGCATGATGATTGGACTCCATGAGGCCTTGGTAAATACCTAGCTGCCAGGCATTGGGCATTGTGGTGTTCAACTCTTCAATTATCGCATTTAATATCCTTAGTGTTATGAGGCCAGTACCACTATTTTTAGAATTATAGGTGAGTGAAGAAACTGAAGTTTAAAAGGAGTAAGTGATATGCTCATGGACAAAAATAATAACCTGTAGAACCCATATGTGCCCAACTCTGGAGCTTGACTCCATTGACACTGCTGTGCTGCCCATTTAATTTCTGAACATTCACAGGTGATTCAGCCCACTGTCCATCACTTGCAAAAGAAGGAGTTGGGAACAATGCCCATACATTTTCCTCTTGTTCAGTTAGGTCTCCTTTTCCTCTGTTATTCTGGACCACCAGTCTTTAGACTCATTACACACTGCCCAAAGGCATGTTTCCTGATTGAACAGTGAGAAGTTTGTATCTTTTCTCTTTACTGCCTTGCTAAACCCTGATTAGTCAGCTAGAAGAAAGACAGAGGGTCTAGATCAGTTTTTATCTTTATACCTGAGATCATAAAATTGTGCCCTAAGCCACATGCCTACCAAGCATTAACAGTCTTTATGCATACTTTTATCTCTTTTCCATTCTTTAGCTTATCTTTTCAATATCTCTGAATATAAAATATTATCACAATAAGTTTAAATAGCATGTTTTGCCTGAAACTCTTTAATTTTCTCTTGTTTGGAAGTCAATGTGACACTTTTAAAATATGCTATTGAATGAGATACAGATAACCAACATGCTATAATAATGAGAACTTCAGTTTCCAGCGTCTTCATATGCTTTAGCTGTTATCATTGCAATTCTTATCCAGTGCTTTCCAAACAATGGATTGAAATGCATTAGTAAGTCAGGAGAATTTTCGTGTGAAAAATAGCCTAACAGAGCTAATGAAACAGATAATTCTCACATCCAAGATAACCCTAGGCTATGAGTTATTTTGGAACCACTTAAAAAGAAGTGAAAGTTAATTTCAACCTTGTAGTAAAAGTCTCTTTCAAGCCGAGATGCTATTGTTCAACTCTTACTGAGTATGATTATGAAAAACAATGATTATTCCTTTCTTAGGAAAAATGGATTTAAGTCATATTCACTCTTTGGGGAAAAAATATGAGGAAATCAAATAAGGTTTAAAAGTGTTGTGTTGAGTGGTTTTATTTTTTTTTTGCAAACAATTGTTACAGCTACATTTTACACTAACAAAGGCTTTCTTCATGAATGATGAGCTACGAAAGGTATTGCAAGTGCTTTTAAAAATAAATACAAAAAAGTGATTGAAAAATCTACCTCAAAGAAGAACTGGCTCCTTTTGAATTGCTAAGGACATTCTACATGGAGGATGGCAATGTAGACAAAAAGTGTACAAAGTATTGTTGGTCCTTAATTGGTTCCCCACACAGATACCCAATGGCAACAGCAGCAGCATCCATACTGTGAAATGCAGAAATATACAGTTAATAATTTATGACTAATTGCATTACATGTAAAAATAAATAGCCAAACAATAAGTACTTCTAAAAATCTACCATGCATAAGCCACTCTCTAGATATTGTATGTCTTAGCGTGGGCTGGTACAACCAAACACCCCGACTGGCTAGCTTAAACCATAAACATTTATTTCTTATAATTCTAGAGACCAGAAAGTTTGACATCAGGGTAATAATCTGGTCAAACTCTGATGAGAGGCCTTTTCTTGCCTCCAGATGACTACCTTCTTGTACTTTTACATGGGGGTGAGGGGGAGGAGAGAGATAGATAGAGAGAGAAAGTTCTGTGGTCTCTTTTTAAAAAGGCACTAACCCGATTATGAGGATCCTACCCTCCTCTCAATCTGATTATATCCCAAAGGCCCCATGTTCTCATATCATCATGTTGGGAGTTAGGGCCTCAACATGAAAATTTGGGGAAGACACAAGCATTCAAATCATAACACTATGTCAAGAGCAAAAAGCCTTTTTTACAACATACTGCACACTGTCAAGTTTTAGTAGAAGCTCAATACTTTCATAAGTTAAAGATTGTATGCAAAATTAAGTTTTGGGATCAAAAACTTTTTAAAGATGAGCTGGGTTTGGATACAACTCTCTTCAATGGGGTACGGCATGAGAAGTAAATTCTAGAAAACAGAAGAGGTCAGAAAAAGAAAATCAGCCCAAGACATTCTTAATTGGATGCATGCTTCTGATCTCCAACTGTTCAATTTACCAAGTAGCTTTGCATAATTAGAATGTCTTGAGATAAGTTTAGTATTTTTTGAATCCGAGTGATTAACCAAAGAAAAATGTTGGTTATCGCTATGAACACTTTTAATTCTTAATCAGTGTTTACTTGATTGGATAAACTACCAGATTTTTCTTAATGTGATAATGCATGTTTTTGTAAAGGAATTACGGAAGTGTACAACTGCAGGTTTCATTTAGTTTGTAAAAACAGATTTCTATTTTGAGAACATTCCTGGAAATACATGCTTCTTGCCTGATATGATATTTTTGTTTCAGCCCTTTCCTATGAGGACTTTGCTTTGATTTAATATCCCCACATTTATTTAGATATGCTGGTTTCTAACATCCTATATAATAAGAGAGGAATATGCTAATTATCCATTACTCAGTGAGGCATAACGACCGACCAGGTAACCACTGGATCACAGATCTGCAGGAGGGTGGGGCAATGAACTACAAGCAGGCGGCGGAGAGCTACAAGAGAGGGCAGGGCAGCAAGCAAGCAGGAGGCGGAGAGCTACAGGAGGGGGCAGGGTAGCAAGCTATGAGCGGGGAGAGCTACAGGAGGGTGGGGCAGCGGGCAGAGAGCTACAGGACGGCAGCAAAGAGCTACTAGAGCACGGATTCCTGTGCAGGGCTACTAGTATTAGATAAATGTTTACATATGTTTGCCTTGTAGCCAAAGAGACATTATTTTGGAATGAGGAGGAGAAACTTTCTCCTCAATTATTTTATATTAATTTAAATTAAATTGATTATGGCCATCTGCTGCAAATATTTTCTTATATTAAAAGAAGATTCTAAAACTATGTCACCATAATCCAGTCATTTTGTATTATATTGTGATTGTGTAGTAGCCTCACATGGTTTGAAAGTAAAAGAAGATATAGAACACCTCCCTTAATATTTATATCCAGGTTTATATGATATTGCCAATTTAATTTTCATTTATTTACTTTTGTGTAAACATATTAGTATTTGCTGGTTACCTCAGGTGGGTACTACAATTTGGAGATAAAGCACACAGTGTACCTGTCCTAAAGGGTTTTGTAGCTAATGGGAACAGAAATTCTTTTAAACAAATAAATGTATAAAAGCACCTACTAGCTCCTCTGGATACTAAATAAGTGGGTATATAGAGATGAGTTTTGAGATGAATGGAGTTTAGTAATAAAGTGTGCACATTGCACATCAATCCATGGGATAAACAATGTGCCCTAGAATGTATGAATTAGGACTAAGTCTATAGACATGAGGTTAGACAGGCAAGAGTTAATCACCAGGAAGGAGTAGCCCAATTATCTATAGCTGTATAGCAAATCAACCAGAAACTTAGTAGCTTAAAAGAGCAATTCATCGTTACATATTACAATTGCCCTTGAACATGAAGTGGGTTTAGAATGCCAACACCCCACACAGTCAAAAATATGTGTATAAGTTTTGACTCCCTCAGACCTTAACTACTAATAGTCTACTGTTGACCAGAAGGCTTACTGATAGCATAAACTGTCCATTAACACATATTTTGTATGTTTTATATATTATATAAGGTATGCTGGAGAAAAAAAAAAGTTAAGAAAATTATAAGGAAGAGAAATACATTTACAGTATTTATTGAAAAAATTTGCATGTAAGTGGATCCACACAGTTCAAACCCGTGTTGTTCAAGAATCAATTGTGTTTTGTCATTCAAGGATTAGGGCAGGGATAATGTGTCTCTCTTCCATATGCCTGTGACCTCAGTGGAGATAATTAAAAGGTGCTGAGAGGCGGTTGTTTGGACATTCTCTCTCTCTCTCTCTCTCTCTCTCTCTCTCTCTCTCTCTCTCTCTCTCTCCCTCCCTCCCTCCCTCCCTCCCTCCCTCCCTCCCTCCCTCTCTCTCCCACTCCCAGCATTCATGAGATTATGCCAATCATTGTATGGTAGACACAGTGATTCCAAGAATCCCATGACTTGGTCCTCATTCTTATCTCAAAGTCTTGCTAGGATGATAAGAAGAAAAAATCATCATCAAGGGGTAAATTAATATGCTGACAAGAAAAGCCTTAGAAAAAGAGATGCACATGCACTAAATTTTAATATAATAGAGACGATATGTATTTGTCATTGAGAAGGTGATATAGTTTAAAACCATTGGAACTTTCTGTGATTAATGTTTGAAACATATGATTATATATTTCATGTTGATTCACTCATGCTGATACTTTCACAGATAGAGAAGGCGGCGGTCATAAGAATGTGCCTTTTACGTTTTGTTCTGTAGGGCTCCTCCTCTTCTAGAGACAGGGTGCAGCAGGTCTCATCTTGAAACAGGCTTCAGTAAAAATACCTATAAAACTGATCTTTACTAAATTAGTTACTCTCCCCCTCTCCTTTTCAAACAGAATATTTCCTCTCCTTTTCAAACAGAATATTTTCTGACTTGATGTCAAGTCTAAATCCTCCCTGCTTCTACTCTCTCTCTGACTTTGAAGCTTAAAACAGAAGTGACAAAGCATCTAACATCTTCACATGACCAGGACCAAAAGTGGGTAGGGAATATGACCCACATTTTATGAGATGTTGCAGCAAAATAGCCAGCACTCAAGATATTCCAGTGGTTCAGCCCTTCTTTCTGCTCGTGTCCATGGCTTTGTGACTTTGCTCTACTTGGTCTACTGTATACATATTCTGTTGTTGTTGTTGTTGGTTTCAGAGAGGAATGGAAAGAGAGTGAGAGAAACATCAATGATGAGAGAGTCATTGATCACCTGCCTCCTACATGTCCCCACACTGGGGATGGAGCCCACAACCCAGGCATGTGCCCTCACTGGGCATCAAATCATGACGTTCCGGTTCATAGGTCGACACTCAACCACTGAGCCATGCCGGCCGGGCTACTCAGGATTTTTTAAATATACTCTGTCACCTCCTGTTCATGATTTTCCACATTCCTCAGCACAAATAGTAGTGTTTTCCCACTAGAAAGCATGATAATACTGTGTCATATCACTCTTTTCATTTGCATTGTACTGCCTTTTGAATTTCAGTCAGCACAGGTAATCCCAATAAATGCATTGGAAATGTGCTGTCATTGTGACAGCCCCATCAAATAACCCTGTCAACCATATCAAATTAAAATGTTCCGTTCTCATATTTAAATGCCTACCACTTCACAGTCACTGGGGGAAAATCTAGCAATATAGCACCAAACAAAGGCAATAGCTAAGTTTATCAAATTACTCAGATAATCAATCACTCATTTCTGGAGTATTTCATTACTCATAAAATGATATGCCTGACACATGGCAAGTACTTTATAAATGACAGACATTATTTCCATTTGAAAGGCAAATCGTGTTTTTTATTCTTTATTCATCTTTTCCCCTTCAGGTTTCTCTGTGCATTTTTCCATGATTCCATTTACCCAACAATTAAAATATACACTTGCGAGCTATGACTTCATGTTGGAAATTATTATCTAAGGACAGCTCTTAAATGTGCCCTTCAGCTAAACTTCTGTACAATCTATACTCAGTAGGATCCAGAGGAGAATAGCATAGAAAACCGAGACTTGTCAGCAGTTTGGGGTTGTGATTCTTTCAACTGCTTGAGGCTTGTTATACTTGCGGAATCAGAGTTAGTGAAGAGTTGAAGAAAGGAAATACTTTGACACAAAGCAGATCATGAATATTAGGAGTCATTTAACCATTTGTATATGCGTCTATAGACACAAGTGGTGGACCTTTTTAAATTCAAAATATCGTGGCATGTGGAGATGGTTTCCGTTTTGGACGTGTGGCAGTTAACTGGTTAAAATATTCTAAGATTTTGCTACTCAAAGTGTGGTCCATGGAACTTCATCATCCCATCATCTGGATCTGGAAGTTAGAAATGCAGAATCTTAGGCCCCACCCAAGCCCTACTGAATCAGTCTTCATTTAATCAAGGTCAATAATGGGATTTAGTTGAGATCATTCATGAGATATGTCCAAAGGAGGGAGGCAGGGAAGGGAGAATGCTGTTGAGTGAGCATCCCGCCTGACCCAGCAGTGCCTGCTATTTGCATAGGGGTCATCTAATCCAATACTTTCACCAGCCCCCCAAAATGGTTAGGAACATAGTCTGTATTTTATAGCTAAGGGCATAGTAGCAAGTATCAGGGCTATCATGAAACCCACTTCTGGTTCTTACTTTCTTCACTTCATGCTGATTCAGTCATGGAAGTTATCGGCGGCCAAATCCACAGAATGTTTTATTTAGATAAATAGTATTTGCCTCCAGATATTTACAGTTGTGCTGTCTCCTTGTGCTTTGATGATATCTCCATAGCTGTTTTCCTGTAGTTACTCTGCAGACAGAAAAGCTTAGATTTTGTCATCATCAGAAGGTCATTTTGAGCTTCTTTGCATTTTCCTAGAATGAGTTCCAATCTGCTTGCAATTGTGGTCAGCACCAAACAGAGCCCAGGATGTGAGCTTTCACTTGTATCTTTCCCAGATGTGGGGTTTTTGAAATATGAACTCCATATGTTTCTGGACAAGGCATTTGAAAATCTCTTTTCTATCTGCACACTTCTCACCCTGTTTGTGTATCTCTGGGACCTGAGACCCCATTCTGTATTTGAGAAGGCCCTCCTTCTGTCTTTCTTGCTCCAGAATCCAAATGCTATTACGTTATTTTGAAATCGCTTTACATGGTTAGTTTTTTTTTTTTTTAATGTGAAGCTACATTTTTAAGTTTGAGACTGCCTGAGAAACCTCTGAAATAATATTTCATAGAGCAATTAAATAGAGACAGTGTACATAATAACTTATAATTCTAGGGGGCCAGATATTTATGAAATATACAGGCCCAATGAGGAATCTAAAGAAATGGCTCAATTTCACTGAGAGTCAATGATGTATCTAGAATGTGTCAGATGTTCATATATATTATCAGAAATCATCCCTATATCACTATACAATATCAATCTTATTTTATCTCAGCAGATATTCATCTATATTATCAACAATCCTTGCTACAAAAGAGTATTAGGGTTAAAGGAGATAAAAAGCTGAGAAAATAAAGATTGTAGAGTATTGATTGGTCTGGTTTTATATGGTAATTTTTATGTTCTTCAAAATTGAGTTCCACTGAAAGTTTTAAAAAATGCATTTATCTTACCACATGAAGAAAGTTAACCGAAATATAAGTGAAAGGGGAAATAATTCTTTTTCTACTTGAAAAAGAACACCATATGTTTCTAGATAAGGCATTTGAAAGTATCTCTTGTTGTTTTCATCTGCACACTTGCTATCCTGTTTGTGTATCTTCAGGGGCCTGAAATCTCATCACTACTCCTTAGTAACTTCTAATATTGATCTAGTCAAGGCTAAGCTAAAGTGTCAGTTGTATGGTTTCTTTAAAAAAAAATCTTGATTTTCATATATATCCTGCCTAAAGTAGCATTGCAATTAAGAAGAGTATGATTATATTGTGAAAGTTCTTTGAATTTAGTCGGAGACAATTTACGAAATGCAACGGCAGTTAAAAATCAAGATGCACTTTTGACATGTGACCATTTTCCCTTCTGTAAGAGGATCGGCTGCAATATTGTGAGTGAACTTGCCTTCTAAATCCAACTAAGAAACCCAGGTCCCCAAAGTCCTGAAGCCCTAAATTTATTTTCCTTTTTTATTATCTTTTATCCTTCCTAGAAAATAGCTGGTTGCGACCTTGTTCCCTTTAAAGTGTTCGTGGAAAGTGGCCCCTAGTGAATAATGTGACAGAATAAACAGTCTGCTTTCTGCTATGGGAACACCAAATGTGTCCAAGAGGGAAAGTCTGAAAGTGTGTGGTTTCAGTATCAATAGAGAAAGTAGGCCTCTCTTTGAGCTCCTCATTTCCGCTCCACTAGCAACCCTTCAGAGCACTTCCTTGACAACTGCTTCCTATGTCCACAAATCTATTAATTAATTAAATGAATGCCAGTTGAGTAGCTTGAATATCTACAACCATGCTAGATGTTAGGCATGTAAAGATAAATAAAAGTAAATATATCACTCCTAGGATCTTACAGTCTATTAGAGAAAGTAGACATATCCTAATATATAAAAACCCAGGGTCCATAACATCCAAAATGACCAAAGGCTCCACCGACCGGAAGTCAGTGCTGGGTTGCCATGGCAACCAGCACTGACTGCCAAGGGGACTGGGGATCAGGCCTGGAGAGAGGCCTGGGGAGAGAGAAGCAGGTCTGATCTGTAGCCTCCATGGCAGCTGTTGATCAGCACTTGCCTCTCTCTTTCGCTCCGGGCCTGGCCAGCAGCCACGCCTCTCTTTCTCTCGGGCCTCCACTTGGGCTGCTGATCAGCCCCACCTCAATGATCAGCAGGCCCATTGATAAGCTTGGAGATGCTGACTTGCATAGAAACCGACCAATCAGAACCAAATCTGGGTGAAGTGTGAGGAGCCAATAGCTGCCTAGGAGGCAGAGCTTTTGACACTGACTGGCATAGAAACCAACCAATCAGAACCTAATCTGGGTGAACTGAGAAGGCAGAACCTAAGGTGGGGGCTGAGGAGGGGTTTTAAGGGCAGCAGCTGTTTGGTGTAAGATGTAAGAAAATGGTGCAATTTTTTAAAGACCGGTTTGGCAGTATAGTTCATATGGCTGGCTATCAGTCCAGATATAGGGATTATGTGTTTTTGTCTGCAAAGATCATCTCCTTCTGATGAAAAAGGCTCCCCCCCCCCCCATTTAAGCAATCCTATTCTATATAATCTACCTATACTACTAAAAGGGTAATATGCTAATTAGACTGGGTAGACCAGCCATCTTCTGGATGTCCAACTTCCTTCTGGACAAAGCCATGGTGGTGGGGGCTGAGGCAGAGGCCATTAAGGGCGAGATAAGGCCAGCAGGGGAGGGCAGTTAGAGGCAATTAGGCAGGTAGGCAGGTGAATGGTTAGGAGCCAATGGTCCCAGATTTCGAGAGGAATGTCCGGTGGCCGGTTTAGGCCCAATCCCTGTTTTAGGGCCTAAACCGGCAGTCAGACATCTCCCAAGGGGTTCCCAATTGGAGAGGGTGCAGGCTGGACTGAGGGAACCCCCCCATGCATGAATTTCATGCACCGGGCCACTAGTGAATAAATAAAAGGAATACAATTTCACTCTTCATTGTATCATTGTCTTTTCTTTTTTTCTCTCACCCTAGGATATGTTTTTATTAATTTTAGAGAGAGATGAAGGGAGAGAGAGAGAAGAGACATTGATTGGTTGCCTCCCATATGCACCCTGACTGGGGATCAAACTCACAACCTGGGTATGTGCCCTATCGGGAATCAAATCCCTGGCCCTTCGGGGCATGGGACAATGCTCCAACCAACTGAGCCACAGAGGCCAGGGCTCATTTTATTTTCTTAATAGCAGTTATAACCTGAAATGGTCTAGTTGATTTTGTGTCTTCTACTATAAAATAATTTCTTTGAGGGCAGGGATCTGGCACATAGTAGGTACCCAATAGGAATGTGTTTAATAGATATAGTACAGAATGAAATACTAGGTTTTTACAGGGCCCTTAAGTTAGTAAGTCTCTCTAGGACTAAAGGATGTTCCCTGCTTCTCTCTCTTGAAGCTTATATGTGCAGCTGTATCGGTTCTATGACTATCATGTCAAGCTTCCCTCTCAGTCTTCTATGGCCGTTCTGCCTAAAGTGGCATTGCAATAAAAGAGGATGATTATATTGTGACTGTATTGTATAAACTGTCTCAATGCAGACATGAGGATGCTGACCTAGAGAATTCACTATGGCTTGCCTCCCCATGATGCTGCTTTCCCATTTTGGACTTCAGAGCCCAAGGATACATCATAAAGGAACTAGGGCACCGAACTTGAGCATGACTTTGAATCTCATCTCATTCACTTACTGGAGTGAATTATCAATTGCTCTGACTCTCAGACTCATCTGTAAAGCAGGAATGTAGTAGTACTCTCTTCACATCGTTGATGTTTATAAAATGCTTCACATTTAATGTGCATGAGTTGAATCTGCACATGTGCAACTAATGTTTAGAGATTAGCATCCTGTTTTCTGAAAGTTGAATTTATTATAAGTCATCCCTCCAACCGTTTGGTAGGACTTGAACTTTACCACTTTTACCCCCCCACATTGTTGCCACTTTATATTTGGGCAAGGGAGTCAAAGCCTTTCCACAGCAGGCAAAGTGGGCAGTATTTGTGTGTCTGACCAGGAAGCTTTGGGAAAGTCGGAGAAGGAGGCCAGTCTTGAAGTCATATATTCATGAGACTGTTGTCAGTGCTTCTTGTATGAGTCATAAACAGTCCTGCAGCTATAGCATTTCTGGGTTCCCCGAGCGCTAAAGGCAATAAAGAAAAAAAAACTAAAGATAATGAGATCTTTGGGGTAAATTTAATGACAACCTAAGAGAAATGTTTTATGGTGGAAGTTGTGGAAAGCATTTTTTGTTTGTTTTTCAGAGCTACCTTATAAAACTAAATGTGGTAGAAACACCATGGAAGTTATTAATGAGAAAGATCAAGCTAAATGCAACTATAATTCTATTCATTTGAAACCATGAATTTGAACTAATTTGCTGTAAGCAGTCCAAGCTGAAAGTTTGCAGGACCTTCATCATTTTCTGCCATGCTTCTTTACTTCCTTGGTAGGCAGCAAGGATGACTTTATCAATCTAGTGTTTGCAATGATTTGTATCTAAAAAAGACAATGTTATAGTGAATCAGGTAACTTCTAACAAACACATTTTATTTTTAAAATAGGCATAAAATGATCCATGTAGCAGTTTCTAAGACTTGTTTTAAAGCTATGCCTGATACTTTTTCAGCAAACATAGAATACAAACCTGTGCTTATCTTTTCCTTCTCAAATTATGTCTTCTTGATAAGAAATTAGCGTTTGCATGAGGCCTGGTTTATAGAAGTCATATATCTTCAAATGCATTTATTCCCAAAGTAGAATTTATGCATTTCATACCCCTTGCCTATGCTGAGTATAAAATATAATAAAAGAACAAGATTAGGATTCGATAGACACATACCACTACCGACTAATACCTCTGTGATACTGTGCAAGTTAATTAAAATCTCTGAACCTTGATTTATTCCTAGAATTGTTGTACAGAATAAATATGCAGCATAGATGAAAGGCATATCATATGTAATACAGCCCATGTAAAAGGCATGGCACATGTAATATAATATATGCAAGAGGCATAGCACACAGCTTGTCCCAAGAAGACACTAGGACGAGGATCCCTAGGCAAATGACTTATTAAAGAAGTCTTCCAGCCCTAGCCAGTTTGGCTCAATGGATAGAGTGTTGGCCTGTGGACCAAAGAGTCCCAGGTTCAATTCCAGTCAAGGGCAAGTACCTTGGTTGCAGGCTCCTCCCCAGCCTGGACCCTGGTCAGGGTGCGTGCAGGAGCCAACCAATTGATGTGTTTCTGTCACATCAATGTTTCTCTCTGTCTTTCCCTCTGTCTTCCACTCTCCCCCCCCAAAAAAAAAAGAAAAAGAAAAAGAAGAAGAAGAAGAAGGAAGGAAGGAAGGAAGGAAGGAAGGAAGGAAGGAAGGAAGGAAGGAAGGAAGGAAGGAAGGAAGGAAGGGAGGGAAAGGAAGGGAAAGGAAGGAAGGAAGGAAGGAAGGAAGGAAGGAAGGAAGGAAGGAAGGAAAGAAAGAAAGAAAGAAAGAAAGAAAGAAAGAAAGAAAGAAAGAAAGAAAGAAAGAAAGAAAGAAAGAAAAGAAAGTCAATGGAAAAATATCCTCGGGTAAGGATTAATAAAAACAAACAACAACAAAAAGAAGTGCCTCCAGGAGAAAGGAGGGAAAGCATGGGGGAAGGAAGACTGGAAAGAGGAGAGAAGCCAAGCGAGGGTGTGATTTCAGTGTGATTCTGTAGAGAGGAGCTGTGTTGTGCAAATCACGCTTCAGAATGAGCCAAGACTTAAGAGAGCAGGGCTTCCTTCCTCCCTCATTATCAATTTGGCTACAGGATACAGTGTGGCCGGTAACTCTGAGGCACTTTCCACTCTCTGCCACAGTGAACACAGGGGCTCCAGCAACCCCAAAGCCATCATCCCAAACTGAGTCACAAATGCAGGCCATTAGGTGAAGCAAACACTTACCGAAGCAGTGAGAGACATAGAAGCTGGTGTGACTGGGCAACAAGGGGATCCAGGCAGAGCACGGAGGGTGTTCACTTCAACAATGCACGATAAAGTCTTAATAAATGGAAGTTCCTTTCCCTTTGTTTTCCTAAACACTCACCACTTCTATCATTCACACTAGCCTCCTAGTCAGTGAAGTCTTGATATCAGAGATTCTATACTTCCTGGCTTTCCAATGGCTGCATGTGACCATCTGTGAGAATTTGCTGTGCACACAGGAACAGGAACATGAGTCGTGACTTAGGAAACTAAGAAGCTTATGCATTTCTGGTTTGCTGCATGTCTCAGAGCCACATCTCTTGTTAGTATTTGCCACAGAGCAATCTCAACCACTGTGCTTGTTTTATTTGATCATTAGTAAGATGCCATACTCTAATCTCAAAATTTTTTGATACATATTAAAATTAGCTTTGGCATTTGCGGGCAAGGTAAATGATTCAGTGTGTTGGAAACTATCTGTTCTGACAAATACATCACAGAGGCAAGTGTATTATAGGTGAGAACAAGAACCAACTAGCAACTTAGATAAGAAATTAAATTTAATGATCTCACACAAAACATTGCAAATGCCAGCCCAGACACATGTCCATTAAAAGCAAATGCAATCAAGAGCCAAGGATGCGAGAAGGGAATTGCTTTGGACCATTATCGTGTCATCCTATTGATCACGCTGGACTGTGACATGCTGTTTGTGGATTTCCCATAACTGTCCACATCTACAAATTGCTGGAGAGAAAGAACTGTCCAGTGATCCCCTCCATATGGGGCAGGGCCACTGTGAGGCCCTCCAAATGTGAACCAGGGCTGAAAGCACCATGTTGCCTGACCCTAATAGCTGTACCTCTGGCGAAAGGCAATATTTCCCCAAGCTCTGTTTACTGAGCTGAGTTTCAAGAAGAGGAAGTGACATTTACTTTTAATTCATTCAGTAACTCTTTTGTCTGGCAGATAATCTCCGCAAACGCTTAGGATAACAGATGGAGTGTACACTGTGCCTTGACAATCCATGTGGCCCTCCACCGTGCCTGGCAGAGGGAAACCGTCACTGTGACAGTCTCCCTAGCCACCCAGAACTCGTCTTCGGGAAGCATCACCGGCCACCGTGCTCAGGAACACCAGGGAAAGGGCCAGGGTGCCCCTTGATCCTAGGGCTTTAGAGACCTGGGCGAAGTGAAAGGCCTTTCTGAGCTGATTCACTCTGCATTTGAAAGTGGGAACAAAGCAGTCACAGCATCTGGAGCCCAGAGAGAGCACTCTCAGCACAGCTTGTGTTATTAGAGAGGCACACTGCCTCCTTCTGGGACAGGAAAGCCTCCAGGAGGGTCTCTCTGTAACACTGAGAAGTAAACAAACACAAGTAGATGAAGCTTCGGGGTGATAGTAATTCGATTTGGTTCTGTAATTTGGTTTGGTTCTCTTCCACGCCAGAACCCCGGGGTTCAGGGAAGGGACTGCTTTACTAGTATGAACTGAATCCTAATGACAAGAAGTGACAAATGTCTCCCCCGTCTCGCCTGCCAACTGGTTTGGTTTAACATGGAAAACACAGATTTCTTCTTTGACTAGAGCCTTGCCGGCAAATATTGGGGAAAAAAAAAGGAATTCTATTTGTTTGTCATGTAATTATGTGTTTATGACACTTGCTGTACAAAGCAAATTTCTTTTTAACATAAATTCACTAGCTTTTCCCAGAGAAACCATATGCAGTTTCAGAGCTCACACGGTAAATATAAATCAATGTTTTCTACTGTTAGTTGTTTCCACATAAGAAGAATGCCTGCTTATTGCTTTAAAGTTTGCCATGAGACAGTTTTCCCAAGTTACTATTAAAATCCATATTGACCCAATATTTAAATCAGAAGAAGTTTCTACAAATTGTTTTTCTTTTTATAGAAGGATTCAGTATAGAATGTCTGTAATAATGATCTCGATCATTTATTCATTCGCTACATTTTTATGAATACCTACAATACCTGGTATATATTTGGTGCTAATGCCTTTGAGTTTTTCTGTATTGTATTCTAATTGCTTCCTGCTCGTCATTCTTTTCTCTGACTCTATTTTGGAGATCTCAGCTATAAAGATGAAGAAAAATCTAAAAGTCACACAAGGAAACAGCACACAGAATGTGCTCCCGGGGCCAAGATGCAGTAGGTTAAAGACATCAGCTAAAGATTTCCTTTTGTTCCTAGTGGGCTGAGTTCTCAATAAACACAGCTTTACTTGACTTTTGAAAAGTTTATTTATTGATTATGGCCTATACCCTAAATCTGATGGCTATTCCTTGTGATTTGAATACCTGTGGAGAATTTTTTACTCTTCTATTGAAAGCCAGCTTTTAAATTACTAAGAATAAACAGGCTTCCTCCTTGCTAAGTGGAGACTAGAAGACACTGGGAGGGAGTTGGAAAGGGAAGCATTCTCATGTAGAATGTGTCAAAATCTACTTGTAGAAAATTTTCAATCCAAGAGTTAGAAGAAATTGAAATCTCTGTTGCCCAGCGGTTTGAAATTCATTTTCTTTATTTTTAAAAACTATTACTAGTGGAAAATTTTCTTCAAAGGAGAGCATCCTATATATCCAATATGTAAAATTGGAGCTTCTACAGTCCAAGGAGAGAGGGTGGGTGTGTAGTCCAGACAATAAGTGAGCAGCTGGGGCTCTATTGAGCCTATTTGCTCAAACCCTCAGCTAATGCAAAGTCTCTAAACAGCATCATTGGTTGTTATTCAACTTCTGCTTTTGATTACATCTCATAACAAGGAATTCCTTGTTGCACAAGGCAGCCTATTAATCTTTCCACAGCTCTACGATATTTACATAGGTTTCCTGCATTGTCATTCATTACAAATCACCAGTACAGGAGATTTTCAATACAAATGGGATCAGAAGTAAGGTTCCACTATGTTTATTTGTTGTCAACTCGGAAAACCCACTAAACATTCCAGCATAAGCATGAGGCAGCAGTTTCTTGGTAAAAACCCTTTTGTAGCAGGCTTCCCTGAAATAGGCTTAGTGAGTTTTACATGCAGTTTCTACAAAGAAATGTATCCCTTGAATAGCATCAAGTATGGGAAATTCGACCTCAAAAAGATGTTTTTCTGAGTCTTAAGTCCTTTGAAAAAGCTCGGTATTAGAGGGGTTATAATGAAAATGCCAATTATAGACCCTTAGCAAGCAAACTTGTTCAGAAACTTGGTTCAAAAGGAAAGTTCATGGCCAAAGCAATGTTTATATATTCTCCAGCTCTGCAGATACAAGGCCATCAAGTATTGACTCATCTCAGCCTCTAAGCCCAGCACAAATGCAAATACAAAACACTCCCTTTCAAAGGGAAACCACTCAAAGGGGCTCAGATAAGAGAGACACAAGCTTGCTTTCTTCTTTGTTTCTTTGAGGAGCTCTGGGAGAAAGATCTCCAAAATTTTCAGGGCCAGTGAGACAAATGAAAGCGTTGTGTGGATTTTTTCCTGCCATCTTCCGTCTGCTAAGGCAGGACACAAGTGCCTTCGGGAACTGCTCTCTGCATGCAGTGCTGAGCATGCTCAGTGGCTCTGCCACCTGTTTTTGTAAATAGTCCATTGGAGCACAGCCAAGCTCATCCATCTCTGTATTGTCCTTACTGCTTTCAAACTACAATGGCAGACCTGAGTAATTGTGGCAAATGCCTTACAGAGCACAGTGCCCAAACTATTTCTTTCTGGCATTTTACAGATAAAGTTTGCTGGCCTGTGCTTTTTTTTTTTCATTTTTGTTGAATTTATTGGGGTGACACCAGTTACCAAAATTATACAGGTTTCAGGTGCACAATTCCACAACACATCATCTGTACACTGTATTGTGTGTTCACCACCCCAAGTCAAGTCTCCTTCCATCACCGTTTATCCCCCATATACCCTCCTCCACCTTCCCCACTCTCTTTCCACTGGCAATTACCACACTGTTATTTGTGTCCATGAGTTTTTTCTCTTTTGCTCAATCCCCCATCCTCCACCCAGCACCCCAACCCCACTGACAGCTGTTAGCAAGCTTTCTATCTATGAGTCTGTCTCTATTTTTCTTGAAAGACAAGGGCCATATGATTTCTCTTATATGTGGAATCTAATGAACAAAATGGCTTGTGCTTTATTTTTTAAAATATATTTTATTGATTTTTTACAGAGAGGAAGAGAGAGGAATCGAGAGTTAGAAACATCGATGAGAGAGAAACATTGATCAGCCACCTCCTGCACACCCCCTACTGGGGATGTGCCCACAACCAAGGTCCATGCCCTTGACCAGAATCGAACCTAGGACTCTTCAGTCCACAGGCCAACGCTCTATCCACTGAGCCAAACCTATCAGGGTGTGGCTTGTGATTTAAAAGTAGTTTCAAAGATAATTCAACATAGGACAAAGGGCCAGCAACATGGAATTGGCCAGATAGACTAGACTACAAATAACTCACGTTTGTATATGGCTCTTCAATGGATCCTAAGCATTTAGGCCAAGACTTTTTCTATTTGAGGAAACTGAAGCCAAGAGCAGGAGCAGGTGAGTGGTAGAACCAATGGGAAATTGTCCTGTGAAGAGTAACATCTTTGCATGTGTCACAGCAAAAACACACCTTTGTATGCTTGAGGTCAAAACCCATGCCCAAATTTGAATTTTAGAGAATGTAACCATGTAGCAACATTGGTCTTATGTTCATTTTATTAATCAGAATTCACAGAATAAAGGCAAAGGGTAGTAATATGATAGCAATAGAGGAGTAGAAATTAATTTCAGGCTTTGCCATCTTCTATAATTCATAAATTATTTTTATCTCTCTAAACATCAACTTATCATCTGTAGAATGGGTATTATAATAATAGAAACTACTGAGGATTCTGACATAATGAATGAAAGGTGTATGGTACAGAGTAAGAGTTAAATAAATATCTATAAAGAATTAACAAATAAATGCCTTGGTTGCCCCCCCCCCCCCCCCCCGCCCAACCCATCCCTGAGGAAATCTGATACCAGGACAAGGATGTAGGTGCAAGGAGTTTGTTTGGATGTGATCCCAGGAAGCTGTGTGAAGGAGTGGGAATGAGGGACAAGAAGAAATGAAAGTTAACAAAGGAATATGGGCACAGTCCCATGGAGATCCTTTTAGAGACCATGTGGAACCTGCCTTCAAATTGTCACTGTGGGACAATTCATGTCTCTTATTGGGCAACTGTCACTCCGGTGCCTTTACCTCCCTGGTAGGCATTTCACTGAGCTCAGGGAACACCCCCAGGTGGATTTGGGCAGCAGTGGTGTAAATGGAACTGTCTTAGATGACTTCCAAGGAAGTCATGGGAATATGGCTAAGATATCAACTGTGTTTCCTATACCAAACAAATGATACTGTAGTCACTTTTGTTCCAGTTCTGCAAATTCTAATCAACAGATATTTCAATCTAGTAGCAATTATGAACTATACACTTTACTGAGCTTCTGGAGAGGTTGTCATATCAAAGTTTGGTAACTAATTACCGATGTTATTCTAAGTAACACTGATAATGATAAAAATATCTATCCTATCTAATAAAGAGGGAATATGCTAATTGACTGCTCTGCCTTCAAAGATGGCAGCGCCCACAGCCACAAGATGGAGGCGCTCAGTCCCCTCAGCCCCTCTGGGGCAGCAGGTGCGCGGCAGGGCCGGGCCCGCCCCATGTGCCTGCCTCCAGAGTCCCCCAGTCCCCTCAGCCCCCAGTCGCCCAGGGCCAGCCCAAGGCACAGGCAAGCCTTGGATGGCAGCTGCCCAGCTGCCCAGGGCCACCCGAGGCTCAGGTAACCAGGGCAGGCCTAGACTTGTGCTGCTGGCAGTGGCAGCAGCAGAGGTGTAATGGGGCGTCACCTTTCCCTGATCATTGGGTCACCTCCTGCCCCTGAGGACTCCCAGTCTGTGAGAGGGAGCAAGCCAGGCTGAGGGACCCCCCCTTCAGTGCATGAATTTTCATGCACTGGGCCTCTAGTTTTTATATAGTTTTCATTGGTTTTTGTTTGTTTGTTTTTTAGATAGAGATGAGAGAGATGGAGAGAGAGAGGAAAGAGAGAGGGGGGGGGGGGGATGTGAGAGTATAACATCAATCGGCTGCCTCCTGCACAGCCCCTACCTACAAATCAGGCATGTGCCCTGGATGGAGAATTGAGCTGGCAAACTTTGAGGATACTGGATGATGCCCAACCAACAGATCCACACTGGCCAGGGCAAAAGTGTCTACTTTTGTATTTGTGTGTCTGCCTGCACCAAATCTTAGTTAATATCCTGAAGTAAATATAAAGCTAGTAATTTAGGAATAAATTTTGTTGCAAAGAGTATTTGAACATATTCTCTGAAATATACCATAGACCCACAGAATTTGTTTGAAGCCTATTTTAGAAGACATTTACAAAATGTTCAGGTTCTTCTGCCTGAAAATTAGACCTAGATCTTTTGTAAAGATAGAATGTTTAACTATTTCATCATGGATGTCAAGGATTAAAAACATCTTAAGTTAAAGTGGAAGGAATATGCTGGATATATGCATTTCATTTTCTGTCTTGTTAGAGAAATTCACCAAGCTTTGACTACAGTTGGGGTCCAAGTTACCTTTTACTCTGTGAATCATTTTAGAGAGGTGTTGATTAGAAAAAGTGTTCTCCAACTTGTAGACTCAGCCTCATTTCAAGATAACAATGTACTCTTATTGGGCAACGGTCACTCCAGTGCCTTTACCTCCCTGGTAGGCATCTTCACTAGCCCAGGAAAAGAAAAACTAATGAAAGAAATTTATAATGTTCTAGAGCTGTGTTATAAGGAACATAATTTGGTAGTTAAGCCATGCTCCACACTAGAGCAAGGCATGGTTTCTGCAGATATACACTTATTATGTAGAGTTACCTGCAGGTCACTAGATAACTTAGAACACCTGGGTCCTTCCAGACTTCACTGGTTGGGATGATCTTATATGGTATAAGATCTCAGTTTCCAACTTTGACATGGTGTTCTTTTATTACATCCCCCCATTCTAAGTCTGCCTTAATTACATTGTTTTGCAGCAGTTCATTTACATATTGGTTTCCCCCACTGAATTGTGAGCCTTTGTGTTTTATTGATTTGCCTATCTCTGGCATGGAGTAATTACATAATACACACTAGAAGGTACTAAATCTTTTGCCAAATGAATCATGGCAGGAAGGAAGGAAGGAAGGAAGGAAGGAAGGAAGGAAGGAAGGAAGGAAGGAAGGAAGGAAGGAAGGAAGGAAGGAAGGGAGGGAGGAAAGAAGGAAGGAAGGAAGGGAGGGAGGAAGGAAGGGAGGAAGAAAGGGAGGGAGGAAGAAGGAGAAAAGATACCTCCAGCCACCTCACTAATCCACCTCTGGGAAGCACATTTACTTTCCCTCCTGATTACAGTATACCTGGAGTAGGAACATGTTCATTCAAGGAGGCTCTTACGGCTGCAATGGAGTAAATGGAGCATATGGGGTAAAAGGGCTAAGTGGAAGCCAGATGATATAATACCTTTGAGACAATTTTAAGGACTTTGCCTGAGTAAATGAAATCATGTACTATTGCAGGGTTTTGAACAGAGAAGTAGCATGATATGACTTCCATGTTAAAAGACTTACCATGCTACTTTGGAAATAGAATGTAGGGGAGCAAGGATAGGTGCAAGTAGACTGTTACAAAGCTGTTGCAGGAATTCAGGCTAGAGGAGCAGCATCTCTGATCAGGGTGGGAGAATGGAGGTGGTGAGAAGCAGTGGGACTCTGGGTGTGTTCTGAAGGTGGGCATCAGGTTTCCTGAAGGAGGAGTCCAGTGTGGTGACTTGAATGACAGGAAGGATGTGTTTTCATTAATGGAAATGAGGAAGCCATGGGTAGAGCTGGCTATGGGGAGGTCAGGAGTTCAGTTTAGCACATGTTGATTGTGAGGTTTCTATTAAACATCAAAGTGGGGATGCAGAGTGGGCAATTAATTATGCATCTGAAGTTTGAGAGGTTCAGGCTAGAAATATAAGCTGTGAGTTGTTGAGATAAACAAGTTATTTAAATCCATGAGGTTGGATAAAATAAAAAAGGAGTAAATATATATAAACAAGAGGACTGAGCTCTGAGACACTGCAAAAAATCAGAATAGTGGTCCTTTCCCTCTTGAATTCAAGTTATTACCACGTTTTTCTTCAAAGGAAAATCTGGAGGGTTTTTTTGTGTGTGTGTTTTTTTTTACAATTTTTCATATTTATATGCAATTAAAACAAAAGATCATTGGAAAAGATCTTACTCAGCATTGGAATGATTTGATGACAAATTCATGAAGAGTATAGCTCAAAATGGTGCACCTAAACTGATATCACTCTCAGAGTCTGAAAGGAATCCTTTCTGAAGGAGCAATATAACTGGCAGAGCCAACTCTGAGTAAATGTGACTATGTCACACATAAGCATTTATAAAAGTCTACCCTATAGTCCAACTCTATCCCAATAAAAGTAGGTCATTGGCATTCCATCCTCATTACTGGAAGCTATCTTGGTGCCTGTTACTTCCACCAGCCAGTAACTGCTGTATTAACTTCCTATTGTTATTAATAAATAAGATATCAGTTAAACTTAATTACCTCTTTAAAGGCCCTAGCTCCAAAAATAGTCATCTTGGGGATTAAGGCTTCAACATATGAATTTGTAGAGCACACAATTCAGTTCATAACAATCTTCAGTTTAATCATATCTGCAAAATCTCCTTTGCTGTATAAGGTAACATATTTAAAGGATTAAGCTTTCAAGACATGGACATTTATAGGGCATCATTATTCTACCTACAACAACCCCAAAATTTTTATCTTTCACTTGAATGTCAATTCTGAATACCAAACCCATGTATTCAAACATCTACTTTTTGCCAGTTTAGATATATAAAAGGCATCTCTAATACAATACATCTAATGTTAAACTCATGAGTTTGGTCTTAAATCTGGTCTTTGTTGTAAGACTACCATTTATTTCCTATTTTAGTAAATACATTTAACAGGGTTCATTTGCATAAGCCAGAAACCCAGGTATCATCTTTAAAACCCATCCTTCTTCCCTTCATTTCCATATTAATCCAAAGCCAAATGCAACCTAGGGGATGGCAAACTTTTTTAAAAGATAGTAAATATTTTAAACTTTGAGGGCCACACAATCTCTGTCCCAACTATTCAACTCTGCTGTTGTAGCCACAGACAGTCTACAATAATAAAAGCATAACATGCAAATCGAGCCAACAGCTGAACAGCAGAACAACCATCAGGACGACTGTCTGGACGACCATCTGGACGACCTTCTGGACAAAGCCAGGGCTGCGAGGGCTGAGACAGCCAGGGCTGCAAGGGCTTACTCTTGCACGAATTTCATGCATCGGGCCTCTAGTACAGTGGTCAGCAAACTCATTAGTCAACAGAGCCAAATATCAACAGTACAATGATTGAAATTTCTTTTGAGAGCCAAATTTTTTAAACTTAAACTTCTTCTAATGCCACTTCTTCAAAATAGACTCGCCCAGGCTGTGGTATTTTGTGGAAGAGCCACACTCAAGGGGCCAAAGAGCCGCATGTGGCTCGCGAGCCGCAGTTTGCTGACCACTGCTCTAGTGTGTAATAAATAGGTGTGTCCATGTTCCAGTTAAACTTTTATTTATAACTAGAGGCCCAGTGCACGAAATTCGTGCACGGAGGGGGGGTGTGTGTCCCTCAGCCCAGCCTGCACCCTCTCCAATCTGAGATCCCTCTCACAATCCAGGACTGCTGGCTCCCAACTGCTCGCCTTCCTGCCTTCCTGATTGCCCCTAAATCGCTTCTGCCTGCCAGCCTGATCACCCCCCTAACCACTCCCATGCCAGCCTGATTGATGTCTAACTGCTCCCCTGCCAGCCTGTTTGCCAACTTCCCTCCTCTGCCGGCCTGGTCACCCCTAACTGCCATCCCCTGCAGGGTTGATTGCCTCCAACTGCCCTCCCCTGCTGGCCATCTTGTGGTGGCCATCTTGTGTCCACATGGGGGCAGGATCTTTGACCACATGGGGGCAGTTATCTTGTGTGTTGGATTGATGGTCAATCTGCATATTACTCTTTTATTAGATAGGAGGATAGAGGCCTGGTGCAGGGGTGGGGGCCAGCTGGTTTTCCCTGAAGGGTGTCCTGGATCAGGGTGGGGTTCCCTTGGGGCGTGGAGCGGCCTGGGCGAGGGGCCTGTGGTGGTTTGCAGGCCAGCCATGCCCCTGGCGACCCAAGCAGAGGCCCTGGTATCTGGAATTTATTTACCTTCTACAATTGAAACTTTGTAGCCTGGAGCGGAGCCAAGCCTCCTGCTCAATCCGTGGCTTCTGTTTGGATTTGTTTACCTTCTATAATTGAAACTTTGTATCATTGAGTGGAGGCCTGGGCCCGCCAGTGTGTGTGGAAAGCTTGGCTTCTTCTGTTGCCCGGGAAACCCAAGCCTCCCTCTGGTAGCCATCTTGGCTGGGGTTAATTTGCATACTCGCCCTGATTGGCTGGTAGGCGTGGCTTGGCTGGTGGGCGTGGCTTGTGTAGCTGAGTGATGGTTAATTTGCATATTACTCTTTTATTAGAGAGGATAACAGACAGCCAACCCTCAGGCCATACTTTGTTGACCTCTGATTTAACCTTCCAAATCAGTTTCCTCAGTCTATCTCTATTGCCAGCTCTTTCTCTAATTGGTTATCATCATCTCTCACAAACTACTGAAAGAAACTGGTCTACCCATATCCACTTTTGAACTTCCCCCATATATTCCTCTCAGGACAGTTGGAATAATTTTTAAAAATAGAAGTCTAATTACATCACACCCTGGCTTACATCCTTCAGAATTGTCCTTATTATAAGACAAAATTCTCAATGTGACCAATAAGTTTTACATTATCCAGTCTTTATGTAAGTCTCCTTCCTCTTCCAAATGGTTTGTGGTCGGTGTCTCTGATACACTGACCCCACAGGCCATGCTCCCTCCCACCTCACAGCATTTATACATGGTGTTTCATCCGCTTAGGCTGCCTTCCCCTAGGCTTGACCTGATTGACTTTATCAGTCACTGTCTTTGCAGGAAAAGGAAGGTATACTACAATGGGATTCGGAATGAAATTTATGAAGGGGTGGCCATGGACCCAGCAGGGACGTTGAGGCTCCCAGGAACTAACAACAGCAAAAGCTGGAACCATGGAGGAGGGACCACATGGCAGGAACTGTGCTTGCAGATGATGATAATATACATAGCCACTCTGAGAACTAGAAATCAGAAGTTGGCAAGAAACAGAGGAAGAAAGATCCAGACCCTCTCCTCCCACTGTTTTAGAGTGGATGCCTCCCATAGGTTGAATCCCACCAGAAATCAGAAGGCAAGAGATCCTGAAAGAAGCAGTGTGTAGGAGCCAGGTCCCCTCATTATATGTTCTCATGGCAACTTTTTCCTTTATAAACATGCTTCAGGATTGTAATTTGTTTTTATTTTCAGGACTCTTAGATTAATATTTCTCTTTCTTTTAGAATCTACCCCATGAGATGTCAAAAATTGTGCTGACCTTTCTTACAATTATATCACCAAATCCTACCCTAGGCCTAGCAAAGTGAGGGCACTAAATATATAGATATTAAATATTGGAAAGAAAGAAAATCAATCAATGAGCGAACTGTTGTCTGTGTATTCTCTCCGTCAGTTGCTCTCACTCTGTGCAGCATACTGGTGTCCACTCAACAGCAATTTGTCTTGATCTTTCTAAGTCCCTTGCTAAACATTTGGACTTAAGAACAGAATTTAGCTCCATCTGCTTTGATATTGCTCCATCCTAGGACAAGATTTCTAAGTCCTCCAGACACCCAGTTCTAGTTTGCCTCCTAAGCTCTGACCATTTAAGCAAGCTCCAGAGAGGGACCTGCCTCCTCTCTTCTCTCTCCCTGCCTCACCTATATGGGGATCAGACAAATCAAATCCTATATGAGAAAGGATAAATTATGGCAATTGACATCAGATTAATTTGTGGTGACTATGTGACCTTAACATCCTAAATTCTCATACCTTTCTTTCCCTAAGAAATTGTTTATAATCTGAACTCTACCCAAGAGTTCTTTTAGCTTTTTTTAGCCACTCTCCTCTTGGGTTCTACTTAGTCCTCTCTTGTATCCTCATTCAAGTTGTCAGTTTTCTTTTTTTTTTTTACATTTTGCAGACATTTTTTAATTGAAAAGCTCTATGAAGTATTGGGCACTTAAAGAAAAAAAAACATACTTACTTGATCTAAAAATACATTTTCTAATATAGGAGACAGAATTTTTTATCAGGGATAAAGTTAGTAACAATAGAATATTATTGCACAAAGCAAAAAGTACAGTCCTGAATTAAGTATTTTGGCATTCACTAAATGCCAGCAGGTAAGGTTGAAACTTTGAAGAAATCATTAAGGAAACATTTCTACTCAGTCTAAATATAGCCAATTAGTACAGATATTGGATTTATTGCTTAGTGTTTAATGACAACTTTAGAAAAGGTATTAACATGTAAGAATTTCTTTGGAAATATGTGAAGATAAATATGTAAGCTTTAAAAATCCTTCTGTAAACTCCACTGTCTGACAGGCTTAATCAGTTAACTTAGTTGTTGGAGACTAACTATAAATAATATTCAAGATTTGCCAATTTTCCAAGAATAAGATGACTTAATAAGACATGGCATTAAGTATAATTTAGTGTTTCACTAGCAGTTAAGAAGGAACCTCCTAATCAAGCCAGACTCCCAAGTCAGCCTCATCAACAGTAATCACCTTGAACCAGAGTGGAACCAGAGAATCTGTTAGAGAGGACTCTGTTGATGAAAGTGCTGTTGTACCAAGTGGTATCGAAAAAACTCATTGTATTATCTAATGACGCTGCAAGAGGAAAAGCATTAATTTACCTGATTCCAAACCATATTAAATTGAAAAGGGTCTGATTTTTATGAGTAGAATAAATTTATCAGTAAGATAAATGAATTAAAGGTGGACATGATACAAACATTATGAAATAGTACAATTCACACTTGCTTGTTAGATCATGAGGTAGCTCTCTGTTTAAAGATGGAATTGTCATCTGCTTTCCGGAAAGGCTGCACCATTTTACCTCCCCCCAGTGTGAGGTTCCACTTTCTGCACATCCTCACCAGCACTTGTTCTTATCTGCCTTTTTTATTAGAGCCATCCTGGTGGGTGTGAGGCAGTCTCTCCTGATTTTGATTTGCATCTCACCAATGGTTTAAAATGCTAGGCATCTTTTCATGTGCTATTGGTCATTTGTATATCTTCTTTGAAGAAATGTCTATTCGGATCTGTTCCTTATTTTAAAATTGGGTTATTTATCTTTTGATTGTTGAGTTGTAAGAATTTTTAAAAATTCTAGATATGTGTTCATTGCCAGATATATGATTAACAAATATTTTCTCCCATTCTATATGTGGTCTTTTCATTTTCTACTAGTGACTTTTGTTTCTTTTGGTTGTAGTATTTTACAACTCAAGCATTCATTCCCATTTGGTGGTTTTTTATAAATGATTTCTACATCTCTATTGATATTCTCCATTGGATGAGATACTCTTATCATAGTTTTCTTTACTTCTTTCTTTACTTCTATAACTGTGATTTCCTTTATGTCTTTGGATATTTTTATAATATCTTAACCATTGCTTTAGTATTGTCTTCCTGTGGAATGCATTTTTATTCACGTTTTGTGGGGGTCAATATATGATTTTTAAAAAGTATGGAATAGCAGAGTAAAACATTAAATACTAGTGGGGGTCATTTGGACCCAGTAATTTGTGACTTTTTTAAGGAAGAAAAATCCTTTAGAATTCATTTGTTATAACTGTAGTAGGAATTAGAGAAATACCTTTTGAGTTTTTTACTGAATTATTGTATATGTGCTATTTCTGATATGCATCACAAAAAAATTAAACTTTCTTACCTAGGTCATCTAATTCCAGGTTTAAGTTTCTCTGGATTTTCATCTCATGGGGTGCTAAAGTCAGTGCAAAGGGACCACTTTATGTATAGTCAAAATAGCCAAAATTATCTTGAAAATACTTTAAGTATTAACCCCCTTATACTTCCTTTCCCAGTTGCATATGGCTTTGTAATTCTGTGCCAACAGATTGTTTTTGCTGTGTTTTTTTTTTTTTAATTTCAATTGCAATTGACATACAATATTCATTGCAGGTGTACAACATAGTGATTATATATTTATATTATTATAACTTATAAGGTAATCACCCTCCAAGTCTAGTACCTTTCTGGGGTTATTATAATTCTATTGACTAAATACATACTAAATAGGGTACTAAATACTCCTAGGCTGTATTTTATGTCCCTGTGATTATCTTTATAATGGCCAATTTCTACTTCTTTATAATATATATATATATATATATATATATATATATATATATATATTTATTAATTTCAGAGAGGAAGGGAGAGGGATGGAAAGATAGAAACATTAATGATGAGAGAGAATCATTGATCGGCCACCTCCTAGCATGCCCCACATTAGGGATTGAGCCTGCAAACCGGGCATGTGCCCTGACCGGAAATCAAACCATGACCTCCAAGTTCATAGGTCGACATTCAACCACTGAACCACACCAGCTGGGCAATTTCTACTTCTTAATCTCTTCACCTTTTCCATCCATCTCCCCAATACCCCTCCCACCGGCCAATCAGCGATTTGTTCTCCGTATATATGAACCAAAATATTATTTTAATAGCATCAAATGAAGTAGTTGGATTTGCCTACAAGCTACATAATATGAAAATTGGATTTGAGTTTATTTATTTTTGAGATGCTTGCACAGGTTGAATGTTCATAGGCTATGTTCACATATGGTTCAATCTTAGCAAGCATGTTCCATTCTCCAGTGGTTGGAGGTGTCCTGAGGAAAGGTGGAATGACTGAGAAAACAGGAATACCAATTTATATTAAGCAGCTTAAATATATTTAAAAGGCTTAGTAGCTCTTTTCTATAGTGATTCCCCATTCTTGACAGACTCAAATAACTCAGTCTTCAGAAAGACAAGTTGGACTCTTTCTTCCAGATCTTTTTGGCTTTGCTACTTCATCATACTAGTCATTTTATTAATTTTTAATTGACTATATTCAATTCATCTTTTCATAACCATCTGGAGGGATAAATCATGATAATAGTTTTCAATTTTCAGTTACCGTCTAGTCATAGTAATAAAAATAATGCTCTCCAAGTTTGAAAAGTGCTTAATTTTCTTGGATACAAGATATGAAGTAATCTTTTTTAAAGCAAGCTCATCTATCTGAAGGATGATAGAATGGCAATGCCATCAAGTAACTAGATAAAGACTTCTCTGTGCAGCCTGAAGATCATGCACCCTTTTGGGTGGGCCAGTCATTAACAGTCTGGCAAATCTGGGGTGCAGAGGGCATTTACCTGCTTACAGACAGAAGAGGGACTGTCATCTGGAACACATCATGTTTTAAATCAAGAATCATGTGGATAAAAAGTCCTGGCAGGTTGCTCTATTTTTTACTTTGTGAATTAATACTTACACGAGGAGCACCCTTAGATAATGACGGGAGGAACTAACGGATATTGGATGAATGGGAGCATTCCTAAAGGACTATATGCAGAGGCAATTCCAGTCAATTTAGGGAATACAGTAGACAGTATGTTCTTCTGAGATTAATCAAGGAGTAGAAGCAGCACATTGGAGCCTGTGGTTTGAGCTTCAATGTCTGCCAACTCAAAAACCTTTAAGGCATTGTACGTGTGTAGCACAGCCATGTGCTGGGGGTATAAGAGGATGTATGGAAAGCTGGAGAGGCACACTGTGCTTAAAGACATGTTTATTCTGATTTTTAAAAGCACACTAAGGAAACGACACATGTCTACAGGCCACATTTGCCTCTTAGCTATCAGTTTCTATATCCAATTAGATACAGAGAGTGATCAGATATGGCAAATGGGGGATTCTGGCTAAACCAACTTAGCAGGATTCTTGCTAAATTCTGGGACAATGCAGAGATGAACACAGGAGTTCAAATTCAAGGCCTACTTGAAAATTTCAGGAGACCCTGAATAAATTTGGTCAAGAGACGAATCTGTCGATACCTCACCTCCAAATTTCCCAACTTTATGAAACGGCTTTGCTTTTATAAAGGCATATCATATATGCACCATCTCTGAAGCAAGTAGTGTATTTAGTCACCAGATACTTCAAGGAGCTAAGGAATATAAAATGATGAAAACGAAGAAAATAAGTCTGTCCGTTGACTCACTCCCTGTATTTTTGTTTAAGTTCTAAACCCAAATTCCAATTTTAGGCACAAAATGGACATTGATATTCACTATAATGGCCTATCAATGTTCCCCTTTACCGACACACATCCTACCTAGAGAGGTCACCTCAGGTGTGAAAGGAACAGGGCGCCCCCTAGGAGGCACGGGTTGGAATTACTGAAAAGCTCCACAGTTTCAAGCGCTGCTGTGGTCTCTGGCATTGTTCATTCTGAGCTCAAAGGCCATGTAGTATTTTCAGGACTTCTTTTTTGCTACTGAGTGGAAACTCAGAGAGCTGGCCAACCCCATGCCTGATGTCTGGAGGTCACTGGCTCATTGGAGGAAATGTAGCCCTGGAGGACCTTCATGAGCATCAAGTTGGACCCTCTGTTTTCAGCATGTGGTCAGCATAGTTAATAGCCCTCTAGCTGGCTTCTGGTTTCCACTCTCCTTCCCTGAAAGTCCTGACCTCATTACCTAATTCCTGCAATCTTCCCTCCTCCCTCCCCCCAGGGCTGGATTTGATGCCAGTGCCTGTCACATCATCTCAGATTTACCTCCTCCCAGCTCTGCTGATGTTGAAATGGGATGTATGTCCCGATTCTGCTATATTTGTGCTACATCCTGTGTTTAGACCCCTTGCTTGTTGGCTCTAGCCCAGAATTAGGTGGAGTTTACCTTACTACCTTGAATTCACTAAATGGCTGCAAGCATCCAATTACTGCTCATCTCACTTCATTCCCAGCTCCCCAGTGAGAAGTTTCCTCTGTGCTCATGCCTTGGGCCATGATATTCTACCCCTCAATTGCTTTAATTCACAGCTTTAGAATGAGTCACACCTTTGAATTAAAGCATTAGGTTTCTAGTTAAATGTGTTACCTAGAAAGGCCAGCACATTCAGTTGTCATTGCCTATTAACATCATGGCAGGTATCAAAGCTGGTCACTATCCCACCATCAGGAAAGGTCTTGAGGGATATAGAACAGATGTATTTTCGAAGACTGACTCATTTTCAATCTGGAAGGTAGAAATAATTTAGTCCTACTTCCTATGTCATAAATAACGCCCCCTACTTTATAATACTAATCTGGTTCACCAGGTGCTCCTTGAACATTTTATATGGCATGAAATGCTGAAAATGCAAAACACATACATTTTTGGAGAGTCAAACAATTAGATTCTTTACCCTGAATTTCAAACCACTTTTTTCTCCCTAGGAAAGCATATATAATATTATATTCAACAGATATTTATTGAGTACCTACCATATATATGCCACAATAATGCTAGGTGCTGGGCACACCAAAAGCCACAAGGCTTGATCTTTGCCCTCTATAAGCCCATGTCCTATTGAAATGTTAGAATATTATAAAAACATATTGTTTCTACAAAACCCCCATTCAATTTTGCCATAGTTACTTCCTGGACAGATTAGCTTATTACATTCTTATCATGCTTCTGTTTGATTATCATTCTTTCCCTCCTTCCTTCTGAAACACTCCAAACATCAAAAGTATTTTGAAACTAGTTTGGGTCTTTTTTAAATAATCTAGTTAGGAGATAACTCATTCAGCTTGTCTCGATTATGCCACAGAAGCTAAGTGATAAAATTAGATTCTGAAAGAAATAAACACGAGCATTAAGTACATCCAAAAATATATCTGTTGAATCTAGGGATAGTGTGACAGCAAGGAACTTTTTCAAAGGCACTCTGGGAATAGGATTTTAATGGGATTGGTTATGCTTCGTTGAGGCCAAAGTTGGGAGATTCGCCTGTACAGCCAATATCAAAGAGACTTAATTCTTGTTGACATGGAGACAAAGTGAGAAAGAGAGTTTCGTTATAAATGTGTTTTTCTAGTTGGAAACTAAGAAATAAATTATTCAGTAAGCACATGCATGCCCAGAGATCTGGTTACTGTGAACATTTTCTATAAGTCTAAATCACAGTCATGTATAATGCAGAAGCAGGTGCGATGTAAGTATGCAAAGTTGTTTTTTTTCCAAAGTTGGCTGTAAATAATACCACACACAAGAAGATGAAAAAGTGCTAAGAGAAATATTAACCTTGTCCAAGTATCCTAGACCCTTACAAGATTTTCAAAATAATGGCAGGTTGTGACTCAGTCAGTGATGAGAAGATGTTTCAGAAACCAAGATTGTATGAAGCCTTGAGTTCATCAGTCACACAGAATGCAAACAGGTCTATAATGCAACCAGGAAGTGAATATGGTAGAAGCAGCACTTGTAATGTTAATGAGGACAGATCATGATGCTGGCTTAGTGACTTTCACAAAAAAAGCAAACATGCCAATTATTTTCAGGTTATTTTTAAGTGAATGCATTTTACTTCTTCTCTCTTGCTTCCCCTAATTATTATCAATATTATTATTTATATGTTGCCCAATTATTTCCTTACTATGCATATCTTGTTGCAACAGTATCTGGAGACATTTAGTAGAATAAATGAGGTATATGTGCACATTATGTTTTATAAAGGTAGATCTTGGAACAGGACAATGCAACCTAAAGTAACCTTTGAAACTGTTTGGTTTCCAGTATTACAACACTGTTAAAGAGACCTCTTTAAGAAGAAAAATAAAAAAATGAATAAGAAAATATCACAAAGAAAATAATTCTCACTGACAAAGGCAAACACATAATAAAAGCAGTGAATCAACCAACACTAAAGCTAGTATAAAGGTTAAAAGGCAAAAGTAAGAAGATCATGTTTACAATAGTAAATTAAGGGATACACATACTCACAAAAGAAGTAAAAGAAAATGAAAAAAAAATAAACATGGAAGGGATGAGTAAAAATGGTAGGTATTTTAGAATGTTTGAACTTAAACAACCATCAACTTAAAATACACTGCTATAAACATAGTTTTGTACATATGAAGCACATGGTAACCAAATCCAAAAATCTACGAGAGCTATACAAGAAATAAAGTGAAAGGAATCCAAACACGACACTACAGAAAGTCATCAACATACAAGAAAGCAAGAGAGTAAGAAAGGAACAGAGAAGAACTACAAAAACAATCAGAAAACGATTAATAAAATAGCAATAAGTACATACCTATCAATAATTACTTTAAAAGTAAATGGGTTAAATGCTCCAATAAAGACAAATGGATAAAGAATACCGATACAAATATACAATGGAATATTACTTGGCCATAAAAAATAATGATATTTTACAATTTGTAACAACATAAATGAACCTAGAGGGTATTATGCTAAGTGAAATAACTCAGAGAAAGACAAATACCATATGATTTCACTTTTATGTGGAATCTATAAAACAAAATAAATTTAAAAAGCAAAACAGAAACAGACTCATAGAGAACAGACTGATGGTTGTCAGATAAGAGCAGGTAGAAAATGTAAAGGAATTAGGAATTACAAATTGGCAGTTACAAAATAGTCACAGGGATGTAAATTACAGACTAAGGGATATAGTCAATAATATTGTAATAACTTTATGTGGTATCAGGTGGGTGCAAGACTTATTGAGGTATTCACTTTGTAAGTTATATAAATATCTAACCACTATGCTATACACCTGAACCTAGTGTAATATTGATTGTCAACCGTAACTGGAAAAAAAAATTTAATGAAAAAAGAAAAAGAAAGAAAGAAACTGTTTTGTTTCATCAATCCTTGCCCTGGTAGCATGAAATTACCTAATATCATCTGAAATTGATCTCATTTCAAACAAAAACCCAAGTATACAAGAAAGACAACCTTAAAAAAAATCATAACTTACATTTTCAAATATATCTCATCCTAAAAATTTTTCACCTTAATCTATGACCTTAATATACTATGCTATTATTGCTAAAAATCATTTGGAAAATTCTATATTGTAATTGATCTTGAAACAAGTTTTGCAAGACCGTAGTGAAGGCATTATTAGTTTTGTTCACTTGGCTTAACTGTAGAACTTGTCTCCAAATACAATTTTGTTATTTCAAAAACTCACATCCATCATGTAAAGGTCAGGGATTTTTCCAGCAGACATTCAAAAGAATGTGTCACAAACTCTGCAGGCATTTCGCCTGGGGAATTCAACAAGCGCTGGAGCTTCAGTAGCACCATTAAATTCAGTGCGGGCTCCCCAGAGTGCTTCTTGGGAAGGCCCCAAATTTCATTTAGATGTTTAAATGCTGGTTTTCAAATATTTCCAGCTCTAGGGAGGTGTAATTGGTATTTTAAAAACTGCACATAATTAATGTATACAATTTGGTGAATTTGGACCTTTGTATACACTTATATTGCCAACATCACAATCAAAGTAATAAATATATTCATCACCTCCAAAGGTTTCTTTTTGTCCCTTTGTTATTTTCATCTTAAAATCAAAACCCATGACTTTATAGTAACATCTAATACTATTTTAGTGAACAGGGGAAGGGAAAAAGGTGTGGACATATTCCTGTCAGAAGGAGTCGAAGAAAATGCCTGGTGGTGCTTTTTCGTGGCTGTTGTTGGGAGTGATGTCTGTGTGTGTGTCTCCTGTGTCTTCTAATATCTTCAAGACCTTCTGTCCTTAATAAGTGACCTATCAATGTCTAAGAAGCAGTAGGCATGTGAGTATAATTACCCCTCTCAGACAAAGTCGACAGTTGGTATATGCTTGTCACTTCCTAAGATGCCAGGGATGAGCCTTGAAATGATGTTTTCCTGTTTTAGCACATCAGAGATCATTGTCACTTGAAAGGCAACCTCAGTATTTATTAATCTTGGGAAGGCAGTGAGTTAGATGCAGCGGTTTCCAAACAGGTCACAAGTCAGAATCCCCTGTCTGTGGAGGTAGCCTTATCCCCAGTCTACATGAATCCTTTCTCTCTCTCTCTCTCTCTCTCTCTCTCTCTCTCTCTCTCTCTCTCTCTCTCTCTCTCTCTCTCTCCCTCCCTCCCTCCCTTCCTCTCTCCCTCCCTCCCTCCCTCTCGCTCTCTAAATATCTGTTCTTATTTATTTGTTACTCTTAGAAAAATCTCATTGTTGACTGGACTCAGACTTAGAGGCAGAAACTCTCAGAGAGGACAGTCTATGAGATTTTTTTGGCAACTGTGCCTGGAGTGTTTCATGTGGCCTCCTTCATTCTCTTAGCCAAAAGTTTAGAAGATTCTGTAGCCCCTTCTTTATTTTTCTTAGCACATTGTTTCTTCCAAGCAACAGGTGAAGTAATAAGACAAGACGCTGAATCTGAGGTTTCTTACCCTCTTTATTGAGGGGATTTTCCACACCATATCAGCAGACATCATTTCTCTAGAGAGAGCGAAAAGTTTGTGGATTCTGCTGGATCTTTGGGGCCCAGGTGATGAGGCACAGTAGTATCATAGAGACCAGAAATATCTTTATCCCCCTTTTTTACAATGACCAAGTTGAGAATACTGAAATTGGCATTTACAATGCAACCCCAAACAGATTTGCACTTTGTTTCTCCAGTCCTCCTTGGTCTGTAACAGGAACATCCCTTACTCAGTAGCACGTGTACAAGGCTCTGGGTGAAGACATCCTGCTTCATGGGGAAATCCTTGTGTGTCATTGCCACCACTGATTCATACCACATAACCCTTCCTTCTTCACCCAGAGCTTCAGCAGCAACTTCTGTGGCCATACACTTCTCATAAAAGGTACCAAGTTCACGCTCATCATCCACTTCAATGAGTTCCTGGCAGCCAGTGGCTGGAAAAGAGATGTTCAGCTTCATCATGAAGCTCCTGACCACCTCTGAGGCCCCATAAATAAGAGCTGGATGAATCTTTATAATGGGGGTGGGGTCTAGATGTTGGTGTTATTTAAAGGTCCCCATCAGTAAGACTAACACATTCAATCCTCCAACCAGTGTTTGCAGCCATGAAAGGGTAGTGCAGTGAGACGTAGGTGAGGGTCCCTGGGTCACTGTTTCCTAACTATATGACCATGCACAAGTGACTTAACCTCTCTGACCCTCTGAGTCCTCATTCTAAAATAGGAGTCTACATGGCTACCCCATAGTGGTAGGATTTAATAAAGTATGCATGAGATGTATCTGGTGAACAAAAGGCTCTCAAAAGAATTTCTGTTTCCTCTTCTTTGAACACTGTTTCTCTCCCCAGTCAGTAGGAATTGTGGACTGAATGTTTGTGTCCCTCTAAAATTCACATGTTTCATCCTAAACCCAATGTGATGATATTTGGAGATTGTGTCTTTGGAGGTAATTATGATTAGGTCATGAGGGTGGGGCCCTTATGTGAGATTAGTGGCTTTATAAGGAGAAGAAGAGCTCACTCTCCCTTTCTCTTCCTGAACATACTGATTAAAGGCTGTGTGAGCACAAAGTGAGAAGTTAGCCATCTGTAAGCCAGGAAGAGAGCTCTCACCAGGAGCCAGATAAGCCAGCACCTTGATTTTGGACTTCTCAGCCGACTGTGAAAAATAAATTTCTGTTGCTTAAACCAGCCAGTCTATGGTTTTTGGTATGGCAGCCCCAGAAGACTAAGATGTAGGCAAAGAAGATTTTTTTAAATGGCTTAGACACAGTTAGGACAGTTGAGTGGATGGGGGAGTGGACAGAATATGTTCCTGTAAATAGACCCTGTGGAAGCATCTTTTCAGAGCACATGTCTGAAGAGGCTCAGAGCAGGCAGCCCAGGTCAGCCACAGAGAGGAACCTGAGCCAGTGTTCTATAGCTGCCTTTGCAGGATATGGACTAAGATGACCTTGGGACTTGGAAATAAAGGGACCAGATGATGTCTCCTGAGAAAGAAGATAAGTTAACGTGCATTACAATAGGTATGTGGGAAGAAATCAAGAGATGGTAATTAACTGTGTTACAGAGGAGTTTAGGAACAACCAAATATTTCATTCAAAAAATCTAGATTAGCTTAGCCAGTATGGCTCAGTGGTTGAGCATCAACCTATGGTGGCTTAGTGTTGAGCCACAACCTGTGAACCAGAAGGTCACGGTTGGATTCCTGGTCAGGACACATGTCTGGGTTGTGGGCTTGATCCCTAGTGTTGTGGGGTGTGCAGGAAACAGCCAATCAATGAGTCTCTCTCATCATTGATGTTTCTATCTCCCTCTCCCTTCCTCCTCTCTGAAATATATATATATTTCACTGTGAGAGAGGCTGGAAGTGATTATAATTCTCTACATGGAATCCTAATCAAATATGCTTGCCCTCTCTGGATATAAATTGTGTGGGGAGGAAAGGAGATGGTCGACCCTTAACACAGAAATGGGAAGAACATCTCCAGAGCTAGAATAAATTGGGAGAATTCAATTTCATAATGTTTCACATTGATGCTGGAAGCTCTGAAGACAGAGTTTATTGAAATCATCCTTCATGGCCATCCAAACTTACCATGAAATTTCATTCACTCATTTATGCATTCACTCAGTGAAAAAAATATTTATTGAGTATCAACCATGTGCCATTCACTAAGCCAGTTATTGTGTGTACACATCATGGAGCCCACTGCATATGTTTATGGTGTAACAGGGCATGTGTGTTTGCCTTTTCTAACAAATTTCACACCTTTAATCAGATATTTCAAAAGGCTAAGAACCACAGGTCAATGGGCAAATTAGCTTACTCTGTTTAATTATTGTGATTCAGGAAACATCTGCTCCTTTATTATTTGTGAACTTTTTTTTTCTGATGCACTAGTTTGCAGAATATACAAGGCAGACAGCTGAACTCCTCAGATCCCAAACTTTGGAGGAGGGTGAAAGGGATGTATAAGTCTGAGAACAGAGGTGCTTGGACTTATGTTATTTCATTGTTTCTCTTAAAGAAACACCTAGTGATTAGCACCTCGCAGTTTCCCAGAGAAAAATGCCCATAGTTACCAGATGAAGTTGCATTTATTCTGACCCAAGTACTAGTACTTTTGTCAATAAGAGGTTTATTTTTAGCAAAGACATTTTCTAGCATAGAGCAGCTCTCTGGCAATCAGGATAGACAGCCTAATTTCAGCCAGAAACTCTGACAAGACTTAATGTTATGGACCCCTAAAATTGTTCATCACATGCTACAAATGAGAAAACTCCTAGAAAACTAAAAAAGGTGTTAAGGGAAGGGGGCTAGGAGCAAGTACTGTAGCAAACTTGGAGAAGTACGTGCAATTCTAAGGTGGTTTCCTTAACCAAGTATAACATGGATAATTGGATGTGATTTTTTTTCTTAAAGTTCCAGCGAGCAACAGTTTTTCTCTATTCCCATCCTGCCTGCTGGCTTCAGTCCTGAGCAGTATTGTTTGGTGGAAACATTTCGGCAACTACCGTATATTATAGGCTTAAACAGGTTTTTAATCATCCCAGGCAGGGGGGACATTTTATTTCAAACTAGGGGCAGGCTATGAAATTGGAGACTCATTAGGAACAAAAACAGATGAGCTCCAATTAAACTAACAGTTCTCTGCCAAAGCCCTGGTGTCTTGGAGGCTAACTTTGTTTAACTAAGGTTTACAGAACAAACACTCCTGCCTCAGGTGTCATTATGGAAAAGCAAAGCCAGGAGGTAGCTTGGGACCTTTTAGAATCCAGGCCTCCCTTTGGCACCATTGTTTTCTTCTGAGATAATTCCTGAGGAGCCTTTGGGGCACCATTAAGTTCAGATCTCTCCATTAGATTTCAGAGCCTGGTTGCATAATGATTACATTTCTTCCATTTGCTTTACTTTCAAAATGACTTTTGCTAAACCCAGGAACATAGATACTGTCAGTCCCAGGATCAGTCCTTGGCAGCTCCTAGTCATTTGGGGGATGGCTTCTTCCCTGGGGGGAGGGGGGGAGGGGGGGTCTCTGCCATGTGTAAGATGTCCTCAGGCCTTCAAGAGAACTCTTTCCCTGCTGATTCTTCTGGAAAGAATGAGTCTCAACACTGGCTGCTTCAGTAGTAGAAAACTACTACTAAACTCAACTCCCAGCTCTTTTGATTTTAATTGTCCAGGGACTTATTTTTTTTTTTTTAATACTAGAGGCCCGGTGCACGAAATTCATGCATGGGGGTGTGGGGGAGGGGGTCCCTCAGCCCTGTCTTGGTCTGCAAATACACCAGCATCCCTCACCCTGGCCTATAGCTAGAGGTACCTCCCCTCCTTCTGCACAGCCTCTGGGAAGATGCTTGTCCTGGGGGCTCCTCAAGGCCCTGGCCCACGACGCCCTGCAGTTCGGGTACCCGGGGGCTTGGGCTTTCAGGTCTGGCTTCCTCACCTGGCATGGTGAGCATCAGCTGCCATGGGAGCCTTGCCTTAGGAGTCACCCCCTTGGACCGTACTACTTGCGAGAGTGTGTGTGTGTGTGTGTGTGTGTGTGGGTGGGTGGGTGGCCTCAGTGGCAGTGATTTGATGTCTGTAGCATGCCCACTGACACCCACTACCGCAGCGCAACACTGGTCCCGCTGGACTGCTGGCAGGGGGCTTCCAGTCTGTGACCTGGGCTGATGGGCTGCAACTGGGGGCTGCAGGTGGAGGACCCCGGCACCCATAGGGCTGTCAGCATCAGGAACTGGAAAGATTCATTTTTCTGGTTCCTCCTCTGCCCCGCAGATGCTAAGCTCCGGGCCCCACAGGCCCGTTCACTCCCACCGCAAGGCTGGCCAGGACGGGGGCATGGGCTCGCTGCCCCAGAGGCCCCTTCTGTGCCCCAGCACAGCCATGGCGCAGACACTGAGCTCGTGCCCCAGCTGGCGATGCGAGCTCAGCATCCAGCCAGCCCCATTCGGCCACGCCCGGCCTTTGCCTCCGTTTGCCTTCGCCGCTTAGCGGTGGGGGGGGGGGGGGGGGGCGCTGCGATTGTGTCCAGAGGGAGGCAAGGGTGGGGGGCCAGGACCCTCTGTCCCCACTGCCCGGCCTTTGCCTCCGTTTGCCTCCACCGCTCAGCGCCGCGGGGGCCCGATCGCGTCCGGAGGGAGGCAAGGGCGGGGGGCCGGGACCCTCCATCCCCACCACCCGGCCTTTTCCTCCGTTTGCCTCCGCCAATTGGGTCTGGAGGGAGGCAAGGGCGGGGACCTTCCGTCCCCGCTGCCCGGCCTTTGCCTCCCACCGGCCAATCGGCTACCCCGGCCACCCGGAGTCCCGCCCCCTGCGCCTCTCACCGGCCCAATCGTGAGCGTAGCGGAGTGATGGTAATTTACATATTACCTTTTTATTAAGTAGGATACTTATTGATTTTTAGAAAGAGGAAAGGGGAGAGAAACATTGATGTGAGAGCAAAACATTCATCAGCTGCCTCCTTCGAGCCCTCTATCAGGATCAAGCCTGCAACCCAGACATGTGCCCTGACTGGGAATCGAACCAGCAATATTTCGGTGCATGGGATGACGCTCAACCAACTGAGCCACACAAGTCATGGTGGGATTGAATTTTTTAAAATTTATATCCTATATAATAAAGTGGTAATATGCAAATTGACCATCACTCCAACACACAAGATAGCCGCCCTCATATGGCCAAAGATGGCCGCCCCCATGTGGACACAAGATGGCCGCCATAAGATGGCTGGGAGGTGAGGGCAGTTGTGGGCGATCAGGCCAGCAGGGGAGGGCAATTGGGAGGAACCAGGCCTGAAAGGGAGGGCAGTTAGGGGCGATCAGGCCTGCAGGGGAGGGTAGTTGGGAGTGACCAGGCCTCTAGAGGAGGGCAGTTGGGGGCGACCAGGACTGCAGAAGAAGACAGTTAGGGGTGACCAGGCTGGCAGGGGAGGGCAGTTAGGGGTGATCATGCTGGCAGAGGAGGACAGTTAGGGGTAATCAGGCCGGCAGGGGAGCAGTTAGGCATCAATCAGGTTGGCAGGGGAGTAGTTAGGGGGTGATCAGGCTGGCAGGGAGAAGCAGTTAGGGACAATCAGGCAGGCAGGAAGTGAGCGGTTGGGAGCCAGCAGTCCTGAATTGTGAGAGGGATGTGGGATCCCAGTGGGATCAACCCTTAACGGGCAGTCAACATCCCTCAAGGGGTCCCAGATTGGAGAGGGTGCAGGCTGGGCTGAGGGACACCGCCCCCCATGCACGAATTTTATGCACTGGGCCTCTAGTTTATTATAAATTCCTCTGATGACTCTAATGGAAGTTGAGAACCACAGACATCAAGAGAGTTTGGAAAGCCAGACAGTCACTGCTGGGAAATTCACTTGGAGCATTTTCAGTGACATTGTCCTCAAAAACAGAGAATTTGTTTTGAGGCCTTGCCAAGCTCAATTGCTTCCAGGTGTTGCCTTTCGTTCCTCTATCCTCTGCTTCTCCCCATTCTGGACCCTAGCTTAGCACACCCAGGAGAATATACTGAATATGCTGTGCTCCTTCACACCTCCATGAATTTTCACATGCTATCCTTCCCAGGCATAGCACACACTCACCCACAACCTGCCCCATATCCCAGGAAAATTCCTTCTTCTCCTTGGAGACCGCTGCCCCCTCCCTGGCACACTGATTCTGTTCACAGCACACTTCCATTTTTCCATGGTTCTGTAGAATCATCACTGCATCTCCCTCATAGCTCTTGATATACCTCTATCATTTATCACTTGACATATCTGTTTTCACCATTAGATTATGGGCCCTTGAAGGGAGACACTTATGGCTCACTATAGGGAGTATCTGAATTGAAAGTTGGTCAAGAGCGAGCTACTATCTGTCTTAGGGCCTTTGCAGTTGCTCTTCCTTCATGTGTTACTGAAAGACCTGCCAAAAGCAACTCCCAAATCTGTCTCTATCACCTAGCCCTACTTAATGTTCTTTTTGGTATTTATAGAGCATCTAAATTTCCTTTATCTTCTTGTTTACTTTAGTGTCCATCTCTCTCCTCTGGAATGCAAGCTTCTTTAAAAAAAATGTTTTTATTGATTTCAGAGAGAGGAAGGGAGAGGGAAAGAAAGATAGAAACATCAATAAATCATCTATCAGTTTCCTCCTACATGCCCCACACTAGTGATTAAGCCTGCATCTCGGGTATGTGCCCTGAATCGAACTGTGACTGGGAATCGAATGGTGACCTCCTGGTTCATGGGTCAATGTTCAACCACTGTCCCATACTGGCCAGACTGGAATGCAAACTTCTTGAGAGCACATGACACTCTTGTCCTGTCACTTCTTACACACTGGACCTAGAATAGATTCTGCATCAACATAGGAGACGGTAAATAAATATTTGTCTTGCTCGGATTTCAAATCAGAGGGACCTGGTCTTAAATCTTGGCTCTATTAATTCCAGTTTGTATCCCTGAGCAAGATACATAACCTCTCTATGCCCTGATTTCCTCCATTCCAATGCTCTTTATTGCTATCCTCTTGATATAACCACTTTTAAGGAGGGAAAATTCTATTAAATGAGCAGATCAATCAAAAGTTGAATGCAAATTCCAGAAAAATTAAATTGTCAGGGGAAATAGTATGTTTTAGAATCACACTAATTGACAATAATTATTCACAATAATTGGATAATGTTTCCCTGACAGGTTGGCTGCTCTGATTAAATAAGAAGGTATCTGAGGCACCTAGCAAGGATCTGTTCTCTCTCTTTCACTGAGTCCAAAGTCACTCTATATTCAAACCACGCAAGAATGCTGGATACCCGCTCCCTCAAATTTGATCACTCCGTTTTCAAATAAAATTGTGCCAAACCATATTCATACTGAAATTCATCAAACTTGTCCCACTGTTCAGCATAATTTGGGAGCCCATTTGGTCTGAGCTCTTAGACAAGTTATATGTTGAAAAACATTTATACACACACACACACACACACACACACACATACGGTATATATAATGTTTGTTTTGGAATAAGTGGAAAGAGTCCAAGGATTACTGGTTAATTTTATCTGCCATACCTGTATGGCCAGAGAGCTTGACAATCACAGAAAACATGTGGCTGCTTTGTCCCTGTACATGAATGAAGCACTCCATGAGACCAGATGGTGTCAGGGAACTCATGAAGTCTTTCTGGACTTCTGATCTGCAGCTCACATTTTAATCTGGGAACCTCTGGTGTTTTACAAGGAACCTACAGCTGTGATATAGAATTGACTCCCACAAAGGTAACATATTGAATAGGAAAAGGTCTATACCTTTGTTAGTTACATCAGTAAATGAGATTTTTCTTAGCCAGAGCCAATGACATCATGTTGATCGCTTTACTTCAGAGATGTGCCATTAATTGGTCCATCTCTCTACCTTGACTTATTTTTCTCTGTTGGCTCTTCACTATGTTTATGTGTTATGCTTAAATCACTCCATTCCCATGTCCCTCCCTTCTTTAACATGTTTTAAACCCTTAAAGTAAGAAACACTCTTGTGCCCTAACCGGTTTGGTTCACTGGATAGAGCGTCGGACTGCGGACTCAAGGGTCCCAGGTTCGATTCCGGTCAAGGGCATGTACCTTGGTTGTGGACACATACCCAGTAGGAAGTGTGCAGGAGGCAGCTGATCGATGTTTCTCTCTCATCAGTGTTTCTAACTCTCTATCCCTCTTCCTTCCTCTCTGTAAAAAATCAATAAAATATATTTAAAAAAAAAGAAACACTCTTGTTCTCACTTCTTCTATATTTGAGATTCCCATGCATACTGCCTCCCCTTCCAAGCCAATTACACCCACATTGCAAAAATGAAGTTAGTTTTTACTTCAGTGGGACTCTATGCATTTACAAGGAATTGTCACTCACATTTTTCTTTTTGGCATAAGATTTTCCCTCTCCCCTTCCAACTTCTCTGTTTTCTCTTCCTAACAATTGTTGAGGTTCTTCCTCTTCTACTGTGTTCTCCTGGACTCTCAGCTTGACTCTGCTACCCTCTTGCCTTGGGCAGCCTCCTACATTACAATATTTTGGGCTATAGGCCAAATGTGTTGACTGTCTCTCCAGGATGCTTCCACAGTGATGATCCAATCCTGCATTGACCTCAATACTAGGTTTACTATTTCCACATGGCCAGATGCATTCCTCCTTATTCTCCCTGATTCATCACTATCCATCAGTTACCTGAGCTAGACATTGGGGAGTTACGCTTATACCCTTTTCTTTCTTATTCAATTAATCACTAAGTCCTGGTCATTTGACCTCTCAAAAATATTTCACTCTTCCCTCTCTACTTTATTGCTAGTAAAATTGACCTAGAACAGGCTTTACCTTCTTTTGTCAGGAATATTCTAAGCATAATTGGCCTCACTATCTTCAGGCTTGGATTCCCCTAACCTCCCTTTTCCCCCCACCCCATAAATTGATGTTTCATACTCCACACTGTAGCCAGAGGAAAATCTGACCATGTCATCCTCCTGCCTAAATTCTTTACAGCTCTTTATGAATTTCCAATGCCTTGGAATGACATATTCATCCCTCCATGAACTGGCCACTCTATTTCCAACTGCTCCCTGAATTGTACTTTTGACTTTTAAAAAAAATGTTTTATTGAATTCTTAGGGAGAAAGGAAGGGAGAGGTAGAGAGAAAGGGAGACATCAATGTGAGAGCAGAACATCAATTGGCTGCCTCCTGCATGCCCCCACCCCCAGGGATCGAGCCCTCAACCCAGGCAGGTGCCCTGACCAGGAATTGAACCTGCAAGACCTCAATGCACAGGATGGAATGACACCCAACCAACTGAACCACACTGGCCAGGGCTGCACTTTTTACTTTTTAGTACTAATTTTCTGGTAGTCCCCCAACATAGCATTTGGTTCCAGAACTCCTTATCTTTTCTTAGACTGTTGCCTCTGCCCAGAATTATTGTCCTGACTTTATTAGCTTGAGTAATTCTTGCTTATTATTGAAGACTGTTATACCACATCTTTCTTATAAATTTTCCTTGAACATGGATATATGGATATATAACTGCTCCCACAAAAGGAATATTCACTTTGATGTAATAAAACAATATTGGCAAGAGCACCAACTCAAGTAGGCAGTAAGGTACATTCTGATCCCATCCCTGCTACTAACCAGTTATGGGACCTTGGACAAGCCATTGTTCTAAATTTTCTTGTGCCTATAATGACTTTGTTAAGCTAGCAGCTTTCCAAAGTTCTCTCCAGCTTTCAGTTCCTGCATTGTTTTTTCACCAGGGACAAAGCATCTCAGAGTTGTCAATAAATCAGCACTTAGCACAACTACAAGCCTTATTTATTGATCACTCTTAAGGTAAAGTGGCTTTTATACGAAGTCAAGTCGATATATGTGTTAAATGTGTTCAAAGTAACGGCTTTACATACTTAAGAGAATCAAACCATTAGGTCAGCCTAGCCCCATCTGTGGACAGCGGGGGTGTTTGTTTTGTTTGTTTTGTTTTGTTTTAGTTTTAGTTTTTCCTTCCCTTGATGAAAGACACCTGGTCTGGGAAGACAGACCTTAGCAGAGGGGAGAGAACATGGATTTTTGAAGCCAAATCTGGATTCAAATTCAAAACTTACTTTGTGTATGATATTAAATAAGTTACATAACCTGTCTAGTTTTCCTCAGTACTAAATTCAAAATAATTACTACTAGAGAACAGCAATAGTCCAAGCACATGTCAAACTCCCGAAAAGTGAGAAAGTGCTCAGTTATCATCACCATCATCATTATCATCACCATCACCATCACACTAACTAGGAGACAGTGATCAGTCAGGTAATGATACTTAAATATTTCATTATGTGGGGGACATTTATATCAGCATCAAGTAACCACAAAATGCTCTAATGTTAGGTTCAGAAGCAACTCAGGATAATGCAACTCTTTTACACATAAGGGACACAAAATCCAGAGAAGTGAAAAGATTTATCTAAATATAATTCTCTAGCAAGTGATACTACAGAGACTTGAACCCCATTCTCTGGATCAAAGTTTAATCCCTACCCTATAGTTTGTGCTTCTCAAACTTTAGCTTGCATCACAGCCACCCAGATATAGTACAGGTCACTGCACCCCACCCCAGAGATTCTGATTTAGCATATCTGAGGTATGCCCAAGAATTGGCTTTTTTAATACTCTCCCAGGTAATGCTGAAGCTGTGCTTTGAGTAGCCCTGTGATGCACTGCTCTGTTTTTAATTGGCTAGGAGCAGTTCTTGGCTTTCTTATACATCTCACTCTCAGGAAGTGACAAAGAGAGAAAGATGAGGCCATAAGGCTTGATTATCCCTACCAAGTTTCATATGGGACACACCACTATCCATGAATGGAGTATGAGCTATCCTTCCATTCTTGCATTTTCCTACCACACTCTTAGACAAGAAGCATTAGGTTTCAGGAACATATACTCCCCAGATTGATTTTATAAAAATTGCAGTTTGTTTTGGCTGGCGTGTTTATAGTCGTATTTGGAGCTTGCAGATGTACATTGAAATCTGCAGTGTCTGGGATGAGAAATTGGCTCTGGGCTCCTCATTTACTTCTGTGCAGCTTTTGTACTTCAGTGGTGGGAGAAAATACAGCACAACCAAATGCTAGCTGGAAAGATGACACAGGAAATGCATTGAGGAATTGATCCTTGCCACCAATTTATCTCCTCTGAGAAGAAGGAACTGAATTATATTCTCAATGTTCATTTGTTAAGCAGGCAGCTTAGCACTCCTGGCTCATATTCCCATAAAAACAATCATGCTCTTTGATCTGCATTATGGAATACAGAAGGTTTTAATGTACTTACCTGGAAACCAAATTAATATGTGTAAAATAATTTCATATGAAAAATGTCTTCATCTTGTGGCTAGAAGGCAAGGGTGGTTCAAAGAACAAACCTCTCTGCAATACTATGTTTCTTGTGGCAGATTAGGTTTGATTTCAGTGCCAACAAATTATGTGCAAAACATAATAGTACTTTAAATCTCTGCTACCTTTTCTGCTAAGAGCTGATAATACACACCTCACAGAGGCCTTGCAACAGTTCAAGGAGATAATATGTGAAGACTTGCTGCTACCATATCTTGAATGAAAGTAGATACTCAGTAAATGACTGTTGTTGATTATTAAGGAGCATGAATTCTCTGACTTCAATCTCTTCACTTTAGCACACATGGTTTTCCCTGGTGAAAAAAGTGAAGGGATTGAGAAGTACAGATTGGTAGTTACAAAATACTCACAGGGTGTAGAGTACAGCACAGGGAATAGAGTCAATAATATTTTAATAACTATGTATTGTGCCGGGTAGATACTGGAAATATCAGGGGGAACATTTTGTAAAATATATGACTGTCTAACCACTATGCTGTACACCTGAAATGGATACAAAATAATATTGAATGTAAACTAATTGAAAAAAATTAAATCATTTAAATTTATTTTTAAAATCCCGTTGTCCAATTCTGCTCTCCCAGTTCAAACCCAAAATTTATATATCCTAATCAATCTCAGAATAAAAAAAAAATTAAGAGCTCTTTATTTAAGGACCCACCTACCTTGAAATGCAGACTAATTACCGTTGTTTTAATCACTCACAGTGTTTTTGAGCTTTAATTCCTTGTTACATTTTTAATTTCCTCATAAGCAAGTTATGAAGCAATTTTATAGTGCTTTCTCCTAGAGGACAGTTGGAATTTTTATATCTATTTACATTGTGTTACATTTAAATACAAAAGATTTAAGGGTGATGTATATATTTATTAGTGTTAATTAAAGGGAGAACCATGTGTGCTTAGGAATGAGAATGTTTGTTGCTTTAAGTAGATATTTCAACAGCACTCATGTCACCTCAGTGCTGGGGATAGTGAATGAAGGTGACAAAAATCCTGCCAAATGGCATTTGGAGGAAAACAAGATAAATGAAGAAAATATATACACTACAGGATAGTTGTAATTGCTAAGAAGAATTAAAAAAAGGATTTAGAAGAGGTAAGGGAGAATTAGGAGTAGAAGAAGGTAATTTTGGATAAGGCAGCCTTCCAGGCTCAATAAGGGCAGAATAATAAAACACGGACATTGTCACAGGAGTGAGCCACGTGGAAATCTGGGTAAAGACTGATCCAGGTAGAGGAAACCACAAGTGCAAAGGCCCTGTGGCAGAAGCATGCCTGGTATGATCAAGGCACATTGAGAAGACAGGCAGCTATGGCTAGAGCGAGTGAGTAAGCAAGGAGTAATGAGAGATGAGATAAGAAACTTATCCTACACAACTCATACCCCATTGTAAATGGGTTTTTACTTTTTATTTTTGGAAAAATGAGAGCTGCTGGCAGATTTTAAGCAGAGAAATCACATGATTGGGCCAATGTTTGAAAAGGTTTACTCTGGCTGTATTTTCTATAGAATAGAAAATGGGAAGGCGAGGGCAGAAACTGGGAGATGGTTTAAGAGACAGAATTCAGGAAGGAGAAATCAATAGTGGCTTGGATCAGAGTGTGGTAGTGATGTGCTGAGAACTGGTCAAATTCTGGTTAGTCCTTAGAGCCAGATGGATTTGCTATGATTTGTACTGTAACGAGAGAGCCGCCCACTTGGCATTATAGAATAGATGGCATATTCCCACCTGGAGAACTTGCCATTCTGTGTCAGGTGGAGGTGGGGAGAGTCTGCTGAGCAAAAGCATTTGATTTTACGTTGCCATAAACAAATGTTCACATGCCACTGATACTCAGTTCTGTTTTACTGCCTTCCTTACTAATGAGGGTGTCCTGAAGGTAGAGATGAATGTTCTGGGGATATTAAGTCACCCATTCTAGCAGATTTCAACTTGTGATGTGCCTGCCATGTTTCCACCTTGTCTCTGACTAGTGTACTGTGCAGTCACTTAACTTAGTGCTTCTTGTTGCAAACGTACATGCAGCGATTTGTTCATCTCTTATAACTAATTTCACAAATAATCTCAAGTTTCAACTAAAGTGGATAAACGGTTTTGTTTGTTTGTTTGTCTATTTGTTTGTTTTCTGGAAGCTTGAACATCACCCAGGATTCTTTCCCTCTCTAGCTTTCCTGTTAATCAGTTCCAAGTATGTGGAGATTCCATTACCTCTGTATCTCTCACATCCTTCCAAATCTCTTTAGCTATTAGGCCACATTCCTAATTTCTCTCTCACTTGGATTTCTGGAACAGCCTCTCAATTTGTCTCTTTCCCTGTAGTTCAGCCACACTCACCTCCCAATCACTTCTCTACGCAGTAATAACAGTGATCTTTCTAAAGAACACATTTGATGCTCTTGTGGTTCTATTTACATCCTTCCAGGTTCCCTAGTCCTCTCAAGGTTAAACAAACTCCTGTAGTACGTTTAAAGAGCCTGCGTCATCTGTGTCCTACTTACCTGAAATGCCGCATATCTTGAAACACAATTTTTGGCCGTTCAGTCCATTCACTCTATGCTGTTCCTGTCCCTTTCTCCTCAGGGCACTGAGCTCTTGGCCATGTTTCAGATGTTGAACTTACTGTTCTCTCTTCCAATGATATATTCTCCCCATCTTTGTCTCACCCTGCTCATCCCTAAGTTCTCAGCTTAGATGATAATTGATTTTTCTAGCAAACCTGTACAGATTTAAGTGTGAGTTAAATATCCACCAATCTAATGAGCCCACAGGATGAACCAGCATTGGTTTCACTGAAATAATTAATAACTGCCTGCTTACTTCTCTGCAGTTTCCATTGTACTGTGGGCTCCAAGAGAGCAGGAGCTAGCTCACCTGTACATATGTGCCCCAATTTTGGGCACATACTGGACACTCAGTGATACTTGTAGATTTGTCTTGGATTGAATGGAAAAGCATAGAATCACAGTTGAAAATCCCTTCAAGCATTACCTTTCCCCTTTCACCACTACAATACACACACATATGCACACATATGTACTTTCAATATCCCCAAACTAATTTGTGCTAGGGTTAATTTGGAGAATTACTGGATTTCTACATTTAACACAATGGTAATCCTCTCTTTGTAGCCCTTTCTTCTTTTAATTCACTCCAAAGTCTCCTTAGATCTCTCATCACACTTGCTCTGGCACACTTAGCTCCTCTTGCTCCTAGAATTCCTTGCTCCGTTTCTCTCTCTGATTATTCTCTTACCTGAATATTTCACTCACTTCATCACTTCAACTATCACCTTAATCTAGATAAATCTAATATTTGTATCTCTAGCTCTGGCCTCTCAGCCAAGGTCTAACTTTATAATTTCTAAGTCATGAACTAAGCATCTTTGTGCATTCCCTGCTTGTGTTACTCAAACACAACTCTATAAAAAGTTCAGTTACCTGCACCTCCCTGCATGTTCCTACTTCCAATTTCATCCAGGGGTGACATGGAGTGGCTGTCCGGACCCTCAAGAGTTTCCTTTCTCCTAAAAGGACCACAGACCATTAAGTGACTCTCCAATGCTCTTTATGTGACCTGCCTCCTGGCTATAATTGGTGGATATAACAGAGGTATTTGCCTGACTCAAGGTGGGCCGGCCAAGCAGTAATGCATTTTTTGAATTTTGAACTTTGCAGATAGATAGATGGCATGCTCAAGAGTGCCTAGAGATGAGTCACCTCAAGGGCAGCCCTCTCCAGCAGAGGTCCGCACACTACTATGTGGGTCACTCAGAGCAGCTTTCTTTCTGGTCCTTCTGACATCTTGATTATTCAGTTCATCAAAGTCATTCGTTATCCTTTCACCCTTTCAATACAGTCCTACCACTTTTTTTTATTTTTTCACTAGTCAGAGACAGTAAAATGTTGACAAATCAAGCCTCAGGTTTCACAATCAGCTCACCTTGGATGCCTCCTATCCTTGGTCTCTGCTTTACACTCTCCTGCCAGGTTTACCTCTGCATCTCTACCACTGTCTGTGCCCATCCCTTTCTGCCCACTGACACGACCTCTGGCAAAAACTCCTGCACCAGCCTACTCACTGGTCTTCCTGTCTCTGGTCTCTTTCCTTTTTCTTTCATTGTGCTTTTGCTCTTATTATTACCAGAGGAAGCAAACAGGACACTGCTATGATCATGTCACTCCACTGCCCAGAAACACTTATTAGATCCTCTATATTCAACTCTCTTACAGATACTTTGTGCCTCTTCATTATCTGCCCTCCCCACAATTCCCAGTCTGATGATTTCTCTCTCGAGCCCACTGTACTAGAAGTTGAAGTTACTTAGTAATCTCTGATTATGATCATTGCTGGGCCAATTCATATAATTTCAAATCCCTGCACAAGAAAAGAACCTTATCATATGCCATTCATTCATTCATTCATTCATTCAACAAATAGTTATTAAAAGCCTCTAATTGCCCAGCGCTCTTCTAGATGCTGAGATTATATGACAAATAAGATTCATAATGGGCCTTACAGAAGTGTTATATGCAAGTGGAAAGAATAGCAAGTTAATGCAATAACAAAGATATAAAGAAAAATAAGTTCAGGGAGAGGAGTGAGTCTTATGAAGAGAATAAAAGAGCAATTTGATAGAGTTATGGGCAGTGGTGATAGGAGACAGAATATTTCTGAATGGGTGACCAAGGAAGCCCTCTCTGAGGCCAGCATTTGAACCTAAAACTGAGTGATGAGAGTAAGCCAGACATAAGAAGGAAACAGCCTTGAGGGAGAGAGCCTTCCACATGGAAGAATCAAGAAGCACAACGGGTTTAGGCAGGATAATCTTGGTTTATTCAAAAAACTAAAAGACCATGTGGTGAGAGAACTGTGATTTTGGAGGGCATTTTGTGTGGGGGGGAGGGGGAGAGGAGGGTTACAGGATGAAATTGATTTCAGTAAGATCAAAGAAAGGCCAATACTTGGTAAAGTTACCCCCAAAGGAAGAAACAACTACTGGAAATCTAGAAGCAGGGAAGTTATATGAAAAATGTACTCTTTCATCTATAAAGATTAATATAAATGAATTGAAGATCAATATAAAGACTAATGCTGTGCAAAAAAAAAAAACAACACAGACCGTGGGATGTGAGAGTGAAACCAGGAAGTTCAGATGAATGTTAGTGAGAATTATGCAGAGAGAGGTGATATTTTCAAGGTGAAGCCCATTGAATTGGATGGAATTGAGGGGTCTCGTATTTTAACATATAGTAGACACTTAACACATGGGTATAGATTCATTGAAGGAATGCTTGAACCACTACTCATGGTCAAACACAGACTCTGTGAAGCATTTCTGATGGACCTCAGCCCTCCTACGTCCCTGATCCTCTCACTACTCTGAGCGCCCACTGCACCTTAAACACACTTCCTCACGGACACTCGTATTCTTCCTGGATTTAGTGATTTATGGGCATTCCTTCCTTAACTCCCCTTCTGGGCTGTGAGCTTCTTCATGGTAGGGAACCCCCACACTCCTTGCCTATCTTGCATGGCACATACTCGGTGTCAAATCATTTGAAGAATGAATGAAGAAATGCACGAGTGAAGTGAGAGGGAAATTATGTGAAGGTCACAGTCCTCAGATAAAGCAATGGTTCCTGAGCTACAGCATCTGAAGTCTGAGGGTCTTTCCACAAAGATTGAATGATGTCACAGCTCCGTTAGTTTGGGCTCTGTCTTGGTTGGAAGACCAGAACTAATTGAGAGACTGGGGGTGGCTATGTGTCAAAGAACTGAGCCCTGTGAGACAATGTGAGGCTGGCTTTGTGAATGAGGACAGGTTCATGGTCACGTCTGAGGAACAGCAGTTGTGTCTTAACCATTTTGAATTCCACTTTCTTCCATTATCAAATGCGTGTAGTAATAGAAATAGTTCAGAGATGGCTGGTGAAGAAATAATAATAATTAGTCTTGCAAAGAAAGCACTCACTTTGTACTCTGCAATGCCCTGAAGGCTTTAGCTGTACTGTGTATTAACCCCTTTATTGCTCCTGACAATAAGAGTAGGTACACATTTTTATTATTCTCATTTTATAAATCGCCAATGTAAAGCATTTACCACAGCACCCGACACAGAAAACGCATTCTGTGAAGTCCTAGGGAAGAAAAAAAAAATCCAGATATGGAGCCAGAACACCTGGTCCTAAAACCCAGTTTTGCTGCTGTTCATGACCTTGGATAAGGCAGACTCTCATAACCTCAATGCTCTCATTTTTAAAATAAACTGATACAGGGAATAAGTGAGGCAAAGTCTGCAAAAGTGCAAACACGTGTAAAATTACAACAAAATCCTGGATAAATGCAGGCATTTGGAAAGTGTTTGAGTTGCTTTTTTAACTCAAGTATGTAAGATACCAGCCCATTTAAAGGCAGTGTTCTTAGGAGAAAGCCCCTCATTTTCCACAGTCTTTTTACTGCCATGAAGCAGTCTTTCTGAGACATGATCTGTGATTTTCTCCAGTTCAGAGCACTGACAACTTTAACTAAAAATGAAAACCTTGGTAGCTGATGATCTTACTTCAGTCCTAATCTTACCCATCCTGCAGTGTCTCGGCCAGCTACTGAGAATGTTGCCTGTGAGTGTCTTTTCTCTGCTTAGGAAGCACCTCCTGCTCCATTAATTTCTGTGACCCTCCCGGAAATTCTGTAAAGAGCAACATTATCGCAGTCCATCCATTCCAGGGTTCTACTTTCTGTTAAGTTTAGTGCTGGGTTCAGGAAACCCCTTCTGTATCTAACTGCTTCCGACGGCTAAAATGAAAGTACAGTGCCCCTCTGTCTCCTCATTAGCCTACATCTTCTAAAATGTTTGATGTTCCTTTTTAATATTTTAAAATGTACTGTCTTCAGAGTCCTTTCTTAGAAAAAATTGGAAGTTCAGAGCTAAGAGGGCCAATTAAAGTTGCCCTTTCCTTTTCAAAGACAAAGTCCTTTTTCCCTATATTAAACACAAACGTTTACACTCATGCAAATACATTGCAAGTGGTTTGCTCCTATAAATTAGATTCTATCTTTTGGGTTAAATTTAGAATAGCCTTTTTTTTTTTTTATCTAAAGGAGTGTCTACTGTTACAAGTAAATTGTATGTCACTAGAGGTCCAGTGCACAAAATTTGTGCACTCGGGGAGGGGGAGTCCTGCAGCCCGGCCTGTGCTCTCTTGCAGTCTTGGAGCCCTCGGGGGATGTCTGACTGATGGCTTAGGCCCACTCCCTAAGCCAGCAGTCAGACATCCTTAGCACTGCTGCGGATGCAGGAGAGGCTCCCACCATCGCTGCTGCGCTCGCCAGGCATGAGCCCGGCTTCTGGCTGTGCGGCGCTCCCCCTCTGGGAGCGCACTGACCACCAGGGGACAGCTCCTATACTGAGCGTCTGCCCCCTGGTGGTCAGTGCGTGTCATAGCGACCAGTCATTCTGCTGTTTGGTTGATTTGCATATTAGCCTTTTATTATATAGGATAACCGTGTGTAGGGCAGACTAATGCTCCCCCTCCCCCCCACCAAAGGCATCCAAGTCCTAATCCCCTGACCTGTGGAAATGCTGGTTTACATGGAAAGGGTAATTAAACTTGCAGATGGAATTAAGGTTGCCAACCAGCTTACCTTAAAATATGGAGATGATCCTGAATTATCCAGGCAGACACGATAAATCACAAGGATCTTTGAAAGAAAGAGGCACAAGGGTCAGGTTCAGAATAATGCCTGAGGAAGACCCAATTGGCCACTGCTGGCATTGGAGGTGGAGGTGGCCACTAGCCAAGGAATGTGGACAGGTTCTAGAACTGCAAAAAGCGAAAAAACAAAACAGATTACTTCCTAAGCCGCCTAATGGAGCACAGTCCTGCCAACACCTCAGAGACCCACTTCAGACTTCTGACCTCCAGAGCAGTAAGATAAGAAATTTTGTGTTGTTTTAATCACCAACTTTGTTGTAATTTGTTACAGCAGCAATAAAAAACTAATACAGCATTTCAGTAATTTTCTTGAAATAATAGCGTTTCAAGAAAACTGGTGATTTCTAGCAGGAGTCAATCAAGCTAAAACATTGATTGACAGCAAGTTCTGGGAAATATGTAATTCTCAGAAACCATTCCCTTTCTAGCTCTCTTTTTGGAGATCAAAGAAATGGTCTTCGTGATAACTGTGTGTGCGTGTCGCGTGCGCTTATACTTAAATCATGGACCATTTAAACTTAAAAAACAAAATTCTAGAGTTTGGTGTCTGAGAAAGAGAGAGAGAGAGAGAGAGAGAGAGAGAGAGAGAGAGAGAGAGAGAGAGAGAGAGAAATAAGGGGGCTTTAGAAGTGTTCTCAGAGAAGGATCTTGAGAACTCGACAAATATTTTTTTTCCACAGTCCTTACAGCACTTTATACAGACATGATCCAGATAATCATTCAGAGTCTTTGGAGATCTGGAATGCATTTAAGTCTAGACCTGTTGAGCTCTCTTTCTGAAGTGCTGCTGTGTGACAGGAAATGAGGCATGACCTTGGATAAGGCAAACTCTCATAACCTCAATGCTCTCATTTTTAAAATAAACTGATACCGGGAATAAGTGAGGCAAAGTCTGCAAAAGTGCAAACACGTGTAAAATTACAACAAACTCTGAGAATGCCCAGGTCAATCTATAGGAATCCTGTGCCTAAGAAGTGAGAGAACAAGCTGAGGAAGTGATGATCTGGGACAGCAGGGTCCTGCCCCAAGTGAGCGGGAAGGAGTCACCAGAGCCTAGGAACAGACATTGAAGGCAGGGCCCTTGGCCTGGCTAGAGCTAGTGCAACATTCATGGAAATGCCATTGGTCACACTTTTAAACCTGCTCTATTTCTGAGGTCATTGGGAGCTACTGCTGAGAAAGTGGAATTGATGAGCTACTATGCATGTCTAGTTAAAAGAAACCCAGAGACTATGGACCGAGGAGGTGGGACTAATTCAGGGAGAAATAATTCCTTGCTCATCTCTTTTCAATAGCCTTTTAAAATCATATTTTAGATCTCTTCTCCCTGGCAGTTTCTGAGAATCCCACAGGCAGAAAACAGGCTAAATTCAGCTTGAATCTGTCAAGGTGGCTGGCACAGAGAATCACTTATCTCTTCTCCCTCTCATTTTTTTCTCCCCCTTTTCTTCCACTCTTCTCTTTTTACTTCAACTTCCCTCCTTTCTCCCACTTCTCTTCTGAGTCCCTCCTTCCCCACATCTCATTTCTTGACCTTGCTCCAGTAAAGAACTTGCTACTAAACGTTTACATTTCAGTAGAGGTTAAGACCCTACCACTTGCTACCTTTCTGGATATCATTTGCATTTTAAATCTTGTTTCTCTTTGTTTAGTGGGGCCACAATAAAAACAAAACAAAACAAAAATATTGATCTTTACAAATACCTCCCAGGGATGTAAGAACAACAACTCTTGAGTGAGAATTTCTGTGGTTAAATTTCAACTCTTTGACTTCTACCAATTGTCTGGGAGGAAAAACTTTTCCTCTATCCTCTTATGTTCAGTAACTGGGACCTGCAATTTATACTAACAAAAGTCAGATGAACAGGAGAAAAGATATACAATTTGATTAATACTTATGTGCATGAAAGTTCAAAGAAAAGAAGTGAAATTCAAAGAAGCAAACTCTGGAGCTTATATGTCATTTTAACAACAAAGAAAGGGAGTTTGAATTTCAAGGGATGATAACTTGGAAAAGTGACTAGGAAATATGTGGGGGAAACTAATAGAAGATAAGGGTTATTTTAGCTATGGTTGTTTATGCAGACTTAACCTTGGTGCTGCCTCTCTATCTCTGGTGATAGGAGCTGTTCCCTGATTCCTGGCACAGGGTGGGGGGTGGGGAGGCAGGTTCACAAAGGGAAATGTGTGCTCTGCTTTTAGTTAGATAAAAAGAGGGCAGAGAACTCTTCCTGCATCTGCAAACTTTCAATCACCTTTAGCTCAACACAATTCTTATGCCAAAATGGCATATTTTGGATTGTTCTATTCTGTTTCCTTTCAGAGTGTTGGGTGAGGCGCTTAAGTTTTTATATTTCAGTGACCTCATCTGTAAAAGGGGGTTAAAAATACTGCCTACCCTATCAGGATGTTGTGATGATTCAGTGACATCATTGATGTGATGCATATTATACACCATCTATCACATAGTAATGACTTAAAATTATTGCAATCCTCATCCTATATAATAAAGAGGTAATATGCAAATTGACCATCACTCCAACACATAAGATGGCCGCCCCAATGTGGTCAAAGATGGCCGCCCCCATGTGGACACAAGATGGCTGCCACAAGATGGCCGGCAGGGGAAGGAAGTTGTGGGCTATCAGGCCAGCAGGACAAGGCAGTTAGCGGTGACCAGGCCAGCAGAGGAGGGCAGTTGGGGGCAGCCAGGCCTGCAGGGGAGGACGGTTGTGGGGGTACCCAGGCCTGCAGGGGAGGGCAGTTCGTTGGGACCAGGCCTGCAGGGGAGGGCAGTTGGGAGGGGACCAGGCTGGCAAGGGAGGGCAGTTAGGGGTGACTGGGCCAACAGGGGAGGGAAGTTGGGGGTGACCAGGCCTGCAGGGGAGGGCAGTTGGGGGGGAGGGGGATCAGGCCTGCAGGGGAGGGCAGTTTGGGGTGACCAGACCTGCAGGGGCGGGCAGTTAGGGACATCAGGCAAACAGGGGAGCAGTTAGGCATCAATCAGGCTGGCAGGTGAGTGGTTAGGGGGTGATCAGGCTGCCAATAAGAAGCGGTTAGGGGAAATCAGGAGGGCAGGCAGGTGAGCAGTTGCGAGCCAGTGGTCCTGGATTGTGAGAGGGATGTCTGACTGCCCATTTAGGCCCGATCCCGAAAGGATCGGGCCTAAATTGGCAGTCGAAATCCCTCAAGGGGTCCTAGATTGGAGAGGGTGCAGGCTGGGCTGAGGGACACACACCCCCATGCATAAATTTTGTGCACTGGGCCTCTAGTTATAATATAATAAAGATAATAATAATTATGATTATATTTTGTAATCACCACCCTAAGGCCAGCTCATTAGAGTGGTATGTGACAGACACTTTTCATAGAGAGGGCACATGAAAAAGGTCATGATACGTGAGCCCAGATGTTCTGACATATTAAATTGGGGAACCCAAGAATCCACTCAGTTTAGGCATGAGGGTCCAGGAAAAGGAAATTAGAGCAGGAAAACAAACAAACAAACAAAAAACTTAACCCATAGGGAAATAATATATTCTTATGACATTTTCTAGCTGTATTTCCAAATCATCTATTAGTTTGTTTATATTAAGATCACATACTGCACATGCTTGGATCATAAAATACAGGATAACTCTTTTCAAGATACATTAGGTGCAGTGTTGCAGAAAGTTTCCTAAAGTGGAAGGCATTCTCCCACCATCACCATCACTATCACCATCACATTGTTGATTCAATTGGACCACTCACACCAGAAAGTGAATGCTGAATTGTTTAATGGGCAACCATATTCATATTTTAAAGAAATCCTTTCCAGATGCATTTATTAATCTTTCAGAATGAGCCCTGAAGCTAAGTGAGACAGCTTGAATCCTGTCGTGTTTGAGTGGAAAGCTTGTCAAAAGAACACTGAGAGATCTCTCCAATTATTTGAGAAACCCTAAGGTAAAGAGACGTGCTATCCTTTAGGTTACAAGAAAGGGTTGGGGGTAGAATAGAGGGCACCAGAAGGCGAAAAAATCCTAAAACTAGAAGAGACACCAAAGGTCACATGCCAACCTTGTCCACATTACTTGCTCTATCCTCTTCTCAGTTATTTTTCAAAACCTAGATTAGGTTTCTCTTTTCAATGGGGCCTTCTAGATGATGCCAATCACATTGATGTCTTGCTTCTCTTAGCTCCTAGTGACTGAGAGTAGAAAATGTTTCTTTTAGAAATAATTTTTTAACTTTTTAATTTGTTATCCTGATTTCTCCTGTAGTTAATATTTCAAAAACAATGAAGAACTATGGACTAAACTAATATTGTTCATTTTCCAAATCCTGTGATTGACAAATCAGTTTTCTGTACCTCTTTTAAGCATCTGTAAAATAAAACAATTGTATTATTTAATATTTAAATGACCTCTAAAGATTTATACAAATATAAACTAATAACCTTAAATATAAATTTGACTTAACTAGTTTCTACATGCATTGTTGTTCCATCTATATTTTTTAGAGACAATATGTAGATAGGTAAATCTATCTAACTTTAACAGTTTTCTCTTAACTTTATTAGTGAACTAGGGGCCCAATGCACGAATCCGTGCACCTTGAAAGGAAGGGTGAGCCACAAAACTACGGTGGGCACAGGGGCAGGTCTCGGCGCATCCTCTGCATCCCCGCCCAGCCCCTCCCGCTGAGCCCCGATCCCCTGTCCGCTTCCACATGCTAACAGCACTGGACCCACTCACACCTGCTGATGGCACGGAGCCATTGGGGTCGGCACCAGCAGTGGGTGCGAGCAGCGGGATTGCCCCTTAGGAGCAGAGGGAGGTGGAGAAGCCCTCAGGGGTGATCGGGGCAGGCAGCCACTGCTCGCACCTGCTGACGACACCGAGCAATCGAACCAGTGCCGGGTCCCGGCAGTGGGTGCAAGTGGCAGCTCCGGTACTGGCAGCGGGTGTGAGCGGGGCCATTGTCGGCAGGGGGTCAAGTGGTGGCTGCTGGCCCTGATGGTCCCTCAGGAGCAGGGGAAGGTGGAGAAGCCCTCAGGAGCGATCAGGGCCAGCAGCGGGTGTGAGCTCTGGGCAGGGCCATAGCATGTGGGAGCAAAGAATTTTCAGTAACCACCAGAGGCTCACCCCGGTGACAGTGACTGATGCCCCGCCTTGGTCTGGTGCCCCGCTCACCTGCTCCACCATCCTTCCATGGCGGACACCCGCCATGTTCCATGCTCTGCCACCTATTGCTGACGCCCGCCATGTTCAGCACGCACCCCCTGGTGGTCAGCGCACATCATAGCGACAGTTGTTTGGTCTTCCTTCGTTCCATCTATTTGCATATTAGGGTTTTATATATAGAAATATAAGTAAAGATTTTAGAATAGTGCTTGGCATTTATAAGTTCTCCCCAAATGTTAGCAGCTATTATTTTTGGAGTAAATCAGATACAAATCTTGATTGTGCCCCTTATTAAATGCGACTTTGTGGAAATAATTTAATCTCAGTGATCCTTGGTTTTTATTTTTCTTTGAAATAGGGATAATAACACCTAACTCTGTTTTGCGGTAAGACTGAATGAGTTTATACAAGGAAAGTACAGAATAGACTTAGAGATAAATGGGAAGGAAATGTTAGTTTATCTCTTTGGTATTCCTTTCCTTTGGAATAAAAGGGTGATCTTGGGAAGGAGGACAGCCAGGGTATATTTTAATACAACAAATAAGGGTGGAGTTTGCAAATTATTGCAACTAAGTGATAAAGCTGCCATCTGAAATTATTTTTGTTAAGTAATATGCTGGCAACTATTTCCCAAAATGTCGCTAGAAAAACACTCCTGTCCAGTTCTCCGCCATTTCTCTCAAGTTCTCAGATGACGTGTGAAATTATTTGAGGGTACTATTGCCTTACAAAATCCTGCTTTGGGGACAGCATATGAAAGAGCCAGCGGTGTCCTTTGGGAGCCAGGAGATCCTGTAAGTGGAGGCAACAGAAAGAGCTCAGAAAAGCAGTGGTAAAGGGAAGTCAATAGGTGGGGAAGGAATGAGGCACCAACACTGTCAGCTGGTGGATCCTGTACTAATTCCATTGTCCTGAAGGGAAGTCCTGCCTAGAATCAACAAAATCATATCTGTAGGTATTTATGTGAGTTTCAAGAATGGTTAGAATTTCTCTCCTGGAAAATGGATGTGGCAATTTTTAAATACTTTGCCTAACCCTGTAAATCAAGAGATCAATTGAAAAATAGTCATTGAAATCTGTTGAGGGGTATTAAGGAAGAAGAATAAATTCGGGAATCCGACTAAGGAATGTTTGAATTCAGGAACAATTACTTTCTAGCTCTGTGACCTTGGTCAAGTCACTTAATTCCATACCTTTGTTTTTTGGGTTTTTTCAACTTGAAAGTGGTATTGTGTATGATTAAAAGAGACAGAGTTGACTTGACCTAATTAATTTCTGTTACTTTCTCATTAAAGTTTGACTTCCTCTAGCTTTATGTGGGCAGGAATTTCAGAGAATGGTTACTTAAGACATGTATTTTCCCATCAACTATTGAGAACTGCTTCCCGAAGCCTCACTGGCTTGTGGACATAACCCTAAACCGTAAACAACATATTCAGATGGACAGGGGGTTGGGCAGATTGATAGAAAGATATCTCCCATTAGTAAATTACCCAAAATGAAAAGCACCATTATAAGAGCCAACATGGCGGTCTAAGTGTTTTTCTGGTGTGTGTGTGTGGGGGGGAGGGGCGACGGGGGAGACGGGGGGGGGGGGGGGGTGTTGCCTTTAGACTGGATTGATGGGGAAGTCTTCATGGGGAGAAGACAAGAACTGGACCTAGGGCCAGGGAGGAGTGTCAGGACCAGGGAAGAGCAAAGTCACTTCATCCATCTCAGCCCAGCCAAGCCTCTAAAGAGCTAGCAAATCTGTCACAAAACCCACAACTACCATGTGCTGAGCAAGCGGACACCAGGGGCTGGGCGCAGCTCTCCACATCTTAGTTACTATCACATCAACCATGAGAAGGAGGCAGCCACATTCTCATCTTGAACTTAGAAAACAGAGACTCAGAAATGGAGTGGTTTCTCCAAACTCACACAGCAAGCAAGTGACAGAACTAGGTAAAGTGACAGAACCCCAAAGCTTGTGTCTGATGTACAACTTCTAATAATGATAAAAGTTACCATTAGTGATGGTGGCCTCCTCCGTACAGTATTTTCCTTCTTACCCCCACCCACCTTTCTCCAGGTGCATCTGGTTCTCTCTTCTTGTGCTTCCAGAATTCCCTGCAAAGCCTTGCCTTCAAATGCTGGTGCCTTTATTGAGCACATTCAATTGAATACCTGCCTTCCCTATTAACCTGTAAGTCCCCAAAGGATAGGTTTGGGCAGTATTTGCCATTCTGTCATTCATGTACCATTCATAGCTCATAGTAGTAGCTTAACAATGTTAATGAAGAACTGAATGAATGAATACATGCCTATTGTCTACTAAGTGCTGTGCCCACAAATTTGGCATGTAAGTTAATATCTCCTATAAAATGAGCTGTGGGGCCTGGCTGGTGTGGCTCAGTGGTTGAGCATAGACCTATGAACCAGGAGGTCACAGTTCAATTCCCAGTCAGGGCATATGCCCCAGTTGTGGGCTCGGTCCCCAGTGTGGGGCATGCAGGAGGCAGCCAATCAATGATTCTCATTCATCATTAATGTTTCTATCTCACTCTCCTACCTCTTGGAAATCAATAAGAATATATTTTTTAAAAATTAATTTTAAAAAATGAGCTGGAGGGCTGTTAGTTCTAATATTGATGGGCACAAAGTTAAGGCTCAGTAAATATTAACTATTATTATGAATATTGAATTACCATAATTCTCTTTAAATGGAGAAATTTAAATAAAACATTAACGCATTATAATTGCAACTTTGCAGAATAAAAACTGCTTTCAGCCAAAACCGGTTTGGCTCAGTGGATAGAGCGTCGGCCTGCAGACTGAAAGGTCCCAGGTTCGATTCCAGTCAAGGGCATGTACGTTGGTTGTGGGCACATCCCCAGTGGGGGGCGTGCAGGAGGCAGCTGATCAATATTTCTCTCTCATTGATGTTTCTAACTCTCTATCTCTCTCTCTTTCCTCTCCCTTCCTCTCTGTAAAAAATCAATAAAATATATTTTTAAAAAAACTGCTTTCAGGGAAGTGTCTTGCAGAAAGTTACACAGCAAGAAAATAGCAAAACCAGGCAATGCCCCTCCGGGTCTAAGATATTCCTCATACGCCCTTTGCTTCACAGTCGGTTCCAGGGGCTACAGTCCTTCACACACAGGATGCCCTGTTGATTCTCTTCAACGGGGCTGGGCGTCAGCAGAGTGGAGGGAACCGCAGGGCAGCCTGAGGAAGCCAGTATGGTCCTGGCACAGCCCAGAGTCCATGACCACGCCTGAGCTGCTTGCCTGGTTTGGAATCAAATATGCCGTGGGGTCCTTTGAGGCAGCACAGCCCTCGCCTCCCTGAGAATCACCTAGTTTCCAGGTTAAGAACACAAATTCCATGGTCCTCTGCATCAGACTAAAACAGTGTCTTCACCAAGCACCCGGTGATATTGATCATCGGGGAAGTTGGTGAAACTTTGGAGACAAGACCTCAAAGGATGCTAGTGGTACTCACTCTCCAGGGGGCAGTTACTGAACACCAGTGTTCTCACGGGGCTCCCCTCGCCCCCCCACCACCCCCCTCCATCCATGCATGTGTGTAAGTACAAGGGCTAAGTCAGTTTCCCTGTGTGTCAGCGAGGACCACAACAGTCCCAGTGGAGTCGCAGGTGGGAGGCGTCGTGGATGCTCACCTTTGACAAAGCCACTGAATCCTGGATGCTTTGGCTCCTGCACTTTTCTCCCTAGGAAAACTGCCTCCGGGCTTCCACAGGGGCTTTCAGAAAAGGGTCTAGTCACCAGCCCCTGAAACTGATTTTCCCTAGCATCCCAAGAGGTGGGCTGAGCTCTCTCGCCGTGCGAGCTCTGGGAAGAGAGAGCAGCTGCTATAAGGCAGAAAGGGGACATCCGCCAGCTTCCCAGGCAGCAAACTAGAGCGCAGACAGCCCTGCCCAGCCCCGCGGCGCTATTCAGCGTGGGGCCTCGCTGTGCTCTCCGGGGCAAGTTTCCTGGGAGTGTCCCTCCTCTCCACCCACACAGCCAAGTCTCCCGTTTTCCAACAGATGTCTCTTTGGCAGCTCTGAAGTCCAAGTACACGCTGGATGCAGCGCAGAGTCCGGCGCGCGCTGTGGTTGGGGGACCCCAGCAGGCAAATGCCAGCATCAGCATGAGAGGCTGGTCTTCAGCCCAGGTCGGTGCTCAGCCCGGGGGCCCGCTGCCTGGCCCGGTGCATCTGAGAAGAGCTGCTCACTTTGCCCCCTCAGGAGTCTTTGTTCCAAGCCAGGCATTGCTGGGATTCTCGCTTTAACTCCCTCCACTCCAAAGGGGTCCGTCCGGAGGCTGGGATGCTCTGCCCTCTCAAAGGATGCTGACCCTGGAGTGGGAGTCGGAAGGACTGCAAACAGTGGGTATTGTTGTGATTATATGTGCATCTCTGAAGCTGCTCCATTTGCTGGGACTGATTGATTTTTCGGAAGGTAAAGTGGTCGCTCCCAGTGTGTGCCCTTGGTCAGGTCTGGTTCAGAAGTGGATACAGACCCTGCAGAAGTTGAGGCTGAATAACCAGTGTGAAAGTTTTAAAATATGCATGCTTGCCTTTGAGCAATTCATTGCTGTTCACCCAGATATTCGACACTGGGAGGGGAGGGGTTTGGTACCATTATCTTTCTCTTTGCAACCTCTTTGCGTTTAGGGTGATGTTGTGGGTTAAATATAAATAACAGAAGTAAGGATTCTATTTGGGGATGATAAAACAGGTTGTGCTTTTGGTTGTCAAGTTCACGTTTGCTACCACTCCTTGATGTCATTAGTAATTCCATCCTATACCCTGATTTGTGAGTGAAATACCTGTGTGTGCTTCATTAGTTAGGAGGTGGGGGGTGGAGCTGGGTTGTTGATTATGCTATAAAATGCATAAGCTTTTGGATTAAAATTGAGTTCCTTGGTGCTGGCAAAAACGTGTTTTGGATGCTTAATTTGCAAAAGTGTTTCCTTTAACATTTCCCAGTGAGCCACTTTGCTTATGTGTCTGAGAACAAAACACCCAGGACAGCATTGTTGCTACCAATAAATATTTTATCCACCTAATATTACTACCAAAATCAACCTTATTATGCAAAGATGAGAAAATAAAAAAAAAGTTGGTTAACTTTGCTTTAACAATTTGAGTGTGTGTGTGAAATACACATGACATAATTTTCTACTGAAATAATATACTTTGAATCATTTCAACTTCTATCATGTGATGTCAATTTCGTCCACATTCTCTTTTCTCTCAGGTGAAAGATTGGAGTTCTTAAACATGTCCTAATATTTCTTCCCAGCAAGGATATGATCTTTTATTGCCAAGTTATTTATGAATATTCGCTTCTCACATTGTGTGTAATGCTGGAAGTTGATGGCAGTATTTAAGCCTGCCTGTGCTATAGTCTTTCTAAGATTACATCATCCCGAAACCACATCCAGTACACATGTTTCTGATAATATGTTAGTAATGATCAATGTATCTTCATAAAGTCCTTTATTTTTTCTACAAAGTGGTTTTATTAGGTTCTGTTTAGACCAGTAGAAGAATATAATAAGCTCTCATGTAATTTTCATACCTTTTTTTTTAAGAATTCTCTGTCAGATTCTGTTTAGGCATACATGAGAATAATATTGTAATGGGATTTAAAAAGGCTCCGAAGTTAGTTTCTTCCTTTACTCACATTGCACAGTAATTTTATTTGATCCCTGGAAGGAGAACACTGCATAGCTAACTTATCCAAGTGCTAAACAATAATCTGCATTATTTTGAGATTTCTGCCTTAATGCACTAATGTTGGTGTCAGAAGAAAATACAGATCCAATAACTTTAATTTTTATAAGTGGGATAATTTGCTTCTGTTTAACTTTATCACTGTATTAGTTTTTGTCCTCTGGACTCCGTTGAGGCATAGCCCCCAACTTTAGTGCATTATACTCAGGGTGGCTTGGATTCAGAGCTAGATGAGGTGGGCTGGACATGAGAACCACCATGGAGGTCTGTGAGGAAAGTAACTTCCATAGCACCATGGAGTTACGTGGGGAAGTTAAATTTCATAGCACTTTGGGGGAGCACACAGCTCTTCATTGCCAATGTTGATGATGTAGAAACTTAAAGGTGAACGTCCTAAGTTTAAGAACCCTACCATTGACTCAGCTTTTCTTCTTTAAGTCCTGTTTCATGTCACTTAAACTTGAAGGTTTTTAGATGAAAACTTCTAGTATGAGTTCCAACAATCTGAAAAGTAGGTTTCCCATATTGGGATGGTATTCATATTCATATTTAAATAATATTCATATTCATGTGTGAACCTATAGTTCTATATACACACATATATGTAGATGTACATACATATTTATAGATATTATGTAAAATGTCCAGAAAGCTAGGCAAACTGGATTCAATGTATAAGCCTTGATCATGCTAAAATACAAGGATGCAGGTTATACAATATTTTGAGGTATAACCCACATTTACTTGACAAATGAGTACTTTTTTGTTCTGAAGTACATGTTGGAAAATGGTGGTCTAGTCCAACTTTCTCATTTGACATAGGAGATAATTGCAACCTAGACAGGTTAACCGATTTATCAGAAGGCAAACTAACTGGGAGCAGAGACAGAACCAAAACCAAGGACTCCTGAACCCCATATGCTTTTCCTACTACAATACACTTTTCGTTTATTCCTCTTCCCTAATATTGAAAAGATAATTCATGAGAGCTTACATGAAAAATTAGTGAAGTCTTGAATTCCTGAACTGCCCGCTGACACCCTATGAGATATTTGAAGGAAATGAATTCATAGGAAATAAGGTCACATAATAGCCACTTGATTTCTACAAATCTTTGACCCTAACCCAAGTATGGGAGCCAAGCATGGCATGTAAGCTAGTTAAGCCAGATCACCAGGTCACCAATTGTTATCACAGAGAGAGGATTAGAACAAAAGTAAGCCAGTAGACTCCTGACCTCCTTTTCTCTAAAGTACACTGATATTTTGACCATCTGTGACTCATATTTAATGGCAATGAATGGCCAGTCCAAGTAGAATCCAGTTATGAGACTAATAAGATATGAGAACTCTGGCCTGGGCCCCTGTCTGTGTTTTATCCAATCAGAAACAGAACTTAGACTTTTTGATCACCAGCCAAGTGTAGGAACAAGAAAAAGGGCAGATAAAGAGCAAACCACAAACTATTAGATTATGAGGTTCTTCATCCTTTCTACCTATAAAAGACAAAGTGACCAATAAGATCCATCTTGATGTAGATTGCTCAACTTTTCACTGAGACTACACTGCATACAAAGTACAGCTCAGAATAAGACCATGGAATCAGCCATTCCTTTCGGTGGAGAAGTGAAGAAGATGTGGCCCAGAGCAGAAACCTGAGCTTCTTTTAAACAACATTGAACTTGTATTTCCTTAGAAAGCAATACTTTTTCACTGGTAATACTATAGAGTGTTTTCCCCAGTGTGACTCCTTGCATGGATTAACTTAGAAAATACTTCTGAGTCTATATGAATGAGAGGGCCCACCTTAGTGTTGGGACGAAGCACTGTTGCCTTAGTATTATCGTTTGCAATGGCTAGTGAGAATTAGCTATGGATAGAAGGAGTTAAGAGAAGCATTTCTGCTCTTACCTAAATTAGATTCCAATTTTGATAAGACCCTGTTTAAAACACAATTCTCCTTCAAATGAAATTCAAGGTTTAAGAAGCAAAAGCAATTTATAAAAAGGATTAAAATGACTAATGGGATTTTAGTATAATGGTTGTAGGTTTTACACATATCGGAGTATTCATAAGGGAAACAGGAAGAATACTCACAAGATTAATCTCATTTCACAGTTTAGCATGTATTGTATGTCTTATTGAATTTTAAATATGCACAGGGTTCTCTGTTAGGCATTGACTGAGAGAGTTGCAAGATGAATATTAAAGGAATGTACCCTACATCAGCTTTCATGCTAATGAGGGATACTAATTACCAAATAAGACAGGAGTAAGTGCTGGGCATAAGTCAGAGAAATGGCCTGCAGAGGCACAGATGGAGTGGTGCACACTGGGAGGGGCTCAAGGGAAAGCTTCATGGAGAAGAAACAGTTGTATGGGACATTACGGTGTGTGAACGATTTCCTGAATTGGACAGTGAGGAGAGAGCATGCTAGGCTAAGCAAAGAGCTTGGGTTGCGACCCGGAGTTTTTGTGGATAAGGGCTGTGGCTTGTAGCACCTGGGAATGGGACTGTTGAAATGGGAGATGTGGCTGAATGGCTCACTTAGGATGCAATGTGGCAGACCAGTGTTAGGTGGGTCCACCTGGGAGTATGTGAAGACCAGTTCAGAGTACGTGAGTGGAAAGCATATCCAGTTATGCTTCTAGGACAATTCAGGTGAGAGACAAGGGCAAACATGCATAGATTACCCTCCTCAATAAAATACTTAGTGTAAAGGGGCAGTTTCCATGTCCCCCCAGAAATTCATGTTTAACATAATATCCTTGGCCTGCACCTGTTCTAAAATGGCATAACTGTGTTTTATGCCAGGGCAGCATTGTGTGACTTTACATATATTTCTTATGAGAAAAGAAAGAAATGTGGGGCACCCAGAGGTCATAGCTATAAATATAGAAGCTCCATTTATGGTGGGAACTTTAAAATTCTGATGGATATAGCACACATCTTACGAGGTCTTCAATTATTCTGAACTTTTTATTTTGGAAAATTTTATACACAAAAAGTATAGAGAAGAGCGTAATAAACTTCCATGTACCCAACATCCAGCTTCAGTAATTCCCAAGTACTTTGCCATTTGTGTTTCATCAATGGTTTGCATTTAAAAATAGTTCTTTATTATCTAAAATATCCTAGGCACTCTGGTAGCCCAGGATATAGATATGAATTAAAGATAGTAACTACTCTCAAGGAACTCTCAGTTGTATAAGGAGATGGGAATAGAAACCAAGAAAATGCATTTTGGTAGATAGATCGATACAAGTCAGTCTAAGATATAAAAGAAACAATGAAAAGTAATTAAGTCCAGGAGGAAGAGATCAGAGGGATCAGAAATAAGTCCCTGGAGGAGGTGACTTCTAGGCTGGGTTTCTATGGATGAAGAGAAGTTTATCAAATTCAGATGACAGAAAGGCAATTGCACAAGATCCACATGGGGACATGGCACACCAGGTGGAATGCCAGGAACAATAACCAATAAAGTGCAAAGGGGAATTGACAAAGCTTTATTTCTTTCCCTTGACTAAACAGTTAACCCTGTTGTCTAGCACAATGCATGGTGTTTAGAAGATACTCAGAAAAATTATGGCATGAGCATCATTTACTCTCATTCACTAAGAGAGAAGGTGCACTTCTACTGAAGCTCCATAATTGAGGGGCTCCTGGGCCTCCTTCAAGCCTCCCCAGTGGCCAGGAACTGTTGTTTAGTTGATTATGATTTTTTTTTTACTCTTTTTATTCTACTAGTAAGATTTCACATCAAAATTACAGATACCCACACTCCAAAGGCATCAGGGGCTGCTGTTCATTAGAACCCCGTAGCCCTGGAAAATCATTTCAAATGAGACATCCAGCAGTGAGATGAAAACGCCCAGCTGAGATGCACTCTGATTTGGCTGGAAAAGTAGCCTTTTCAATTTCATAACTAGAAAAAAGAACCTTAGATTTCTAACTGAAACGGAACTACTATGTATTATGCCCCTGCTATATGAAGGGGAATAGTGGACATGAGGGTATTTTACTGTCCTTAGGAAGTTTCAAATTGGTTAGAGACCAAACAGCTCATAAATAACTAATTCAAGACTTAAAGTGTCTGGTGAGAAGAAGCAAGACCTTTAAAACACTCAAAGAAAAGGGCCAGCCCACCATCAAGTTGGAAGATGACAGAAAAGGTTGCACAAAGATGGTGACAATGGAAATGTGATGAGTTGAAGGATCAAAACACTTTAACAGGTAGATTGAAAGTTAAAAATAGGAATTTCAACTGTAATTTTTAAAAAAAAGCAGTTTCTTGAAGTCATTGTGTGTAATCTGATTGATCCTAAAGAGTCTAGTAATCCTTTAAGATACCAAGTATCTGCTCTGACCTGGCAATGTGTTTGGTACTGATTGGTTTGGGGACTGTTATTTTTTTAGCTTTTCTTACTTTGGGAACCCATTCCCACCACCACCACCACACCCCTTCCCCCCCACCCCCCCTACCCCCGATAGGAGAGATTGTATATTTCAATGGACTGTACATTTCTATGACCTCCAGCCAAAGATCACCAGGGACACACCTGTGTTTGAACAATTTGTCTCTGTTACTCTTTGCAGAGAGGGAGAACACACACCACGGAGAACTGCGGGGCATCTCAGTAACTGGGTGTTAAAAAGAATTTATGGAAATTGAGCTTGTGTTGAGGGATTACAGTTTAAGAAACAGGGCTTTGCTCTGGAGTAGATGAAGTCAAGAAGCCAGGAACATTCTATGATTGGGCATCTAAAATCACATCTACAAGTAGTGAAGACTAGACAGAGGCTGAAGCTGTAATTGGCAAGGAAGTTAACTATATCTGCTAGGATGGGGGATATTTGGTCATTTTTGTGATTTAAACAAAGTTTATGTGTTTGCGACCTTCTTTTTATCTTGATCAATCACAAGTAGAGTAGTCTGGTCTGATGCTGATATTTTGTGAAATTGTTTATATTCAATAAGAGAATGCCAAGGCTTAGGTGATAGACCAAGGCAGCTCCCTCAGGATGTCAGGAGCTCCTTGTCCTCATGCACGATGAGGAAGAGAGCAGAGTGAGGTGAGGGGCAGGTATATAGGCTATACAGCAGACAGATCTGAGTATAAATCCTAATCGGTCACTTTAAACAAGTTACTTAACCTTCCTGAGCTTGAGTTCCTTTTTCTGTGAATTGAGGCTAATAAGCCCAACCATTCCAGACTGTTAAATGGAATAAAAATGTATAAGTGAAATATCTAGCTCAGTGCTTGGAATATATATAGGAGCCAATACATGTATCTCTTATAATTATGTTGAGATAGGATAATATGTTCAAATTCTTTGAGTTATATCAGGAGTTCTTGCACTTTACCTTATATCAGCATCACTTAGAAGACTTGATAGAACACAGATTGCTGGGCTCCATCCTAAGAGTTTCAGATTCAGTAGATCTATGGTAGGCTCTGAGAATTTTCATTTCTAGTGATTTCCCACTTTAAGGCTGATGCTGCTGGTCCAGGGACTACCCTTTAAGAACCATTAAGTTAGGCAATAAATCCAAAAGGCCAAACCCATGATGTTTGCAGTGTGCTCCTCACCGAGTTCTTTGGCCCCTGCTGAGCTTTAATCTAGACTAGCGATTATCCAGCTTGTTCTGTTCTAAATATTTTAGACTTTGTGGGCCATACAGTCTCTCACTACTCAACTTTGTTATTGTGACACAATAGATACACAAATGAATAAGTGTGTCTATGTTCTGATAGTACTTTATTTATGGACACTTAAATGTAAATCTCATACAATTTTTATGTGTCACAAAATATTATTTTATTTTTATTTTTTAAAGCATTGCAAATGTAAAATAATGCTTAGCTCAAGGATAATTCAAAACCAGGTAGCAGGCTAGATTTGGCCTATTGCTATAATTTGCCAACCCCTGTGCTAGAGTTGGCCATAAAGGAACCCATTGAAAAGAGGCCTTAGGTTGGTGAGATATTACTTTTGGGAAACTTATCTGAATTTTTTGAGCCCTTGGTCTCATTGGGTAGATATGAGTCTAGCCCTCTTTGGGGGGGTCGATGAAATTATCTGTCAAATCAGCAAGTTATTTGAGTTTGTTCAATAAAATTTATTTCCTTCCCCTATTTCCACATTTCTAGGTCTATTTGGAGTTGTTCTATAAATTAAGTCATCCACATGATTTGGTCACACAATGAGTAATGTTGGGGCTAGACAGGATGATTTGGGTCATCCTGTCTTATTGATTTTCATTTTCGGTTTCATTGCTTCTCAGACAAGATGGCATCATATCCCTTTTTCATTGAGGTTATAAACTCTTATCTAGTGGGTGTGTTGAAGACACATGTCAATTTTTCAAAGTAAACTGGTCCTCAGAGTGTTGTATTACACTGAACCTTTTGGGTTCTCCTAAAAATGAAAGTTATATCAATAGTGGGAAGTTCATGTCCTTTGACGTTAACAGTCCTGCTTTTTACAGGCCACATGGTCTTGAGCAAAGTATATAACCACCCTGAACTTCATTTCTCTCAAAAGCAAAATGGGGACAATAATAGTGTCTACCTCAGGATTATTATGAGAAGTAAATTAAATGCTGTTTGTTAAAATCATGCTTAGCATAGTGGCTGGCTCACAAGTTCAACAAATATTCGAAATTACTTATAATCGAATTAGTTTCATTGCTATCTTTGTTTTTCACATCTATACCTATTACTAAGCATGCTCATTCATTCAATCATTCAAGAAAAAATGTTGTTAACTGTGATCTGGGTAGCAGGCTCTGTGCTGCTAATTGAGAATTTAAATGCGTAGTTCTGGCTAAGAGGAGCTTACATACAAATTAACATACAAACAAATCGGTTTAGTAAATTGTCCTGATCTCATATCTGTGCAAGGATTAAGGGGACATAAAGCAGAGACCGACCAGTTCTATTGGGGCAGCAGGGAGAGCATTAGACAAAAACTCATAGAGGTGACCTTTGAGCTGAATCTCAGTGATACTTTTAGCACCCAGCATCACCTATTCATGGGAAATACTAAAGGTTGATGAAACCTAGTTTCACATTTTCAAGGACACATCATGTAGATCCCAGTTTCTAACTCCTGGATCACATTATTTTATTTTCTCCCACAATATCTTTTCTTAACCAAATGCCATCTATATGTTCCCATTCCATCTCAGATCTCAGATCAAAACCGACCCTCATATAATATAATCTATCCTTTCTAATCTGAATTCAACGAGTCCTAATGTTTGTTGTACAATAACATAACACTTGATAATAATAAACCTTTATGGATTGTTTCCCAAGTCAAATCATTTGTGTTCATTTTCTTCTCTGCCTCCATACTGAGTAAGTTTCCCTTGTCTTTCCAGTGTCCAGAACAGAAAAAAAGTGTATCACAGAGGCTCAACAAATACTTATGGGTTTGTCAGCTGCATCTTTGATGGATTATCCCTTTGCATCAATGTATGTGTCTCATTTTAATCCCATCCCCATCCAGTCTGACTGGATACAGTTACAAGAGAAATTTTTTAGAATGTAAGGACTGACTCATGCTTAATCTTCTTCTATATTACCCACAAAATGAAACCTTCATGTCTCTGCATTTGATACCAGGGATGAAGATCAGACCAGTGCCTACCTGTCCAATTCATCTCTGGCCACGACTCCATCCTTGTTCTCTGCCCAACTCCAGTGAAGGTCCCTAAGCATCTCTTGCTGCATCCAACTGCCATTCTTTTGCACATACTGTTCTCTCTCCCAGAATTGCTTCCCCTCCTTATATTTCTGGAAACGTATTTTCAACTGTCAACTATTACCTTATATTTTTTTCTTTGAGAAGCATTTCTGGACTTTCTCACACAGAAAAATATATTCTGTCCCTAAGGCTTCTCTGCCTCTTCTCCCATGCTCTTTTGTGCCATTTTATGCTCCAGCACAATCACACTCCTCCTTTCCCAAGCACTCCATGCTCTTTCATGCTCATGCCTTTACTTGTATTATGAATGTCCCTTTTTCTAAAATACCAGTCCCATTGGTCTTCACCTGATTAAGTCCTTCTTATCTTTTAAGCTCAGCTCAGGGTCCATCTGTTCCAGAAAGCCTCCCTTGAACTGCCTCCTTGAATTAAGTGCCCATTTCTGTTATCCCAAAGCACTCACTCTTAGCACTTCAAACTACATTAAATTCTTAATTTCTATGTCTATTCCTTTCACTGAACCACATAGAATACTTATCTCGATATCTCCTGTATCTTGTTGGAGGAAGAGGATAGATGGATAGATAATTGATAGGCAAGTCTATTAAGAGGTCCTGGTAGTAAACTTCTCAGAGTTTCCATGGCAGTTTCTCAGTACTATTGGGTCAGATAATTGTTTTTGGAGAATGCTGTCCTCTGCATTATAGAGTGACTGTCAGTATCCTGGGATTTTACCTACTAAATGCCAGTAGCACTTTTACCCAAACTGTGACAACCCAAAGTGTCTTTAGGCACTGCTGAATATCCCAATGGGTAGGAGAGCAGACAAAATCACACCCCCCTCCCCCATTGAGAACCAATATATTGAGGCGTGGTCAAATACAATTTGTAAGCCTTTTCATGTGAATATATATATTCATAAAACCTTAAATTAAATTTAAGTGTGAAAACAACCTAGCTTTATTGGAAATCATTAAAAACCCAAACTGAGTGTTGAGAATAGATATGTTTTTTGTTTTTATATTTTGACAAAAGTAATAAATAATCCTGGAAAGTTTATAAATATAGAAAAATAAATATGCAGAAAGTGTCCCGAGTTTCACCATTCAAAGAATAACCACTGGTAATATCTTTACTTAAATAAATATTTTTAGGTTTTCTTTCTACATGCAGATTTGTTCCTTTAAACTTAATAATACTATCTGTATCATAAAATTTTATTTTGCTTTAAGTTCAATATTAGAGAATAAGTATTTTATATTAGATTTCAGATCCTTCATAAATATGTTAGTGACTATATATAATTCAATAAATTTTGTACTAAATTTAGTTATCCTGATTTTAGGGCATATAAGTTATTTGATTTTTTTTTCAGTACTTGAAAAATTTTGTAATAAAATCTGTGTGTGAAGTTGCTTATATATTTAGAATTATGTTCTTAAGACAGGGTCTTAGACAAATAATTAATGGAATATGAGAATTAATGCTTTCAAGTCTCTTGACATATGTTAGATCATATTGTTTTCCACAGGGGTTGCACACATTTGCCTGCCCCACTGGAAGGTAGGAGAGTCCAGTGGTTTGTGCTTATTGCACTGTCACAATGTGCTATTAGGCGACATTTTGAAGAGCGACACTAAAGACCTTGTTAGCAAGCTCAATGTTAAGAAATCATGTGTTAGGGCTGGACTACTAATGTCTTTTAAACAGACACTAGGAATCTTAATTTACACACACATGAAATTCAAATTATAGTTTGTATATGCTCTTTCTGTTCTGTGCGATTGTCTATCAGGACATACCCCTGTTAGCAAATGGTCTCAACCTTTTATCGATCATCAAGCCCATCTCAACCATTGAGAATTATGCTTAGTAGGTATTGGATTATTTATTAAAAGAGAATCAATGACATAGTCTTGCACTAGATGAAGTAATTGCTGAGTCTTTGTGGATTTAGGAGGAAATTGTCATGCCTAAAACCATTTCTGTAAATATTTAAATATTTCATGAGCCTTACTAATAGATGCATTTTACTTAGATGAATTGAAATAGCAGGAAGGGAGAGTAATGGCTCTTTTTAGAGGCATGTCCATGTGCATATCAAGTCAAAGTCTGGTGTATTTTGCTCATGTGACAAAGGCTGGAACCAACAATTATAGATATTTTGAGTAGGAAGATATAAAACTCCATCTACTCAAACTCTCATATTACAGGTCATGTTAAGGAATGAGTTACCTAAAGTCCCTTCATTAATTAATGGTAGAGTTTGGCTGTAGAGATAAAACAACACTGAGGTTAGGAGATACTGAGCCTTGAGAGTATACAGACAAATGTCAAATCTTCCCCTGAAACATGCTGGCTGTGGGTCCTTGCAAGTCACTAAACCTCTCTGAACCTCAATTTCCTCCCCCATAAGATGGAGATCATCATAATGCCAACTTAATAGAGGTTCATAGCTCTTCCAATTTGTAGAGTGAAACTGAGACATAGAATAATTTAAAGACAAGGCACACACCATATTGTAACTTAAATTTTCTAATAAAAGACATCAGTTTCATCTCTCCTTACATATCTATGTGAACAAAGCTGCCAAAAACTTAATTTTCTTTATCCTGATTCTGAATATTTTATATTGCAGCGGAGACTAGGTTGTGTTCTGCCACATCTAAGGTAGTCCCTCAGTATTGTTTACATCCACTTAGAAGGTTAGAGTGTTTTTTTCCACTCTAACCTTCAGTGTAAGTGCTAATTTTTACCCCTAAATTTCTATGATAGGTGAAGAAATACTCTAAGGTCCCTGGGTTAGTAAAATCAAGATAGTACATTTGGGGTGAAGTAGTTTTTCCCAAGTCTATTTGAGTAGAATAAAGTACCTGAGTGACTTTATATGTCAGTAAACTTGTGGTTATTGATGACCTCGTCACAGAAACACTCTAATGAATAAACAGAAGATTGAAGACCTGGCAGCAATGAGGTAAATTGGCAACATGATCCCAAATTAAAGCAAATCAAAGGGGAAAATGGATAATAATAAAATAATTGGAAGACTAAGGCACCTGAACAAATACCCAAATTCCACATCTGTCTTCACTCCATTCAGCCATTCCTATATATCACTGGTGCATTGGAGAAGAAATTGGGGGAGGCTTCTAAGCATTGACTGAGAAGTGAAAGCAGGATTAGCTTCATCCTGTCATTGCAAATGTTCAAGGGGATGCAGAAGGAATTAGTCAAATGCATTCCTTCATGACAATAGAGGTTGCACAGCTAAAACTCTTTTTGAAAAGGTACCTCATTAAAAATCTGCACAATAGCTCTGGTTCCCTAACAAGGTTTTAGACTAAAATTACAATGCTTAAAATAGTAAGCTGGCCTCAATATTGTTGTATAACTCTTCTACAATGCATCAACAATAAAACTAACATATAGCTTAGCATTTTATAGGTGTATTTGAGGGGGAAATGCAAGAGCAGCAAAGCAATTCTGTAGTTGCAAAATCTTTGTAAAGTTTATCTGCCTAGCTAATATATTTTATATACGTACATTTTACAGTAATAGGAACTATTCTTGCCAATGGCTGACTAAGGTGAGTGGAGAAACTTCTCTACAAAGGCAAATTTCATCACTCCACACTCCCGGGGGGACCTGAATATGCCTGTTCTTTACAGAACAGCTTAATTCTAGAATAATTACTTAAGGAAAGTCTCTCAGCTCCTTTAAATAAATTTTCTCAGGCTGGAAATGGAAGGGAGTTTTTCAAGTGGATATGGGTAGCTTGAGACCTTATGCCAGGACATCTATACTATGATCACCTCTTTCACTCATTTCATTATAACTGGTGTCAGGCATGGTTTTTCCTTGTAGTGCTATGTTCTTCGCTCTTGGACTTGGCTTATGTGTTTCATAGTAAGCCACCAAAAGTCTGCTAATATATTAAGCACACTATAAATTCTGAGATAACAAGAGTATTGGTCTGAGGCCAATCCCAGGAATAGTCAGGAATACAGGTCAGCAATTTACTAACTCTGGCTTTCCTCTTATTGTTTTGCTACTTCACATGCCTTCTCCTGAATATGGAACAATGCTGACTAGATTCACACTTATCTGTAGTGGGAAATAGCAGAGGCAAATCCCAAGTAGAGGGTTAAAAGTTAACTTTCCTTCTCTCCACCTTCTCTTTGGTTAAATAGAATTATTTAAACTTTGTCTTGAAATAAAGTAAAAGATTAAGGTATTTCCATTCCCTTCCTAATTTATCTTCTACTAGGAAATATTTATGCAATGTGCCTCCTAATTAAGATAATCTTCCCTAATCATTTTCTAACATAATGATAAATGTCTTACTCTGTGAGAATTAAGATCCTTGACATTGGATTTGACCCTATTCTGTCTAACCACCAATCACTCCCTATTAGCTCTGTTTTTCCTTCAAAGGCTAGGAAAATTGGGTATTTTGAATAAGGCAAAAATATTTATTTTTATGGTATCAAATAAGCACTTTAAGTACACTTAATATTCAGAACATTGCTACTCATGGAGAAATAATGTAATAAGCATCAAAATGGCTCAGGATAATTTTTGTGACAGAATCTGAACCCTGAGTAGCTGGAGGAAATTACCAGAAAAAAGGGATGAAAACCAGAGCACTCAGTTAATGATTGTTGAAGGAAATGGTGACCTTGCTCAAAATCAGTGTGAAGTGTTCTTTCTTTGAACGTTGATAGAGCAGTAAAATTTTCACTAGTGATTATATACATTATAAAGGATGATGATATCAGATGATGAAATATTTGAATCACATATTTAGCCATTGCTGGGATATACTTCTTAAACTTCCTAGTAAAATCTAATTTTTACCCCATCAATGGGCAGTGTGCCAGAGGTAGACTATGCATAGTGGTCAAGAGTGGAAAGTTGAAGTAAGTTTGAATTCTTATGGCGCCATCTACAAGCTGTGTGATTTTGGACAAATCGTTTCAGTTTCAAAGATTCAAACTTCTCATATAAAGTTACAACAGACTGTTATTGGGTTCTTGTAAAATTTACAGGCTGAGGACCTTGTGTATGTATATATAGATATGTGTGTGTGTGTGTGTGTGTATATATATATATATATATATATATATATATATATATATATATATGCAAAAACATAGACTCAAGTAAAATTATTCCTTTATATTCAAAATTTATTAATTGAGCAAATGTTTAAGGATATTCCCTTTCCATAAAATAAGTTATACCAAAGAAGAGTAGAATCTATTTTCAAAATTTAAAAAAAAAAACCCTCTTTGATATATGTGCTTAATATACATTGTCTTAGTCTATTCAAGCTGCTAAAAATAATTACCATAAACTGGGTGGTTTAAAAACAGACATTAATTTCTCTTAGTTCTGAAAGGCTCTGTAATATACATGTACTTTAATATAATGACAATTCTGTATAGTGTACAATAATGCATACTCAACTATTTTTAGACTAAGTATAACAAATTGGAAAATTGCTTTAAAAAAATCTAGAGATGTTTTTACAAAGACTTTTTAAAACCATACCTTTGCCACATTCTTAACAAAAACTATAATTGAGCCTGACCAGCATGGCTTGTGGTTGAGTGTTGACTTATGAACCAGGAGGTCCCCATTAGATTCCCGGTCAGGGCATATGCCTAGGTTGCAGGCTTGATCCCAAGTGTGGGTGTGCAGGAGGCAGCCAATTAATGATTCTTTCTCATCATTGATGTTTCTGTCTCTCTCTCCCTCTCCCTTCTTCTCTGAAATCAATAAAAATATATTTAAAAACATATATAATTGAGAGATTAGCATATACACCCTTCTTTACCTTGAAGAAACAGAACAATGCTTAGTAAACTGTTGACCCAAGGGCAGGAAATCAACTTGCCCGATCCGGCATTCACACCATGCTCATTTCTGTCTAATTCTGTCCATGTGTTTTTCTCCCCTGATGTTACCTGCCTGCTCTCCTCCATCCATCTGGGTCTAAACTCTCTTTAGAAGTAAGCCTATTCCGCTTATATTTCTTAACCTCCTCTTTCCTAATGGTTTTTACTGCACAAAACCATCTGTCCTATTCATCTTTTACTTTTTGGCCCATTGTGTTTGTTGTATCTCTTCTCTTCAGTAGAAGCTTCTTGAGCATAGGAGATATGCACTAGTATTTCTTTATCATCCATAGGACATTTAGCAGGTTCCTGGTACATGTAGGATTTCATCAATAAATCATTATTATTTAATCTGAAGATATATATATATATATAATAGTTATATGATTCCTGAGTGAAAAAAAGTTTCCTTCATAATGGAAATACTAATTCATAAAATAAATGCAGTAATAATTTATAATGGTGTATTATTTTATTACGTGTAAACTAGAAGCCCATTGCACAAAGATTCGTGCAATAGGCCTTCCTTCCCCTGGCTGCTGGCACTGGTTTTCCTCCGGCACCCAGGACCCAGGCCTTCGCTCTGGCCACCATCTTCTGTCTTCGCTTTGGCCGGAGTCTTCACTCGGGCTGGAGCCTTCAGTCTTCACTCCGGCTGGAGCACTGCTCCTGTAGCTCCCTCCACCCCCCTCCCTCCCCGTCATAGCAGGCGTCGTGCCCCACCCGGCCACTCCGTGCCTGCATGTGTGCTGCCCAGAGGCCAGGACCAGCTGGGGGGTGGGGCCACCGCCATCTTTGTTGGGTTAATTTGCATACTCACTCCTGATTGGCTGGTGGGCATAATGAAGTGGTCAATTTGCATATTTCTCTTTTATTAGTGTAGATCACTATGATATGTACTCCCATTTCATTTTTGCCCCAACTTTACAGGGAGAGAAATAATTTTGTATACCCATTTTATAGTTACATAAACTGAAGGTTAGAGAAATAAATGACTTCCTAGTAATGTTCTGCCAAAAATATTCTTACTAAATGTTTATACCTTATTATGAGTCCAAATCAGATGGATAATGAATGAGTTGAATGATATTTTAGAGGTTTGAGTAAGTGTCTTAAAGCTAAAATTGCAAGATAGTTGTAAATCATGATTGCTGTCTATATTTCTTTATGTATTTTCAGCATTTCACCATGTGATTTGGATAGTATGAATTTTTACTTTTCGTCCTTTTTTGTTTTCTATTGAATGAATAAAAGAAATACAACTTTTAGGCTTGTTTTTAAACAAAAGGGGACAAACTTAGCTTGTTGGTTTCAGTGTTAGTAGTGATGACCAACCTTGCTATTCTGATATCTGCATGTGTATCTGGCAATAGCCTTTGTTCTGACTACCTGGGTTTTGAAGGAAGCCAGATAAACAGCATTGCCTTTTACTGCACCTTGTTCTGAGTGAATAAGAACTAAGGCAAAGGAGATGAAAGACAAAATGGGGTCTGCTGATGATAGAAACCAGGTCAGAGGCTGTAACCCAGTATGAGAGCCATGTGGACCTGCTGATGCATTTAGAATTAGGTGGACTGACCTCAGTTACAGGCAATGCTGCCCGGATTGGACCTCTCAGCCCACAGTCTGGGAAGAGCTGTGCTGCTCAGGAGAGACTAAGATTGGAGGAGCAAAGGAGAATCCTGCTCTGTGTGGTCATTTGGCTCCCAGAAGGACAAAATGGAGAAATTAAGCATGGCAGAAACTTTATCTTACCAATCAGATAAGTCATTTCTCTACAAGGAGGAAGGGAGTGAGGGTCAAAAGATGCCAGGATGGTTTAGAGAAGATGTGTTGTCATGGAAACCAAAGGATGGGGAAGATGTGTCTTTCCTAACACTGACCTGTTAATAATCTACAAATAAAAAGTGTTAGTTTTACGAGTTAAAGTAGACATGGATTGTTAATTTTAAAAGCCACTTATAATCGAATGTGTGGAAATATTCACAGATTTTGTGTGCAATGCATTAGTGTTTCCTTATATAGAAGTGGATTTTTTATTTGTTTGTTTTCATTGCATTTTAGGGACCACAGTTTGCTATCTGGGGAGCCCGGAGACTTGAATCTCTAGGGTACTTGATTATCATGCATATTCCCTGTTTCTATTTTCAAATTTACATCTTGGGGTTGGAACCAGCACTTGGCATTTTTAATAAACACCCAGGTGATTGTAAGGCAATTTAAGTTTATGAAACAATAATGGAAATCAGAGTTATCGAAACCAATTTTCATTTTTTAAAAACTCTTTATGTTCCAAATGTATACTATTTGTTCATTTCCTGTAATAGTTTGAATTGTTGCATCTGATGAGTTTTGGGACTTCCTTTTTTCATCAGAAATCAGTATATTCATATCTCAAAACCATTAGTGTCTTTCAAACTCTCCTAAATTGGGCCTTTTTATTCACACAGCGGACTTTGAGCAATCTGTAATAGCCTATGGAGATAGTGATGAAGTTGAATAGCTTTTTAGTTTAGGATGTTTTCTTTACTTGAGCTATCAGAGGTTTTTTTTAAATTATTAGTGTGACATTGGTTAATAAAATTATATAGATTTCAGGGGTTCAGTTCTATAATACATCATCTATATATTGTATTATATGCTCACCAACCCAATTTAAGTCTTCTCCCATCATCATTTATTCCCCTTTACCCTCTTCTACCTCCTCCCACCCCCCTTTCACTCTGATAATCACCATACTGTTATCTGTGTCTATGAGGATTTTTTTTCCCTTGCTTAATCCCTTCATTTTTTTTCATCCAGTCCCCCAGTTCTCCTTCCATCTGACAGCTGTTATTCTGTTCTCTCTATCTATGAGTCTATTTCTATTTTGTATGTTAGTTTATTTTGTTCATTAAAGTCCACATATGAGTGACATCATATGGTACTTCTTTTTCTCTAACTGGGTTATATTACTTAGCATAGTACTGTCCAGGTCCAGCCATCTGTAAACTCAAAATAGGTTAAAGAAGGAAATCTTACCAGAGATTAAAAAAAACACCACAAAACAAAACATTCCCTTTTGTTTATTCAATAGTCCTAGACATAAAAATAATTTGTTATTTCACATGTTTTAAATTTTTGTTGGGAATTATCCTTGAAAAGCTAATAAATATACACTTAAATTTTGGTGAATTTTTAAGTTCTATTTTACATTTTTCTTGAAGTCTTTTATGTCAGAGGATTTCATGTCTATTTATAAAGTAGAAAAGTAATGGAAAATATTTCTTGATTTTCAAAGTGTTTTCAATAGACAAATGTTTCAAAGTTCCTTTCCATGAAATGAGTTATACAAAAGGAGAACAAAATCTATTTTTAAAAATATAAAGACTTTTATACATGTGTTTCACATACATCGTCTTAGTCCATTCAAGCTGCTATAAAAAAATTACCATAAATTGGGTGGCATAAACATCAGACATTTATTTCTCATAGTTGTGGAGGCTAGAAGTCTTAGATCAGGTGCCAGCATGGGGTTCTAGTGAGAGCCCTCTTCCAGGTTTCAGACAGTCAGCTTCTCACTGTATCCTTGCATGGTGGGAAAAGACCTAGCTCTGTGGCCAATTCTTACAAGGGCACTAATCCCATTCCTGGGAGCTCCACCCTCATGACCAAATTACTTCCCAAAGGCCACACCTCTAAACACCATCATATTGGGGTTAGGGTTTCAATGTATGAATTTGGAAGGGACACAAACATTCAGTCTATTGTACACTTGATCAAAAATCTCAGAAGTCTCTATGGGCCATTGTCTCATTCTCCCATTGAAAACTGCACACCTCCTGCCCTTTCTTCTGGGACCATCTGAGCACCTTTCCTGTTTCCTTTGTCCCCATAGCACATTATTACCTCCTAATAGACTTTATTTTGTTGCAGGGCTGCTTTGGTTGTTTTGTTGTTGTTGTTTGCTTCTGGGTGGTTCACTGTTGGATTCCTAGCTCCTAAAATAGCATGGGAACTTCATAGCTTTTTTCAATATTAGTTGAATGAATGACTGCATTTCTGTTAGAATTTCAATGGATTATAGCCTCTGCTACCTGGAATCTGTCTCAGTATGAGGGAACCCCATTCCTTATACATGTACTGGGGTACCTGCTCCCTGTGCATGTGTCTTTCCTCAGGCATTTGCGGCAGGTGCACATAAGAGGCAGAGCAGGAGCAAGCACCACATGTCCATGACTTGAACACAAGGAGGTCATTGATGAGGTTTTCATTGAATGAGAAGGAACAGATTCTCTCTTGCTTCACGGGTTGTACCTAATTTTGTCAAAGTGTTTCTGAAGAAAGTCATTCACTACAAACCTGGCCAACCACATCCACAATTCTTGCCTGAATTGTTTTAGAACTCTGCAGGGTGTAAGTATGTTTACAAATACTCTTGATTTCTTGTAAAATATTTTTGGAAATAAGTGGAGGATAATTTGGGATTAGGGGACATTCAAGCTGAGTCCCTGAACACCTACTTTCATTATATACGATCTTTGTTCAATTGTAATAGTTTGGAGAACTGATAAAGAAACACCTTAGAAGTGCATATTTGTTATGGAATTTCTCCCTCCTTTGTGTACACAATATTAGTATGTCTACACTATGCCTGATGTTAAGGAAGACAATGGTGATATTAAAAATTATATACGGCCTGGCTGGTGTGGCTCAGTGATTGAGTGTCAACCCATGAACCAGGAGGTGACAGTTCAATTCCCAGCACATGCCCTGGTTACAGGCTCGAACCCCAGTAGGGGGTGTGCAGAAGGCAGCTCATTAATGATTTTCTCTCATCATTCATTTCTATCTCTTTCTTTCTTCCTATCTCTCTCTGAAGTAAATTAAAAAAAAAGACATAATGGCAAACACTTAACTGAAGCCTGGTGATATTCAAAGCACTTTGTTATGATATCATTTAATCTTTGCAATATCTTAAAAAGTAGATATTTCCATTTTCCTCATTTTACAGATGATACTAAGGATTGTACCCAAGGTTGCACAGCCTTGGAAGCAGGGTTTGGTAGTCTGGTTGCAGATCTTATTTTTAACAAACACATACCAACTCTATTAATGATAGAGTTTCATTCTGAAAGGGCTCAGGTGGGAAGAAAGATATATAAATGTCATGAAATGTGATGAAAGTAGTATGTTAGAAAGAAAAGACATCAAACTCTGTTTACTGGAGCTGGGAAATCTTCAGAGAGAGGTGATATAGTGGGCTTTGAGGGATGATTAGCAGTTTTCTAGGTGGGGGAAGGGGACAAAGACTGAGGATAAAAGTAGGGAGCATTTTCATAATCAGTCGCCTTTATGATTAGCTTATTATACTAGTTTTCAGTAATTCCCACCCACACTCTTCCTTCCTTGCACATATAGTTTGAATATTTTGAAACCAAACTTTAACTTGTGTTCATTTGTAAATAAACATGTAGGCCACTGTCTGAAACCATGACATGTGAAATGCTGTCTATGTGCATATCATGATAAGATAGCATTTGAAATCATAGAAGACTGTGAACACATACTAATTATTTAAAAGGACAGTCACTTATTTTGGCCACCTATTGTCAGGAGCTGAGAGTTAGACCATGTCATTCTTTTGGACCTGTGACTATCCTCTCACATGCTATTTTTGGATAACAATGTTAATGCACATAAAAATACCTCATTTTAAACATTTCTTCCCTCCTCAGGTCATCCACTAAACTTCATCCAGCAAGCAGTAAATAGAACCTTTTCCCACCTGTCTGAAGTAATCATTTAGAGATTTACATACACCTACTGATTTCAACATGTTCTGTTGGATTTCAATTTTGCTTGGCATCCCACAGCTCTGAAGGATTAATTCCCAGCACTGGCCAGCAATGTCAATTTTTTTCATGTCCATCACTTTCCTACCCTAGTAAGAGGGCACCTGTAAGTGCTAGTATTCTTGCTGGTGAAAATCAACACACCTCCTCCAGGTACTGTAGGATGTCCATGACACAGAGCAGGATGGAATACTTGGATGCTTCTTGTCAGCTAAATATATTTGCAACTTTAGCATAGGTTATTTTTAGAAGTGTGCATGTCCCCCAAATAGTCAAGCTCTATGGAAGAAGTCCTTTACTACACCTCTGAGAAAGATGCTGTCGCTCTGCAAAATGAGTGGCATGTAGGGAGTTCAGTTTTTCACTCTCTCTCAGTTTAATTGAAGGTCGTTCTTTGTATAACAACACGTCTATTGAAATCTGCCTAGGGAGAAACTACACTCCCTGTGTTCCTTTTCCTCAGTTTTTATTATACAGTGAAAGGGAAAAGTCTGTACATTTTCTTGCCTTCCAGGGTAATCAGGAACTTTCCTGGCTTACTCAACAGTGTGAATGTGTTAGAAAGTACAAAGGTTCTATTGCCCTTTGGCTTCAGTGGAAGTGTTCCTTTCCCATGCATTCCCCATTAAGCTCCCTATTTTCTGGCTGAAGAAATTAGCACAGTCGTTGGTATTGTAGATGTCACATTGGATCTGTGTTCTCCTGAAGAGGCAGTTCATTGGCCATTAGGAACCTAAGCTACCACATCTTCTGGACCATAGAAGTGAAGCCACAGTCCAGAGAATTTTGCATTCTATGACACTAACATTAGGACACTTTCCCACAAATGCTTATTGACCAAGGTTACTAAGGAAACCAGAGGCCCAGGTAGTAGCAATTTGTGCTAAGGTTAAAATGAGCAAATGTAATCCTTGCCTGGCTCAAGGATTTGACTTCTAATTTTCTCAGAAGAGGCAGCGGACACGCATTTTGCAAGTGTTCTTTAAAGAGGGTCACTGGTCAGACACCTGCCTGCCTTGCTTTTTCATCTAGTGTGGGCTACACCTATGCAGGAATTTGAAGCCAGAAATCAGAGAACACCATGGAAGTTTGAGAATAGCCATCAATATTTTCTAGAACATATGCAAATTAAACCATTACTTTTATATAATTTTATAATTTCTCAGTTTGTTGGTTAAATTATAATGATATAATACACCCGGCAATTAGTGTATTTACAATGACTGTATTGGTACTCCAGAGAGCTGCCACATGCATCTCATTATTTGCTCCATAAACCTTTGTGCTAGAAAAGGCACAGATCCCATATCTGAAGTTCATGGGCACTGAAGTACATAGGTGTAAGCAACCTGTTCCACGTCATATTGTTGGTTAGTGAGGCGGAGGCTGCCTGACTAGCAGAAGGACATGGATTTTGAATTTAGACAAACTTAATCATTCTAATCATTCTCTCTCTCTCTCTCTCTCTCTCTCTCTCTCTCTCTCTCTCTTCCTCTCTCTCTCTTTCTCATATTTCTTTTAAATTTGAAACATGACTATTGCTAATAAACATAATTGGACTTGTAAGGCTTAGGTGAACTTCAATGTATTTTTAATACTCTATATTTTACATGCTATGCAAATATTAGTAATTATTTGTGTTATTCTGACTTACATTCAGTGCGGTTTTTACCATATCATTCGTTCTACTCAGTTCTAGCAAAAACTGTTCTTTCAAGCACCTTATACATTTATATATAGTGCTGGGTTTGTTTGTTTGTTTTTGTTTTTTGGGGGAAAGGTTATGTTTCACTTCTTGTTTTGGCTACTAGAAAACTCAGTGTCAAATTTATTGATTATTAAAAGCAGTATAGCATATTCCTTTAACCTGGCTTTATTTTATTTTTTCACTCATCTTACGTTTTAATCTATTGTCTTATTTTGCTGCAGTGGATATACATTTCTGAACACCACCTCAAATGAGGTGAAAAAAATAACAAAACAATGACTACATAATAATAATGATAAAGTCAGAGAAAACTTTTTTTAAAAAGTACTCTGAATTTCAATCCATCTCACTTTTAATGGAAGTAAAAGTTTATTTGCTCATAAGTATAAATTAATTAAATAATAGCAGGCATTTATTGAATGCCAATGTAAAGCAAGACATACTGGGATTCACTGAAAATGGAAAAGCAGATCCTTAACAAAAGATTTACAGTCCAGTTTAGAAATTCATGCACAGACATGAAGTGTTAGATGTTAGAAGTTGATTTAGTATCAGTAATACACAAAGAGATGGGTTGTGTAACATCAGTCTGAGAAATAAAAATGTGAACCCACAGTTTACCTTCTTTATTCCAGTCAAATCATAAGCACCCAAGTTCACACCTTATTCTTCCCTGTTTTTCTCTTATTCAATTGGAAAAATGAAAGGAGGCTGTTATTGCATTTAGGATAAGAAGAAATGAGCGACACTCAGTAGTTGTATGAATTTAAGAAGGAATTTCTCCTTAGTGGATCTCAGTTTCCATATCTGTAATATGAAATTGGGATCCCTATCTCAAAGTAGCTTCAAGTCATCTCTCTCTGAAGTGATCATTGTATTTTTTTAAATCACTTTATGCAAGAAAGTACAGTATTGATGATAAGTAGATTCTTCAAATGTCTTGTATAATTAGCTATTTAAAGGGACATGTTGGAAAATTATTTTATCAAGAGTAAAGAATGCTAGAGATGGAAGTAGCCCCGGCATGAATCAGGACAATCCTCTCATTTTACAGATGAGGAACCTGAGCCTCAGAGGGATTGAGAGAATTGTACAAACTTAGACTCTTAGCTGCAGGGCTAGTGGCTGAAGACTCCTAATACTTATCATGATTTCAGTGTCCATTCACAGAAATCTAATTTCTAGATGAATGGGTGGTAGAAATGTATTCTGTTCTAGGTGCTGCACAGACTTCGTATCAAGAGCTGTTTATGGAAGAAAGGCTGTGTAGATTAGAGTTCAGTTACAGCAACAAGAGCATTCTATCATATTTATAAAGAAAGGCTTTTATTACCAGGTGTTAGGTGGCTTAACAAACTAATTGCAAAGGCTGGAGAAACAAGCTCTAGGGAAAACTTGTAGAAACAACTCCCAGCTCCAGACTCACCCCACCTCTGCCATGATCAGAAAGCTGACTCCTGCAACATGAGACACTGTATTCAAAGCTGCAATCACAGAACTAGGCTGCCTCTGCCCCAGACTTGCCTCTCTTCCTTCCATTTCAAATTCAAGTGAAATATGGAACACTAGCTGCAAGGGAGTCTGGATAAGACAGGGTTTAATTTCCTAGTCTACAACAAAGGGTGGCTCAAGGAGGAGGTTGAAATAGATATTGAGACAATTGAGACCATCAGCCAAGAATCCAAGAAAGTGGTAAGTAGTAGGGTTAGGGGACCCAAATCACATCATATGAGGAACAATATAAAACAGGATAACAAATAGGTTCTAATTTGCCAGCCAGCTCTAGCTAATTGGCTTCCAAGAACAGAGACTTGAGGAAAATTTGAGAGATGCATCTGGGCCCAGCAGGATAAAGCCCAGGGACTCATTAGTGATGTCTGCCAGAAGCAAGAGCATGAAGCGATCAGAGTTGTATAAATGCCACTATTTCCCACAAGTCAGTTGCTGCCTGACCATCTTGGTTGGCAGACGTTTTCATAATGCCTTGTGGAATATTGATGTTGTTTAATTACATCTTGATTGACTTCTTCACATTATCATGATGATTATTCTTTATCAGATAAAGCAAATTATAATTTATTTGATGAATTTATCATCTCTACACCCTGCGTAGTACTTGATATATATTAATCTGATTTTTAAAGTCTCAATCATTCCATCAAAAAAAGTTCACTTTGCACAAAATGCTATCATATAGCATTGTATCAGGCTTAGTTTTTAAGGGATCTCCCTAAGTCTCCTTTAAAAAAGAACATAAAGAACATATTTTGTCCCTGTTTACAGAATCCTAAACAGTTCATTTGAAACAACTCAGAAGGTGTACTTGTTCATGGATCATAGACTCAATGTATTACTTTGAGCCCATCCAGTGTTCACGTTCTCATCATCACTTAAACTCATGTGCTCACTTGAGCTGATACTTTGTTCGTAAAAATAGTTTTGCTATAAGGGGAAACAGGTATACGTCACATAGAATGGATGCATTTAGAGCTTTGAAATGGGGATGTTGATTTATGATTTCTGCACAAAGTTTTTCTTACATCCTGCACAAAGAAGCTCTACTTCTTGAGGAAAACACACAAAGGTATTCCACATGACTCTACTTGCTAACCTGTTTAGACTACTCTCAGTGTACAGACTTAACTACATTTCTTGGAGAAGAGGAAGAATCTAGTTGACCCAGGTTTTTGAAAGTTCAAGTATATTCTTTCAATTTGTTTTTAAATTAATTTTTATTTAAGTATAGTTGGTATATAATCTTATATTTTTTATATTAGTCTCAGGTGTATAATATAGTGGTTCAACACTTTTATACCTTACTAGAAGCCCAATGCATGAAATTTGTGCAAGAGTAGGCCTTCCTTCCCCCAGCTGCCGGCACCAGCTTCCCTCTGGGACCTGGGACACAGGCTGCTTCCCTCTGGCTGCTGGCAGGCACCCGGGACCCCGGCTTCTCTCGCAGCCCTGGCTTTGTCTGGAAGGTCATCTGGAAGGACGTCCGGTCTAATTAGCATATTACACCTTTATTATTATAGATAATGTGATCACCCCACTAATTCTAGTAATCATCTGTCATCTTATAAGCTTATCACAATATTGTTGACAATATAGTCAATAATATATCTTTTTTGCTATTCACTCAACCCAACACCCCCTCCCTTCTGATAATTATCCCTTTGTAGCTGACTCATTTTTTGGTGATTGATAATGACTCTCTTTTGATAACTCTTCCTGGAGAAGACCAATTTGGGGGAACATTGGTGAGGTTAGAATGAGCATGTGTGGCTATGGAATACAAAGATGGATCTCATTAACACCATCAATTCCTGCAGTAGATCACAGTGTATTTATTTTTACATTATACTAGTAGCCCTGTACACAAATCCGTGAGCCAGTATCTCGCCAGTAGCTCCCTGCCATCCTCCAGTAAGCTCTCTGCCCGCTGCCCTGCCCTCCTGTAACTCCCCTCAACCCTCATGACTTGCTGCGCTGCCCGCTCCTGTAGCTCTCCGCCACCTGCTTGTAGCTCACTGCCCGACCCTCCTGCTGATCCGTGATCTGGTCGTTATGCAGTCAGTCTTTACACTTCACAGTTTAACGACCATTTGCATATTACATCTTTATTATATAGGCTTATTTCTGTGCTTATATGCTGTGCTAGGTTCCTGTGATATGGAAGTCTGGAGCTGTGTCTGGTTATTAGGGGATGAAGGGAGAGATACTATGAAAAGGTGGATACTCTGCACAAGCTATTATGACCGTCTCTGAGGAGAGACTCAGTCCTTGAGGTGGATGACAGAGGAGGAGAAGGTAGCTCATGCTTCACTGCTGAAAACAAAGACTGTTGACTCAAATAGACAGTGATTCAAATTCACACTACACAGTTTAACAATGGCAATAAAACACTGTCACTTTTTGCAGAAAAAAATACCTAGAGATAGATTATGCCTGAAATACTTAATATGATTTCAATCTCTTCTCCTATAAAGTTTGTCATAGATAAAAATAAAAGCAGAAGTTACAGTTTTTCTTTCTTATTATTAGGAAATGTGTTTTTAGGTGCACATTATTAATAGTCATTCATTTGTACCTATTTAGAAAGTGCCCACTATGTACCAGACACCATGTCACCTAGAGGGATATAACTGTAAACAAAATATATGTTTATTATTATAGCTGGAGGAGGGATAAGTTTGCTTTTTAACAAAAATACTCTATACAGGATGTGCAAAAGTAGGTTTACAGTTGTGAGTATTAATTACTGTATTATTTTCCATAGAAACAACTAACTGTAGAACCACTTTTGCATCACCCTGTATTTTTTAAGAAGAAGGAAAGAAATGAACAAATCTGGGACCTTCAGAGCAAATGCTTGTTGACTGCTCCATTCCCAAACTCACTGTATCATCTTCAACTGCTATATAAGCCCAGAGTTTTTCTTTCGTCCATCAGAAAAATGAATTCAGTGGTTCAGTAAAACACAGTATTGCAGGCCCAGCACTCAAATGAATAGAATAGACTGTTAGTCTGCTCTCAATTATATTGAAAATTTACTACCTTTAACCCTACCAGACTGCTGTACCGATTTTTCGGTAATTTCCGAATCTCTGGTGACTCCTAATTTTCGGTACTTTGCCTAGACCTATTTTGTACAATGTCTCCAAGTTCCATCTTATTCTAACCACTTGCATGTAACTGACATTTTTCTATATCATGTTGATTTTTTCTCTTTAATGCTCAGGAGCCCAGGTATAGGGGACAGTTAGATTCAGGGCCTCAGGTCTGGTCGGGTTAAGCAGAAATAGATGATGCCTTTTTTTAAAAAGATGTATGAGTGTTTTGGTGGGGAGGGAGAGAGGTGGGAATTTGAATTTAATCTTCTATTAGGAAGGAAACTACATATCTAGAAGCTGCTACTTATCATTTGACATTTTTATTTTTATTTTTTTAAATAAATATTGTTCAGATTATTACAGATGTTCCTCTTTATTCCCCCCCATAGCTCCTTTCCACCTGATTCCCCCACCCCCACCCCAAGCCCTTACCCCCTACCACTGTCCTCATCCATAGGTGTAAGATTTTTGTCCAATCTCTTCCCGTACCCCTCACCCCCCTTACCCCCGAGAACTGTCAGTCCATTCCCTTTCTATGCCCCTGATTCTATTATATTCACCAGTGTATTCTGTTAATCAGATTTTTTATTCACTTGATTTTTAGATTCACATGTTGATAGATATGTATTTGTTGTCACTTTGTTGTTCATAATTTTTATCTTTACCTTTTTCTTCTTCTTCCTCTTCTTAAAGAATACCCTTTAGCATTTCGTATAATCCTGGTTTGATGGTGATGAACTCCTTTAGCTTTTTCTTGTCTGTGAAGCTCTTTATCTGACCTTCAATTCTAAATGATAGCTTTGCTGGGTAGAGTAATCTTGGTTGTAGGTTCTTGCTGTTCATCACTTTGAATATTTCTTGCCACTCCCTTCTGGCCTGCATAGTTTCTGTTGAGAAATCAGCTGACAGTCATATGGGTACTCCCTTGTAGGTAACTAACTGTTTTTCCCTTGCTGCTTTCAAGATTCTCTCTTTGTCTTTTGCCCTTGGCTTTTTAATTATGATGTGTCTTGGAGTGGTCCTCTTTGGATTCCTTTTGTTTTGGGGTTCTCTGTGCTTCTTGGATTTGTAAGTCTATTTCTTTCACCAGGTAGGGAAAGTTTTCTGTCATTATTTCTTCTAATAGGTTTTCAATATTTTGCTCTCTCTCTTCTTTTGGCACCCCCATAATTTGGATGTTGGTATGCTTGAAGTTGTCCTAGAGGCTCCTTACTCTATCTTGATATTTTTGTATTCTTTTTCCTTTTTGTTTTTCTGGTTGGGTGTTTTTTGCTTCCTCATATTTCAAATATTTGGTTTGATTCTTGGGATCCTCTAGACTACTATTGGATTTCTATATATTATTCTTTATTTCAGTCAGTGTATGCTTAATTTCTGATTGGTCTTTTTCCATTTTTTTGGCATTCTCATTAAGATCCTTGAAGGTCTCCCTAAGTTCCTCAGAGGTCTCACTAAGTTTCTCTGCAGTTTCTAGAAGATTCTTGAGTAACCTGTGGTTTTGAACTCTATATCCAGTAGTTTGCTTTCCTCCATTTCTTTCATTTGTGACATGTTTCTTTGTCTCCGCATTTTGGCTGCTTCCCTGTGTTGATGGAGTGGCTTTGTGTGGTAGGTGACCTGTGGGGCCCAGTGGCTCAGCCTCCCCAATCACCTGAGGTGGACACTCTTGGTCCACCCCTTTGTGGGCTGGGTGCACTGTCTTGTTGTAGGTAAGCCTTGATTGCTGTTGGTACACTGGGAGGAATTGACCTCCAGGCCAATGGCTGTGAGGACCCACTGTGTCTATAATGGAAGAACTGCTGTGTTGGAGATACCCTTATGGGGCAGGACTTGCTTCAGTGGGGCTTTGGTGCTCACTGAGTCTGCCTCTTGAGTGTGTCACTTATGGATGTGAGGAGTTGAAATCTGGTATCGTCTCACACTGACCTCTAGGTACACTGGTTCCTGGATCTCCAAGGAGTTGCAAGTCATCTACTGTCTGAGGCCACCTGGCAGGAGCTACAGCAAGATCTGCAGATTTCTCCTCTTTGCTTGGGGTTTGGAAGTTTTGGAGCTGTCTGATCCAGTTGCAATTTATTAGGTTAAGCTATGAAAGGGAAGGCCATTCATATGCAAAAGCCGCTGCACAGTTTGGGCGGGTTTGTTAATTGGGTGGGGCAGGGTCTCAGGGAATCACTAGGGCATGGCAACCAACTATGGCCGCCAGTCAGCTGTCTCTGTGTCTCTGCGTTTCCGTGTCCCCGTGTCCTGCGCCCTAGCGCAGTAAATAACGATTCCTATGCAAACCTCTGTGAGAAAGCCACCCTCACTTTCCGACCCGATGCCAGATGATGCCAGACAGTCCAGTTTCTCCCCGTAGGAGTCTGGGCCCCCAGAGTCTCGCCGGAAACTGGATTTCAGAACAGTTGGGAGCTTGTACCTCCTTCCCGATTGAAAAAAACAGCGCACCCAGTCGCCAGCCCGATTTGCACGTGCCTCCATACCTCTGCCTTTTCAAGCCTCTGCATCGCCTACAAAGGCTCAATGAGCTTCTTTCTTTCCTTCTAGTTGTAGAACTTCTACTCCGTCAGCATTCCCATGGTTCTGGGTGATAGTCGTTTTGTCTTTTAGTTGTAGTTTTGGTGTGGTTGTGAGAGGCAGCATGTACAGGTGTATACCTTATGCCACCATCTTGGGTTTTGTTTTTTTTTTTTTTTTCATTTGACATTTTTAAAAAAGATCATATGGTTAATCATTTCTAGATGATCAAAAGTTTTCTCCTCATTATTAATTCTAATCACATTTGCAAGGATTTTAAAATAAGTCATTTTACACTTCTACCAAATTGACTCAAATATTTAGACTTTCCCAGATTATTTATTAGTCAGCTTGAGCCACTATAACAAAATACCAAAGACTGGGTGGATTAAACAACAGATGTTTAGTTTCTCACATTTCTGGAGGATGAACGTCCAAGATCAGGGAGCCAGTATGGTCGGGTTCTAGTGAGGTCTCTCTTCTGGCTTGTAGATGGCTGCCTTCACACTATGTTCTCTGTGCATGCAAGGAGAAAGGGAGAGAGCTTGCTGGTGTCTCTTCTCATAAGGACACTAATCCTATCAGATCAGAGCCCCATTCTGATGACCTCATTTAACCTTAATTACTTCCTTTGAGGCCCCCTCTCCAAATACAGTCACACTGGGGTTAGAGAGCTTCAACATAGGACTTTGGGGGGATACAGATATTCAGCCCATAGCAAATAGATCCCCATATTACTTTAGAATTGTATTCCACAGAGAGTGTGAGGATTTTTTTTTAATGGAAAATGAAAAAGAAGCTGAGCCAAAACAATAGCACCAAAGCCAAAACATGCATTCTGCACTTAATGTTATTTTTCTCCTTGGTGCATTCCAGAGTCAAATTGTTTGGGGAAAGTCAAGTTGGTTTTGTAGGATTCCTAGAGAAAAGGACTATGATTGCATTAATAACTGCAGAATTTGATTCAGAGGCTATAATCTCCTTGGCTTCAACATCACATGTCTCTTTACTGCTTAGAAAAGCAAAATCTGTGAGCCTACAAAGGGGTTAAAGCCTCTAATGGCATCACACTGGCCTGTACAGAGTATTGATTGCATCAACTTAGAATTAAATTGCCACCAAGAATCTAGTTAGATCTCTCCTCAGTGGCTTGGAGGTTTTGATTACAGAATGGCTGTGAGTGGAATGTTTTTCCAATTTCAAAGAATAGCAATGGAGATTAAAAGCAACTCAGGCTTATTCATTCTAGCCAAGGAATATGGACAGAATGAAATATCCACAGCAGTGGAAGCAAATGGGACCTTTGACAAGTTTTTCACTTTCCACACAACATCTCAACTCAAAGTCATGAAAAAGGTCAAAAGGTAAGAAGAGCTAAGAGCTGAGATGATAGGGCATCACACTTAGTTAATGGCTATAGATCTTCCAAATCAAGAGGGCATTTATTTCCCTTGAAAACTCCTTAGAAAGCATGCGTATTTCCACTGGAGGCAGAGGAAATCCACGTGGGCAGGAAGTGCAAAGGGAAGACCCTCTTCCCCACCCCCCATCCCCCACCCCCAATCAGCTCTCCCACAAAGAATCTGTTAGATAGCATGGAGGGGTATTGGATGTAATTTTTTAAACCAGTACAAATATAATACTTCCCATTCTGGACTTTTAAAGTTCTACAAAAGCAGTGTGACTGGTGTTCAGTATTCACAAAGAATTTTTTCTCCAATGTAACCCAAATCTTAGCCTGTCTCTTTTCCATAAAATTTGTGTAATCATACCCTTTATTCAGTAGGGTTGTATGGGATAGTAGAAAAAGGCTATACTTATACAAATATATGTGCTCAAAACATCACTGCCACTTATCAACTGTGTTCTTCTTGGGAGTTACTCTCGCCCTCTGAACTTCAGTTCTCACCATACAGAGGTGTTATGGGAATTCAAAAACACGATACCCTTAACGGGCCTTACATGTTGCCTGAAATATATTCTGTAAGATCCTTAACTTCATTCCTGTTAGCAAAGGGATCCAAGAGACAAATTGACACTAAGGCATACCCTACCTAATAATAGACAAATATGCAAATTGACCATACCTCCGACACACCCACAAGCCACGCCCACAAGCCAAGCCCACCGTCCAATCAGAGCGAGCATGGAAATTAACCCAAATCAAGATGGCTACAGCCACAGAGAGCAAGGTTTCCTAGGTAACAGAGGAAGCCAAGCTTTCCGCCTGCCCTTGCCAGGCCTAAGCCTCCACTCAAGCTACAAAGTTTCAATTATAGAAGGTAAACAAATTCAAACAGAAATGGCGGCAGAATGGAGCTTGAGGGAGCAGGCCAGGGTTGCCGCCGGCAACAGGGGAAGCAAAGCTTTCCACACACCCTGGCCTGGCCCACCCGCTTAAGGCAACAAAGTTTCAATTATAACCCCAACACAAATGGCTGCCGGCCTCGGAGGGAACCTCAGGCTTGGCTCCACTCCAAGCTACAAAGTTTCAATTGTAGAAGGAAAATAAATTCCAGATACCAGGGCCTCTGCTTGGGTTGCCAGGGGGCGTGGCCGGCCTGCAAACCACCACAAGCCCCTCGCTCAGGCCGCCCCATGCCCCAAGGGAACCCCCACCTGATCTGGAACACCCTTCAGGGCAAACCAGCTGGCCCCCACCCGTGCACCAGGCCTCTATCCTATCTAATAAAAGAGTAATATGCAGATTGATCATCACTGCAACACACAATATAGCTGCCCCCATGTGGTCAAAGATCCTGCCCCCATGTGGACACAAGATGGCCACCACAAGATGGCCAGCAGGAGAGGACAGTTGGGAGGCACCTGGCCTGCAAGGGAGGGCAGTTGGAGGTGATCAACCCTGCAGGAGAGGGCAGTTAGGGGTGACCAGGCTGGCAGAGGAGGGAAGTTGGGGGCAAACAGGCTGGCAGCGGAGTGGTTAGGGGGTGATCAGGCTGGCAAGCAGAAGTGGTTAGAGGCAATCAGGAAGGCAGGCAGGCAAGCAGTTGGGAGCCAGCAGTCCTGGATTGTGAGAGGGATGTCAGACTGCCCGTTTAGGCCTGATCCCACCCGGGCCTAAATGGGCAGTCGGACATCCCTTGAGGGGTCCCATATTGGAGAGGGTACAAGCTGGGCTGAGGGACAACCCCCCTCCGTGCACGAATTTCATGCACTGGGCCTCTAGTTACTTTATATTAGCATTTTCAGAAATATTACCATTATTTAAAAAATAACCCTCAGGAAAAAATAAAGTGAATCATCTCCAATAATGGAATTTCAAACAACAATGATGCTGATGTTGTTGAGGAGGAAATAAAAGTGTTTTCCTGACTCTACTCAAATTATATGCACCCACTTCTCCTTGGGGGAACCCTAGGCTTAGCTCCTGAAGAGCCACATTCTGAATGGTGTGTCTAAGCAGTGTTTCCCATCCACTATAATTTCCTTCCTTGAAGATTCTTCAGCCAGCTGGGGGTGGGGGGTGGGGTGTTGGGAGGGAATGTGCCCTCTGCAAAATAAAAGAGCTCAACAGAACAAGCATGGAGGAGGGCAGTGATAAGATACCTGGGCACTGGGCCCTGCTAAGTCCAGTCTTTTATTTCACTCAAGGAAACACTGACTTAATTAATTAAAAAATAAAGATTATTGTCAAAGCAAACTAGAAATGAAGGACCCTGGTCAATATTTATTGAATTTTGCTTTCTTGAGCTTTTCAGCTTTCCAATATTACATTGAGTCCAACTCTTTCACGTATGACCTGTTTCTGAAATAAGTTGTGATTTAACCAGTAACCTGGCAATGTTGAGAATAAATAAGGTTCAATTCTGAAGCAGGGAAGTGAACTTCCTGCTACTTTTGGAATTGTGGTGTTGCCCCACAGATGAGAGTTATGTTTTTTTCTTTATGTCTGTGCTTCTTTAACACCTGTTTGCATGGTGCTTACTATGTTTCCTTTTTTGATCCTCACAACAACTGTGGAAAAGAGAAAAATCAAGGGTTTATCATCTCATTTTTTTTCAAATATTCAAACTGAGGCTCAAGGACATTGAAAAGGACCACTCTATTAACCATTGTTTGAGTTGAAACTGGGATCCAAGTTAATTGAAAGCATTTCCCATGGGCTAAGCCCCTTACGGATCAAACTCAGAAGAAGGATTTGATAAGGAACAAATTAGATTATGAGATGCTGCATGTAGTTGGCCTAGTATCTGGCATGCAATAAGTGTTCAGCACAAACTAGCAATTATCAATGTCATTGGTTGATTATTGTTGTTGTAATTATTTCTCCCCGTCTCGGAGGGAACCAGAATAAAGTTAAAAGATAGCTTTGCCTATTGAGACATCTCTGTGTTGAGGTTATTTTTATCCTCAGCAATCACCATGTCTTGAGTTTCTATTGCATACGGAGTGGGAGGCTAGGTACTGGGAGGATGAAATGATAAAGGATCAGCTTAAGTTCTCAAGGCACTATTTTCCAGCTGGAAGGGGTGACCATTGATGACTTAATGTCCAGGAGGAGCACTCAGTAGCATGAGTTAGAGATGTTCATGAAAACTTGATAACAGAAGATAGGGACTTTGAACTGATCCCTAAAGACTTAGGGAAGCTTAGGGAAGCACAGAAGAGATGTTGGGTACTTTAGGAAGATGCTCAGAGAGGAGGTTGTGTGCTCTCAGCATCACTTGTGTCTAAAAATAGACACAGGCAGGCCCACCTCTAAAAATTCTTATTCAGTACAGCTGGATGGAATCCTAGTTTTACATGTAACAAGTTCTTTGGTAAAAACAAACTGAAGTTGCTCTTGGCAGTGGGGGACCACTGATTGCTTCTGATTAGGTATCTGGTACTAATTCACAGAGATGAACTTAAGAAGGTTGGTCAAATGTGTATGCTTACAGAAACATAGTAGCTGACATATAATAGGTGAGCTAACATCTAAAAGGACGAAAGACAGGTAGAAAGAAAAGTATTCCCCACCTTAAGTCTACTACCCTGTGCCGCTGTGTTGCGATTCCAAGATTGTAATTTCTACTCTTAGGTAGATCACTAGTTGGACTGACAGTGGTATTCTACTGCATTCAGACTGATATCCACACTCCTGACCATGACCCACAAAGCCCTATATGAAAAGTTAGAACAGCCTTTCCTACCTCACCTCCTGCCTTCTCTACTCACCACCCTTCTCTCTGTTCCTCCAAACTCCCAAGTTCGCCTTCACCTCCGAGAACTGGCATTGCCTGGGACACCCTTTCCCTTGTCCTAAATTGAATTTCCATCTTAGGGGAGCCATCCTAGTGATCAAATCAAAAGCAGAACCCCTCAGTCACTATGTCCCTCAGAGCACTTTTTAACGACCCCTATTTTTCTGGTCTTAGTTTGCTTTTTAATGTGTCTCCCTCTCTATCAGCACCACTGGATGCTAAGACACCTAAGGGTAGATTCTTGTTGACCTTGTTCATGGCTATGTCCATAATACCTAGACTGGTGCCTGAATATAAAAATGTCTCAATAAATATTTGTTAAACTAATAGATAGGTACTATCAAGCCTCCTCTCACCTTCTTCTTTCCCCAATATTTTTATTTTTCTATCTCTTTCTCTAAACCACACTTTATTTCAGTGGCTGTCAGGAATTTGAAAAAAAAGAAAGAAAGAAAGAAAGAAAGAAAGAAAAAGAAGTTGCCCAGCTGCTCTCCCCTTTCATCTTCTACCTAAGTTCATGACCCCCATCTAACACCATCTGATATAAAGGCCCATGATCTCAGGCTATCTTGACTCTGGCAGTGGAAACATGTCAGTGAGTCCCAGAGAGCCCATCCATTTTAAGAGACCTTCTGAGGTTTAGAGGAGAGAGGATTCTTTTTTTGGCAACTAGTCTGAGAATTAGGTTACAACCTAAATTAAGTAGGGCAAAATTTTTCACATAGGGCCCAGTTCTGTACCTAGACTCATGCACACACAACCATGCAGTATTTGAGGATTCAGGTTATTTGATTTGAAATAATGGCACACACATTTGTTTGCATAAAGCTTTGACATTAATAAAATACTTTCACAGATATTTTCACATAGGCAGTTGGGAGTATCCCCATTTTACTGATGTGGAAATGAAGGGCCAGGGAGGTTTATGATAGTGTCAAAGGTTACTGAATTGGAATCCTGGAATCTAAACTGAATTCTGCTGTTTTGGGATGTTCTGGAAAGCTACTTGATTGAGCCTCAGTGTCCCTCTTTGGAAAATGAGGGAGTTGAATGATCTCCAAGGCAGTACTTCTCAAACTTCAATGGGTCAACAGATCATCTGGGGTTCTTGATTAATTGCAGTGATGATTCAGTAGGTCTGAATAGGGCTCACTACTCTGCATTTTAAACGATTATTTACAATTCCCCACTGATGCCCAACTACTTCAAAGAGTGAGGCATGAGAATTAAGTGGACATGATAGATAAAGATCCCTGGGGTTCACGGGCACATGGTAGAATTGGAGCAGCTCTGCTCTAATGACCTACAGTTGTGATATTTGGGGAAATCACTTAGTCTGATTGAGCTGGTTCATGGAAATCTAATTATATCTCAGAGAGCAATGATATATAATTTAAGTTTCATAAGAAAGGAGGTATTTGGCAAGCAAGACATTGAAAACAGAAAGTTGAGTTCCCCAAATGTAGTAACATTTTTACATAGGAGTAAGTGACTAAATATTGTCCCCATACCTTCTATCTTGGGATGAAGTTTAGAGGAAGAATTATCTGGCTGTAGATGAGTAGCCTGAGGCTTAGACAGGCTCCTGGATTTCCTGGAGCCTTGCAAAGCCTGGGATAAATGCCCAGACTGACCCACAGCTTTCTTTGTCTCTGCCAGGGTAAGTGCAAAGCACTGTCCCAATGGGCAAGCCTCTGTGGATTTGAATTCAGAAGAAAATGTCTGGGCTGATGAAGAGAACATAAATCATTGTGTTTTAGTCTTTTCATCATCTAGAGAAGCACAAGCAGATTTTCCATTGTGCCTTATCAGGACCTGAATCCTCAGTCATTGAGGAATGTATAGTCCTCTCTGATTGGCCACTAATCACAGTGAGTGAAATGCATAGGGCAGACTTGTCTTTGGTCTATGGAAATGCAGCTGCAGTCATGTTCAAGGTGTGTCTGTTGGCCTCTGCAAGACCACAGCCTGGATGACTGTCATGCTCAACAAAGACATTGAACTGTTTCTCTAGATTGCACAGGGTGGCCAGAGAGCCCCCTGCAGGGCCGCTGCCCCTGAGAGGGACAGAGTGTTGCATGTAGGGTTGCATTGGGGAGCATGGTGAGTATCTATGTGCACAGGAATGGAGTTGGGTGCCTTTTTTCACACATCTGATCGTAATCACCCAATGAGTTGGCTGCACCAGGGAGGGAATAGTCTCAGGGGAAGCAACTGGCCAAGGCATCCTGCGATTAGTTATATTCACCTTGCTACTTGATTCCTTATTGCAGCTCTCAGAATCAACTTTTCCATCCTCTGACATCTCTACTCTTCTAACATTCCCAAGAATATGTCCCTTGCACATTTGCTCCTAGACTGGGCCCTAATGAAAATAACGTATCAATTGCCAGAGCTGAGGTAAAAGTGCCTTGTTGAGCTTGCATGGATTCTGTAAGCCAAGCCCTTGTTACAAAGCTTATGCTGTTTCTTTCCCATTGTCCCCCCTCTTGAGTCCTGCTGTGTCATGCACTGAGGGAAACACGGGCTGTTAAATTAGAGACATGTGGGGTTCTGACACCAGCCTTGCAGCTTATTAATTGTATGGACATTATCAATTTATTTTTTCCTCTCTGAGCTCAGTTTTCTCCTCCATTAAATTGGGTTAATAATCCAACTTGGGATTATTAGGGGGGTTAAATGTAAAGTGTGTGGAATAGTCCCTGGCCCACATTGAGCATTCAGCAGCACGATGAGCATTTAACAGAGAAGCTGCAGTAGGCTGCAAACGAGTTGTAGTAAATTGCAGAGCAGGGATTTGAACCTCAGCTCTTAATTGCTAAAATATTGCCTCTGCCACAAATGGTAGCTTTGGCTATTAATAGACTAGAGGTCTGGTGCACGACATTCGTGCACTGTTGGGGGGGAGGGTCCCTGCAGCCCGGCCTGCGCTCTCGCAGTCTGGGACCCCTCGGGGGATGTCCGACTGGCAGTCGGACATCCCCCGAGGGGTCCTTAGCGCTGCCACAGAGGTGGGAGAGGCTCCCGCCACCACCGCTGTGCTTGCCAGACGTGAGCCTGGCTTCTGGCTGAGCAGCACTCCCTCTGTAGGAGCGCACTGACCACCAGGGGGGCAGCTCCTGTGTTGAGTGTCTGCCCCCTGGTGGTCAGTGCATGTCATAGTGACTGATCATTCCACCACTTGGTCGATTTGCATATTAGCCTTTTATTATATAGGATACTTAACACCCAAAAGAAAGGCTAAGGCATTATAGCATGTGACCTGGTTGGCTGCTGTCTAAGAGTGTTTGTAGCTGAGGCTCCACAAACCAAGGTCCTGGCAGATTCTTACCTCCTGGAGAACAGAAACCTCAACATATCATATTTCTCATCAATTATATGTGGTTGGTTCTATTTTAAAGGAATTGTAATAATAAATGTCAGCATAAAATGATAGAATAAATAATTATAAGTTGAATCCAAAAATAAATGCAATGTCTATATTATATATTCTCCATGGGTGTATACAATATACCCATTTATGGTTGAAATAAAAAAACCTCAGGCAAAATACATAAGCTTTTTAGAAAGAATGAAATAGCAGGCATTAGCTTTTATTATAGATCTACCATCACTTTGAACAAGTTATTTAAATCTCCCTATCCACAGTTTTCTTTTCTTTTCCTTTTTTTGTTTGTTTGTTTGTTATTGTTGCTTCAACCTGAGCACTGTGGATAATAATAACCCTGCAAAGAGGTATTGTGGGGACCAAAGGAGATAATACACAGAGAACATCTAGTGTTTAGCATTCTATATGTATATTTTGTTGTTGTTTTCAAATCTGCATATACCAAAATAATTATTGGTCAGTGTCACCATAGAAATGGTCAAAAGCAATGTTTCAAATGAAGAAGGAAAGTTCACTAAGATTTTTTCTCTCATATTTTTGTATACTCGTTAAGTGATGAAATAATCTTACCTTCTTCTCTGGAACACATGTTTGCTCCTGTTTTATCAGTGAGCTCTGTTTCAAAACTAATAACAATGACATTTTAAATACAAGAATACCTACCATTCTTTAAGAGAGTTAACCTTTCCATGTGACATTTTATTGGATGTCTAATTAGCAATAGCATTTTGTTGTTTGTCATCTTAAACATAGCAGGTCCATAAGCCTCAAAAACTAACCTTGCTTAAAGCATCAATCTTTATAATGGGGGAATTTCTATGTTTACAAGTTTCTCTTCTTTTGTCCTTCTCTCTTTATTCCTTTGCCACCAGAATGTTTCATTTGCAACTTTCTGTCTGTACTAGGCTTTCTATTAATATCTATTTGTTATTAGTTTTGCTTTGAAGTAATTTTATTTATTTGTTTGTATTTTTTCTTGCCAATTAAGAAAAGTTTATCCAATTTCTACTTTTAAATAGTCAAGGATAAAGCTTTGCAACCAGTCAAGCAAAGCAGAAATAAGTTCATTACCAAGACAGAAAAACAAAACTTCATATCATATTTTTATTTTATTTTACTGAAGCTCTTACCTTTAAGAAGCCCTGTTTTCATTATGCATGTCAACATGATTTAGGGAACATGCAAACAATTCAAATTTACAAATACTTATTTAGTTCTTCTAGGCTTTTCTATATAGTCCTCACACAACAACTCTTAAATTGAGAAAGGGGAAACCACATTATTAGGCCAGGTGTTATTAAGGCATCAGCTCATGTAATTGCAAAATAATCCTATATAATAGTGTTGTTATTCCTTTTTTTAAAAAGATGTGAATTGAGTCCCAGAATGTTTGAGAAATTTGCTCAATACGACGTAGTTGTTAAATGGTTGGCAGTGGAATGTAGTGTCTATTCGCTAAGTCCATGTTCTTTCCACAATCCTGCCCTGCCTTTCCTTCTTCAGGGACTCAGTCAATGTCCATGTTCTCTTCCAATGATTAGTCGTGGGTATTAGCAGAACAGTATAGGCACAGGTAGGATAAAGACTGATGAAAGAAATAATCATTAGAACAACCCTCTGGATAAATAGTTTTGGCCTGGATAAAATTCTTGGTTAAAGGGATGTCTCCTCTAGATGATCATTTGAAGAAGTTATTTTCTAGGAATTTTATTTTCCTAAGAAATGAGCAACAATCTGTTTGTCCTGGATAGGAAATGGCTACATAAGACATTTATTTCATGAGTTCTATAACCTGGATACTTAAAAATAAAGGTCTGGAGAAAGTATTCATCCTATTAATTCCATCTGTCTCTGAACATGTAAGTCACATGCTCTCTCTGCTCTTCATGGGGAAAAAGAAATGGAATGTGAATCACTCCCTCAATTGTAGATTTAAGTTTTAAATGTCTATTTTGTGGCTGTCACCTTACAAGCTTCTGGGAGCACCTAGCTAAATGAGATATGGCCACTTTTTTCAAATAGCTCACAGGCTGTTCGGAGACAGTCATAAGAACAGATAAATACAAAATAGTTAAGTGATAACTGTAATAATTGGCCACCATAGAACTACAGAGATACCCATCACATTCAACCTGGGATGGACAAGGTGGCTTCCTAGAGGCAATGATTACTGAGCTGTGTTTTAATGGACACGTGAAAATCAGGTGATTGGAAGCAGAACTAGAGGTTTCTCGGGTAGGGAAGAACACTGTAAAACCAGAGACACACAGTCATGAAATACTTGGTGGAAGCAGGGATCTATATAAAGTGCCAGTCAGGCAATTTTAAGAAATGTCTGGAAGTGGAATGACATACTCACACTGGCATCTTCACGGAGCATTGCTCAGGGTTTACATATGGAGAGAATAAAGCTCTGGGTAAGGAGGTAAGTTAGGGTGCTAGAGCAGGAGTTCAAACATTGATAATAGCCAGAACCAGAGCAGTAGTCATGGGGTGTAAAGAACAGATGGGAAGAGTAAACAATAGATTCTATAAACATATCAGAGCTAAAATTAGTATCATTTTGTGGTTAGTTGAAAGTGATGTTGAGGATGGACAAAGATGACTCCAGATTTGCAGTAAGGGTGACTGGTTGAGAGGGTGGTACCTTCAATTCAGATAAGAAGAAAAGCCATGTGTGCTGTTTAATGGAGATTATAGGTTTTTAAATTTTAATACCTAGCAATGTGGGAAGTATGAGAATTCTAGGAGAATCTATCTCACAGGCTCTTAGATGATCAAGTCTTATCATGGAGATGGCAAATGAGGACAGAGGTTAGAAGTGTCAACATAAGAAACGTCTAAACCTGTAGAGAACTTTTATGAGTTTATTTGAGTCAAAACTGATGACAATTGCCAGGAAGCAAGATCTCAAATGCTCCAGAAAATATTGTGTATTTCTTTTATACATTTGAAATTAAAAAGGGAAAATAAGGAAGATTACATTGAGGTAGGAGAAAACAAGGCAGGAATTGGATTACAGGATAGTTAAGATTACGTGCTCTCTGGGGAGTGGTTTTGCCTTTAAAGGGTGTTACTTCCAGCATTTCAAAAGTGTGTTAACCTAGATGCACAAAACAATGGACAGGGCTTGCTTAAAAACCTTTCACTAAAGAAGTTATAGGTCTGGGGTATGACTACCCACCATGATGTAGCCAGTGAGGAATTATGATTTATTACAGCACCATTTGTTTGTTCACAGAAGTGATCTCTCAAGAAAACAGATAGAGTGAGGACAAGAATAATACAATACATTACAGCAATATTTAAGGACTAGAGGCTCGGTGCACAAAATTCGTGTACGGAGGAGGGTTGTCCCTCAGCCCAGCCTGTACCCTCTCCAATCTGGGACCCCTCGAGGGATGTCCGGTGGGCTCGGGCCTAAACGGGCAGTCGGACATCCATCTCACAATCCAGGTCTGCTGGCTCCCAACTGCTTGCCTGCCTGCCTTCCTGATTGCCCCTAACCGCTTCTGCCTGCCAGCCTGATCACCCCCTAACCACTCTGCTGCCAGCCTGTTTGCCCCCAACTTCCCTCCTTTGCCAGCCTGGTCACCCCTAACTGCCCTCTCCTGCAGGGTTGATCACCTCCAACTGCCCTCCCTTGCCGGCCTGGTCGTTCTCAACTGCCCTCCCTTGCAGGCCGGGTGCCTCCCAACTGCCCTCTTATGCTGGCCATCTTGTGGTGGCCATCTTGTGTCCACATGGGGGCAGGATCTTTGATCACATGGGGGCAGCTATATTGTGTGTTGCAGTGATGATCAATCTGCATATTACTCTTTTATTAGATAGGATAGAGGCCTGGTACAGGGATGGGGGCCAGCTGGTTTGCCCTGAAGGGTGTCCCGGATCAGGTGGGGGTTCCCTTGGGGTGTGGGGCGGCCTGAGCGAGGGGCTTGTGGTGGTTTGCAGGCCGGCCACGCCCCCTGGCAACCCAAGCAGAGGCCCTGGTATCTGGAATTTATTTTCCTTCTACAATTGAAACTTTGTAGCGTGGAGCGGAGCCAAGCCTGAGGCTCCCTCTGAGGCCGGCAGCCATTTGTGTTGGGGTTATAATTGAAACTTTGTTGCCTTAAGCGGGTGGGCCCGGCCAGGGTGTGTGGAAAGCTTTGTTTCCCCTGTTGCTGGGGCAACCCTGGCCTGCTCTCTCAAGCTCCATTCTGCTGCCATTTCTGTTTGAATTTGTTTACCTTCTATAATTGAAACTTTGTAGCTTGAGTGGAGGCTTAGGCCTGGCAAGGACAGGCAGAAAGCTTGGCTTCCTCTGTTACCTAGGAAACCTTGCTCTCTGTGGCTGTAGCCATCTTGGTTGGGTTAATTTGCATACTCTCTCTGATTGGATGGTGGGTGTGGCTTGTGGGTGTGTCAGAGGTATGGTCAATTTGCATATTTGTCTATTATTAGGTAGGATGAGGAAAGGTAAGAAGGAATGGTGACAGATTTAGAGTGATTTACCAGAAAACCTTAGAAATTTCAGACTTTCCACAGTGTCAAATGCAACAGGAAAGTTTAATAAATGATCTTAAAATGATTTCTTGAATTTGAAGATTAGGTGATAGTAAATGAGTGTGTCAAGAATTTTTTCTAGAGGGGTAAGTGGGCATTTCGCTTCTAGTAGATCAAATAGTGAATGGGCAATGATACTTTGGAGAAATAATCATAAAACAATATTTCAAAACATGTTCACATAAAGATTAGGAAGAGATTGAATTTCAGCTCATCAGAGGCATGGTGTCCTTTATTTTTGGGGGACTGGACTAAACCAAGTTTCAGTAAAGACAGACAGAATGTTCTACAAAACTGGAATATGGAAAGGGGATTTTGCTTCTTTGTTTTATTTTGTTCCTATGATAAAGTATGGATCCTAGATATCTCAATGGAAAGGGATAGGTGGGGAGGCAATTTGGAATAGTTGATTAAACTGTAAGGAGTTCATTCTGGACTAGAGTTTAGAAGGGATTGTGGGATTAAAGAGTGGGAGGGGCTAGTGTTGTACTTAGTGACCAGGGACACTAGGGAAGAGGAACTAAAGCCTCATCATATTGGTGCCTTAGCTGATTGAGGACACTAGTCATCACAGAACAGTGGCAAAGGCCAAGATGGATAAAACGTAAAAAGGATCCATGATGACTTTCATAATGTTAACAAAATTCCAAAATAAATTAAAAGAGAATTTTATTCATATACAATTTGCAAGTCAAGGGCCTACATAGCCCTGGTAGGAAACAAAGGCACCTTTCAAAATGGAGGGAATGGAGCAAAGTTTTTAAAGGCAACAATTGTAAGGCAAAAGCTGATTATCAGTTGCTGGGAAAACAAGATCACAAACTTACCTCATTCATTTTCTGATTAGTAGGGGCAACTGGACTTTTCAATAGTTGACTAACTCAGTGGTTGGCAAGTGGGGTTAGGAGATGAGAACAATGGGTGACGTGTGATTGGGCATTTGTCAACATCCTAGCTCTGGTTCAGGCTTGTAGAACAAAAGCTTCAGGGTTACTGATCTATAAAAATCAAACAGCACAGAGAGACTATTTTCTCTGCAGGCAGTTTCCAGGTCCAAGGAGCAGAGTCATGAGACTGTAAAGCAGCCTCACAGTTGAAATTGCAAAAGTAAAAATCTCGGGCCAAGAGTTATGATATTAAAGTTCTCATAACTCCTCAGTTATTAAGTGGTGACAAACACAGTATTGGAACACTGGCCAGGTTGGATTGGCTTCATGAAATATGACTAATCTCTGTGCCAATCATCAATAGAAAAGGTAAACACTTTCACTGGCTCCTCCTTGTATTGTTTCTTCTGATTCAGCACCAACCTTTAGCTGAACAGTGAACTGATACTGAAAAAAAAAATGCACCAGTAAAACCTTTCGTATGAGAAAAAACTAGGTAAGTTTTTTTTATATGTTTTTATTTATTTCAGAGAGAAAGGGAGAGAAAGAGAGAGATAGAAACATCAATGGTGAGAGAGAATCATTGATTGGTTGCCTCCTGCACGTTGGACCGAGCCTGCAACCCAGGTATGTGCCCTTGACAGGAATCAAACCTGGGACCCTTTGGCCCACAGGCTGACGCTCTATCCACTGAGCCAAACAAGCCAGGGCTAGGTAAGATTTGATGTGAGCACATTTAAATTCCCTTTAACATTCCAGCAGACATTTGCACGAGCTCCGTCTCTTTGGAACTTAAAGATGTGAAAGCCTAGTCATGCTTGGTTAGCTTTTCTTTTATTGTGCTTTAAAATTGAAAAACAGTAAACAGGATACAGTTACCTATTCTATTCTAGCTTTTTTAAAAATCTTTCTGTGATATCTTTGAGAATAAAAAAGAATTATTTATCTTAAAAATCATGATGGTTAAGACTGTGAATTGAAGAGAGATTAAACCTATGGCTTGCCTTTATTAATTTACATAAATAAATGTGACCTAAATATTTATCTGTAAAATACCCTGGACAGATTGGAAGCTAGACTGCTAACAGGCAAGAGTCTCACTGTGTGAGTAGCAGTAGCCTCATCCAAGAGACATCCTAAATTTACTCCAAGTCGGGGCCATGCGAAACTTTCTAAAGTCCTAAAAATGAAAAAGGCTCTGCTATTTCCTCCATTTGTACTGAAAATCACTTCTAAATGATAAAGTAAAGGCATTCTGATTTTCCTATGATAATTATGTGTTTGTCATTATGGTTGTTTTTTCCAATTTCAAATATCAAAATCTTTCAAACCTCTTTGGAGTCACCTTTGCCAGTGCACTCGGCATGTCCTTATGAAATGATCCAGCATGGAGTGAAGAACTTGGATTGGCTTCATGAAATATGTGTGGTCATGTACGTGGCTACACTCTCCAGGCTCGTGTTTCAGCACCAAGCCAGCCTTTGCCCCCAGAAGGCTCCCTGCCACCTTCTTTCATGGCAGCAAAGCTCTAGGGGAGGGTAGAACAGACACCAAGAAAATATGTCATTTTCCTTTAGGCAACAGATTCATCCACTGATATGCCTGCCTGCGATCATACCCTAAGACAGTGCTGAGGTCCGGGAGGAGCTACAGGGAAAGCTCCCAGGCATATTTGTGACTTGCACTATGTCTTTAATAACTGTGGTTTTATTACTAGCCATTTTTCAGGTACCAGCCTTGGGCTAAATTTTGTTTTAACTGTTATGTTTGCACTGGGCGAGAAGTGGTGAGGGTTTGAAAAATAAACAAGAGGCACACATTTTCCTCCAATTGCTTATGGACTAGTTCAGGATACAAACATATGCAAAAAAATGGGAGAATAAAAAGATGAGTAGATATAGGTGGGACATGGGGAATATTGAATGAGTCTAGGAATAGATATTGTAAATCTTGATCTTGCAGACTAAAACATTGGGATTTTTGTTCATATGTATTAGAGCTCTGGACATGGAGTAAGTGTTCCATAAATATTATTTGGAATGAAAATAATCAGATTTATATAGATGAATGATAAGATATTTAGAACATTACTTTGTTGTTAGTTTTGTTTTTATTTTTGTTTTTTAAATCTATGTAATCTCAGAATCTGGCACATAAAAGATCCTGGAGGAATGAGTTTTAAATGCATGAATGATTGGAACAACCTACCCCAGATCTATTCCTAGACTATGGTTGTGTTAGATAACCTTACCAGAGTCTAAGGGGTAAATACCTGTCTGGATGAAAGAGCATCTCTTCAATAAATACTGTCATAGGCTCAGGACTGACTTTATCTGGGCCAGAACTTTTCCCTTCAGCACCTCTATCTCTTCTATCAGAAGGTTATACAATGTGATTATCCTTGTTATCATTATTATCATTGCTTGAAGACCTACTAGGATCCAGTGTCTGTACTAGATATCTTCTTAAGTGAAGTTAATCCTTAAAATGACAGTTCCATGAGGTGAAAATGATTAACACCAATTAATTGGTAAGAAGGTTGTAACTTGTGTCTGATCAAGGACCTTGTAGGCAAGAAATTTAAATTCCTGTGTTCTAATTTGTAATATGGAAATCAAATACTTCATTCGGGTTCTTATTAAATTTAAAATTCCATGTACAAAATAGTTACATAGAAGTAGCTCTATCTTAAGGATTCCAGCTTCAATTTCTACTACATTTATATCTTAACTTCTTAGATTTGTCTTCTAACAATTTCAGCATTTATTTAGGAAGTGTCTCTTTTTGTGTATGTCTTCCACACTTATTTTAATCAAGTGTATGTTTCTGATCCCTTAGATGACATTGAACTTTACTAAATCTTTTCTACCTCAATGCACAGCACACATGGGAATAGTAAGGTTGACATGTTTTCCCATTGATTGGGAAGAACCCATGATCAGGGACACCAACCATTCAATTGTCCTGGGACTAAGGAGCTGGCTAAATTTCTTTCTGTTTTTCTATCTTTTTACCTCAACATAGTATCTACAGTTATGGGGAAAGAAAAGATTGGTGAGTTGAAATTAATATACTTCTAGTCTAAAGCAACAGTTCTTTGGGTTAACATTTGGAACATTAACTAAAGTTGGGTCCACCAGATCTTACCTTGATTACCTTTAATTGTTATTAAAATATCATGAATTGTGGGTAATTATGAGTTAAATTATAATTTAACTAGTTGCTGGTTCCGTTGCTAGTAGGGGCACATGCCTGGGTTGCAGCTCGATCCCCAGTAGCGGGGCATGTGAAAGGCAGCCCATCATGCTTCACTTTCATACCAATGTTTCTCTCTCTCCCTTTCCCTTCCCCTCTCTTTAAAACTCAATAAAAAAATATTTTAAAATAAAATTAAAAAGTAATAAATATACATATTATATATAGCATAAGTATGTAATTAGTATATATATATATATATATATATATATATATATATATATACATATATACACACACACACACACACACATACACACATACCTGTGGCAATTTTCTTCTGATTTTTTAATTTATATTTATGTCATAGAAAATAATTTTAATTCATATAAAAATCTTAGTAAAAGTCTGAACATTAAATCTGTACTTCAGCATGCTTTATCTTGTCGACTTTAGTAAAAAACAGAAAAGAAAAAAAAGTGATGAAATTAAAACTATCTTAGAAAATCCATATTTTCTAATCATAAGATAATGTAATCTATACTTTTACATAGTTAAAAAGTGACAACAAACTGCCACATATTAGAGCATACACCAAAAAATTCATTTTTTAACTTTCAACATATTTTGCCATTCACACACACACACGCACACACACACACACACACACACACACACACACAGAGTTCTTAGGTTTTGTCCTAATGTATTTCTTTCTATTGTTCCTCTTAAAATTGAGTTAGTCCCCTAGAAATAAATCCTGTCTTCAATTATTAACAAGCCCTAGAACAATAGACATTTTAATATAGCACTGCTTAGACAAATAGTAGTTTAAAAAATATATGCTGTGGTGTTATTTTATAGCTTTAAAAACACTCTTTTAAAAATATAGATAAAAGTGGTATTTTCTATGGTACTGAAACTGCTCAGTTGTATATAACCTTAATAGTATTAGAACATTATGACTAAATCTCACACATTTCAGTTTAAACTATACTAAATACTGAAAACAACTAGAATTCAGCCTTAAATCCTCCTCCAGAAGTGAAAATGCTAGCAGGAAATTAATATTTTTGCCTTCTTCTTTTTTCTTTCCTTAGTAATGTTACTCCACGAAAGGATTAATATTACATCAAGGACAACCCTTTTAACTTTTTATTTTTTATTATATTTCAAAGAACTGCAAACAAAAAAAAAACATTATGGTCCTCAAAATAGTTTAAAATAGGGATAAATTACATTCATAATAATGAGAACCCACAAGCTACAATTACTAGTATAACTTCAAAGAAAACAGCAATTTAAATATTTTATCCCTACACACTTCTTTCTCCTCTTCTGCTCATGAAAATAATTACTTACTTTCTTGGATAAAGGCCATCTAGCCATGGTCCCAAAATAAAACCAGCAAGAATATCTTTTTAGAGGTACAATAAGGCTGCATGTTGATACTAATGGTTGATTTTATAATTTCTTGCTTTGTTTAGAGGGGTATAACCATTTATTTTTGGCTTGGTAATTATTCCCAGTGCCCCAAAGCTCAATTATTTGATCAGGAGCAACTCAGCTGATAGCACAAATGCCAGCTGGTACCAAGAAATCCAAGAGAAGCTTTTCTGAGTTCAGTGCTTTCCAGGAAGATCAGTATGTGGGGGGATTCCTGTAGAAACTCTGCTAGGGAAACTTCATGTGCGCCACAATGGGGGGCATAGTCTCAGAATACTGAACTCCGATTTACAGGATGAATGACTTATGAAGTGAGCTTTATGAATGGATTTCTCACATTTCCAAAGGGCTCTGCAGAGGTTGACTTCAAATTTCTAGCTCTAATACCTGTAAAACACAGAAGCACATTATGTGAGGTGCTTTTCAGGAACGCAGCTCACATTGCCTTGAGATGTACAACAGGTTTAAAATCACCTCTGTTGCTTCTGATGAATACTGTGATGAACAGTAAAATAAAAAAGAAAGAAGATTCCACATATAACTGAACTCATGTGATACCTGTCTTTCTCTGACTAACTTATTTCACATGATCTCACTTATATGTAGCATCTAATGAACAAAATAAACTGACAAACAAAATAGATCCAGAGACATGGAAGCATGCAACAGACTGAGGATCTCAGAGGGAATGGGGGGTGGGTGGGAAGAGATAAAACAAAGAACTTATATGCATCTATGCATAACCCATGGACACAGACAATAGTGGTGTGAAGGCCTGGGAAGGGGATGAGAGTGGAAGGAGCCAGATCAGTGCGGGGAGGAGGAGGAAGAAAACATCTATAATACTTTCAACAATAAAGGTACATTTTAAGAAATAATTTTTAATGGGGAATTCACATGATCCTCCACTTATCTTCCAAAGGTATCTGTTTTGCTTACCTACTATATTAATATATTTTAAATAATCTTGAATCAAAAAAAGAAAGGCAAATAAGCAGATTATATAAACAATCCATACATTGTTCAAGCTTTTGTCTCCTTTGTCCAGAAGAGGAAGGGGAGACAGAGCCCCACTGTATCCCTGCTTTACTGTCAGCACCCCTCACCTGTCAAGCTTTCCTCCAGTCAAGCATTCATTGCAAAGACCCCTCAAAAGCCAGGAATCTTTCGCATCCAAAGGCCCTCAGGCATAGGGTAGGAAACATCACACAGGCCTGAGACCACTATCTGTATGTCCTGCCTGCAAGTTTGACCCTCGTCTGGCTTTTGAGAACTTGCATTTGGGGAGGCTTCACATTATTCCCTACTGATGAGAGTGGCTCATTTTTCTAACTTGTTTGTACAGAAAATATGGTTTATAGTGGATTCCTGACTTCCTTGTGGGAGTGTGAAATCTTGGTACATCCTAGGCAGAGAGTGTCTATGTGACCTGCCCCCAATAGAAACCTTAGATATTGCCTTTAATAACAATAATTCAATACATTGTCACAACTCGTTGCTGGGTAAATTAAGTTTTGTGTCATTTTAAAGCAATGCTTAAATCAGTAACACCCTATTTTTGAAAATGCATATATAAAAACTTTCTCTGGATTCTTGAATCTCAACTCTGGATGAACAGCTTGACTCTGGGAGCAGAGAGTTATTCTACTGGAGAAGAGTAACATGTCACATACAGAAATGTGGAGAGCTCTATATTTATTGGATTCAGTTCGTTCACTTTTTATTCCCTGGGCTAAAGAGTGATGGAATTCAAACTGAGAAGAAAATTAGCCCATTGGGTAAATGCAATTTTTAAAAAATACTGCTTTTATAAATCATTGGCCAACTGGGAGGTGCCCACCTAGGAGAGCCAGGCACCACCTGCTATGTTTGATTTAAAATTGATAATTTAACAGAGCGGGACTTCAAGGGCTGCCCCGGAGCAGAGAGGGGGTGATGGAAGTCTGCTCAAAGAAGTAGGCTCAGCCGAAACCGGTTTGGCTCAGTGGATAGAGCGTCGGTCTGCGGACTGAAAGGTCCCAGGTTCGATTCCGGTCAAGGGCATGTACATTGGCTGCGGGCACATCCCTGGTAGGGGGTGTGCAGGAGGCAGCTGGTCGATGATTCTCTCTCATCGATGTTTCTAGCTCTCTATCCCTCTCCCTTCCTCTCTGTAAAAAATCAATAAAATATATATTTAAAAAAAAAAAAGTAGTCTCGGCCAGTTGAAGGAATAGCTGATCATGAAGTTACAGGCTCCTTATGTAGGAAGCCTACATTGATATATGAGCGGCCATGTATCTTTGTGGTGTCTCACGTAGTGATTTCATAAAGGTCTCTTTAAAGGCATCGCTTCCTCAGAGTACCTGCCTCTTATTGATCAGTTATTAATTATGTGATATGGCGGATACTGGACAAGTGATTAAGAGCCCTGAACCCAGAGATACATGACTGGGGTTCAAATCTTGTCTCTGCTACTTACTGAGTGACCCCAACAAGCTGCTTTATATCTCTCAGAGTCTCAGTGTCCTCATGTTTAGAGGGGGTGATAGTAATGCCTTCTGCATAGCGTTGTTGTGAAGATTAAGTTAGTTACTGCATGGAAAGTCCTCAGAAGGATGTCTAACACATGGTGATAATAAATTGTTAATAGACTCATGTAACTCTAGGAACCCTTATCCATCATCATTATTACACTTCAACAATTTTATTAGGTGCCTAATAAAATTATTAGCCAGACAACAGAGATACAAGAGCCAGACAAGAGATACAAGAGCAAAAGCAGGCATGGGCCACCGCTCTCATGGAGCTTTTATTTTGAAAAAGAAAGACACAAAAAGGAGAGGGAGTCTGGTCCCAGAACCAGTTCCCTTGCTTAGATTGAGTTTCTACTCCCAAGCACCACTTTTATGACCACTCTCTCTGCCAACCATTAAAAATTAAGAGTTAAAAGTAAATTTAAAAACAGTCAACAAAACAAAATTAGCTTAAGAAGTGTTTCAAAGGTAATAAAAAATTGAGTTAAGACAAGAAACAAGCCAAATCTAAATTAAACTGAGAGCAATTTAAGTGGCTAAAAGCCTGGTCTTGACAGGAAGAGTAAATATAAATGATAAATAATGATAAAATATAAAGCTATAAAAACTGAAAAGAATAAAAGAATGTGATAAAACTTTAAAAATACAATGAAATGTGCTGAAAAAATTATGAGAAACACAATGCAAATTAAGGCAATAAAAGGACAAAATAAAACTCAGAATGATATAATAGCACAGTGATTTATCAGTAAAAAGTAAACAACCTAAAGACAAAACACAAAAAATAAAATCTCAATGAGATTTAAGATAGAAATGAATTTTCAAAGATTAAAAGAAACAGAGGCAGATATATATATTTTTTATTTTATAATTCTTTATTGTTGAAAGTATCACATATGTCCCCTCTTTTCCCCCATTGACCCTCTCCAGCCCCCTCCCACCTGCCCCAGGCCTTCAGAATCCTATTGTCTGTGTCCCAGGGTTATGCATATATGCATACAAGGTCTTTGGTTGATTACCTCTCACCCACCCGCCCGCCCCTGCCTTCCCTCTGAGATTCCACACTCTTTTCCATGCTTCCATGTCTCTGGATCCACTCCATTCATAATTTATTTTGTTACTTAGATTCCACAAATGAATATGATCATGTGATATTTGTCTTTCTCTGACTGATTTATTTCACTTAGCATGATACTGTCCAGGTTCCTTCATGTCAGAAGCAGATATTTTAAAAGTTATATAAGAAAGAATTAGCAAGTAAAGAGCAGGTAGGTGAAAATATACATCAATTAATTTACCATAATTTAAAGATGACTCTCAGCTCTTTAAACACATGAAATCATATTTAAAGATTGATCCAGTATTACTTATTTTTTTAAACTTTATTGTTGAACCAATTACATAGGTGCACGTTTTCCCCCATTAACCTCTTCCAGACTACTCCCATCTCCCCCCAACACACCCCCAGGCCCTCACCACCCCATTGTCTGTGTTCACAGGTTATGCATATATGCATACAAGTTCATTGGTTGATCTCTTCCCACCTACCCTCCCCTGCCTTCCCTCTGAGGTTCAATAGTCTGTTCATGCTTCTTTGTCTCTGGGTCTCTTTTTGATCATCAGTTTATCTGGTTCATTATATTCCACATATGACTGAGATCATGTGATACTTATCTATCTCTGACTGGTTTATTTCACTCAGCATAATACTCTCCAGGTCCATCCATGCTGTTGCAAATGGTATGAGTTCTTTTTTATTAATGATTATTAAAGTATTTTCTTAGTAAGAAATAACTGTTTTCCACTTGAAAATAGAAATTTTATCTTGGGAGACTTAGAAAACATCTGTGGCCTATAATTTTTGATTTGCATCTTTAAAATTCATAATGAAAAAAAAAGGTTGCTTCCTTTTGTTTGGCTAGTTAAAGCCTGAGCTTTTAGGTTAAGAGGGAGGCACTGGGCAGTGTAGAAGGAGGACCTGGCTGAGGAGAACAGTTTTAAATCTAAGCCATGAAACTCATCACCTCTGTTAATATTTGCCCTGTGGAAATACAGCAGACAATTAAACTATCAAATCAAACAGTGCAAAATAAAGATCAACAGAAAGATATTAGATTGCTATTTAGTAAGAAAAGCAAGAAGAATAATTAAGATACTCCACTTAAATTTCATTTTGCATTGTTAAGTTCATTGTATGCTTTTGACAGTTTGCAGTGTTTTCAGATCCTTAGCCTCAACCTGGCTTTTAAGGGTTTGCTAGCTCTGTAAAGAATAATGATTCTGCATCGAGAGCAGCATACTGGTGTTAGCCTCATATACCTTTACACTAGTGGTTTATGATATCTTATTTAAAATTGCACACCGCACATATTGAGGCTAAGAAATTCTTTCCATATAAGAAATGAGCACAACATTAACTACTAATAACTCATCCTTGTTAGCACATTGTAATAAAGCATTGTTCATGTTCCTTGTCTCATTCAGGATAAAATCAAGTCTTCATACCGCCTCTGCACATACCAGAGACAACACAGCCAGTTAATTTATTCTCAATCCCTTTTTTAAAAATAACCCAATGCACCAGCAGGATGGGGCCAAGGGACTGAATTGAGGACCCCACAGTTGCTTATTTTCTGCTAACCCTCCTGGGATTGGTTCCTTTCCCTGGAACTCAATACCCACAACTTCCTTGTGGCTTCCCGCACCTCAGCACACCCTCCTCTATCCTCTTCTCAAGAGAAGAGAAGTTATCTGAACTTCTTCTCAGTAGCTCTGTGACTTTTAAGAATAATTTTTTTAAAGTTTATCGAACCCTAGAAGGGCCAGAGTTCCCAAAAATGTTGGCCTTTAGAATCTGGGTGTGGACAAAAATGAATAATACCTGAGATGAAAAGTCTAGAAAAATGTAGCAAGGGTTTGCTCTGGGATAATTTACTGAGGAGAACAGTTTTAAATCTAAGCCATGAAACTCGTCGCCTCTGTTAATATTTGCCCTGTGGAAATACACAATGAGCTAGCACTGCTTGGAAGAACTCCATAGATCAGTGTTAATGTGAAGTGAGTCTCAGAGATTGTGTTCAAAGGATGGAATTAATGAAGAACCAAGAGAACCTCTTTAAAAGTTCTACTTTTCTTTCTTGGTGAAATACTAGTAGACAGCTAGTTATCTGCATTGAGTATCATGCTTGAGAGAGTGAGCATTACTGCATACTCACCATATGCCAGTTCTGAATCCTCATTTCATTTGACCTTCACAGCAACCTCATGTGGTTGGTATCCTTATCATTTGCAGATGAGGAACTGAAGTTTGAAGAGTTAATGCGTGCTCCCAAAGCCACGCAGGATGTGGGAAAGCCAGGATTCAGAGTCTATAATCTTAACCAATACTATGCTGATATCACTGGTGCCATCAACATTTAAATCTGATTATATTTTGAGAAGATTAGTGAATTGGCAGCTTATTCTTACTTAGTGCCCTCTACTTACCATCATTCACAGGGAATTGAGATACGATTCCCAAAGCAGAGGCCTTCCAGGTGACTGGTCCAGCTGTGGTCTCTAAGAAGCTTTCTACAATGTAATGTGCATACAGATTACCTGAGGATTTTATCAAAATGCAAATTCAGCCCTAGCCAGTTTAGCTCAGTGGATAGAGCGTCAGCCTGTGGACTCAAGGATCCCGGATTTGATTCCAGTTAAGGGCATGTACCTTGGTTGCAGGCACATCCCCAGTAGGGGGTGTGTAGGAGGCAGCTGAATCGATGTTTCTCATTAATGTTTCTAACTATCCCTCTCCCTTCCTCTCTGTAAAAATTCAATAAAATATATTAAAAAATGCAAATTCAGATTCAGTAGCTCAAGGGTGAGTCTAAAGATTCTGCCTTTCTAACAAGCTCCCAGCTGAGGCTGATGGTCTGAGTAGCACCTTGTGAAGAGTAGCAAGAAATGTGATGGTCTTGAGCCCAACCCATAATATCTCCACCTTATGCATGTATTTAAAATGTGCCTTTTTCAATAAAGGGAAAGACCTGGAATAAAGTTTCAGCTAGACAACAGTTGAGCTGTGCATTTCTAAGCTTCATAAATTTTCTCATTTATAAAATATGGGACTGTAATACCACACATGCTTATCTCATGGGACTGTTTTGATTATCAAATTAGATAGTGCTTTGTAAAGTGCTCAAACAAAAATAGCATTTGTTACTTATCATCATTAGCATGAAGCTCAAATTTGTTCAATGAAATAGCCCACCAAAGTGTATATGAACCTCAGATCTATCTTGCCTATAAAAATATTTGTCAGACAAATTGTTCTGCTTGATTCTATGCATGCACAATCCTGAGGTCATACTCAATTTAATGGCTTTAGATATCCAGAGAGTAAGGTAGGATCCATAACTTTCCTTACCCAGAAAGCCATTTTTACAGGCTTCCCATGATATTTTAGACTGAAAGCACAATATTGGCTTTCTTTCAATAAGGATATCTTATCTCAATTTCATAACTCTGGCCTGTTCCTTATTATGATCTAAGTTTTTTTTATCAGTACTGTTTTCTCAGACTATTAGAGTTTGTTGACAATGCTGGGGTCCCTACTACCACCCTTTCCCCTGCCCTGCCGACTTCCACTAACCAGCAGAGCCTACCATTAAAGGCCACCAAGTAAGGGCTGGCTCTGCAAGCTTTCAAGGCTCAGCTTTTTGAGTGACAGATAGGTTTGCTAGGGTCTGGCATTTCAGATCGTCCCCATGAAATGCTAATCGTTTTTAGAAACCTTGAAAAAGTCATAACTTATTCATATAAAAGGAGCCTCTCTTTCTGCTTTGGAATTCCACCAACATCGATTCATTCATTTAACAAATGTGCATTGAACAGTCAATGCTAGGCTAGGCATGATCCTGGGAGACAGAGATGAATGAAACATGAATAGTGTATGTGTGGCCTTAGTGTTCAGACAGACCAGCTTCCTAGACACATTCCATTAGTTCTTAGACATCTGATCTTAGGCAAACTAAAGCATCCCTGAGTTAAGTGTCTCCCTTGATAAATGATTCTTATAGGACAGAGCAGGCAGAACTAGTTTTTTATGCTTCATTTTATGGCACTTCACGGACAATGTGCTTTTTACAAATTGAAGGCAAGACTCACCACCGCAAAAAGATCACGACCCAGTTTATTGTGATGGTCTGGAACCCAACTCATAATATCCCCAAGGCATGCCTGTATTTATAATGTGCCTTTTACAATGTTTAGTCATAGCAGATTTCTAAAGCATGGCTTTTGGTTTCAGAATCTATAGTCTTAACCAATAAGCAACCCTCTATCCCATGTCATGATCTGGAGGAGCCAGAGAGTCTGATAGATCCAATACAGTGGAGGGAGTTCTGATTGATAGAGATGGACACAGAATTAGCCTCTGAGTGAAGTGATCTTTTTCTACATGTTTTCACTTTTATGTCTCAAAAATTCACCTTCTTTTCAAGAAAGCATGAAGATCCCTGGGAATAGAACTGATCAAGGATCATTTAATGAGTCTATGTAATCAACAGACATTTGTATAACTAAATTGAGTGATGCTAGGATTTTCAGGATTAAAATTTTAGTTCCACTGTGTTTTAAATAAAGCCTGGTAGGTGTGAACTATAAAGGTCGTGTTTTATTTGAAGAATGTGTTCATGTTGATGTCAAGTAATTTAAGGTTTTGATAAGGCTAACAAGGATGGCCAGAATTTTTGTTGCAAGCTTTAAGGGACAGTGGATTGTCTTAAAGCAATATCCAAAGCAGGTCACCACCATTTAGTCAGTCTGCCAGCTTTGAAGTTATGAATTTCTTTAAAAATATGACAAAAATGTGAGGATCACACTACTTGCACATTTTCTCATAGTGTGAGACTTTACCATTTTCATGGCACTATTTCAATTTTGCATGCAAAGTGTGACTTCACTTTATGTAATTCCAAAGAATTTTCATAGGCACGTTTTGATGTGGTCAAGATACTAGTTACTTATAAAAAGATATCACAGAGTGTCTACTTGATTGGCTTGAAATTAATTTTTTTCTTCAGGACATAGTCCCTCAGCAGCTGTGATATAGTTTCACAATGGATTTTCCTGGCTCAGTTTCTAATAAATAAAATGTTAAGCAGCAGAAAAAATATTGTGTTTTCAAGGACAATATTTCACATTGGGTGTCAGTCTAAATTAGTTACTAAAAATCAAATTAGAAGGAAGAGCTACTCAGACCCATTTAGGAACATTGATTTGTGGTCCTTGATTTCTCTGTTGAGCTGATGGAGAATTTAAGATTGAAGCATTAGGGATCTTTCCACCTACACTGTTTCATTGAATTTGACTAACTCTGAACTCACATTGACATAATCTGTGGATATCATTTGTACATCGACATGTACAATATTGTGACTAGTAACTATTGATCATTTTGATGGACTTAATGAGTCGTAAATCTGAATTTATGTTCCTTTCTAACTGCTGAGAATGTGCAAACATCTTTTTTCCAATAAAAATTTGTATTTACTTAGAAGCATTCAGAATGTCAACAAAACAGCTGCAACTTTTTTTTTTGTAATTACAGAGTGGTATTCATTTAATAGAACAACAATTATTTTGTATAAGCTACATTAGAACAACTGAAGATGAAAAAAAAATACCATCCCCATATATAACTAATTTGTGCTGGGCACCAACATGAACCTGTTTTAAATTTCCATGCCAATTTACAACCCCCATATTGTACCAGGCAAAGTTAGTGGCTATTAAAAATACCACCAGGACAGGGCTATCAAAAGATACATTTGGTAGTGTGTTAACTATACAAAAACAAACAAACAAATAAAAATGTACAGTTTACAAACAAACCTTACACAGCCTTACATTTCATTTTTTTTTTCTTTAAAAGGAGTGAGTTGTATACAGGGGAGATATATACTTTATAGACAAGAAAAAAAAACTGCACTAGAACCAACTTATTCATCATTATCTTCTTCATCATCTTTCCTCCTCCTCCTCCTTCTCCTCTTCCTCCTCCTCTTTATCTTTGTCATCTTCCTCCTCTTCCTTCTTTTTCTTGCTTTTTCAGCCCTGACAACTCCCTTGTTGGCCTCACCAGCTCTCCTTAATTCAGTGTGTAGCAATATCCTTTTTGTATTTCTCCTTCAGCTTAGCATCTTCTTTTCATAGGCTGCTGTCACCAGCAGTGTGATTTTACATCTCTCCCAGCTTCTTTGCAACATCCCCACCCATGGATGGGCTGGGATATTCTCCTGTGATGTTTGGGCGATACTCAGAACAAAACAAGAAAAAGGCCAAAGGAGGCCTCTTGGGTGCATTGGGATCCTTGAATTTCTTTTTTGTTTCCCCTTAAGGAGGGATATAATTTTTCATTTCTCTCTCATAAATGGGCCTAGTCCAGCTTTGCCATGTCTTCAGTTTTTCCATTCTCTTTAGCAGACATGGTCTTCCACGTCTGAGCACTTCTTAGGCAACTCTGAGAAGGTAACTGCAGCATCCAGGTGCTTCTCCTTGTGCTCCTCCCGGCAAGTTTGCACAAAGAAGGCATAGGATGACATTTTGCCTCTCGGCTTTTTAGGAGCGCCTTGGCCCGTGTTTAATTACCTTCCCTCAGCAAGCACACAGTCACCCAGTGCCCAGCCGGCTCACACTTGCCCCAGCACTGTCCCTATGGAGCTCAATGTACTGCAGGTCTGTGCAAACATCTTTTCTGCTTTAAGAGATGCAAAGCAACAAGTGGACAAACAACAAAAACAAGCAAACGGAAACTCATAGACACAGAAAGCAGTATGGTACTACCAGAGGGAAGGGGGTTGAGGGGTAGTAAAGGGTCAAAGGGGTCAAATATATGGTGATGATGATGGAAGATGATCTGACTTTGGATGGTCGGCACACAATGCAATATATAGATCATCTATCCTAGAAATGTACACTTGAAGCCTGTGTAATCTTATTATCCAATGTCACCCCAATTAACTTAATTTTACAAACAGAGATGCAGACCTGAGTTTGAATCCTTAGGTACTTGCTGAGGGATAAAGGAGACGTGACCTTACACCCTCTGAGATATTTCAGTTCTGTGAGTGTAAACTAAGGATCATACCCAGCTTGCAGAGTTATAAGAATGAATGATAACGTATGTAAAATGCCTTATCCTCTGCCTAGCATATAGCAGGTGCAAAATAGTCAGTAGTCACACTGAGAGAGCTGCTTTTTTATAAAGACCAGTGAACACTGACATCTTTATATAAAGAGCCACTCCCACAGTTCACATTTATTTATGCCACATATTTTTATGGAGAAGCTACTGTGTGCCAGACATTTAGGCACTGGGTATCGAGCAGTGAAAACACAGAAATACTTTCCCCTCAAAGAATGTACTATCTGGTGCAGACCAGCAGGCAATAATCATAAAAGTAAATTAAGTACACGTCACTTTAATAGTGACAGGACTATGGGTAGGACTACCAAAGACCCCGCTGTACCTGGGAAGTCACAGTTTATGCCAGTTGTCCCGGTCATTATTAGTAGTGCCTTTTTTCATCGTCAGTGGTGATCCAAGTTGGGCAATAAATTTTGTGATCCGCTGTATTCATTTGCTAGGGCCACTATAACAAAAGGCTGGGTGGCTTAGACAACCGCAGTCCGTTTTCTCACAGTTCTGGAGGCTGGAAGTCCAAGATCAAGGTGCCCTCAGGATTGGTTTCCCCTGAGGCCTCTCTCCTTGCTTAGGAGACATATCAGGCAGAGACCAGCTGGTGACAAAGACAGAATGAGAAGTGGAAGTAGAATGTAAGACAGACAGATAAGTGTTGGTGGGAGGATTGTGCACGTTTTGTGGGCCATTGTAGGGAATTTGGCTGTTAGCCTCAGTAATATGAAAAGTCAACACCAAAAGTCAATTTATTGGTGTTCAATAAATATCGGAGTCATTAAATCATTAATTTGAAACCAAGATGGGAAGATCCTCACTTCTGGTTTTGTTATTTGTGAATGCTTTGACTCAATAGAGATTTACTGCCAAATATAGAACATGGTAACTCTACAGGGGTAGAAATCCACTCAGTTGTAGTGTATAGTGACTAATTTGCCCAGGAGGAATATACTGGGTAGCAATTTATAAAAAATTTCCAGTTCTATTAAGAAGCTACCATAAGTACAACACCGACTCTCTATATTAAAAGAATGTTCTGCCCTCGCTAGTTTGGCTCAGTGGATAGAGAGTTGGACTATGGGCTAGAAGGTCCCAGGTTTGATTCTGGTCAAGGGCACATGTTTGGATTGCAGGCTCGATCCCCAGTAGGGGGCGTGCAGGAGGCAGCCAATCAATGATTCTCTCTTATCATTGATGTTTCTATCTCTCTCCCCCTCTTCCTTCCTCTCTGAAATCAATAAAAATATATTTAAAAAATAAAAGAATGTTCTGTATAAAGTAGAGGGTAACTATTTACCCATGGTCTAATTTGACTTTTTCTGATGTTCTTGAAAATCTGTGAATTGATGTCTGTTAGTTTCCTATGGCTTCTATAATAAGTTGTGGCAAATTGAATAGCTTAAAACAACAGAAATTTATTCTCTTACAGTTTAAGAGACCAGAAGCCTGAAATTAGGGTGACAGAATGGATGGCTCCTTCTTCAGGTTCTGAGGGACAATCAGTTTTATGCCTGTCTCTTGGTTTCTGGTGGTTGCTGGCAATCACTGGCATTCCTTGGCTTGTAGCTGCATTACTCCAGTATCTGCTTCCATCATCACATGGACTTCTTCTCCGTGTGTGTGTGTGTGTGTGTGTGTGTGTGTGTGTGTGTGTGTGTGTCTCCTCTCTCTTACAAGGACTTAGGGCCCATCTAATCCAGCATGACTTCATCTGAACTAACTAATTGCATCTTATTTCCAGATAAGTCAATTCTGAGGTTCATTGTGAACTTGGATTTTTGAGAGACTATTCAACTCAGTCCAGTGTTTATGTAAAAACAAATAGAGGTCAGTTTGCAATATCAAAATTGTAAGGTGCAGTTCTTAGGAAAATCTACCTGACATGGATTGGCCCAGAACAGAACAATGTTGCTCGAGTTTGGTTTCACATTTGACTTACTCAATTCAGTTGGTCCGGAGTGACCAGCATGGCTATCTTTAAAGCTACCTGGTGATTCAAATGAACAGCCAGGGCCAAGTAATTGGAATTCACAAAATTGAAAGCATGTGAGCTTTATCACTCATCTTATTTGATTTTCATCCGAAGTGTCTGACACAGTGTCTACCTCATATATACTCAATAAATATTTATTGGGTAAATTAATGAACAAATCAATTTACAGAATAAATACATTGTTGAAAGATAAGGATTGAATATAATAACCCCAAAGGGTAGGAAAGTATTTTTCGTATTGGAAGTTATAATGGATGATGTGTTATTTCTTCTAGCATTTGAAGGATTTTGCAGAAACAATTACTTCATTCATCTCCTAACTTCCTTGAGATTAGTAAGTGTCACATATTATTACCCCCATTTTTCAGATGAAGAAATTGGATCTCTTAGCGCAGCTTTTTCTTCAATTGCATTATTTTTTAATACCACCAAGAACTTGATGGATGTCCTATAGAAAATGGAATTAGAGGCAGCATTTCTAGCAAAGGAGCACAGGTCACCAAGATTTTGTACCATATTCAAGATAGAATGATTTAAGAAGCCTAACTGGGGTGGAGGGGCAGAAATAAAAACCACTGCACAAAGTAAAACATATTCTGTAGCTGAAGGTTACACAGTTGGACACCCAATAAGTGACATAGTCTAATTATTTATTAGAGCTGTTATAGTGTAATAATAGGGTAATATAGATGTCAGACTATCATACAGGAGTTAGACAAATGGACATGTGCTCATCATGTCTTGTCACTGCCACTTATAAGCTGCAAGCATCTCTCTACCCTTAACTTCCTCGCCTGTTACTTGTCCATCATAATATTCTCTGCCACATGGAGTTCTTGTGAAGGTTAAGTGACACAATGCTTGTGAAACACTTGCCATACGGACAGTTCATCTTCTGATTGTGGCTAGAGTACTGTATTTTAGCATTATTTATCTGTGTCTTTCCTTAGGGGAAGATCATGTTCAAGTGAAGTTTAGAAGATTTTCTTGTGTTGCTGCTGAATTTATCTTCCCCATTAGAGTCTAAGTTTCATGGGAGCAGGGATGAGGTTCATTTTTGCCAATGCACCGTGAATATTTCTTGAATAAAACATAAGCTAGATTACTGCACTTCTATTCTCAAATGTCCTTTATTTTCTCCCTATTTCACTCTAAGTAAAAGCCAAAGTGCTTATAATGAACTATGAGGCTCTTCAGGGTTTTGATACTAAAAGAAGCGGAATAGAATGAAAGAAAACAAATATTTTAAAAATTCTTTTAAGCATGTTTTCAAAGGGCAGAAATCAGGTAACTGGCCTATCATAAAATGAACAGGGTAGCCTAAGGTATATGAAAATTAATGTGGATGGGGGAGGGGAGTGGAGAAAGGTTCATAATATAATAAAGGAACACTCTATTGGATAAGAAAATGAATTTTATAATCCCACATCATTTTAAAACTCAATTCACAAATTATATTTGTGTTTTCTGTCATCAGAAGAGTCAACTCCACTCAAATTTACCTAGCTTTCTGATTTTTTACTTACCCCAAAGGAAAATTTGAAGTTATATTGCTTGAGCATATACTGTATATGTATATGTAAAGATCAGTGAACATGAGTCTTTTGGGAATTAAATTTTACATATTATGGGTTATTTGTGTTAGCTTGTAGCCAAGAAATAGTGCAGTAGGGTTTAGGTTTAATTCATATTTATAAAAAATTATTATTAAAGAGGCAACACTCAAGATAGACATTGGGGTATGGGGGATGCTTTAATTGCTGCTCTATTATAAAAGGTACTGCTGTCACTTTGGAAATGTTCCTCTTTGCTTTGGGTGCCAAGCCTTATACATTTCTCCCAGCATCTCCTGTGTAGGGGAAGAGAATATTACTAGCCAAGGCTGCATATAGGTAACCTCGTTTGAACCTTCTAACCACCCTGGGAGCCGCCAGGTCTGGCATTATTAGTGATGCTGTGATTCAGGCGAGGCCAAAGAGGCTCAGTGAGGTGAGGTCACTTTTACAAGTATCATAGAAAGTGGCAGAGCTCAGATTCAAACCAGTTTTTGTTTTTTTCTTGTGTGTGTTTTTTTCTGACTACAAAGCTGCAAGTCTTTCCACTACATGTCACAATTAATGTGCCCCAAATTACTTACATTGTTTCATGCTTGTAAGAATATTTAACATGAGATCTATTCTCAACACATTTTTAAATGCACAGTGCAGTTTGGTTAACTACAGGCACCACATGGTAGAGCAGATCTCTAGCACTTACTCATCCTGCAAAACTGAAAATTTATACCCAGCGAACAACATCTCCCCTTTCCCGCTGCGCCCAGCCCCAGGCAACCACCATTCTAATCTCTACATCTAGAAATTTGCTTATTTTATTTTTTAATGGTATGTTTTTTGTTTCTGTTTTTGGTTTTTTAGACAGGAAAGGATAGGGATAGAGAAATAGAAACATCTATTAGATGCCTCCTGCATGCCCTGTACTGGGGATCGAGCCCAAAACTTGGGCATGTGCTCTGACTGGGAATCGAACCAATGAACTCTTGGTTCATGGGTCCATGCTCAATCACTGAGCCACACCAGCCGGGGTGGATTTTGGTTATTTTAGATACCTTGTATAAGTGGAATCGTGCAGTATTTATCCTTCAGTGACTGGCTTATTTGACTTGGCCTAATGCCCTCAATGTTCACCCAGGTTGACACATATCCTAGGAGGTCCTTCTTTATTAAAGCTGAAAAATATTAAAATCATATTGAATTGTATGCAAATGCTTACACATTGGCTTCCTATTGTGTCTTTCCTATTAATTACAGCTATTTTTAAAATACCATTGTTATGATGTTGCACAATTTACATTATTTATAGTGTGATGAAGTTGGCATTTAGTAAATGAATGTACGTTCCTCAGTGGGAGCAGACCACTCTGGTTGTTAATATAGCATGACCATATAATTTACCATCTACACCAGAACGTTTTTGAACACACAAAGTGGGGCTAACACATAGGATGTAAGGACAACTATCAAAAACCAGCACTCTCCTTGGGCAAACCGGGAGGTCTTGTCACCATACTTAAAGGGACCTCCAGACAATCTCCCAAGTCCCACACAAAAGGTATCCTATATAATAAAAGCGTAATATGCTAAGTGTCCAACCGATCAGTCGACCATTCAGTCAACTGCTCGACCAGTCGCTATGATGCGCACTAACCACCAGGGGCCAGGCGCTTTGACCAGTAGGTCAGCTTGCTGCTGGGGTCTGGTCAATCGGGACTGGGCGAGAGAGCTGGACATGCCCTGGAGCCCTCCCTTGGTCCCTCCCTAGCCTGCTGGCCCCCATTGGCCCTGATCTGGACTGGGTGAGAGGACCCTGATTGGCCCTGATTGCCAGCCAGGCCAAGGGACCCCACCGGTGCACGAATTCATGCACTGGGCCTCTAGTCACCATATAAGTAAGCACTTTTGGTAATTTTTGCAGAGGAACAAAAGAAAATTGGGCTTCCATGATGGCTCTTAAAGGTTCCCAAAGAAAACTGATGCTTTTATCTTGTTGTTTTCTGCTGTATTCTCTGGCTAGTTCTACCAATAGAGCGGGGCAATCTCGTGGACAATGGCAAGCACTTAGTCCTGATCTGGAAAGCACTGTGGCTTTTGGTCATGCAGTTGTTCAGCTAATAACCATCCTGTCCTCAGCAGACTAAGGCTCTCTCTAAATGTTTCATGAGGCATGCAATCAACACAAAAGTAAAGCAGATGAAATGGGACCCACCCTTGATTGAGTCAGAGGCAGAGACAGACAGCCAGACAAAGATAGAGGACAGAGAAAGGTGAAAGAGAGAGACACACAGACACATAGAAGGACAAAGACAGACAGAGGCATGCAGAGAGAGGGCAAGGGAGACAGAGAGATGAGGAAATGACAAAGACTAAGGAAGGGAGTGGGGTGCACAGAGCTAGAGACAGAGAGAAAGACAGAGGAGCAAGACTGAGAGGCTGACAGACAGATCAGCACTTATTTTATGACAAACACGTCTTCAAGTGGCAGTTGTAAGAAGAGTTGAATTTACTCTATTTGCATTTAGATTTTGTAGATCATTTGGAGCAAATTCAAGCACTCAAGCACCTTTCGGTTTCCTCCTTCTTAATTAATTGATAGATAAGAAGAGGTAATTTTATAATCAGGCAAAATGAAACAGGTCCATTAGCAAGGGTCAGAGTTCTGCCTCCAAAATTCATAGTGACACAATTAAGTATTTTCCCATGGTTTCCAGTGACCAACACTGCTGCTATCTTTCTTAAAGGGGTGACTGCAGGGTCCAATAACAATCAGTATAGTGTGGCAGCAATTTTCAGCAAGCATTATCCCCAGAGTATGAACTCCAAATTATATGGGACCCTGTTTCTTCAGGAATAAATTTGAAAATACAAAATGAACTCTGATCTGTTTTCATCAAAGTCTACTACCCTATTATGTATTCTCTTTACTTATCTATTCCTCTGCCCTGACTAATTGGGGGCTAATTAAGTATTTTCAGTATTCCACTTCAATTCCTCTGCATATTTATGAGCTGTAAGCCCATTGAAAAAACAGACATGCTGGCAAATAAGTTCACATTTGCAACCAATGAAGAATGTACTTCCCAGCCCAGGCATGAAGTCACTGCTCATGAATTACCTTGTCAGGGATCCAGAGGAGACGCAGATGGGATCACAGGGCCATTGAAACTCCTAATGATTTTATCATAGTTGTTTATTCGTGGAAGGACATGGAAACATTACTAGCCATTTTCCTACACCACAGGCTTAGGGTCTAGGAAGCAAAACATTGTCCATAATTCAAAAGCACAAGATAGAAGCTGAACAGGGCTGTGAATAACGGAGCAGAGCCTTTATTCCCATGCAAAGCCACAGAGAATATTTGGTTTTGCTATCAGCTCTACTGCAAAAAAGAAGGAAGATAAGCATGATTCTCGTTATGGAGAAATTGCCACGTCTATCACCATCGGCATTACTTCTTGAATTCATAATTCATAGCCCATCACCCACCACTGAAACCTGACACTGACATGTAACCAGCATTTTTTTGTGTGTAACAGGAAAAGCAGTCAGTGAAAAATGACCCCTTGCAATACCACTATTGAGTTGCAGAGGGTCAGAAATATAGAGCCACTGAGATACTGATGGCTGATATGTTTTCAGTAAGCTCAGACTTTGTAAGATAAAACCTTTCCCAGTGGAAAAAAATGATTGAATTTTCAGTCATTTCCATCACAATTTAAAGTGGCCTATTAATTGACACATTTACTTTTTATTCTTTTTATTTTTTTTTTGTATTGCTCTATTTCATGATTTTTGAAGTGCTAGTATACTAGAAGACTGGTTTAACTTCTACACGCAGAGATAAGGGAGTTGATGTCATTTTAATTTCTAAGGCAATAAATTTGTGAATAGATTATTAAACTCAGTAGTTTATATAGCCAAATAATTACGGTATTACTTTGTCCATGGTAAGCACCAAAAATGTTAATTGAATAACTTAATAAAGGAGTCATTAATTATTCCACAAATATATGTTATCACTAATATATGTAATACTCTGTACTGCTTGCTAATAATCAAAATAAGGTAATGAGCTTTCTCATCTCACTAGATATTTTTGCTCAAATATAACTCCAATGACACCTTCCCTGGCCACAATATTTAAAATTACAAGTCTTCCCCACCACACCTCCCTACCCATCCACCAACAGAAGTTTCTAGACCTCATTCCTACCCAACTTTATATTTTTCAATTGATTTTTGTTTATTATTTTTCTTTCCTGACTATAATGTAAGATTAATTAAAGCAAGAATAAATTTTTTGTTGTTCAATGCTTGAAAACAATTTTCTCACATAGCTGGTCCAATTATACAGTTGCCTAGAGCAGGATAGCACATCTAGTAACATTAATTCTCTAAAGTCTGCAAGTAGAAATTTTCAATCTTACATTGCAGTAGGGAAGACATATGTCAAATCCATGATTGTATTATTAATTGTTTTAATTATATTTGTGATAATAAAGATAAAGGAGATTTAGATTTGTGATAAAGGAGAGATGGAGGAAACTATAAGCATACATTAGAGCTGTTCATAAACTAGTTTGGCCTGTCATGTAAGGTTTTCCTTAGAAAGTGACTACCAAACTGACATCTCAAAGATGAAGTAGGTCACATGGAGATAAAGCAACACTTCAGTTAGAGGTCATAGCATGAGGTAAGAGGAAATGTGATATACGCAACTGAAAAAAGCTATTACCTACCACTTATTGACAGTGTATTATGAACAGTTGTCATCCAACATGCTTTATATATTATCTCATTAGACTCTCATTCTAACAACTTTAGCTACTATTTCTAATTTACTTTGTTAATGAGGAAAGATTAAGAGAGATTAAATAACCTTACCTAAGGTAATAAAGTGCTGAGAACTGAATCTAGGTTGTTTTACTACAGTGCGTGAACACTCAACTACTACACTTTAAGGAAAACAAACAAATTTAAAAACACACACACAATAATCTGATAGCACAGAGAGAGAGAGGGAGAGGAAATTATATATGTTCACATCTAGCCTTCCAGGAGTTAAAGGTCTCACTGAAGAGAAAAACTATAAAAATCAGGTAGTAACCATATACAATTTCTATTTAAATACAGGGTGGGGCAAAAATAGGGTTACAATTGTGAGTATTTGAAGCAGTTTATTCTTGTATTATTACTTATTAATTATTGTATTATTTTCCATATGAGCAACAGTAAACCTTCTTTTTTCCCATCCTGTGTACTCCTAAAATGGACTTTAAATTGTGTTTTGGCAACAAAGATCCTTTGCTATTAATAGACCCTTTTGTTTTATAAAGAAAAGTCAGAGAACCAAGGAAGTTTAATAACCTGTCCAAGGTCACTCAGCTTGAGGTAGAAAAACAGGGACCAAAATCCGGGACTTCTAAATTGTGATTAAAAACAGCAGCCTACCTGGTAGTCTCCAGGGCAGTTCAGAGGGCTCCCTCTGGAGCACACCCACCTTTCTTCCCCCTTTCTTTCATAGGGGTGGTTTTCTCCCTAAATTCTAAGGGCCCTCCCTTCCCCACAAAAAGAGCAGTTCAAAAGATCCTCCAGAGAAGAACATCTTTAGTTACCCAGCAGGGGGTGCTGGCAGGGAGTGTCACCTTAACACCCAGCAGTGCTAGGGAAGTAGGAAGCTCCTTCCCCATAGCCAGGTCTGGGGGTCCAGGAAGTGGTTGTAGAGAGAGTAAGCTTGGCAGGTATCAGAATTTGAGGGGAAAGGAGGAAATCAAACAACTGGCAAATATTTCTTGAGTGTCTGCCGTGTGCCAGTCTCAGGGATGATTGTCAAACCTGAAGCAAAGGAGCTGGGTAAGAGTAAAAAAAAAAAACACAAAAAACCTAAAGGCTCTCTCCTGATACACTGGCTGAATCTTCAGTCTAATTCTTTGTCAGAATAGGGTTCACTCTGCAATAGGGTGTGATATCCAGAACAATAGGGTATGATTGGGGAACAATAGAGAAGGTAGAGCAGAGGAGGAGGGAGGTCTCTCTTTCCTCTGGAAGTTGTCAGGAAACAATAGGGATAGCTTGCCAAAGGCAAGTGTATTTGAATTGAGTTTGAAAGTCTGCATTGGCATTTAGAAATTGGTAATTGGAGGACCCACCAGATTCCCCATACAGTGGGATGGAAGCTTACAGTGACCTGAAGGGAAGAAGCTGCATCATGCTTGGGGAGTAAAGCAAAACCCAATGTCCTAAGAAGGAGGTGGCTCTTAGATGGATGTGCCCTGCACAAATGTAGTAGAAAAAAAAAACAACTAAAGAGTCCATGTTAGCCCGGGTGGGTGGCTCAGTGGTTGAGCATCAACCTATGAACCAGGAGGTCATGGTTTAATTCCCAGTCAGGGCACATGCCCGGGTCATGGGCTCAATCCCAGATGTGGATGTTCTCTATCTCTCTCTCCCTCTTCCTTCCTCTCTGGGAAAAAAAAAATTATATATATATATATATATATATATATATATATATATATATATAATGTTTTAAAAAAAGAATCTGTGATATGTGAATCAGATTTACTTTGTTTTACAAGTTTAAAAGGTTACCTAGATACTAATCTAGAAAATGAAATCAGGTCTTCTTTTGTTATCAAAAGTGAATTTATTCACTCGTTTGCCAGACATTTATTGATCTCCTCCTATGTACCAGACCCTCAACCAGCACCTGGGATATTGAGTGAATAAGACATTTCACACCAAATTAGTGTCAAGAGCAGAGAGGCCAACAAAGGCAAGACACTTGGTGTGGCCAATGGCTGATGGATGCCCCATTAGGAGCACTGGGGAGTGTGGTGAGAAATGCTGTCAGAGGAAGGGGGTAGGGGTATATGGTGGCAAGTGAGGTTTTTCTCCAAAGGACAACATGAAGGCTTTAAAGGGCTTTTAAGAAGGAAGTCTGATCTGATTTGATTTATGAATCTACTAATTTATTGTCATGCCCCATTCAAGAGATCTATCAGGTTTTGTAGCCAATAGACACTAATGTGGGGGGGGAACCAGCCCCAAAGGGAAAGAGATCAGTAGCCTTTTGGTCAGAACTTCTTATGAGATCAAAATTATTATAAAGTACAAAAGCAACAAGCAATACATTTGCAAGGCCCATATTATAAAGATGGTCTAACCTTAATTAAATAGCTTCTTTTGCTGTCACTTTATATTCAATACTTTACAAACTGATATGGGGGAGGTAATATATCTATCCACCTGCAAATTCAGGCTTCTGGGCATGCAGAGTAGGCAGGCTGAATCTGAGTTGGACAGTCAAGTGTTGGGGACCTTGCCCACGGGATGACTCATGATTTTTCTTGAGTTCTCCCAAACTATCTCCTGAAGTCACAGATACCCTACGTCTATTCCTGGTTAACAGTTTCAGACACACCTTGCTTGTTTTGGAGTTACTCTGCTTGAATAATTCCATCCAGTAATGTCGACACGTAAAGGACTGTCTCCCTCTGGGCTTGTCATCTTATGCTAATGACGCTGCATATCAAGGACATCTATTCTCTCACTTTCAGGGAAGGCAAAGGTACTAACGGGTGATTGCAGTGTGAATGATTTATGCAAAGCATCTCTCTCCTTGGTAATCAGAGATGAGGAGCAATGAGAACAGAAAACTGCCATGGGGCCCTTAATGCTGGTTTGAATGTTGAAATTTCAATCCAGTTAACTCTTTCAATGATACTGGCGTTATTTCCGATCTAAGGTCAAAAAGAAGCCACCAAATTCTTGTCACTCAGAAGATATGCTTTCATGATTCTGTTTTCACTTGCTAATCATTATGTTTAATGTAACATAAGGAAAAGGTTTGGAAAGAAAAACCTAAAACATAAGAATAACAGAAAGGGGAAAGAATTTATTTTTTCCCTCCTGGAGTCCCAACCTACTGCCTGTGATTGCCTGAGCTGCTGGCTGAGTATAGGTCCTGCCTGCTGGCTTCCTCTGATAACCATGCAGCCCGCCCTAGTTTCCCTTGGAAGACAGAGTTAACGGAACCTGTCGGTATCTTCTAGGTTTCCTCTACGCTCAGAACAGCACCAAGCGCAGCATCAAAGAGCGGCTCATGAAGCTCTTGCCCTGTTCAGCTGCCAAAACATCGTCTCCTGCTGTTCAAAGCAAGTTTGTTTGTTCTCGTTTGTTTCCCCAAAAATGTTTGCGTTGTTTGTTTAGGTCTGCATGCATTGCAGTTCTCTACTTCTAAAGAGAATCAATACATTTTATTCCGCAAGACCAACTCTATTGATGTGCACGTGTTTACCTAAATACCCAGGGGAACTTTTGTGCAATTTCAAGGTGCTTCCTGATTGGCAGATGGACAGCTTGGTGTTGGTGACAGGAGTTTGGGCTTCAAAACATTTGGAAGTTTTTGTTTGATCTGAGGCTCAGATAACTCTTGGGTTCAGAGCAATGTACCCTTTAAAGTGTATTTACCTTGTAAATGTCTTGACTCCTCTACATGCACTTGGTGCTATAATTTAGATACTGCCAAACTTCAGAAATATGATTAGGTTCAAAAAACTACTATAAAATGAAAAACATTTACTACACAGATGTGACTTTTTTTTTTCTTTGCCCACTCTCTACTTGTATCAATCAGGGTTCTCTAGAAAACAGAACCAATGCATACATATGAATATATATACATTTACATATACATATACTAGTACATGTATATACACATATACTGATATACGTACATACATATAAAGAGATTTATTTTAGGGATTGGTTCACACTACTGTAGGACCAGGCATGTCTGAAGTTCATAGGTCAGCCTGACAGGCTGGAAACTCAGACAGGATTTGGTGCTGTAACTTTGAACAGAATTCCTTCTACAGGAAACTTCTGTTTTTGCCTAAGTCTTTCCAACTGATTGGATGAGATCCACCCACATGATCCAGGGTATTCTCATTTTCTGAAAGCCAATGGATTATAGATGTTAATCACATCCACAAAATATCTAGACAGTAACACTTAGATTAGTATTGATTAAATAAATGGGTTCTATAGCCTAGACCAGGGGTCCTCAAACTACCGCCTGTGGGCCACATGTGGCCCGCCGAGGACATTTATCTGGCCCGCCGGGTGTTTTTGCCGCCGCTGCCTGTCCTGCTTAGCAGCCGACTTAGCAGTGTGCATAGGAATTTGTTCATAGTTTTTTTTTTAAACTATAGTCCGGCCCTCCAACGGTCTGAGGGACAGTGAACTGGCCCCCTGTTTAAAAAGTTTGAGGACCCCTGGCCTAAACAATGTGAGACACATAGACTAACCAGCATACTCTCCATTTTCTCTTTCTCCAATTTCATGCCATTCTTAAGGAGCAGAAAATGAGGATCTAAAGGGAAAACCTTTATTTTTTTAAAAGATGCTATACAGTCCTAGCCAGTTTGGCTCAGTGAATAGAGTGTCAGCCTGAGTATCAAAGGGTCCCAGGTTCGATTCCGGCCAAAGGCACGTACCTTGGTTGCAGGCTCCTCCCCAGCCCGGGCCCTGGTCGGGGCTCATGCAGGAGGCAACCAAGCAATGTGTTTATCTCACATCGGTGTTTCTCTCTGTCTTTCCCTCTCTCTTCCATTCTCCCTAAAAATCAATGCAAAAAATATCCTTGGGTGAGGATTAATAAAGTTAAAATAAAATTTAAAAATGCTGTACATAATGAACATTTACAGATATTCTATGTATACAAACATTCTTTCATACACATTTTTTTTCAAGCATCAAAGAACAGTGGGAGTCAGACACAGAGATGTGTTGTTCTTCCCCAGTTAGGAAACAAATAACTAAGAAGTTAGGAGAAACATTGTAGGTGCGGGGCTAAATTTCTGGTTTGAATATTGAAATTTTAATCAATTAACTCTTGCAATGATATTTATTTTATTCTCTTTCTAAGGTTTAAAAAAGCCATCAAATTTTACTTTTGTCATTCGAAAGATTTACTTGCATGATTCTGTTTTTACTTGCTAATCATTATCTTTAATGCAACATAAGGAAAAGATTTGAAAAGAAAAACCTAAAAATGAGAATAACCCATGTCTTCGCCTACTCTCTTTATATACTGCCACACAGTGTTGTAGGAACTGATGGACTCAATTCATGATTTGAAAATGTAAATGCCCTGAAATTTCACTAATCTCCACAACAAAAATGGAGAAAATATGTAAAGTACTTCAAACAACCCAATACGTTCCAGTCAAAAGTCCTAGAAAAAATGGTAAATCATTTCAGTGGCACTGACCAAAGGTAATATATCATAATAATAAGATTTAATTAATTCACTTAGTCATTCAACATATATTTATTATATGCCAGGCCTTGTCCTTGTGCTGGGAGAGAGAACAGTACATAAAACAGCTTTGAAAAAGATCTGTCCTGTTAGGACATTCTGTGGAGAGAGGGGACAGGGCAAAATTACTTTTATGAGTAATAACCATATAGACAAAAAAAAATAGAACTATGGTTGAGAAACATTGCTTTGACATTTTTCCTTCATTGAACACATGCACACCATCTCAAAAACAAAACATGACATGTCATCAACAACCTGGAGGGCCATCATGAAGAATTACGCCGAAACCTAGTCCTGCATGACACTGACGCTGCAGAACTTTTTCTTGCCACAATTTTCAGCAAATGTGGGCTGTTAGAGCCATTGCTTTTATCCTTTCAAGCTGGAGTCAAAATTGCCAATGGACCAGATAGTTACCAAAATACGGTCATTTGTACAAAGCAGGCAGGTGAAATGTAACTTTCAAATGGATCGCTATATTTACTTAGGGAAGAACAAAATCGCCCAGTCCTCTTGAGCATACCTCCTGTTCCAATATTTAGTAAAGCACACAAATAAGTGGGTACACTGCAATTTCCAAGCAGATATGAGGAAGATGTCAGAACATTTCTTGAAGAAAAAAAAAAAAGATTCTAAAAAAAATGAGCAGAAGGACTCCAAAAACTATTTTTATAAAAATGGGAGTTCATAAAACTGGCTGATAGTGAACCAACACTAGACATGGCCGCCAATGTGTGAACTCCAAATGGTCTGCAGATATAAAACTCCTGCCTTCAGTAGCCACCACTTTCCCCATTAGCTACCCATCACAAGAAAACCCCAGCATGTGGAAGTAAGTTATTTGGAAGAGAGACCACATGAATTCCATTGTTATGTTACTTTACAATAGTGATTTCATTAGATCCCTATTTATGATCTGGGCCCTAAGAGATTGGACACAAACTCAAAAGATGACATGAGAACATGAGGCACAAGGCAGGTGGTACCGGAGTGGCAGGAGGAACAGCATGGGCCCACATGTCTGCATGCTAGACCACACACAGAGAACCCTAGGGGAGGGGAGGCCTGACTGGACTAGTTCCAGGCTTGAATGACCTGCAGGGTGGCTGAGGAAATATTCTAAACCAGATCCCACGCAGCTTCAAAGCTAGGGGCTGAAAGTGAGTTTCATATAGGACCAATACTTACCCTAAATTTCATTTTCTTATTCCAGGAAGGCAGATTGAAAAAAAGATCTCTCGTTCCTCTTGGCAGGAAATGAGAGATTTGTCAATATTACGCAAATAACAACAACAACAACAACAAATATTTCCTGCAGAAAATCCTACACTCCCCTAAACTATGGAGCACTTAGATTCTCACAATCAAGAACCCGAGAGTTTGGAGGAAGCATAGGAAAGACATGTAGCCATGTTTAGTTCCCAGACAGATTCTTGCTTCACCAGGGAGCAGCCTGGCTTCTTCAGGAAGCCACCCTGAAGGGGCATCCTTCCTCACAGTGAACTCAAATAAGCCTTCCTTCTCACTTCCACCATACTCCGGCCCCTGAGAGTATTCTTCATGTCAACACTTTCTTCCATAGAATCGTCTTCCTCCTCCTCTCCCCGCTCCTCCTCCTCTCCCCGCTCCTCCTCCTTCCCCTTGGGGGTTGGGAAGATGAATGGTTTATTTACAAAAGTTATTCAAGTTCATGGCAGAAAATTTGGAAAGCACAAAATAGATGAGAAATCACACACACACACACACACACACACACACACACACACCACACTCACAGCACACAACACACTCATAGTCCTGCTATACCCCTTTCCCTTGAAGTATCAATAAATAAGTATGAACATCTTTTTCATTTCTGTGTGTATTAATGAGATCTCATCTATACCAAGTTGTTTTTTTAAAATATATTTTTATTGATTTCAGAGAGGAAGGGAGAAGTAGAGAGATAGAAACACCAATGATGAGAGGGAATCATTGATCAGCTGCCTCCTGCATGCCCCACATTGGGGATCCAGCCTGCAATCCAGGCATATGCCTTGAATGGAAATCAAACTGTGACCTCCTGGTTCATAGATCGATACTCAACCACTGAGCCACACCGACCAGGCTATACCTAGTTTTTATCCTTTATTACATTGCATACTTTCATCAATATTAGCCTTGTTGTTAAAAGAATCTGAAAAGTCATTTTCAGTGGCAAACATAATATTACATTGTATAGTTATTATAAATTATATTTGACCATATTACCTGGTTTGGGAATATTTAGATTTTCTTCCCTTTTGAATCCTCCCCCTCCCCTAATATAAATAACACTGGGATAAACGTATCTGTGCATATATCTATATACATATAGCTATATATGTCTTTTAGATTATTAACTCCCAAATTTGAATTATTAGATGAAAAAAAATAAATTATGTGAATACAAGTTTCCCAATGTATATCAGAAAAGAAAAAAAAATTTTAGTTGGCTTTTCAAATATTTAAACACATACATATTGCCTCCTGAACTTTTTTGTTGTATGGACTTAATATGCTCAATATTTGGAAATTATATGTATTTTATAGTCACTTGCTAAATACAGACTTAAACATTAGTACTGCTGTTTGTACCCCAAATGAAAGCATTAAAAGAAGTAGCACATGACAATGATTTTTAGCATGAAAACCATAGACTATTCTTAAATTTTTGAAAATCAAATGTATTACTCATCTATAACAAACAGCAAGAAATGATAAGCCCAGATTCCTGTTAAACCACAAATCTTGACTTCCATGTCTGCGAAGATAGTCAGACAAATAACTGAAGTCCAACTGCTGTGGAAAGGTTTGAGGAACAACAGACATGGCTTGGAGAAGGAGCTAACAGTTCTTTGCAATGGCCTCCAGTGGAGCAGGAGTGGTGGATATGATCTGCTGAGTTAATGTGAGTGTTAGCATGTCTTCCTTCTGACACTAAGAACCGCCAACAAGAATAGGAATAGGATAGCTACTGAGTCTGCCAACACAACACCTAGGCCATGAGTGAAGGATTAGCTCCTTCAAGTGTTTGGCCCTGCCCCCTGTGCAGCCAATTGCTCACTGCTCTGTGCAACCCTAGGCCAGGATGCAAACATGAGCACCAGCCTGATGCAGTAGCCTGATCACCATCCCTCAGTCCCAGTCCCAGGTTGCTTATATCATTCATTGGCACCATAAGCTAATAGTTGCTGAAATTAGAATCATCTTTCCTTTGTTTTATGCTCACCCACCCACCATCACCACACTCGGGTCAATTTTATCTGAAATATCTTTTAAATTAACTTCTTTTCATCTCTTGTGGTAGGGCTCTTGCTCAGACCCTCATTATCTCTTCTAACAAGTACTGAGCAAAGAAAAACGGAGGAAGAAAAATGGAGGTAGCATGGGCTTTAGTGTGATCTCTGCATGATCTGAATTCCTCTCATGCCTCTTACTAAACAAAGTGCCTGAAGTTACTTAGTTAAATTCTCTGGCCCCATAGTTTCTCCTGACTGAATCATTCATCCCATAATATTATTTTGAGAGACCATGTGTGGCAAGCATGATTGTAGGCACTGGCTTTTGAGCAGAGAATAGAACATATCAGTTCACTGTCCTCATGGAGCTTTTATGGAAAGAGAGATGATAAAATTGAAAATAAAGATAACCCCAGGAGTTGATGAATGTTATAAAAAGGTAAACCTGTGGTAATGCACTGAATGTGGGTAGAGGAACTGCTTTGCCTCATTGATAGGGTGACTTTTGAGACCCTAAAACAAGAGGAGGTCAGTAATGTGAGAGTCTGGAGAGAGAGTTCCAAGGAAGAGGAAACAGCAAGTGACAAGTTTCTAAGGAGGAAAGCCACATAGTTTATTCACAGTGCAGAAGGAAAGACCATTGTGGTCATCAGAAAAACGGGTTATTGTGGGGACTGAACAAGATCATTTATGCAAAGCATTTGGCACATGAAACAGCATGAGTATGAACATACGACAAGTTTTGACTCAGTCAAATTGATATTCCCTCCTGAGGAAGGCATATTGTCTTCCCCACACAACAGCTCAGAAAACAGGCACAGATAAGTCAGACAACTTTCCCATGATCAGAGCTGGGATTCTGACACCAGAGCCTGCTGTCTGCACCATTTTATCAGGCTGAGCTGGGGCATGGGAAGATAAAGTGAGCTACTCAGTTATTCAGTGAGGAGATATAGCCTTAACACGGCTTAACAACATTTATTTTTTTAAAGAAAAAGTCTGTGTGCTCACAGAGAGTAGAGTAGCTAGGGATTTCTTGGTAATAAAACCATTCCTGAAATAACCAGTTAAAATCCTTAATCTTATGTTTATCTACTCAACATATACCTTTGGACATCTAATTGTAGCTCTTTTTCATAATGTGAATCACAGATCTTCACATTGGGAAGGATTGTGGAAAAGCATAGGTTTGGCCCTCTGCCTCAGGGAAGGTAAGGCTTACATCCATTTCACACGTGAGGTAACTTTGGCCTCAAGATGCTGCAATGATTTGTGCAGAATTACACAACTAGAAATTGGAATAAAACCCATACAAGCCCCCTTAGTCTTATGATACAGATACTCTTATTGAAAAGCTGCAAGATATGGGGTTGTCATATCAATAGAATAATCCTTACTGAAAAATTTTCAAAAGAGAGTGAAGGCCAGTTTCATGGGGTTGCCACCTAGAGGGGTCTATTGGATTAGATACTTCTAAGCAAAAAGTCATCATATTTTACATGCTATGAGTATCATTCCTAGTATAACAACAACAACAATAACAGCCTATTATAAAGAATACTAGAGGCCCGGTGCACAAAATTCGTGCACAGGTATGGTCACTAGGCCTGGCCAGAGATCAAAGCACAAGTATTTGGTGTGGAAGGGCAGGTCCCAACTGACCTCTGGGCCCTTGGCAACACCTGGGCCCCTGGGCCCCCACACACATCCCTCCACCCGCCTCTACCTGATTCACAGCTAGCTCCCAAGTCCCCACATGGAGATGCAGTGAGCACAGCTAGATGGGTGCCGCAGGCTGGGGTGCAGCGTGGGCCTCTGGGCCACCCAGTGGCACTGCACGGAAGCCAGGCAGGCAGTGTGCTCTCTCCCAGTTGGCCTCGCAGACCAGCTCCTGCGTGAACCCACAGGGAGCCAAAACGGCCCCTGTTGTCCCAGCGGCTGCAGCCCTGCTCACCCAGAAGATGAGCGTGGGTGCGGAAGAGGCTCCTCATGGGCGCCCAGCACCAGGGCGCAGGGGCTTTCCTAGCACGCGAGCCCTGATGTCTTGGGGGAGAGTAACAAGGGGAGTGAGAGTGAGCTCCGTGGATACCCTGCATTCTCACGGCATCTCTGTCCCCGTTATCCCTGCCCCCAGGTAGCAGGTGAGAGATTGCAGCATGTCACCAATGCCCACCATGTTCCGCACCGCCCCCTGTTGGTCAGTGCATGTCATAGCGAGCAGTCAAACTCCTAGTCTCCCAGTTGAACCACCACCAAAAGGGACAATTTGCATATTAGGCTTTTATTATATAGGATAGCCTATTTTATATATGAGAAAATGGAGACCCAGAGAGGGGAAATAATTTGCTCAAATTCACAGAGCTATTAAAAAAAAAAATCTAGGCTCTTCCTCCCTCACAAGCACACATCTCCTAAACTCTAAGGGACCCCACACAGCTTGCAACCAGGGGAGCAATGGGCAGTGGCAATTCCTCTTAGGCTAACACTCTGAACCTGTCTCCAAGACCCCCTTTTCTCTGACTTACCAGTGACTTAAAGCAGCCACACCTAGTCTCTCCTGTTGCTCCTTTTATCCTCAGCCCTTCCTGATTTCACTGTGCCCAGATTTAGATTCTCAAAATAAAATAATAAAAATATCTAGGATGAGAAATTGAACTCCGAGTCCAGTACTTTTCAAAACTAAAATTCTATGATTTGCTATCAGTCAGGGTCCAGGCAGGAAGCATAAGGCACACTTAGTTGGGGCAATGGAGGGTAAATTAATGAAGGGATTATTTGCAACTGGCTGAAGTGAATGTTATCATTTCTAGACTGTCACTTACCAGAAGATGAAGAAAACCATAGTTATAGTTATAACTATCATAGACTTCTCCCCAACAGGGACTCTGGCCTTTGGAAGAGCAATATAGCTACTATCAACTCATGCCACCAAGGAGGGAGCCCAAAGAATCAATACCACAAACTCTTTATTTTCTTCCTTCTTGATCTTCTGTTAGTATTTCCCATTGGCCAAACCCAATGGATAGGAATGTAGGTTACACCCATAGAGATCAGCATCACATTCTGTTGTCTTATGAACCAGAAGTTGGGGATCTATAGGACCAGTGACAATTCTCAGAGCCAGTCACACTGCTCTTCTTCTTGTAAGATTTGTTCCCAATTTCATGACATCTTGGAGGCTGACAGCTGGCTCACACGTACATGTTGACATTGAGTAGATAAATATAGGATTAAGGAATTTAGCTATTTCATGAATGGCTTAGAATCAAGAAATTCCTAGCTACTCTTCTCTATGTGAGCACAAATGCTTTTTCTTTAAAAATAAGCGCTGTCAAATCTGTGGCTATATCTCCCCATTGACTGAGTAATTCACTTTTTTCTCCATGCCTAGTTCTTTCCCTATTTATCCAAAGGACATGATGGTGACCAAAGGTTACTCACTAGATAATGGTAAGGAATAAATGCAAAAAAATAAAATAAACAGTTGATTTTGTGTGTGTGTGTGTGTGTGTGTGTGTGTTTTAATTTAAATTTGCTCTATAGTAACACTAGAGGCCTGGTACACAAATTCATGCACCAGTGGGGTCCCTCAGCCTGGCTTGGGGATTGGGCCGAAACCAGTTCTCTGACATCCCCTGAGGGGTCCCAGATTGCGAGAGGGCGCAGGCCAGGCCAAGGGACCCTTCCAGTGCATGATCGGGGCCAGGGAGAGACACAGTAGGTTGGCCAGTGGAAAGGGACAATGGGAGGGCTCCAGGGTGTGTCCGGCCATCTCACTCAGTACCAATCGGTGGGACCCCAGCAGCAAGCTAACCTACCGGTTGGAGCGTCTGCGCCCTGGTGGTCAGTGAGCATCATAGTGAGCAGTTGAGCAGCCTTAGCATATCATTCGCATATTATGCTTTGATTGATTGAATGGCCAATGGGTCGACCAGACACTTAGCCTATTAGGCTTTTATTATATAGGATTTACCCAGTAGAATCTCAGTGCCCTCATTGAATCAAAATACTTGATTCACCAAATTAAAGCCTTATTCCAGGGGTTTTTGTTGTTGATTTGAGCAGACACAGAAGAGCAAATGCAACAAGGTTATTATAAAGCTAGACTACTCATAACCCATAAGCCACCATCATCAAATTGCCTTGGATAATTGCAAAACATAATTTCCTAACTCTACTTCAGGTTTTTGGTGTCAAACCCAGCATAACATTTCAGTGTTTTGTTTCCTGGCAGCTTATTGATCATGAAAGTTTTAGATGCCTCTCTTGGCTGAGAAACCATCAGCATGTGGCTGTTGGATTTATTTTCAAAAAAAATGACTTGAACTGCCAACATGCTGCCAATTAAAAATACAACAGTAATCTCCAGGAAGTTTTTTAAAAAAATATTTAGCCTTCTGACAATTAATTAATCTCATTCTAACTCCTCGGTGACTTTAGCTAAAAGCTCTGACCTGGGCATAGTCAGGAAAAATTTTGGAGGAACAGAAACATAACCCTTGAGGGTTTGTAAACTTAATTTGCATATATGAAACAAGGTCCTTCAACTTTATCATCTGTATGAGCTAAAAAATTTTGTGATAGAATTTTCAGATGTTATTTTTACTTATTTAATAAGCACCTAACACTTACTATGTGGTTGGTACAGTTCTAAGTGCTTTGCATATGCCCTGGACAGTGTGGCTCAGTGGTTGGGCATCATCTGGTGCACCAAAAGGTTGCTGGTTTGATTCCTGGTCAGGGAAGGCTCAATCCCCAATAGAAGACGTATAGGAGGTAGCTGATGGATGTTCTGCTCTCTTATCAATGTTTCTCTCTCCCTCCCTCTCCCTTCTCTCTCTCTAAAAAAAAAAAAAATCAATTTCAAAAATCTTTAAAAACTAAATAAAAAAGAAGTGCTTTGCACAGTTTAATTTATTTTGTCCTAAAACCAGTCCTATAAAATGGACACTTTATTATTCACATTTTACAAAATAGGCAACTGAGGGATGAGAGGCTAATTTGCTTGCCTGAATCACCTCATCAGTAAGAGGTGTGGGGGCAGGGACAGAGTATGTGTACTTTACCAGTTCTCTAGTTACATTCACTGTGTTGGTCAGTTTTACAAAAAAAAAAAAAAAAAAATATATATATATATATATATATATATATATATATATATATATATACACACACACACACACACACACACACACACACACACACACACATATATATATACACACATATATATATATTTTTTCCCACTTACCTACTCAACATAGGGCACCTTTGCAACGCCCATGTTGTCCAGAGAGATTGTATTCTCCTGACCTCAGTCTGATCATGTTCAAATGAAAAGTGCAGACTGTGCCTCATCTCCTAGATCTAACCTTGCAGGAACACTGAGATGGCATTACTTATTTCTGGCTGGGGCAGTGGATGTTCCAAAGCTAGCATTTAATTTCTCTTGTTCCTGGTACTTCACTGCTCATGAAAGGCAGCAAGTGGGAAAATTGGAAACTCTACTTAATCCCGTTTTAATACCAACCAACCTGTCACTTACTTATTGTAAACTGTGTGTTGTAATAATTAGAATAACTGCCCCTTCCCTTTGTATGGGATTTTACAGGTTTTAAAATTCTCTCTCTTGATTCTCTTATATCATCCTCATAAAGCTTCTGGGAGAATAACACATCGCAGGAATTATAGCCTTCTTTTAACACACTGAAAAATGGAGAGATTAAGTGGCTTGTTCAAAGTTGCATAGCTGTTTAGAGACAAATAGGAAGATGGGCTTTTTTTTTTTTAAATTCCTGGACTATCATGTATCTACCAGGAATCTTCATTATATCATGAATGAGTCTTGGTATAGGAAAGCCAGAGGCAGGAACCCCAGGACAGCCATTTCCTGTTGGCAGGTTTAGTAGATTTCACGTAGATAAAGAAGACATTTATGGAGCACTAACTATGGGAAAAGTAATAGTGCCCGGAACAGGGGAACACGTAGATCATGACGTCTGAAGGCTGACCTGGTACTGAAAAAAACAGACATATATAAAGATCACTCAGATACAACAAATTCAAGAAAAATGCTGTGAGAGGCAATGCTAGAGAGGTAAAGAGCTACAAGGTTAAGAGCGATAATGCTGGGAATAGCCTATTTGGTTCAAACCCCAGTTCTGTGACTAGCTATAGAAACCTCAGGTAAGTTTCTTACCCTTTCTGAGTTTAATTGCCTTCTGTGTACAGTGGAAATAATAGTAGCAATATTATATGTTCACTCAAAAGTTCAAATGAGCATGCGAAGTGTTTACAACAGTGACTGGCTAGTAAGTGGCCCCTAAATGTTCGCTGCCAATGCTGTTATTCTATCCTATGATGATCATGACTCCTATAGCCATAGATGTGAGACTGAATCTCTCCTCAGTGCATTTCACAAAGAGAGAATATTTCAGCAGTGCTCTTTGAGACAGAAAAAGCAGGGGGAATATTCTAGGTACCTGAAAAGATAAAGCTTAAGATAGAAAGAATGAGAAATAGGGAGAAAGCTGAAAAGGTGCTCTGGGACCAGAATTTGTAGGTCCTTGGTGCCAACATCAGTCTGGACCTTTCTCTGCAGTAAAGGCCGAGGTAATGGGGAGTTATCCAACACGTGTACTTATTTACTTCTATTTCAGCTTTATTGAGTTATTTGGCATATAAAATTGTAAGATATTAAAAATGTACACCATGGTGATGTGATACTTTATACATTGTGAAAAGATTCCTATCATTTAGTTACTTAACACATTCATCACTTCACGTTTATTTAGTGTGAGGTTTTTTGTTGTTTTTTTTTTTTTATAGAGGGGGTAAGATATTTAAGTTTTACTATCTTAGAAAATTTCAATTATACAACACAGTATTATCAAATACAGTCACCATGTTCTACATTAGCTCCTCAACCCTTATCTTCCTAGAGGCCCGGTACATGAAATTCGTGCACAGAGGGGGCGGTTCCCTTAGCCCAGTCTGCACCCTCTCCAATTGGGGACCTGTGGGGGATGTCTGACTGCCGGTTTAGGCCTGATCCCTGTGAGACCGCTGGCTCCTAACTGCTCACCTGCCTGCCAGCCTGATCACCCCTAACTGCCCTCCCCTGCCAGCCTGATCTTGCCCCCAACTTCCCTCCTCTCCCAGCCTGGTGCCTCCAACTGCCCTCCCCTGCTGGCCTGATCTCACCCCCAACTGCCCTCCTCTTCTGGCCAATTTGGTTATGATTGGTCAGTTTCTATGCCAGTGTCAAAAGCTCCACCTCCTAGGCAGCCATTGGCTCTCCACAGCACCCAGATTTGGTTCTGATTGGTCGGTGTCTATGCCAGTCAGCGTCAAAAGCTCTACCTCCTAGACAGTCATTGGCTCCCCACAGCACCCAGATTTGGTTCTGATTGGTCGGTGTCTATGCCAGTCAGCGTCAAAAGCTCTACCTCCTAGGCAGTCATTGGCTCCCCACAGCACCCAGATTTGATTCTGATTGGTCGGTGTCTATACCAGTCAGTGTCAGAAGCTCCGCCTCCTAGGCAGCCATTGGTTATTCACAGCACCCAGATTTGGTCCTGATTGGTCAGTTCCTATGCCAGTCAGCATCTCCGGGCCTATCTCTGGGCCTGATCAGAGAGGCGGGGCTGAACAGCAGCCCCTGCAGAGGCTGGAGAGAAAGAAAAGTCAGGCTGCTGCGAAGTTCAGAAAGAAACAGGGAGAGAAAGAGAGAGGCAAGTACTGATCAACAGCTGCCACTGAGGCTGCAGATCAGACTTTGCCTCTCTCTCTGGGTCTCAGCCCCCTGGGCAGTCAGTGCTGGGTCACCAGACTGTAGTGGGGCAGTCAGTGCTTGGTCACCACAGCAACCCAGCGCTGACTGAAGGACTTCTGGGTTGGTCAGCCTACAGTGGTGATCGGTTGTTACAACCCTGGCCTTTTATATATTAGGATAGCTAAAAGTTTGTCCAATCTTGCCCTATTCCCTCCCTCCCCCCACCTCCGTCCACCTCCAGTCCTTGGAAACCCCTTTTTCATTCTCTGTTTCTATTAATTTGACTTTTTTATTTTATTATTTATTTATTTATTTGTTTGTTTGTTTGTTTATTTATTTTTAAAAATTCCATATATAAGTGATATCATAAAGTATTTGTATTTCTCTGTCTGTCTTACTTAACTTAGCATAATGCCCTCAAGTTCCATGTATATTGCCACAAACAGCCAGATTTCCTTCTTTCTCTCGCTGAATAACATTCCATTGTATATCTATACCAAGTTTTCTTTATCACATAATCTGTTGATGGACACTTAGGTTATGTCTATATCTTAGCTTTTGTGAATATTTCTGCAATGAGCAAGGGAGTGCAGATATCATTTTGATATACTGTTATTTCCTTTGAATATATGTATGCCCAGAAGTTTGATTACTGGTTCAAAATGGGGAATGTATCCTTTTCTGTTTGGGTTTTGAGATGGCTAGAGTTAGCCAAGAGTCAAGGGAGCTGGACACAAGTCCTACCTTAGAAGAGTTGATGGTGAACTTGAAGTCAGAGAAAAGACTAGCAAAGAATCAAGAGTAACGTTTAATACAAGACATGAACAGGGTGTCAAAACTGTCAGCAAAACCTAGCTGGGTATTGATTTCTGAATCAAGGAACCAACTGAAACTCAGCATGAGAACATGACACGATAATAAATCATAAAATCTCCACTTAAGTGAGAGAAATAAACAATGAAATGAAATCACTAACCCAAGACCTCACAATTACTCTCTGTCGAAGGAGGGGTTTCACCTCAGTGTAATGCCAGAGCATTGGGTCTTCACCATAGACTTCCCTGTCTAGAGAAGAGGACAAATGCCTCAATATAAGGAGGTGGTTATCGAAGGGAGAAGAAGGACTTGAAATGCGTGGTGAAGGTGCAACTGGAAATACTGAGTGAAAGATGGAAAACGTACAAAGTGATTCCACCAGACGGATACTGGTGCATTCAGCAAGACGAGGAACAGAGAAGGCCATGAAAGTTAAGAAGGGGTGATCATTTGATTTTAGACATGGTTTAAAGTGTCTGAAGAGCACAAGCCATTCCCAGAAGCAAGCTTTATTGTCAATTGTTGTGTCTTTTTTGTTCAGGTTACCTGTGTGATGAAATCTTTTTTCTTCCCACTTGATTTTTTTCACTATGTTTTGTTTTAATTGCTAATTTGGACCAAAAGGGATGGAGTGATGACTACTTATAAAAAGCTACATAGAGGTTTAGATTTATTTTATTTTATTTTTCATAATGAAGATTAGTGTGTGTTTTTTAAAATATATTTTTATTGATTTCAGAGAGGAAGAGAGAGGAAGAGAGAGATAGAAATATCAATGATGAGAATCATTGATTGGCTGCCTCCTGCATGACCCCTACTGGGGAACAAGCCCACAACCTGGGCATGTACTCTTGACCAGAATTGAACCTGGGACCCTTCAGTCCACAGGCCAAACCAGCTAGGGCTAGAAGTTTAGATTTAAAAAGCTTTCTCTGTTTTTTGTCTCTTTTATTGATGATTTCATAATTGGTCACTTGTGCAATTTCCAGTAGGAGTCATAAATACCTCTTGTCCACTTGCATTGACCTGAAGAGTAATATTTGGGCTAAACATTAACAGTAGCAATGCCAGTTTCTGCTGGTGTCCTTTATACACTGACATAGGAGCCTAACACTTTAAACAGACTCAATTTTACACCCCACCAGGTCTATAAAATTGCTCTGTTGTCCGCTTAGATTGCAGGGTTAAAGTTTAACCTCCTTACTTCCAAATTGCTTTTCCTGCCAGGAGATCTAGAGCTGCAAGTGTGATGGGCAGAAGCCCTTTCGGGGAACACAGGCCCATCTTTGCTTATAAACTTTCAGAAAAAAAAAAAAAAAGAACAAAACAGCAAGCTCTGGAGATGAACTGACAGAAGAAAGCCTATTCACCTTTTAGCAAAGCATTTTCATTGGAGACTTTGGGTAGAAAAACAGCTCCACAGTACATTTTGTGTTCTCTGAATCTGCTTAGAGGTGGGCAAATTCTCCAGTGAGTGTTCTGGAGGTAATGAAAACCATGTTTAATTGAGCTCAGTGACAGGGTAAAGTCAATCAGTGCTTTAGGTGAGCAGAGGGGGCAAAAGCACGATAATAATAGCAAAAGGTATGAGTATGGATTCCGATGGTGCACCATACACTATGCAAAATCCTTTACATACAGATTCTATTTAATCTTCAGAATTATTCAGGTGCTATTATGATCACCATTTAACAACTGAGGAGTATAAAGATTTGAGGTTTTAAGTGACTTGTCCCACATTATAAGGCTACTAAGTGGTAGCGCTGAAACTCAAGCCCAGGTCATTTAGTCATTTGACACATTTTTTTAAAATTTATTTTTTTTCCAGTTCTTTTTTTTTTAATTTAATAAATCTTTATTGTTCAGATTATTACAATTGTTTCTCCTTTTTCCCCCCATAGCTCCCCTCCACCCGGTTCCCACCCCACCCTCTGCCCTTATCTACCCCCCAGTGTTCTCATCCATAGGTGTACAATTTTTGTCCAGTCTTTTCCTGCACCCCCATACCCCTTTCCCCCTGATAATTATCAGTCCACTCCCTTTCTATGCCCCTGATTCTATTATATTCACCAGTTTATTCTGTTCCTCAGATTTCTAATTCACTTGATTTTTAGGTTCACTTGTTGAAAGATATGTATTTGTTGTTCATAATTTTTATCTTTCCTTTTTTCTTCCTTTTCTTAAAGAATACCTTTCAGCATTTCATATAATACTGGTTTGGTGGTGATGAACTCCTTTAGCTTTTTCTGTCTGTGAAGCTCTTTATCTGACCTTCAATTCTGAATGATAACTTTGCTGGGTAGAGTAATCTTGGTTGTAGGTTCTTGCTATTCATCACTTTGAATATTTCTTTCCACTCCCGTCTGGCCTGCATAGTTTCGGTTGAGAAATCAGCTGACAATCGTATGGGTGCTCCCTTGTAGGTAACTAACTGCTTTTCTCTTGCTGCTTTTAATATTCTCTTTTTGTCTTTTGCTCTTGGTATTTTAATTATGATGTGTCTTGGTGTGGTCCTCTTTGGATTCCTTTTGTTTGGGGTTCTGTGAGCTTCCTGTACTTGTAAGTATATTTCTTTCACCAGGTGGGGGAAGTTTTCAGTCACTATTTCTTCAAATAGGTTTTCAGTATCTTGCTCTCTCCCTTCTTCTGGCACCCCCATAATTCAAATGTTGGTATGCTTGAAGTTGTCCCAGAGGCTTCTTACACTATCTTCAACATTTTGGATCCTTTTTTTCTTTTTGCTTTTCAGGTTGAGTGTTTTTTGCTTCTTTGTATTTCAAATCTTTGACTTGATTCTTGCGTTCCTCTAGTCTGCTGTTGGGTCTCTGTTTAATATTTTTTATTTCAGTCAGTGTATGTTTAATTTCTAGTTGGCCTTTTTCATATCCTTGAGGGTCTCACTAAATTTATTGGCCTTTTCTAGGAAATTCTTGAAAAACCTTATAACCGTGGTTTTGAATTCTATATCCAGGCATTTGTTTTCTTCTATTTCTTTTGTTTGTAATCTCTTTCTTTGTCTCCGCATTTTTGCTGCTTACCTGAGTTCATAGGGTAGCTTTGTGTGCTAGGTTACCTATATGGCCCAGTGGGTCGGCCTCCCCAGTTACCTGAGATGGACACTCTTGGTGCACCCCTTTGTGGTCTGTGTGTACAGCCTTGTTGTAGTTAAGGCTTGATTGTTGTTGGTATCACTGGGAGGAATTGACCTCCAAGCCAATTGGCTGTATCAGCTGTGTCTACGCCGGGAGACCTTCTGTGCTGGAGACAGCCTTATAGGACCAGACTTGCAGACTTGCAAAATTTCAAAAGCCTCTGTGCTCAGCTTGAATGGGGTGGAGTCTCAGGGCTAAGCAGAGAGTCTTAGCTTCCTGTCAGCCCTGCCCTTGTGCGTGTGCCTCCAGACCTCTGCCTTCCGTGGCTCCCCTGAGTTTCCGCCTGACAGTCCTGATTCCCCCTGTAAGAGCGTGAGTCCTCAGGGGCTCGCCCGGAACTGGGGTTCAGTGCAGTCGGAACTGGGGTTCAGTGCAGTCAGGAGCTTCCAACTCCCTTCTGCTAAGGAAACACTGCGGCAACCTCCGCAGTCAGTCTTCTCTGCGCGCACTCACACACGTGCGCCTCCAGACCCCTGCCTGCCGTGGCTCCCCCCAGTATCTGAGTCTCCATGTGCCTTTCTCTCTGCCTGACAGTCCAGACTACCCCCGTATGAGCCTGGGTCCACGGGGTTTCTCCAGGAACTGGGGTTCAGTGCAGTAGGAACTGGGGTTCAGTGTAGTCAGGGGCTTCCTTTCCCCTCCCGCCAGAGAAAGCCAGCCATGTACTCAGCCGCCCTTCCTCTCTGCACGTGTGTCTCCATACCTCAGCCCTTTGCAGCTCCTCTGATTCTCCGTGAGCTTTTTTCTTTCCTTCTAGTTGTAGAATTTCCACTCAGCCAGCTTTCCTGTGGTTCTGGATGATGTCCGTTCTGTCTTTTAGTTGTAGTTTTGAAATTGTTGTGCGAGGAAGCAGTTTAGGTGCTTCCCTATGCCACCATCTTGGTTTCTTCTATTTTATTTTTTTTAATGTTTTTATTGATTTCAGAGAAGAAGGGAGAAGGGGAGAGAGATAGAAACATCAATGATGAGAGAGAATCATTGATTGCCTGCCTCCTGAATGCCCCCCACTGGGGATCGAGCCCACAACCTGGGCATATGCCCTTGACCAGAATAGAACCTGGGACCCTTCAGTCCACAGGCCGATGCTCTATCCATTGAGCAAACCAGCTGGGGCTCAGTTGACACATTTTTATCAATACCTGCCACACGGGAGACATTAATCTTAGTGGTGAGGTTGCAGCCATGAACAAGCCTGTGAACCCTGGAACGAGACTTTAGACTCTGACTGTGGTACTGTGTGAACATGGGCAGGTTTCTTACACTCTCTGTGCCAGTGTCTTCATCTTTAGAACATAATAGTGTGCTCATGGGAATTTTATGAGTAAATGTATGTAAAATGCTTATACAGATCAAATGCTATGAAGAGTGGTTTACTAATATTACATTTTTAGGACAAACAGGAGAAAGTCTATCAAAATTCAAGAGAAGCTCTACTGTTAGGGCATTGTTCCTTTAGTGTAGTATCATGGGCTATCTTTCTTTACCTCGCTTCATGTTTCACTACTTTCTAAATTTTTCTCTTTGATCATAGTTCCTCATAGCTGCTGCCTTTCCCGACAACAAGAATATCTTAGAGTATCAATCATTTTAGTCTGCCTCTGTGTGCAAGTTCAATCACATTTCTAGTTTCCTTCTGCCCTCACCCCAGCATGTTTACTGTAGATTTTCTCTCTGTGTTTAATGACTGGCAAAAATAATGTTTATTTCCCTCACTTACCAAAAAGTGAATAGGACCCTATCACCTATAAAATAATATCTCTTTTATAAGGGACCCTTCATGACTTGTAATAATAATATGGATAATGATAATAGTAAGCATTCCAATAGGTTATTATATTTTAAAATCTAAGCTGTGTAAATAGTAATTAATGTTTATAAATAAGGTAGAGACAATGCATTCATATGTGCTGTGAGCAATTTTCTTCTGAGTAGTTATATTTTATAACTGATTGAATTAAATCACAAAATTGTAAAATAATAGGTTCTCCTGGAATAGAAATTGCAATGTCATTGCCAACAAACACCTCTAACAGAACACATTCAAAATAATTGGCTGTTTTCAAAGTACTTTTCATTTTCCATGTGATATATGAATATTAAATAGGATAAAGTACAATGATAAAGGGCTTTTTTGGTCCTAACATACTTTAGGATCAGAGTTGAAGAAACACATGATTAAGTGACAGAAATTGGAGGGGTTCCAATTGGTCTGGGTGGTCTGGGAAGTGGTAGGACTCCACAGTGTTTTGATGGATGGGTTGCTTTCTACTCGTGATCTGTGCACAAACAACTTGGAGTTAACTGCTCGTACACCTTCCATGTGCCTGAAAATAGCTCCTGGTGGGTGGATAGGTGAATGGTTGTGAAGACAAGAAGAGTTGATAGTAAAACATTTGAAGTTGGCAAAGTTTAAAAAGTTGCTTCCATGATGGCCAGCATGGCTCATCATTGATGTTCCTATACCTCTCTCCCTCTCCCTTCCTCTGTCTGTAATCAATAAACACACACACACACACACACACACACACACACACACACACACACACACACATATGCCAGAGCCTGTCCCAGGTCTAAACTCTCCATCCAGAGAAGTCAAATATAAGAACAGGAAGAGGAAAGACATGTTTGTGTCCAATCCCAGCTCCCCCACTTATCAGCTATATAGTTGGGCAGACTTGAGCAAATTATTTAACCCTCAAAAATCTCTTTCCTCAATTGATTATAATGCCAAACCATTTGAGCATCATTGGGGGTGGGACTAAGAAATGGGATACTCTGAGTGGATGGCTGTACAAGATTTTGATGTAGAAAGGGAGGGGGGAAATTGCATGTCATGTAAAATTGCTTTGGAAATCTTCCTCCAGGCAACTTCATCTTGTCCTGATGTGTCATACTGAACATTAAACATCTTCTTATTCCAGAACTAGAGGCCTGGTGCATGACATCCGCAGTCAGACATCCTTAGTGCTGCCATTGAGGTGGGGGAGACTCCTGCCACTGCCACTGTGCTCACCGGCCGTGAGCCTGGCTTGTGGCTGAGAGGCGCTCCCCTGTGGGAGCGCACTGACCACAAGGGGACAGCTCCTGCATTGAGTGTCTGCCCCCTGGTGGTCAGTGTGCATCATATCGACCAGTCGTTCTACCATTCGGTCAATTTGCATATTACCCTTTTATTATATAGGATTTCTCAGGCGTAGTTTCCAGTGCTGTAATCAAGAATCCTACAGTATTGTTTAGTGTGAAGCTAAAGTCTGGAGTGAAATTTGTCAAACTCTTCTCCAATACCTGCCACTAGACCCCGCTTCTAAATAATAACATGTAATGCATCATTAGAAGGTAATTGTTCTCATCATGATGTTATTGTCATTCTTATCAAGTCACTATTAAAGAAATTTAACAAAGGGTCAACAGTAGGAGTAAAGACTCAGAGGATGTTTTTATAAATGAGATAAAGCAATATAAGTCAAGCTGGCTGAATCTTTGGCTCAGACAAATCAATTTTAGCTCAAATAGAATTTAAAGTTATACTATCTAGAATCTTTTTTATAATGAAAAATAGATTGTTTTTAAGAAGGGTCATGTTTTATTGAGAAATGGACCTCCTTATAGATACAAGTGGCCTGGTTGTGGTGCTTCAAATAGTTATGCATTTGTTTCACGTTTTTTATTGAGCACTTTTAGATGCTGTTGGACCAGTGGAGCCAGTGGTCTGTCAGATCCTAGGAGAAGCCATGGAGGCAATGGCCTAACAGTGTTAGGACGTGATAAGGCAAGGACTCGATTCTGTGTGCCTGACCTGTGTACTGAACCACTTTCATTTTAAAAATGTGATTTTTTTTTCATAAAATGGTTTTATTTCAGCATTACAGGCCTTGCTTATAAACATGTGTATTAGGACCACAGGCCTCACATTCATGTTTGTTTATAAAGAAAGGTGATCTGTGGTTGTGTTCTGGAGGGAATGGCTTGACCTCGGATAGAGACAAGTGTGCATAATTATGAGTTGGGCTGTAATAAGATTCTACTGTATTTTTTTTTTCTTTTCTATTTTAAGAGAAGTTGTGAGAAAGGGGAGAAAGATTACTATTTTTGAAACTCATTATGTTGTTCCCAAGTGATTTGAATTCCAATTTCTAGCCCAACTGTGTCATGGCCTAAGAGAACTGTTGACTCAGACATAGAGACTTTAATCTAAGGTGCAAAGAATAAAAAAAAGACAGCCAGGAAGCTCAAGGTCTGGGTTTGGGAATTTATTGTCTGATTAAAATGAAATCTCTTAGAAGATGCATGAATTAAAATACTATTTGTATTCAGATTATCTCAGGATGCAAAGGCAGCACTGGAATTAGCAATGCATTAAGGTATGTGTTAACCGAGGCCTGGAGATAATTCAAGAGACCAGAGTCCCACATGGTGCTAGTTTTCATTCCAGACAAACCCCTCAGCCTCCTGGAACTTAACATTTCTCAGTGATAAAATGAGGAAGAGCAACCTTTCAGGTTTTTTCCAGTTCTGAGATTTCATCACTTTTACTGATCAGCACATCATCGACCACCATCATAGTGATCCCCTCCAGGTGGCTGGGCATGTTTCCCCTGAGGAGTTGGGGTTCAGTGGCCACCTGGTTTATGGTTTTGATTCTTTTATTCCCTAGGCTTTTAGACCAAAATATATAACTGTTACTATCTCAAATAGCAGGTTGACTAAACTCACAATCTTTGGTGTCAAAACAAACCAAAACAAAACAAAACAGGGATTAAATCCCAGCTCTGTCGCTTACTAGCTGTGTGACCTTGAGTAAGTTGTTCAAGTTCATTGCGTCCCAGTTTATTCTTTGTAAAATAAGGGCAATAACAAATCACAGAATTTTTGTCAGTATCAGAATGAGATAACATACAGCCAGGCTTGGAGCAAAAGCTCTCCATAGGATGGTGGTTTTTATTAACAATCTCAGCAAAGTGCTTAGAAAGTTGGGCTTTAGGTTCCTAAAGACCCTTGTCTGCTTCATTACTAACCAGCCACCTGACCTTGAGCAAGCCACTTAGAATCCCCAAGCCTCAGTTTTCTCATCTATAGATTGGGGATGATAATCACTTCTTTGATGGTCAAGGTAAAGAATAAATAATATGATTGACTAACAAATTGCCCAGCACTCACTGGGCAAACTTGGTGAATAACAAGACCTGCTTTTATTCTTAGCGTGTGTCATTTGAATACAGTTCCGAGTTTGCTCAGGCTGCCATAACAACATGCCATAGACTGGTGGCTTAAACAAGAGAAAGTTATTTTCTCATGGTTCTGACGACATGAAGTCCAAAATCAAGGAGCCCACAGGTTTCTTTTCCCGAGACCTCTCCCAGTGGCTTGCAGATGGCTGCCTTCTTGCTGTGTCTTCGTGGCTTTTCCCTATGCGTGTGTATCCCAGGTCTCTCTCTTTCTCTCTCTCTCATCTTTATAAAGACACAAGTTGCATTGGACTAGGGTCCTAGCTTTATGCCCTCATTTAACTTTACCTCCTTAAAGGGCATATCTTCAAATATAGGCATATTGAGGGGTTAGACCTTCAACATTCAAATTACACAATTCAACCCACAGAAGGGCCAGAAATCAGACAGCGGTGGATTAAGGAGAAAGCAGGAAGTAGGACATGAACCCAGTGGAGAAAGTCAAGTTCTCTGAGACATTTGACAATGCAGGAAAGGAGAGAGGTTGTCATTGATTTTATCATTGTTAAGAGAGCAAGTGGCAAAGCAGGAAGAACATGTTTTGTCATTAAAGACTTGGATGTAAATCTTTTCTCTCTTTTTTTCTCCTGTGTGACACCTCACCACTCATTTTTTCCCCCCACTTCTATGAGACTCAGTACTCACCTGTGTAAAGAATGGACAATTATAGCTCATCTTGGAGTTACTGCAAGGACTACCATAATATCAATAGAGCCCATCTCCTGACATATAATGGGAGCTCAGTAAATGCTAAGCACTGTATTAAAATCCCCCCCAAATGCATGACTTCAGTGGTGGCTGCGTCACATCATGTATTTCGCAGCAGAATCACACTGTGCTCTCCACAGAGTTTGCCTCCGGGAATCAGAGTTTGGATTGGGTTAGATGGTGTTGCATTTTTAATTTATCATAAGCTGGTGATTGCTGATGATTCCAGGTGTGTGTTTAGAGCCTGTCAGCCTCCTGGAAATAGAAACAGCCCTTTGGCAGGTAGGAGTCATTACGAAGTGAGGTACCAGTGAGCCGGGAAAACAAGAGAGCCTGCAGGCAGGCACTTCAAATGTGCTGCTTTGAATATTGCATGTGCTGCTTTGAATATTGCATGTGCTGCTCATCCTATCACACACAGTTAACTCAATTGCACTAACCTCTGGCGCCGGGTCTGTCATCTCAGTCTTGGCATCTGCAAGTCTGCGACAGCTGTGGAAGCAACTGTGTTGGGTGTGTGGTTCAGACTGCTGTGTGGTTACAAAGGCCAAAAAGTTAATGCGCTGTTTTGTTTCTTTCTAGTGCAAGGGCCATTAGGTCTAGAGGAGGTTATGCTATGATTCAAAGGCTACTCAGAAAATCTGATTAAAATTTCCTGGACTTCTGCCTTGCTGTGTTTCTCAGAACAATGCACAGTCAACACCGTGATTCCAAAGAAGGCATTTAAGGGCCACCAGTGGTCCACAAACCTCAGTCTGAGAAATAATTTTCTGGAGGGCAGCTAAGGTTCCAGGGACTCCAGAGGAATGGAAACTCTAGCAGCAACATCATTTGTTTATTGACTCATTCATTCGTTCACCAAATAATTCTTGAGCCACGATGGGATATGAAACTCTATATCAAGTCCAGAGGACGTTCAGATCTGTAAGACATTACTTCTGTCTTCAAGGAACTCACAATAGAGAAGACAGGCAGAAACTGATCACAATGTTTTGCTTTACATGCTGGATGAGAGGGAGGTAGGTTGTAGACCTCTGACCTGGGAGACACCAGTCTGCATGCTGGAGCAATCGGGAAAGCTTTAGAGAGGAGGCAGTAATATTAGAATTGGTCATAAAAGATACACACATTTCACCAGGTGAGAAAAGGACAGAGGGATATTTTAAGCTGAGGAAATGACACTCTAAATGGTTCATAAGGAGCTTATACCAGGACATTTTTAGAGAAAGCAGAGTCTTCCTATTTGTTATTGTTTGTTTACATTTGATGCGTTCTATGAAACTTATTTCTCCATTGGCACCGACAATAACTACCAGGCAGCTCATGTCATTGGATTCACAGCAGTCGTAGGGAATACCATCTTCCTTCATTCTCTCTGCTCAGCACCCATGGAGTAGAATCAACTTATTCGCGCCAATGAACAACGGAGAAAATTGAAGGAGCCCATTCTGGCATTTTTTTCTTGCCTCATAAAGCCCAGCCTGAGGTCAAGCTGTTAATGCCTAGCTGCCTTTCATTGGCTACTTTATTTTCACATCCATTAGAGGCAAACCACCAAAATTCTCATCAATTTTATCCTTGTCAGCTCAGAGTGACTCTTGGTCCTGCCATTTTTTCATGTCCCTCTTCTTATTCTTACCCATCAATCACTATTCTACAGCTTTTCCAGATCACTGTTGCAAAATGAATTATTTTGATACGAAAAGTACAAAGCAAATATTTGCTTTCACATCCTCTTTTTCATGTTGACAAGCATAACCATTCCGAGTATTTGTTTCATATTTGTTTCATCGCCATTATTGGTCTTTCGTAAACCCCTTGAGGGTAGTGATGAGGACATGTGGAGATCAGACTTCCCCTGACCTTCATGTTCCTGCTAAGTGAGAGTTCTGGCCCGGAACTCTACTTCAGTGAGACAGGACAGTAAGTAGGTGCACATGTTAGTGAAAGGCAGAATTATAATTTCTTTTTGGCTAATTTTATTGGGGTGACATTGGTTAATACAATTACATATGTTTCAGGTGCACAATTCTATGATACATCATCTGTTTATTTGTACTTGTCTTCACCACCACCCCAAGTCAAGTCTTCTTCCTTTACCCTTTTCTAGCTCCCCCCACCCCTCTCCCTCTGGTAATCACCAGAGAGGCAGCATTACTAAGTATAAAACATGATGTGACTTTTGTAATCAACAAGGACTACATTTCCAAATGACACATGCCTTGCTGTGTTTGGAATTGGGAGTACTGGTGGCCCTGAGTCCAGAGTTGATGAGAAGAAGCTATTTTCTTGAGCTTCACCCCTTGGAGTTGGGAATCTGTAGCCAAGAGGAAGGAATATGATGGAGGGAAGCCATGGTCTCAGTACTGGGCCTGGATGCTTCTGTCCCTGATGAGTTTCTTAGCTGATGTTTGAGCTGAACTATGGCAGGAAGAATTCCTTAGGCCTCCATTGGGCCCCATTGCAAAGAGCTGGACCTCATTAAGGATGTTGTACTTTTTGAGACCCAAATACCCAGATCCTACTATATCCCAACACCTCCCAATGATCCTAATGCAAATATGCAGATTTACCAGATGTTACTTGTGGGGAAGAAGGGTTCTATGGACAAATACCCTTTGGGGTTAATTGGGTTAAGCAAAGCTAAACAGAATTATTTGCTGCAGGTTCTCTCTAAACCATATAGTCCTGTGTTTTGCTCCCAAACTCTGAAAATGTTTACATTTCCCATATTTATATAGACTGAAAATTAGTTTGCATAGAGCACCTTAGAGAAATGTAGTAAATATATAATTCACAAAGTAAAGTGTGATATTCTATAATTTATCTGTAGCTGTGGATTTCCTTGTCTGCAAAATAAGGTTTGGCCAGAAGTTCCCATAGGCCCCGGTCCATCCAGCGTGCACCCATGGAGACTGGGTTTATGCCAGACATACTGGCCGCTGATTTTTCTCGCTTGATCTGACTACTTTATTTGCAGCCCCTGGAGAAATACTTTATTTCAGAAGAATCCTTGTTGAGTATTAGCAAAGGCCTAACTCATTGATACAAAGGTGATGTTGTTATTAAACTAAAATCCTGTTTTTATAACTAGTACTTGTTATATATATATACAAATCTAAGGTTTTAAGTTTTCCATTATTTTTTTTTCACTTTTCAAACTGTACTGGGAAATGTTAGTATGTAATGTCTAATAACTAGAAACTGTGAAAACATATTATGTAGTATTAGCTTGGCTTCATAGTCTAAACTCTGGGAAATATGCATATTGATTGGCAGTGTGAGAATCATCCCTCTGGGAAAATAATAGGCATCTAGTAAACGCTCCTTTGTTTTCCTGAAAAAGCATTGGGGAGCCGTGGCTGTTCTAAGACTCTTCTTGGTTTCCCTCCGCAGACAGCGTGGAGGATGAGCTGGAGATGGCCACCGTCAGGCATCGGCCTGAGGCCCTTGAGCTGCTGGAAGCCCAGAGCAAGTTCACCAAGAAGGAGCTCCAGATTCTTTACCGAGGATTTAAGAATGTAAGAACTTCCTTTTCAATTTTACCTTCACCCCCTTCTCAGAGGAGCATAGAGAAGAGAGAGGGAAAGAGGGAAATATACAGTTCTGGGAGAGCTCCCCCCCCCCATCTGCACATTTCATACCAGTCTTTCCTAGATGTGACCATTGTTGTAGCCATTTGGACTATGACTCACTTGGGCACACCAATGCTCATACATTGTAGGTACACATAAAGCAAGAATGAGCAAAGGAGAAAGGTTTACTCAATTCAATTCTTAGTGTGTTTTTTTTCTTTTTCAGCTATAATAACATAATTTCAATAAGCCCCAATTATCTCTTCATTTTTAAACTATAGTCTGGTGTTTGACTTGAAACTTGGCTATAAATCGGGCCCATCAAGGAAGTGCCTCACTTGCACTGGGGAAAAGTCACCTTAAATTCAATAGTTCCTAAAAGACCATGATGCCACTGACTGGACCACAAGTGTCTGTAGGTAGCCCCTGCATCCAGTCTCTGTGATCCAGGTGTGACTATGGTAACTCTAATTGAGCTTTCAGAATATATTTTTAGGTTCCTTCATGCATATTACAAACAACCTTCCACCATCCCTCTGACTCCAGGGCATCTGTCACTATCCCATGTCTGCTCCTTACCACTCTCCTTGCTTGGACTTTCGAAATTTTTTTCCGCGTTACTCTTCAAAAACATGGTTCTCTGCTAACACCCAAGCCTTTGTTGGGGTACACTGGGTGGTGAGGGAGGAGCTATAATAAATCTGTTCACTGCATAAATACAGGTCTCTCATTAACAGGGGTCTTGATGTGTAATGTATCTAGATGACACATACATAAACATGTATGAAGAGAAAGGAGCTTTAGAGTTATGCCTATGCTGCTAGAATGTAGACTTCAGAGAGAGTAAGACTTACAATGAAACAGCTGCACTGACCACTGGCCGCAGCAAACCACTGAGTGAGTGGCAAGGATGGGGAAAGAAAGGAGGTGAGAAAGACCAAGTCCTGGCCCTAAGTAAATCCTAAGGACAAACTAATATAATATACTATAGGCCCAATGCATGAAATTTGCACAAGAGTAGGCCTTTTCAGCCACAGTGGCTGCCTCAATCCCTCCCTCACAGCCACTGTGGCTGACTTGATCCCGCAGCTGCAGTCCTGGCTTCATCCAGAAGGTTGTCCAGAAGGATATCCGGATGGTTGTTCAGGTGTTCGGCCATTCAGTCAATTTGCATATTACACTTTTATTATTATAGATTAGAACTTCAAATGCATTCCTGTGAATATCTAAGTATCTCTGCTCTAGTTCACAGATCTTATAATAAGAAAACACATTTCTTTTTAACATTGGATTGTGCATCAGATTAAAAAAAAAAATGGTTGCTGAATAAAGGACAATGTAATCCAGCCTCCCAGCATCCCTGTATTCTTGATGGCTGCTACATTATTACCCCACTGCTGTCACTGTAGGTCTCTCCATGTGGGGTCTGATGCCTTTCACCCTACTTGTTGCAAACTGGAATCATGATTACTGCTTTCATTGACCTCAGGAGCCAAGTCTGCACAAGTCATATCCAAGTCACACTTCACAAAATATTTCCCAGGCTCCAAAGGCTGTATTCTTTTATTTCTTTAATGTTTTCTTTGCCTACTTGCACTCTGTTTTTCCTTTTCTCCCCTCCCAACCTCTTATCCCAACTTTTCCCCCCCGTTTCCTACCCTTCAGATCTCTTCTCTTTCTTCGTTTCTTCATTCTCTTCTTTTTCCCCCCTTCCGTTGTCTCTTCCTCTTGTCAATTCTTGTCTCCTTTCTTTTACTCTTTCTCTTCCTTTTTCTCTATTTTTTCCTGTTCTCTTTCTTCATTGTTTTCTGCCCTCCCCCATCCCATGAGAAAATTTCCATCAGACCTTTATATGCCTAAAGCATATTTTACATACTTCTTTAAAACAAACAATTTCACAGTTTGCTCAGAAAATATTAACTGGTATCTCTGATAAATTCAATGAGAGTGTTCTTTTAATGTTTGTTTATTTTCCCTTAGTCAAATGTACAACTTAATTTTAAAATAGCCCTAAAATCTAGGAAGAAAGGCACTAAAGCAGATCAGCAGCACTCATGTTTTACAGGATGGCAGCATCAGAACCAGCTTGCCATCACAGAAAGCAAACCACCTACCCTTGGTTTCCTGAACACTAATTATCTCAAGCCCTTAAGATAAAAAAATCATTTCCTGTAACCAATTAAGGTATTCACTTTTAATGAAACCTTTTAAAACTCTCCATATTTTGATTAAAAGGATAAACTAGTCATCAACATCTTAAAATAGTCACACGGAAATGGCTTACCACAGCAAGGCACCTTGGGTAAAGGTCCCCAGGGTTCTTCAGTCTTTTTTCAGCACTGCATCTCTTATAGCATTCCCTCAACTCTAACATAGATTATTAATATAAATGAGGTCTGGGCCTGGCCAGCATGGCTCAGTGGTTGAGTGTCTACCTATGAACCAGGAGATCACGGTTCAATTCCCAGTCATGGCACATGCCCGGGTTGCAGGCTCGATCCCCAGTGGGGGTGTGCCAATCAGTGATGCTATCTCACCATTGATGCTTCTATCTCTCTCTCCCTCTACCTTACTCTCTGAAATCAATTATTTATATATATATATATATATATATATATATATATATATATATATATATAGGCCCAGTGCACAAATTCGTGCACTGGTGGGATCCAGCCGGCCTGCCCCGATGGGGCCTATCGGGGGCATGGCTGGCCTAGACGAGGAGCCACAGGCAGTTTGCCAATTGGCCCTTCCCTTGATCAGGGGGGAGGGCCTGCCTGGGGGGTGGAGCCAGCCAGGGCAAGGGGAGCGAGCATTCCGGTCATTCTGCTGTTTGGTTGATTTGCATATTACCCTTTTATTATATAGGATATATAAATGGGGTCTTGGAGAAAAGAAAAATAGTGATGGAGGATTTCTCAGCTCCTCAACCCATCTCATGTACTGAGTCACCCCCGTATTTTTATTTCTCTTACCATAGGCTGAACTGGGCCTCCAAAAGTAGGCAGCTGATAGAAATGGAGAATATAATACCATTTTTTCTTAACCATTAGTGTGACTCTGAATCATCTGGTGGACTTGATAAGCACAGATGTCTGGGTCCCAGCCCAAAAGATTATGATTTAGTAGGTCTGAGACTGAGCCAGAGAATTTACCCTTTTTGTAAGTTCTCAGGTCTGCTGATGCTGCTGGTCTGGGGACCACACTCTGGGAATGACTGGTATAGTGCAGACATCATAAGCTCTGATGTCACTCAGACTTGGTTCCACATGTTACTTGTTTAGGTAGCTCCTTCTGAATCAGTGGCCTGTATGATCTTGTCTTTACAAATTTGAATAATGACATGTACATTGCACAGATTTGGGTATGTTTGTTTCTTTTATCTTTTGTTTTTGAGATATAAGCATAGCAATCAAGGAGTTAAAACAAAAAAGAGTTATTGTAGGGTGACCCCAAATAGTCAACCTCACTTTTGTGTTCCATCGAAGGGAGCATTTGTGGTTGGCCTACATACCTCCCAGGCAGTGATCTGGGTTTTGAGCTATGTAACTATGTATTAGAAAGGATGCAGAAAAATATAAGGTATTATCTATATACTGACAGTCTCAAATTTAACTGCATGCTGCAATCAATTGGGGAGCTTTAAAAATTACAAATAGTTGGTATCATGCTTGGTGATTCTGATGTAATTGCTCTGATAAGAAGCTTGAGCAACAAGATTTATAAAGCTCTCCAGGTAATTATAATGTTCAGCCTAGACTGTGAAGCATTGAACTGGATATATAAGGTGTAAGGTGATTCTATCATACACACACACACACACACACACTCACTAATGGATCTAATTGTAATGAGTCCTATAATGTCAAATACCAATGGTTATGTTGGAACCTTATAAAGTCCTTGGTGGGTGGGATAGTTGGGTGTGTGTGAGAGGTGTGGGGCATGGGAGTAACAGGTTTTACCTCTAGTGATTCTGATTCAGTTAACTCTGGGGTGATGCTCAAGAATCCTTTTTAAAAACAAACAAACAAAAAAACTTCTTAATAAAATAAAATTTTATTTTCATAGCTAATAGAAGGCCATGTTTGAGAACCACTGACCCAGAAGGTCATGCAGGTATTGATATATATGATTCATAAACTAGCTTTGCTGCTCCCTTTCAAAATCAAGCATAAGTTTAGTTCAATTTTAAGTGATCGTGAATGGTCTACTGGGGCATGCAGTTTTACTGGTAATACGACTATGCATCTTTCCTCTCATTGATTAATAATTTGTGGCAAATTCTTCCCATCTTTTAAGGCACATGATGAAAGACAGGCACAAATGCAAAGTGGGACAAAAGTAGGTTTACAGTTGTGAGTACACAAAACACAGAGTTTTTGTATTATTATTTATTAATTATTTATTAATTATTAGAGACCCAATGCATGAATTTCATGCAAGAGTAGGCCTTCCTTCCCCTGGCTGCCAGCACCAGCCTCCCTCTGGTACCCGGGATCCGGGCTTCTCTCACAGCCCTGGCTTCATCTGGAAGGACGTCTGGTCTAATTAGCATATTATGCTTTTATTATTATATATTGTATTATTTTCCATACAAACAACTATAAACTTAGTTTTGCCCCACCCAGTAGTTAAACCTATATGCTTTGGACATCTGGCTCTTTTCTGTCCCAAATCTTTGCCTGTTTTAGTTCCCTTCTCTACTTTTAATTACATTAGGTTAAATATTCAAATATATCTTTAAGGCATCACTTGAATACTTGTTAATTTGGGGGCTAAAAAAATTAATACTTTTCCTCCCACCTTCTAAGTTCTTCCAGACGGTCTAATAATCAAATTAACAGAGACAGATTAACAAGATAAAAATCAAATTATAATACATGTGCATGAGGAATTCACATAAGCATGAAATATTCCAAAGAGAATGGGACAACATTGGAGATATATATATATATATCAAAGGCAGGAACAGGGTCTTAGATTTTAGAAGTGAAAATGGGTGATTTACAGGTAATTGAGGAAGAACACACATAACAGGAAAATCCTTGCTGGGAGACTCAGAAGCAATGGGACACTGAGGTTATCTATCTAACAGGCCCCTGCCTAAAGCCCTTCTATTTACCATACTTAATTCTAATTAGACTAAAGGCAACATCCCCCAAATGTCCTTTCCATCTGAATATCTTAGGCAGATAGGGAGAAGGTCAAAGGTTCTTTCTGAGTCTTGTTTTCTAATTAACAGCTTAAAATCAATATCCCAAAAAGACAGCTTCATGGTGGCAAAACTTTGGTTCCTTCCATTAATGTCCTTTTCCCCTAAAACTGCTAAGTGTTAATATCTTTTTTACCTAAAAAGGTTTGCATTAGTTTTCTATTGTGTATAACAAATTGCCACATATTAGTGGCTTTAAAAGCACACCCATTTATTACCTTACAGTCTTGAGGGTCAGGAGTCCAGCAGTGATTTAGCTGGATTCTCTGCTTGGGCTCTCACTAAGCTACAATGACAATATTGGTTAGGCTGCATTAGTTTCTGGATCCTGGGGTTCATGGTTGCTGGCAAAAAAAAACATTTCATTGTGGTTGTATTTCCAAGATCCCCACTGTGGGTGTCAACCTGGGGACAACAGAGCTCCTAGGCTTCCCATAGTCTCTTGCCAATGGACCACTCACAAGTTCTCTCCTGACATAGTAGCTCATGTCTTCAAAACTAGCAAGGTAGTTCCACTCTTAATTTTTTGAGGAATTGCCAGACTGCTTTTCATAGTGGTTGTACCAATCCACATTCCCAGCAGTGAATGAGGGTTCCCTTTTTTCCACAACCTCTCCAACAGTTGCTATTGCTTGTCTTATTGATTATGGCCACTCTAACAGGTGTGAAGTGGTATCTCATTGTAGTTTTGATTTGCAGTTCCCTAATTGCCAGTGAGGTTAAACATCTTTTCATATATCTATTGGCTGCTCCTATGTCTTCTTGGGAGAGGTGTATTTTCAGGTCCTCTGCCCAGTTTTTGATTGGGCTATTTGTTGGTTTGATGTTGAGTTTTATGAGTTCTTTATATATTTTGGAAATTAAACCTTTGTTGGAGCTACTGTTTGCAAATATCATCTCCCATCTAGTTGGCTGCCTCTTTGTTTTATTATTGGTTTCTTTTGCTGTGCAGAAGCTTTTTAGTTTGATATAGTGTCATTATTTTATTTTTGCCTTTAATTTCCTTCCTTTTGGGGTCAAGTTCATAAAATGTTCTCTACGACCAAGGTCCATAAGTTTGGTACCTATATTTCCTTCTATTTAACTTATTGTTTCAGGTCTTATATTTAGGTCTTTGATCTATTTTGAATTAATTTTTGTATATGGAGACAAACTGTTATCCAGTTTCATTCATTTGCATGTGACTTTCCAGTTTTCCCAGCACCATTTATTGAGGATACTATCTTCACTCCACTGTGTGTTTCTTTGTTAAAAATTATCTGTCGATATGAATGTGGTGTTATATCTTGGCTCTTTGTTTTGTTCCATTGATCTGTGTGTCTGTTTCTCTGCCAATATCATGCTGTTTTGATCATCATAGCTCTGTAGCATACAACCCAGCAACCCCTTTCCTGGATATTTACCTGAAAAACTCAAAATCATGTATCCACAAAGTTATATGCACCCCTATGTTCATTTCAGCATTAATCATGGTGGCCAAGACATGGAGACAACCAAAGTGTCCTGAGATAGAGGACTGGATAAAGAAGATGTGGTACATATATCCAATGGAATACTACTCAGGCATAAGAAAGGATGAAATACTGTCATTTGCAACAACGTGATATACCTTGTTAGAATATTATGCTAAGTGAATAAGTCAATCAGAAAAAGCTAAGAACCATATGATTCCACTTATATGTGGGATGTAAAACTGAAACTCATAAACACAAACAGCAGTGTGGTGGTTGCCAGAGGGAAGTGGGTAGGAGCAGAAGGATGTCCTAATATATGGTGACAAGAGAAGATTTGACTCTGGGTAGTGGGCACACGGTGCGATATGCAGATCTTGTGACATAGAAACTCACACCTGAAACCTATATGATCATGTTGACCAATGTCACCCCAATAAATTTAATAAATAAATAAATAAAAAGCTAGCAAGAGAGAGTCTTTCTAGTCCACTAAAGCAGAGTCTTGTATAATGTAACATAACTATGGGTCTGACATCTCAGACCAGCACCTTTGCTAATCTATCACTCAAGGCCAGGAGATTAAAAAGAGTGTGATTTATTGGGAGTCACCCTATGGTGTCCATCACAGTGGTGTTTGTGAGGAGACAGCAACCCCTGTGGATTGAAGCTGCTGAATTTGGTCTGATGTTACATTCAAGTTCAGTTAATCCGCATGCTCAGTATTGTTCCTGCATTCAGACATTTCCTTGGAGAATTTACCAAAAGTGGCACCAAACTTTTCCTTGATTAATTAATTTGAAAGAGAGAGGGAGGAGAGAGAGAGAGAGAGAGAGAGAGAGAGAGAGAGAGAGAGAGAGAGAGAGAGAGGTCCATTTGTTGTTCCACTTGTTTATGAATTTATTGGTTGATTCTGACCAGGGATCAAACCCAAAACCTTGGTATATCAGGACACTCTAACCAGCTGAGCTACCCAGCCAGGGCTCCTTGGTTTCTGGAAGAGTTATTATACTGTGGCCAAAGGAACCAGCAGGAGATGAGAGTTCTTTGATGGGATTTCTCACCCCACTGGAAGTGTTTGAGAACTCATTGCACTAAGATCTTTAAAAATAGCTGATGGGAAATTATAGGGATCCACATTTTTGACAAAGTACATTTACATAACAAGCGTGAAATCTTACTTATGGTGGAGAGGGAGTGAAGGAGAGTTTAGCACCTGAATGGGAAAGAGTGGGATATGTTGGTTAGGATAGAGAACTAACCTGCTAATTGTATAAGGCAATTACTCTTTTGTCATGAGCTCTCAGAGGCATCCTTAAGACTTTCATAGACCATTGTGTGACCTTTAGTAAATCACTTCTTCCCTGGCAGCTTCTGTCTCCCTGTCAGCAAATTAGGGATTAAGAGATCTTCCTTTCCAATCAGAAGGGAGGTGGGTAATAATGAGTTTTGTTCAGCTCCTGAAGGACTCAGATAAAAGATCTTCCTTTAGGGCAAAGTATTACTCATGTACTTCAGAGTCAAAGTATAAGTACAGAGTTAAAATGTTATTTCCTAGGCCCTAGCAGAGCTTTCTGTTCTGAGGAGAAGGCTGTTGACAGGTATGAGCAGATAAATGTGGCTGCCTCTCTGGCTTCCAAGGACTGGCTCAGTCCAAGTGCTCTCCTGGGTTTAACCTTTCCATTGCCATTTCCTACCTTGGGCAGTTCGTTTAGCATCTTTGGATATTAAGTTCTTCTTTGAAAATTCAGAATATCAACACCCATTTATCTGAGGTGATGGGAAATGTTTTGTATGATCCCTTTTATTTTGAGTATGGTCAATAGACATTAGAGCCCTTTAGTTCCCTCCTCTGATTCTTCCAAGTAAAAAAAATAACTAAATTTCATAAAGACTCCATGATGTCATCTTGAAGTAAAAATGATAATGCAATTAGATTCAAGTTCTGGCTCCATTTGGCAATATACTTGACCTCTCTGTGCTTCACTTATCTCACCTGCAAAACTGGAGAAATAACATCTCATAGATGCTTTGCAAAGATAGGGAATGTAAAGCACAGAATACAAAACCGGACTCGTTATAACACTCAAAATGTAGCTATTCTTCTTCTTTTTATCATCATTATTATTATCATCATTAACACCATTGTTACCATGCTGCTTCTATGAATTGTGTACTATCCAGAAGCTCTTTCTTAAAATGTCTTTGTTCCACACTCTTGCCTAAGGACAAATTTGGAAACACTGCACTTTATTTGATTTGATTTTACTTTGTCCTTTGACTTCTTGGAGAAACTGAAATAGTCTTTTCCATAATGACTCCTCACAAGGATTTTGTAAAACTCAAAACAGATAACATAATTGGTGATGTTTTCAACATATAATGCAACCTAGAGATGCAGACATTTTTAAAAAACACACAACATATATAGAAGCAATCATATACTGTACTATTCACTAGTAGCATTTCTAAAATCTTCAAAATTTCTATTCATTTTTTCCACAACAATCCTGTAAAGAAGTTCACGTGTTATTTCTTCCTCAAGTCATAGGTGAATTGGTCCCAGCTAATGGGGAAGTTCTACTCCAGTAGGACATTCAGGGATCCAGGTTCCTTATAATATATTTCCCTGCTCTCCTTGGCTGGGCTTCTTGCCCCATCTGCATTGTGTAAACTAGGTCATTTTCATGGTCATATCTAGAGGAAAGGTGAAAGAGCCGTAGAACAGCAGCAGGCAACTTCCCTTAATTTAGAGATAACACAAATGTTATATATATCACTTTCACTAACATCCCAAGCATTCATTAGTCACATGGACCAATGGGCTCCAGGGAAAGCTAGGAAATGTATTCTCTAGCTAGACAGCAGTGGATTAGATAGAAGGAGAAACTAGATTGGGGAAACAACTAGCACTTTGCAAAAGTCAATAAACATCTCTTCTATTGAATTTTCTAGAGAATATACTTAAGGTTTCCTAAGTCAGTCCAGCTAATCCTCCTAAGACAATTTAATTCTTTTAAGTCTTGGAAGCAAGGTGTCCATTTATTCTTCAAAATCATATAGCCATTAACGCATCAAGACTTTTAAAATAATAATAGTAAGTTTCTGTCTTCTGACTGCTTCAAGGTTTCCTGCTTCCCTTAGCACTATACATCAGAACTAAATAGTACGTAACAAGTAAAGAGCAGCTTTATCCAAGAGGGTTTGTTAGTACTATTTGTGTTATATCAAACACAGTCTTCACAGCACAGAACCCAAGCACAGGAGGTAGTTAGACTGCTATGCCCATCAATTTTAACAGCATTACTCCTTCTTATTCTTTTTGGAAGAACTAATTGGTTCACACAAATGTATCACTGGGAGCCCAATAAATAATTTTTCAAATTCAGCACATATTTTTTAACGAGCCTGACATGAAACTTGGTTAAAACCAAAAATAAATCTGGGACACCATTCATCACTGCAAGCTGCTGGCAGTGAACCTACCCCATAAAGTCAGATTATTTTTCTTTTTTTTTACAATTCCCACTTAAATGGGTTTATTAATATAAGCCTAACTGGCAATTACTCCTTTAATTCTGGCAGGGATTCAAATCTTAATTACAATAAAGTAAGTTGCCAAAACTTTAGAAGTCTTTCAATATTACTTTTGAGTTGAGTGTGTTAGACTATAAATTATCTTAAATCTGTGTTGATTAATTTAATTTGGGGAAAATATAAAGAAAGGTAAAAGGAAAATGAGATAGAATCAGTAATTTCTTTATGCATATTATGCTAACATATAAATTATGCTTAATATATGACATCCCAACTCCCGTAGAATTTAGATTAAGTCAAAACTTCTTATCCTAAGTTCCTCCTGGTTGTTAATCCTTTCCACAAGCAAATATGAACCAATCCTTTATTAAATGCTAACTGCATGTCAGGGACTTTGCTAGTATTAACACACATTAATGAGTAAAAGAGAATTGTCTTCTACTCACAGACTAATTAGAGTCTAGTGTAGGAAGTGTGAAATTAGTAAAAAAGGAAAGAAAGGGTTAACTCAGACATAGTTTTGTCTCTTTGTATAGTTCTATTTTGTCATAGCAATATCTACTCACCATGCAGAAAACTTGAATCAATATAATCCAGAAAGAATTGTTTAAAATGCCTTTAAAACTATTGGGGAACTTCAAAGGACCATATCAATAGAGTAGATGTTGCTTCATTATCTTCTAAAAGGCTTCTTTTGGTTGTTCATAGACAACTTAGTTAACAAAAATAAATGTTTAAAGTGAGCTAAAATATTATACCTACCAAATCTTTCAGGCTGATGAACGTTATTTTATAAACATTCAAATAAGAATGTTTCCAGGTCAATAAGGTAATAAACCAAACCATTTTTAAAATATATATATTAGAGAGAGAGAAACATCAATGTGGGAGAGAAACATTGATTGGTTGCCTCCTGAATGCACCTGAACAAGTAATTGAACCCACAATCTGGGTATGTGCCCTGCCTGAGAATCAAACTAGCAACCTTTTGGTGTATGGACATTCAAGGATCCAGGTTCCAACCAATAGAGTCACACTGGCCAGGGCCAAACCATTTTTTTCCAATGTGAATTTTCAACCACTGTACATAGGCCAATGTACAACTTTATTTCTATTTTCAATATATCATCTATTGATCTTCAAAATATTCTGAAGGAAACTTTCATAAACACACATATAATATGACCAATATAATATACATTATAGTTTCCACAACAGTGAAGAAAGGAGAAATTTTAATTTTTCAAAAATGTAGGCCAAGAAACTTACTGCTATTGGGCATCATATTTAGCCCTTAACTTCTCAGAAGGCAAGTTTTCAGCTTGGTTTTTGTTGTTTTTAGGCGTTTTTTGCACTGGTTTTGCATAAATGGACCAATGATGCTCTCTCTCTTTTTTTCTTTTTAGGTTCTCTCAGCATAGTTCCTGGTTAGGTCACTCATCATGAGGCAGTTAGCTAGTTATTTAGTCTATCTAACTTTCTAAACATTATGCCATTTCTTCTTGCAAAAGGAGATTATTTTAAAATGTTTGCAGAAATGTGTGTAGAAAGGAAGAACAAAAAACATTCCAACCAGTATTATAGCGCCTTATCACCAAGAAAGCATATAGCATAATTTCTGCCATTAAAAATCCAACTTAAATCTTTCTACCAGAAATGTGGTCTAATACAGAGTTCTTTGTGAAAAGTAAAACTTCTTTGAAATAACCAAATTCCAGGAAAAGTCATGATTTGTCCCTTTGCAGTGTATTGTTACAACCTGTGGTCTGTAATTATTTTAGGACTCTGATTTCCCCTGTTATCCATGGTGATTGGAAGTGGAGTGGGGAGTAAGTTTTTCATGGAACTAATAGTAGATTAAACACGTTTTAATATACCATACACAACTCAGCAATTACTGCTTGTCAGCAGCAGAATTAAGGCACCATATATCTGTGCATTGAAGTGACTGCTAATAATGCCTACTCGGTTTCTTCTGAAACTCCACATAAAACCCAGTATTAGTTCCCTAATGGAAGGCAAGCCTTTTACTGAACACACTTTGTATTATCATTAATAAGTGCTACTGATTTATTGGATAGATTACATTTATTGAAAACAGAATGGGAGCATGCAGTTAATTACCAGCTTTCTCTATTTAATTAGTGTTTTATGTGACTAGAATATTCTTCAGTTGATCATAGTGCTTTCTGTTAGAGTCCGATGAATGGGTGTTGAAGGGAGGCCATCTCCAGCAACACCTTGCACTGCCCTCTTCTGTGCATCACTAGTACTGCAGATTCATTTATTTTATTTTATTTATTTACTTTTTAAATCTTTATTGTTTAAAGTGTTACATATGTCCCCCCGCCCCCCAATTGACTTCTTCTAGCCCGCCTCCACCCTGACCCCAGGCCTTCACCACTCTACTGTCTGTGTCTATAGGTTATGCATATATGCATACAAGTTCTTTGGTTGATCTCTTCCCATCCACCCACCCTGCCCGGCCTTCCCTCTGACTTAGGGAGGATGTGTGTTTCAGTGCATAGATGGAGTGTTGAGACCCACCTAATCCTGGATTCCAATCCCAACTCTGACACTTACTAGTCACTTTACCCTGGAAACCTCCCTTAACCTCATCTTCCTTATTTGTAGTGGGAATAATAGTGGTGAGGAGTCTTAAAGAAATAATCAGTAAGTGAGTGGAGCGGCTTAATGTGGCAGATACTGTTGTGGAGTTGCTGAGCCTTTACATTTCATTGGTCCAACATAAACAAAAATGGCCTGTGCTGACACTCTTTGGGTTTTGTGGTGAAGGTAAATTATACATTCAGAGCTCTGTTAATACACCTTTGAGAACAATGAAAGCCACCTTCTCAAAATTTTGCAGAGACAAATATTGAAGACTTGACCTATGTGATGATTATTTGTCCTAAAGTCAAATAATCAATGAAATAGCCAATGAGATTTTGAAATCTCTGCCTTCTTTACCTGCAGACCCTGTCTTCTGCCTCTTGCTTCAGGATTCTCTCTCTTATATCAAACTGCCTCTGGAATTCTAAGTCACCTTTTCCCTCCCACATACCAAATCATGAAATCTTCATCAGCAATTCCCACATATGTACTGAGTTCGTGCAGAATGTGGAAATGCAATAAACACTTGGAAAATGGGTAGCAAGCAGATAGAGGGGAGTCCTGCCCTCAAGAAGAGAATGGACCATATAACTTGGTATCTATTTTCCTACATTATTATTATAAAACCTGGACCATTTATTGGCAATTTATTTTTGGCAGAGTCATCTTAACATCAAGAGGTTTAGAAACTTCTCAAGGTCATTTAGCTAATTAGTAGATGTGACATAAATATAACAGATACATCTAAGCTCCCATTTCAAAATCCCAGTCTGGTATTCCAATGAGAACACACAGAATGTTACAAAAATAATAATAACAATGAAAATAAATTTTAATAAAATCTTGGTCCTAAACACATGGAGTTTTTAGCTCTTTAATATGACAACTAGGTAGAACCAGAATTCATGGTTCTAATTTGATGTAGCATGCCTGCCCTGAGGTGAACAGTTAATATTTGTCATGCAGGTGCCATATGACGTTCCAGATTATGTACAAAGGGGGTTATAAGTTAGAGAAGCAGCCTAACATAAGGATAAAGGGCATAGACTCTGGAGTCACACTGCCTGGGTTCACATCCTGATTCTGTGACTTTCTTACTTGTAAACTTGAAGATGCCACTTCACTTCTCTGTATCTCAGTTTCTGTACAAAGATGACTCTGACCTTCTCATCTAAGCAATCAGAGAAATGGATTGACATTCTGAAAGACTGAAGGAGGACCACATATGGAGAGGAAGATCACAAGCCCCATCTTGTTTGGGGATTTAGGATGCCTTGTTGACATCCAAGGAGAATTATGGAGTTGGTAGTAGCATACTTATGCCTAGAGTTCAAGGGGAGCTATCCAAGCTGGGAAATAAATACTGGTGACCTCCATACCTAAATTATATTTATCTCCATGAGACAAGATGAGATCATCAAGGGAATAAGCACAGCTATGGTCAGATTCATGGTTTATAAATCTCACTCTGACAGAGCAGAGTCAGAGGAATGAGAGTGGAGGCTATTAGACCAGCTTGAAACCTCCTGCAACTGGTTCAAGCTCAAGCCTGATTAGCAAGGATGATAGACAACAGCAGTAACCACGGTAATAACAAAAATGAATCATGATGTAATGCAATTATAATTTAAAAAGTGAATACAATACCAGATACATTAAAAATATAGCAGAAATGCTATGAGGGCCAGGCCCCTCTTCTTATTTTTGTGATGTGAAAACAAAGAAGGCAGAGATTAGTTTGTCTCTTGGAATTTCTGCCACTGGCCCACAAGGGAAGACTGGACTCTCATCTTAACAAATCAGAAAAGACAAATTTCCCAGTGTTTTAGAGATGACAATCCTTTGATACCACCTATCGCAGAACACGTTGTCTCCAAAGTCCTTACACCGTGCAACTACAAGACCTCAAAAGGACACAGACATATACATATTGAAGTATCACATTTTCACTTTCTATATAGATTTTCAGTTCTAAGCCAGGCTAATTATTCTTTCTTAGTCTGAATTTTGTTTCAAGTACATTACATTTGCTTTATGATGCAATTTTACAAAAGGAAAAAATAACTGTGTGTGTCTATTTTGAGGATCATCAAAATGTGTATATGGATTGTTTTCACTTTCCAAATGTCTCTAGCATAATTCTTTCTTTGTACTAGGTATGGTTTTAAGCACTTTGCATCAACTTTACAATAATATTGCACAATAATGTTCAACAATAATGTGTCATATTAAATACAAAGTGTTTATTTTAATATACAGAACACTGTGAAATGCATACCATTATTATTTCAATTTTATAGATGAGGAAACTCAAGCACAGAGATTATGAGGTTGCCTAAGAACATATAAGTAAGGAAGTGGCAGAGCTGGGACTCAAGTTTTAGAAGTCAGCCCAGAATAGATGCTCTTAACCACTAGCCATGCTTTCTATACTCTCAAATTTGTTACCTGATTCCCATTTCCACTCCCCCTACTCAATTTCAATGCTTTATTGCAAAATCTTAATTAACTTCCTTACTTTACTCTCATCATCCCCAGCCCACCCACCACTCTTTTGTCAAAGGGGCTTTGTAAATAAAAAATCTATTGGCACCAACTCTGCTTAAATTCTTCAATAACTCTCTATACTTGTATTTAAATAAAATTTAAATTACTTTGCATGACATTCAAGGCCCTTCAAGGTTTGGTCTTTTCCCATATTTCTGTCCTCAATTCCTGTCACTCTCTGCTTCATGTTTTATGTTCTAATCCTACAGGACTAGGTACCCATCCTTTCTAGAGCATGTGATACATTCTCTTGCCAACTTTGTAATTTAAGTCTTCTAACTCAGACATTGCATTTATTACTCCAAGTCTCTGCCCTCCCCAAACCTCCCAGATCATTCTTTGCACCTCTCTTACAACATGGTTATACTCTGTAGTTAGTTTATTTTCCCATTTCCCTACCATACTGTGAGTGTAAGTGCTAACTTCCTTTTTGTTGGGGGGGAGGGGGCGGTCTTCAATCCTCAATGACTTTAAAGTGATAAATGATCGTGTAGTTTGAATGCTAACTCTGTCAGTTATTTGTAACTTTGTTGTCTCATCTGCAAAATGAGATAATGATAACACCTACATCTTCTATAGTAATAAAAGCATAATATGCTAATTAGACCAGAAAGCCGAACAGCAGAACAACTGTCCGAATGACCTTCTGGACGAAGCCAGGGCTGAGAGGGCCAAGCCCCTTGCATGAATTTCATGCATCAGGCCTCTAGTATATCATAAGCTCCTTGTGAGAACAAATGAGATTATTTATCTACTGATCAATAGATGATAGGTAGAAGATATAGATAGATAGATTGATAGATAGATGGTAGATAGATAGATGATAGATAGATAGATAGATAGACCGATAGAATGGTTAGCACAATTTCTGATACCTGCTAAACACCCCAAAATATTAATTATTTTCCAACTATTATTCTGGATTATTTAACACTAGAGGCCCAGTGCATGATTTAATCATGCACCTGGTGCACCAGCGGGCTGTCCGCCGGTGCCCCAGGCCTTCCGAAAGCCTCCGGCGCTGCGGAGGCTTTCGAAAGGCCTTGCGCCGGAGCAGACAGGCGGCCAGGTCCCCCGCTTTGGCCTTTGATCGCGGGGGACCTGTCCGGCTGGCTGTCCGCAGGCGCCCCAGGCCTTCCGAAAGCCTCCGGCGCTGCGGAGGCTTTCGAAAGGCCTTGCGCCGGAGCAGACAGGCGGCCAGGTCCCCCGCTTTGGCCTTTGATCGCGGGGGACCTGTCCGGCTGGCTGTCCGCCGGCGCCCCAGGCCTTCCGAAAGCCTCCGGCGCTGCGGAGGCTTTCGAAAGGCCTTGCGCCGGAGCAGACAGGCGGCCAGGTCCCCCGCTTTGGCCTTTGATCGCGGGGGACCTGTCCGGCTGGCTGTCCGCCGGCGCCCCAGGCCTTCCGAAAGCCTCCGGTGCTGCGGAGGCTTTCGAAAGGCCTTGCGCTGGAGCAGAGAGCCGGCCAGGTCCCCCGCTTTGGCCTTTGATCGCGGGGGACCTGTCCGGCTGGCTGTCCGCCGGCGCCCCAGGCCTTCCGAAAGCCTCCGGCGCTGCGGAGGCTTTCGAAAGGCCTTGCGCCGGAGCAGACAGGCGGCCAGGTCCCCCGCTTTGGCCTTTGATCGCGGGGGACCTGTCCGGCTGGCTGTCCGCCGGCGCCCCAGGCCTTCCGAAAGCCTCCGGCGCTGCGGAGGCTTTCGAAAGGCCTTGCGCCGGAGCAGACAGGCGGCCAGGTCCCCCGCTTTGGCCTTTGATCGCGGGGGACCTGTCCGGCTGGCTGTCCGCCGGCGCCCCAGGCCTTCCGAAAGCCTCCGGCGCTGCGGAGGCTTTCGAAAGGCCTTGCGCCGGAGCAGACAGGCGGCCAGGTCCCCCGCTTTGGCCTTTGATCGCGGGGGACCTGTCCGGCTGGCTGTCCGCAGGCGCCCCAGGCCTTCCGAAAGCCTCCGGCGCTGCGGAGGCTTTCGAAAGGCCTTGCGCCGGAGCAGACAGGCGGCCAGGTCCCCCGCTTTGGCCTTTGATCGCGGGGGACCTGTCTGGCTGGCTGTCCGCAGGCGCCCCAGGCCTTCCGAAAGCCTCCGGCAGCCATGGTACAGACGCTGAGCTCGCGGCGCCAGAGGCGCCGCGAGCTCAGCGTCCTTCTGGCCCAATCAGCTACCCCGGCCACCCTGAGTCCCGCCCCCTGCGCCTCCTGCTGGCCCAATCGTGGGCGTAGCGGAGTGATGGTAATTTACATATTACCATTTTATTATGTAGGATTATAGTGTTCATGAAAGTTCCATGAATAGTGGTACGTTCTTTATTCTGGATCTACATTTGCACCCCACTTTGTACTTATAGTGCATTGGATTTAATTTCCCAATCAGTGGACTCAAGCCTGTTGGATTAACGTTATAATTGGCAGAAAAACCGGTAGAGTGTTTCCAGTGGGAGCAGCTGCTAGTTCCTCCCTGCGGCACTACAGATGTCCTTCTGCTCGAACTGTAGGCTGGCGACACTCAAAACACAGGCCTTAGCACTCGGAAAAGCTGGGCTCTCACTAGGCTACTTATGTCAAGAGGATTTGAGACTCCACGAAGTGTGCCTCCAAGGGATGGCACAATCAGGAGAGCTGAGCCAACCCACTGACAAGCCACAGCAGAGGATAGCTTCGCTGCGTCTGAAGAGGACCGGACTTCCTCTGATAACTTGGAGTGGGGCTTTCATCATATTTGTGTACTAAACTAGTCTGGCTGCCTTTTTCTCATAGACTTGCATATTCAGTTGAAAACACTGGAATTCGTACTATGTCTATTAGCCCAGCAGCCTAGTCTTCTGACATTACTATTAATAGAATGTTATGGATTGGATGTTGGTGTCCCCCACAAAAAAAATTTTATATATTGAAGCCCCAACCTCCAATGCAATGAGATTAGGTAGTGCTGTCTCTCAGAGGTAATGAGGTCATGGAGGTGGAGCCCTCATGGTGGGATCACTGCCCTTATCAAAAGTGACATGAGATTTGCTTCCTCTTTCTGCTGAGGCTATGATAAGCAGACTGCATGAAAAGCAGAAAGCAGGTCCCTACCAGACACCATGTTTATTGGCACCTTGATCTCAGACTTCCCAGCCTCCAGATTTGTGAGAAATAAATTTCTGATGTTTAGGCCACCCAGTCTATGATATTCTGTGTTAGCAGGCTGAACTGACTAAGATATAGGCAACCCATTTTTTTAAGGGACCACTCCCCCTTTTAGTTTCACCATTTCTTTAGCTATTTGACATTAGAAACATTATTTGGACAGCTTTGAACCTAAGATTTCCCATCTCTAAAACTGGGCAAGTTATGTGTCACATTGCAACCATTAGAAATCACATTCAGAACACATCTTGTACAGTAAAAATCTTATAATTTGTGCCTGGTCCATGCTGCTCAATAGCAATAAATGTCATTAATTTTCAGTTAATCTTATGAATATCCACTCATCATGAATGCATAGATCTAAAGAATAATTTGTTTTTGGTTTGGTGTTTTTCACAATTCAGATGATTGGTTTTCTGAGTATTTGGGGGACTCAGCTAGCTATTCCTTTAATTACTGCTCATCCTCCAAATTGTCTGGCATCAACCCTCAAAATAGCCACTGGCTGGAGGAAAAAAAACACTTTTCAAATATCTGATTATATTGCAAATCTAATTATTTGGTTTTAGATTTTAAAATCCTCAATAATTGCATTATCATATTGATATGCTTATGCGGGCACTTAGTAAATACTGGACACAGGCCAGGCAGACTCATAGAGGCCCAGACAAAGCTTGTTATCAGAGAGGAAGAGAGGAATGTCAAAATGAGCAACCATGAGGAATTACGACAAGGCAATAGTAAAGGAAGAAGGGAGACATGAGAATAATTAAGCTTAAGGTTGAGAGGATGAAAGGGGGACCTGAGGAAGGTGCTATTGGAATCAGGACTTAATAGGTCATGGAATATTCCCCCTAGAGGGAGGGCATGGCAGCCACTGGAGTGACCAGGATGGCACAGTGGGGGCAGCATGGAGCTGGCTCTGCATCAGGTGCAGAGCTCCTGGGAAAAGTGCTTGATGAGCAGCTGAGGAGGATACTGGAGCCAGAATGTGACGGGATTGATATCCAGGATAAAAGTTTAGGAATTTGTACTAAAGGCAAAATTTGAAATCTGCCTGGAAAACTGGCTTGAGGTAAAGATGCTTCATACAAAGATAAGACTAGGGCTAATTCCACAGGCCCAACGCTGGTGGCCCAGGAATTACAGCTGTTAAAGTTCTGACCGACACATGTAAGCTGTGTCGTCTCCTAGGATCCCTCCTTTCTCTCCTAGTGATTGGTTGAAGTTTCCAGATGTAATTTTCTCTGTAGAAAGATTTCCTTACCTAATGGTGTCAGTTCGTGTTTGGAATGAATAAAATATTGACTTGTTTCCTTGTCCACGAAAACTGTTTTGAGTATCTCTAAATTACTACCCTCTGTGAAACTGGCCTGAAAGTCAAGGCATGAATTTTTGTTTCTGCATAGAATTATGTAGACAATCCAATGTCTAAGTCTCCCCAGCCAACACAAATTCAATTTCCAAAATAAACAGAGAGTGGCTAACTGAGCCCCAGTAAGGACCTTTTCATAAGAAGATAGGAAGTCCATTCTAGAGTTCCTATTAGTAAGTCTATGCAACTGGTGAAAAATCCAAGGGTTTACACAACTTCCCGAGTTCTTCCAGTTTCGCCTAAAGCTTTCAAGTAGAGAAAACTCCAGTTATTTTCAAAAGGCAAATCTTCCTTTCCTGGGGAACAAGAGTACGAAGTTAATAAGTCCTCAAGATGAGATAACTGCTAAAGGGCCTTTAACTCTTTATCTGAGAACTAGTCTGTCTCCTCTGAAAACATTTTGTCCAGCTCCAGGTACTAGAAAAGCATAATGACGCTGAGGTAAGCTTTGCCGCCCAGCACCTGCCAGGGATGAGGAATCTGATTTAGTATTCCATGGCAACTGGAGAGGTCTTTCCCCTTGCCCTGGATCTGCTTCTTACGGAGCTTGCTTTGTTGGGAAGTGTCCCCTGTGTCCTTCACCCTTTTGCCTGCCATAGCTCTGAAGAAGAGGCAGTTTCTCCCCAAAGTGTCCTTCCCACCTTCTAAGAAAAGAGCATGTGAAATTTCATTGGACAGCATCTTGATAAAGGCTCAATCTTCTGCTCAAAGATTTCTAAGAGCATTTTCAAGTGTATTCACTGATTAGAACTATCTATATTTGGGGATTTTAGAAGGCGAGCTGGAAATCTTGGGAAAGTTATTTCACCTCTCAAAGCCTCATGCATCTCAATATTAAAATGCAGAAAATGATGCCTCACTCAAATATATATATGTATATTGTTTTTTAATCCTCATCTGAGGATATTTTTCCATTGATTTTTAGAGAGGAAGAGGGAAGGGAAGACAGAGAGAAATATCTATGGTTGTGTCAATCCCAGGACCAGGGATTGAGCCTGCAACCAAAGTACATGCCCTTGACCGTAATCAAACTTGGAACCCTTGGGTCCACAGGCCGATGCTCTATCCACTGAGCCAAACTGGCCAGGGCCTATTATATAATTTTTAAAGGGGCTTGGTAAAGCTTGCCATCCAAACGTTGGTTATGATTCCTTGTCATTAACATTGATGATAGTACATATCTTCTGCTGGACAATGTAGAACATTTTATACATTTGATGGTCAATCTTGTAATGAAGAGTTTGAGGTTGTCAAGATGTCAGTATCTCCGGAAGGGATTCAGGTTAGTGTAACATTTAAGTTTCTGGTGTTGGTGGCCAGCTGAGAGGCTCTGCAGGCTTGGACCTAGACTATATTACAAGAGCACCATGGTAGCAAGTGGGACCTAGAATTCTCACCATCATTTTATAACTTTCTAATTTTGTTACCGAGGTCACCGAGTTTACCTTTCTGACTTCAGTTAGGGCTCCTGTAAAATCTGAGCAATAATATGGCACATTACAGTTCTGAGAGCTGAAACCGTCGCTTCCCTCCTTGGCCCAGTGGTTGACACATTAAAACCTGCTCTTAAACGTCAGCTGCCATCATGCTCAGTAATGGTAGGCATCATTATTTTTTTAAATCAGTCCATCAGTGAACACATAAACATATATGAATATAGTATTTCCTTATTTTTCCTCATGATTCAGATAATTTGCTTTTTTATAGCTTTAAGGATTAATGATAACCAAGTTTGAATGAAAGCATAAGCTAATGTAGATGATATTACAAAACAATAAATTTGATAATATAATAGTAGCAATAATAATTGTAACTGTCATTCATTTAAAATTTATTCTTTGGTCAGGACTGTAGATTTAGGTATTTAAGCTAGTGTAGGCATAGAGAGAGTGGGGGGGAGGGAAAGAGAGAGAGAGAGGGAGAGAGAGAGAGAGCATAGATAGATAGATATTGGTTTGTTGATTACTGACTATATAAAAGATATTTGAAGGAACCCAAAAGCAAAAAGTACAAATGAATTTGAGTAGAGATTAGGATCCAAAATTGGAAACCTACCAGGAATTAATATTCATATTTCTAGAGCCATAATGTCTTTGCTTTTCTGCATCTCTGAGTCCATAGCTGAGAAATAATTTCCCCAGGTGTTCCTACAGCTCCTCTTTGTTCAAACACCGAAAGAGACAACTCGTGTCTCTGATTTCCCAATCTTGATAATCCAGTGAGCAAAGGCAAGTGGCCAATCTGTTTTAGGTGTCCTCTCCTGATGCCCTCCAGTGCACCCCATCTATTCCAGTCATCCTTGGCCACCAGGAAAGAGTTAATGATTACAAATAGGGCTGCAGAGTCTCTTGCTTGTGAATTGGAGTGAGGGAGGCACAATCAGAGTTGAGTTCATTTGTCCCAGGCCAATGAACTAATAGGAGGCAGAGCCTGGTTTTTCCAGGCCTGTCTAGCCCCCAAGTTCATACTATTTCCTTTGCTGCTCTTCAGTCAGAGTGGTCTAAAGCAGTGCTCACTGGAGACTCAGCCTTGGCTTCAGTGGGACCCAATAGTGAGGGACTTTGTGAAGCTGGGCCTCAGCTGAGCACCCACATCCAGCTTCATGAAAAGATGGCAAGGATGTGAGAGGGCCTTTGGGGGAAACAGGATTCTTTGCCTGTGACATGAGGTGGCTTCAGACAAGTCCTTAAGATCATTGCTTCTCAGACATCCATTGTGCACACAAATCACCGGAGGTCTTATTAAAAGGCAGCTCCTGCTTCCGTTCTCCTAGGATGGGGCCTGGAAGTCAGAATGTTTAGCAAATTCCCAAGTGATGCTGTAGCTGTTGGTCCTGTCCCAGGACTACACTATGTGGAGGAGGTTTTAGAGAAAAGAACCAGGGAAACTGAAGCAGCAAGAAATTTGCAGCTGCCTGAACCTAACCCACGGCTGCATGGAGAGCTGGTTCCTTGAAGGCTCACTCCTCTGTGGCATCTCCACCCAGTCCGGTGACAAGATGAGTAACTACACCCACATGCTGGGTGGCATGCTGGCCCCGCTAAAGAAAAAGCATGCGCTGGCTAAAGAATTGTTGGCAAATAATCAGTGAGTGTTGCTGGCAGCCAGTGTGTTTGGAGTTTGTCTTATTAGGATACACAGACTATGTTGTGCCAGAATTTTCCTTAATTCAACTTTAGAAAAACTTACTAATATGTGTGGTGAGTGGAAAAAAAATTTTTTTTGGAGAATGGAATTTTGATACATCTTGCTGATTAAAAAAATAAGTCTAGTGCACATAGAAATCATTATCTGACAATATTTCTAAGATGTGTGGTGCTTTCCTTCCTGACAGGAGCCCGAGGCCTAATTCCCACCTCATATTTATCAGGTGCTTAAAATATGCTACCCTAAGAGCTAGGTGCTGTTTTTCTTATCATTTTCGAGATGATGAAACTGAGGCCAAAATGTATTACATGAGGTAACCAAGCACTGTCTGATGCTGATTTGACTCCTTCATGAAATATTTCCACACAGCCCTCCACCCCCATGGATACCCTATCCCTTTGACTTTTGGTACACACACACACACACACACACACACACACACACACACACACACAACACACACACACACACACACACACACACACACACACACCAAGCACATATTGTAAGATACTGCTCCTCAAAGAATGGTCCATGCACCACCTTCATCAGAATCACTTGGCAGACTTGCTTAAAATTAAGCAAGACCACCCAAGACCACCTTAATCAGAATCATTAGGCTTGGCCTGTGTTGGTGTATATTTTTTATATGCATCCTAGTCAATCCTAAATGCATATTGAGTCTGAAGCCATGGCCTTATATCGTACTTAATAAGCAAAAACTGATTCAGTTAGGTATGACTACCCCCACTTAAAATTTTTCCTAAGCACTTATTATATCCATTTAATAATTGCATCTTTTTTTTTTTCTCTGTGGGGATGTGATAAGGATGTCTCTAAGGTAAAGCTGAGAACTGGCCAACAAGCTTATTAAAAAGTCTCCCTATTAACAACTCAACTCATCAGAAGGAGAGTTCTGACTATCCCTAAACAAAGCACACTGCATCATTTGCTTTCCCACTTGGATATTTCGGAAATGATAATGTTTGAGTACCTAACCCTTGAGAAGAATGTATGGCCTGTGATTTACTTTTTCTCTGTAAATTAAGGGAAGGTTCCATCCTCACAAGTTGCCTGGTGACATCCTTGGTGACACCAGCCACAAGTGGTTACTTGGTGTACTCCCCAGATGTGCCAAGTTCATTTTCTTCACCCATTTCTTTGCCGATGGCGGGTGCCAGCCTGCTGCCTTCCCATGTGCCTGGAAACACCAAATGCTGTAGGACTTAACGAGCACACATCTGCATTTAATGAAAAAGTTCCAGTTGAAATTGGATTTAAAAGTTTTATGATGTTTTGCAAAAGGCAAGTCCAGAAGCTTTGCAAAAAAAAAAATTGCTGTCTCAAATTTTTAGTATGGTAATTTTCTATTTCAAAAGCAAAAAACAATCTATCTTGTTTATGTTGCTGCTGGCTGCCTCCCCATCCTCAGCTCCCAGCTCCAACCTTTTCCATTCATCCTGATGACCACGTGTATGGGATTAAATAATGCTGGATTGTGACACAATATCTGTAGCCATATTAAAGATTGAAGCTGATCAATACATTGCAACTGTAGTGAGTTTTCCTTTTCATACAGGCATAGTTTTGCTCTCTTCCTCCTTTCTTCCCACTTTCTCGCCTTCCCTCCTCCCCTCCCTTGCCCCACTTCCATTTCTGTTACTTCTCTCTTTTTTCACTGACTCAGACAAATAAACCCACCAACACACATTGCTTTTGATATTGTCTCTGACCCAAGGTCACAGAGAAAAAGAGTCAAAATGAAAATAGAAATCAAATCAGATCCATAAGCGGATGCCAGAGGGGATGATAAAATAAAGAACAAAGTGAATGGTCCAATCATCTCATTTTCTCCACAAAATGACTTCCAGCTTGAACAATGGTTTGCTCTCGAGGTCTTTGTTTTCCAATAACACCAGCAATGAGGAAAATTGCTTCAAGTGATGAACTGTCCTTGCTAGGAGTGAGAAAGAGGCAGTTGCCCAGGCAGGGAGAATATTCTTGAGTGCTGCAGTTGGTCAAACACCCAAGCACCTTCACTTAAGTGAGTCAGGCCAAGTTCACACAGGTTCATGTCCAGAGGAGCACGGCTGAAGAAACCAGATTTCTCCAGCTTTGCTTCTGAGCATCTTCCCTGCACAGCGTGCTTGTCAGATCTCCAAGAGGCAGCAGGCTCTGGGAACCTTGTTCAGGGGTGAGGGCTGAGTATCAGCCAGCTGCAGAGCAGGGAGGTGAGAACAAAGAGTGTGTACGGGAGAGGACCCCTGAGATGAGCGGCAGCTGCATGCCACCCCCATGGAGCAACCCTACATTTGTAAAATCCCACACTTTTGATGTCTAACGTTGAAAGAAAATTGCATATGAAATTGCAAGAGAGTAAGTTTATCTCACATTCCTGATCACAGGAAAGCAGGATATTGCAGTCTACGACTTTCAGAATGACAGCCATTGAAACTCATCCTGATAATGCAATTGATGGCCAGGAAAGGTAGAAAATATATATCCAGGTCACTGGGAATTTATGAGTTTATTTTAGGAGTGAGATGAGAGAGAGAGAGAGAGAGAGAGAGAGAGAGAGAGAGAGAGAAATGAGAGAGAGAGCCTGAAATTCACATCTAAGCAGAGAAGTTCCAGAATGCAAGTTCTTCTAGTGTTAACCTGTCACTTCATAACTTGTACTGTGGCCTTTCAGAGTGAGAAGGGATTTTAGTAGGCCACACAACAAAAGCATATTCTTTGAAGACTCCAAATGTTTTCCCATCCCAACCCTAGTCCCTCTAACCTCACAATTCACCCACTGAATGAAGGAGGTCATGTATGTGTTTTCTGGTTCTGGTTTTCTTCTCCTTAACAAAACTCATTGACCACAGTCTGTCTAAGTGGTTCCCAGTTCCCAGTGATTTGCAGACTATAGCTTCTTCCTGTCATTGGAGACATTAAATAACCAAAAAAGGAAATGTGCCTTTGCCACCTCCCAAGGATTTGGTGCTTTGATACATATGATAGAGATATAAGTAGTTTTAGCTCAAGGTGTGGCACGTGTAGAAAGTGTGGGGTGACACATTCCTCTTCACTCAACTCTGGGCTGCATGGAAATACAAACAATAGCCCTGACTCTAAAGAGCTCATCAGTGTTGCTGAGCGTCAGAAAGAACAAGGCAGGAAACAGCTGATGGCAGATAAATCATTGACACCTGATTTTAAAATCTAAGCTGAATAATTTCCAGGAAACCCACACACACAGAACTCAGATTATATTTGACGTTTAGTCGATAACAGCAAAATCGTAAACCCGTTCAGCATCTATAACTGCTACTCCTCTAACAAAAAAGGGTGTTGCTTTCTCAGGACACTTTCCAAGAGGAGCAATTGGGCTCTGGACACTCTGATATCATCATGATGGGCTGAAGGAGCATAAAGTGTGACAAGCTGGGCAATTCAGGTCACTAATAAAATATAAATAATTGTGTTTGTAAATAAATGTGATCATGTTCTTTTAAAATATAAGGATTAATGAAAATTATGATGACAGAGAGAGAGAGAGAGAGAGAGAGAGAGAGAGAGAGAGAGAGAGAAAGCCACAACAGTTGCCTCTAACAAAATCAAGGCAGATATATCATCTCAGCACCTATTGGCAGAGTTCTCTGATGTGTCATCTGTCATGTGTGCTTTATGTGACTAGAGGAGCTATCTCAAGGAGCAGATCTATTGCTTTCATGGCCTCATTAAGTGTTGTATTGATATATTTGACCTTATTGCATTTGCATAGCAATGCTCCCAGTTATATGCCATGTTCTTGCATAGTAATAACATAAAATGGGTATGAATTCAGCTGGCAACAGGGACGAGCTGATTTTCCATTGTGTGCCAACATGATTACTCATGTGACGGCTCCCCTAAGAGAAGGATATTGAGGGAGATTTGCCCAAAGGGCCTCCAGGCTCCCAGACTTCTTACATCTACATCAAGCCAGATAAATAGAAAGCCAAATGCCTGACCCACACCCCTAGACCCTTTGAGCATTGCCTTTACTGGATCACGTTTGGTATGATGTCATCAGACTATACTAGTACATAGGCTTCTGAGGCTTGGTTTTACATCTGTTGTTGGCATGCCAACCAAAGAGGAACGTGTTATATTCTGTAGTGTCCTCTTTATGACAACACTGGGAGTAATTTCTTTCTTGTCTTAGCACCGAGAGTGGTTGTGCTTCTCCTGGGCAATGGTCTATTTGTGCTTTTATTTCACAAATATTGGACGATGAGTAACGGACCACATTTTGCTGTAGCTAGAAATGTGTTTTCCTTCCTGCTGTCTGGAAATGCATCCCCAAGGGTTCTGAAGCTTTCTAAAAGATCTTTTTCATTTTGTCTTTTCTTTTCGTGGTCATATTTTTTAAATGATATAAGTATATTCTAGGACAGGAATTGGTATACTTTATTTATAAAAGGGCTAGAGAGTAAATATTTTAGAGTTTGTGGGCCACATACATCTCTGTCGCATATTCTTTTTACTTTCTTTCAACCATTTAAAATTGTGAAAAACATTTTTAACGTATGGACCTTCTAAAAATAGGTGTCTAACAGATTTGGCCCACAGGCCATCATTACTGACCCCTACTGGAGGATCACTAGATGACATCTTCTTTTGAAAAATGTCCTGTGATTGCAGGGTCTGTTTGTACTGTTTGTATTGGCGCTATGTCCTACTGACATGAGGTAGTGAGAAAATAAAGAAGGCTAACATTAACTGTAAATGACATTTTTGATTTACGTGAAGGCCAAATGTGTTAAAACAACTCTACAAATGAAGATTTCAAGTCATTGAGAAGGTGGTGAGAGAATTGGAGTCAGCCCACAGCCCACAGCCATGGCAGAACCAAGCCAGCTCACATTAATGTGAGTTTGTTCCATATGGAGTGGAGTTCTGTTCTGTATTCACATTGTAAAAGGCAATTTTGTTCCAGCAAAGCATTGACATGTGTCATATTAAATGAATGCACGAGCCTCTCCAGATCAGGACTGACTGGGCGCAAGCCTGTGGCAGGTGCAGCTAGGCCGGGGTGAGCGGGAGTGTCGGGCAGGAGCGGCAGACAGCATTGGACTGCTGGTTTCAGCCCAATCCCCACAGGCCATGCTGAGAGACCCCATTCGTGCATGAATTTGTGCACCGGCCCTCTAGTATTACATGATTAGGGTTAGTTAGAAATCAGTTGGCTTTGTAATTGTGTTTATGTTTAACTTGTTAGCTGTGTAAGAATAATGCAGATCCTGCAACCCTACTCCTTGGTTCAAAACCCAGTTCTGCCATTCCCTATGTAGGTACCCACATGTACTAGTAAGTTACTTAAGATTAATGAAATTTATATATGATTCATTAGACTGGATCATGTCACCACCTCATACACCTTGTTCATTTATTCATATTTAAGGAAGGAGATCAAGAGAAAATTGTATGTTTAAAAGGCTTCCATACATTTCTTAAGGTTGAGAAAAACTAGAGTAGTTTTGTAAAAACTAAAGGTATGCATTTTATCTTCTTTTCCCAGTTCTTATTTATTTCAAGCCTTGTTTTTCTTATTTTTGTACAGTTTTTGGTCCTTTAACATCTCTGTCTTTTCCCTACACACACATCCACATGCCCTGTAACTGGTGTGTTTTCATTTTTAAATTTACTTTTAGGTAATAAAAATAAAGCATGCTTATGGTAACAAATCAAGAGTGCAGATAGATCTTCCCATCCTAATCCCACTAGAGAGAACAACTATGAATATTTTCTTGTGATTGCTTCCAGAAAGCATTGCATTTTTCTCCAGTGCAAAAATACTATATTTTGCATTCAAAATTGCTTACATCTTTCAAGAAACAAATGGGGTTATTTAAAAATGCAGCAATTATTGAAGTGACACAGAGGGATAGAGAATGCTGAGAAGAAACCCAAGTTTGATGTAGGGACTAGGAAAGGGGAGAGATAGAGAATTATTTCCCACAAGGCTCCCAGAGATTCAAGAGAGTGTAGGCACTCCAGAAGGACATATCTTTACTTACTGCCCAAGTGTTAAATGAGCTTGTGTTCCGAAGGGTGGGAGAAAGCAAAGGCAAGATACAATAAAGCCAGAGAAGGAGGCAAGAGACAGATTCCTGGTCATTTTGAATTTATGCTTTTTTTTATTTTATCCAAAAGACACTGGACTGCCAACATAGAATTTTCAGCAGGAGAATGAGACAATTAGGACTACAAATGGAGAAGGTAAACTCCAGAGGCTGAGGGATCAGTTTAGAGCCTTTTGCAGGATGTGAGTGCTAAGTGATGATATATGATGTGGCCATGAATCACAAGCCCCACCTCTAGAGTTTCTGACTCTTGGGATCTGGTATGAAGCCTGAGGATTTGTATTTCTAAAAAGTTTCAGGGGATGTGGATGCTACTGACCCAGGGACCACACTTTGAGCCACATTGGGTTAGAGCAATGGTAGAAAACAAAAAGCAGGTTTGGATGCCAAATAGATGAAGCAAGAGGAGATGAATGGAATGGGAGCAGTCAGTGCTGAGTGTCATATCTGCCTGTAACATACAGTAACTGAGTCAGGGAACCAAGGAAGAGGAGTGCTTGCCAAAGACAAAGTCATGCTGCCTTGGGAACTGTTGGTTATGGGATGATTATGATGCATGAAGGGGGAATTCCAGGGAAGGCAGATAATTGTGTTTGTAGGTGAGAAGAGCTGTCTAGACTATCATAAAATTAAAGACAAATATATATATATATTTTATACACACACACACACACACACACACACACACACACACACACACACACTAGAGGCCCGGTGCACGAAATTCGTACACGGGGACAAGGGTGTGTGGGGGGGTGTCCCTCAGCCCAGCCTGCACCCTTTCCAATCTGGATCTCTCTCACAATCCAGGACTGCTGGCTCCCAACTGCTCACCTGCCTGCCTTCCTGATTGCCCCTAACCACTTCTGCCTGCCAGCCTGATCACCCCTTAACCACTACCCTGCCAGCCTGATTGATGCCTAACTGCTCCCCTGCCAGCCTGATTGCCCCTAATTGTCCTCCCCTGCAGGCCTGGTCACCCCCCCAACTGCCCTTCCTTGCATGCCCGGTTGTCCCCATCTTCCCTCCTCTGCTGGCCTGGTCACCCCTAACTGCCCTCCTGTGCAGGCTTTATTGCCTACAACTGCCCTCCCTTGCAGGCCTGGTCCCTCCCAACTGCCCTCCCCTGCTGGCCATCTTTGTGGCAGCCATCTTGTGTCCACATGGGGGCAACCATCTTTGACCACATGGGGACAGCCATCTTGTGTGTTGGAGTGATGGTCAATTTGCATATTACTCTTTTATTAGATAGGCTAGAGGCCTGGTACACGGGTGGGGGCCAGCTGGTTTGCCCTGAAGTGTGTCCTGGATCAGGGTGGGGGTTCCCTTGGGGCATGGGGCAGCCTGGGCGAGGGGCCTGTGGTGGTTTTCAGGCTGGTCACGCCCCCCGGCGACCCAAGCAGAGGCCCTGGTATTGGGATTTATTTATCTTCTATAATTGAAACTTTGTAGCCTTGAGTGGAGGCCAGGACAGGCCAGGAACTTGGCTTCCTCCATCACCGGGTAAACCCAAGCCTCCTGCTTGCTCTGTGGCTGCAGCCATTTTTGTTGGGATTTATTTATCTTCTATAATTGAAACTTTGTAGCCCTGAGCAGAGGCCTGGGCCGGCCAGGGTGTGCAGGAAGCTTGGCTTCCTCCATTGCCAGGGAAACCCAAGCCTCCTGTTCGCTCTGTGGCCACAGCCATCTTGATTGGGTTAATTTGCATAATCGCTCCTGATTGGCTGGTGGGCATGGCTTGTGGGTGTAGCAGAGGTACTGTCAATTTGCATATTACTCTTTTATTAGATAAGATATATATAAAAGGTTAATATGCAAAGTGTCCCCTCGGGAGTTCGACCGGGAGACCGTGAGTTCAATTGCTTGCTATGACATGCACTGATGACCAGTGTGTGGCGTGGAATGAAGGAAGGTTCCATCTGGCAGCCAGTGGCTGGGGAAGGGAGGCCCCAGCTGGCAGCCAGAAGGCCCAGATCGGCCTTGATCACCAGCCAGGCCTAGGGACCCTGCCTGTGCACAAATTTTGTGCACCAGGCTTCTAGTTATTACATAAGAGACTAAAGTCAGATGGGTAAGAGAAAGAATGTGAAAATTAGAAGAAATGAAAGCTCAGAATGGGACTATAGGTACCACTAACAAAGGGAAGGAGGGAGGGAGAGAGGAAAGAATGTAAAAGAGAGAAAGGGAAGAGGGGGACAGGGAGAAAGAGAAGGAAAGAGAGAGGAGGCCTTCCAGCTTTCCCTGAAGAGCTGGGTAAAGGCTGATTAATGTATCTGTGCAGGAATAAGTTCACATCTTGTCCTATCAGCTACCTGCAGGTGCCATAAAATGTCTGGCTTTGGGCCATCTGATTTTTTCTCTTGCTAAAGAATAACATTATGTTGCGTTTTGTGTGTTTATTTGCTGCCTCTCAGTCTAATAAGCAAAATTCAGAGGACATCATGGATTTCATTTTCCCAGACATGTGATTTGTATAACTGATCAGGTGGACATCAGCGCGCACACACACACACACACACACACACACACACACACACACACACACACACCTGAGGAGAATGATCTGACAGCAAACCCCTAGGCAGGTTCCTGTTTGTTCCCCACCTCTGAGAAGGAAATTTGATGACATTTTCCTGGGACACTGTATTTGACATTTCCAGGCATGATAGTCATTGATATATGGCAAACTAAGAGGGTAGTTCAATAAGGCTGTAAGACAGCCAAAACAATTAGGCTGAAATGCTGTCATCTACTGCCTTCATTTTCAAGTATGGGAGATACCTACAGCTTTTCATCTGGCCCGCCATGCTTTCTAAATGAGCCACAAAACTACATATTGAATTGTTTTAAGGTCTCCCAAATTGCAGAGTGTCTACATTATCTGTGTTTGATAATATTCAGAGGGAGTAGACAATTTACATTCTAGGATCCTAATGACATAGTGTCTTCAGGATTTGGGCCATGAAATTACCCTATAAGTTAAAAACTCCTGATAAAGCCTAAAACCTGGCACATAGTAGACATTTAGTGAATGCATTCGAAATGAATGAATATGTGCACACATGAATTAATGTATGTAAAAGAAGGAATAAAAACTCTTTTGGGGGATCCAAGCCATGTGTATTAGTTTTTCTATTACTGCATAGCAAATCATCACAGATTTAAGGGCTAAAAGCAACACACAGCTATTAAGGGACAGTTGTGTGGCTTAGAAGTCCAACACCGTATGTCTGGCTTCTCCAATGAGGGACTCACAAAGCCAAAATCCAGGTATCAGCCAGGCTGAGTAATTTTCTGGGGGTTCTGTGGAAAATGACTTCCAAGCTCAGTCTTGCTGTTGGCAGATGTCAGGTGTTCATGGCTATTTTAATGAGTTTCCTCTCTCCTTGCTGCCTGACAGGCAGGGGCTGCTCTCACTACTAGAAGATGACATCCCTTCGTTGCCATCTAGCCCCCTCCATTGTTTTGCCAGAAAATATGATTCAAACTTTCCCTGCTTCTCATTACTGGCTTATCCTTCTTCATTCGGCCAGAGAAAGCCATCTGTTTTTAAAGAGCTTCTGTGACCAGGCCAGGCCCACCCATATAATCTTTCTATTTTACAGTTAACTGGTCAACCATGCCATATAACATTACCGCCTCACAGAGTACAGTCCATCAAGTTCATGCAGGGTGTGTGCTCAAGGAGGCAGGAAATTTGGGGGCCATCCTAGAAATCGTTCAACTCTGCCACGGGAGACTCTGCCACAGTCAACTCCAGGGCACACCACTGCACTTCTCTGAAGGCACAATTTGAACTTCCGAGGCATGCTTGATTTTTATGTTGGAAGTCCTTAGGGTGAAAAACCAATAGACCATTTTGTTTTCCCTTTTTGTGTTTTTTTTTTTTAAATATATTTTTAACCTTGCATCTTTTGTACTTTTGTAACAGCTTCTATAGAAGATAGAAAAATCCTATTACCTCGCTCCATTAAATGAGCAGAATACAAATGCAGACAAAACCAGAAAATATCCCCTTAGATATATTCTAAGCTCTGTGGAAAAAGAAAACTCTAGTGACACTAGAGTCCTTTTTAGCTCGTAGCACTAAAATTGAGTTTTTATATTCATTGTAAGGGTTGGCCAAGGGGGAATCCATTACACAACAGAGCTAGCTGGCTGGGGTGAGAGGGCCTGCCCTCATATCCTCTACATTAGAGCAACAGACGTCAGCTCATGACGTTCTCAAGAGAAACAGAAAATATAGAATGGTTGCTTATTTCAGAATTTTCATTTCACAGGGCGCTGGATTCTTTGAACACAGAGGTTATTAAAATAGCTATTTATTGAAAAGTTTGATATTTGGAAAAACAACCTATAATGCAACATACATTACTTCCACGTATTACTATTCACTGTATCTGTTTTATGCATTCATATCTATTCGCTTAAAACCATTTTTTATTTGGGGCCCTAAAACTTGGTGTTTTTATTTCTTACTGATTTCCGTGTTTCTTGTTTACTCTGTATCAAAAGCTTCTCTCAAGTTTGAGAAATTAGACATGCTGTCTTGAGTCACTCTGTCAAGAATATTATGGCTATGACTCAGAGAAGGACTATATTACTGAGAGTAATAATAGGAAATGAATACATTTAAAAAATAGAATGGAAACTAGAACATAGTTACTAATAGTAATGAAAAAAATAATTTTAAGAACTGTTCCATTATTTAGTGCTTAAGGGGTTTAATCATATTTTGGCAGATCTGTACCCACTTGATTTTCATAGCCACACTATGAGTAATTATTGATGCCCATTTCACAAGAGATAAAAGGAACTCTCTTTTTATGATTCTTTTGTGTTAATTTAGTAATTTTTAATCTCTTCTCCTCTCTCTCTCTCTCTCTCTCTCTCTCTCTCTCTCTCTCTCTCTCTCTCTCTCCTTATTAGTTATATTAGTTAGAGAGAAAGAGACACATTTATTTCAAGGAATTGGTTTCCACAACTGTGGAGGCAAGTCCAAAATCTGCAGGGTAGGCTGCAGGGTGGAGATCCGGTAAAGAGCCCAAGTTCAAGTCCAAAGGTAGTTTGCTAGCAGAATGCCCTTTTTCTCAAGGGCAATCAGTCTTTTTCTAAATACCTTTAATTGATTGGATGAACCTCTCTCACATTATGGAAGGCAGTCTGCTTTACTCAAAGTTTACTGACTTGAATGCAATTCCATTTTAAAAAACCTTCTGAGAAACATCTAGAATCATGTTTGACCAATTGTAATAGACGGACAGGATCTGTTTACCTAGTGTAGATAAAGGACTATAATAACACATGTAGAAGTTGTATTTACTTGTTTAATTTGGGGATTTAACATGAAAATGAATGATTTTATTGTTTATTTTTATTATTTTGCTGTATGCTCATTTTATTTATTTTTTGTATTTTTTATTGTTGCACTATTACAGATGTCTCCCATTTCCTCCTCTTTGCTTGCTCCCCCTCAATCCCATCTCCTGCCCCACCTTCTCCACATGAATGGATTATTTTAAAGGAGGATTAAATACACACTGTGGAAATATGGAAGGAGGCCTTAACCTTTTGCACTCGGATGTCGAGTGTGACTCAACAGACACGGTTAGCATTAGAATAAAGGAATCGAGAAAAAAGCAAGTGAGTGCAAAGGGTTAATGCATGCCCTAAAAGTATGTTTATCCATTTGTTTGCTCTTAATTCACCAACTACTTACTGAACTATCTTATGGGTATTTCTTCCTCCTCTTCTTGATAAATACACTAGGCTATTCCTTTCTTAAACTTAATCAGAGCCTTATAACTATTTGTGGGTGATTCATTGTCTTTGCTTAGGCACTTATTCTCTGTGAGCAGAGACTATAAATATGCTATTTTGGAGGCTCTGCTCTCCTTCAGCCTCCTCACTGGGACCATGCGGGGGCTGCTTCCCCTGTCTGTTTTCTTGGAGCTGGGTTTCCCTCAGAGGACTTGAGCCCTATGTGTTCTCTGTCTCTTTCTCTGCGCACCACCATGACAGGAGGGGCTAAATTTTGCTACTTTCAGTGGAAAGACTAGTTTTTGAATGGGAATCAAGGTGTTCCTTCTTACATAGTAAAACAGCAATCATGGCATGGTCTGGACAATATTTACAAATATTTTCTCCAATGCACTTCAGGGTTTTATTTTTTAACATAACATTTGCAAAGTCATTTGGATTAAATTTTCATGTATTTATATGTACATTCCTTCCCTTGTCTCTTATAGTTTACTAGAGGCCCAGTGCACGAAATGTGTGCACAGGTAGGGTCCCTAGGCCTGGCCGACGATCAGGGCCAATCAGGGCCTTCCGGATGCCGGCCAGGGCCTCCCTTCCCCAGCTTCAGGCTGCCAGCTGGGGCCTTCCTTCCCTGGTTGCCAGCTGCCGGCTGGGGCCTTCCTATGTTCCATGCCACCCCCTGGTGGTCAGCACACATCATAGTGAGCGATCGAACTCCCGGTCTTCCGGTGGAACTCCCGAGGGGACACTTTGCATGTTAGACATATATATATATATATATATATATATATATATATATATATATATAGACTAGAGGCCCAGTGCATGAAATTTATGCATTGGGGAGGAGGGTATCCCTCAGCCCAGCCTGCACCCTCTCCAATCTGGGACCCCTCAAGAGATGTCCGACAGCCCCCTCATAGGCCTCGATCACCGGGCAGGCAAAAGGATCCCACCTGTGCACAAATTCGTGCACTGGGCCTCTAATATATATATTTATATATATATATAAATTAGCTAGCACAATACCAGGTGAAGAGTGTTTAGGAAAGAATAAAATACTGCAGTGGAAGGAAATATGAAGTAAAATTTCTACAAATAAAGAGGGAAGGTATCTTTTTACCAAAGTAACCTATTTTAAGATATAGCCAGACATTAAAACCTTCTTCAGTGCAAAAATGTAATTGCACACCCAGACAATTATCTCAAAGTTGCTTTTAAAAGAAAAAAGAATATCCCAAGTGAGAATTTCTATTATAAATATTATATGGAAAATAAATTTAAATAATTTTAACATTATAAACTTAAAGGTGAATTATAGCTAACATTCATGGAACTACTAATGACCTAAATGCTCAAAAATCAATAAAATGTGCCTATTGATTTAGCCGAAATTACAATTTGAGTCGCAAATTAATCATTATATAATTGCCTTACACTAAAAGTAAGTGCACTGGAAAAAAAATGCATAGATGTATAAATATATATATACTTATCTACTTTCATTATATAAAAGGCTTTCCATTGAACACTTCTTTAATGGTGCTACAAAATGCAATCAATATGAGAAGAGCAGGAAATAAATGTCTAAAATGAAAAATTGAATTGCAGGCAGAAAACAAAATCTTTAAAAAGCATCAGAAGTACAATACAGTGTTTAATACTCTTCTATATCATTCTCAGACAGCAACTCCAAAGTGCTCAACTAAACCATTGTCATCAGAATAAAACTGTCTAAAAAATAAATTGCTGGTAGCAAATCATTTGGGAGATGTGAGCATTTGAAAGGGAATTTATAGATGTAAATACCATTCTTATTATGAAACATGAAAACTGCCTTTCCGGATATAAAACATGGGGAAAGATAGCTATTACAATTTGACTATTTCCAGTTATATGTGTCCAAATGCTTATCTATATGTTAACATTTCAAAAGGGCCTCTTTCCCAATTGCACAATAAACAAATCTCTAAAACAAGACCCCTTACCTTCAGTCACTGAGCAGGATTTATGACTATAATTGTCCTTTAAAGTAACTGACATGGCTATAACATCTTACAGCTTGCAAAATATTTCATACTTCTTTTCAGAGACCCTGTTTGGTAGATAGGGATGTATTATTAGGCCCACCTCAATTGAGAAAACAGATGCTACAATTATAAAGGAGTGGTCCAAGGCCATTAAAAATAGACAAAGAAAGATAAATCTAGGTCCTGTGACTTCAAGTCCAAACGTTGTTCCTCTTCACCGCATGGTACCTCTCCTTGCATCCTACGTACTACACCGCCAGGCTGATGGAAACACTTATAAGAAATTGCCAGTGACCAGACATATCAGAAACCCACAGTGTATGTTTTAGATGAGCAAGAGATAGTCATTTTTATTTTTGCAATTTTCATAAAGGAACATGATGGAAAATGACCAAGGCAAGTTTGTTGATGGTGGTAATGATTTTATTCTTTCTATAATAAATTTTTTATTTGTTTCTAATTACAAAACTAATTTATGTTTATTACAGAAAGATGGAAAATATAGAAGACTATAATAAAAAATTTAAAATCACTAATTACATGCTATTCTTTATTGATGATAGGTTTTGAAAGACCAGTCAAAGTCTTGAAATTTTTATCAAACTCATCCAAAAGTCACATTAAATAAATAAAATATATTACCTTCATTGTGTTCTGAAATTGTCTCACTCAAGTTACATCCAAGGTGTCTTGAGAATTGTATATGCTATCAAATGTACTTTCAGTGATCTGAGTTCATTGTCAGATCTACCAGCAGAGATCATCCCTTATCGCTGGTTTTGGACAGGATTGCTCCTCCATCCGGGACACTAATATAGCTTCCTAAGTGCATTACATAGCTGTTTGAGAAGCACGTGGCTCAGAAATCCATCCCCAAGACTGGCAGCAGTGGTTAAAGAAGCACCGTATCAGAAAAAGCAAAGAAGGAAACGGTTAGTGGTTAACCTGCAGAGGAAGCCATGTGCACTTACAAAGCTAAGCGTTGGTCCTACCAAAGTCTCCAACTTCATGAACTGAGACTAGCCTCACTCATTCATCTACCTCTTCCCCCATTCTAATCCTCTTTTGATGAGGGATGGTTGCTAACCCTGCCTTACAGTCGAGAAGCAAATGTTAAAAGTCATCCAATGGTGTTTCCTCTCTACCAAACATCTCTCTTTCTAATGATATATATCCCCATTGGAAAGGGGAAAACCTGCAGAAAATACTGTCAATTTGAATTGTCCATCTTATTCATTTACATCTGCCTGGCTTATACCAGTGTTTTAATAGAGATTTGTTGAATAGAATTGATTTGAATAAATAAGAAGAAGTGTGAAATTGAAATTTCAAATGTTCTTCCAGATTAATTTGTTTTGTTATATATGTATTTTTTTTTGCATCATCTCAGGTTCTTGCTGGTCTTTGAAATAACTTTCTAAAGCTCAAAGCCTTTGCTTGGGAAAATATAGTTCATAAAATAAACTAATATATCATTTCTTGGGCCGGGGGTGAGATTTTGGAATAATAACTAAGAAAAATATGAACTCTCCCTCATCCATCTGTTATCTCCTGGAGCACTAAAATGTACCAAGAGAAACAGAAGTCTACACTTATTTCTTTGTGGGTTTTTTTGATTGTTTGTTTTGTTCTGTTTTTACTTGTCTTTCTGTGACTGGCTTATTACACTTAGCATAATACTCTCCAGCTCCCTCCATGCTGTCTCAAAGGGTAAGCTACCCTTTTATTATTATTATTATTATTATTATTATTGTTGTTGTTGTTGCAGTATAGTATTCCATGGCGTAAATGTACTGCAGCTATTTTATCCACTCATGTACTTATGGACACTTGGGCTGTTCCAGATCTTAGCTATTGTAAATTGTGCTGCTATGAACATAGAGGTGCATATATTCTTTCTGCTTGGCGTTTCGGATTTCTTAGGATATATTCCTAGACATGGGATCACTGGGTCAAATGGCAGTTCCATATTTAATTTTTTGAGGAAATTCCATACTGTTTTTTCATAATGGCTGCACCAGTCTGCATTCTTACCAGCAGTGTAACAACATTCCCTTTTCTCCACATCCTCGCCAGCACTTGTCATTTATTGATTTGGTGATGATAGCCATTCTGACAGATGAGATGTGTTATCTCATTGTTGTTTTAATTTGCATCTCTCTGATGATCAGTGAGTTTGAGCACTTTTTTCATAGGTCTCTTGGCCATCTGTATGTCCACTTTGGAGAAATGTCTATTTAGGTCCATTGCCCTTTTTTAAATTAGATTGTCTGTCTTCCTTTTTGTTAAGTTGTATGAGTTCCTTATATATTTTGGCTATTAACCCTTTATCAGATGTATCATTGCCAAATATGTTCTCCCATACAGTGGGCTCCCTTTTCATTTTGTTGATGGTTGTTTTAGTTCTTTTTACTGTGCAGAAACTTTTTTATTTTGATTTAGTTCCATTTGTTTATTTTCTCCTTAGTTTCCCTTGCCCTAGGAGATGTGTTCACAAATATATTGCTACAAGAGATGTCTGAGATTTTCCTGCCTATGGTTTCTTCTAAGATTTTTATGGTTTTATGACTTACATTTAAGTCTTTTATCCATTTTGAGTTTATTCTTGTGTATGGAGTAAGTTGGTTTAGGATTATAAAAGCCCTCTAAGTTTAAATAAGCAGATGACATTTAACAAGGGAAAATACCCTCCTTTAAATGACAATAAACTAAACAGGTTCAAAATGATGCCCCCACCATTATAGAAGCAACCCCCATCATAGTTACTGCCAGGTATTGCAGTAAACATTGCATATGGGTTGTCTTTATTCAAACCTCATAATAACTCTTAGATATTATTATTATTCCTATTTTAAAGATTTAAATTTTTCCCCAGCAATATAGTCAAGCAAACCCAAGAAGTTTGACTCCAGAGCCCACATGAACTTAAGAAGAAATTTATAAGACTCTTAGGTTAAAACTTTTCAGTTTTTGTTGTCTTGTTTATTTACTTGTTTCCTTACACATACAATCTACAGATTTTTGGTAACTAAAATGATCAAAAATTACCAACTGCCAAAAAAAGAGAGGTTATAATTTTAGGCTGATTTACTCCAACTATAATTTCTAGGGTAGAAGATAGAATAATATCTGGGTTCCTTTCCCTGAAATGGTTAACTTTTCTATATACCTAATTGGGGAGCAGGAGCTCACAGTCACCTTTCATAAAGGGAAAATAGATTTCTGGAAGGAAATCTAGTCGGACTCGCACAAAGCTTCGGGAAAGAACTGCCCAGGTGTGTGAACTGGAAATCCAGCTTCTGGCTCTCATGGAGGGCACTGCTGCCCCCTTGTGTCTCGATGTTGTAATAAAACACTCGGCACGTTGGAGGCTGCCTCATTCCTTACACGGGTGCATCCTCTGAGCTCCAGAGACCCCTTTGAAGTCTCTCCCCCAGCCCAGGCTCAGGGTGCCCTTTTGAGCAAAAGCCAGGAAGCACTGTGAGTCCACGCACAGCTGTCCTCTGGGGCAGCTTTTGTGACCCTTGCCAGTTAGAGAAAAACCTCTGAAGAATCGCTCTGAGGCAAAAAGGGCTGAGACTTCTCAAGTATTTGCAACAAACAGAATTTAATTAAACAGAATAAACAATCCTTCCACTTACAGCCAAGCTTCAGAGGCTCAGGGCTACTCCTGAAATTGTAGTTTGCTGAGAGGCAAATACCTGAGGGAGGGACAAAGTATTCTTTTCCCAGAATTGGTAATAAAACGGAAGTAAAGGAATATGTGATAAGATGTGTTAGAGCTGGATTTGACCTTGCCCTGCACCTTCCTTAGGAAAGCAAATAACCTGAGGAGTTGAGATTCTTCCCTCCTTATCTCCTCACCTGTGACATTTGAATTATTTGTAAAAGTAGTTAGATTTCCCATGCTATTTTGCCCTGATGGACTTTCTTATGATCATTTATTTGTGTGAATATGTAAATAAAGTTTGTCTCCCCCATAGACTATAACTCCAAATGGGTGGGTATCATACTTGTCGGTCTAAGAATATTTGTTGAATAAATCACAGTCAAACCTCGGTTCTCGAACATCTCCCATCTCGAAAGATTCTGTTCTCGAGCAAGTTTTTATGGAAACAATGTCTCGATTGTGGAACAAACCTTCAGTGTTTGACCTGATAACCCTTTCACTATTGTAAGACATAAAGAGGTCATCAAGGATGCTAATGTTGCTCAGGTGTGAAAGAAACAATTATCATAAGCAATTGAAGAGGTAGAAAAACTGTTGTGGATTTGGATAAACGAAAGCAGTGAGCCAGTGACAGCAATTCGGAGGCAGGGATATGTGAAAAAGTGAAGATGCTGCATACTGACCTCCTAAAAGATAGCCCTGGAATGAGTCCTGAAAATGATTCGCTTAAGGCTAGTAGGGGATTCGATAAATTTAAGATTTATTTATGTACTGTATATAAGAAAGGTTAAAGCAGGGAATCATTTGTGGGTCTGGAATGGATTAATTCAATTTATATTATTTCTAATGGAAAAAAAATGATTTCTTTTTTAACAAATCACTTCTCCAACAGTGTTCTGAAACGAATTAAGTTCAGGATCGAGGTTCCGCTGTAAATTTTTTTGGTGAACTTAATGCGGTTGAGAAATACTGGGATAATAGTTCTCCATCAGTGTATTATTTCTTTTCTATAGTTACATTTGCCTTTCTGGAGGGAACTTAGTAAGCTATATGGTAAAGGCTTTTTAGTCAAACTCAGGTTCAAATCCCAGTCCTACTGCTCAAAATCTTTCTTATGTAGTGGAAGGATAAGCATTCATGATAGACCTCAAGACAATAATACCTTTAGCAATTTTCTATGGATACATGGATCTCTCTTTAAAGCACTTTATATGGACTACTGCATTTTGAATGTACTCATCTAAGCATTATTAGGGAAAACTCTCCTTTAAAATAATGGATAAAAGACTCCTGGGTTTCTACTGACATTTATTTCCAGTGGTGGCCTTTATCCTTCTCAGATGTCATTTACAATTGCTGTATTCCCGTGCCTTTGAGGGTAAGCTCTGACAGTATTCGATAGAGTAAATTCAATTTATAATGCTAGAGTAGGAGGCATAACTCATATCTGCTTTACAGGCTCATTGCATTATATCAGACCTGCACTCTACCGGGTTCAACTGCTTTGCTGAATACCAGTTAACCCTGGTATAGCCACATTGATGTTATAATGACTCTGTATAAAGGAGTTCTGCTTACCAAATTCTTGGTTAATACTATGGCTCTAATAGCTAATATTTAATGAGCAATATGATGTGCAAACAAGAGGGTTAAGATAACATAACATGCGTTATCTTAATTAATTTTTGTAACATTCCTCTGATGTCAATAGTTATCTCCATGTTACAGGGGAAAACAATGAGACTTAGATTCTTATATTAAGCAATTAGTCTGAAGCTACACAGCTTTTAAGTGGTAGAGCAGGGGTTCAAGCCAGTTCTTCTCCTTAATGCCAGAGCCCAGGAGCATAAGCATTCCACTGCATTACTGTAAATGCTGCTTAGCAGAACATACCAGCTATTGCACGGACATGAAGGCATTTGTGGTATCCACGCATCAGCCTAACCCCCGGAAACCCAGACCCAAGATAAGGCTCAGCAACCCACCGTGTGGCTAATGGACAATTCTTCTAACCGCAACCTCAATCTCTTCACTTTGAAAATGAAGCCATTAAATAGAGTTATCTCTAAAGTTGCTTAAACACTCAAGTTCCTTGATTTTGTGATCAATAGACAGCACTCTGCCATTTTCTCATTATAAGAACATGGGCAGTTTCTCTCTAAGGCAGTTTGCACATCTGTAAAGTGGAGGTAAGGCTAGCATCTCTTTATTCACATGACATAATCCATGTAAAGCAATTAAAACGATGCTTGCAACATAGAAAGTACTCCTATGTATCCGCTTGTCATCATCATCATTATCATCACCATCATCATCATGTTATTATTATAAAAATCACTACTTTATTAATACAGACATTAGTAATAAATACCAAAGTATTCAATGTACATTTAAAACTGATTTTGACCTTCACTTGATGTCAGGACACTACCTGAAGGGAACGAAAAGGATCATTAGGGAACACCTCTGTAAGGCCCCAAAAGGCAAATGTCTCTTCAGCAACTGACAGATGAGTGGCAGCTTTGGGCCAAGAAAATCTCATTCCACATTTATTGCATCCTGATCGTATCATGGTGAAGTGTTTAAGAAGCAATAAAAAAAATCACTCTCTGGCCATAATAGATTAATGTACCAGCAGGCAAAGCCCCAAGACACTCTACCATTTGATGGAGTAGTTCATTTTAACCTGACCTAAAAAGTGTCACTTTTTCCATAGCACTTTAGTGTCTAGCCATTCATAATTAAAGTGTATGTAGTAGGGAGGAAGGTACAGAGGTCCTTGCTGGACTAAAGACAATAATTTCTCCAAAAAAAAATTTAAAAACATTTTCCACAAATTCTCAAACTACAACTCATGAGATATGTATTTTTTAATCAATATCCCCAGTTTTAATTGAAATGGTTTCATTTGGCTCTGGGAGCAAACAAACATTGTGTCTTTCCAAAGGAAGTATTTCCACTGATGGTTTACCAGGAGGTCACCTTTTCAGTTTTAATGGAAAACAGATGATAATCCAGACACTGGATAACATTGCAATTAATGAAGGCAGAAGAATGAGCAGAACAGTGTTTAATACATGGAAGTCACTGAATAATTATTTGTTGAAAGAATAAATGGATGGCTCTGTGTCATCCCACATTTTACTTAATTTTAATCTCTCTGAGCTTCATTTTTTTCATTTCTAAATAAGTCCTACCTTTTGAGGTCAGTAGAAAATGACTAAAGACATGATGTTGATAAGCAGGCATCGAATACGGGCTCAGTTAACAGTTGTTAATGTGATAATATGGCTGTACAGACTGCTCCCAAAGCATCCTTGTCTTCATGAAAACATCACTTTATCCCGTGGAGAGATCTGTACAAATGCCTTGATATCCTCTGGAAATTTTCAGAATGACAATTAGATTCATGAGGGAAGCAAATTATTGCTGTTTACTCATGGGATTTGGTGCGTGTCAAATCCCCATGGGATTCTGGTCAGCAGCTCCTTTAGATGTAAAAATTTCTCACAAACCAGTGGAGGTAGCATATATTGGTACAGTCTTTGCAGGAAGCAATGTGACTGTGCATAGGAAGAGCTTAAACCCTTTGGTGTTAGGATTCTTCTACTGGGATGAGTCAGAAAGAATGTACCCCAGGTGCAGTCACTAGAATATTAATGACATCATTATTCCTATGTAGTAAAAAATGCTGCAATCCCCTTAATATCCAACAGTGTGATAAATTCAATGGGTACATTATTATGCAGCCATTAAAAATCATGATATGGAAATGTTCAGGATATTTTGTAAAGTTAAAAATTAATAAGATACAATACCATATTCTTGTATTTTCCAAATTTTATTCATAAAGCATATTAATATACACTTATATATGTGACCAAAATATCTTACAGTATTAAAATTATGGGCAATTTTTATTTACTTTAATTTTTTTCTGTAGACAGCATATTTTTCACAGAACAATCATCTATATATATATAAAAGCCTCATATGCTAATTGTCCCTCCGATTGTTTGACCATTTGACCAGTCGCTATGACATGCACTGGCCACCAGGGGGCAGACGCTCTGACTGGTAGGTTAGCTTGCTGCTGGAGTCCAGCCGATCAGGATTGGGTGAGACGGGCCAGGCACGCCCTGGAGCTCTCCTGCGCACCCCCACCCCCCCCCCCCAGCCCCAATAGTGCACCAGTGGGGTCCCTCTGCCTGGCCTGCATCCTCTCACAATCCGGGACCCCTCAGGGGATGACAGAGAGCCAGTTTCATCCAGATCCCCGGAGACTGGGCTGAGGGACCCCACTGGTGCACAAACCTGTGCACCGGGCCTCTAGTTTGTTAATAATCAGACAAAATGTCATTAGAACATATAATATATAAATCATGGGGGCTTATAGAAAGTGATAGTATCTTCTCAAAGTAAAGATGAGTGAGGATTTCTCGCTTTCCCGAAATTTGGCAGCTCTACTGCTTCTTGGGTCCTTCCTGTGAGAGTGAAGTAGTCCTGATGAAAAAATATATCCTCAGATGTTGAAGTCTTATTGGACATGTTAGCTTGAAAATGTCATAACTGTAACATGACACCAGGGGAGAAGACTTCATACTGCTAAATGATTTCATGATGGTGATACTGAAGCATCAGTGGGAGATCTATTCCAGACATTTGAAGTATATTTCAGATAAGCCTCGAAGACAGACATTGCGAACAGTTTACCAAGTCTGTGTTCTATCTTCGTCTTGGACACATGAGACTTCTTTTGTTGTTTGGGGTGGACATATTCAATGATTTCTAACATAAAGTGAGAATATAAATGATGTGTGCCACTTCAAGACCTGGCCCATAAACACCTTCCATGCACATTTCTCAAAGTCTTTTCCTCTGTCTGGATAAGACAATCATAGAGACTTTAGAAGGCACGTGTTGAACGTAGCCAAGCTTTTATTAGCCTCTCTCCCTTAATGACTCTCAGGAGAAGAACCATCAGTTAATCTGTACACCCACCCAACTCTGTTAGATGAGCAAGAAATAGACTACATTCTGTTTAATCTATTACATATTGAAGGGCCTATTTGTAGCAGCAAGAGATAACCTACCTAATACAGCCACATTGTTTATCATGTACACTTAGCTGTATACATGGCCTGGCCAAATTCATTCTTGATGAAGAGGTGGAGATACCACTTTTGTGGATGAACCACTCCATGATAAAAGGTAGAGAGTAGTCCATTTGTACCATTTTTAAGTTGGCACATAAAATTAATCTTCACAATTTGCTTGCTTGCTTTTTTGCTCATTTTTTAAATTAAATAATTTATTTATTTTTGGTCCTTGGGGGTCATTATTTCCACAGGGTTCATCTAATCCAAAACTTGTGGTGACCTGGTATGTCCCAAACTCACACACCAGCTCTCTCAGGGGCTAGCTAATAATGGTGCTTTACTACAAAGCCTCCATTTCTGCCTGTGTGAATGGAGATACCTAAGTCATAGGTTTATTGTAAAAATTAAGTGGGAGAAAAATACACTGACAAGCCCTCTAACCACAAGTATATGTTGAAATTATTTAAAATTGTGTTTATGGATCAGAGTTTCCACCTTTCAAACAAATGAATGATTAAACAGAAAATTTTTCATGTGAAGCACACTAGTTATAAGTAACTGGCTTATTTGAATAAAGAGAGACCAAATTAATAAATTAACTTTAGAGTGAGTGAACAATGATTTTTAAGGTAAAGAAGCTTTGAAAACCACAACAGATGATTATTGAAGAGCCCCGGAACAGTGTCAAAGTTAAAGTACACAGAATATTCCACCCTAAATTCAAGGACGTTAACACACCCCTGAGTTTTCGCCAGTGAATCCTGGGGGAATGCCAGGTAGTTTGGAGGTCCTGTGACAACTGACCCAAGGGAGCCCAGGTTCCCACCAGGCAATAGTCCAACATCAGTGGAGTTCCCAAGATCAATATTCATGAGTCATAGACAATTCTACTCATGGGACAAAGGTGAAAATTTATTTACTTCAGGCCTGTTTCTTTTCAGACCCTCTCCTCCAGAAATTAAAAAAATTCTGTGGTCCTGCCTCATTCAAGGTCAAACTGTTACAAACTGTTAACAGACATTAGTAATGACTCCCGGTAGAAACTTCTTAGGCCAGGCCACCTTTGACCCAAATGGAGCACCCATTTTCTCATTGAACTAAAGGTTTTCTGGGTCAGCAACTCTTCAGAGAACACAGCACCAAGATCTAGCAAATCCCATATCATAGGCACCTTGCAATATGCTTGGTTTATGAAAAGCAATGTCATTTCCTCTTGTTTCTTTGATAATAAGAATGTATTCTTATAAGCAGCAGTGTAGTTTTATATGCAAAAATTTTTACATCTGCAATTCTTTTTGTCTTCCTGTGAGAACTGAGACAAGAAAACTTTATAGTGTGCTTTTATTCTCGTTGTAATAATGGCTGGATGGTTAGCTTTCTTGGTGCAGCTTTCCAAGGTAGACAACTCTGTTTTTTAAAAATGCACACAAAAAATTAATTTTATGAACACTTTGTTCATATTGCTTCTCTACCACTTTTTCCAGGAGTGCCCCAGCGGTGTTGTTAACGAAGAAACCTTCAAAGAGATTTACTCACAGTTCTTTCCACAGGGAGGTGAGTACGAGTGAGGACTTGTTAATGTACTGTCGGTTAGAATTATGCTTGCAATCACTTTTTCTTTTTCTTTTTCCACTTGGTGCTGCTTTGGCCTTGGGGAGGGGCAATGTGGTAATCATGTAGCTGTCTCTCTGACCCTTCGTACACACTCTTTCTTGGTCTCTGTGGGGCAGGCTGAGCTTCAGCTTCAACCCCATGTTCTAGAACTTTCTCTGTGGTGTTTGCTCATGAGTAATTGTTCATTGTTCTTCCTGTGAGGGGGAGTGAAGCAGGCATTGACCTACATGGCCATTTGGTGAGGTCAATTCTCTTTGGGCGTTGATCTTGTATCCTAATCCCTTGCTGACTACTTATGCTTGCAATCTTTAGTTTGGTTCATCTTTCACGGCATGACTACATTTTTTTTAAACATGTTTTATTGATTTTTTACAGAGAGGAAGAGAGAGGGATAGAGTTAGAAACATCGATGAGAGAGAAGTATCGATCAGCTGCCTCTTGCACATCCCCTACCGGGGATGTGCCCGCAACCAAGGTACATGCCCTTGACCGGAATCAAACCTGGGACCCTTGAGTCTGCAGGCCAATGCTCTATCCACTGAGCCAAACCGGTTTCAGCGCATGACTATATTTTTAATCATGATGTAGAAAAATTAATATATAGCATGCAAGGGCACTTGAGTTTCACTATATCCTAAAAACAAACTACTTACAAATTAGCATTTATCCACGAGCTTTGTCTTTAGTTTAACACAAGTGGTATGATTGGTGCCTAGTACTGTGGCTCTCAAATGCACAGTACTTTTGCTGTTGTTGTTATTTTTTAAATTTATCTTTATTGTTGAAATTATTACAGATATCCCCTTTCCCCCCCCCGCCCCCCCATGGACCCCTTTGCACAGCACTTTCTGACTATGACAGCCTGGTCCCATGCCTCCAAGCTCTCCCATGCATTATCGGTGTCATTTGATTCTCCCAACTCTCAAAATTAGGACAAATGTAATTATCCTCAATTTACAGATGTGAAATCTGGGGCTTAGAGAAATTAAACGGCTTGCTGGGGGCCACACATCCATTAAGTGGCAGATCTGGGTTAGAAACTAGATTCCTTTGAAGCCTCACCTAGGGTCCTTTCTGCTGTTTTTCTATTTTTAGGTGACCCTACTATGACCACCCTCCCCCTATCTGAGAAAAATGAATACCACTCTAGATATTATTTTAATTGGGAAGGAAACAGGAGCGCAAAATGATAATGCATATGTGTTAGAGATGAATGAAGGCCACTGGACCTTTCTGTTTGTCCTTCAATCGCCCATCAGGATGCCCAGCTCAGATTTGTCACACAACCAGTCTCCTGCGTGGCCATCTATGTGTTAGGTGCTGGTAATGTAAAAGTAATGATATGTGGTACCTGCCCCCAAAGAATGTTCTAGTCTACTGTAGCAGGTGGGCCATGTCAAAATAAAGTGTGTGAGGATAGAGAGATAAAAAATACCATTGTGGAAGCATAAGGTAGGACAATTGGAGCAGCTGAAGGAAAGGGGGGAAATGAAAACGAGGCCATCCAGACAAATTTAATCTGGGCTGATATCAGCACCATTTATCAGGCATCTGACATGTGTCGGATTCTGTCATGCATTACCCTTCACCTTCCAACAACCCTAGAAATGATTCTCCCTTTTTAATAAATGCAGAAACTAAGGTACAGAGAGGTTCATCCATTTCCTTTTCAATAACTTTTTTTTACTGCTGTCCACTGAAAAAAATTCACTATCATCTCATGCCAAAATAACTCAATATCTCTAAATTCATCTCCCTGATTCTGACTGTCCTCCCTGCTTACCTATCATGATCAATTCTCAACACAAACTGAGTGATCCTGCCAGATCATGTCACCCCTCTGCTCTATCTTTGTCCCATCAGGGCAGAGGCCACAACCTACATAGGACCTAACGTTGAGCTTACTGGTGTCCTGCTCCCTCTCTGACTCATCCTTCATCATTCTCCCTGTGGACTCACTAAGTTCCAGTTACACTGGCCTCCTTACCCTTCGTTCCCCCAACATGGCCATCATATTGCTGCTCCTGGGGCCTTTGAACTTACTGTTCCTTCTGCCTGGAACTCTCTTCTCTCAAATATCCATTCAGCATCTCACCACCTTTGCTTTTATTCAAATACCACCCTCCCTTAAACTGCAACCCTTAAACATTCCCCTTCCCCGTTCCCTGCTTTATGCTTTTAGAACTCAAGAGCGCCTAATGTTATATACAATTTAACCTCTTTTTGTTATGGTTTATTGTCCCTTTCCCCACTGGAATGTCACCTCCAGGGGAGCAGAGGGTTTTGCCTGTTTTGCTCACTGCTGTATCCCCAGGTTGTGGAACAGTGGCTGACAAGTAGCAGAACTGGATAAGCACTCCCAGCTTACATGAGTGAACCGGTGAATGACTGAGTGACATCACCTCGCCTGGTGGCTATCGCCATACAATGGAGTCATTGCTATAACAGGCATTTTGAAAGTTTACAGCACCTAAATATTAGTTATTTCCTACAAAAATTAGATTCTCTTGTAGATTTCAATACAGTTGGTGTTAGCAATTTCAGTGGGTTGAAAGTGATTTCGTACATGGATTGTCAAAATAGAAATTTTCATTTAAGATGGCCTTTCAAGAGAAGTTAATTAGAATTCAATTCTGAGAAAACACAGTGTGGCCCATTATTATAGGAATTTAGACGTGCCATGTGAGACAACTCCCCTCCCCCATCTCATGACTTAACAGGCCCACAGACAGGTACTGATTGGTCATGGAGACCACTGCCAGATTGTAATGGTTCCAGTGTCAGTATTAATAAAGAATTTGGAATATTATCTTATTAACTCTTGTTTTTCTAGATTATTAAAAACCATGCAATTTTTAAAGAAAAATCATGCTTACTATATATTTAAGTGTCTGCCAACATATTGATAGGCAATAATATCAAAGTACCTAGCACAAATGGAAATCTTTCTTTTTTATTATCTCCAGTGAAAGTTATTACATGATACAAAATTAGATACACTTCCACATTAAAAATTAATTTTCACTTGAAAAATAACATTTTGGCATTAAAGAACATTCACTTAAGCACAATTCTTTGCAAAGGATTCTTGTTACAAAACCCGAAGGGATTTGGAGAAAAATTACTTTTGTACTCTTAAAAATTCTTTGATTATTCACGCTAATTGAATGCATAAATCTAAAAGTACCAGGCATAAATAAAGGAAATGAAATATTTTCAAGAATAATGACTTGCCATTTAAAAAATTACTATCATGCATGCAAATTGGATCTTGCAGCACTCCTACTAAAGGGAAAAGACCTAAGGAAGAACAGCATCTCCAATGGCAGGAAAATTCATACTCTGGCCATCTTCACGCTCCTGTGAATCCATTTACTTAAGTTGCTGATCTGCAAGCAACAGGCTTATCTCATTCTGAGCAGTAACAATGATGTCTCCATCCATCACAATGTCTCACCATTTCCGCCAGGAAGATGCCTTGTCTCATCGACAGAACCTCCTGCAATTTGTATTGTGTCAGGCTCTTCGTTTTCTCTGTTGCTTAGCGAGGTGGTTTACCACGCACAGCTCGTTTGGTGTTCTGGATGTCAGCACAGCTAGATTCAACAGAAGCTTCTTATTTGCAAGGGATAGAGTCTGCCTGCTGTAAAACAAGCCGCGTGGATGCTGTATATTGATGCCTTTACCTAGATCATTACTTTTTCAACTTCACATACAGTGGAAGCTTTAGCACGATGCTCTGAGCCTACTAAGCATTTTTAAAGATCATAAAGTTGCCATTTCCTGGGCTACTCCTGCTTACGGTGTAAGAATTTTGCACTTACTTTGACTATACTGGGCAGCCGATAAACAGCTATTGAAGGAATGAATGAATGAGCTACAGTTACAAAATTCTAAGTCAACAAACATTTATTGATCAGCCACTGTGTTTAAGGCACTTGAGGCACTTAGATGGGTTTGATGGACATAAAGATTTTTCTTTTAATTTTTCAAATAACTCTATCACTGAATATCTAGGATGATATTTGTAAAAATTCTCAGAGTGATTTGTAAAGGGCTTGTTGACCAGAAACTACTATTTATGTATATGAACCTGCCTTACCATAGCATCGGTGCCATGAACTCTCTATTCAAATGCTCTATATTCAAAAGCCAATTCCATACATTGTGCTTCAATTCAGGTAGGGAGTAGGGATTTGTGGTGGGAAGAAAGAAATAAACTAGATTGGTTTCAATACTCAGATCTGAAACATGATAATCTAATATTCTGAAATGAATGTGTATCAATGGTTTTTTAATGAAAGGGCTAATTGGTATGTATCATCATTGTGGTCTGGAAATAATTGGGTTAAGGTCACTGGACTAAGTCAAGAGTCGTGAGTTTGTGGCTAGACTATACCAACACCAAGGTGTGTTACTCAAGTGGTTTACTTCTCTGGGCCTCAGGTTGTTTCTCTGTGAAATGGGGGACAACATTTTTATAATATCTATAAAATGTGGAACAAAGTATCCTCAGTTTTCTTTCTGCTCCAATAATCTTTATTTCTAAGAGTTGGTATTGAGATGTCTTGATTTTATTACTGACTCTACCATTAACTAACTAGGTGACCTTAGCTAAGCCACTGAAAGTACCTGCACTTATTGTTAAACATACATAAATAGTTAAGTGATATCCAAGATCCCCTTCTATCCTAAGAACCCAAACAGTTTCCCCCACCTGTAAGATTTCAATTTCCCAAGTAAAATTATAAAAAACTGAGGCAATCTTTTTTTTTTTTTTTTTTTTTTTTTTTTTTACAGAGAGGAAGAGAGAGGGATAGAAAGTTAGAAACATCAATCAGCTGCCTCCTGCACACTCCCTACTGGGGATGTGCCCGCAACCAAGGTACATGCCCTTGATCGGAATCGAACCTGGGACCCTTGAGTCCGCAGGCTGACGCTCTATCCACTGAGCCAAACCGGTTTCGGCGCAATCTTGGCATATCAAATTCAGTAGCTGTTTTTGTTACATGTAAGGAAATGTGAACTATCAGGTGATATGGGGGAACAGAGATTACTCATATCTTTTGAGCCTTGAACTGTATTGTAATCTAGAACTTAGGATTCTACTTATTCACCATTATAGCAAATATTTACTACTATCCATGAAGAATGCAGTCAGGTGGAACCAGACCACAGGAGTTTTGTGGACAGTTTTTCTTTTCTTCACCCACCTCTATGCCCAGCCAGATTCTTCAGTGCCTCAGCTCCTTCCTCTTGCCCAGGCAAAGCAAGTAGCTTCACTCTCCTTCTTTAAAAGCTTGCAGTATCTCCAAAGGCCAGCCAGCAGTCCAGAGTTCACCTGAATCTTCAATGCCTTTCCAGACACAAATCTACTAGTCCATCGAGCATGAAGTTGTATCTAATTAGAACGCCAGTCACTTAAACTTACAACAGAGTTTACCAAAAAAAAATAGGAAGCTTTTTGGGTGAAAATATATTACATTTGTAAAAATAATTGATCACATGTCTTTAAGGGAGTTAAAATAAAAGTGTCTTGTCTATGAAAGAATACCTAATATTTATGGAACATTTAATATATACCTAGGACTGTTCTAAGCACTTTGCATATAGTATTTCATCTAATCTTTTCGTAATGACTCTATGAAGTACATATAGTTACAGTTTTACAGGAAATGGAGTCACAGAGAGATGAAACAACTTGTCCAAGGTCACACAGTTACTATTTGGTAGAGCTGAGATTCAAGTTCAGGCAGTCTGACTTCACTGCACTATTAACAACTGCTCTCTGCACAGTGTGCCCAGGCTGTTAAATGGCTTCACTTCCCAGAGAATTGCAAAGGTACATTTAGAAGAACAGGAAGTCCCCTGGACCACATTAGGGCAGACCTTGAGAGTGTATGTCCCACATGTCAAACTTTAAAGCTAGAGCATTTGAGAAGAAAGGCAATTATTTATGCCCCTGTTTGCTAAATTTAAAAAATTTTCAGCACCGTTTGTTCTGAGCCATTATTCATGGTGAATTCCACTGGCTAAGGTAAAGGCATTCACTCTGGTTGTATAAATAAGGTAACAAGAGACCTGCTTAATAAAGCTCATTATAAAATATGCAAAATCTTTCTTTTATCCTTGAAAATAAATTAAATATACGACTTGTCATATCTCCACAGGGCACTAATTTGTTCCAGAATTCTGTGTAAGAGTACTGTTGAGACCAAAACGACTTTGCGAATAAAATAAGACTGCCAGTTCTCGATAACTCTGTAACAGAACTTCCCAACAATTATACTGAGTTGGTTGAATTAACTCCTGGTCCCATATTCAAAGATTTCTTCCTGCAACCCATCCATACCTTATGGACATCCACTCTACATATGGTGTCTTTACATATTATTTAGACCCAATTATAGTAACTGTTTAGTTCATTGAAAAGCGTTAATTCATGTTTAAAAATAAGCAATTTCTTGTATCATATTTAAAGCTCAGAGATGAAAGAAAATCCCACCTTCATATTGAGAAACTGAGTGTACAATCCACCTCATGAAATATATGGCCTTCAATATCGTTAACCACTGGGGTAAAACATTCAGGAAAAATAATCCATAAGTAGCCATGGGCACTTGAGAGCAGGGAAGGAAGTTTGCATGACCTCTGACCTCCCTTATTTGGGGAGGACAATTATCCATTTCAGCTACTATGACTTAGTGTTTTGACAACCTTTGAAAAGCAATTCATAAAGTAAAAGGGGAATAGAAGTTTTGTTAAAATCCCAATAAAAATAAAGGTTACAAGTTCTAAAGCAGAAATGGATTTTTAACGGAAGATGAAAGGTAGAGCCAATGAGCTAAAAGGTTACAAGTTTTGTTAATATAAAAAAAGGTTAAGGTAAAAGGCTAAAACCCATGAGATGAAACATTTAAAATAATCAAGTAGATTTGATCAAGAGTCAAGCACACAAGCACTTAAAAATGAAAACTGTGCACTAAGAAAAGAAAACAGTAAGAAAAAGTATGTACTTTTAAAAATAGAAAAGCACAAAGCTCAGAGATTAGGGAGACAAAGGAGAAATGGAAGAAAAAGGAAGGGTTACAGGGGGAAAAAAACCTACTAAGGAGAAGAGGTGGATTTTAGAGTAGTTTATTGTCTTTAGGCAGAGTGATAAGACATTGGGGACACAGAGCCTTCCAAAACTGATTCAGAGCCCCAAATCCCACCCAGGACTCAGGCAGGGCAGGGACTCCCTGCTGCTTGCCATGGGAACCTTTAAGGCCACACAATCCCCTTCCAATAAGGGGACAGACACTTGCCAAGTCTTGCTGGCTCAAATTTACTGGCTATGGGCTAGCCTGGATTTTTAGTGAGAAAGATCCAAGTTATGTGCCACTCTACTCCTTATTGACTGTGTGACTTTGGGCAAGTTTCTCAACCTCTGAGTCTCAATAGCTTACCTAAATTGTAAAATTGAGGAACGACACTAATAATAGCAATTCGTCTGTGTCTCATTAATAGTATTTTTATTCTTTTACTTTTAGAGATAGCCCCTGCCAAGCACTAAGCAATTTCTAGATGGGTCTCACTTAATCCTCCCACCCACCTATGGTACTATGACTCCTCCCGGAGCCAGTAACATCATCCAAGACACCCAAGTGTTTAGGTCATTTCTAGCCAGAAAGTTACAGAGATGTCTGCCATGCATGGCCTCTATGTAGGTAGCTCACTCCTGTGAATCTCAAATTACAATCCTCTACTGAAAGGAAGTGGGCAACTGGGAAGAAAGCACCAGTTAAAGGAGACGAGTAAATTTTCCTGACTTGGACTAGGACTTTGGCATGTTATATAATTCTTACGTCGGATATTGAAACGCTGACTTAATAATATTCCCTTTTCAACATTTCAGACTCTACAACGTATGCACATTTTCTGTTCAATGCGTTTGACACAGACCACAATGGAGCTGTGAGTTTTGAGGTAAGTCTTAGACTTTTCCTTTAATGTGACTTGACTTCAGACACTGAATGGGATTTAATCTTTATAGTTGGAAAATTTGAGCTTGATTTTTAATTTTTTGTTTTGAGCCTTTTAGTCACTGGGTTTTTTTTTTCTTCATCTTTTTATCAATTGTTGATAGTATTACATATGTCCCCTTTTTTCTCCCATTGGCCCCTTATTATCCACCTTTCCCCCAACCCCAGGCCTCTACCACCCTATTGTCGGTGTCCATGGGTTATGAATATATGCATACAAGTTCTTTGGTTGATCTCTTCCCACTCACCAACCCCTTTTATTCTTTTTTTATTATTATGGTAAGAATGCTCAACATGAGGTCCACCCTTTTAACAAATATTTAAGTGTGCAATACATTACTGTTGACTACAAGTACAATGTTGTACAGCAGATCTCTAGAGCTTAGTGATCTTGCTTGACTGAAACTTTTTATGCCTGTTGACTAGAAACTCCCCATTCCTCCTCCCCCCAGCCCCTGGCAGCATCATTCCACTCTTTGATTCTATAAATTTGACTGTTTTAGATACTTCATATAAGTGGATTCGTGCAGTGTTTCCATTTCTATGATGGCTTATTTCATTTTGCCATTGTTGTATATTGCAGAATTTGCTTTTTCTTTTTAAGGATGAATAGTTTTCCATTGTATGCATATGCCACATTTTCTTTATCTGTTCATCCATCCATGGCCATTTAGTTGTTTCTCTATCTTGGCTAATGTGATTAGAGCTGCAATGAACATGAGAGGGCTAATTTGTCTTTGAGATCCTGGCTGCAATTCTTTTGGATAAATATTCGGAAGTGGGATTGCTGAATCATATGGCAGTTCTATTTTTAATTATTTTGAAGAAACTTCATACTATTTTCCATAGTGGCTGCACCATTTTGCACTCCTATCAACAGTGTGCAAACTTTCCAAATCCTCCATGTTCTCCTCAACACATCATCTTTCAGTTTTTTCATCCTGATACATGTGAGGTGATATATTATTGTGGTTTTGATTTGAATTTCACTGATGATTAGCGATGCTGGATATTTTTAATATACCTGTTGGCCATTTGTATATCTTCTTCAGAGAAATAAATGTTCACGTCCTCAGCTCATTTTTAAAATTGGGTTACTAGAATTTTTTTTAATATTGAGTTATAGGAATTTCTCATATATTTTAGAGATAACCCCTTATCAGATATATGGTTTATAAATATTTTCTCCTATTCTATAGGATCCCTTTTCACTTTGTTGTGCCCTTTGCTGTACAGAAGCCTTTTTAGTTTGATGTAATTCAATTTATTTATTTATTGTTGTTGTTACCTGTGCTTTTGGTGTCCTATCCATAAAATCATTGCCAAGACCATTGTCATGAAGTTTTCCCTCAACTTGACTTCTTAGAATTTTATGGTTTCAGGTCTTAATCTATTTTAAGTAATAATTGTGCATAGTATAAAGTCAGGATCAAATTTTATTATTTTGGATGTGTGTATCCCTTTTTTCTAACATGATTTGTTGAAGAGACTATCCTTTTCTTTTCCCCATTGTGTATTGTTGGCACCCTTGTCAAAGGTCAGTTGACTGTATATGCAAGGATATATTTCTGCACTCCTATTCTGTACCATTGACCTATATGTCTGTCTTTACGCAAGTACCATACTGTTTTGATTACTATAACTTTGTAATACATTTTAAAATCAGGAAGTGTGATGCCTCCAACTTTGTTTCCTTTTTCAGTATTTAATTGGATGTTTTTGGTCTTTTGTGGCTCCATATGAAGTGTAGAATGGTGTTTTATCAAAAACACCATTGGGATTTTGATAGACATTGCATTAATCTGCAGATAGCTTTAGATAGTATGGACATTTTAGCAGTATTAAACCTTTTAGTCCATGAACTCTCCATTTAATTTCTTTCAGCAATGTTTTGTAGTTTTTGATATACAAATCTTTCATCTCCTTAGTTACATTTATATCTAAGTATTTTATTCTATTTTTTTTTATTTTTGGTGCTATTGCAATTTCATTTTGGATAGTTCATTGTTATGGAAATGCAACTACTTTTTGTGTATTGATTTTATTTGCAGCTTTACTGAATTTGTTTATTAATTCTAGCAGTTCTTCAGTAGACTCTATGATTTTCTGCATATAAGATTATGTCATCTGATTTCTTTTTCCTCACTAATTTCTCTGGCTAGGACTCCCAGTACTATGTTGAAAAGAAGTGGCAAAAGTGGCTTTCCTTGTCTTGCTCCTGATCTTAGAGGGAAAGTGTTCAATTTATTATTATTCAGCATGATCTTAGCTGTAGGCTTTTTATATATGGTCTTTATGATCTTCAGATAATTTCCTTCTATTGCTAGTTTGTTGTGAATTTTTATCATGGATGTGTGTTGAACTTTATCAAAAGCTTTTTCTGCATATATTGGCATGATCAGGTGGTTTTTATCCTTTACTCTGTTAGTGTGTTATGTCATGTCTATTAATTTTCATATGTTGAACCATCTTTGCATCCAGTGATTAATCATACTTGGTCTTTGTATATGGTCCTTTTAATGTGCTATTGTTTGATTTGCTTATATTTGGTTGAAGATTTTGCATCTATATTTTCAGGCATATTGGCCTGCATCTTCTTTTCTTGTGATGTCTTTGTCTGGCTTTAGTGTCAGGTTAATGCTGGCCTCATAAATGAATTTGGAAGTATTTCTTATTCATCAATTTTTTGGAAGAGGTTGATGCTTTAAATGTTTGGCAGAAATCACCAGTGCAGCCATCTGGTCCTGGGCTTTTCTTTGTTGGGAGGTTTTGGATTACTGATTCAATCTCCCCGTTATAGGTCTGTGCAGACTTCCTTTTTTCTTACATAATTTAGTCTTGGTACATTGTATGTCTCTAGAAATTTACCTAATTTTTCTAAGTTCTCCAGTCTGTTGGCATAGAGTTGTTTTTAGTAGTTTCTTATAATTCTTTTTATTTCTGCAGCATCAGTTGTAATGTCTCCTCTTTCATTTCTGATTTATTTATTTATTTGAGTATTCTATCGTCTTTTTTACTATGTTTTTATTGATCTCAGAGAGAGAGAAGGGGAGAGGGATAGAGAGATAGAAACATAAATGAGAGAGAAACATTCATTGGCTGCCTCCTGCACGCCCCCTACTGGGGATGGAGCCCACAATTCTGGCATATGCCCTGACCTGGAATCAAACTGGTGACCTCTTTGTTCATGGGTCAATGCTCAACCACTGAGCCACACTGGCCGGGCAAGTCTTTAATCTTTTTTTTTCCTCTTAGTCTAGCTAAGGGTTTGTCAATTTAGTTTATCTTTTCAAAATATAAAGTAAAAATAAGTTTCATTGATTTTTTTTTCTATTGTCTATTTCATTTATTTCTGCTCTGATCTTTATTTTCTTTCGTCTGCTAATTTTAAGCTTAGTTTATCCTTTGGCTACCTCCTTGAAGTGTACAGTTATATTATTTATTTGAGATATATCTTCCTTTTTCATGTTGGCATTTATTTCTATAAACTTCCCTCCTAGTACTTCTTGATAATTTTTAAGCACACACACACACACACACAAAAGCCCAAGAATTTATTCTTCCCATCATTGTATTGTCACAAAACTATCCTTATCTTTTAAAAGAAGTGCAAATTACAACACACATTTAGTTTGCTGTCTAATATTATATATCTGTTTGTACAAGAAAAGTACATTTTCCAAATTACATGACAACAACCCCAGAAGACAAACAATTTAACCTTTAGAACATCTACTATGGGTCTATAACTCTGGGGAGTTATAGTCAAAACCCTGCCTTCCAAGGCTCAGAAAGTGGGGGAGACAAGAAAGAAATGAAATATAACAGAATGCTATATTCACCGGCCTGACAATTTTACAAGCAAATCCCTTTTCAAATTGTGTACATTAAAAGATTTGTATTTAATTTTATGAAATGTATTTAATTAATTTTTATGAAATTAAAAAATAGTTTATTTCTGGAAATTTTCATTGAATAATTTTGGACTGTGGTTGATTGACCATGGGTAACTGAAACCAAAGAAAGCAAAAGTTATGGATAGGGGGGGACTGCTTTAGCAACTATTTATTCCGAGTCCAGACAAGAGCTGATGCAAACCTGAACTACAATTGGGGTCACTGGAGATGAAAAGGAGGAGACAAGATCAAGAGACATGAAACTTAGTAGAATTATATTTGGGAGGTGAGGTTTATGTTTGCGAGGTGAAGTTCATTCATTCCCGGCCAGCTGCCTGGAAGCGGGGGCTTTGTGAGGTCAGGGTGAAAGGAGAAAGGCACAGCCCTCTGAGATGTCACTCAGTCAGTGGCCGCGGGGGCAGAGGCACCAGGATAGCCAAGTGCCTCCTCACAGGTGCGAGGGTCTCATGCAGATTGAATGCTGCTGAAATGAAGAATCTGGGCCAGGAACTTCGTGTCCCCTCACATACCTTAACCAATCATACCGAGGAGAAGAGAAGAGTAGAAGCTGGCAGTGGCTCTGTAGGAGGTGTGGACTAAGAAGACTGCAGGCATCAAGGCCAGGGCAGTGGGCTTTATCTCGAATGTGGCAGCAGCAGCAGGTACCGGGTGGGGGTGGGGGGCAGAGGGGACATGTGAGAGTGTCATAGGTACCAGGGCCCCACTGATGGCAGCTTACAATCACCCCATGATAACGTTTGCATTAGTGTTTACTGCACTTAACCTACAAGATGAGTTCCAGCACAGCCTTAGTGTTGCTCTACTATAGAAGTCAACGTTTCCAGTTCACCTAATGCAGTGGTCAGCAAACCGCAGCTTGCGAGCCACATGTGGCTCTTTGGCCCCTTGAGTGTGGCTCTTCCACAAAATACCATGGCCTGGGCGAGTCTATTTTGAAGAAGTGGCATTAGAAGAAGTTTAATTTTAAAAAATTTGGCTCTCAAAAGAAATTTCAATCTTTGTACTGTTGATATTTGGCTCTGTTGACCAATGAGTTTGCCGACCACTGACCTAATGGAATCATTCATAGCTAGTTTACAGAGAATGAGTAAGGCACAAACTACGAGTAGTTTCATTTCCTTGAAATGACTTCTGTGTCAGAAATGAAACCTCAATTACCTATAGCACATTGTATCTAATTTCACATGTAAATTTAGTCTGGTGTTAATGATACGGGCCCATGCATAGCACTGCTGCTGTAAGATTTATGGAAAATTCCGGTAATTATGATGAATGTTGATTGTTACTTGGAAAATTAGTTGTAATGGCTATATACTATAAGCATGCTGGTAAATGCCTTTTTTTTGAAGGCAACCGAATGGCTGGATTAATAAATGCTATATTAAAATCAAATTTAGCTCTAGGCTCTTATAGTTCTTTTTCTAAATTGATTAGCTACCTGGAAGGTCTCAAGAAAACAGATGTGATTAGTCAATGAACATATTTTGAGTAGCAATAGCATCCTGGAAGGTCTCTAGAAAACAGATGTGATTAGGCAATGAACATATTTTGAGTAGCAATAGTAAAGAGAAATGGACTTTTCTGCTTCATTTACTTAAAGCCTGAAGGCAGAGGGAATGAAACAGGAGGGGCCTGGATCCAGATATGACTGGATCGAAACCCCACTCTGCTCCCAAGTGGCCGTGAGACCCCGGGCTGAGTGTGTGAACCCTCTGGGCCTCAGCATTCAGGTCTGTAAACCGTCAGCAGGCAAAGCTACTTCACAGAGGCATGTAAGAATGAGCGAATAAGACTGTCCGCCAAGGGCACGTAAAAATACGTGCTCAATATTTTTAGACATTAAACACAGCACTTATTACATGGGAGATTTTTCTAACAAAGCCAGTGAATAATGATATGGGTGATCTTATTAAACAGCAATCTCATATCATTGAATGTATTCAAGCAAAAGCCAGGGGATTGCTCTGTCTGTGATGCTGTAGAAGGTAGTTCTGCATCTAATCATATAACAAGCATTTATTGTGTGCCAGTCACTATACTACGTGTTTAAAAATAACTAACAATAATAACAGCCACACACAATAATACTAACTGACCCTTCTTCAGCAGTAATTATGAGCCCGGCCTTGTGCTGAGGGAATTACATATACTAACTTAGTAATCTTCATAGGTACTATTATCATCTACTTTTTAGGAAATGAATCACAGAGAGGTTGAGCAACCTGCTCAAGGTCACACAGCTAGTAAGAGAACCAAGATTCAAACTCGGGCAGTCTGGCCCCAGAATGCACCTCTTAGTACCTGTGCATCCTGCCTGTGAGGTGTACCTGGACCTCCAGCTTGATCCAAGATCCCCAGGGCCAGCTGAGTTTTGACATTCAGTCTTGCGGATTCAGAAAGGTAAAGCTGCGCACATGCTCTCTATGTTTAATGTCTCCAGCAGGGTCTGCAGCATGCTACAGACGTGTGAGCTTTGTGCAGCAAAAATATGACAAATGATAAATGTGGCAGAGACTGCTGCTGATCATCAATGTCCATGTGCTCCACTTTGAGATCACATGACAAGGCCATAATCCCAGCCTGCCCTGCAGTTAGCTATGCTATGATTAAGTTTGAACCCATGGGCTGTGGGTGTAAGTGACCACATCTCCCTGTCTCTTTCCATCTGTGGTGAGTGTGAAGTCCCAGATTTCAGTTAGGCTCACCACAAAATAGGAGGAGTCTGGATCTCTGACTGCATGGAATAGAGCTCCTCCCCGCTCGTGTTGCACTGTTTATGAGTGACAAATAAGCTTATATTGTGCTAAGCCAAGAAGATTTACAAGTATTGATATAACTGTTAATGTTCTCTGATTGGCAATAAATATAGGTTACAGATAGATGATAGATAGATAGATAGATAGATAGATAGATAGATAGATAGATAGATAGACAAAATAAGATCGATAATAGGGAGATACAGTTTAGCCTTTAGCCTGGCTGGCGTGGCTCAGTGGTTGAACGTTGACCTATGAACCAGGAGGTCATGGTTCGATTTCCTGGTCAGGGCACATGCCAGGGTTGCAGGCTTGATATCCAGTAGGGGGCATGCAGGTGGCAGGCAATCAATGATTCTTTCTCATCATTGATGTTTCCATCTCTCTCTCCCTCTTCCTTCCTCTCTGAAATCAATAAATATTTTTTAAAGAAGTAGTTTCATGTTTGTTCACTTCAGGTTTTGACACCAAATAAGTTTAGTACCAAAATTTACCACCTCCCTCTATCTTCACAATAAAATGTAGGGGTTTTGTGGTTTTCTTAGTTTGTAAAAGAATTATAGAGGGCGGCGGTAAATTGCAGATAGAAAGTGAAGGGCCTGTATTACTAGCCACATGTTATTGATGAGGAATCCCAAGCTTGGGAGGTAAAGTGACTTGTTCAAAGCCATTCAGTTAATAAATGGCAGAACCAGGATTGAACCCAGCTCTGCCTGTGTCCCTAAAATCCTATGGTTCTAACCAGGGCTCAGCAAATTTCTGTAAAAGGCCAAATAGTAAATATTTTTAACTTTGCAAGACATACATTCTCTATTTTATCTAATCCACTCTGCTGTTGTAGCACAAAAGCAACCACAGACAAATTCTAAGTAAATGTCATAGCTGTGACCCAATAAAACTTTATTTACAAAAACATATTTGACCCCAGGGCCATAGATTCACAGCCCCATTCTTTTTTAAATTGTTATTATTTTTATTTTATGTTCTTTATTAAATTGATTGAGTTGACATTGCTTCACATGAACAAATAGGTTTAATGTGTGGGTTTCTATGTTACAAGATCTGTATATTGTACTGCGGGCCCTCCACCCTAAGTCAAATCTTCTCCTATACCCTTTTATAGAACCCCCTTCCCCCCCACCCCTTCCCTCTGGCAACCACCACACTGCTCACAGCCCCATTTTAATCAACACAACAAACTCGCCACTAACAAGGGAGAGATTGAGCTATAATGTTTGCCAAATGATGTCTAAGGCAAACTTCTATAATGTACTTACCGAGTGTTATCACCAACCATTACATTTACTACTCAGGAATCCATGCCATCCACAAAAATCAGAGCATGTGCTTTGAGTCAGAGGTCTGGGTTCAGTTTCTGGTTCCCCTGCTCACTGGCCACACCCCTTGGCTCAGTCACATATTTTCCCTGAGCCTCCATCTATAATATAAAGACACCAATGCCTGTTCCCTATGGTTGCCTGAGACTGACATGAAATAATACATGGAAATTGCCTAGCATAGGTCCCACACACATTGCTAAACTGTAGTCATTATTACTGTTAAATTTCCAAGTTCCCAGGGCTCTTTAACCCAAGAATTCCACTTCTTTCCTAAAGAAGTAAGTCAAAATAATGGGAAATAGAGAAAAATGTTTTTCACAGCATCATTTATAATGAATAAAATTTTTAATTCATTTTCATATCCAGAAATAGGGAGTGTAGTTAAATAAATTACAATATATTTTATGACAAAGACATTTTTCAAACTCCAGATTGCAAGCATTAGTAGGTGGCAAAATAAATGTAGAGATGAATGACAAGAATATTTAAAAATTAATAGAAGAAAAATGGAAATAGAATCATCACTATAGTTTCTGGTGTATAATTTTGAATGCATGTACCTCTGTGTGTGTACTCATACAAGGCTGCCATTTAAATGTAATTCTTAGTGTGGTTTTGGGTCCAAAATGTTCAAATGTTCAAAAGCCACTGTGATAGTATCCTATATAATAAACCCCTAATATTCAAATTGACCAAACAGCAGAACAACCAGTAACTATGACGTGCACTGACCACCAGGGGCAGACGCTCAATGCAGGAGCTACCCTCTGGTGGTCAGTGCGCTCCCACAGGAGGAGCGCCGCTCAGTCAGAAGGCAGGCTCACTGATGGCGAGTGCAGCGGCATCTCCTGCCTCCGAGGCAGCACTAAGGACCCCTCAGGGAGCAGGCCTAAGCCATCAGGAGAGCAGGCCTAAGCCAGCAGTCGGACATCCCCCAGGGGTCCCAGACTGCAAGAGGGCACAGGCCGGGCTGAGGAACCCCCCACCCCCAGTGCATGAATGTGATGCACTGGGCCTCTAGTTTTATTAGATTAAACCATATGAAATTATTATTCTTGACAAATAAGGTAAAAAAGATCAGCAACTTCATATGGTTCAATCTAATATGTAGTTATTTAAATTATGTCAAAAGAAAATTTCAGAGAAGTAGGGAAATGCTTACCATTATAAGTGAAATAAACAGAATTTTATATATATGCCGTATGACCATTACTATAAATATATGCTAAGATAGACATCAAAAAGAATGGAAATGTTAAATGTGATAGCTAATATAATTATTTGTTATTGAAATTTTCTTTAGTACAGTTTTCTGTATTTTTTACATAAGCCAATCATTATATTTATGTATATACTAGAAGCCCAGTGCATGAATTTGTGCATGGGTGGGGTCCCTCGGCCTGACCAGTGATCAAGGGGAAGGGACCACAGGAGGTTGGCCAGTTGGGGTGGGGGGAGAGGCTGAGGGAGGTTGGCTATGGGAGTGCACTGACCACCAGGGTGCAGCTCCTGTGTTGAGCATTTGCCCCCTGGTGGTCAGTGCACATCATAGCGACTGGTCGACCAGTTGTTCCAGTCATTCCTGTTATTCAGTCACTTAGGCTTTTATATATATACTAGAGGCCCGGTGCACGAAATTCGTGCATGGGGTTGGGGTGTCCCTCAGCCCAGCCTGCACCCTCTCCAATCTGGGACCCCTCAAGGGATGTCCGACTGCGGGCAGTCGGACATCCCTCTCACAATCCAGGATTGCTGGCTCCGAACTGCTTGCCTGCCTGCCAGCCTGATCACCCCCTAACCACTCTCCTGCCAGCCTGATCAATGCCTAACTGTTCCCCTGCCAGCCCAGTCATCCCCAACTGCCTTCCCCTGACAGCCCGGTCACCCCCAAATGCTCTCCCCTCCTATTACCTCTTTAGTAGATAGGGATTTTTTCTTTAACATATTGGACTGTGTACCTGCCGTGGTCTTCACAAACCAGTAAAAAATGTAAACCCAAACTAAAAGTGTCATAAAATAAACTTAAACAGGAATTTCATGAGACCTTAGAAAGGTGATATGATGTGGTTGTTTCTTTCTTTTTTCTTTCTTTCTTTTTCTTGATGTTTCAACTTTTGTCCTTTCTTTCTTTTTTCCTTTTATTCCTTTTCTGTCCTCTCTTTCTCTTAACTTTTCCGTTGGTAGAATTGTCAGTACTTGAATCTGTCTTGCTTCCAGAAGACAAAGAAGAGGGAAACACACAGTCATCTGAAGAAAAAGATGATCTATGATGGGATCGGTGGTGTTTCTGGTTTTGCTCTTTTCCCGGTTTGATTGTCATTTCTGCCGGCCCCGGCATCTTCAGGACTTGTGCATGGGCACTTCTTATTCATGTCTACAAAACCTCCCTGCCTTGGTGAAAACTGTAGGGGAAAAGGCCTTCCTGGGTGGGCTCAAGCCCTGCCCAAGGTGCTGAGGAACCAGGGTGGGGAGCACTCTGCACCGCCGCTGCAGAGCCAACCTCCGGACCTCGGGGTACTCTCCAGTAATGTAACTGCAATCTCCAGGTTTGCCTTCAGAAATTAGTTGTAAGTTACTTCTGATGTGAAACCCTATCTCAGACATTTCCATGTGGTTCCTAAAGATTTTACACAAAACCCATTTACCTCCCTAACCTGGTCAGAACTTTCTACCCAATGGGAGAGGTTTGCTGGGCAGCATCGCCCAGATTACTAACCCCCTCCCTCTCCAATCACTCGGCTGGCGGCAAGGGAAGTTCCAAGGCTATAGTGTGTGTGGGGGATCACTCCATGGGGGTGCACCCTGACACCCCAGGCTGCCTCTTGGAGGGAACAGCTCTGGGGGGCACGGCTGCCTCCCAGGCCTACACCACCCAGCTGCAGATGGGAGCTGATCTCAGAGGGGGCAGGGTGGGGGGGTGGGAGGGAGGTGTATAGGCAGCCTGGGTCTCCCAGGCCCACAGCCCAGGCTGGGACAGGCAGCAGACGGCTCCTGCCATGCACTGGAACCTCGCAGGCCCAATGCCCAGGCCACTGTGGGCAGCTGATGGCGCCGGCCTTGTGCAGTCGCCTCCCAGACCCACGGCCCGGGTCGCGGAGGGCAGCTGATCAAGGCAGCTGGTCTCAGAGGGCAGATGATGGAGGCAGCCGGTCTCGGAGGGCAGCCTATGGAGGCGGCCCAGCGCAGGCGCCTACCAGACCCACGGCCCAGGTCTGGGCAGGCAGCCGATGGAGGCGGCCGTGCGCGGGCGCCTCCCAGACCCACGGCCTGGGTCACGGAGGGCAGCTGATCCAGGCAGCCTGTCTCAGAGGGCAGCTGATGGAGGCTGCCGTGCGCGGGCTCCTCCCAGACCCACGGCCCGGGTCCCGGAGGGCAGCCTATGGAGGCGGCCGTGCGCGGGCTCCTCCCGGACCCAGGGCCCGGGTCGCGGAGGTCAGCCGATCTAGGCAGCCCTGCGCGGGCTCCTCCCGGACCCACGGCCCGGGTCCGGGAGGGCAGCCGATGGAGGCGGCCGTGCGCGGGCGCCTCCCGGACCCACGGCCCGGGTCGCGGAGGTCAGCCGATCGAGGCGGCCTTGCGCGGGCTCCTCCCGGACCCACGGCCCGGGTCCGGGAGGTCAGCCGATGGAGGCGGCCGTGGGCGGGCGCCTCCCGGACCGACGGCTCGGGTCCGGGAAGGCAGCCGATCGAGGCGGCCGTGGGCGGGCGCCTCCCGAACCCACGGCCCGGGTCCGGGAGAGCAGCCGATGGAGGCGGCCTTGCGCGGGCTCCTCCCGGACCCACGGCCCGGGTCGCGGAGGTCAGCCGATGGAGGCGGCCGTGGGCGGGCTCCTCCCGGACCCACGGCCCGGGTCCGGGAGGGCAGCCGATGGAGGCGGCCGTGCGCGGGCTCCTCCCGGACCCACGGCCCGGGTCCGGGAAGGCAGCCGATGGAGGCGGCCGTGGGCGGGCGCCTCCCGGACCGACGTCTCGGGTCCGGGAAGGCAGCCGATCGAGGCGGCCGTGGGCGGGCGCCTCCCGGACCCACGGCCCGGGTCGCGGAGGTCAGCCGATCGAGGCGGCCATGGGCGGGCGCCTCCCGGACCCACGGTCCGTGTCCGGGAAGGCAGCCGATGGAGGCGGCGGAGGCGGCCGTGCGCGGGCGCCTCCCGGACCCAGGGCCCGGGTCCGGGAGGGCAGCCGATCGAGGCTGCCGTGCGCGGGCGCCTCCCGGACCCACGGCCCGGGTCCGGGAGGGCAGCCGACGGAGGCGGCCGTGCGCGGGCTCCTCCCAGACCCACGGCCCGGGTCCCGGAGGGCAGCCTATGGAGGCGGCCGTGCGCGGGCTCCTCCCGGACCCAGGGCCCGGGTCGCGGAGGTCAGCCGATCGAGGCGGCCGTGCACGGGCTCCTCCCAGACCCAGGTCCCGGGTCCGGGAGGGCAGCCAATGGAGGCGGCCGTGGGCGGGCTCCTCCCGGACCCACGGCCCGGGTCCGGGAGGGCAGCCGATCGAGGCGGCCGTGTGCGGGCGCCTCCCGGACCCACGGCCCGGGTCCGGGAGGGCAGCCGATGGAGGCGGCGGAGGCGGCCGTGCGCGGGCGCCTCCCGGACCCACGGCCCGGGTCCGGGAGGGCAGCCGACGGAGGCGGCCGTGCGCGGGCTCCTCCCGGACCCACGGCCCGGGTCCGGGAGGGCAGCCGACGGAGGCGGCCGTGGGCGGGCGCCTCCCGGACCGACGGCCCGGGTCCGGGAAGGCAGCCGATCGAGGCGGCCGTGGGCGGGCTCCTCCCAGACCCAGGGCCCGGGTCGCGGAGGGCATCCGATGTTGGCGGCCGTGCACGGGCTCCTCCCAGACCCAGGGCCCGGGTCCGGGAGGTCAGCCGATGGAGGCGGCCGTGGGCGGGCTCCTCCAGGACCCACGGCCCGGGTCCGGGAGGGCAGCCGATGGAGGCGGCCGTGCGCGGGCTCCTCCCGGACCCACGGCCCGGGTCCGGGAAGGCAGCCGATGGAGGCGGCCGTGGGCGGGCGCCTCCCGGACCCACGGCCAGTTTCAGGGCTAGAAGAGGATCTGGCTGGAGGGCAAAGCCGCCTCCTAGGCCAACAGGCTGGGCTGCTGGCTGCCTTCTCTCAGCGGCAGCCTTCCCTGGGACTGGGGGACTCCTGCGGGCCTGGGCGCCGCCATCTTGTGTCTATGGGCGCCGCCATTTTTGTCGCGGAGTGATGGTTAATTTGCATACTACTCTATTATTAGATGGGATATATAGATTTATTATCATTTGTATTTATGATTTAGTTTAAAAACTCATTAATTTTAATGGCCTCCAGTGAAATCAAACCAAAGAACTCTCTTTTAATTTAATTGTAATAGGGCTACAATCATTTATCAAGACACTAAATTACCCCAATAGACTGTATTGCATATCAATCATGATAAGTACATTATGTCTTTTACGTGATAAAATCAAGCTACGAATCTTGGAAAATATACTTCTTATTATTTTTTAGACACACTGATGCCTTTTATTTGTTCCAAACAAATGGAAACTTTAGGTAGTGCCCCAAATTGTATATCTCAAATACTTTAAAGAGTAGCTCAATTACTGTGGAAGTTCAACCCCCAAACAGAGGGAGGTCACACCAGAGAAAATTAACAACCTTAAAGTAGTTTATGAAACTATGTAAACAAGCATAAAAAAAAGGAATATACTAAACACATGTGTAACTCTCCCTATTGAGTCTGCCTCTGCCTAGCTAAGTTAACCTTTTGAACCTTGGGCAGGTTATTTAATGTTGTTTTCCATCTGTAAATAGGACTTTTTCTGGCAAATGCCTACAAATGCAGGTGGGATAAAAGAGGACTAACATTCTTGGCATAGTAACCAGCACTAAGGCACCACGTAAAGGCTTATAGATCAATAGAGTTTGTACTAAATAAGACCAGGTTATCATAAAGTAAGTCTCTATGCCCTTTTCTTTCTTTTGCTTGATCATAAGAGAAGAGAAACCAGAACTCAGTACCCATCCTCTTATCATTTTTATACATTAGGGAATAGGTGCAACATTTTTTTCGCAGATAAAAGTAGGATAATTGTGTAAAGTACTCTTGAGAGGTGTGTGTGTGTGTGTGTGTGTGTGTGTGTGTGTGTGTGTTTAATCTTGCAACTCATCCTTGACAGATTTCAATCATTCAGAAAAGCATGGAGCAAAAACCATGTAGGACACATTGACTTTCTCATTTTCTTTATCACAAATCAGGGATCATTCCTTTTTGAAATAATCATTATTGATATTATCCTGAAAGATGGCACATTATAAGAGAGAGGAGTACTCAAGGTCCATAGCTATTTTTTAATGGTAGTAGTTTCTGATTACACAGTATTTAAGAAGATGTGATTTAGAAGTCAGCTTATGAATCAGGATACTTTGGTCACAAATAATAGAAAACTATACACTAACAAAAACAGTGTGATGGCTCTATTGGCTCCCAGGGACAAAAAGTCCAAAGGTAGTTCTGGCTATAGCCTAAGGGTTACAAGAATATGCCAGCAGTTCCTGGGCTCCCACCTTGATTGTTCCTGTGGAGCAGAGAAGGGGCACATCTCCATCCCACCATTCCTAGCGGGAGTCCTGAGAACCACTCAGATGTGGACTGGGGTCAGCCACATGCCAAGTGCAGATCCAAGTGCCTTGACCAAATGGATAAACCACTTCCTGACTTTACCCATCACTAGAGCCAAAATTAAAGTGATTCTGCAGAACTGGTTGAGGAAATGAAGGACCTATTAGGAAGGCAAACAATAAAAACCCACAGGTGACTTTAAAAGTACTGTCTTTGCTCAGCCAATGTGGCTCAATGGTTCAGCATAAACCCATGAACCAGGAGGGCACAGTTTGATTCCCAGTCAGGACACATGCATAGTTGGGGTTACAGGCTCAATCCCCTGTGGGTGGTGTGCAGGAGGCAGCCAGTCAATTATTCTCTCTCATCATTGATGTTCCTATCTCTCTCCCTTTCCCTTCCTCTCTGAAATCAAATACACACACACACACACACACACACACACACACACACACTAGAGGCCTGGTGCATGAAATTAGTGCACTGAGGGGGGATTCCCTCAACTCAGCCTGCACTCTCTCCAATTGGGGACCCCTTCCAGGATGTCTGACTGACATTTTAGGCCTGATCACAGGGATCAGGCCTAAACCGGCAGTCAGACATCCCTCTCACAATCTAGGACCACTGGCTCCTAACTGCTCACCTGCCTGCCTGCCTGATCACCCCTAACTGCCTTCTCCTGCAGGCCTGATGTCATCCCAACTGCCCTCCTCTGTTGGCCAATTTGGTTCTGATTGGTCAGTTCCTATGCCAGCGTCAAAAGCTTCACCTCCTAGGCAGCCATTGGCGCCCCACAGCACCCAGATTTGGTTCTCATTGTTCAGTTCCTATGCCAGTCAGCGTCCAAAGCTCAGCCTTCTAGGCAGCCATTGGCTCCCCACAGCATCCACCTTTGGTTCTCATTGGTCAGTTCCTATGCTAGTCAGTGTCAGAAGCTCCGCCTCCTAGGCAGCCATTGGTTCCCCACAGCACCCACCTTTAGTTCTGATTGGTTGGTTCCTATGCCAGTCAGCATCTCCAGGCCTATCTCTGGGCCTGATCAAAGAGGCAGGGCTTAACAGCAGCTTCTGCAGAGGCCAAGAGAGAAAGAAAAGCCTGGCTGCTGGTGAAGATCAGAAAGAAAGATGAGATGGAGAGAGAGAGGTAAGTACACTGATCAACAGCTTCCACTGAGGCTGCAGATCAGACCCTGACTCACTTTCTGGGTCTCAGCCACCTGTGCAGTCAGTGTTGGGTCAACAGGCTGCAGCTGGGCAACCCAGTGCTGACTTCCAGATGGTCTGTGTTTGGTCACAGGCTTGGCCCTTTTCCAAGCCCCAGGCTTTAGGCTTGGGAAGTGGGCCCCCACCCCACCTGTCCAATCGCAGGCTCGGCCCCTCTGATGGCCGGCTGGGAGTGACCTGGGTGCCGAGGAGGTTCCCGGGACCCAGGTATGTATGCAAATTAACCTCCATCTTTGTTGGGTTAATTTGCATACTCACTCTGATTGGCTGTGGGCATAGCAGAGGAACGGTCAATTTACATGTTTCTCTATTACTAGGTAAGATGTATATATGTAAAGTGCTGTCTTTAAATCTTTCCTCATTGCTGGGGTCTGCTGTGGTTAGTGACAGGGTCAGTACTGATGCTGATTCTTGTAGGCCAGTGGTTCTCCAAATGTGATTCCAGGACCAGTAATGTGTTAGAAATGTAAATTCTTTATGCCTTTTGCCAAACTTCCAGTTATAAATTAAATAAGTATGGGGATGTAATGTAAAGCATGACAACTATAGTTAATAACTGTATTGTATATGAAAAAAATCCATTCATAAGAAAATCCTATATAATAAAAGCTTAATATGCAAATCGACCGAATGGCAGAATGACTGGTCACTATGAAGCACACTGACTATCGGGGGGCAGACATTCAATGCAGGAGCTGCCCCCTGGTGGTCAGTGTGCTCTCACAGGGGGAGCGCCGCTCAGCCAGAAGCCCTGAGCCAGGTTTATGGCTGGCAAGTGGAGTGGGGGTGGCAGGAGCCTCTCCTGCCTCCACGGCAGTGCTAAGAATGTCTGACTGATGGCATAGGCCCGCAGTGAGTGGGCCTAAGCCATCAGTTGGACATCCCCTGAGGGCTCCCAGACTGTGAGAGGGCATAGGCCAGGCTGAGGGACACCGCCCCCCCAAGTGCACGAATTTCGTGCACTGGGCCTCTAGTTAAAAATATAAAATTATATTTATATTTTTAAAAAAATATATACCACTGCTGGGTAAAATAAAAAAAGGAAATTCTTGGGCTCCACCCCAGACCTAATGAATCAGAAACTCTGCATTATTAAAGAAACGACCTCTTAGGCCAGTGCAGCTGCTGCCTTGTAAGAAGTGGGGAGGAGCGGTGAGGGGGACAGCTGGGAACCAAATGCTTGGCAGCCCCTGGCCTAGTCAGAGGGAGGCAACCTTGCGTGCTAACATCCTAAGGGCCCTTCTGCGTCCAAGTGACTTTTCTTCCATGTGCTCCCCTTGCCTTTCTGGGGTTCTTGTTCCAGGCCTTACCCCCCACCTTTGCAGTGACTTCCCAGGGGTTGTGATGAGCAACAGTACTCAGGACTTAAGCACGTAGAAAAGTCTAGAAGACATTTTAGGATGGCCCAAAGGACTGAGTTGTTGAGGATGATGTAGCCTCATCTATGTGTTTGGACCCGTTGTTTGGAGTTGCCAAAGGAGCCCTGTGTGGGGGTCTCTTTTTGTGGTCACAGGCCCATAGGCTCTGTCTGTGCAGCTAGGGCCCCCCACCTGCACGCCCCTGAGCCCATATTCCAGAACCTGGGAGCCTGTGGGACAGGGTTGGCCCTCAGACCAATAAGGTTTCTCTGCCTGACTGTGGTCGGGGGGTGGAGCCAGAGAAGCTGAGGATGCTGGGCCAGGGCTCAGAGGACAGGTGCATGGCTATGACCTGGACACCGTCTATGCCTTACCCAGGATTCTAGGGTTTCCTCATGGTGGTGAATTCTTGATGGATCTGACTCTTGGTTGCTGGCAGCTCCTGGGCAGGGGAAATGCTGCCCTCAGATTTGGGTTTGGAAGGCTGAATTTTCATCTGTTAAAGAGGAGGCGCTTCTTCCCATTGAAACTCACAGCTGTTATCTTTTTAAAAAATATATTTTTTTATTGATTTCAGAGAGGAAGGGAGAGGGAGAGGGAGATAGAAACATCAAAGATGAGAATCATTGATCGGCTGCCTCCTACATGCCCCCTACTGGGGACCGAGCCCCAACCCGGGCATGTGCCCTGATAGGGAATCTAACTGTGACCTCCTGGTTAATGGGTAGATGCGCCAGCCGGGTTTCACAGGTGTTAACTTTGCGATGCTTCTATTTTGTGCATTTCTAATCTATTACTTAGTGTAATTGGCCCGAGGTGAAAACTCCAGCCTGTGATGGCAAATAAGAGGCTCCTGACCCAGTCCTGAGAGCCATGTTTCTGGCTGATATGCACTTGCTTGGGGTAGGAAGAGGTCACTGGCTGGACAAGTTACCAAGGGAATGGGAAATGGGAAATGGAGACAGCCTTCCAGGCTCTGTGGCTGCTGCAGCCGGAAGTCGTCTTCATTTGGGGACTTGGAGCTCCACCCACACCTGGGCAGACGATGTGCAAAAGTTTCAGAAAATGTTCATACACCTGTGTCACATGCAGCTGCAGGCAGTTGCTGGCAGCCATGACATTGGCTTCCACTGTCAGATGAGCACATACAGAATAAAATGACTTGAGAAAGTGTTCAAGCCTTGAAAGGCTGTTTGCATGGAAAAGAATGAATTTTGTGACGGTCAATGGTGTTGCTTTGGAAGGGGATGGCTGCAATATTCACTCTAACACAGAAGCCAAACTCACCGAAGTGGCTCACTGACTGAATTGCTCCCTAGAGCAGGAGCCATGTGGCCTCAGACCCAGTCATCCTGCAGGATTTCCCACTTTACCTGAGAAGTGACGCTAACTGTTCTGGGGAGGACACCGCACCTGCAGAAGAGAGGGGCATCCCCTTTAAGGAAAGACGGGATGTGCTTTCTCAGGAGGCCTCCCAGAAGCTGCTGTGGTGGCTCCAGCCTGCCTGGTCCTGTGGGGCCCCAGGCACAGCACCTGCGAGGTGCTCCATGGGGCAGGAATCCCGGAGCTCAGTGGGCCCTCTTTTATTTATTTATTTATTTTTATATTTTATTGATTTCAGAGAGGAAGGGAGAGGGAGAGAGAGATAGAAACGTCAATGATGAGAGAGAATCATTGATCAGCTGCTTCCTGCATGCCCCACACTTAGGATCGAGCCCACAACCTAGGCATATGCCTGTGACCAGAATCAAACCTGGGACCCTTCAGTCCACAGGCTGAGGCTCTATCCACTGAGCCAAACCAGCTAGGGCTCAGCGGGCCCTCTTTTAGTCGGAGGAACAGAAACAACCCCAGTTTCATCCTGGGCAGCATGACACCCACAGATTGTGCCCTGGCCAAGTGCACCCTTCCCTTTGAGAACATGGTTCTGATCGTGTACTGCCGAGCAGCTGGTTCCTTGTGGTCCTCATAGTAGCTCACCTTGGACTTCTAGCCTCACCTTTTCGTGTTGTTTGTGAGCTGCTAGGAAAGCTGAAGATCGTGTGAAGAGGGGGAGACTTTGTGCATTTAGGAATAAATGTCAAAGCCAAAGACACTGAAATTCAGGCAGTACTCATATGGGATGAGACCCAAGTAGACTGTATGCACATCACCGAAATTCTACATCATCGATGCCAATGACCACAGAATAAATAGTTGATTGTGCTGTGCTCATGCTATAAAAATGGAATGTGTGCCTGCTTGGCGTGGCTCAGTGGTTCAGTATTGACCTATGAACCAGGAGGTCGTGGTTGGATTCACAGTTAGATTCCTGGTCAGGGCACATGCCTAGGTTGTGGGCTTGATCCCCAGAGTGGGGCATCCAGGAGGTAGCCAATCAATGATTCTCTCTCATCATGGATGTTTCTATCTCTCTCTCCCTCTCCCTTCCTCTCTAAAATCAATAAAAATATATATATTTTTTAAATGGAACGCGTACTCTACCATAAGTCTGTTTTCTTATTTTATCAAATATATGTATAACCAAAGATTGTATCTGTACAATAAGTGAATGCTATTAATGTCACCACTTGGATGCACTGGACAGTCCTTCCTTCCCAGAGACAGAGCCAGCAGCCCTGGAGTACACTTGAGGTAAGGTGTGCACAAACCAAACATTGGGTTTGCTTCTGTCCTCCTACCAAGTTGTTCTCAAAGTCCTGTATATTATAAAGCTGTACACAGAAAATAAATGTACAGATGCTGCAGCAGGAATATATTGTTTACACAGACTTTTGTACTTCTGTGATACCAATGGAATCAGATTGTTAGATAAGTGTAATTTTCTCTCCAGCAGACTGCATTGTTAAATCTGACTTTAATACTGGTCAACAATCAAGATAAACATGAAAAATGAACTAGGAAGTGGCTTTTGGTTTTTAAAAATAAATATCTGATCATTTTAAGCCAGACAAAATATATTATTTTTGTCATTTTTCTAAGAGACTTGTTTTTTCCTCAATCAAACTTTTAAAAGTTAGTTATAAGAGAATGGTTGAGTAATAATGCAGGTAACAATATGAGACTTTATGTGTGTGTGTGTGTGTGTGTGTGTGTGTGTGTGTGTGTGTGTGAATGTGTGGGGGGGTGTATCAGTTTTTCTTCATGCTTTACTTTGAAACTGCAATGAAAACTGAAAATAAGTTCTGCTTTATATGTCTCAACTCAACTGAGAGTTTTATCAAATAGTTAAGGATGAGAGGAGCAGGAATTCAATTATCTACACTAATAAAAGAGAAAGATGCAAATTGACCGTACCTCTGCAACACCCACCAGCCACTGATGAGTGAGTATGCAAATTAACCCGGCAAAGATGGTGGGTTAATTTGCATACACAGGCGCCCAGCATCCTGGGACATCCTCGGGAACATCCTCGGGACCCAGGCCGCTCTGAGTCTGTAGATCTGCATGTAGGCCCTGAGCTGCCGGAGTCCCAGAATGCCCCCAGCCATTCCTGGCCCATGGGCCTTGGCGCCGAGCGGCTGGGGGCAGGGCGGCAGAGGCTTGAGCAGGGCTGGAGCGGAGCTGGGGGGGACCCTGCCCAAGCCGAGGCATAGGCTTGATTGGAGCCGGGGGACCCTGCCCAAGTCACAGGGGAGGCTTGAGCAGGGCCTGAGCGGACCCGGGGACGGGGACCATGCCCAAGCCATGGCAGACTCTTGAGCAGGGCCAGAGCAGAGCTGGGGGCTGCAGAGGAAACACCTTTTCTGACCGCTCATTGGCTAAGCTCCCTGTACACTGCCACTTGCAGTGTTCTTGGTAACTTGGGTAATAAGAATCCAAAAAGGTGATCTAGGGCTTTTCCACCACACTCCTGTAGGAATAAATGAAGGTCCATTGCTGGAGGGCTAAGAAATGTCATATCCTGCCCTAGCGGGTTTGGCTTAGTGGATAATGCCTCAGCCTGCCGACCGCAAGGTCCAGGTTCGATTCAGATCAAGGGCATGTACCTAGGTTGCAGGCTCCTCCCTGGCCAGGGCCCAGGTCAGGGCTCATGCAGGAGGCAACCAATCAAAATGTCCCTCTCACATTGATGTTTCTCTCTGTCTTTCCCTCTCTCTTCCACACTCTCTAAAAATCAATGGAAACATATCCTCAGGTGAGGATAAAAAAAAAAAAGAAAGAAAGAAAGAAAGAAATGTCATATCCATGAAAGACACATCTTGAAAATGCCTAAAGAAAGTTGTCACTTTTTCATGGTGAAGAGACTGGAGTCCATGTTGATAAAAACACCTTGGCGGCTGCAGTGGCTGGCAGTGGCTGCAGCAGCAGGGTGATGGGGCTGGCGCCTTCCCCTGATCAGCCCGGTCGCCTCCCACAGAGGAGACATCAGTAGGACATCCCCTGAGGGCCCCCAATCTGTGAGAGGGGGCAGGCTGGGCTGAGGGACCCCTAGTAATGAAATAAAATACATTTGTTGCAAAAAAGGAACTCTGGGGTTGGACCAAGCAATCTATATTTTAGCAAGCCCTCCAGGTGATTCTGTTGCAAACTGAATTTTGAGAATCAATGCCATAGGCATGTTTTCAAAGACCTTGCATCCAGCACCATCCCCTTTTGACTAAGGACATATCACTATACTTTGTGATTTGAAGCAACTGCTTTGGTTTATATTGATAACCAGCAACCTCAGCTGGCTTTTCAAATGGTCCAGCCATCTTTCTCTGATGAGCTTACCTGCCCATGCTCTGCCATGACTATTTTATAGCTTCTTAAAAAGACAAAACTTATAGTTTGCAAGTTGTATACTACACAAATCCAAAGGGTGTCATTGCTCTTCCCTCCCACAACTCCACTAAAGCTTCTCCCATTGGCCACTGGTGACCTCTCTGTTGCTGACCCAATGAACTCTTCTCATTCCTCAGCAGAATCTTGTACCAACACAAATAATCCCTTCTTCCTGGAATTCTCTCTTCTCCCACTTCTTTTCAAGATTCTTTGCTGGCTTCTCCTCTTTTCGTACTAAGTATTGGAATTCTTCATGGCCTTTTCTTGAGTCCTATTTTTCTCTGACTCTCCATTTTACACAGAATAAAGATTGGGAAGTAAAGGAGGTATAGTGACCTAATTGTTGAAGCACCATTTGTTGAAAATACATTCTTTCCCCATTGCATGGTCTTGGTATCCTTGTGAAAATCAATGGCCATAGATGTGTCAGTTTATTCTGGATTTTTAAGTTTATTGCATTGATTTGTATATGTATCTTTATGTCAGTGCCACACTACATTGTTTTTCTTTTTCAATATTGTTTTGACTATTTGGGGCCCTTTGCAATTCCATATGAATTTTAAGATCAGCTTTTCCATTTTTGCAAAAGAGGTCAATGGTCTTTCTTGATAAATTTTTTAATAAAGTAAGAATTGTATATTTCCTTAACATAATAAAAGTCAGTAGCATGCTCATTGTAAAAACATTAGAAATAACCTCATTAAATTCAGTAACTAAATAAGAATGTCTACTATGATTGCAATTATGTAATGTTGTTCAGGAAGTATTATTCAATACATTTACAAAAGAGTAATTAAAAATATGAAAATTAGAAAGAAGAGGTAAAATTATAACTCTATTTGTAGTTAATATGATTGCAGACATGAAAAACCCAGGAGAAGCAATTGAAAAACTATCAGACACAATAGGAACACTAAGTTGGCAGCATGCAAAATTATTATACAGAAATCAATAGCTTTCCCATATACTGTATAAACAAACTTTAGAATATATAATAAAAGAAAATAGCTCATTTATAACAGCAGCAGCAGGACTAAAGTATCTAGAAATAAATATGATTAAGAAATATGACCAAACACTTTGGAAAAAAAGAGAAAGCTCTAGATCATGCCAGAGTTTGATGTGCTGAATAATGGCCCACCAAAGACATCCACATCCTTATTCCTGGAACGTGCGGCTATGTTACCTTACATGGGAAAAGAAGGTTTGCATGTCTGACTAAGGTTCTTGAGATGGGGAGTTCATTCCGGATGATCTGGATGGGCCCACTGCAATGACAAGGATCCTTATAAGAAGGAGACAGAAAGATTAGGGTAGGAAAGAGAAGCTATGACAACGGGAGCAGAGGTTGGAGTATGTGCTTTAAATATGGAGGAAGGGGCCACAGCTAATCAATGTAGGTAGCCTCTGGAAGCTAAGAAGGTAAGGGGGCATATTCTCTCTTTAGATTCCCTGGAGGGAGGTAGCTCTGCCTCCATCTGGACTTCAGCCCAGTGAAACCCATTTTAGATTTTGGACCTCCAGTACTGTATGAGAATTAAACACCTATTATTTTATACCACTGAGTGTGGTAGTTTGTTACAGCAGCAACAGGAAACCAACAGTCTCAATGACAAAAATGACATGAACAAGGGAAAGGTATTTTACAGTCCTGAGGTAAGTGCTTGAGCTCATCTCAAGTACTTGTCAAATTGATGCCATTATAATTAGCTAGTTATTAATAACAGCAAAGGAGCAAAAGGAAGGCCAAATATTATAGGCATGTCATTTTGGCAGCTTTGCCAGGAAGTTGAAGCTTTACACTCCCCAGGGGTTTGACGGAGGGGAGATAGACAAATGCATGCCCAGTAAAGTTGGGGGAACTAGCAAAGGTACTTGTCTGTCAGTCACAGCTGGGGGCAGAGGTCATTGGCCAGAATGGGTATGGCCTCACCTCCAGCACTTAGTAGGAAAGAGTAACTCCAACTTTCCTGATAACAAAACTGACAAAGTTGATCTGAAAATGTGCCTCAACCCCTAGATATACCCCCAACTTTAAGAGGTAGATGCTATCATCTTCATTCTACAGATACGAAAATTGAGACAACAGGATATTGTCTGAGAACACAAAGCTATCCAGTGACATAGCTGCCATTTGAATTCAGGCAGTCTGGCTTCCGGCTCCATGCTCATAACCACTGCCCACATGTACATTATAACTTGATTTTTATATACAGGTTACAATTGGCCCACATCCTAAGGACAGTCCTCATATCTTGTTAACAGGTCTTTTTCATGGGAAAGGTGTTATGCACGTGTTTGTATTTTGAAACATACAGTGTTATTAGTGTTTTGTTTTGTTTTGTTTTGTTTTGTTTTGTTTTGTTTTGTTCAGTAAAAGAATTGAATGCCCTTGCAGGGAAAAGCCAATACCACTTCTAGCATGTATCTTGCTGTTTGTGGATGTCTGTTCTGATACAATTTTCAATTTCAAGATTGATTTAATTCACAATTTTCAATTAGATGATGGGAATGTTATCTCTAAGGAGTGGATTATGTTCACAAAGAGGAAATAACCAAGAACACAGAGATAATGTTGCTAAATAAATGGTTCAAAATCCAGTGGGTTGTAACCCTTGCTTCCATCATATAAGGGAGAATTGTATATGAGTTTGTATTTGGCTTTTTTAGAAATGTCATATCAAATTGCATTTTTTATTTCTTTTTAGGATTTCATCAGGGGTCTTTCCATTTTGCTCCGGGGGACAGTACAAGAAAAACTCAACTGGGCATTTAATTTGTATGACATAAACAAAGATGGCTACATTACTAAAGAAGTAAGAAATATCTCACCAACAGCTATCCTTTGGGATATTTTCATTTTTAACTTCAAAATATTAATTACACATTTGCAATCTTTAATTTGAAAATAGCCCTTTCAGGAAATCTAAAATATTTCATGTAGTGGTAGAGAAATATTCTAATAGAAAATCTGGAATGGATAGGAATAGTTGATGGTGAATCTGCAAAGTAGATTTAAAACATGTAAGAATTATTTGCTTGTTTCCTAATGGCATTTCAATAAACACTATGAATGAAATATAGACTCTAGTTGGAATCAGATAGGAAGACAATGTATCCAAATCATGTTAGAATATTTGGCCGGTTACCTCTCTCCCACCCGTCCTCCCCCCCCTCCAACCCCCCATATAATATGCTCCACATGGAAACAGGTGTAATTTCAAGTCACATAGATTGTGTGTGTGATGACCTGGATGACCTTTATGGTGTGGTAAATGACCTCATGGAATAGTGGGACCTCCCAAATTCTTCAGGTCCAAAGACCAAATAAGATATTCAAATCAAATGGTTCGAATTTAAAAATAATTTAAAGTACAGTGAGAAGCAAGAGAAAAGGAATGGTAAGTTAACTAATTTAGGATAAGGTGCAAGTAAGTTAGAAGGATCACATTACTTGAATCCTGGGACGGCTCAATATTCTTATGCCCTGTCTTTTTCTCTGGCTCACTGGCTTTTCCCCAGAGGTGAGATTTGAGCAAGAGGCCCCTCAAATAAAAGGTGTCCTGGGTCAGTGACATGAACTTGCTCTACCAGAGACAAAGGGTCAAGTGCACCTGACCACACTTAGAGCAACAAAATTAGCCTGGTCAGTGGCCATAGTTTTTATTTGTGTTTCTTGAGCAGAGGACTCATGGAACCAGAATGTTTCTCATCAATGGGTGGCTGAATTAAGAACTCACGAAATTTAATCTTTTGTGTATACTGAGCATATCCTAGATAGTTAGTGCCTCTTGTATATTTGGTATCCAATAAGCATTTAGTACTCAAATGACTCAGGAATATTAGGTATCTCTTGGTCCTCCAATCCCTTTCTATCCCTGTTTTTGTTTAACACAAACATGCTGTTCTTGCCCCTTATACGTGACATATCTCATGAATTCTGCCTGTGGCAAACAAACTTCTTACTACTTCTCTAAACTCAGAATACCTTTAAAAGTTACACCTATGATTTATAAACTACAGACTATTTATCATTTATAATAGAATGGAATACTCTCAAAAGTAAATGTTATATCACCCTAATCCAGATCCTTTTATGTGAAAAATTCAATATGAAGGAAACATTAAATAATAAACCTGAATGTCTAGATAATTAGATATTATTTTCACTAAGATTGAAAATAAGTTGAAAACTAATTTTTAATAAAATTATTAAAAAATAATGATGATATTTTAAGATGTGTCCCAGAGTCATAATATTTTGATTAATTTATGTGTGTGATTTTCTCAGTTAAAGCGATAGTGGAAGGAAAAGAAAAAAAAACACACAACGGAAATCCTAATGAGCTTTGATTTTTTTAGTATAATTCTCGTGATGTGGAGTTATATTTTATTCTCAATTAACACATTGGTAATAAATATATAAGATCTATAATAACCCAATAAAACGAAAGTAGTCTGTGTGAAGTCTACAGAGACCCAAACACTAAGCCAGAGTTTTGCTGATCATGTTCGGTATGTCGGAATTTACTTCATGTTGAAACCAAGGTCAGAAATAATTCTTACATTCTCATTCTGCTGCTTTTAAAGCACAAAGCTGTTGCCTTTTCCTCACAACTGAAAGGCATTTAATGAAGAATCAAAGAAGAATCGGAAATTTGAAATTGAGTAGAAATACCCTGTTAGACTTTCTGGGTGGTTTCCTCGCATATTGCTTGCAGCCTCATGAGCGTGCCTTTGGCTTTTCAGGAGATGCTTGATATCATGAAGGCGATATACGACATGATGGGTAAATGCACATATCCTGTCCTCAAAGAAGACGCTCCCAGACAACATGTGGAGACATTTTTTCAGGTAGGGATGCATATGGAAGCCAGAGAGAAACAGAAATTAAGAAAACATTTTCTGTTTTCAAAGTGTCATGATGATTCAAAAGAATGTAAAGTAAAAGAGCGTTTCCTGAAAGGGTTAAAATGATAGGATATTTACCATCCTAACAATTTAATAATTTTGGTTTTGAATAATTATAATACTGATAACTACAGAACATTCACAATATCCTAGATAGAATACTAAGCAATTGCCATGTTTCACATGTTGTTTTTCTTAGTTCAGTTCTCATGAGAACCCTATGAGGTTATAAATCCTTATTAGCCCCATTTGACAGGTGAGAAGACTAAGACTTTGAAAATTACAGCAAATCGCCGGAGCTCTGGCAGGGCTGGAAGGCAGGGTTTCACCTAGGTCAGTGACTAGATCTTCACCATATTCTGTTGACAAAGAAGAGCCTAGAAGAAGTCAGCCAGATGATTCCTATGGCTAGGAAATTACTCGTTTGTTCTGAGGCAGTTCCTCCCAATAAATAAACAGTGGGTTTTGTTTTTTGTTGTTGTTGTTGTTGTTGTTTAATATATTGTTATTGATTTCAGAGAGGAAGGGAGAAGGAGAGAGATAAACATCAATGATGAGAGAGAATCATTGACCAGCTGCCTCCTGCATGCCTCCTACTGGGGGTCAAGCCCACACCCCAGGCATGTGCCCTTGACCAGAATTGAACCTGGGACCCTTCAGTTCATAGGCCAACTCTCTATCCACTGAGCCAAACCAGCTAGGGCTTGTTTTTGTTGTTTATCAGCTTCAGCTCATTTGGTTAAGGTGTGAGGGTATCATGGGGAAAGTCTGAATAAAGTTTTTTGTTCTTTTCTTCCTGAACAGAAAATGGACAAAAATAAAGATGGAGTTGTTACTATAGATGAGTTCATCGAAAGTTGCCAAAAAGTAAGTAATGGTAGTAAAGGAACCATCCATTTTTGCTTTTGTAACAGCTAGACTGAGTATTGCCAACTAGCCACCATGAAGTGAGAAAAATATAAAGATCACAGGCCTAAGTTTATGACTTTTACAGCTGAGGTAAGCCCACGCTCTCTAAACAATCACCAGTTTCTACGTTGAATTGATCGGCATTTGTAGAGTGCCCACAGCTGCTGTGTAGGTAAGCCCTGGAGATGTGAAAGTCACACATAGACTGAGTTTTGTTCCCTAAATACTTTAGAGAGTATTCATCATTGAGAATAAAACACACGGGAGATTTACATTGCTCTTTGCCTAGACTTAGCCTATAGCATGTATATTGTCAATCATATTTCCACAGCTTTAGAATTCCAGGACAGCTAAGTATTCAACACAGGCCAGTCTTACAGCCAGTTTCTCAGAGAAACATCATTGCGTTAATATGTGTGGGGAAGAAATGGCTTTGGATTGAAGCAGTAATGGTCTTCAGTCACAAAAAAATAAAGAGCCGTAAATTCAGAGGGAAAATCAGGTGACTAGCTCACCTGGCGGGAGGCCAGTTTCAGCTTACCTAGCATCCTCTGGCTCCATGTGTGGCTAGAACCACAATTCACAATTTAAAAAATAAATATAGACAAAGACCTTTAAAGTGCTTTAGCTTTTCTATTTATGAATTGATATACTTTCCCTTTCCTGGTGCCTGCTTGTTTCTAAAATCATATTTAAGCTGGTGGACTTGGGGAGAACTGACCTGCTTAGTGCTGCTGTTGTGGCCTGGCTTCTAGGAGTGCAAGTCAGCATTAGTTCAACTACCATTTACCCTACAAGAACAAGCTCACTGACCACCATTCACATACAGTCTCCAAGTGCCCCTGTGATGCCCAAAGTCTGACCCTTAGTTTCTAAGGAATATGCTAAACCAGTGGTCAGCAAACTCATTAGTCAACAGAGCCAAATATCAACAGTACGATTGAAATTTCTTTTGAGAGCCAAATTTTTTAAACTTAAACTTCTTCTAACACCACTTCTTCAAAATAGACTCGCCCAGGCCGTGGTATTTTGTGGAAGAGCCACACTCAAGGGGCCAGAGCCACATGTGGCTCGTGAGCCACAGTTTGCCGACCATGGTGCTAAACCAAACACAGCCACCGGGTAATGGTTTTTCCCAAACAATTCTTTCTCTGGTGTTGAGAGACCATTAAAAAAAAAAAAAAAAAAAAAAAAAAAAAAAAAGAACAGTTGATTGATTTTTTTACTTTTTTTAAAGATAAATATTTATTGTTCAGATTATTACAGATGTTCCTTTTTTTTCTCCCCATAGCTCCCCTCCACCCGATTCCCCCCCCCACTCCATACCCTTACCCCCCGCCACTGTCCTCATCCATAGGTGTAAGATTTTTGTCCAATCTCTTCCCACACCCCTCACACCCCCTTCTCCCCGTGAATTGTCAGTCCACTCCCTTTCTATGCCCTTGATTCTATTATATTCAACAGTTTATTCTGTTCATCAGATTTTTTATTCACTTGATTTTTAGATTCACTTGTTGATAGATATGTATTTGTTGTTCATAATTTTCATCTTTACCTTTTTCTTCTTCTTCCTCTTCTTAAAGAATATCCTTCAGCATTTCATATAATACTGGTTTGGCGGTGATGAACTCCTTTAGCTTTTTCTTGTCTGTGAAGCTCTTTATCTGACCTTCAATTCTAAATGATAGCTTTGCTGGGTAATCTTGGTTGTAGGTTCTTGCTGTTCATCACTTTGAATATTTCTTGCCATTCCCTTCTGGCCTGCATAGTTTCTGTTGAGAAATCAGCTGACAGTCGTATGGGTATGCCCTTGTAGGTAACTAACTGTTTTTCTCTTGCTGCTTTCAAGATTCTCTCTTTGTCTTTTGCCCATGGCATTTTAATTATGATGTGTCTTGGTGTGGTCCTCTTTGGATTCCTCTTGTTTGGGGTTCTCTGCGCTTCCTGGACTTGTAAGTCTATTTCTTTCACCAGGTAGGGAAAGTTTTCTGTTATTATTGCTTCTAATAGGTTTTCAATATTTTGCTCTCTCTCTTCTTGTGGCACCCCCATAATTCAGATGTTCTTACGCTTGAAGTTATCCCAGAGTCTCCATACACTATCTTCATATTTTTGGATTCTTTTTTCTTTTTGTTTTTCTGGTTGGGTGTTCTTTGCTTCTCATATTTCAAATCTTTGGTTTGATTCTTGGGGTCCTCTAATGTTGGATTTCTGTATATTATTCTTTATTTCAGTCTGTGTATGCTTAATTTCTGACTGGTCCTTTTCCATTTATTTTTGGCATTCTCATTAAGATCCTTGAAGGTCTCACTAAGTTCCTCAGAGGTTTCTAGATGATTCTTGAGTAATCTTGTAACTGTGGTTTTGAACTCTATATCCAGTAGTTTGCTTTCCTCCATTTCTTTCATTCATGACATTTCTTTGTCTCCACATTTTGGCTGCTTCCTTGTGTTGATGGAGTGACTTTGTGTGGTAGGTGATCTATATGGCCCAGTGGATCAGCCTCCCCAATCACCTGAGGTGGACACTCTTGGTGTACCCTTTTGTGGGCTGGGTGCACAGTCTTGTTGTAGTTAAGCCTTGATTGCTGTTGGCACACTGGGAGGAATTGACCTCCAGGCCAATTGGCTATGAGGACCCGCTGTGTCTATAATGGAAGAACTGCTGTGCTGGAGATACCCTTATGGGGCAGAACTTGCTTCAGTGGGGCTTTGGTGCTCACTGAGTCTGCCTCTTGAGTGAGTCACTTATGGATGTGAGGAGTTGAAATCTGGTATCGTCTCATACTGACCACTAGTTACACTAGCTCCTGGATCTCCAAGATGGTGCAAGTCAGCTACTGCCTGAGGCCACCCAGCTAGAGCTATAGCGAGATCTGCAGATCTCTCCTCTTTTTCTCCTCTTTGTTTGGGGTTTGGAAGTTTTGGAGTTGTCTGACCCAGCTGCAGTTTGTTAGGCTAAGCTGCAAAAGGGTAGGCCATTCATATGCAAAAGCCGCTGCGCACAGTTTGGGTGGGTTTGTAAGTTGGGTGGGGCAGGGTCTCAGGGAATCACTAGGGCGTGGCAAACAGCAATGGCTGCCAGTCAGCTGTCTCTGCATCTCCGCATTTCCGCGTCCCCGCATCCCACGCCCCAGCACAGTTAACAATGATTCCTGCGCACACCTCTGCAAGAAAGCCACCCTCACTTTCTGACCCGATGACAGACAGTCCAGCTTCTCCCCGTATGAGTCTGGGTCCCCAGAGTCTCACCGGAAACTGGAGTTCAGAGCAGTAGGGAGCTTGTATCTCCTTCCTGATTGAAAAAAAACAGCTCACCCAGTCGCCAGCCCGATTCGCACGCCTTCGTACCTCTGCTTTTCCGCGCCTCTGCAGGTCCTACCCAGTCTCTATGCAATTTTTTCTTTCCTTCTAGTTGTAGAACTTCTCCTCAGCCAGCTTTCCCGTGTTCTGGATGATAGTCATTCTGTCTTTTAGTTGTAGTTTTGGTGTGGTTGTGAGAGGCAGCACATACAGGTGTATACCTTATGCCGCCATTTTGGTTTCTCCAGTTGGTTGATTTTTTAGAGAAGGAAGAGAGGGATAGAGAGAAACATCAATAGACTGCCTCCCACATGGCCCCTAACAACTAGGTATGTGCCCTTGACTGGGAATCAAACCAGCAACTGAGCCACACCAGCCAGGGCAAGGCCATTCATTTTTAAAGGCTCCTAAAGGCCACACAGAATTAGCTCTAACACATCCAGAAACAGGTGTAAACACATCCCAAAGCTTCAACCTTCAGTCCTCACGAAGTTGGCTCTTAACTCACACAAACCCTGTTTCCTTCTATATGTTGAAGTCTGTGATCCACCTGGAATGACAAAATTTGCATTTCTTTACTTTTTTTTTTTACCCCCCTGACTCTTCATTCTGGCATCTGATTTGAGAAATATCCTCTATGAATACCAAGTGTGATTTAATCCTCACCCGAGGATATTTTTTCCATTGATTTTTTAGAGAGTGGAAGGAAGAGGGAGAAACAGAGAGAAACACCAATGTGAGAGAGACACATTGGTTGGTTGCCTCCCACATGCTCCTGACCAGGGCCAGAAGCCTGCAACCCAGGTACATGCCCTTGACGGGACTTGAACCCAAGACCCTTCCGTCTGCAGGCTGACACTCTACCCACTGAGCCAAACTGGCAAGGGCAACACCAAGTGTGATTTAAATGAACTATTTAGTCTGGTAGACTCAACAAAACCTAAAATGGGCTCTCCAGTTTTCTATATGGAGCACAGATAGTTGGAAAACGGCAGTACTTAGAGGGAAAATGGTGTGCAGCAGGTCCTCAAATAACATAATTTCAGACAGTGTTGTTCATGTTCATTCATTTTGTTATAATGTTGATATGCCATAGGGACTTAACTCGTTTATATCAATTAGCTCATGGTAGAATTGGTTTCCTGTACATCATTTCACTTTGTCACAGGAGCTATCGGTGATGTCGAGGGTTTGCTGTACTTGCCTTGCAAATATGCTGAATTTAATCCCGCTGTTTCTCCCTTACAGGATGAAAACATAATGCGCTCCATGCAGCTCTTTGAAAATGTGATTTAACTTGTCAAATACATCCTCAGACAAATGTGAATGATCCTACCACACAAGTGGGAGCTGCCACTTTTAGCATAGACTGCTCAGCTTGACACTGAGGCATATTATGCAAACCAGCTTTGTTTTCATATGAAGCAGTCCCCAAAAGATTTGAGTTCTCCACTTTTCAATTTGCATCCTTTTCATAATGCAAATTTCATGGGATGGTCTAAGTCATTTCACACCCTGTGGATATTCAAAAGTAATAGAATCTGGCATATAGTTTTACTGATACTTTAGCCATGAGATTATTGAGGCTTTCACATTATCAGTGACTTTAAAATGTTTTCTGCTACTCCTTTGTATGTATTCAACCCCAGGATTTTAAATGGTTTTCTAAAATGTTGGCATCTGCATTTAATTTACAGATAATAATTTTCATGTTTGTGTGCTGTAATTCCACTATGTACTTAAGTGAACAAGACTACCACACTAAGAAAGCAACAGTCTCAGTTCCTATGAATTGGCTGCCTTCTGTTAAAGACATTCATTTATCTGGCGATTTTCTAAATAATATGAAACAAATTAGTTGATCACCAGATGTCCACATATGCCTAATAGCTTATTTAATAAGCATTTCTTAATTTTTCATAAATACATATTAAGACAAGGCCCATATGATGTTTATAATTTTGGGTTTGTTCAATTTGACAGGTTGACTGTTTATTCTATTGTCACTAAGTGAAAGCCCAAGAAGGTGGGAGACACAGTGAGGGTGTTTATAGGTACATGCGAAGGGTCAGAACATCTGTCCTCCAGTCCCCGGTAATGCTTAATGAGGAGTAATTTTAATAGCACTAAAAGCCTATTGCATCTCCTCCCTGGACTCCCTCATGGCACCTTTATGTCACATGCCATCAGGGCAAAGAAACCTGACTACTCCAACGCGTGCTAGGAAGAAACAGCAAGCAGAAGTCACTTTGAAAGCACCAGTGATTCCATTATAGCCAGAACTCCAATTCCAAAATTTAAGTTGAAAATGAATATCAAGTGCTAAGCAACTCATCTGGAAGGTGTTATGATTTAGCTTCTCATACAACTCCAATAATTCAGATTCTTTTTAACACTCTCAAACCAAAATTGTAAAGTTGCCATAACATGATTAAGATATACACACCTTCCCTGTTTTGCAGAAATATCACAAAGACCAAGAGGTTACTGTAGGAGGAAACTTGCAACTGTCTTTGCAACAATAAATCAGGTATCTATTCTGGTGTAGAGATAGGATGTGGAAAGCTGCCCTGCTATCACCAGTGTAGAATTAAGAGTAGTACAATACATGTACACTGAAACTCGCCATCGCGTGTTTGTGTAAACTCAATGTGCACATTTTGTATTTCAAAAAGAAAAAATAAAGCAAATAAAATGTTTATAACTCTACGGTATCTCAAAGGTCTTTATTCCAACAAATTTTATAATTACTAGAGTAACAATATTTTTGCTTATGGTATTTTCTAGATTGCAGGTATCTTTAGCTTGGGTGGCGCTGAGTGCAATGAGGGAGAGTTAGAGAGACCAGGGCAGGCAGATGTTGTAGCTAATATGACCTGAGAATGTGACAAGTGAGACCTGAGGGAAGAGTGTACCAGGCAGGGACCCAGGAAGATCTGAAGTAAGATGAGCACTTCTGCAACTATGATGCTTCAGAAATTATTTGCATCCTTTTCAGTTACAGCTGGAGACTAAAGTGAGACGCAAAGAGGTCACTCCAGGTATTGGTTTCCTCTGATGCTTCTGGAATATGATTCGCCGCCGCCCCTATGTAAGAGTGACCCCTCATGTCCCTTGGATTTGGTGCGACGACCCCTTTCTACGGGCTCCCTTCTTGCCCTGGAGGTGGAAGGTCTTCCTCTCGTGATCTATTTCTCTTCTACTCCTTCCTCTCGTAGATGATCCAGAGTCAGCTTCTACCACATCAACACCCAGGACGACGCCTGTAAATTTCAAAAGCCTTTTAAATTCAATTAATTCAACATAAGCAAGCACAACAAAATCACTGACTACATAAATTGAACATTTTACTTTCTGAATCTCTTCATGTACTGAATTCAGACTATGAAATACAAAAATAACATTTGCTTAAATACAATTGACACCTAAAGTTTAGGTAGTTTTCATGAGTTGTAATAAACAACATACTTGTAAGAGAATTTACACATTAAAAAAAATTGTTAAACCAGAATACTCTGGAAAGAAATTTTCCTAAGCATTCTACATTATAAAAGACATATTTACAAACAATAATTAATAGTGAATTCACAAATGTCCACTATTTTAAATTTCCATAGCCTTGATAAATATTAAATCCAGAAATGGTAAAATGTCTAGAAGTAAATATATAGGTACAAACTGATTGCAAAAGGGCTGTTATAAACAAAAGGCACTAGAAAATAAATACAAATGCTCATACCATAAACCCAATAATGGTTGTTGACACAAACCATACAAATATGAAAAATAAACCCCACAAAACTGTCCTATTATAGAACCTTTTAAATCCCTTTCCATTATTAAACATACTTTTTTGTTGTGGAATAACTTACTGTGATTCAGTGGAATTGTGCATATTCATCTGAAACTAGTAAATGATGAATGGTGGCTGTGATTTACAAAAGAAGAGCCTGCAGTGAACTGAGACGGCCCCACAGGTACCCACGGCCAGCGTGTAACACCTGTCACCAGGCAGTAAGATCTGTTGCTCTCTTCTTCAACAACATATGGAGCAGTATGTTGGAATTTTAGCTTTGATGATGATAAGGCTTCCCTGTCAACAGAAAAAAAAAAAAAAAAAAAGCCCCGTTAGTATCATGTAGGCTCCCCCTAATAGTATTACATTTCCAAAAGCATGCCTCAAAAAGTATCCAAAACTCAAACAAAACGGGATAAGAATAGGATGATGAAATGAGAAGTGAAACTTTTTTTCTGAGTTAAATAAACTGTAGGTTATCTCTTACTGTTTTTAAAAAATATGTAACCATAGTAGTTAGGAATCAGACCACCAGCATGAATTCAATCACTTCCTGTCAAATCCGGGGTAGTTATATCTCTGTGCCTCAGATTCTAGATCTTTTGAGGGGGATAACAGCCAAACCTTCCTCTGAGGGGTGTAGTAAGGATTAAATGATTTTAATGTCTAAAAAGTACTCAATAAAATACCCGGCATGTTATATGTTCCCACAGCCTACCTAATAAAATAGTAATATGCAAATTGACCGTACCTTTGCTACGCCCAAGCCACACCCACCATCCAAAGCCACGCCTACCAGCCAATCAGGGCAAGTATGCAAATTACCCAACAAAGATGGCGGTTAATTTACATACGCTGAGGGAGGGAGGAATGAAGACTGAAGACAACTTAGAAGGAAGATGGAGGAAAAGCGGAAAACAAGATGGCTGCCAGAGGGAAAGCCCGGGCGGGGCGGGGCAGGGCGGAGTGGGGCGGGTGGCAGCGGTGCGTGGGTGCAGGCGCGGTGGCCGCAATGAGGATTTTTCCTGCAAATGGGCTACTAGTATTCAATAAAGATAGATGTGTGTGTGAAGTATGTACCTAAGACAAATGTGCATATCAACTAGAAAAAAACACAAATCAAGCTCAGAATGAACCAATCTCCATTTAAGGTGGGTTGTAAATGGATTAGTTATAAGAAAATGACACTGTGACTACCTGTAGCTGTTATTTCCCCCCCCCCCCGAAGTTGAGTCTTTCCATTATTGTGATATTTGCAGGCTCTAAGAAGTGAGAAACTACCATACTGAGAAAATTCTTTTTTAAAGACTCATCTCTAAATATTTAAATAAAGAGGAAGAAAAATAAACCTTTACGTTTTAGAAGGGAAAGAAGAGCATTCATTACTTTCATGAAGAACTACAAAGTATCCGAAGCAAGTACAACAGTCATCAAGTCCAGGGACACTCTTTGATATGTGATCATATGCTATGTAATAATTGATGGAATTGTAAAAGGACATTGCAAGTACATCAATTACTGTTAAAATATTATGTAAGATATTATGACTTCAAAATCTTTGTTTATTCTGTATTAGCATGATTCAAAACAATGAGACTGAGTAGCAAAATAGTTACTCCCTTGCTAGCTATCTCTGAGACCCGGATTGGTCAACTACACCCCAGGTGTTCCCCACAAACTTTATTTGAGGCATTCATCATGCAAAGAATATCTTCAATTTAAAAAGACACTGAAGTTGGTCAAATTGAGTAATTTAGGCAAAGCTAAACTAAAACATCTGCCATTTTAAACTATATGATCAGACAAATTTCTTTATAATTTCTTTTGAACATACCTAGAATGAATCTAAGTTGTGCAATGTTAAGATAATCACATGCAACTATATTCATTAAGCTCTGATTAAATGTAAGCTCCAAATCAAATGGGAACACTGCTTTATGGAAATATTTCCAAGACTAGATTATCTGAACACTTCTTTCAAAAGATGAAAACTCAAACTAGTTATTTGATAGCACACAGATAATGAAATCCCCTACATTTCCGCACCTTCTTGCCAGTTAAAATAATTAACCAAGTCAGCCCTGTGTGCTGTGCACACACGTGCTCATGTTCCAGCAAGCGTGCGCTTGCAGACATAATATCAGAGCAATCTGAAAATCTCATTTCAATCTTTGCTTATGGGCAAATTATAATTTTTTTAGACAGAAAAGATGGCAAATGAAAGGAAAAGTACTCTTTCTTCAATGAGCTCTCTCCATTAATCCAACTTTCAAATGGTCAAAGCAAAAACACCCCAAATAAAGAAAACAAGCTGTAAAGCTGCCCCACACAAATGCCACACAGTAAGCACAGCGGAGGCATACAGGCCCTGTGTTCAGACAACCCGGGGCGGAATCCTAGTGCTCAGAAACCTGTGACCCAGGAAGACAGAAACTCAGGGCCCTCACATGGATAGTACTATCAGCTCCTCATGGTTACTTGCCAATGAAGAGGTAATACATTATACAGTCCAATTTGCAATATGACTAAAGGTAAGAACACAATCAGGACTGAGGGAAGACTGTCCTACTTACACTTCCACCATGCTGCTCGAGCTTCTGCAATGCATTCGTGATCGGCTCTTTGAACCTCTTGTCCCTTAGTCTCTTGAATAGCTTTAAAAATAAGATTGGGGGAATGAAATGATTTTAAAAGGTAGTAATATTCACCTTAAGCATAAGTAAAGCTTCACTAAATAGTATGCCAACTAGAAATAATGTCACTGAGTCTTTATCTATACTAATAAAAGGATAATATGCTAATTAGACCGGGAGACCTTCCAGGAGACCTTCCGGACAAAGCCATGGTGGCGGGGCCAAGGCAGAGGTGGTCAGGGGCGATCAGGCCAGGATGGGAGGGCAGTTGGGGGTGATCAGGCTGGTGGGGGGAGGGGGGCAGTTGGGGGAGATCAGGCTGGCGGGGGGGGCGGGCAGTTGGGGGTGAGCAGGCCAGCAGGGGGGGCAGTTGGGGGCGAGCAGGCTGGCGGGGGCAGCAGGTGGGGGCGATCAGGCTGGCGGGGGGGACGGGCAGTTGGGGGTGAGCAGGCCAGCAGGGGGGGCAGTTGGGGGCGAGCAGGCTGGCGGGGGCGGCAGGTGGGGGCGATCAGGCCGGTGGGGGGTACAGTTGGGGGAGATCAGGCTGGCAAGGGGGGGCAGTTGGGAGCGAGAAGGCCAGCAGGCAGAGTGGTTAGGGGCGATCAGGCAGGCAGGCGAGTGGTTAGGAGCCAGTGGTCCCGGATTGTAAGAGGGATGTCCGACTGCCGATTTAGGGGATCGGGCCTAAATCAGCAGTCGGACATCCCCCGAGGGGTCCCAGATTGGAGAGGGTGCAGGCCGGGCTGAGGGACACCCCTCCCCACCACCATGCATGAATTTCATGCACCGGGCCTCTAGTTGTATAATAAGTACAAACAATACAAACACCACTTGTTTTAGGCTTCTTTCAGGAAATATCATTGAAATAGATGCCACTCTATTTGCTGGGGCAATAAATCAATTCATTTAATTATTTCAAATAATATCAATACTACAAAATATGCTACAATGTGGTATCCAGAGTAAGTTTTCTATGAAATTGCGTATTTTTCCATTTGGTAATTTGCAAGAGCATTTGGAGAACTATGATGGAAAGCTAAGCCTCTAAACACATGTGCTTCCAATAGTAAAAATGGGAAGAAACAACAAAGAGAGCATCTACATGAGTAACTGTGTAACAATGAGAGGGCAGTCAGACTAGAAACCACAAGAGCATGTGTCCCTAGGTGTGTCCAGAATGGGCCTCTGACTGCAGGTGGGAATGACTACAGGAGAGAGTCCAAGTGAGAGAGAATCACAGAGCAAAGAGGGAAATCACACAATGCAAACCTGTAACTGTGCTCCCCACAATGCCTGCAGTACTCATGCAGAGCCTGAACCCTTTATTTCAACCTCCCCAGTAAATAAAATTTTCAATACATTTCAACTGAATACTGTATTGATTTTAGTCAATTATTTTGAGTAACATAGTGAGTTATAACCTGTATTGAATTTACCTGAATTCTAGGATCTCCCAGGTAGGTGGGTCCAAGGAAAAACAATGGAACATAATCCACACGCACGCCTCAGCTCTGAACTAGAGAGATGCACGCAGACATCCTAGCTGTGGGTTAGCCCGGACAGGACTCGAATCTCTGTATCAGTGCATGCAGTGACGGACTGCCTGCCTAAGGAAAGGTTTGGCCTTGCCCTGGCTCCTGAATGGTAACCCCTAAGCCCTTGGAATGTCCTGCCAGGTAAGACATAGGCACAGACTATCACATCAGAGAGTCTGTGCATGCAATGTGATCTGGGTGAGGACTGTAGGCCACAGGGCGTCAGCTTAAATTAGGGAGAGACTGGAGACTAAGGTCACCCACGCAGGGAGTCCACCATGCCTGTGGACAGACCCCCAAGAGAACCCTGGATGCCAAGGCTCAGGGGAGCTTTCCCAACTGGCATACTGCATGCGCGCTGCCACTCGCCCTTGCTGAAATAGTCAGCACTGTCTGCACGACTTCACTGAGAGGAAGCTCCACCCGGCCTGGCCTGGACACTGCTCTTCACGGCTCCTCCCTTTGTTGATGTCAATCTGTGTCCTCTCAGTAATAAACTAACAGTGAGTAACAGATTTTCTGAGCAACATGAGTCCTATCTGTAAACTGTTCAACCTAAGGGTGGTCCTGGGGCTTCCTGAACGGCACAGTGTCCCAGTGTATAACTGTGGTAAGAACTGAACTACATGCAACAGGAAAATGTCTCATCCTGAGTGCTATACTCACCAAAATGCTTACAAAACAAAAAGTTAAAAAACCTGTATTTTACACAAGAGGGTGGATAAACTCTGCTTATACTTCATAGCTGATCAACATGGGCATGATCCCATTACATTGCTCATTAATTTGGGTGCATTGCATCCCTAAATTCTGCTTATGTAGGTGCTTTCCACTGAAAATGTTTAAAGAGTACACTCTCCTTAGTAAAATGTTTTATGCACCACTACAATGATTTTGGTTAGGATGATGAGTTTTTTGGTTTTCTTTTTCTGAGGTTTTGAATCATTTGATGCCATTACATTATGAAGAGATACAGACAGTGGACGATACACATTCACAGCTGCCCTCTAATCTTTTCAGTACTCACACTGGTAAGCAGATGTTTCAGGTGGTCATTTAGAGAAGGACCCACGACGACACTCAACTGCACCAGAGCATTCAATCCTCTTTCAAACACTTCATCATCCGAATGGGCCTGTGGAGTGTTCAGGAGTATAGGGATAGAAAGGGAAAGAAGAGAAAAAGGAAGGAGACATCAGGAGAAAGGAGAAGCCGGGGGAGAAACAAGAGAGGGAATATTCGCATTAGAAGATAATCAACCAAACCCAGAATTTTAAAAATAGCCTTTAATGCAGGACTTGTAGAAGCAATACACAAATTTTCAGCTTGCCTGAAACATTAACTAAGATATATCGCAGCCTGCAGAAAGACTGCTTTGAGGTTCATTACTGTCTCTAATTACTCAAAATGCCCCATTTTACTTTTAGTACATCCTCTTAACAGTGTTTGCAAGTAAGTAATCATCTGTCCCTGAAGAACAGTGACCTAATTCTGCATACACATCAAAATCACAGGTAAGAAGCTAATTTGCATATAATTTGGAAGACATAAAATATCTTAAATGGACCAGAGAAAGTCCAAATTATAAAGCACATACCAGAGCCGCCTTTAGCACAGGACTCAGTCTAGGAAGCAAAGGCACAGCTTTTTCAGGAGCATCGCGGACCAAGAGTAATTCTCTAAAACCCTCCTTTGAAACAAAGGTGTATGGATGTTTAGTCTCTCTCAGACCCTGCCAAAGACAAAACAAACAAACAAAAAACCCACATGATTTATGCTAATAAGAAAAACTGAATCCTTACTCATGTAAATGAAAATCAAGTTTATTATTATTGTTTTCCTAATCATGATATAGAATTTCAGTAATTGTATTTTTAATTAAACAGATAAATTGTGGAATAAAAGACATATATAAGACAGAAAGGATCTTTATCTACAGGAAAGAAGAAAGGGAGGGAGGAAGGGGGAAAAAGAAAAACAATAAGAAAAAATGAAAAAAAGAAAAATAAGGGAAAAAAAGAGGCAAAAAATATATATAGGGAATTTTAAAAAAGGAAAGAAAGGCAGGGAGAAAAGAGAGAAAAGGGCCAGGGAGGGAGAGGAAATGTAAACAAAAATAAATAAAAAGGGAAGAGAAAAACTGACTAGGATTCTAAAGGCATTTTGTACAAACTGCTAAACACTGCCTGAAAGCATGAGTTAGTCTACAATGTGTATTTATAAACACCACTCTATGAATGCATAATTAGTGGACCCTTTACCGTGATTTTACAATTTGTTTTCCGGACACAAATGTTAAATAATATAAAGGAACCTATCTGAAGTTTTTTTTAGAAAATCTATAAAAACATCTCCATGATGTGTTACTTAAGATGTACAAGTAGGCAAAATCCTGGAGAATTCTACAACTAACATTAAGTAGTTAATATGAGTTTCCTAAGAAATACAGTGTAAAATAGGACTGGTTGTACAAGAGACCAACTATTCATTGTTATCTGATGTAGTTATTTTTAAACCGATGATGTTCTCCTAATTTGACTAATTCAACAAAAATCTTCCTCCACGTTATGATTCTAAGTATTTATATACTTGGAGTTAAGTATGAATATTTCAACCACTTACCTACAAATCCCTGTAGACTAATCTCATGTTTATAAATCTGATTAGTTTCAAATAATCATATGCCAATTATATTTAGTTATTGTTTGGCTCTGATTTCAAAAGTAAAAAAATGAGATTTACTGATGAGTTATAAAATAACTTTTATTGCAATTGTAAGAGATTTTCCCCCATAAACACTCAGGAGATGGAGTATTGATTTACCTCAGCTAAAGTAATAAGAAGAGGATCAAAGGAAAGATTTTCAGGAGGAGAGTCCCACTGTAATCTGTGTTTTACTGAACCATGGACCAACCTAAAATATAAAACCAGTGAATGTAACAAGAACACTATTTATCTACACTAATAAAAGAGAAACATGCAAATTGACTACCTCCATTATGCCCACAAGCCACACCCACCAGCCACTCAGGAGCGAGTATGCAAATTAACCCAACCAAGATGGCTGCAGCCACAGAGCGAGCAGGAGGCTTGGGTTTCCCCAGCAATGGAGGAAGCCAAGCTTCCCGCCCACCCTGGCCAGCCCTGGCCTCCACTCAAGGCTACAAAGTTTCAATTATAGAAGATAAATAAATCCTAGATACCAGGGCCTCCACTTGGGTTGCTGGGGGACGTGGCCGACCTGCAAACCACCACAGGCCCCTTGCCCAGGCCACCCCATGCCCCAAGGGAACCCCCACCCTAATCCAGGACACCCTTCAGGGCAAACCAGCCAGCCCCCACCCGTTCACCAGGCCTCTATCCTAACTAATAAAAGAGTAATATGCAAATTGACCATCACTCCAACACACAAGTTGGCTGCCCCCACGTGGACACAAGATGGCTGCAACAAGATGGCCAGCAGGGGAGGGCAGTTGGGAGGGACCAGGCCTGTAAGGGAGGGCAGTTGTGGGCGATCAGGCCAGCAGGGGAGGGCAGCTGGGAGGGACCAGGCCTGCAAGGGAGGGCAGTTGGGGGCGATCAAGCCTGTAGGGGAGGGCAGTTAGTGGTGACCAGGCCGGCAGAAGAGGGAAGTTGGGAGCAACCGGGCCTGCAGGGAAGAGCAGTTGGGGGGGACCCAGGCATGCAGGGGAGAGCACTTGGGGGGGATCAGTCCTGCAGGGGAGGGCAGTTAGGGGTGACCAGGCCTGCAGGGGAGGGCAGTTAGGGGTGACCAGGCCTGCAGGGGAGGGCAGTTAGGGGCAATCAGGCTGGCAGGGGAGCAGTTAGGCATCAATCAGGCTGGCATGGGAGTCGTTAAGGGGTGATCAGGCTGGCAGGCAGAAGTGGTTAGGGGCAATCAGGAAGGCAGGCAGGCGAGCAGTTGGGAGCCAGCAGTCCGACTGCCCGTTTAGGCCCGATTAAGGGGTCCCAGATTGGAGAGGGTGCAGGCTGGGCTAAGGGACAGACACCCCCGTGCACGAATTTCATGGACCGGGCCTCTAGTATATATATAAACCTAATATGCAAATTTCCCCCTCCACCGGGAGTTCGACCAGGGAGGTAGGGCCGGCCGACCTCCCGAGTCCCCTTCCCCCGACCAGCCCAGCCCAACCCCACCCATGCAAGAATTAATGCACTGGGCCTCTAGTAGTTATATAATAAGCAGTGATTATCTAACACATACATACTCTTTTTGGAATATAATCATATTAGTATTATTTTATAATATGTAGGAAACCATGACTTCAAACCTATTATATCTATGGGTAATTCTATTTTGGAATTAAAATTATTTTCTTCAACAATGTCCCAGGATACCAATCCAACAGCCCCAAAGTATAAGTCACCTTTAGTTCAACCTCCCTTGTAAATAAAACTTGCAATAAATTTAAACTGAATACCGTATTGATCTTACTCAATTATTTGGAATAACATGGTGAGTTATAACCTGTATTGATTTTACCTGCAAGGAATACCACCTTTAGAATAAACAGCTGCAAATGCAGAAGGGGCTCGTGACTGTTCACCAAACTGAAATAAAATGTGACACAAACACAGTAAATATTACATTATGATCACCTCCACTTTGTGATATCTAATCAATTTTAATCCTGCTCAGGTCAGAGGCAAACGAACACCCTGACTTTCAAGCCACTTCCAACTTTCCAGTGCATCATTCTACTCAGCACAACTGAGAAAATTTATCAGTTCTCAGGACTGAACACACAAACACACTTTCTGTATTTTCTTTCACCCCTAACTTGTTTCAGAAGGCATGAAGATTCCTGAAACCATACATATAATAAATAAAACATAGACAAATATAAATATCATAAATATAATAAGATAACATCTTTCCATCCCCTCCCTACTGTAACTGTCTAAAATGAGAAGCAGATGGAGAAGGTGTTAAGTGAGGGAAAGTATATTTGTTTTTAGTCCTCAGCACATTTCCTACTTGTCCTCCAGCTAATTATACATGGTCTGGATGGTCAGAGAACTTGTCATTTCCCAAACAGGCTTTATGTATCCATAAAAATTAAAGGCTTCCATTGGACAGGAGTGAGAGCTGGAGACTGAGCGAAACTCTCACAAACATAGGACCAGATATGTATGCTTAGATATATAACTTCATTACTTTTAGTTTTGCTACATTATTATCTTAAGAATAGGTTAATTCTGGACCTACTGGCAAAGGCAATTTAAGCGATGATCATTCATAACAGTTAAACAATCACAGCAAACATAGTTTCAATATAATTGATCAGAGACTTAAAGGCACCAAAAGTAAATATTTTACAATACGGTACTTTCATTATAATCAAAAGAAACAGTTGTTTAAATTACAAAATAGAAACTTATTACAGATAAATAGCTACAAACATTTTTAATAATATGCAGTAATTCAGAAATATACAAGCTTAAGTTTAGAATTAGTCCTTTTCCCTCTAGTAAAACATGTTTTCAGTAAAAATACATATATGAAATTTCATTAAAATAAAATGTCACAATAAAAGATTCATTTGCAAAGCTCAATCCATAGTAGTAATTCTGTATAGTAATTCACAGCAATAATAATATTTCATTCATCAAGTTACAATTCCTGCTAAGAGAAATATGTTTTAAAGATTGTTTTCAAGTAAGAATCATATCAGATAAGGAAATTAACTGGAAAAATGTTGCTTACATTGGGAAAAAAATTAAGACAAATTAGGGCTGCAAATTCCCTCAATTAAATATGGGGGAAAGGAAGCAACAGCAAGAAGATATCAGAGAATTCTTCAGGGTTTCAATTTCCGGGCCACTGTATAGGCTATAGAAAGAAGCAAAGGAAGACAGATACTCGAACTATTTTTTGTTTTTCTTTTCTAAGTCAGATAATGTCCTGTGCCCTTGCATACTTCCATTATATCCTTGCTTAGGTATTTGCTATGTTTTACCTGCTGTCAAAATCAGAGTATCAGCTATCCTCATAATCCCTTTCAAGGGCTGAAACCACATCAGAGTACCCTATGCAAGGTTGGGCCAAACACCTGGGGGTGCTGCACAGGTGTGTTCATTTTTGGATAATTCATTAATCTATACACAATTATGTACTTTTATGTGCCTAAATCTCATGTTTGTTAAATTGCTGTGAAAAGGCAAAAGGAGGCTAGTATTATAGTTAGGATTTCTGCTGGAGCAAATTTACAGACCACAGAAAAATGGTTAGAGACCTTTACACAACTATGGAAGCATATAATTCATCCTGTGGCAATTAAGTACAAGTTTATTCATTGGCATTAGGAAGTCAAATAACCATAGCAAATGAAAAATAAAGCAATTTAGTTTATATTCTAAAAAATCATCCACGAATGACAGAAGAGACCAAAACTGGTTAATAACAACTTTACACCTTCTCACCTCCACTCCCACATCCTCTCCATTCTTCACCATCATTATCATATGCCCTTCCTTCAGCACTTCCTCAAAACTAACAAAAGAGACTTAAGACAGAATTCAAATGGTTCAATAGTGTGCTAAGTACATACTACTTAGAAAAACTTACTGAGTCAGAAATTTCTTTTGTACTTACTGGGTTAATCGTTTTAGGGTTAAGTTTATCACTTGGTCGAGGATGGACTTTTATTGAAGCATCTGGAGAACTGGCTGACGATGAGGATGAAGATTTGCTTTGTTGAACTGTAGTCCTAGGCTTTCTCTGTGGATTTGAGGATGTCCTTTGATCATCATTACCTAGAGAAAAACAAAAAACAGAAAACCAACAACAACAACAAAAGGTGAAAACTGTAAAGGTCACCCCACATTCCTGTGTGTAACAGAATGTGTCATTAATTAATATAAAGTTCACCTCTTCCTTTAAAAAGCCAAGCTGGGTACCTGTCACTCTGTTTCTCAACTGTGTGTCTCCATGGCACTCTGATTTCTGCATTGCTTCCCGTCACTCCTGCAAGTTACAGGAAACTTGATGTCACAAATTTTTAAGGAGGGAAATTCACTCACAATATACAGACTAAAGCAGAATAGAGTAGAAAATACAGTAAAAGACATACAGAAAAGTTATGGTAAGGAGCAAAATGCCTGGAAAGACTAATGAGAAAAATATTATATAAATTTCAATAATATCAATAACAGCAAATTAAAAACAAGCTATAAAACATAATGTATAAAAGCAAACATGTTTTTTTCATTCAAATTATCAGAATACATTGTTAGATACTCAGTCACAATCTTCTAGTTATATGTAGAAAACATGGGCTAGATTTTTGAAAGGAGTGGTTGGCACATCCCCTCTGTCTCCATCTTCTCTGGCTCCTAAATTTCCAAAGTTCCAAATATCAACACCTGCACATCAAGTCCTACTTTCCCAATGACGTAATGAACTCTCCTACTCAATGCACCACAAGCTCCTTATGCTGAACATAACCAAACCAGAGGTTACCACACACATTTAACTATGAATCCCTTGTTAATTCAAGGTACCACCAGTTTTCTGGTCCTTCAGGCAGAAAAATTCAGATGGTTGCTGCTTCGTTTTCCTTTGCTTCCTACACTCAGCCCTACAGATGTGTTCAACATGGTGTAATGAGGTAGAGTTCTGGGCTCAGATCTCGGTTTGCATCTCATCTCTACCGATTATGAGGTTTATGAATTCAGGCAGAGTATTTAACCTCCCTAAGCTTGGTTTCCTAATCTCCTAAAAGGGAAAATCAAATCAAGCTGATCAAGGCTGTTGTTGAATAAACATGATCAGATATCAAGTTGCTCACCAGCGAAGGGTGGTTCACCTCTCTCTCTTCTGTATTTCCTTCTTTTCTGTTAATGAAAGATGTCTAGTTCATAGCCCATGATTTCCCGATTCATCAAATGATTTCTAAATTTAAATCTCTACAAAGGAATCCTCCACCACACACACCGACTCATACCCAACTGCCTGCTAGTATTTCTAGGCCCAGCTTGAATCTCAAGATCCTTCCTATTTCTACTTGATTACTCTCCTTCCTTGCATGACTCTCCAATTATGCTTAATTCATCTTATGCTCAACCACCCTTTTGAGTGCTTTTTCATTAAATAATATGAAGAGGGCGGTGTAAAGGAGTAATATTGGAAGGAAGTGAAAAATAATTGCTTTGTTTTATAAATGGTACAAGATCTTCATTCTTTTTCTTAAATATATTTTTATTGATTTCAGACAGGGAGAGGGAGGGGTAGAAACATCAATGATGAGAGAGAATCATTGATTAGCTGCCTCCTGCATGCTCCCCCCGCCCCCCCAAATGGGGATTGAGCCCGCAACCTGGGCATATGCCCTGACCAGGAATCGAACGGGTGACCTCTTGATTCCTGGGTCGACGCTCAAGCGCTGAGCTACACCCGGCTGGGCAAGATCTTCTTTCTTTTATAAAACAATATAAAGATTCTAAATAGATTCTAGAATCCACAAATCCACTTCACCAGAACACCTAAACTATGTCACAATATCAAAGAATTAGGGCTCCACTGTAGGACCCTCACTTTTCCCTTAGGTTTCCTTAGCTGCTGCAGGTGATTTCCAGAGGCTGCAGGCATCTGTGTCAACGCAAGGAAAGCATACCTTTCCCCCCATTGTTTAGGGACAGCTCATAAATCCTATCTCTTTCCCTACATGCACTTTCTTCGACACCCCGCTTTGAGACCACTGCACGAAACTGCTTGCTGAATTCTCAGGGGCAGACGCCACATTATTTCCTATTCCCTCATGTTTAGAAAGTCCCAAAAGTGTAATAGGCACCCCAACTAAAGAAGATGCCATGTTCCACCTCTGAGGTTCCTTAAATTCCACGCTACAGCGACAGAGCCCAATCTCCATCTTTCTCGACCCCCTTTTACCACAAGGTAAACTAATGAGCCAGTATTAAGGGTCTTAAAATTCGCTTTCCCCCAATTTCTTAGCCTCTCCTCCTCCAATACCACACATCTATTAATACCTACGACCAATTCAGGGCCAGGGTGTCGTCCCAGTTGGAAAATGAAGACGTGTGTTGGGGAGAAGAGGGGAGAGAAACAGATTTTTTGAAAGGGGGGTGAAGGGCAAGGCAGCGTTCCAGTAAGACGAACGCAGGCTATTACGGGCTAAAGTCCGACCCGGAAGAGTCAGGGCGCGCTCCAGGCTCACAGCGTCGCCAGGGTCCTTCGCAACGCGGCCCGGCGGCCCTAGCAACAGGCCAGCGAGGAAGCCGGTTAGGCCCGGAGAGCACGGGCGGCGTCGCGGGCTCCGGGGACTCGTTCCTACCGCACGTCTCTCCCGCTGCGACCCGCACACCCGCCGCCGCCCCGGCTGGGGCTTTGGACCCGCGCCCGCTCGGCCAACAGCCACGGTTTCCGCGGCCCGCTGCCCGAGCGTGCGGAAAACGAGGCTTCGAGGGGGGGGTCTCCGGGTCCGGCGGCGCCGCGCATTGACGTCAGACGCACGTTCCGCCCTCTCAGCCAATAGCAGGGAGGCCGCGGACGCGCGGGCGGAAGAGGGTCGGCCTGGCAGCTAGGCGCCGGAAGTGGAAAGGGCAGTTCCTGAGCTTGAGGCGCTCGCTGCCTGTGGACCGACAAGGCGCCAGCTGGGGGGTGTTTGGGGGATCCGGAGCGGAACCGAGCACAGGCTCCCGGATCCCTGCATTGCAGCCTCCCCCCAGTCCGTGAACTTACCTCTCACACTCCTCTGGCAGCTTTAAATGGTCCGTGTTCTCCAGGTGCCTTGACCTAGGTCGTCTGAGAGCCCAGGACCATGAACTCCAGCGTCTTCTGGGGAGAAAGCCCACGCCGTCTCCCTGCCCAGCTGTGGGATTCCGTTTCGTCGTATCTTACTAATTAATATGCTGTTGCATCAACTGCACAATGCATCCATCCTGCAGAATAAAGATGTACTATGCAAATGGTCCCTACGCCGTGAAGCGTTAGGACAGGATCAGGGATCAGCAGGAGGGTGGGGCAGAGAGCTACGAGCTGGCAGGGGAGAGCTACAGGAGGGTGCAGGGCAGCAAGCTATGGAGGTGGGGGGGGGGGGTGGAAGGGGGACGAGGGGACTTGCTGGGGGGCTACAGGAGGGCGGGGCAGAGGGAGAAGAGCTCCTGGAGGGCTACTGAAGGGCAGCAGCAAGCTACTGGCGCACGGATTCGTGTGCAGGGCTACTAGTATTTTAATAATGAAAAGCGTGTGGTTTTGTACTACAGATAATTTTAATAAAATTGACGCTGCATTCCCCTTGCGATTCCACCAAAAGCAATTGGGGGAGTCATAGTAAAGAGCCCACGCCCTTCCTGACCTGTCCACTGCATTTCTTTCTAGAGTCCTCTGCTGTAGCCAACCTTAATTTTTTGCTCAGGTAACAGCTAACTATACAACTGGCGTTTTCTGAACACCCGGGTAGCTCCATCCTTGCTACCTGGATTTCTACCCCAGAAGCACCTTCACTAGAATGCTTCTCGCACAATGTAGTGAGGACTCAAGAAATGCTCTTTAATAAATGAAAGGATTCTATATTTTCTCTAATGTTCTGCGAACCTTGCAACAAATCTATCTGTGACAAGTTATATATATATTGGTTTCAGAGAGGAAGGGGAGAGGGAGAGAGAGGGAGGGAGGGAGGGAGGGAGAGAGAGAGAGAGAGAGAGAGAGAGAGAGAGAGAGAGAAACATCAATGATGAGAGAGAATCATTGATTGGCTGCATCCTGCAGGCACCCCACTGATGGAGCCCGCAACCAGGACATGTGCCCTGACGTGGAATGGGACGGTGACCTCCTGGTTCATAGGTTGACACTAAACCACTGAGCCACTCCTGCTGGGCTATCTTAACTTTTAAAATTCATTATAATGTATTACCTATCTTCCCCACCAGACAGAAATTGTTTCCTTCACTTTTCTATCCCCAATATTTAGCACAATGCATGTTTAACTTAACAATGCTTTTTAAAAACCAAAAGAAAAGAATAAACGATCCTATTTTTAGCTACTTTCACCTTATTATCCTCTTGTCCAGCTTCTTCGATATTTATTATATCTACTTTCTCTTCCTCACTCCTAGCATCACCCATGTCAGCCTTAGCAGCACCTAGCTTATCTTCATTTTAAAAATAAATAAACGGGTTCTTGGCATTGTGACTTTGTCTGGACAGCATGTGATACTGTTGGATACTTTATTGGATATACTAGTTTGAGAAGCCTGTGAGACATCCAGTTGACACTGATCAAAATGAAGGTCACAGTTCCTTTGTTAATGGCCAACTTCAGGACTAAAGTGTAGCATCTCAGGTGCTATATTAACCCTCGATTAATGCACTGTTCCTGTAGTTTCCTTATACTTTAATAATAGCCCCTTGGCAAATAAAATTGTTCTATTTTTATATCACTACATATATAAAGTTATGAACTAGATAATTAAATCTAGTGAAATTTGAAAAATCAATTTTGTTCTTATTGTTATGATGCCGATTTCACTTGTGAAAATTCCTTAATTATATCCAATTAATCATCAAGCATTTTAAAGTAAATATCAGAGGTATTAATTACTTTAAAAAGAAAATCTGTTCCTTTTTTGTACAAATTACAGACTGACTGATCATTCCCAATTATCAGGAAATGAGATGTAAGACATCTCTTTTTTTCTATGTAATTTTCAGTACACCCTGTCAGGAAATGCTAGACATATAATCACTGAGTGTCCAAATGGAAAAATTAAATTCTAATTTTGATTATTTTCCACATGGAAAAAATTAAGCAGTGATGGTGATTACTCTGGTAAAAGTAAATGAGATCAACATGAATGAGCATAGAGAGCAGTATTGTCCAATAGAAATAAAATGTGAGTCACATTGGAAAATTTTAATTTCCTAGTAGGCACATTTTTAAAAGTAAAAAGAAACAAGTAAAATGCAGTTTAATAATATACTTTTATTTAACTCAATATGTCTAAAATACCATCAATGTGCAATAATTAAAGAAATATCAGTGTGATATTTTACTTTCTTGTTATTATGCTAAGTCCTCAAAATTTCATGTGTGCATTATACAGCACATCTCAATTCAGACTAGCCACATTTCATGTCTTCAACCGCCATGTGTGGCTAGTAGCACTGGAGTGTGTGAAGAGAGAGACATGTCCTCAGACAGTTGTACAAACATAAAACCACATGAATCAATGTATTGTGTTAAATAGTTACAGAGTACACACTATATGTGGAACATGCCATTAGGTGTTGGGAGATCAATGCAAAATGTAAAGGGAAACTAATTAAATGAATTGGCTATAATCTCTGACTATGGATTTAGTGCAAGTAATAACTTCTTTTATGTTTCATAGTTGAATTTGCTTTCTTTTACAAATTGCCTTCTGGTCTATGAAGAAACTTAAGCTTCTTCTCCTTGGAAATGTGTTGGGGAGGGAGTGGTGGTGAAGCCTGGAGGGGTGAGAAATCTGGTCCTCTGTTGTCACCTGCCTCTGCTGTCAGCTGCTGAGATGCACTTGGACATTTGTTCTCCTCATCCATGTGTCCTCGATCCATATAGCTTGTTCATGCATGTCCCTCATCACAGATTCTCATTGGTGGTGAATTTTAAGCTTCCCTTAAACTCTCAGGAAGTATTCCATTCTTCCCATCTGAAGTGAGAGAAGCCCACCTGTTGGGTTACACACTGTGGAGATAATGGGAACCTGTAAGACTGTCTTTGAATCTTTTGCCTAGACACTCCATGTGGGCATTTCTTCTGATCCTGCACCCTGCTAGGTTCAGAGACCCTTATTAGTTCTGGGACATTGCCTTGGGATCAGGATGCAGGGTGGGGAGGGCAGGGCACACTGTCCCTTTGCATTCAGATCTGGCCCTGGACTCTGAAAGATGGTATATTCTTTCAATTCTTTCAAGTAACGACTATTCCTTGAAGTTGACTTTTGAAACTTCAAAGCCAAGAATTTTCTATAGTTATCAATACTTTATGATGACAATGTAACATATGCTCTGAGTCGATAAGCATAATATAGTGCAGCTGGAAGAAGTGCAGGAAATATTATTTTTACAGAAATAGTTGTATATTTAGTTTATAACTTTGGAGGTATTTTTATATGATTTTTTAAAGTCTAAGTTGTTAAAATAATGTACTATTTAAAGAGTGTTTTATTTCACGTAGTACAAGTATAACCTTTTAAGTTGAGGGTTAAAGGTAGACAACAAAGGAATGGGTTTCTCATATGTCTGTTAGAAAGTAGAACATTAACCACAATTAAAACAGTTCATTAAGTCCTAGACAATTAATCCTTGTTCTGCTGATCTTGGGCTAATGAGTCCTCTTTCACAAAGTCATTTACTACAGGGCTAAAATAAATGGAAAGCCTTGACTTTGTTTCTCTGTACATCTGGCAGCTGTCCATGGTGATATTGTCAGGTTATAATGAAAAACCTGGTCACATAATTTCATTCTCTATAAATAACAGCAACAGTTAAAAGTACCAGGTATATGCCCAGCCGGAGTGGCTCAGTGGTTGAGCATCGACCTATGCACCAGGAGGTCAAGGTTCCATTCCCGGTCAGAGCACAGGCCTGAGTTGCAGGTTTGATCCCCAGTGTGGAGCATGCAGGAGGCAGCCGATCAATGATTCTCTCTCATCATTGATATTTCTGTCTCTCTCTCCCTCTCCTTTCCTCTCTGAAATCAAATATATATATATTAACGAGTACTAGGTATAGTCTTTTGCTGTGGAAATGTTTTCATTTATTTGTTTTTTAAATTTGTATTTCCAGATGGCTTTATTTCTGATCCATGGCTTATACAGGAACCTTTATGTCATTCTACTCATAACGTGGTTCTCAGACATCATCATCATCTGGGAGCTTGTTAGAAATACAGAGTCTCAGTCTGCACACCAGGTCTACTGAACCCAACTCTGCATTTTACCAAGATCTTCCACGTGCGGAAACGTGCATCACAGAGAGGCACTCATTTAGGCATTTGTGAGGGAGAAGCAGAGACTACCCCTGGATGATAAACAGTAAGCATTTCCTGTTAAATTATTATAAAATGTCACCATATCAGAATGAAGGTGAATGTAATTTTCTCTTGAGGTATCATAAACAATACTTTTATAGGAATTTAGTCAATGATTACACTGAGAGTAAGAATATATTATAACCATGAGGGCTGTTTTGGGTTGAATTTATCTCCCCAAAAGTCATACATTGGAGTCCTAACCTGCATTAATTAAAAATGTGACCTTATTTGGAAATAGGGTCATTGAGGGTGTAAGTAGTTAAGATGAGGTGGCTGCTAGCCTTATAAAAAAGAGAAAAATTGGACACAGAAACACACTCGGGGAAACACCACGTGAAGGTGAAGGCAGAAGACAAGGAACACCAAAGATGGCCAGCAATGCATCAACAGCTAAGGAAGGGGCACGGGAGAGACTCTCTCTCCAGCTCAGAAGGACCCAATACTGCTCACACCATGATCTCAGACTTCTAGCTCTCAGAATCAGGAGACAATACATTTCTCGTGCATCAGCCCCCGAGTTTGCCATGGCAGCCCTACCAAGCTAACATAACAGCCCTGAAAAACCTTCAGGGCCCCCTAATTCCTCCCATTATGTGTGCTGTCATTGTCATCTGTTGAAAAGTTATATTAAACCTAGAAACAAAATATTTCTTTGGTAAAAAACAAATCAGTTTGTTGACAAAATTGGACATATGAGCTTCAGTAGGTTTCAATGCGATCCTAGACTCACACAATTGCTGAAACATACTCATATTGGCAACATTTTGGAGTTACATGTGCATGAGTAACCCAGGAGGAGTTGAGAGTCTCCTGTTTTGTTAATTTTTCTCATATGGTGGGATTCATAAAAAGGGCAGGCAGTTCTCACTATAGTATTAAGCTAATTAAAAATCTAGAGTTGCTCCTTTTTCAAGCATTCTTCCTTATTAACTTAAGGGAGCAAATATTTGGTGTTTCCCAGAGCAGTCCAGAAAACCCTCAAAATAGTTAGGTACAAAATCCATACCAAGTGTTTTATTATGGTGAATCTAGGGCCTAAGCTTGGCAAGGGAAGTGTTAAAAAGAATTGCCAAAAAGTAACAAGATGCAAGCAAAATTTATCCTATATAATAAAAGGCTAATATGCAAATAGACGGAACGGCGGAACAACTGGAACAACAGAACTACCGAACTGAACAATCAGTTGCTATGATGTGCGCTGACCACCAGGGGGCGTGTGCAGAACATGATGGACGTTGGCCGTGGTGGGATGGTGGAGCAGGTGAGCAGGGGCACCAGACCAAGATGGGGCACCGGTGGCTGTCATGGGGGCGAGCCTCTGGTGGTTACTGAAAATTCTTTGCTCCCACACGCTGCAGTCCTGCCTGGTACTCGCACCTGCTGCCAGTGCCCGGAGCCAGTCCCAATTGCTCGGCGCCATCAGTGGGTGAGAGCGGCAGCTTCCGGCCCTGATAGCCTCTGAGAGCTTCTCCACCTGCTGCTGAGGAGCGATAAGGGCAGCAGCCGCCACTCACACCCACTGATGCTGCCGGCCCTGCTCACACCCGCTGCCGGTGCTGGCTCCAATAGCTCCATGCCATCAGTGGGTGCGAGCAGGGCTGGCGCTGTCAGCGCATGGGAGCGGTGGTGGTGGCGAGAGCAGTGCTGCTGGCAGACAGGGTACTGGGGGCCATGGTGGGAGAGGCCAGGTGCGGTCTTGGAGGATGGGCTGAGACCCGCCACATTGCCTACTGCAGCCTTGTGGCCCACAGTTCCTTTCAATGTGCACGAATTCATGCACTGGGCCCCTAGGAAGAATATAAATAGAAAAACTAATGGTAGGCTTGGATCAGAGTGATAGCATTTAAAATCAACACTGCAACGAATAATAATTATTAAGAACTCTAAACATTTCAAAAATAATCCTTTTACTGAAATAGATTAGAGATTATGAAAAAATGTGCAAAGATAACAGGATCCTGAGTAAAAATGTTATGTGATATAAAAATCTTATTATTCATACAAAATACACAGAAAGCACAGACTAGGTTTTACTATTTCTTCCTAAAAGAAGACTGTGTATTCAAAGCACTCATTTTACTATCCAATAAAAGATTATTCTACTAACTAATTAATAGTTTTATTGGGAAAGAAAATAAAAACATCGCTCACTTAACTGTGGAGTTATTTCTTGAATCTTGTAGCTTGAGGGGATAAAAAAGACTCTGGTTGGTTGGTTGGTTGAAACAAGAACCAAAAGGTGGCACTTGAAATGCCAGAGCAGCCTTATTACACTGTACAAGAAGGTAGCCAACAACTTAGGGACACCAGAATGTTAGAGTGGATTCATCATGTGAGATCTACATACTCAGCCTGGGAGGGTGATGAAAGCCACTAGCCCAAGTGGAATGTGCTTTTCACTATGACTGGGAGAAATGAATGTGTAAAAGGAGCCCCAGCATCGTTGAAGAGCTGTGTGGTTATTCTTTATACGTCAGAAATTATAGTGGAAACTGCTGCCCCTAAACTTGGATCCCTAAATACAGTGGGGATAATTGGATGTCAGGGTGGCAGGGACCATATGGCCACACTTAATCACCAAACACAAGGTGGATGTGGTTAGCAAATTGGACAGTGGAGTCAAAGCAATAATCAGAATAGTCTGGCTCACAGAGACGTATGGTAGTGACTGACCATTGATCATAATCATGTCTCTAGCAGAGAAGTAGATAGGCAGCTTACTAAATTTTACCTGATATTTTTTTAGTGGAAGAGTTTATAGGTCAAGTGAACAGAAGTCTAATTTGAATCACCAATACCAAGAGGAACATCTCCTCAATCAATTCCCAGACTTGAGTCGGTTTACAGACCCTGGACCCCTTGAATGAAAGGAAGGATGAGTTTTCTTGAAGAAGGACCCCCTCCATACTCCCCCAAATCTAAACTGTTACTCGTTCTCCAAGTTGTCCCTGAAAGAGACCTATGACCTTTTTTCAGGGTGACTATATATTGTGAAAAAAAAAAAAAGACTACTTTCCAAAGACTTTCAGACACAAGCTCTGAACTGACACTGATTCCAGGAGATTCACAGGTCACTGGGGCCACCAATCAGAGGAGCGGCTAATGGAGAGCAGGTGGTCAATGTTCTTTTACCTCAAGTACGTCCCACGGTGGTCCCAGGAGTCCCCAAAGCTATCGTTGGTTATTTCCCCAGTTCTGGAATACATAATTGGAATAGACACATTCAGCAACTGGCAAATTTTCTGCATGGATTCCCTGGCCTGTGGGGTGAAGGTTATTATAGTAGAAAAGGTCACGTAGGAGCCAGTAGAAACTGCCTTTACCTAAAAAAATAGTAAATCGAAAGTAATACCTCATTCTTGGAGGAATGTCAAAGATTATTGTCACCATCAAAGACTTAAGCTATGTAGGGGTAATGATTCCCACCACATCCTCATTCAGTTCACCTATTCGGCCTGCGCAGAAAACAGATGGATCTTGGAGAATGACAGTGGATTACCATGTGCTGAACAGGGGGTGACTCCTATTGAAGCTCTTGCAAAGCCAGAAATACACCTTCACTGTCCTACATCACAGAAGTATATCAAGCCTTCATTCCCATGCCATGATTTAGTCTATAAGGACCTTAGTCACCTTTCCCTCCCACAAGATATCATACTGGTCCATTACATTGGTGACATTGTGCTGACTGGATCTAATGAACAAGAAGTAGCAACTATTCGAGACTTACTGGTAAGACATTTGTTTGTCAGATTGTGGGGAATAAATCTAACCAAAATCTGCACCTCCATCTCAGGGAAATGTCCAGGGGTTCAGTGGTGTGGGGAATATTGAGTTACTACTTCTAAGGTGAAGGATAAGTTGTTGCATCTGACCCCTCCTACAATGAATAAAAAAGACGCAATGCTTATGATGTCTTTAGATTTTGAAGGCGACATCTTTGTCATTTGAGTGTGTTACTCTGACCCATTGACTGAGTGAGCCGAAAAGCTTCTAGTTTTAAGTGGGGCCCAGAACAAAAGAAGGCACTGCACAGGTCCAGGCTGCCATGCAAGCCATTCTGTCACCTTGGCCATATGAGCCAGCAGTTCCAATGGTGCTGAAGTGGCACATAGAGATGCTGTTTAGAACCTCTGACATAAAGCAACCAAGCTATTGAGGTGGATGATAAGCAGTTTTAAAACTTTTCCCAAATTCTCCCATATCCTTCATTTTTCCCTCTGCATACTTCACCTGATGTGTGTCCACTTGGCTGGACCACAAAGTCTAGATATGTGGCCAAACAATATTCTAGATGTTTCTGTAAGGAAGTTTTTGAATGAAATTAATATTTATATTGTGGACTTGGAGTAAAGCAGATTGCCCTCTGTAATGTGGGTGGGCCTCATCCGATCAGTTGAAGTTCCAAGTAGAATGGAAGAATAACTTCTCCTGATCCAGAGGAAATTCTTTAGTAGACAGCCTTTGGATTTGAACGGCAATATCAGCTCTCCCCTGGGTCTCCAGCTGCCGGTCCACTTTGCAGATTTTAGACTTGCCAGCCTCCATAGTTGTATAAGCTAATTCCTTAAAATAAATACTTCTACATATTAACACATCCTATTGTTTAGTTTCTCTGGAAAGTAATACACCCAATTCCTCCATGCTGTGGAGTCAATTCCAGTTGTCCCACTGAGCAGATTTGAAAAGGCATATCAAAGCTTGATAAAAAGGATAATCTGTGTTCTCAGCTTCCAAATCTCAGCCCAGAACTTCTCAAATACGTATTCTGTGTTGAAAGGCACTGGCTGAATTTGGTCTCTGGCTCCCACATTGAGTTACAGAAAGAGATCAGTGGGGGCTGGCAATAAACTGAGTAGGTCTAAAGAGCAGAGTGGAAGTATATGTTCAAGGTAGCTTCATCAGTGATGTCTATATAGTTTATAATTAATGTCAAAAAAGTTAGAATGAAACATTCTTGATTAGCTATCTTTACTGGAAAGATGACCAGACAATGGTCAATTCTTGCTTTCACTATTCACTCCACACAGATCATCTTACTTGACTTATTATTGTTGATATATGAATAGCGGAGATGAAATAAATTTAACGTATCATTTTATATTAGGATTTTCATTTAAATTTTAAAGAAATAAAAACATTTCAAAATAGATAAGATACCACCAGCAGTTATTTATTTCTCTAGTCTGTAAGAGAAAAAGACCCCAAAACTGTAGTCAAATGTTAAGGATTGACCACTAGGTGGCGCTGACTCACTATCTCTCTTTTTGCTTCTCAGCCTTCAACCCCAGCTAATATTTTGTATTGTCAACTGGCAAATTGAAGAGAGGAAAAATACCAAGGCTATTTACTGATGATGTTGAACAACGCAGAGGTTTTATTAATATAGAACCAAACACATTTTGTAATTCGATTGCTAGCAAAATTATTATTTTTATTGTCATATATCTGTACCGTTAAAAGCAGAAAATAAGATCAGCATTGAAACATGTACAAAGGATATGGCCAGGCTAAATGCAATCAGCATTGACTGGGAATGTTTATCTTGATCAAATAATAAGTGCAGGGGAATGACTATAACGTACCACATCTGCTGAGCTACTTTGAAAAATTGTTTTTGACCACATATAACAGACCATTTGCATTTTCATGATTACTGCACCAAAGGACACTCATAGGGCTTGCAAATGCCAAGGGAAATGCTTTCTGCTGGAGACTTTCACCCAAACGTGAAGAAAAAAGGGTCCCTGTAAGAAAATTTGCTTGGGGCCCAGGACTTAAACTTTATCATGGGTTGTCAGTTTGGGTTACATTTATTTAACATGAAACTTGTCTAACCTGTATAAAACATTCAGTGTGGTCTATAATGGTCTTTCAGCAATGGCCTGATTGCAAGGTAGAGCTATAATTAGGAATCATGGGAGACATGAATAATATGGTGCCGTTATTTTAAATATCCTTCTTAGAGGCAAAATTCTGAAGTTAAAATGCAACAGGATCTTTGATAAGAGGAGAAGATCTTGGGAATTTCAATAATGGAGCAATCCAAAAAACACTGTAGGCATTCCTCCCTAAAAGTCAAGGTGAGGGAGTATTAAAAACCATTAACTGTTGAGCAAGGTATTCATGGGCCCTAAAAACATGTTTAAGAAACAGGGCAAGGAAGTAGTAATGTGCTTCTCCGGAGGAAAAGAGACAAGACACTGGTTACATTTAACAGCATCTGAGGTAGTTTTGAAGACCTTTAAGGAAGGTCACCTTGAACAGCCAAAGCTGGCATAGTAGCCCTAGCCCAGGCAGGCCCCACCCCTCAGCCTTCCCCCTTCCCCTCCCCCCCCCCTCGCCTCCTTTCAGTGGCCCAGTCCATGCTCAGGTTAGTTAAGCAGTCAAACTTTCTAAATGTGTTGGGGGGCTATCCTCCCCAGTCTTTAGCCTCATCCTGTTCTGACTCATGACTAAGCTTCTGTGAGGCTTCTTTCTCTTAAGTGTGATGAACTCGTGTCCCCCGTTGAGATAACAATGGAGGGAATAAATGCATACATGTGGGATGCTATTTTCCAGACGCCCCATCCCTATCCCTCTCCAGGTAGTAATTAGGAAAGAGTTTTACAGAATACTTAGCAATGATGCCCTGGGAGTCTGAAGGAGCTAATGTCTCTCTTTAGACAATTACTACAAAAGGGTTACTTCTGAGAGGAAATCTATTTTTTGAAGATGTGAAGCGAGAGGCTGAAGTGAGGTGGGGGCTGATGGGTATTGTTAATATCTGTAAAAACAGAAGAGAATAGGATTCAAGAGACCTCCATAAATCAAAGAAAAGGCCTTTTAAAAATAGTCATGTGCGCCAGATGGCACACACAGAAATCAATATTCTGAGTCCTTTGGGAATGGGGTGTAATTCTTTCAGGTTGCACGTAGCTTCTGTGGGTGCCTCGTTGATATTTACTGAGTCAGACTGAATATTGTACAAGTATACACACACACAGCTAAAAAAGTTACGAATGCTACAGTTATATCAGGCGTGGACAAACAATATTTCAGCTATGGTTGCTTAATTTCCAGGACATTTATGTTCTACTTTAAATTTAACCATATAAAACTAGATTTCAATATTAAATAAAGCAATTCAAGAAAATAACAACAGCATTATGTTAAAGGGATCATTCATTCCTTCATTCTTTCACTCACTTAATACTTTGTGATCAGATAGGTAACAGTCTGCCTGTCCCTTGAAGGGGTTTATAGTGCAGTGGATGATTCTGAAGCACAGCCATGCACAGAGAACCATGACCAAGACATCTCTGAAGCAGGGCTGAGTAGGTCCCAAGGACCTCCTGTATAAAATACCTCCATGCACTGCTTCCGAGGCTCTGTCTCTCAATATTAACATCTCCCTCCCCTCTCCCCATTCCATTCTCCTTTGCCTTGCCAGGGTTGCATCTCTGCGGACTGGACTACATTTCCCGATGCCAGAGGGCTCCCTATTAAATTCTCCTACAGGGGGCGCTAGAGGAAAACTGGAAGGCAGTCGAAGTGGGGAGGAGACTTGCCCATGTCTGTTGGCTTGCTGTACCCCACAGTGACAGTGTCAGGCCAGTTCAGCGGCTCCTTTCAATGGACAGACGTGTGCTATCTTTCAGAAGCAGCCTTAACAGGTCCCTAGGCGACACTACCCCCACTTGGCCAGTCATCCCCAAGTCTCCCCAAACTTAATCCCACCCCCACAGGCCCCAACAGCAGCCAGCAAGGCCACCTCCTCCTCAGTGGTCTGGATCCTCCCTCCAGGAATGACCCTTTCCACGTTTCCAGGTTCTATTCACTCTATCCTGCTCCCTGTGTTCCCCAGCCCTTGTGTTAGCAGCAGGAGTTTCCTGTAGTTACTACCTCAGGTGGCCGCAGTGCCCTCTTCTCACTTGTGCAGGCTTCGCCATCTTCTAATACCTTGTCAACCCACTCTTTATATGACATTCTAGCTGTTAAAAATTGCTGATGTTTTCTGTTTTCCTAACCAGACCCTGACTAAGAGCCTCCCCATCACTCTCCTTCTCCTATGCCACTTCCCTCATTGCATTTGTTAACACCCGATGCATGAGTTATCTTCTTACTCATTGTCTCCCACACTCTATTGAACATAAGCTCCTTCAGGGCAGAGAATTGGTGTTTGCTTCCCTACCGAGTCCATAGTTCTGGGAACACTTCCTTCTACTTAGTATGCCCTTAGCTCATACTTGTTGGATGAACATAGGAATGAATAAAGAATGATGATTGAATGAATGAATGAGTGAGTGAATGTAATAGTTAGGGCTATTACAGATCTACTGCTCTTCTCTTTCTACTCCCCACTATCCTATCCTATTTCCATTCTTGTCACTCTTTTACTTTCCCTAGCCTAAACTTAGCTTTTACTGTCACCTCCTATGCTAGTTGATACAGGGATAAAACTATCAATATTGGATAGTTTAGTCAGTGATCCTCCAATGTCCCTCCAGGGGACATGTGACAATGTCTGGAGACCTTTTAGGTTGTCACGACAGGGAGGTGAAGAGCCTTCTGGCGTTTAATGGGTAGAGGCCAAGGACAATGCTAAACATTGAACAATGTGCAGGACATCCCCCCAAAAAAGACAATTATTTGGTCCAAATGTCATTATTTAAAAACCCTGGTTTAGACATTAACCTGTTTAGAAGCAAGGGATGCACCTTTTGGTCCTGCAAATTTGCTTCTTTGTCTGTAGAAGGCCAAGCATTCTCAATGAAAAAAAAGATACAGCTCGCTTGATCATGGCCAAAGACCCAGATGTTTTTGTGTTTTTCTTTAAACTGTTATTTGGAATCTTGTAGACAGAATATCCAGATGACTGGCTGAATGTTGGGCTTTGGCAGAACTCTTTTTAGAGTTATGTAGACAGAGCCCATAATTAAAAGTAGCACAGTGATATAATAGCTGGAGGGCTGGGGGTGGGGGCGGGGGCTGGGCAATAGGTTGTTTATGAAGGTGCATAAGAAATGTTTAAAAGAACAGAGTGTCTTCTTTTTATCAATTCAAATCCCATAATAGTAATTATAAGAGCCAGCTGTTTCCCACCTCCCAAATAAGCCAGAGTATAGCCATTAAGTAGAGATACAAAGTTTAAAAAATGACATAAATCACTTGGGTATTTGCATTTTGAAGGTCATTTTTGGATGAACCAGGTGGTTTCCTCCTAGACCTCAATTATCAAAATCTATTTTCTTAAAAAAAAAAATTGACCCACTTGGGTAATTGCTATTCTGATGAACTCCGACCCCAAGCTTCTTCCTCTACTCCCACACTTCCTTGAATAAGTTCACTCTATCATGTTAGCCACCACAATATCCAAGAGATATATTTTTCTTCTAAGTGTATGGCAGTAATCCCATTTCATATATCAAATGGAATACAAAGTACTGTGCGACTGTCATAAATTTTCCAGCACAATTCCCAGAGTCATTACTTAGTGTCATCCTCTTCCCAAACGGTACTTACTAGCTTTTTAGTAAACCCATGTGAACCTTCATCCTTATTTATCATCCTTTAAATTATAACTCCACTAATCAGATAATTAAAGATGGTCATTAAAAGGACATTTAGTTGGGTTCACATACTTGCTGCTAAAATGCAGTTGTTCAAAGGCATTAAAAATTGCATATCCCAAAAGGTACCTGTGAGATTTGTCAGATCAAATAGAAATGTTCAGTTAAACTTAAATATCAAATAAGCAATACTTTCTTTTTTCATTTTCAAAGGTTATAAAACAGATGTATTTTTATTTTTTTAATTTTATTTTTCAATTAAGGTTCACATTTAATATTATTTTATTTAGTTTCAGGTGTACAGCATAGTGGTTAGACAATTACACAATTTAAAAAGTGATCCCCCTGATAATTCTTTTACCCACCATCCATAGCTATGACAATATTATTGACTATATTTTCCATGCTGTACTTGATATCACTATCACAGTTATTTTTGACATAAGTGTTGCCCATGTAATATGTGGGACATAATTGTACTAAAAATATTTTGTTGTTCATCTGAAATTCAAGTTTAACTAAATGCCTTGTATTTTATTTGTTAAATCCAATGATCCTAATGCCTGTCTTCCAAGGGCCTTCATTTTTTTTTTAACAGAACAAGGCAACAAGAGCCTTAGACTATCATGCAAAGAGCTCACACCTATTTTTAAAAATGTTTTTATTGATTTAAGTGAAAGGAAAAGAGAGGTGAAAGGGATAGAAACATCAATGATGAGAAAGAATTATTGATCGGCTGCCTCCTGCATGCCCCCTACTAGGGATTGAATCCCCAACCCCAGGCATATGCCCTGACTAGGAATGGAACCATGAACTCTTGGTTCATGTGTCTATGCTCAACCACTGAGCCTCACCGGCAGGGCTGTTTTTGTAAACTCCTGTAATGCAGAATTGATTTTAAGTGATGTTAGTAAGCATACTTTCTTTTTTTGGGATCTGGGGACTCTTCTCTCTTAAAGGAAGAGTTGCTTGCAAAATAATGAAAATCCATATGTACGTTTACGACACTGAAAACAATGCAGTCATAAACTCTAGTTTCTAATTATAGACCCACAATATCCTGAAAACAGGCTCTGTGACATCGACCATCTGTAAAGTGCATAGTTGCTGCTTCCTTCATGCTCTAATGAGACTACAACTCAGTGCCCCTCACCCCCCGTAATCACAGTTCCATGGGGAAAACCCAAGGCTCCCCTTTTGGTTGATGATCAGTGGACATGGCATGTGAAGAAAGTAACTCCTGAGCCATGTCACATATGGTCCTCGAGCCAGACTTGGGCTCAGCTGATTTGATTACCTGAGTTTTCTCCTGATTAATTCTGAATGACACAGAGAAATCAATCATGAGGACAGACAAAATAATCATCGACTCGGTTGAATCAGTTCTGTAAACTTGACCTTAACCTCCTCCTCTCAACCCATGCTCATTTCAAAGAGGTTTCAACAGATATGAGAGGGGGGAAAAAAAGTTGGGGAGATAATGTTTTTCTCAGAATCTGCTGTCTAAAAAGCCAATAATTTTAACTAATTCCATTAAACACAATTTACTAGCATTAGGGATCTTTTTGTTTTTCTTCTTACATTCTTTTAACTTAAATGAGAACACACACTAAGAAATCTTAACTTCATAAAACATCTACTTTGAATTGAATACCATACACTAATTCAGTCCCAACTTCGCAACACAAAATAGTTAAAATTCCTTCTACTAATATATTGGTGATTTGTATCAGTGAAAACAATATACTATTAAAAAATGAAGTTACATGTTTGCCTTCCTATATTTGCAGGTATGATAACAGAAGTTTCTTCTCTCCTGGGTGAAAATTATGTCTGTTCCTCCTATAGATGCAAATATCTTCTCACTTTAAATTTTCAAAGACCAGATTCCTAAATACCACTTATTTATGAGCTCATTACATAGTGTTTGAAAGCCTGCTGTATAAAAGATACTGTTCCTGGCTACTAGACACTAATATGAGGGAGGGAAGGGAAAGGAAGCAAAGTTTTACAGTGAGCACCAAATGCGTCAAAAGCTACAGTGAGGAAGTTTTACATGTAGAGCTGCCCTGGCCGAGTAGGTCAGTTGGTTAGAGTGTCGCCCCGATATGGCAAGGTTGCGGGTTTGAACCCCCATCAGGGCATATAAAAGTATCAACAATGAATACATAAATAAGTGAAACAATAAATTGATGTTTCTCTCTCTCTCTTTCTCTCTCTCTAAAATCAGTCAATCAATCAATAAAATTTAACAAGTAGAGCCAATAGGAAGATTTGAATAATTACTTATATCTAAGAAGTCAAAGAAGTCTCCTGAAAGCACTGTATGATTTGAAGAACAAATATGAGTTTGTCACCTAAACCAAGAGAACAAGTATATATCCATCACAAAAAACAAACCCCCCTCCAACTCCCGCTGAAATAGCGTGTGTCATGGGGGCATGGTATGAAACGGTGTGCTTGGGAACTCCTGGCATTTTAGGAGCTTTGAACACCAAGTTTGAAGTGAAGAGTAGGAATAAGGCTACAAAAATGAGAAGGGCATTAGCATGCCCTTTGAAGTAATGATGAGTCACCTAAGAAAATCTAGGGGCTTTCAAAGGGGGCAGATTGACTCATGGGAACTCAAGGTCTGGTAGTCAACTGTTGTTCAAGGGAAAAGAGAAGTAGAAGCATCTACAGAGAGGCATCAGTGAATTTGAAGGCTAGAGGAAGCTTGCTTTCTGACATATGGACAGCATTCATTCATTCATCAAACATTGATTAAGGAGCTGTTATGTGAGCACTGGGCTGGATGTTCAAAGTGGAAGACAATTAAAAGACTGTGTCTCCTTTTATTACTTTCCTAGTGCTGCTTTAGCAAATTCCCACAAGTGGTGACTTAAAACAACACAAATTTATTATCTCACTGTCTTGGAGATCAGAAGTCCAAATGCATCTCACTGGGCTACAGTTGAGGTGTTGGCTGGGCTGCATTCTCTTCTGAAGGGTCTTAGGGAAAAGCTTGTTTTCTTGCCATTTGCAGCTCCAGAAGCTACCTGCTTTCCTTGGCTTGTAGCCTCCTTGTCCTTCTTCAAAGCCAGCAAAATGTCCAGTCAGATCTTTCTCACATCACATCATTCTGAACAGACAATCCATCTCCCTCTTCCACTTTTAAGGATGCCTGGATTACAGTGGCCAACTTGGGCATTACAGGATATTCTTCCCACCTCATGGTCAGCTGATGAGCAAACATTTCTGTCTGCAACCATAAGTCACCTTGCCATGTAACAGCACATTCACAGGTCCAGGAATTAGGACCTGGACAACTTCGCAGGGGAGGCATTATTCTGCCAGCCACCCTCATTTTAGAAGTTTATGGTCCAGCACCAAGAAACTCTCACAGGGTGCACCACCCATAGAAGCCACGTGAGTCTGACAAGATAGGCTTGATTTGAGGAAAAGACCAGAACATGAAGGACAGGCCCATTCCACTCATCGGATGAGGTCAATGCTGAGCATTGAGACCTTGTATATTTATTGGAATAGAGAAGAAGACGTTTTTGTTTTATTTAGGTTATCCCCTATCAAAGATGGAGTAGCTTGGTAAAACTAGAGGAGACAATTCACTATTAAATAGAGTAAGAATAAAAGACCAAGCCAGTTTGATGGTCTTTTCCAGGTGGGAGACGCAGTGAACTCTCAGTGGACAATCTTTTCCGGTTGCTCGGCAGACTGGCTGTGGTGGCTGAGTTGTTTATCTTTAAGAAAACACACCTATATCATTTTCCTTGACAACTACAATATAATCTGTCTGCGAGTTGTTCATCATTTTAGAAAGGGTGAAAAAAAAGTCTCTTCCAGAAATTGTTTGAATCCGTGAGCCGAAATGATGATAACATCATAAGAGGCATCATAATTTATCTGGAGCATGTAAATCACCGGGGGCCCCCTCTAAGGATGCTCGCTAAAATGATGAATAGCTCTGAGAGCAGTAAGATCAACCCTGAGGAATTCACCAGTGAGACTTTGACGGGAGAGCTGCCTCCAATTCTCTCCCGGTTGGGAACAGGCAATGACTTCACAGATTTGAAAGTTCAGCCTCTTAACCACTTGTTAAAACATTCAGTTTAAGACTTTACCCACAAGAGACACCGTCTGGAAAGAGTTGAACAATTATCCCAGGACACAGATCAAAATAGAAGCCGGTATGGGTAGCGCTGGCCTGCCGGACATGTGTTTTATTCACCTGAGTTGCTACGTGTCCCCTTGCCGTCGCTTTGCCAGTGTAACTAGTCTTATAGACAAATAATCCTGCATTTTCCAAGACAATAGGTCTCTCATGTGTCTGTAGACATTTGCTGATCGATAGATAACAGTGGATTGAGGTTTTCACTGTATAACTCAGTGTAGGTGTGGATGATATAACTCTTTTTAGTTTTAGTAAGTATTATGGGCTGAATGTTTGTGCCCCCCTGCAAATTCCTATGCTGAAGCCTAGACCACAGTGTGGTGGTATTGGGAAATGAGGCCTTTGTGAGGTAATTAGGATTAAATGAGATCATGAGGATGGGGCCCTCACAATGCAATTAGTGGCCTTATAAGAAGAGGAAGAAAGATCTCTCCCTCTCCCCCTTCCCACCTTCTCCCTTTCCACATGCACACACAAGGGAATGGTCTTATGAGTGCACAGTGAGAAGGTGGCTACCTACAAACCAGGAAACAGGCCCTCACCAGGGACTAATCTGCTGGCACCTTGATCTTGAATTTTCAGGCTCCAGAACTGTGAAAAATAAATGTCTGTTGTTTAAGCTACCAAATCTGTAGTATTTTTGTTTTAGCAGCTTAAGCTAAGACTGTAGCTTAAGAGTAAGAAATACCTTTTAATTTTATATTGTCTGTATTTTAAAAAAAAAAATATATATATATACATATATATATATACACATACATATATACATACATATATACATATATATATATATACACACACACACATATATATATATATATATATATATATACATATATATATATATATATATATATATATATATATATATATATATTTAATTGATTTCAGAGAGGAAGGGAGAAGGAGAGAGATAGAAACATTGATGATGAGAGAGAACCATTGTTTGGCCATCTCCTGCATGCCCCCTATTGGGGATGGAGCCCGAAACCCAGGCATGTGCCCTGACAGGGAATGGAACCGTGACCTCCTGGTTCATAGGTCAACCACTGAGCTACACTGGCCAGTCTATATTGTCTGTATTATATGTGGTAGTATTATTACCTTACCATATTATAGCTAAGAAATAAAACTTGGAAAAATAAAATTGTCCTGCTGAAAGGCTCCTAGCTAGGAAGCCCCAGAACCCTTGTACTGGCATTCTTGACTCCACGGTGAGAATCTTAATGGGTGCTAATCTAACTGGATTAGTTTCTTGGGTTGCTCTAACAAATGACCATAAACTGGTAGCTTAAGACTAAAGGAATTTATTGTCAAAGTTCTGGAGGCTAGAATTAAAGTGTCAGGGGACCATGTTCACTCTGAAGGCTCTAAGGAAGAATATTTCCTTGCCTCTTTCTCGATTTTGGCGGGTCCCTGCAGTCCTTACCCTTCCTTGCCTTGTCGACCCAGCACTCAATTGCTGCCTCAGTCTCTACATGGCCTATGTCCCTGTGTCTCTCTGTGTGTCCTCTCCTTTTTGTATAAGGACACCACTCGTTAGATTAAGGTTTCATCTTAATGACCTCATCTGAACTAATTCAGTCTACCAAGACTCTATTTCTGAATTAGGTCACACTCTGAGGTCCAGGTACACATAAACTCGGGGGGAGGGGAAACCATTCAATCTGCTGCTCTAATTTTTTTTTTATGTCATCTTCCTCCAGTCCCTAATCTGAGCATCCTTCTTTCTTGACAGGACTCCCTCTTATTGAGCTTCTTCACTCACTGTGCACATTTCTCCTCCTACCCCTTCGTCATAAGGTTACCCCTGCCTTCATATGGACTTTGCTCTGTAACAGTCTGTGTTCAAATTTCTCCTTTATATAAGGACACCATTTATCTCAGGCTAAGGCCCACCCTAATGACCTCATTTCAATGCAATTACCTCTTTAAAGACCCTATCCCCAAATACAGTCATATTCTGAAATATTGGGGGTTAGGACTTCAACATACGAATTCTGAGTGGGCACAATTCAGCCCATCACAGGGTGATGGAGGAGGTAGGTATGGACTTCAGAGCCGGACCAACATGGGCTCAGAGCGCAGCTCCCACCACGTGATCTCAGGGAGCCACCTCCACGCTCTGGCCTCAGTTATGTCCATTATGAAGGAGGATGAATGAGACTTTGCAAGGGAGGGGTGCTGCACTTAGAGCCAGTGCTTGGCACAGAGCAGCTGGCTGACAAATGGCAGCTGCTACGCCACTGCTCATGCTCAGTGTCACCAGCACAGCCATGATGCTTCTCAGAGGGCACATCCTCTCCCACAGCCTCCCTGCTAAGTTTCCTGTAACTGGAGAACCCTCACCGAAGTGCTGGCCCAGCAGATTCCTGCCCTGTTATCAGGACGGTTGGGGACAATGACAAGTTTTCTGGTCTCCCTTTTGTCTCGGTTCCAGAGGCTGATCCTGCACTTTGTGAACCTCTCCTTGACTGTTACTGGAAGTAAGAAAAAACGAGAGAGTGGAGAGCTGTGGTCTTTGCCTTCCAGTAATATAATGGAGTCTGTTTCCTTGGGGTTTGGCAGAAAGAGGTGCTGGTGGCAACATGACAGGGTCATGCCCTCCTGCCCACGGTTCTTGTTCCCATTGAGTGCCCCCCTCCCAGTACAGACTGGGGCCGTGGGGAGCCCACAATACAACCTGTCACCAGGCAGCCCTGGGAAACACAAATCGCATTTTGGAATAAAACAAACAAACATCAGCCTTTGAATACTCTCACGCCCAAGGTCATTAGTGTCACCCCCATGGCCTGTGGGACCCCAGAAAAACATAAACCCAGTAGGCAGCCCTTTGATCTCACACCTTCTTTGGAACGATTTAATCAATTAACCATGAAGTCCCTCCACTTCGTTTATGCAGGCCTATCTATAAAACGACTTTGGTCTGGCTGACACTTTACTGCATCCGAGATCAAAGATGGAAGCAAATACCATATTCAGCCAGAATCATTCTAAGGCTTTCCCCCAGCACACTCCTCCCCCAGCTCTTAGAAGCACTTTTCTCTCAAGGACAAAAAGTGGGGGAGGGGGGATTGGATGTTGATGGACACAAAGAAAGCTTCCTGGGGATTTAAGGAGCCCATCAGGATAAGAGGCGCAGTGGTGGCCAGCTGAAGCTGGCGGGCTAAACGCAGCTGGAACAAAGTCCGTCTTAAAAGTTGAAACTGTGGGTGGGAGGAAAAGAATAAAAGGCACTCTCCGAAGGCATTCCGAGAGTAGCCTCCTGTTTCGGAAATCTGGACATCACCGTGAGATTAATTAGATCTACGAAAGCAGGCAGTACATCTCCTGGACTCAGGATCGCAGTCTAACCTAATCGCCTGCTATTAGTGATCTACGATGCTGTCATCCTCAGGAATAAAACTCCTTCCCAGGCATGTGTGCGTCGGTGAGTGGAGGCGGGAATAGAACGATGCTTCCCACCATCCTGCCACTAAAGGAAGAGTTGAAAATGAGCATTTGTAGGAAGCCTACTGTGTCTGGGGCCAGTGCTGGGAACTTGATGTATTATCTCAACACTCACCGTCACAATAACCCTGCTAAGGCACAATAGACTATCCACGTTCTCAGAAGATGAACCCAAGTCTCTGAGCTGTTCAAAGGCTTGCTCAGCATCAGACAGAGGCTGCAGAACCCCAGTTCTTTAATACCAGGCACTTACCATCACTCACTTGTGTAATTTTTCACCCAAGGGCTCTATCATGTGAAAGATTTGTTCCACCATACGCCCCAACATAATTTATTTCCTTGATTTCCAGTTCAGACATCTATAACTGCTGATCATAGCGTTTGGTCAGCATGAGCTAACCAGTGTTAGGACCCTGCGCTCATACACTCCCAAACAAAATAGAGGAAAGTGCAGACTCATCGTAGGAAAATAAATTACACTGCTCTAAACGATTGAAATTAATCATAACTCTTTATTAAGCACCTCTCCTATGCCAGTTGCAGTCCTGGGCACCTCACTCACCTGTCATTAATCCTTCCCAGGATTAAAATGTGAAATAGACATTACTCTCCCCAACCCACAGACACAGAACCCAGGCTCAATCAGGAGAAAGGCTTCCTTAGTCTCTCTTTGCTAGTAACTAGATTTTGAAAGTCAAGTCCCTCTCACATGGCTTTTGAACTTGACTAATTATCTTGTCAGAACACTGGTTGAGAATCCAGATGGGGAAGTGTTGATATAGGAACTACTACTACAGCATTAAAGAGTGATATTCTTAAAAGGTTCTTCCAGAAGAGTTCTGTACGATGCAGAGACTCACTGAATCATGCTGGTCGAGCCCTTGACCTGGAGGTGAACACCCAGTGGCTTTCCAGCACATGAAGCTCCGTGAAGCCAGCACCAACTCCCTTAATGGGCTGTTAAGTTTCATTCTTCTCTCATATTGGAAGTATGTCCTGCTGCGGTTCCCAATAGAGAAAGATAAAGGGTTATTTAGAAGCTTTTTCAAATCACTGGCTCTAACTACTGTCAAACTTAGCAAAGGAAAAATTACAAAAGAGCAAAGGAAAAGGGGTTTTCAGTCCAATTCCAAGAAGAGTCAAGAAACTGGCAATATAAGTAGTCTCTCTGGGCAGAGCTGAGCCACCATCATCGTGGGAAGCTAAGTGGAAAGTTTGGGAAGGAAGAGAGTGAGCATGGCTATGGGTCCTGGGGATGGTGGTCCAGAGAGTTGGATAGGGCAAGAGCCGCCCTGCCTTGAGTCACCCTAAGAGCATATGTGGTTAGTGACTAGGGCTAGAAGCATTGAGGGGACTAAGAGAAGCAGATGTCTATGTGGTCAACAGGGCAACTGAACTGACCAGATGTTCTACAAAACAGGAGGGTGGCTGAGATTTACGATCCAGGAGGAAACCAGTGAGTGGCGGTGGTTCCAATATAGTAGCCAAAGCACTGGACGAGGATGCTCTCACATGTTCTGGGTTTGGAATCTCCCTTCTGAAAATAGAGCAGCTATCACAAAAAATAAAACAAAAATCAAAAACCACTCCACTTTTTCAGCATAAACACTCTACATAGGGAATGAGACAGCATCACTGATAATAGTAGCTACTATTTATTGAATGTTTAGTAAGTGCTTTTGTTAAGTATGCCATATAGTATGTCATTTACCCTCACAACAACCCTGTAAGGTAGGTGCTATTTACAGATGGGGAAACTGAGGTGCTGAGGAGTAAAGTGACTAGCCCAAGGTCATACAGTGGATACATGCTGGAGTTGGGGGTTGAAAGTCAGACATGGGGCCTCACGTCACCTGCTAGCCAGCTTGATACGATGGCTTACAGTGCATTTGAGAGCAGGATGCATTCAGACACTTGTTTAATCAGTGTTCCTTCCAGGGGGTTAAGGGGATTTCACTCCAGGGTGAGGGAGGGAATTGAATATTCCCTTATCATAGTATTTCATTTCTAACTGGTGTCCATTTTTTTCTAAAACTTTCAATTTAAATATGTTAGCATAGTCTTACTATTATTTGATTATCTTAAGGGCATTTGACCAAACATTAGGTCTCCTTGGGGAGAAGCTGCCCCAGGAGTGAATAAACTGGAAGCCAAGTGTTTGGGGACAAAGCAGCCCAGCTCTTAAGGAGAGCCCCTAAGGACAGGTAGGTAACCTACCTGAGCATCTACTGTGCATCAAGTACCAGGTTAGGGCCCTAATGACATTCATATAAATGTCATCCACTCCCTGAGTCAAAAAGAATGGGATGGCAGAATCATTCCCTCTAGTGGAAACTCAGCTGTATTTGACCTTGGTGGTATTTGAACACAAACGCTGTAATTTATACAATTACTAGAGGCCCGGTGCATGAAATTTGTGCACTGGGGGGTGGGGTGGGTCCCTCAGCCCAGCCTGCACCCTTTCCAATCTGGGACCCCTCAAGGGGATCGGGCCTAAATGGGCAGTCGGACATCCCTCTCACAATCCAGGACTGCTGGCTCCCAACTGCTCACCTGCCTGCCTTCCTGATTGCCCCTAACCGCTTCTGCCTGCCAGCCTGACCACCCCCTAACCACTCCCCTGCCAGCCTGGGAGCCTGACCACCCCCTAACCACTCCCCTGCCCCTAACTGCCCTCCCCTGCAGGCTTGATCCCTCCCAACTGCCCTCCCCTGCTGGCCATCTTGTGGTGGCCATCTTGTGTCCACATGGGGGCAGGATCTTTGACCACATGGGGGCAGCCAACTTGTGTGTTGGAGTGATGATCAATCTGCATATTACTCTTTTATTAGATAGGATAGAGGCCTGGTGCATGGGTGGGGGCTGGCTGGTTTGCCCTGAAGAATGTCCCAGATCAGGGTGGGGGTTCCCTTGGGGCATGGGGCGGCCTGGGTGAGGGGCCTGTGGTGGTTTGCAAGCTGGCCATGCCCCCCGGTGATCCAAGCGGAGGCCCTGGTATCTGGGGTTTATTTATCTTCTACAATTGAAACTTTGTAGCTTGGAGCAGAGCCAAGCCTTCTGCTTGCTCCGTGGTGGCAGCCATTTTTGTTGGATTTATGTATATTCTATCATTGAAACTTTGTAGCCTTGAGTGGAGGCCTAGGCCGGCCAGGGTGTGCGGAAAGCTTAGCTTCCTCCATTCCCGGGGAAACCCAAGCCTCCCTCCTGCTCTCTGTAGCCGTAGCCATCTTGGTTGGGTTTATTTGCATATTCGCTCCTGATGGGCTTGTGGGCATGGCTTGTGGGTGTAGCAGAGTGATGGTTAATTTGCATATTACTCTTTTATTAGATAGGATGGTACCTCTGTAGTACTGGGAAAAGTATATACATTGAAACAGATAGAAGCAGAATAGGATGGGATAAAAATGCATGTAGCTGAAGGTTGCAATATTTTCTCCCTTGGCCCCTTCGATTGTTTTGCACACATCTTGGAGTGAACCCCACCCTCTTTGGAAGAGCAAAGGTATAAAGGAAATGTTCATTCATTTCTGTAAATCTTTGAATGTTGTTAAAGTTAAATAATCAGAATGCTGTTAACTTAGATTTTCTTCTGTTGATTCTTATAGAATTGGGTGTATTTCCCCCAAAATTTGGTTTTGGTAAAATGCCCCTGAATTAAATTACAAGGTATGCTTCTAGAACATTTGTTATTCATTTGAGGACTTGGTTGAGAATGTGATTCACTTCCTAAACCACTGTCCCTTTCCTAAACTTTGTCTCTAGCTTCAGTGTCAGTAAACTCTGTGTTTCTCCAGACAACTGATCCATTCTCATGTTCTGGACATGGGCTGGGATCATGTTTCTCACTGTTTTGGCCACGAGTTTCTCAGATTTTAATGCTCCAGCCCTTCTCCATTTCTCAAAGCTTTAAGATAGTCACATGGTAAATGTTTTGACTCTCTCTTGTTAGTAGTCAAGCCTCATTTCACCTTATCTCATTCATTTATCTTATTAGGCAAGTGACATCAGAAGACCTGCTATTTATTGAGCTTGTCCTATGTACCAGACATATTTGGGGGTTTCAGGGGACTTCCCGTGCATTGTATATTTATAAACATTGATCCTCTAGTACAGTGGTTCTCAACCTTTCTAATGCCACGACCCTTTAATACAGTTCCTCATGTTGTGGTGACCCCTAACCATGAAATTATTTTCGTTGCTACTTCATAACTGTAATTTTGCTACTGTTATGAATCATAATGTAAATATCTGTGTTTTCCAATGGCCTTAGGCGACCCTGCTAGCGGTTCTCAACCTGTGGGTCGCAACAACAAATTCTTGGCTCTCCTGTTCCTCTGGTTTTGCTCCTGCTTCCTTGCACTTGTCCATGTTCCCTCCATAGCCATGTGGCCCTAGAGGCCATGCCATGTGGACTCCAACAGGCAATGGACTACAGTTGGGAGCAAACTAAGCTAGCCTGTTACTGGATTGAACAGTGCAACTATGGAATGGAATCTCTGGGCAATGGCTTTAATCCTAGCTCTGCTAAGGACACAGCTGGATACAGTGGGATGGAAGGAGAGGGGACTTTGGAAACTCAGGAGTTTAATTCCATACAAATAAATGCTACTCATTCTCCCATGTGAGTCTCAGAAAATTCCTTTTCTCGTGACATTGCTTGCCCACTTCCACTGGTGGGGATATAGAGGGCCCAGCACTGATAACAAGGACATGTCTGAGTCTCTGTGTCTCTGACATGGGAAAGTAACACAATCTGAAATATAATCCCATCTAATAAAAGGGTAATATGCAAATTGACTGTCACTCCAACACACAAGATGGCCGCCACAAGATGGCCAGCAGGGGAGGGCAATTGTGGGCGATCAGGCCAGCAGGGGAGGGCAGTTGGGAGGGACCAGGCCTGAAAGGGAGGGCAGTTGGGGGGGACCAGGCCTGCAGGGGAGGGCAGTTGGGGGGGACCAGGCCTGCAGGGGAGGGCAGTTGCAGGGGATCAGGCCTGCAGAGGAGGGCAGTTAGGGGCAAGCAGGCCTGCAGAGGAGGGCAGTTAGGGGCAAGCAGGCCTGCAGGGGAGGGCAGTTGGTGGGTATCAGGCCTGCAGGGGAGGGAAGTTGGGGGGTACCAGGCCTGCAGGGGAGGGCAGTTGGGGGTACCAGGCCTGCAGGGGAGGGCAGTTGGTGGGTATCAGGCCTGTAGGGGAGGGCAGTTGGGGGGGACCAGACCTGCAGGGGAGGGCAGTTGGGGGTACCAGGCCTGCAGGGGAGGGCATTTGGGGGGGGAAGACTAGGCCTGCAGGGGAATGCAGTTAGGGGGACCAGGCCTGCAGGGGAGAGCAGTTGGGGGGGGGGGAGGAGACCAGGCCTGCAGGGGAGGGCAGTTGGGGGGGACCAGGCCTGCAGGGGAGGGCAATTGGGGGGACCAGACCTGCAGGGGAGGGCAGTTGGGGGTACCAGGCCTGCAGGGGAGGGCAGTTGGGGGGGGACCAGGCCTGCAGGGGTGGGCAGTTGGGGGGGACCAGGCTTGTAGGGGAGGGCAGTTGGGGGGACCAGGCCTTCAGGGGAGGGCAGTTGGGGGCAACCATGCCTGCATGGGAGGGCAGTTAGGGGCAATTGGGCCAGTAGGGGAGCATTTAGGCATCGATCAGGCTGTCAGGGGAGTGGTTAGGGGGTGATCAGGCTGGCAGGCCGAAGCAGTTAGGAGTAATCAGGCAGGCAGGCAGGCAAGCAGTTGGGAGCCAGCAGTCCTGGATTGTGAGATGGATGCCAGATTGGAGAAGGTGCAGGCTGGGCTGAGGGACACACACCCCCATGCATGGATTTCGTGCACCGGGCCTCTAGTCATAAAATAAAATCCACCACTTAACAAAAACTTATTTGGGTCCCAGGAACTGTTTCAAGTACTTCAGGTGTTTTAATCAATAACCTTACAAGGACTTGGATGGCAGCTGATATCTTGATCTTCAGTTTGCAAATGAGAAAAATGAAGTGCAGAGAGCTTAAATAACTTGCCAAGGTCACAATTTATGCATTTCCAATTGGGGTTACCAGCTAAGACCTTGGTTCTTCTCATTGACTCAGAATAGATTTTAAGGTCAACAAAAATGAAAGTAAAGCAAAGTGAGACTTATTGAAGATACATTCCCAGTGAGGAGTGGGCCAGTTGAGAGAGATAATGGACTGGAACTCCTGGGTTATATGGTTTAAATGAAGGATTTTCTGGGTAGAGAATTTCATTTGCATTCTGGTATGATTGACAGAAAAGGATTACATATAACTACTAGAGGCCTGGTGCACGACATTTGTGCACTCAGAGGAGGGGGGTGTCCCTCAGCCTGGCCTGCACCCTTTAGCAGTCTGGGAGCCCTCAGGGGATGTCCCAGGGGGAGTGGGCCTAAGCCACAGTCGGACAACCTTAGTGCTGCCGCCACCACTGCTGTGCTCGCCAGCCGTCAGCCAGGCTTGTGGCTGAGCAGCATGCCCCCTGTGGGAGCGCACTGACCACCAGGGGGCAGCTCCTGAGCATCTTCCCCCTGGTGGTCAGTGCGCATCATAGCGACCAGTTGTTTCGCCTTTGGGTTGATTTGCATATTACCCTTTTATTATATAGGATACATCTTCCGTGCGTGCCCTTATTCATAATGCATACAGAAAACCCAAGGTGGGGGGCGGGGTGAAGTGGGGTGGGCTGGGGTGGGGTGGGGTGTCAAAACCACAATGCAAATTTTATCATAATTATTCCAGGGCCATGTCATTTTTTTCTCAGCTTGCTCCAAGAACTGGCTTGTTCCAAATCTGCACATGTGTGCTGTGTTGACTGCTGGGCTGCCCATGGAGAGGCGGTATGAAGGCATTGTTGGTCTGACCCCTGTCAGGACCCCAAAACAGGCCCCACCCCAGCCACTCATGTCTAACTTCCTACTAACAGCTGGGATTTAAACCCTGGCTAGGTAGCTTCTGCCCTGCTCCACAATCTCATTTGTTACTAAGGAACCAATCCTCTGATTAAATTTGTATTTTTTATCAAACATATTGACTCATACAATCCCCTAAATATGTTTAACAGCTATCACAGGCCATGCATTGAGCATATCACAGAGAAGATTCCCTTGCCTGCACAGAACTTGTGGTATGGAGTAGGAGAAAGACAACCACACTTTCAGTTCTAATTCAACTAACAGTATCACAAGTACTACAATAAGAGTAACCAAGAATGATAAGAAATGGCCAATTTTTATATCCATAGTGATCTGCAGTTCATAGGGTTTTTACATGCAATATCCATTTTATTTATTTATTTATTATAAAATATGTTTCTTTATTGATTTCAGAGAGGAAGGAAGAGGTAGAGAGAGATAGAAACATCAGTGATGAGAGAGAATCATTGATTGGCTATCTCCTGCAGGCCCCCCCACTGGGGATCTAGCCCGCAACCCGGGCATGTGCCCTTGGCCAGAAGAGAACCTGGGACCCTCAGTCCGCAGGCCGACGCTCTATCCACTGAGCCAAACTGGCTAGGGCTGCAGTATCCATTTTATATTCACATACAAAATAATAACAGTGAGGTAGAGACAATGAGATGGATGGAGAAAAATTTATTCAACACAATTCCTCTCTTGGTTTTCATTTTGTGAAGGCAAGAGACATTTAGAAGATGAGCCAGACAAAGGGCCTGGGTGTGGAGGAAACAATTTGGTTCCCCTCTTGAAAGAGAGCAAGAGAGAGAGAGGGAGGCCAGGCAGAGGAAGAGAGAAAAGGTAGAAACCCTAGGGGAGGGGTGTGGGAGATAACTAAAGGCCAGTTCTATAAGGTAACTTCCTGGTGAACCTGGGGAAGCCTCAGTATCTGTTGCCAAGTGTCCCTTCAACAGGTTTTCCAACCACCTACTCACTCCAATTTTCAATCACATGGAAAATTTGTGCTGGTATAAAACAGGCCCATTAGCAAAAAAAAAACACAAAAAAACAAAAACAAACAAACAAAAAAAAACACCCCACAACTGTTTACATTTTACTGTTTTCCTTCTTATCTGAATTTTCTGTTGAAGAACAAAATTCAAATAAGCAAATTTGAAGACCTAATTGGTTTATTAAGCAATTCTTGAATCTGGCAGCATCCAATCCAACAACTAAAAGGATGCACCCAAGGGCTGTATAAAATAGAAGGGTTTTATAGGAAAAAAGGTGAAGCAAGGGCACTATTAACAATAGAAAAGAGAGGTTTATTTTTAGGCTGGGACATCTTTTTGGAGGGAAGGGAAGGACAAAGGTTTTTATCATGCAGATTGCCTCTTCTATCTATGGGGAAATGGAGAGGGCCCAAGGACACAATATCTCTTTGGTGTTGACCAGAAAATTCCAGACTGGTTGATTAAGATTATATTTCTGGGAGAGGCTGAAATAGCAATTAGGTCAAAAATTAAATCTAGGCTTGGTATCATGGGCTTTAATACAGGTGACACCATTTGTGGTTTTCTCTTTAACAATTTGCATGATGTAGTTCACAATTAGGAGAATATTGCTTATGCTATTCTGTTGCCTGCTTTTTTCAGTTAATATGTTGTGAGCATTTCCGAAAATGTATTAGTATCATCTGAATATTTGCTCCCTCAGAGTAAACATGACAGCTTCCCTTGATATATCTTGGCCTTTCACAAAGCGTCCTTAATATAGTAGGCAGTTGACAGACATGAGCAGAGTAGGAGCTATAAGCCAGGTAAGGGACAATTGTAGGGTGGGTCCTCACTCCAGGGTGATCTTTACTCCCCTAGCATATCGCTGGTCATGCAGCTCAACCCTCCCCTCACCTTTCCTCCCCTGGCATGACATTAGTCATGGCCCTTTTAAAGGAGGAACAGGGGACCAGGGAATAGCCTCATATGACTCCCCTGCATGTCTACTCCCTTAAGTATCAAGCCTTCAGTACAATGAGGTTCTGACCAGCATCAATAATCTTAGGAACAAAGCATGGGGTCTGTTGACCACAGAGACAGAGTTTTGGTCAATAATACATAGGCCTCGGTTGTGTTTCAGCTCCAGGCCCAGAAAAGCAGCAAAAGAGGCAAAGCCATTAGTCATTAGTTATTAGACCAGCTGCAGTGACTAATGCCCCCCTGACCAATCCATGGAGACCACAACTCTGAGTGGACACACCTGGAAAGCTGATAAATATTCTATTGAGATCCTCCTCTAAGACTTCTACTAAAATCCCTGGCTTTAAAACCCTTAGGAAGAAGGACCCAGAGCATTCTTTCTCTCTCTGGAGCATGCCCATGCCTTTCCCCCTCTCCTTCCCCCAGACACATTCTCTCTGCCTCTCTTTGTCCTAAGCTCCAAGGGGCCTTCTTTGCCTCTGTAACTAGTTTCCTAAGCCCACACAGCCCAGCTGGCTCACTTTTTCTACCTCTGACTTTCTAAACAAACTTTCTCCTGTAATTTGACTTCCTTGTCTCTGAATTCTTTCTCAGCCAAACTCAAGAACTGGGATTGCTGAACCAAGGTCTGGTAACAGTCTGGTGTTGTTTTGCCACTAACATCCTTACTTGGTTTCCTCACTGAACTTCAGGACAACCTCTTTGACTTGGGAGGAACAGCTATTCTTACCTAGTCTAACCGATGAAGAAATCACAGCCTGTTGTCAACAATCTATCTAGGCTATACCATGGTATTGCTGTCTTAGTATCCATTTTATTTGGCCAAACAACCTGCAGGGGCCTTAAATTGATACTAGCCATCTCATGTAAGTGCATATGCTAAATAACAGCCTGCATAGTTATAGCCAAGTTCCTGATATGACTTCCCCAACAGTCTTTGTGAGCAACAGTTTCCCCTGTCTCCCAGGTCCTTTTTGGTTTGAATTGTCTAAACTAGACTTAGCACAGAAGTCTCAAATCATTTTACCCAAAAACCCTAATAAAGGCATATGCCTCAGGTCTTACCTCTCTCTCAGCCTGAACCCTGGCCTTGACCTCCCCGTTGACCTCTTGAGGAACACCATTTACTTCCTCCAGGACCTATGAGTAATAAAACTTATTTATTTCAATTTCCCTTTGGTCTATTGTTAAATTCTGCTCACCATCCACCCTGTGTTCCACTTAACAAATGTTAATTTAATGAAGTATTAACACCTGTCCAGGTTAAACAACTTGCTAAAGGATAATAGAAGGTCAATAAGAAATAACAAGCAAGCTCAGGTTATGCCATCAATTTGTTTGAAAACCTGGTTATGAGAGTGTCTATGCAGGATACATATTGAGAGTCTACACAAAATCTACAGCTCACTATAGTCACACAAAATACATAGATAATTCCAGCCCTAGTTTCATGGTTGTAAAAGAAACATTGTGCCTGGACACTTACTAAAAATGGCAAGGAAGTCTTTACGCAAGACTACTGCAATAGGGGAGTGAGATTGAACTCAACCCTGAATACAATTAGAAAATGTAGTGATTTACAGGCAGTGGGCAGGGTGAGGGACTAGATGGAAAATTACCAAGAAAACCTTTGTTAGGCATTAACTAGTGGGAGGATAAGAAGAACTTAATTAAAGACCAAGAAGGAGGTTAGAGAAGCTCTATTGGCTATCCAGTGTGGGAAAGATTCTTGATAAACTGACTTAGTAAGATTTTTTGCTAAAACCGAGCTCAGCAGGCAAAGGACAAGACCTAGTCAGGAAGAGGACTCCAAGGAGCCTGATGAAAGTTTGGCTAAGAAAGGAGTCCTTGCCATAACCACTGCCCATGAGGTTCAAGTAGCCCCTGGACTCCCCTTGTTTCTCTACAACTGAGATTGTGACTTTTTTTTTTCCTTTTTCATATCCCTTTGTCTGTCTTGGAAACTAAGACGTTTGCAACCTGGAGTGATCACTTCCTTTGGCAGCTGCTCTGTTTGTCCTGGGCTGGTCCAAGGCCAGGGAGAAGAAGAGTGGGGTTGGGGATGGTTGATGGCGGCTGGGGAGAGGGGAGGATTAGCTGGGAATTTATTCATGTGGTGTAAATTTTCTTTTTCTTTTCTTTTCTTCTTCTTTTTTTTTTTTTTTTTCTGGGAAAACACTTCCTGAGTTCTAAATGTCAGGGAATTTACTCCACAGAGTCGAAAACTGCTTTTATGGTCCCAGAATATCTTCTTAATGAAAATACAGAGTCTGTGCAGTAATTTGTAGAAACTTTTCCCGTACAAAGTACTATTATATTTGCATGCATATTTATACAAAGTCATAACCCCAGAGAGAAAACTGCTACTGTCCTGTAGGTCTAGAGACCCTGATGGTGAGGGTAATAGTAAAAGTTAGTACTCCGGCCTCGTTTGGGGATCATGACTGTGACTTTAAAATTCAAGATATATCATTTTCCCAGAAAAGGCAGCCTGAATGCAGACACAAAGTCTTTGGGTGATTAATGATTAGAGTCCCTTAAGAGCGAGCTCTGGAGGAGCCAGACAAATGGAATTAAAACGTTGCATGTTACTTAACATTCCCTCAGATGGCTCAGAAACTCCCTGCATGTGGGTCATTTGTTATATCCTCCTAAATGTCAGCTACATTTCCAGCTATCTAAAAGTTTAGTGAGAATCTTGATTGAGGTAGGGTTGCTTTTTTCTTCGACTCAAATGATGATTGCCTTTAAGATTAATGTTCCGTTATTTCCATGGTCTTTGTTTCTGAACAGGAAAATAACAAGATATGAATACATATCCAAAAGAATGCTGTAAGAATGAATCTCCTAGTGCAGGGCCTGGCACACAGTAGGCCCTCAATCATAGTAAGCATTGTTATCATTATTATATGCCATGATTTGGTGTTTTGATCTGTCCAGAATCAAGTTCTTATGATTGAATCCAATTCCTGTAATTCTTATATCAACATCTCTGATTTTTTTTTGGAGGGGGGGTGGCGGGCTTCAGATCATGCCAAGAAGATTGTACCTTAGAAAGAATAATAATAATAATAAATTATTATTTACCAGGTGTCAAACAATGATCTAAGCACTTTTCATGGATGGTCTCATTTGTTATCCACAATGACCCCCTGGTGCACTGGTGAAGGTAAAGAAAGGTGCTGTTAGAAAGGGCCCCAGAATAGCCGAAACCGGTTTGGCTCAGTGGATAGAGCGTCGGTCTGCGGACTGAAGGGTCCCGGGTTCGATTCCGGTCAAGGGCATGTACCTTGGTTGCGGGCACATCCCCTGTGGGGGGTGTGCAGGAGGCAGCTGGTCGATGTTTCTCTCTCATCGATGTTTCTAACTCTCTATCCCTTTCCCTTCCTCTCTGTAAAAAATCAATAAAATATATATATAAAAAAAGAAAGGGCCCCAGAATATAATGACTTGAAAGCCACAGAAACGTATTTATCCTGTAATTAGTGCTGAGGCAAGGGGTCCCGGCTGGTTGGGTTGGCTCTGCTCTATGTGGTCATTCAGCGACCCAGCTCCTTCCCAATGGGTTTCCCAGTCATTCTTTCTTTAATCTTCCACAGCTCTTTGTCCATGTTGTGGTTATGGTACTTAGCACTTTATGGGGCAATTATTTGATCATGTGACCATGTCTTGAATGTGACTATTAGTTTTTCCAGAACAGAGAATAACAGCTTCCCTATATTGTATTGCAATTATCTAGCACAGGGGTCAGCAAACCATGGCCTGTGGGCCTAATTTGGCTTGATGCCTATTTTTCTATGGCCTGTGAGCTAAGAATGGCTTTGACATTTTTAAATGTTTGAAAAAAAAAATCAAAAGAAGAATAATATTTCATGACACATGAATATGAAAATTATACAAAATATAAAATTCAGTGTCTATAAATGAAGTTTACAGATTACCTGTGGCAGAGTTGAGTGGTTGCAAAAGAGACCATATGGCCACGAGGCTAAAAGTATTTACTACCTTGCTATTTACAGGAAAAATCCGCAGACCCCTGATCTAGCACATAGACATTTTTTGAGCAAATTATGCTGGCACTGACTTCAGGGGCAGGAGAAGTCTTGGCTTGGAGAAGAAAGGAGGTAAAAATCCTTCACAATATTGAGATGAATGAGCTTTACCTTTTGGATGCCCTGTAGTTGGTGGCATTAGTGGGGTCTCTCCTGAGGAACAGGAAACACTGTACTAAGACCCGGGTCTGGCTTCTTTTTCCCGAGAAAGATTAGCTTCATTCTGTCACCATCTCCATGTTATTCCAGAAGAGCAGGGAGACTGTGCCTCATCCCTGAATGCTAGCTGCCCAGGGGAGAAAACACAGCTGAAAGCACAGGGGAGTGGAAGGGAAGGGGCATGAAGAGCAAGGCTGTTGAAGAGGGAGGGAGGGAGGAGTGGAAAGGAGTTCAATGGTCTCTCTTAGATGGAGTATTTGGGAAGAGCTTACACTTTTTAGTTAATATCAAATATGTTTTTAAGAATATTCAGTGACTTCATATCTGACGCTGACTACATTTTTAAATTCTGTCCCTTACAAAGTGCTTCTTGACCAAGCAGGTAGCCTTAGCTTCCCTTTCCAGTGCCAGTTAATGTCACATCTCCCCTCTGGGTGCCATAGCTTCATCCATCCTTTCTGGTTCTCCAACACACTTCTCACCACAGGCCTCTGCGGGCTGATTCTCTTTCTTCCTAGGATGCTTCTCTTTATTGGTGGAGCTCCTTATCCGATGTGAGGTCTCGCTCAAAGATCACCTCCACACTGAAATCTTTTCTGACCACCTTACATCAAAATAGGCTCCTTCCTGTTCTTTTCTATTTCAAGAGCCCTCACAAAACTTATTACAATTTTGAATTATATAATTATTTGTTGGTTTAGTTGATTTCTTGGCTTCCCAACTAGAGCATAAGTCCCACAGGACAGAGGGCCCCTCTCTGTTGTTCAGTATTTTCTACCCAGCACCTAGCACGTGCAATCATTCAAAATGTACTAAACAACTACATTTTCGGATGCGAAGGTCCATAGATATCAAGTAGCACACGGTCTACCAGGAAGACTAGTATTTGAGAGTTTAGAACCAGAAAAGCACTTGGGTGAAGTGGTAATGGTCTGGAGCTCTATGTTTTAGGGAAGATATCAGACGTAGATTTCTTTACTTTAGAGATTGGCCCAGAGTTATTCGCTGGCCAGCACTTCCTTTGGCATTCTCCCATGCAAATGACTAACTCTTGTCGTAGACACTGTGTCTGGAAGTCAAGCTTCAAGATTGCCCCAGTCACCATCACCCCTAGTGTTCATTCCCTTGTGTAGTGTCCTTCTAGGCTGAATCAGAGCTGAGCCTGTTCTGAATGCTATAGGAGTGATAGTGTGTGCTGTGTTGTGATCACAGCTGTGATGGGAATTGCTATACGACAGCCCTTCATTTTCAGACTATTTTATTGGTACAATCGGATGTTAATTCTCTAAAATATGGAGGCTTTTAGAAGAAAGGGGAAAGAAAGGCAAATAAGATTAAACGAGGAGACAGAGATATAGGGATTCTATTTCATTTCCTGCATTGTAAGATCACCATGCTTTTCCTGCCAAATGATACGAGACATTTCTAATCAAACGGAGCATTGTGCGTGTCATTCAGGAATGTGTTCCTGCTAATTTCACAGCTCCAAAAAGGAGCTGACAGGCATCAGAAGAGAAGAATGGCAGCTAATGTAGGAATAATAGAAATGAGAAAATCAATGTGGAGATGTAATTGAAAGTAAGAACGGATGTTCGAGGTAATTGAATGGTAATATTGTGAGCAGAAACCAAGTAGGATCAAGTAATTGCAAGATTAGGCAGTTTACAGACACGCATATTTCCCTTTCTGGGATATGCACGCCTCTGAGATTGCGGACAGAGGTTATGGGGCATGCTCATTCAAAGGGACTCTCAGTTTAGTTTATTCCATGTTTTTGTTTTTGTTACAAAGGATGCAATGACACCTGAAATGACTTTGCAACTAGGGCATGTTTGATCCTGCCCTTGTGACTATCTCAGCAAAAGAATGAATTGCTTCCTGTCCGCTCACTCCAAGAGGCGCACCTGACCGGAACGGTGAGCTGGAACCCTGCAGCAGCCTCAGAGAACTCATCCCACCTCTCTAGTCTCAGTTCCTGGAAGCACATTCCACCGAAAAGCGCTATTTATTTTCCTTCACCAAATGAGAGATAAAAGAAGATTTTAATGTGTTTTTATTGGGAAAATGAGTGCTCTTAATGGGCATTTTTCTTACAAAGCCAAAATAACTCCGCCTGAGAAACACATTTCTCTAGCATTCACTGCATGCGGCCCTTCACAGACGCTGCCTACCCATTCCGTGAAATCAATACTGCATTAAGGTTGGAGGTAGAGGAGTTGGATTGTGTGACCTTGGGCGAGTCACTTAATCTCTCTGCCACAGTCTGTGTGAACAAACTGAAAATAATTCCAGCCACTTCAAGGAAGGAGAGTAAGATTAATGGTAGCAAGACGTTTAGACAATTGTCTCTGTGGCAGTTTCTCCCACTCCCTCTGTTGTGTGTATGTGTGCTTTTTTCAGTGTTTGATTTTCTTTAGAATCCAAATTCAGCCACCCGCATATTGACACAAAGACAAAGCTACTTCCAAACGCAGGATGGCAATGGCTGCCCTCGGCTGAATTTTATATCTCTGCACACCGTGTGCACTCATAAGGGTCCTCCATTTCCCCTTTGTGGGAGGAAGAGGAAGGCAAAAGAGAAATCCACTTGGAAAAAAATTCTTGCCTACATGTTATTCTCTTCACTTCATTGGGGTGATCTGGTGGCTTCTCACTCTCCGGCATCCTCTTCCCTCAACCTCACTGTGTCTGGGCCCTACATTTTGTCTCCCTTTGTTCCACTAGCCCATGTCATTGATGACCCAGTTTGGTCTTGCTCTTCCAGATTCGTCTATTCCTTCTAGGACATACCTCTAGTGTTTGCCCCATACCTTTGAAGGCTGTGACTTATAGGGGGTTAACCAATTCTTACTGACTCACTGAATGAGAGCCTAGAGACCTCACCAACTCTTCCAGTTGCCATCCTGACTCTCCTCTTCCTTAGCTTTTAGACTTTTGGAGAGGGTCGTTTTCTCTCACAACCTCTACTCCTCACCCATGACTATCCAGCTACTTCTTCATGACTCTATTCAACTTGTTCTTTCTTCAGCTCCATTCTGGAATCACTCCATTCCAGAAATGTGAGCATCCACTAAAGTTGAGTCCTAGTCCTCTGATCATGTCCATTCAATTGTGTCTTTAAATTAACTCACTCATTTTCTTGGCTTCAACTACCACGTCTATGTGGGTGAATCTTATATCTATGGTTTTAGGTAGCTCATCCCACAATTTGTTTTAAAATAGTCTTTCCTACTATTTGTCAATCCAACAGCACACATGGAAGGCTTGAGAAGGTTGCATTAGGAGGGATTTGGAATACCATACTAAAGAGTTTGAATTTTTATCCTACAGAGAGTTGATTGAAGATATTTAAGTAAAGATATTAAAAACATGATCTAGTGGAATTTATCATTTTCATTCAACAGTTGGTTGGAGGATGGCTTGAGGGCAGAAAGCTGGGCTTCCCTGGTTAGGAACTCTGGTCCTCAAGCTGATTCCAGCCCTATGCAGTCACCATACTGCAACCAAATCTTCAAGTCTTGTGCATCAGAAAAGCAGAAGCAAATAGTCAAGCTCAAAACAAGGAGTCAGACTTGATTTCCTCTTCTTCCCTCCCAAACATATTCAATGTCATGGTGAATTACTAATTCTCCCACTGTCACAGTACAGTCTGTGTTGTCACTTCAAATTCATTTGCCATATTTTTCCCTTTTCAATCCTGGCCCTTACCTTTTTTTAAACTTAAGAAATAATCACCTGATCAATTCATTTTAAATTCTGCAGCCATCTCAAAATTCCATACTGTAGGTCTGGAGAAACCATTCTCCTACTCAGATAATCTTAGTAGACTTATAGGCCGACCAAAGAACTCTGCACTACTGAGCCCTCACCCTAAATATAACTTGTATTATTTCCACCACATGCTTTTGCTTAAATCATTTCATTAGCTCAATAGGGAGTCAATATGCTGCAATTGTTCTTTGATTTTCTGTATTGACCAAGCACTTCCCTCTTTCCATCATTCTAGGCATGCATTGCTATCATGGCTCTTCTAGGCTTAATCCACATCTCCAATAGTTTATTTATAGACCACATCTCTTGAGATTCAGAGAAACACTATTGCTCTTCCCTAGTATTTCTTGCAGTTTTGGTACCATTGATGAGACTGGAACATCCCAGTAGATGGAGAAAGATTTTACCTTGCCAGTTGGAGGCACAGCTTTCTAATATCCTCACACGGTCACACCTTAATGCACAGATATTTGATGTTTTCCTTCTGACGCACTTCCTGAGCCTCTGGCCTTGGGATCCAGAGAAAGGAATGCACTTCAGTTTCAAAGCATGCGTTGGCCAGCCGTGACTTATTTCAACCCAGCTTCATTTTGAGTTGGGGAAAATTCCTCTAAACTCAAGATGTATTATTCTTATTTTTTAGTGCTATTGTAAGCGTTTATATTTTCTGTATCTTCAGAGGTATTTAATTTGGCAGTTGGGGGAACTTCATTAAACACAACTAACTAGTTGTTATTTTAAAATGGAAATCCATTTTTTGTTGACATTTTAAAAGTTCACTGCAAACAGATGCTCAAAAGAAAAATGTGGGCTCTATGGAGTGAGTTTATAAAGGCAGGAAGTAGCCACTGTATTGCACACGTGAAATAAACATCTGCCTCACCCTGGCCAGACTTACTTCTTTTGTTTCCTGGACCACAGCAGAGTTCTTTCGCCACTCAGGCCTGCTCACAGGCTGCTTTCTCTGCATGGACCCCACCCTTGGCCCCCACATATACTTCCATCCGCCTCCGTCCTAGATCCTACGTTATTCTTTATGACTCAGCTTACATGTCACCTCTCCACAGAGGCAGTCCCTGACCTCTCAATATGAATCCACTGTTACACTATGTTCTATATCATAATTCCTTTGAAGGCCCTAATCTAAAAATAATATCAGTATGGTCATTTGTATAAAATCTATTACCTACTCTAATCTCTACTCCACCTGCATAGAGTGTTTGCTCTAAAATGGCAGAAGAGCACTGGCCAGCGTTGTTCAGTGATTAGCGCATCAGCCTGTGCACCCAAGGGTCTTGGGTTCAATTCCAGGTCAAGGGCGTGTACCTCCATTGCGGTTTCATTCGCCATCCCTGGTTGGGGTGCATGCGGGAGGCAACCAGTCAATATGCCTCTCTCACATCAATGTTTTCTCTCCCACCTCTCTTCCTCCCTTCCTTCCTTCTATTCTCTCTGAAGAGCAATGGAAAAATATCCTCAGGTGAGGATTAACAAAAAAATAAATAAAATGGCAGAAGAGGTGTGCTTTATCTGACACTATGTATCAAAGTTTAGCATAGTTTCTTGCATGTGATCGAAGATAGAAAATAAAAATGTGTTTTTAAATGAAATTTGAGGACACAGACATGATTAAGATGAAAATAGCTTATGTAATTTACATAGATTCATATACTTTATATAAAGATTCATATACTTTTTATAGTCTATATATTTTCACAAATATTCATTTTGAAATAATGGTCACACTACGAGGCAGATGATACTGTAAGGCTTAAAACCTTTAAGTCCTGAATCAATTTCAAATTCTTTCAACCATTTCTCCAGAAAGAATTGCTAACTAAGCAAGCCTTCAAAAAAAAAAAAATGCTCAGAGCAATTTTAAAACCAGGGTTAGTCCATTCTTGCTTAGAAATAATTTCAGGAAATCTGAAAAGATTGAAATAGTTATTTAATAAACATATTTTAAATTGAACACATGTCAAATATCCATGGCATTTCCTGATGGTGCCTCACTAGTGTGAGAATTTAAAAGTAAACACATTAAAGATGTTTAATCGCTCTATCTTTGCAAATTACAAATGTACATTATTTTGTGTGGTAGCTTTGATTCTGAAATATGCAAAATGTTTTTTAATGATTGCAGTCTGGGAATTCTCTAGAATAGTTAGTTTCCTTCTTAAAGTAATCTTATGGTCAAGGCTTTAAAAGTGAGGAGCCAGCCTATGAACAATTGCCCTTAATTTGTCTCATTTGCTGGGAATTATTTGGCTATTGACTTTTCTCAAAGAAGGGCTCCTGTGGAGAAAGTAGTGCCATCATGGGGCAAACAATCCCCTAGGAAACTTGCTAACTCAGCCCAAATCTCAGGCAAGCATAATTCTATTTTGTGCTTTTATAGGCAGGAAAGAGGAAAGAATACCATTTGGAAACTACTAAGACTTCTCTTGTTTTTCCTTTAAAAAAAACCAAAAACAAAACCAACGTCTCTAATCTAGATTACTTAAATCAACATGATCAAGAGAGAGAAAAATTGAGCTTTGGAAATGAGGCTCAAAGGGTTAAAAGAACCTCAGTGGAGGGTTGTAGTTACTGAGCTGCTGCCTGCATCTCTTGAACATGGACACAGGATTGCAGCTTCTCTGTTCTGGCTGTTTATGCCTGTGTAAAGTAGGGAGCATGACAACCCCATACGGAGGTTTGCAGTGAGCGTTCAATGAGGTATCTCAGAGAAAGCCCTTGGCATAGTGCCTGGCATAGAAAAAACAGTAGCTATATACCCATAAACACAAATCTAAACCATATCATTATCCTATATGTTCTTTGCTTAATGAATGACCCACAACTCTTGGGGGAAAAAAAGAAGCAGCAGATGGAAATTAAAAAAAAAAGTTTTACTATCACTATGTATTTCTATCATTAAAATGTAGACATTTAAAACAAGAATGAATACATGTTTGAACAATTTGTGTCTGTGAGAGACTGTGGTGTGTGTGTGTGTGTGTGTGTGTGTGTGATCATGATATTTTTACAGGAAAATGAAGAAAGCATCTTAGGATGATGCTATTTCCCTGTTCTGGGTGGGACCTCGCCATTACTAACTTCTGAGTGCCCTGGAAGAAAGGAAGTCCTGGTCTTTCATTGTTTTCCATTTGGTTCTAATTGAGGAAAAAAGAACAAAATAAAAAATACCATTTGTGCTTTACTTAGATTACACCTTGTTTTGTTTGGGGAAGAAATGAATGGAATAGGCACTTTTTCTGCTAGCATAGAATGCGTCCTTCTACTCATCTCTCCCATGTGGTCATTCCCAAGTCCCCAGACTTGACACTAGGCTAGCTGCAGGCCACCTTCTGACAACAGAAAGTACAGGTTCTCTTCTCTGTTCTTTCTGAATCACTACGATTAAGGGATTCTTAAGGCTGGGACTCTAAACATTGTGCAATTTCTAAGAAATTCACCAAGCTGTTAATGCAGTAAATATCTGTTTAATTTACAAACATCAGTAGTGTCACTGATATTAGTCCGGAGAAAGACAGAGCACACCGAATTATACATGTACATCTAATTGTCTTTGTAAAAAGAGCTTTTGGAAAGAAACATCTGCATCTTCACAGGGTACCCTGGGATTCTGAGGAGGGAAGAGCACAATCCACTATAAATCACTCTCAATTCTACATTATAATTTAGCAGCAAACATGTTAACATGGGAACATCAGGGTAATAAAGGAGCTTTATTGTTTGGGGAAAAAAATCACAGTTCTTGTCATTACAGCCTTTTCTTTTGCCACTTCACCCCCCAAAAGGGCCAAAAAGGTCAAGGACGTATTCATTTGTAACAGATCTACTTTCTAGGGTCGATTGCTACATACCATCTCTGTTCTGTGAGGACAGGTTGCAGCGGCCACTTTCTGTACAAGGACCGTCTCACCCAGAGACTTGACAAGGCTCTGCAGGTGTCCTGAGTGAGGCCAGTAGGTCAGTGACACCAGTGGTCAGATGTCCAAGTAAACAAACAGACCCACACCACATCTTTATCCCCAGATATCACCCTATGTTAGTACTATTGCCAAAAAAAATCCTGATTTTTAAGTTTGAAAAATGTACAAAAATATCAGGACAATTATAAATTAATATATATTAAAGCATCAAGAAACAGCAAAAGGATGGCCTAACATGTTAAGTACAATGTACTTTGATACAATAAATATTTCTCATGAAAACAGAATACTGTATAGGGCTGTTTAGAACTCATAGAAACAAAAAAATCATATTACTAATTTATTTATCAATAATCTATTGGTTCTTTATCATCTCCTTTATCGTTTATATTACAAAAAAAATTAATACTGGAAAACGGTCGATAAACACTTTTGTGTGCTTCTTGTGCTAACATGCCGACCTGTATAAAAAGACGATAACATTTTAGCGCCCCCATCCTGTCTCTCACGAATGGGACCCAGGTCTCCCGGGGACTCTATATTTTGCACAAAATATTTCTCATCCATCTGTCCTATCTGCGAATCCTGGGCTCCATCCCTCCGCCTCGCATCCTCACTCACACATGTGCTTGGTCCCCTTGGACCGCAGTGACTCAGATGAGGGCTCAGGGGCCTGTGCTCTGGGCAAGTTCAAGTTCAGGCTCGCGGTTGGCTCCCTGGGTATGTGCTTCGTCCCCATCGCTGTTCCAATGCCTCGGGGTTTACCTCCCTTCCCACGTCTCTGGTGTCGGGGAAGCTGTGGTTCACGCATTTCTATTTTTTTTTTCTCTTCCAAATGCAGGAAAAAAAAAAAGTCTTTATTCTCATAATAAAAATAAGTCTGTTCTGTATTTTACAATATATTTCAAATATTTCCACTAGGAAGCATTCGCGAGTCCAGCGTGGCCAAGCAGGAGACAGCATCTGCCAAGACAGCAGCCCCGGGGAGGCGGTTAGGAGGCGCACCTGCTGCAGCCGCACTTGACCACCTTCTCGACCTCCTCCACGAAGGACGACCCGTCAGTGCATTCGAAGGAGTATTTCCGCCGCTTGCTCCGCAGGGGACCGCAGCACTGGCCCCCCGCGCACCCGCCTCTGCACTCCAGCCGGGACACCTTCTTGGTTGTCTGGCAAGCGGCGTAGCCCTGCTGTTTTTGGTAATAATCTCGGATCCGCTCCCCTTGGCAGGAGACTTCTAGGGAAGAACACAGAGCACAAGCTGTAAATCACGCAGAGGGAGTGCGAATCCGCCCTGGAGCCAGCAGGGGGCGCCTCTCCTCCCTGTCCCTTCCTGCTATTGTCAGTTATACTTCCAGGGCATATAGGGACTGGTGGCATGGCCTGCTGTTCTTTGAAAAAAAAAAAAAAAATGCTTCTTTGGAGCCTTTATTTTCAGTGAATACTGTCAGTGTGAGCTGTAACTGCTATGGCCACTGGACTGACAAGAAAATTGGGCCCCTAACCCTTTTCTTTTATGGCAAAAATGCGCCTCTTCTGTTTTTACACTCCCAGCAGCTGGATCTGTTTACCGCAGGGAGACGTTTCAGAGAGTACGCGGTTTAATTTATTAGACCTGGGGCTTCATATCATTTAGCCTGTTACTTGATACAAAGAACATTCCACGAACTTCATAAATTACCCTGGTAGGAACGAGTTCAAAAAGAGCCATCTGCTGAGAGCTTCCATGGGCACGTTCCCCTCATGTGGTCCCTCTGATACACTCAGCGGAAGCTGGGCCAGCTGGAGGCCAGGGCGAGCTGGTCCCACAGGCACGAGGGAGGAGAGAGGTGGGCTGGCACCTCAGCCCCGCCCCATCCCTCGCACCTGCATGACGTGCTGGGACAAACCATTTTGATTCTAATGTCAGAGGTGATTTTATCCTCAAGCTACTGCCTCTTTATTAGTTCTTTCTTTGTGCCAGGAGACAAACTGGTAATATATTTGGGTGAGAACCTCAGATAAAGGTAAGAAAGGAGTAGAGTTAAGAGTGCTTCCACATAAGGCAGAGGGTTTTCACAGCAGATCAGCCTGGGAGCAGACAGCCGGAGGCAGGTACAATCTTGATGCCGAAGGTTAGGACAGCTCCCACCTGCTGCCTTCATGACACGGGGAAATCTATCAGCAGCAGCAACTACAAGTCCTGCAAAGTCCAGGCCTTCCTCCTCTCACACCCCCCTCTCTGGCTCACTGCCATTGTCTCCCTTTCTCTCTTTTCAAAGACAAGGCCCTCTTGCTTTTCTAAGACGCGGAGGTGCCCAGCTGGTTGGCTTACCTCGGTCACAGCTGTCCCCGGTGTATCCGCTGCTGCATTCGCAGTAGGGCTGCCCCAGGCCGGACAGCCTGCATCTCCCGTGCTTACACTTGATGGCCTGGCAGGGGTTAAACAGGTCCTCCTCTTCATCACACAGGACGCCCCCGTGGCCCTCCAGGCACTTACAGCTGTAGGAGAAGGCGTTGATGGGCAGGCAGGTGCCATGCACACATCTGCAGAGGAGGAACGCAGGAATGACGATGCATTAGCAGAGAGGAGGAGGGTGGAGGATGATGGAAGAAATATGAAGGAGACAGTTTAAGGGGCTGACTCCCTCCCTTTCTCCCTCCCTCTTTCTCTTCCTCCTTCCCTTCCTTCCCTAGGGTTTGCTTTGAGGATTGCCATATGCGTGTTTCACTAACAAGTAGCCCGAACTTACTTATTTCCAAGACAGGGGTCATTGGTCCTCTGGTCACAGAGGGGCCCGGTCCATCCTTCCTCACACTCGCAGGTAAAGCCAGACTGGCTGCTGGCCTGGCACGTGCCGTGGGCGCACACCTTCTTGTGGCATGGCTCACAGCCGGGCAGAATGCCGGTTTGCATGGGCACCTTGCGGAAGTCCTGCAGCTCGCTGTTGATGTAGAGGTTGCGGATGCAGCCGTGGAAACTGGTGCCATTCTGCCCGGGGGCCTGGCGCAGGGCGGCAGCCACGTTGTTTTTCCCGGGCATGCCTGGGGAGGGACAGCGAGTCAGAGGTCAGGCTCTTTGGGGACTCCTCAGCCATTTACCACCCAGATGCTCTTAGCTCTTCCCGCAGGGTGGCAGTCTGTGGGACACGTCTATAGGAGAAACTGATGGCATGAGCATCGGGTCCTGTGGTCTCAACCTGGATGCACTTTGGAATCCCATGGGCTCTTTGAAGAAATACTGTTGCTTGGGACCTCAGCCCAGACCTCCTTGATCCGATTTTCTGGGCAGGGTGGGGAGGGAGAAGAGATGTGTGTGTGTGTGTGTGTGTGTGTGTGTGTGTGTGTGTGTTTTAAATATATTTTTATTGATTTCAGAAAGGAAGGGAGAGGAAAAAAGAAACTTCAACAATGAGAGAGAATCACTGATCAGCTGCCTCCTGCATGCCCCACACTGGGGATGGAGCCTGCAACGTGGGCATGTGCCCTGACTGGGAATCGAACCTTCACCTCCTGGTTCATAGTTTACAACTCAACCACTGAGCGATACCAGCCGGGCGAGATGTGTGTTCTCTGCTTTTCTTTTTTAGAAAAGACTCTGGCAATTTTAATGTACAACTAGAGAAAGGACCTAGTTCACTGATGGTCAATCTTCAATTTTTAATATTTGTTTCAAACCAAACCTGACATAAAGGCATTCATATATAAAACCTAAAAGCTGAGCCCTAACCGGTTTGGCTCAGTGGATAGAGCATCGGCCTGCAGACTCAAGGGTCTGGGGTTCGATTCCTGGTCAAGGGCATGTACCTTGGTAGCGGGCACATCCCCAGTAGGGGGTGTGCAGGAGGCAGCTGATCGATGTTTCTCTCTCATCGATGTTTCTAACTCTCTATCCCTCTCCCTTCCTCTCTGTAAAAAATCAATAAAATATATATATAAAAAAAACAAAACCTAAAAGCTGAGCTACTGTTCCCAAAAGGCAGGATTGGGAAGGCGGAGGGAATTGTGCTCTCTCCCCTCTCCACACTCACCCCTCTACCTGGACACACCCCCAGGAAGCCTAGAGTTCCACAAAGCAAGGTTAGTAATCTCTGACTAATCCTGCCTCTTAAAGACGAAAGGCCCAGGACCCAAGGGTCTACTCAATGCCACCCAGCAGGACTGAGTTAGAGTCAGGCTGATGAGGTGAACCTCTGCAATCTCTCGTCACCGTTCAGTCCATCCGGATTCAGAGGGTGAGAGCTGGTGGTTCACAGTGACCGTGACCCTGGTCCTGCCAAATTCTAAGCTAGCAACTAATCCAGGTCCCCACTGAGAGCATCCGGAGCACAGCCGTGGATGCCAGTGCCTCAGACACTCGCCATGCTTCCTGTCAGGACAGCACCTCATTCACATCATTGTTTTTCTTGCTAATTGAGAGTGAAACCATCCTATTCCAAGACATCGGAAATACAGAAGAAATTCCTCCAAACACAGAATTAGCAATCTTTGTATATATTCATTCCACTAGTGGCAGTCATGGAGTAACCCACATTTGGCAACACTGAGGAATCTTTCCACGGCCTAAGCCAGACCCTGAAATAGCTCCTGGATGAGATCCTACAGGAGGCAACTGTCCAGGTTGCAGTGGGAGAAGGGGAGGACGGTGGAGGCTCGCAGAACAGCTGACTCCCCCCTGGCTGTTCATGTCCTCCTTGTGCCTGGACTCTGAGCTTCTGGCTGGAGGGCTCAAGGGGGGAAAGCCCTGGCTCTCACTTCCTAGGGGGTTCAATGGTGACAAAGACCAAGAACCTGAGTACTCTCTGGGCCCTGCCTCATGGCATCATCATCTTTCCCATTCAAAGGAGCCAGAGTCAGACAGCTAAGTGCACAGCATCACAAGGCTAGAGGTTGAAGTCTTTATTGTTGGTTTTGGATGCACTTTGTCCGGTCTAGGGCTTGGTTTTCTCATCTATAACATGGATGGATGGACTAAAACAGTTGTGTCCAAGCTGGTCATACATAAGAACCAGCAGAAGCTCAATCCCGGAAGGCGGCTCCCTGATCCCCTTCTCTCCCCTCCCTGAGATGCTGACTCAGCAGAAAGGTGTGTCATGCAGGGATTTAAATGTTAACCTGCAACTCAGGTGATTCTGATGCAGGTGGTTCCCCATCACACTTTGATGGGTACTGAACTATGCACTTGGCTTTGCAGTTCCATGAGTTCAGGCTTTTAGTCTATGTCCATCTGGCCTTGGAGACTGGGCTACAGTGTAGAGCTGGGTCAGAAAGATGAAGCCTGCCATTGCCAGGAGAGGACCATGACAGGAAATTCCTTGCTCTGGGGTAAATTCTTCTAATTTACTCTTATCTGTCCATCACATATGTGTGGATTTCAATGTCCATATGTGCATGTGTCAAGGTTAAATACTGACTGGTGATGTTCCTCAGCAGGGACAATTAGGAAGTGTGTTCCTTTTATTCCCAAAGCTAACAACTGTAACAAGTCCAGCTTTGATCATAGTAAATTGTAAACACTGATCCATCACACATATATTTACTTTCAATAGGACATCATATAATGAAGAAGTATTCGGAGTCAACCTTTCGCATACCTGCCAGAGTTCTGACTAGGGAACTAGGTCTTAATTGATAAGCAGAAGTAGATCCCTGTGTTGCTGTTCCTTTTAGCCTTTCTTCCATGCCATGGGCTGTAACTGGAGGTCAATCAATCTATCAGTCAACTGATAACTTAGTAGATGGTTTTAGACTTAATAAGCTCTACATGTTTTAAAATGACAACAGAGGGATCAAGTGTCAAAGCTGACTTCCTCTGTGACATTAGGAGATTGTGACACATCGAGGGGTCTTTACTATTGTTTTTTAATCCCATCAGGCAATGCCAGATGTTCTGATTGGGTTATTATACAGAAAAGCGTAAAGATTAGACTGTTTTGTATTGAGCAAGGACTATATCGTGGGTAACTGATGACCTAAGGGAAGGTAAAGCTGCCTCCCTCTTTTGATAGAGAATATTCCTGCAAAGGGCCCAAGGCCTGGTGTCATCATTGAGGTGTGTCCCAATTTTCAAACTGGGGGAGAGAAGACAGCAGATAGCTTGTTTACTGGGCTCTCCTTGGCTAACCCAGGTCCTCCAGCCTTTGCCAAGAGCATTCAGGGCTGCGGTTCTACCATCGCCTTGTGTTTCTTTAATCTGAACTACCCTTGCACTCGAGTTGGAAGGAAATGAGCCCACTCTGTTCACTAGCAGTGAGGCGGGGATGGAAGTGGTTCCCCTCAGGCCTGGATGGACAGCCAGGCCCTCTACCCTTAGAAGGATTACCAGTTTTAGTTAGGAATTTAAAACTTTTTGTTTTCCTTTATTGAAAAATGCTCTGACCCAAGCACTCTGATTCTGTAATTCCCCCCGGAACCCCATGCTATCCTAAAGGGGTTTAAAAACATTGAATGAAATGGTTTGTAATGGAAGCATAATGATATCAAGTGAAGAACAAATCCAGAAATGAACAAAAAGCCACACACGTAGACTGCTTCCCTTTATGCTCTATGCTAGTAACTGACTGGCAATGCAGGTGGCTTGGGGGTCAGACAAACCTAGACTTGAATGAGGTGTCTATCACTTCATAGCTTTGTGAACTTGAACAAGATTTATGAAGTCCCTGGAACTGTCTCTTCGGGACTGTAAAACAAAGAAAAATCATACCTACTGCCTAAAGTCTCTGAAGAATAAGACTGTCAAAGAAGCATTGTGTTGGCACATAGCATGTGCTTAGCAAATATAATTTCTCTCACATCTCAGGTGCCTCTGTGACTTGCCTTGTCCATCCCAAGGCAACAGCTGTTAACTGTAGTCCAGGCCAAAGGGAAGGCTCTGTCTTTTAATGAATCTCATAGTTGTGATTCCCATGAAGCAACTACATCAGTCAACTTGCTGCACAGACTTAACAGGGGAGGCATTTGATTACTTGAAAATGTGCCTGCCTTCCCCATGCCTGTGGGCACAGAAGAGATTCTTTTTCAACTCTATATCCCTGACAAATGTAATAACTTAGTTTACAGAACATGGGAGATGCTCAATAAATATTTACAGAATGGAACCAAAGACTTTTAACTTTCTATCTAAGTGCTAAGATTTTCTATCGCAGAAATTATTAAAAATAAAAGTGTTCTGGACGTTCAGGGCAATTCCAAACAAAGCTGTCCGGGAAGGGTTTGAGGGGTTGAGGACATTGTGCAGAGGCCAACAGTTACTATTATTTTGAAGGGAATGAGACAAACTTTGTGAAATTACCTGTCCTGGTGAAGAAATCAGTTACATTGACCTGTTGAAAAGCTTTATCTTATTTATCTGTAAAGTAAGTTAATTTTATCAGTCAATCCACCTCACTCAATCCAATGCAATTTCATTCAGTTCAACATCACATGCTTCTTTGCCTGAAATTTGAAATTCTATGTCTTCAGTTTATATTGGTTCCTCCAGATGGAGGCAAGAGGGGAAGCTCTCTCTTTTGTGGATCCTCTCCTCTGAGCTCCTTCTGAATTTTGCAGATACTTCCTTCCTCACCTATTTACTCCTCTGACTTCTTCTTGCTTAAAATGAAGTCCAGAGTCTTTATCACTCCAAGCCCAAATCATCTGCCCTCCCAACCCTCTCTCTTGTTCACCCACATTAAGGTCACAGCTAAACAAAAATACTTTCTATTACCCCAATGCAATTTGTACATTTAACTCATTCATTATTTGTTTGTTCGTTCATTCATTCATTCAATTTCATTAGTAATTATCCTGTCATCTACATGAGTTAGCCACTGGTGGCCCAGACATTCCAGCATGGTAATATGTTCACTTCCTCAAGGGAGCTGGGGTGAGGTCATGCACTCCACAGTGTGTATCAAACCTGTTTTGTCATTTTTTTCATTGTCTGATTTGTCCTCTCACCACTTCCTTTGTCCATAGGCCAGATTAAATAATAAGATTACTTCCTAAAACGTGTAACTCACCTAGCATGTGATAGACACAAAAAAATGTCAATGTTCTTCTCCACCCCAACGACCCATTTAGTTAAAACCAGAGCTGGGATTACGAATGGTCCCTTAACAGCTTATTTGGGCTCTTCCTTTTCTATCCTTGCTGTCTTTCAGGGATGGATCAGTATTGGTCAATGACCATGGGACCAGGCACCAACAACTTCAGAATCAGGCTTTGATGACAATCACACATCAAAACCCACTGGATTTGGAAGGGTGCTTACCTCCTACATAGAGTGGGGAGTCAAAATTCAGAGTGGACTGCTTTGACAAGTTGGTGATGATTTTGGGGCTCCCTCCATCCACGGAGAGGGAGAGACTCTGGTCCAGAGCAAGTAGCTCCACAATGTGAAAGTTTCCATCATTGATCGTCTCCACGCTGCAAACAAACAAACAAAAACAAAACTTAGATGGTGCTTCCATGTTCTTCATATTAAAGAAAAGAAGTTACAATATAAATCCAATAAGCACTTCTTGGGAGAGCATACTCCTATCTAACATGAATAAAGATAAAAACCATTGGTTGATTTAAAAATAAAATATATGTTCAAGATGATAAAATTTCCATTCCTAGGAAAGATAGAAGCTTGTTCTTCCATTGGGAGAAGTGGAAACGAGTACATTTTATCATTATCCAGTCATTTTCTCCTAATATATAGAAATTAAAAAGACACTTGATGTATTTGCTTTAAAATTCCACAAAAGTTCCATTTACAAGACAAGGAACCTATGCCTGCGTCAAATACCTCCTTCATGTGCTAATGTTAGGAGATAATTGCCTCTGCTCTCTTCAATCTGCACATAAGACATTAGAATCAAACATACACATGAATACAGGAAGAACCAAGGTGGTAGAATCACTGTACTTTTAAAAAAATGTTTATATTGATCTTTAGAGAGAGAGAGGAAGTGAGAGGGATAGAGAGCAGAAACATCAATGATGAGAGAGAATCATTGATCAGCTGCCTCCTCCTGCACGCCCCCTACTGGGGATCAAGCCCACAACCTGGGCATGTGCCCTGACCAGGAATTGAATCAGTGACCTCTTGGTTCATGGATCAATGCTCAACCACTGAGCCACACTGACTGGGCTGCACTTTTTTAAATGTGTTAATTGATAATATACTCTTACTTTCTTTGCATTTTTCAGAAGGTCACCCATCAAATGATACTCCTGGGAAGAAATCTACGTTCAGTGGAGAAGAGGGAATACGGATTAAACAGAAAGCATAACATAGTCGTATCTAGGAGTCTAGTGCTGACAGTGGTTCTTCAGTTTCTCTTTTAGAACTTTGTAGGGCCGGGTCCAGCAATTATTCGAAAAAGTTTGAGGGGGGCTCATGAAAAGTCACAAAATGGTTAAAAACTGAGGTCAATGAAACATGAGGATTGGGAATAGGATGAAATTGGGTGCGATCAGTACGTAGGTGCTGTGTGGCTGTGAAGTGGGGCTGTACATCTCACAGGAGTGCTGCAGCAGCAAAGATGAGAACAGGACCCACGAAGAAAACAGGATCAAGACACAGTGCATGTTGGGAAGATACTCACCATTCAGTATAGATGCAAAATAGGGCACAATGCAAATTAGGCCCAAAAGTAAATAGTGAATATCACAGAACTAATACAATAGTGTTTTGACTGGAAAGACTTTTTTAAAAGGCTCAAAAGTGGAAATATTGGAGCATATGTTGGAGAGATCGCGAATAATGAATATTCTCTACACAAGGTGTTTCCTTAAATTCCCAGGAGCTGATATTTAGATTTGCTAACAGATCAAGCCTGGGAAATAACAGAAGAATGTATTGACATTTCTGCTCAATGGTTCTCACCACAGAAGTCTAATCTTTTTCTTTTTTTCCTGCATAAAATAGATTTTGTGATTTAACAACAATAGAAAGCATTCTGCAGAACTGTGAAAAACCTGAAGTTCTCTATTTTAAGTGGTGAAAGGAGCCCCTGTGTGCCGGGATCTTTGATAACCTGTCTCAAATGTCATCTTTTAAAAATGTTAGATATAACAATCAATATGTTTGCCTTCTACACATTTAATTATCCCACTAAAATCAACATTAAAAAACGCTATACAAGGACATTGTTTTTCTAAATAAATTTGCACTGCAACTGTTAGTAGTCTCAATTATGACTGTTTTCTAAGGGGGATATGCTGTGTAGAAATATCAACTAGTGGTTAAGCATACAGATTTTGGTGTCAGGTAAACCTGGACTTAAATCCAGGTCTTAAATTTATTAAATTTTTGACTTTAGATAAGTTACTTAATTGCCAATAAATTTCAGTTTTCTCTTCAGTAAATGTTAGTAAATATTTATCCCTCTTATAATTAATGGGAGGTCTATAGAGAATGATTTTTTTAAAATGCAAAGCAAAGCATCCAGCATATGGAAAGAACAAAGTTAAATGTTAGATATTAGTAATCATATCATTATATAAATAACTAGAGGCCCGGTGCACGAAATTCATGCATGGTGGGGAGCGGGGGTAGCGGGGGTAGCGGGGGGTGTTGTCCCTCAGCCCAGCCTGCAGTCTCTCCAATCTGGGACCCCTCAAGGGAACTTCATTTTTTCCTTCAAGAGTGTGGTGGAAAAACCCTAGATTACCTTCTTGGATTCTTATAACCCAAATTACCAAGAACACTGCAATTGGTGGCCTACAGGGAGCTTAGCCAATGAGTGGTCAGAAAAGGTATTTACTCTAAAAATGGTTTGGCTCAGTGGGCCTGCAGACTGAAGGGTCCCAGGTTTGATTCCTGTTAAGGGCATGTACCTTGGTTGGAGGCATATCCCCAGTGGGGAGTGTGCAGGAGGCAGCTAATGGATGTTTCTCTCTCATTGATATTTCTGACTGTCTATCCCTCTCCCCTCTTCTCTGTAAAAAAAAAAAAAAGTCAATAAAAAAAATTTTTTTAAAAGGTGTATCCTCTGCAGCTCATGCAGCCCCTGGGTTATGTCCACTGGGCTAGGGGCATGTCCCTGCCACCCAGTGGTGGCTGCCGGGGTCTCCGCACACCCCAGAGGCCAGCAGCCATCCCCCTGTGGAGGGCACTAGGCTTGGGGCATGGACACAATCTGCCACTTGGTGCTGGAGCTTGGAAAGCCTCTGGGGCGGGGCGGGAACATTCCCGTCTCCAAACGCCCCAAGGCCAGCAGCCAGCCCCACCATGGGCCCCAGGCTCGAGGCTTGCAGGGACCCTGGGCAGCATGCAGCAGTGGCCGCCAGGGTCTCGGCAAACCCAGGAGGCCAGCAGCAGCCCCTGGTCCTGGGCGCCTGGCTGGGGGCGTGGCCCCAAACCGCCGCTTTGTGCAGGAGCCTTTGCAAGCGGCTTGGGGAGGCCAGCAGCCAGCCTGACCATGGGCCTCAGGCTCGGGGCTTGCAGGGACCCCGGGCAGCACACAGCAGTGGCCACCAGGGTCTCGGCACACCCCGGAGGCCAGCGGCAGCCCCTGGTCCTGGGCGCCTGGCTGGGGGCGTGGCCCCAAACCGCCGCTTTGTGCAGGAGCCTTTGCAAGCCGCTGGGGGCGGGGCAGAACATCCCCGCGTTGCTATAGCGACACGGGGATGTTCCGCCCGCCAGGTTGCTTGGCGCCTACACCCATAGGCTCTGAGTGGCCAGGGGGCATTCTGGGACCCCTGCCGCTCAGGACCTAAGCACAGGCCTACAGGCTAGGAGCGGCCTGGGTCCGGAGGATGTTTCCTGGACCCAGGCCGCTCAGCGCCCGCATATGCAAATTAACCGCCATCTTGTTTGCTCTGATTGGCTGTGGGTGTAGTGGAGGTGCGGTCAATTTGCATGTTTCTCTATTATAAGGTAGAATGCCATGCTATGTCAGAGTTTTCAGAAAGAAACTAGTCCAATTTCATTTTTAGCCTTAAGCGGGTGAGCTGGGCCAGGGTGTGCGGAAAGCTTTGCTTCCCCTGTTGCCGCCGACAACCCTGGCCTGCTCTCTCAAGCTCCATTCTGTCGCCATTTGTTTGAATTTGTTTACCTTCTACTATTGAAACTTTGTAGCTTGAGTGGAGGTTTAGGCCTGCAACGGCTATGGAAAGCTTGGCTTCCTCTGTTACCTGGGAAACCTTGCTCTCTGTGGCTGTAGCCATCTTGGATTGGGGTTAATTTGCATACTCGCCCTGATTGGCTGGTGGGCGTGGCTTGGCTGGTGGGCGTGGCTTATGTAGCGGAGTGATGGTTAATTTGCATATTACCATTTTATTAGAGAGGATTGTAAGATTAAAAGACTGGCAAAAACACAATAGCTTGTTTGGGGGCATATCTTATTCAAATTACTAAAAGTTTTAGGTAAAACATTAAAATAAAGATATACATATAGAAGGTAGTAGTCAATCACTTTTTCCTTTGTGATCATATGCAACTCTCAAAATGGTTTTCTATCAATGTTCTATGAACACTGACCTTAACTAAGTCATAAATATTAACCCTTTGCACTCGCTTGCTTTTTTCTCGATTCCTTTATTCTAATGCTAACCGTGTCGAGTCACACTTGACATCTGAGTGCAAAAGGTTAATAGTGCTCCTCTCCCTTTTCTTTTTTTTTAAAAATATATTTTATTGATTTTTTTACAGAGAGGAAGGGAGAGAGATAGAGAGTTAGAAACATCGATGAGAGAGAAACATTGATCAGCTGCCTCCTGTACACCCCCTACTGGGGATGTGCCTGCAACCTAGGTACATGCCCTTGACCGGAATCAAACCCGGGACCCTTGAGTCCGCAGGCCGACGCTCTATCCACTGAGCTAAACCAGTTTCGGCTCCCTTTTCTTTACAATTGTAAAAATAAGCCACATGTACTGGGGAATGGGTTCTGGGTCACATGGGTTTTAGACAATCAATCCAGGCTTGTCATTGTCAATGGTGGTGTTTGGTACAGTACAACTGAGTATGCAACTTTAAAGCAGGAGCAGTATTACTTATTTCTGTACTCTTTAATGTATCCAGTAGAGTGTCTGGTATATAGTAGATGCTCAATAAATATATGTTAAGTAAATAAAATATGAGGGAGTTGGATTAAGCATAACATATATAAGTTTTTAGTAATACTAATGGGATTATAGTTACACATAGTCTAGAGACTTCAAGCAATCTTCAGGAAGGACACCTAAACAATGCACTTTATTTAAAATATCTAATTTTTCAGGGACCATATCCTGAAGGACAATGCTGGGAGATAAACCTTGTTCAGCTTGTCCTAGGTCTCATTAGATTTGTGACAGTGGGTTTGTGACACAGGTAGTTTTCCTCTGCTTTTTCTTCCTCATCAGGGAAATGTGATTAATAAGACCAAAGAAATATATAGCACATACTATGAGCCAGGATCTGACCTAAGAACTTTACATGGGTTTAACTCATTTGAAACCCATAACAACTCTAAGGTTTGGGCACCTAGGGTATTCAAGGTGGCACAGCCAGTGGCCAAATAAATTTGAAGCCAGGTTGCTTGGTGTAGGGAGTAGCTCTAGGGTCAAGCCTCGGGCTGACCTGTGGCAGGGCCACAAAGAAGTCCCAGCCTGGAGGGCAGAGCGCTCCTAGCATAATTAAGCCTGACCTTGTTCCCTAATTCCTTCCTACATAGCTAATGACTGTGGGAGGTGCAGCAAGTGTTGCCAAAACAAGAACACTTATAGACATGTTAATCTACCCTTGTTTTAATCAGACTATAAAATAAAGCATCAGCTTGCAGGCTGGGTCTTTTGTGTCCTCATCCAGGCACAGGAGATCCACCGAGCCCCAGCTGTATTCTCTTGTCTGCCTTTTCTTCAATCCTTCACTGCCCCTCCTCAGGTTCACTCTTGGCCATGCTGGCGTGGCACAGCTTGGTTCTAGAGTGTGTGCTTCTAATTATTATGCATCACTTTTGCAAATAAAAGAAAACACACCTAAAGAGTACCTAGTACTATACAATCAACATGTATAGATGATTTCACTCCCAAATAGCCCAGGAATGAAGTTCTATGGAAAACGACCTCATATGAAGGTTGCACAACTTGTACATTTAAAAAAAATCAAGAATTGTAAAAAATATGCAATAATCTTATAATGAGAGTCTGAAGGCTATGAGAAGGCTTCTGAAGTGTACAGACATGAAACCTGGATTTGGATTCAATTTTCCCAATTATAAAATTCAGACTGACTATGTTTCTCTCCTCCTGAAAGCTTTGTATCAGAGTAGATCATTCCAGAACTAGGCAAGAGTTATCACTGAGCTGAATTCCATTTCTTTTTTCCTAGAATGAAGGCCACACTCTGGCCTTTTAATAGATATGTGTTGTGAATTTAATATTTTTATTTTAATATATGTTTATTATTGATAGTATTATAGATATCTCCCCTTCTTCCTCCCTTCCCCCACTCCTCCCAGCCTCTAACCACCCCAGGTCTTCACTACCCTATTGCCCGTGTCCATGGGCTATGCCTATTAGTATATAAGTTCTTCGGTTTATCTCTTCTTGTCCCCCACAACCCCACTTTGAGGTATGTCAGTCTGTTCTATGCCTCCATTTTTTGGGGTCTTACTTTGTTGGTCAATTCATTTTGTTCAGTGACCCCACTTCTGGGAATATATCCTAATATTTTTAGATTCTTTGTTTTCTGAGGTGGCATTGTGGGGATGGGGCCTGGGGAGGATACGTGAGCGCTAAGAGTATTCTAAACTGGTGTTTCACGCTGTCCTGTAAAGCATACCATAAACTGGGGACGGACCAGGAATGCCCTTTTAAAATAAAGCAGTGTCTGACACAGCAGTTGTTACACAATAAAACAGCCATCATCGATTTTACCATCTATCACAGTCATCGCCTACCTACCCACGTGCAATGCACAGGTCCCTCTGCGTTCTGACAAGTATTGATAAACTCTCTCACTCCCCCCCTCGGGAACTATATATCTGATGACTCACGGAAGTCACAAGTGAACCACTTAGCATCGAGCCTTTCCACTGGGAACATAAATTGCATTTATTACCATTATTATGTAATTCCGTTTTGCTATACTCATCTGTTACCTGCCGTTTTCTATTTTTGAATTTCTAAATGGATGTATGAAAACAAAGCAGTTACTCAACTGCGTCTTGTGGTCGGCTACAGAAAAAGAGTTTAAGAACTTGGGGCTTAAGAGAAGAGAGGCTCCAACTTGTCTCAGATTTTCCTAACTTATGCAGGACACATTAACATCGACTTTCATATTTCTATCTCCACCATAAATCTTGAGTTATATCAGTAACTGAATAAAGATAAATAGTTCATTTGGCTTAGGCCAGGTCCAGCTTTTTGCCTTACAAATTTAAAGTATCTGTTGGCACATTCTGTGCAATTAAATAGGAATAAAAAAAAAAACAGACAAATTCAACTGGTCACCTCATTTTGATATCTCTTGGCTGAAGTTACTCCAACTGTATGGTGGGAGGGTAATAAAAATTTCCCTGCCTATCTCTTTAAGTCAAAAGGAATGTTGGGGCCAAATGGGATCAAAGGTATTTATGTATGTGCATAAGAGTTTTCACAGGGACATTTTATAAAATAATGAGTTTATCAAGTAAAGTTATATTTTACCCAGTACTTCAGAAGCCAATTATCTAATTGAAATGCACTAAAATAGAAAGTGAATCTGCCTTCAGTCAGAGCCCCATGTAAGACAATAACATTTGCACTTGGGTATTTATTCTTCAGCATCTGGATACCTGAGCATGAAGAGCATCCATAAACCACAATCATTACCAATCATTGTGAACCTACTGTGTGCCTCCACCATACTAGGAGCTTTGCACTCATTACTTATAATTCTCCCAATCACACATGAAAAACAGATCTAATTCCAATTGCTCAGATGAGAAAATGTAAGCACACAGAGGTGCAGTAACCTGCTCAAAGTTACAAAGTTGGTAAAAAGTGGTGTCTTCCCCTGTGTTATATCAAGAAGGGCCGAGTTTTATCTTGGAAATGAGAAAACCGTATCGATTCTGTTTCTCCAACGAGAACCAATTTATTATTATTATTGTTATTATTATTATTACTAGTAGCCCGTTTGCACGAAGATTCGTGCAATAGACCTTCATTCACCTGGCTGCCTGCACCAGTTTTCTGCCAGCACCAGGGACCCAGGCCTTGGCTGTGGCCACCTCCTTCTGCCTTCTTTCAGGGTCGGGGCTTGGCCCCGGGCTGTGGCCTTGGGCTCAGCCGCACCCAACATCCCTGCTAAGGATCGCAGGAGCCGACCCCCAGTGGTTTCCTGCAATCCGTGCAGGCTCCCCGCTGGTGCCCAAGGCCGGGAAAGCCTCCGCCCGAGGCTTTCCTGGCCTTGGGCTCCGCCACACCCCAACGTCCCTGCAACAGTTTCCTGGTGAGCGTGGTTGGTGGGCGTAGCTTGGGCATAGCGAAGGTGCGGTCAATTTGCATATTTGTCTATTATAAGGTAAGATTATTAAGCTAAGCCTGTAAGTTGCCTAACTCAGAGGCTGTGTACTGAACCAAGCCTAAGAGCTGGAGGGGAAATTCCCCTGAAGGTGTATGCATTCCTTAACTACTGAAGCCGATTAATGCATGGTACAATCCTGTGCTTTTGTAAGATATTTATTTGATTTCCTAGTTTTTAAATAGTTGACTATGTTTCCAAAGAAGCTGTCTGGTTTGGAAAATGACATTAATTTGAATCTAAAAAACAAAGCATGCCATTTTTATTAAAATGTTTAAAGTTTCTACCTAGATGACAACAGTCACTGTGAAAGGCAATCAATTATCAGCCTGCTTGAGAAAAAAATGAATTACTCCATTTCTGTCCAAGGGATTACTGCTGATGGTAGTTTTAAGTTTAGGCTGTCATTCATTCATTCACTAATTCACTAATTCATTCATTCACTCATTCATTCATGGCACTATTGCCAAGTCCCTTTTGATGCTATTCTCTAAGCAGTTTAAAAATTAGGCTACATGTGATATTCTATAACCATTCACTCGTTAGGCAGTTCATGTCATCTCTGCTGATTGGATCCCTTAGACAGCAGGGATCTAATGCTGGCGAATGTTCAATGACTAGCTCTCTGAAACAAGAAAAAGAGCCTGGATTTTCAGGGATTTCTGTGGTGGAAATACTCTCCACACGGCTGATTTCAAGGCCAACATCAAGCATGATGTCATGGAACTTGGAAATGAGAAGAGATGCACATTCAGAGCTTTTATAAAAGTGGTTCTGAAATCATGGTCCCTGGACGAGAGCATCACTTGGGAACTTAGAGAAACAAAAATTGGGGGACATAGCTGAGATGTGAATCAGGAACTAGAGGCGGAGCCCAGGAATATGCATTTTAACATACCTTTCAGGTGATTCTGATACACACTGTGTGAAAACAATTGCTCTACATCACTGCCTGCATGTCCGGCCCTGTTAGCAGTAAGCATGTCTACAAGAAACCATGACCTTTTGAAGTCAGATGTCAAAAATAAAATGAGCCCTGGATGGTGTTCCTCAGTGGTTAGAGTGTCGGCCCATGAACCAACGGATTTTGAGTTTGATTCAAGTCAAGGACATGTACCTGAGTTGCAGGTTCCCTGCCCTGGTTGGGACGAGTGTGGGAGGCAACGAATTGATATGACTCTCATATCGATGTTTCACTCTCTCCTCTCCCCCTCCCTTCTACTCTCTCTAAAATCAATGGGAAAAAAGTCCTCCAGTGAGGATTAACCACAAAAAGAAAAGGAAATAAAATGATGAAACGTGCATGCCACTTTAGTCCTACTGGGAGAGAAATAATCACTATATCTTGGGTTTTCTGAATCACACTTAAAGCAATGGTAACTACTCCCTCTAGACGTGATTCTGTGAGATAATGGGTCTCATACAGTTTCATTTGAGACAGTAACTGACATTTAAAATGAAAGTTTTTAAAGCAAAAATTACCCTACAGAAACAATAACTTAACATGTGGTTATGGTCCCTTAATTTCGTCAGATTTCATTTTACTAAAATAAAATCCATTTCCATCAATGTTGAAAAGAAACCACGCAACTGCAAAGATGCACCTGTTGCACAAAATTATTCCTTTGTGCGATGTTCCAACAGCACATTAAATAATGCATAATCTGAAGAAAAGTTGACCACAGTCATTTTTACAACATAAAATTACACAATTAAACTGAACTTAAACTGAACAAATCCTCTAAGGTGAGAATACATAAAAATACCTCTTACTAAAACAGCAGGGTAATGTACTTTTCTAATGTCAGCTAACGTGGAAACACATTCAGATTTGAAAATTTAACTCAACCAAATATGTATTAAGCAACAAGGTTGTTGCTGGGTTTTGCTGTAAAGATGGGGAATGAATACCTTTCATCACAGTTCACATCCTAGTTGTCTGAGCAAGGTCGGAAGTATTTGGATAAATGCCAGAAACTAGTAGGAACAGAATTAAGACTTGAGACCAATTTCAAGTTGAAGGTAAAAGAAAGAAAGAAAAAAAAGATTAATAGTAACTCCACCACATCTATATGCCCGAGAAATGTGTGCTGCCTCTCAATGAAGTTAGGCTCATGACAGGGGACCCAGGTTTGGGTGAAGCAAAGGAAATGAACCTAGTTTTGGATACTCCGAAATGATAATCCCAATAGCTATCAGTTTTACTATTTGGCATGCATTGTTCTAAATATTTTACATGTATCAAATCATAAAATCCTTACCACAGTCCCACAAAGACAGAACTCTGATTTGTTATAACCATTTACCAGGTGAGGCCCAGAGAGCTTAAGCCATATGCTCGAGATACACAGGTAATAGACATCAGAGCTGGGACTGGAATTAAGTCATACTGTCTTTAGGGTACCTGCTCCTTTTGACCACTTCAATTTTCAGTTTGAGCAATAGTGACATTCAAATAGTTCAAAAACCCATATGATATTGAATGGTATTCACATACAAGTCTTGCTTCCACCCAACTGTTTCCTGTCTTCCCTAGTTTGTCTATGCAAATACAGCCATAGTCATTTTTACAACATAAAATTACACAATTAAACTGAACTTAAACTGAACAAATTCTCTAAGGTAAGAATACATAAATATACCTCTTATTAAAACAGCAGGTAATGTACTTTTCTAATGTCAGCTAATGTGGAAACACATTCAGATTTGAAAATTTAATTTAACTCAACAAAATATGTATTAAGCAACAGGGTTGTTGCTGGGTTTTGCTATAAAGATGGGGAATTAATACCTTTCATCACAAATAAAATGCAAAAATTCACCCATGTTTGACATTGTTTCTGCCTTACTTTTTTTTATCCCCTTTGAACTGAGCAATATACCTTGGAAATCTTCCAATGTAATACGTAGAGAACCTCCTCATTCCCTCCCTCCCTTCCTTCTTTTTCTTTTTTAACAGTGCATTCCATTTTGTGGATGTACTGTACATAGTTTACTTAGATAGAAACTAGGTTGCTTCCTAACCTTTGTTTTTATAGCCAATGCCACAGCAAATTACCCAGCACACACGTTATTTCTATGTCTTCAGCTATATTTATAGGAACAATTTCCAGAAGTGGGATTTTATAGGTTGGAGCGTAAATGTACTTGTAATTTTGATAGATATTTTCAAAATGCTCTTCATAGAAACTGTAAACAAGCTGTACTTCTAGTGTTAATGTACAAGAACTGGGGGTACACTTTCAACTCCTCTGCTCCACCCCAGAAAGAGCTACCAGAAAAAATTTTCTGTATTGCTACAAGGTTGATGAGAATGAAGACAATGAAAATGGGGAGTGAGGACAGAGCTGAGTTTACAATTCAATATTCTGAAAAATCTTATGGGAAAGATGTTACATTATTTACAGAAGTGGATTCTGAGGTACAGAAAATTATGTACCTTGACAGAGTTTATATCCTAGTAATTGGCCAATTCTAGATCTGAACACACATCTTAGGCACTATGATTCTTACCTGTCAAATACTAGGGTGTTAAAATAATTTAATTGTCCCCTGTGGTCTCTATTATACAAAAACAAATTTCTATTAAAAATTGGGAAATTGATATATGCATATTATATCTATATACAGTATATAAAAGGCTAATATGCAAAGTGTCCCCTTGGGAGTTTGACCGGGAGTTCAATCGCTTGCTATGACATGCACTGACCACCAGGGGGTGGTGTGGAATGAAGGAAGGCCCCGGCCAGCAGCCAGCAGCTGAGGAAGGTAGGCCCCAGCCGGCAGCCAGAAGGAAGGCCCCGGCCAGCAGCCAGAAGGCCCTGATCGGCCCTGATCACCGGCCAGGCCTAGGGACCCTACCCGTGCATGAATTTCATGCACAGGGCCTCTGTTTTACATACATAATAATACATATTAGTCAATTAATCAGTCAGACTATCATCTCTCTATTTGAATTTAAGGTAATTGTTGCTTCTTTTCTTTTCCTTAAAAAATGTAATAACTTTTCTTGATTGTTGTGCCATAAACTAAAGAGCAAGTATTAGTAAAAACAATGCTTTTCCTAGACTTCTGATTCATATTGTAAAATTAGTCACATGGTATTAATGGTATTCATAAATGCTACAGGGTGTACTCTATTATATGTTAGGTGAAAATGGAAATGAACATAAACTCAAAATAAGCTCTTTATAGTAATTCCTCATTTGGATATAACTTATCCTAGTTTCTACAACTTATCTAGAAATACTTTAAATATATATATTTTTGTGAGAACTAGCTTTAACAAGCTAACCTCAAGAGCCTTTATTATGGTTTCTGAAAGTATTCTACTGTTTCACGGCATAGAATAAAACAAAAACATCAAGCCCAAAAATGAACCACAAAATCAATATTCTGTAGTATTTTTATGGGCTGAATCAAATTGAGGCTATATGATTTAAGGCCTATCAATATCTTCAATGTTGGCACTAATTCATTACCATTTGGAGATGAAGAAACGATCTCATTTCACTTGGAAACCAATAATTATGTGTTTGTTTCCATGATGTAAATATTCCCAAATGGGTTAGCTCACCACCAAAAGGATTCCATTCATGGCTACAATTGGCATTGACTTTCCTGGAACTGTTATGGAGGATCAAATAGGATACGAAGGCTTTTGAATAATACAAACAACACACAGGTCAGTATCTCCACTTAGTCCCAATCAATGCCCACAGATTGGTTGTCAAGCTTGTTTGGTCTATAGATGCACTGTGTTCACCACAAAGGGTATCTATACATATAAAGAGGTAATATGCTTATTTGTCCATTACTGTGTCCCAGTCACAACCAGTCTGTGGGCGGGGGTGGTGGCGGTGGCGGGGACTTCTGCCCCCAGCACTAATGTCACGCTGCCTGCCTGCATCCCTGGCTAGGGATGTGACACTGCTTGCGTGTGTCCCTGTTCAATGCTGATGTGATGCTGCGGGGGTGGGGCTGGTCTTAACGGAGGACCTCAGGCCACACCCCTCACCCCAGCGCTGGGCCGGGAACCTCAGGCCGTGCCCTCCTCCCTGGCACCGGGCTGGGAGACCTCAAGCTGTGCCCCCTGCCCCGGCACCATGCTGGGAGACCTCAGGCCGCACCCCCGCCCTGGCACTGGGCCGGGGGACCTGAGGCTGGGCTCCCCCACCCGGCACCAGGATGGACTCCTGAGGCTGTGCCCTCACCTGGAGAGGCTTGACGAGGGTGGGGCTGGCCAGGTCTGGGTCTCACCCAATGGGGGTGTGGCCGGCTGGGTCTGCGTCTCCTGAGTTTTCGAAGTGCATGTGGGTGGTGGGCGGGGACTTGACTCTAGGTCCCGTGGTGCGCCCAGACTGACAGGAGGGAGATTTTATAGACATTTTACTCATTTTCTTTCATCTCTGATACTTCTATTATAGAGGAAGGGCAAATAGCAATATTAAAATATTTCTTCTAATTAATGCCCTTTTAACGTGCATGAATTTCGTGCACCAGGCTGCTAGTCTATATCATAAAAGGCCTGTGGTCGTGACACTGTAACGGCAGAACGACCAAACAACCGGTCACCAGGAGGTGCATGGAGCACCTCTCGCGGGCTGGGACTCGCGCTTTGTGCGGGGAGGCGGGGCTGGCGCAGGGCTGGTGCGGCAAAGGCGGGGCCCATGGCTCGCTTGGCGGAAGTGGGGCCTGCAGCTTGTGCAGGGCGGGTCTGGGATTCCGCTGGCGCAGTGCGTCTGGGTCTTGTGCAATTTTGCATGCTGGGTCTCTAGTTTTAAAATAATCTGAATCAATATTTAAAGGAGGGAAAACTTTATAGTTAAAAAACTTCATATTGCTGCCTTTAGTTGGAAAAGCTGGAGTTGTAGCAAATGTGGCAGATTCAGGGAGAACTGAGGAGTGTAGCCTAGTCCTGTTTGGACAAAGATTTGCTTTTGGTTCACCCCAGTCACAACCACTCCTATTGTATTGCCAACATCAAGGCTGTTTGTACAAAGGAATAGGTCTCTGAAATGTTAGATCTCTTCAAGAGAAACAAAATGATGCCCAGCGGGATGGCTCAGTGATTAAGCATGGCCCTATGAACCCGGTGGTCATGGTTCAATTCCTGGTCAGGGCGTATGTTGGGTTGTGGGCTCGATCCCCAGTAGGACGTGTGCAGAAGGCAACCAATCAATGATTATCTCTCATCATGGATATTTCCAACTCTCTCTCCCTCTCCTTTCCTCTCTGAAATCAATAAACACACACACACACACACACACACACACACACACACACACACACACATATATATATATATATATATATATATATATATATATATATATATGTAACAGAATGAGAATATATTTTTTTCTTTCAACTGGTCTGTTTAGTTCATTTAAATTACCTGCCTAGGGAAACTGACTGCATATGGTGTTATGACCCTGCTCTAAATGTGTGACTACTGTTTTAACACGTGAAGAAATTTACTAGGTAACTTTTCTGCAGGATGATAGAGTTAGTGTTGAGACTAGACAGAGGGGCTCTGAAGGTTAGTCTTATGCCTCATAAATACCTTACCTTTCACATTGCCAATGTATCATCAATATCATTATATTATTTTAAAAAAGACTTCCAAAATGAATGATAAAATTACCTATGACATATTTTATGCAACCATTGGTTTATTACATGAAAGCTCTCTAAGGGCAGGGGTTTTGTTCCTGGAAGTTTAGAACAGGGCCTGACACATAGTAGGTGCTCAATAAACATGTGTTGCATGAATAGTAACTTCATATTTCTCACTGTGCTGAGTTTCTATTGCAGTTGTTTCTCTAGAGCTATGCTCCACAGATCTTCAGGGGCTCTGAGCCCTGGGAGGCTCCAGTGTGACTTACATTACTGGGATTAGTGGGTTCATTGTTTTCTGGCATCTGACTTGGCCACAGGGAAGCACCAGGCAGGAGACTGTTGGGAGGTAGGAGAGTGAGGTAGCATATTTAAAACCCTGGTTCCTTCCCTGGGGGCTCACTTCACTGAAGGTCAGAGCTCCTGCCCTGCTGTCCTCTCCACATTCCTTTTCTGGTCCTGTATTTCCATAGCCTCCTTCAAGCAGATGGGTGGTAGCAGCATACCTCCTTTCTAGCCCCAGGTCAAATACTACCCCTACCAAGCTTTGTCAATACAGGTGTCCTCCACTTTTTAAAAGTCCACTTTACTTCCACTTTGCTTTAAGAAAGATACTACATTAGTACCTGCTTTCCCTAACCAAAAGAAAGGAATCTGGCTGAAGGAATGGGAAGATAAGACACTTAAGCTTTTCTCTTAGAAAGCAAAATAGTGTTTGTTTTTCAGTGAGCCTCTGTAGAGACAGTGAGGCATCATCTGGAGCAGCAACTGTAGTGGGACCCATACCCAGAATCTCAGCATCCAGCCACCCTAGCTTTGATCTGCATGTGAGAACATCTGTGCTCGATCTCTTTGTATTTTGTGCGTCCTTTAGCAGATATGTTCTAAGGCCGTGGTCGGCAAACTCCTTAGTCAACAGAGCCAAATATCAACAGTACAACAATTGAAATTTCTTTTGAGAGCCAAATTTTTTAAACTTAAACTTCTTCTAACGCCACTTCTTCAAAATAGACTCGCCCAGGCCGTGGTATTTTGTGGAAGAGCCACACTCAATGGGGCCAAAGAGCCGCATGTGGCTCGCGAGCCACGGTCTGCCGACCACGGTTCTAAGGTGATGGCTTTTCTGCTTTACTCCATTTCGGTTTACAAAAGGCTTTGTAGGAAGGTTCTACTCTCGGGTAGCGGGGGAGACCTGTAGTCCTGTAATAAGTCTTTCCTGCAATTGTACAACTCATGCCACGCGTAACACACTTATCACAGAGGCTGCCGGAGCCAACCGATCCCTCCCCTCCGCATTACAAAACGACAGAGAAGCAGTGCTTCATGAAACAATAGTTTTCACCTTTCCCAGTAACAGAGATCTTCACCTGTAAATGGCAGAGGCCGGGTGAGAGCCGGTGTCGTAGCTGGCGCGCACGCGTCCCCGGTAGAGCTCTACAGCGATGTGGTCCTTGTCCCCCTTGTACAGGAGGATCCCACTGTCTTCATCGGTAGCAATCTAGGGGGAAGGACACTCCCGTTAGTAGAATGGGTCGTCACCCAAACACATTTCATCAAAAAGAAACAAGACTGCTTAGTGAAGGGTTTTTTCTAAGGTTTACGTTTTCCTTATGGCTATGAGAAAATACGATACTGTACGTTGAAATCATTACTTGAAAGATGACCTAGCCTAAATTACTTCCTTGCAAGTAAATTCCTAAAGAACTTTAAAAATACATTCATAAACATCTTTTTACTCTTTCTGTACATACGGGCAATGCCAAAGCTTAAAGATGCATGTCCCATGAAATATGCAAAAACAAGGAATTTACATACATAATTGACACTTCGGGAAATTAAAGCTGAAAAATATTTTCTACAGCATTAGAGTGCGCAATATCCAAAGTAACTCAAGCTTTCCTCCTTAGCTATCAACTAGATTTTCTCAGTAGAGAATGATAAAATCTAATCAGGATTAAAAATGGTGGTGTTTCTGTTCTGTTGAAAAAGAACAATAACAAGCACCTAAGTAAACACGGCTGCCTGTGCTTGCACTTGCTTTTTTTTTTTTTTAATATATTTTATTGATTTTTTACAGAGAGGAAGGGAGAGGGATAGAGAGTTAGAAACATCGATCAGCTGCCTCCTGCACACCCCCCACTGGGGATGCGCCCGCAACCAAGGTACATGCCCTTGACTGGAATCGAACCCGGGACCCTTCAGTCTGCAGGCCGACACTCTATCCACTGAGCCAAACCGGTTTCAGCTTCACTTGCTTTTCTGGAGCTTTTCACTCACCTGCTCTCTTTGCTTCTGTAATGGGCTGTATTTATGGCATATGTAAAATGCAACTGCACTGAGCAAGATCGATTTTCATATTTCATATAAAGAAGTACATTCTTTATAGTGATGGCATGAAAAGAGGGAAATTTCTCTTTTTATCCTGCCTTTTGGCTTTTAAAGAAGCAGTTCTGTTAAAGTTAGGACCTAAGCCCAAACACCACTGGGCGCTTCTCATAACAGTCAATGTGGCGAATGTTGGCAGCCAGGGAGACAGGCTTTTTCATAAAGAAGGCCTGGCTGCCTCCCGGGGTCCCATTCCCCATGATTTCTAAAGAACACCCCGCCCCTCCACGGGTGCCAAGGTAAACCAAATGCAGAGTGGGACCTATAGGAAACAGGCTAAAACCATTTGAACTCAAAACATATTAAAATATTTTGTTTACTGGATAAAACTAAAATGCAGCCCCAATCTGCCCCCTGTCACCTACATGTATTACCTCTAATCTACTCTCACCTTGTCTACAGGGCTCTCTGAATCACCGACTCAAAGGTAATGGTGACTTGGTGGAAAGACTAGCAATAAATCCGTTAGTTAATTTCATGTCTATTCTCAAAGGTTTCCGGTTGAAAAGTTATAAGACGCTCGCTGGATATTTTGCCGAGTGTAGAGCCCGGACTGCAGTCATAAAGGTAAATGAATAAAAAGCCTTCACCCAAGCACAAAACAGAGATATATATTTTGTTACTGTGTGTGTGTTTTCCTCAAATAATTAATGAATAAAAATACGTGGTTCCCACTCAGCTTAGAAAAACACAAATGTTGGCGAGAAGACTGACGCTTCCCCACAGGGGCGCTGTCTGTCATTGGGTTCTGCGGTCTGTAACTGTCTATGTGACAAATAACATCACTCCCAAACCACCACCTTGTTGATGCTGTAGAGCTGGACTTGGCTTTAGGTGAGATCGGCTCTGGCTGGTGGGGGAAACCTTACCTGAAGTGAGATGTTCGTTTGAGGCCGAACCTTGGCCGAAGGGATTTGAAGATAGGACTCCTTGTTTACAAAATTCACACTAACCAGCTTCTCACACTTCTCCCCCTGGTAGCCGGGCAAACACTGACATATGGGCTCATTTATCCTGATGATGCACTGAGCTCCATTCTGACACTCAAAATTGTCACAGGGGCTGGTTCGAGGGAGGACCATGGGCGGAGAAAATTCACAGAACAAGCCACTAAAGAAAAAAGAGAGAAACATGCTGATTAGGTGTTACCGAATCGCCAATGTGAATGGAATCCCGTGAGCCCCAACTCTCCACACAGATGTGTACTTCTCTTCGCACCTGTAACCGTCGGGGCAGATGCACGTATAGCCATTCACTGCGTCCGTGCAGTGGGCCCCGTTTTTACACTTGTGATCCTGGCAGTCGTCGAAATCCACGTCACAGTGCTCGCCGATGTAGCCTGGGGTGCAGTCACATCTGTTTGAACAAACAGGTAAATGGTTTCAAACCCAACTGAGCCAAAATAAGTCAAACAGCTGCATGTCATCTAGGAAAAGATGGCACCATCTTTAAAAAATGTACTTAGACATGCTCACAGAGCCCCACATTAAAGGAAGCCTAGGACACAGTACCGGTCTGCAAAGTATCCCATGCTTTCTCTCTGGTTACTGTCAGGGGAATGGTGATTTTTACCTCCTGATCAGAGTGAGTATCCATAATCCAAATAAGAATAGAATCAGTGCACAGGGTTCCTTCTCTCTATGTTGTTTGCTTTCCCACTTTCTTCCTCCCTTCGTCCCTCCCTCTCTCTGGCTCTCTCTCTCTCTCCTTCCTTCCTTTCTCTCTTTTCCTTCCACCCCTTTCCCTCTTTCCCCCCATCCTTCCTCCCTTTTGCCCCACTTTATTTGCCTATAGTGTCCACTATTTTCAGCTCTAATTCATTGGAGGAGTTGAGATGATAAAAGCGCTATGTTGTCAAATTTACTAAAATATATTAAGCAATTTCCAAATAAATAACATTTTAAAACTTGACAATAGAGAATAAATATATTAGAATAAAATGCAATTTTATGAAAAAATATGTTAACACTAGATACCCTAATCCATAATAAATCCAGAGAATTATTATGGCAGAATGGGGTTGACCTAATGGAGTGAGACAGGGGAGCTGACACAGAATCCCGGGGCCAGTCTCTTGCACAAGCTTCTCGGTCTGTTCCTGCTGGTGGGGGACGGGAGGGTCTCAGCTGCTCTGATGGTGAAGGACCAGGGATAACATACAGCTGATGTTCTTCGAGCACTTCCTCTGTGCCAGACCCTGCCCTAACCACTTGGCTGATGTGGATTCACTGAATGCTCTCCACAGCCCCGTGACATTGGTACTATGGGAGGGAACTAAAGGACACAATCAGAAACCGAACCCAAGCAATCTGACAAGAGCCTGGGTTCCTAACCACTGCACTAGGCTGTTTGATAATTAATCCTGTAGGGCTGTCTGTAAAACCTGTCCCTCTCCAGTGCTGACCACTGGAATCTCTACTATGACAGCAGGTCCCAGGACTTGAGTTGCCTGAGGGAAAGCAGCGTGGCCAGTGCAGGGGTTCTGAACTATGCTTTGTGGAACTATAGGGGACCATGGTCCCCTACAGATATGGCCATGGCAGGGGTACAGTGTTTCTGGTAGCTTCCCTCTACCCTCCATATGCCTCCCAACACTCTCTTGTTGCAATTTATTAGTTTTACACACTGGGCTTCCATGAGCATTTCTGTTTTGGGTTTAAGAAAGGGTTCTCTGGCCCTGGCCAGTGTGGCTCAGGTGGTTGGGCATCATCTCATGCACCAAAGGGTTGTTGGTTCAATTTCCTATGAGGGCACATTCCCTGGTTGCGGGTTCAATCCCCAGTCAGGGTGCATGTAGGAGGCCAGTCTCTTTTACAGCTTCTCGGCCTGTTCCTGCTATCGATGTTTCTATCGATGTTTCTTTTTCACTTCAATGTTTCTCTCTCTCCCCCTCTTCCTTCCTCTCTCTCTAAAATCCTCTATAATAATAAAAGCATAATATGCAAATCGACCGAACAACTGAACAGTAGAACCACCCTCTGGATGACCATGCTATGACACGTACTGGCACCAGGCCAGCCAAGACAGGTACAATGCGATTGGTCGGGGGAACTCCATGATCGATTGCCCAGCAGAGAAAGGCCCAGGCCACCTGGCCGGCGGCCACAGAGGGAGTCCAGGCCACCAGCCAGCGACGCTGTGGCGGGTGTGTGGGGTCAGCCAGTGATCGCTCTGCAGAGGGAGGCCCAGACCAGCCAAGTGATCACACCCCATGCCTGTCAGCCATAGAGGGAGGTGACTGGTGGCAGGGGAGGGGAAGGCAGTGCCGCACAGATAGCAAGCAGTGGCAGCAGCAGTGGTGGGGCCAGCTGCCGGCAGCTGGGGGAAGGAAAGCCCCAATAGACCCTGATCGCCGGCCAGGAATCGAGAGTCTATGTCAGTGGTCGGCAAACTCATTAGTCAAACTCATTAGGATCCTACCCGAGGGGTTCCAGATTGCGAGAGGGCGCAGGCCGGGCTGAGGGAACCCCCCCCCCCGCCCCGTGCATGAATTTCATGCACCGGGCCTCTAGTATATAATAAAAGGCTAATATGCAAATCGACCGAACAGCGGAACGACCAGTCGCTATGATGTGCACTGACCACCAGGGGGCAGGCACTCAATGCAGGAGCTGCCCCCTTTTGGTCAGTGCACCTCCACAGGGGGAGCACCACTCAGCCAGAAGCCCTGAGCTCCATAGGGAGTGGGCCTAAGCCATCAGTCGGACATCCTCTGAGGGCTCCCGGACTGCGAGAGGGCACAGGCCGGGCTGAGGGTCCCTCTCCCCGGACTGCACAAATTTCATGCACCAGGTCTCTAGTCAATAAATAAGAAGAAAAGGTTTGCTGACTTTAAAAAAAACACAAATAAACCAGGAAACTATGCTTTTCAGAATTTGGACTTGGCTGTTAGAACTGGGTTTATATCTTGGCTTTATTCTTAAGTGTATGTCATCTTCACTAAGTTACCTAATCTAAATGTTCATTTCCTCATCCGTAACATATATAGAATAAAAACATTTTCATCTCATAGGTTTGTTAAAAGATTTAATAAAACTACTATCTATAAAATAATTAGCATAGTGTTTGATATATAATGCATGATCCATAAATGGTAGTTATATTTTTAAATAATTCCATTAAGTCTTTATAATTCCATAAAGCCTTTATGGTTAGGCTGTAGCAATTACCCACTTTTCTATTTTAAAGCCATTAGGGTTTAAGTGAATGAGGATAATTAAAAACACCCAAGTGAATGTGTACATTCCTGAATGCCAGGGGTTTTGTCTGCAAACGCAACACTGGGATTTAAGAGCTACTGGATAACCGATGAATTAAAATAAATGGGCTCGCACACAGACTTTCAGCTCCGCCTGTGTGAAGTAAGACATAAAACGAGCTCACTGCATAAGCATGCTTGCCCTAGAGCCAGTGGTTTCAGTGCTAAATCATAACAATGCAGAGTAAACAAGTCTGAAGTGGCATGGACCCTAAGTGGCCGTAGACACTCTGAAATAGATGGACAAGCACCGAGAGAAGAGCCTCCATCCATGTTAATGTGAGCAGAGCTAAAGGGCCGGGCGTTGAAAGAAAGAAGTGCTCTGAAACACACTGAATTATTTATCTGAGAAAAGAAATCAAAGTAAAAGATAAGAGAGCCATACATTCAGCATAGTGGCTAAGAGCTATTTTATATTCTCTTCTCTACAAATGCCATTTCTCAAGCCCCTTAGAACTTGGAGTCACATTATAACAAACATTTTTTTTTTGTCTTTCTTTTGCTCCTCAGATCTACCTTTAAAACAGGGAGAAAATATTTAATTAGGAATTCCTTAAAGTTGTATTATCAATAAAACCTCTCTTATTCCCTAAACTCCATTATCTGGTCAGGAGTGAGGGAGAAAGCAAAGACTATAAAATATACTGTTTGGAAGCCCAAAAGCTGACTAAGTAAGATGCATGCTTGAAAATACTGCTTATGGCATATCGTGGTCTAAAAATATCTCAAAGCAATTTAGGAGATTTATGAGGTATATAATGAAGCAAGAGAAGTAAAACCAGCTCTCTCAGCTTAGTAATAAGAAAATGAAGTAACAGTACAAGTTGTTCAAACAACATTTGTCAGTAGAGATTTTTCTTTAGCAGCATTCAAATAGTTTTGGTTTTTAAGTCAATTTTCTTTTTGCACCTCCCTTTCCCACAATGTGCAGTTTTTTATAATATGGGAGTAATGGCACATACTATGACTTCACCTACTTTCTGCTAAGCTACATCCAGCTGTAAAACAAGCTCACAAATGACTGTGAAAACCACAGGTTCCCAAATCAGCGAACCCATAATCCAATAAGATCCACTTTTAAGGGTGTGCACCTCGAGGGGCCTGTATGGCTCAATGGTTGAGTGTTGACCCATGAACCAAAAGGTCACTGGTTCAATTCCCAGTTATGGTATATGCTGGGGTTGCCGGCTTGATCCCAAGTAGAGGGTGTGTAGCAGGCATCTGATTAATGATTCTCCCTCATCATTGATATTTCTCTCTCTCTCTCTCTCCCTTCCTCTGTCTGAAATCAATAAAAACAGCTAAAAAAAAAAAAGAGTGTGCAACCTCAAAAATTAAAAACAGAACTACCTTATGACCCAGCAATCCCACTTCTGGGTATTTATCCAAAGAAATCCAAAACACTAATTCAAAAAGACATGCACGCGCATAGTCATTGCAATGTTACTTACAATAGTCAAGACATAGAAGCAACCTAAGTGCCCACTGATTGATGAGTGGAAAAAGAAGATGTGGCACATGTATACAACAGAATAGTACATGGTCATGAAAAGAATGAAATCTTGCCATTTTGACAAGAATGGACAATGAACAAACAAAACAGAAAGAGACTCATAGAAACAGAGAACAAACTGATGGTTGCCAGAGGGGAACAGGGCTGGAGCACTGGATGAGAAAGTTGAAGGGATTAGGAAGTACAAATTGGTAGTTACAATGTAGTCAAGGGACTATAAAGTATAGCATAGGAGGCATAGACAATAATATTGTAATCCATAATAATAAAAGCGTAATATGCTAATTAGACTGGACGTCCTTCTGGATGACCTTCCAGACGAAGCTGGGGCTGTGAGGGAAGCCTGGGTTCTGGGTGCTGGAGGGAAGCTGGTACTGGCAGCCGGGGAAAGGAAGGCCTACTCTTGCACTAATTTCGTGCATCGGGCCTCTAGTAATTATATTTGATGCCCGGTGGGCACTAGCCTTATTAGGGAAGCACTTTGCAAATTATATAAATGTCTAACCACTATGCTGTACACCTGACACTAATATAAAATAATATTGAACATCAACTGTAACTGAAAAAAAGAGTGTGCAATCTAATTGGTGATAATAGAAGATTGAATTAAAGATTCCTCTTTTTGAAGATGAACTTTCTCATTTTGTAATGATTTCCATTAGTCTTACTAATATTTTATCTTATAATTACAATGTACAAAGTCTTATGAAACGTATTTAGCAGATAAACTGTTGTGGAAATCCACCTTCTTTGCTGATGAATTTACCTGAGAAATGATAATATTTGTTATGAACTTGCCAAGTTCAACTGTGGGCAGATCAAAGATGTTGGGAGTGTAACTAATTTAGGTACAGTATATAGACAAACAAAAATGCAATGCAGAACTTTGTATAAAATAAAGATTTCAATAACTATTTTGTTTTTTGCATGGGATTATAAACTAAAATTTGAAAAGTAGCATCAATGATATTTTTTCTTTTTCAGTAAGTCATCAAATGGAATAGGCAGGTATTACAACTACATCTGTATATTCTAAAATGATAAATTTTAAACCAAGTTACATCAAATAATTAAATAAAACTTGAGAATAGTTTTTTTTTTTCCAGATTGATCTTTAGAGGCAGTGACGGGTTCTTAGTAATACTGACCCTTACCTCCCATCCTACAGACTATGTCTGATGATCCGTTGACAAATTTCAATATGTTAGAGTCCCAGCTTGAATCCCATCTCCTCTCACAAAACTGTTCCCAACCTGAGTCACTTTTAATTCTCTGAATCCCATGGCAATGAAGCCTGAGTAATTTCATCAAGAAGACAAAGTATGTGAAAGTGAGTAGCTATAAAACAGTATAAGAATGTAAGATGGTACTATTGCCACGTGCCCTGACCCATGGCAGGTGCTCAATAAATATTGTGAATAGGGACAAATGATGTTATTTGCTAGTTGTCTGATGTAAGCACAGCTCAACTCCTGAACCCGGGTGGGTCATCCCTGAGAGTCCGGCTTACCTTCCATAATAAATCAACTGCAATGTTAAGAAACTACAAAACTCCTTAGAGGTCACCTGTGTTAGAAGAATTACCCAGCTGGGAAGTATACACTAAGTGGCCAGATTATTATGATCTCTGAACGCATAATAATCTGGCCACTCAGTGTATATCCTATATAATAAAAGGCTAATATGCAAATTGTCCCCTCGACCAGGAGTTTGACCAGCAGGCAGGCCGGCCAACCAACCGCCCATGTCCCCTCCCCCTGGCCAGGCTGGCCAGACCCCACCCATGCACGAATTCATGCACCGGGCCTCTAATATATACACTGAGTGGCCAGATTATTATGCATTCAGAGATCATAATAATCTGGCCACTCAGTGTATATCTGAGCTCCAGGTCTGCTAATGAATAACCTCAAGATACCTGGACAGCCACTGACCGCTCTGGGCCTGGTTTCCTCATGCTTAAAAGGAAGCATTTGGGCACGACGGTCTCTAAACTACTATGGTCTCTAAGGAGAGAAGTTGCTGTTGATAGACCCTTAAGATATTTCAGGATTGTGGCAAAGGTACAATTTAATTTGATACCAAATCTATTTCAGGAAGATTGCTGCGGAGAACATAAAAATGATTTTGAAGTTCTGAGTTCATGGGAGGGAGCTCTCTACTCAAAGTGGCTGTATGCTTTACCATCCCCCACAAGACATAGGTAAGGTGAAGGGGGTCCTATCAAAGACTATGCTGAGACAACAGGCATAAACTGGGACTGTCCCGGGACAACCTGGGACATAGGGTCCGTCTCTCTTCCTCACCTTGGAGAGTTAAAACATTGCTGCAGATCAAAATATTTTCAGTTACATCAAATTAAACATTCAAATAATAAAGCACCTACCAGATATTCCAAATTGATTCAGCCTTTGAATACATTTTTGTAAATATAGTCAAAGGCTATTTTACTTCATGCACACCTTCCTAGGAAGAGTCATGGATAAAAAGGAAACTCTTTTATTTTATTTTTCAGTGGACTAAAGCAAAGTCCATGCTGTTTATGAACATGTATACAAATGTTTGGACCCCAGAGAGTATGTCCCTTTAATCCTGAGCAAAGGTGTGAAGCCAGATCCTGAGGGCAGGTGGAGAAGAGCAGCTCCCAGCAGAGGGGGCCCCCAGGGGAGCACCGAGGCAGCCCCTGACTTACTTGACTCCCTTTGGCGTCAGGATGCACTTGGAGTCATGCTGGCAGGGGTTCAGGTCCTGGGCACAGAAGTCCAGCTTCTCCTCACACAACTCGCCTGTTAACATGGCAAACAGCGTTAGTTCAGAGAGGGAGGTTGGCAGTCTTCCGGCAGCAGGCTGTGCCATGGGCCTTACAGTGTGGCCCAGCTTGTGATTGGGGGGGAAAATCACAAGACAGAAGCAGAGGATCCAAAATGCTAGTTCTGCTGGTACGCAGTTTTAAGATTTGGGACAACACAAGTATAGCGATCTGTGACGAATATACTGTTGGGTTTAGACAAAGGAAACCTGATTGCTTTTCATGTCTGTTATTATATTAATTTTACTCTGGAATTTTTATGGAGGTATAGCATCTACCCAAAGGATAAATGAATAGCTAATAAATATTCACAGGCTGAGCCCACTCATGTCACCACATCCGCATCCAGGAACAACCCCATCGACCAGCATCCCAGAGGTCTGGGGTAAATAACTGCTATCCTGACAGTTAGTACCACAGAACAGTCTTGCCTGTTTTTGAGCTTGACGCAGGTAGAATCATTCTGTATTTACCCTTTTATGTCTGGCTTAGTCTATTTAACGTCTGAAAAAATAATCCTCGGATCTTCATAGTCTCCAAGGTCTAATAAGTCTAGAATAAAGTATTTTCCCCACTTATGACTTATTGCAATAGCTCCAGAGAATACTTCTAAGCTACATCCACCAAGATAGACAGGAAAAAGCAAAAGGAAAATCAATCTAACTAGAGAACATAGACTTTTTTCTGGGTATCAGCCAGCTCGTAAGGGATAGTTTTTGTCAATAAAAGTGAGTGAAGAGCATAACCATGCGGAGTCTAGACGTACTGTGTTAATTGCATGTCTGACTCTTTCTTAGAAACTTTCTTCAGACACAAATAACATGGTTCTATTTCATTTTCAGATATATTAGGTCAAATATGATTTTCAGCGAGAAGACTTTCCCAATCATTGTATGAGAGATTAAGACTTTCCCAATCATTGTATGAGACTGGAAAAATATAAAAGTTCTTCTTTTCTATCTTACTTCTGAATTAATTTTTAATTATGTTAGTGACACATCTATAGGCTGCTGTTCATTTCCAAGAAACTATTAGAACTTTGATTTGTTCAACATGTGTGGATTTAAATAGCAATGGTTTAAAAATAAGGAGTTTGCAGCACATCCCTTGTTAGAAGACTATCCTTTTAGTAACACTTTGCTGAGGGGTAGAAGTAGTTGCCAAACAACTAAATGTGGCATATTATTCACACTGCAAGCAACTTTTTCTATGATGCGAGTATATAAACGTGCTCATCTAAGTGTTACATCAACTTGATCTATGATAAGGTAGTTATTTTTTCTCTGTCTTTTAAGGTGAACTCATTGCACTGAAAGTTTCATATATTTCTGTGTCTCTAAATCTGTACAAAAATGAAACGTTTTCTCAACTATATATGATGAGCTATTTTTAAACAGGGTTTATTTAAAACATTTTACTTTCTGTTAGTGTAAGAAAGGGGTACATGCTTTACTTTTTATTCACTTTGATCTGATCCTATTCAACCCAACCCAACCCAATCCAATTAAACCAATCTAAACTGTTGTTCAAAAGGATTTACTATATGATGCTCTGTGCTAGATGCTGGGGCTACAGGATGGAGGTGATGGGCGGCGCTGCCCTCTATTACCTCCCAATCTACCACCAGGGGAAGTCTGAGCTGGAGATAGAACATAGATAAAAAACTTCAGCTCTAAGGGATGAAAATAGGAGTTGACCCTTTATTCTCCACCAGATATTTCTTCATAAACTTGTGGTGGGCAAAAGGTCAGAAAGGAAATGATTCTAAGCAATTATTGGCTAAACGGATTGCCAAGTGTGTAATCAACCACAGCTTTAAGACTAAGTGTGCCAACTTGAATGTGAAAAGCTACATCAATGTCAAATATTCCTTACCTTATAAGGAATCTATGCTATAAGAACAACATAGCAGCGATAGTAATCATTGCTAAAGCTGTGTATGGTAGTTCTTTGTGGCCATTACATAGCTACACACTGGACTCTCTGGTAAGATTGATTACTTCAAAAAGGATTTGTCTCCTTTTACATATCACCAAATATTGTAATATTAACAAATGTTACAAAAGCATTTTCTGCCCCCCATTACTGCCTAATTCACTACTCAAGCCCAATCTTCCATTCCTATACTCTTGGCACCTGTGTCTATTCACTGGTTTATGAATTTATCTCAAATCTGTGCCCAAGTTGATGGTGTTTCATTTTGCTTTAGTAACTTTAATAAGTTCTGTTTTCAATTTTTACATCCATTCTGTGTCCCCTTCTTTATTAAAATTCCCTAAATATTAACCATTTGTTACTTATGTACAATTTTTATATGTGATGTCTGCTTCTGCCTATCTAATGGCACATAGTGTATGGACTGTTGTTGACTTAACAAGTATATAGTGCTTACTACTATGTGTCAGAGAGTTCTAAAGGCTGTGCAAATATGCCGTCTTAACTAAATGTTCATGAGAATCATACAAGGTAAGGTTGTAGGATTGTACTGTTTGAGGTGCACTGCATATTATTGGTGCTTATTTCATTCCCTTTCTTTGAAAGTTCATTGAGAGCAGTATGCTTGGCATGCATAGCTTGATATATTTTTAGAGTATGGTTTGGAGACATACTAAAATAATAGTTATTGAAAGAAAGATTCATGCTCTTCAAGGAAAGAACTCTATCTTGCTGACCTATATTCAACTTGGATTTCAATTTAACCTTTAGGCATTTTTTTCTGGTTCATTTTATTGAATAGTCTCATGAATAATAACTAGCTTATGCCCTCTTCTTTAAACATTATTTTAGATTTTCCCTGGCCAAATGTTAAATATTTTCATTGGGCTATTTAATTTGTTGTAATTGCATTGGATTATGCTGTATTCGGGGGAAGGCAGCCTTTAAAGTTTAAATAGTGTTGCATAGTGGTGAGACCTAGGAGCTCAATATAAGATGGGAAATGTAGCAAGCCCCATACACAAATGTAGGACTTGATATCTACTTCTCAATCAGTAAAGAAAAACTGGACATTTGAAAATACCACTGGTTTTCCAGGAATAATGGAAATAAAATGCACTAACAGTCGTATACTCATATGTTTTTAGCCACTATTGAAAAACTTCTCAAAACCTCAGAGTATTGAGAGGAAATTATGCTCTTCTTCTTCCTCTTTTCTCCTTTTTCTTTTCTCCTCTTCCTCCTCCTCCTCCTCCTGCACCTCCTCCTCTCCCTTCTGCATCATCTTCTTCTTCATCTTCTTCTCCTTCCCCTTCCCCTCTTCCTCCATCATCATCATCATCATCATCATCATCATCATCATCATCATCACCAGTATGTGCTTGGTCAAAGCAAGATGTGAGTTAGTGGAAAATCAGGAGAAAAAAAAAGGAACTTGACTTTGCTTTTTTAATGGCCCAGGGCCTGCCTGAGATAATATCATCAGTGGCTGCCCCCCTTTCTGAGATGATAAAGTGTGAGGTGACAAAAAGGAAAAGTGGAAATGTTCTTTATACACTACACATAGCTAATGTTATAATCTGTTAATTCTATAAGCAGGTCTTTATATATTTAACACGACATCAGGAAAGGTAAGTCAGCCCATTGGAGTGGATAAGGTCAACGTGGTTGAATACACATTAAATTTCGGTGCCCATGAACTCCTCAAAAGATAGGGGTCCAAACAGACCTTGACTGCATAATTTGACACCAACTCAGGAAATCCTATTTATTTGCTCTCAGCCCTGGATCCTTAAACGTACCCAATGACAAAGCAATATTGTGGAATACCGTGGTTGCCTGGCATTTGTGATCTCACTTTTGATCAGACAAGGAAATTCATCTTCCTCATGCTCCTAGTTTTTAGCTCTTTTGTTGATGGAAAGTTAAAAAACTGTGTGTGTGTGTATGAGTTGTCTGTGTTTTCAAGAAATAGAGAGTGGTCAACTAGAGAGCCTTTTGCTACCTCTTCAGAATATGAGAGTTAGTGAATGATTGGTTCTAACTTGTAAAAAAAAAAAACAACAAAAAACAAAAAATCATGTGTCTTAAATAGAGGTGACTTTCTTTATAAAAAATAATATCTGATTGTGTCTGTCAGGTAAATATGGCAGGCAGGGGGACTGAAAATGCCTGAGTTCTAGAGTTACACTAATGTGAGCTGTGATGGAACAGGGGAAGAGTGATGCTCACTTTCCTAAAAGGCCGTGATTCCTCAAAGCCCACTCGAGAAAGAGATACAATTCATTATTTACTGAACACCTGTACACGTGGATTTCATGAAGAATTTTATATACTGGTAATGTGACCATACATCCTGGCTTGCTCAGGACAAGTCCTGGTTTACACCTGTTGACCCAAGGTAATTATCAATAGTGCCCCCATGCACTCACACAGATGCCCTGACTCAGATGAGAAATGTTATGGCCATATGAGCAGTAGAAGCTGAATCATCAGAGTTAATGTTCTGTTTGGAGTGACGAGTGAACGAGCATAAAGGGAGAAATCATAGGGAGAAACTACTCTGACCGGGTGAGATGACATTTGGGTTGCTGAGTTATTGCTTGGAATGGCCTTCTGCAACGTATTCAGTATAAAAGAGTGGACTGGCTGCAGAGAAGTGAACTGTTTTATTGTTCTGGGCCCCAATTCTTCATTGGTAAAATGAGGTTCTGAAATTGAAGGTGTACAAGGTCTACTGTGGCTCTAAAAAGTCTTTTAAAAATGCTCATAAAGAGACGGATAACGCAGATAGCAAGTTAGCAGAGGGAGCATCACGCTGAACTGCACAAAACAATGTTATTGCATTCAGTGGCAAAAACAAAGTGTCAGCGATGCCCAGAGCCCCCTAAGGTACCAACACTGTGAATCTTATTGCAACGAGGCAGAAATCTCTGTGCACTTTGATGGTTCTTCCGGGAAATAGAACCTGGGGTTGGCTTTGCCTCCTGATTCATTTTAGATCCATGAACCGAACTGATGCTAATGTTCCTTCCTTTTTAAACACAAGCGGCCCTTCCTTTGATCTTCATGTGTACTTCTGGTATCTTCAGTTATCTTTTTGTTTACATCTTATTACCAAACTTACCAAAATAGTGTTATACCTGTTCTACGAACTTCTCCCATGGAGTGATCTGCCTATGGCTTTTCTAATGATTCTGACAGCAAACCAGATTTCTAACATTATCCTATATTTGGAGTGGCAATTATGTGTGAGGCCCTGTGTTAAATGCTTGGAGTCTAATGGTGAACAACAATGACAACAACAAAATGATATCCCTATTCTCCTGGAGTTTATGCATGAGCAGTGGAGCAGAAGAAAGATATTAATCTGATAATTTCACAAGTAACTCTAAAATTGCTGGGTGATAAATGCTGAGCAGAAAAATGTCCAGGTACTCTAGAAGAGGGACTGACTGTAAGGGAGGCTTTTCTGAAGTGAGCATTGGATGTGAGAGTGAAGTGGGGGTCTCAAGGGCTGACAGAGGTTGTGTGCAGGAGGTGGCATGGAGAATGTGAACTCTGAGAGACAGAGAGTGAGCCCAGGAGAGCGTAGTGCCTGAGGTGGCCACAGAACTTGGCAGGGCCCACTTGGCAGAACATCTTTAATCTACGAGCATTGATGGGGTACCACTGCAGGGTTTGAAGATGGATGATGGTCGGCTGACATCTGCACTTTGAAAAGAACATTCTGGCTGTGGTAGAGGATGGATTACAGAGGGGCAGATACGAATGGACATGAGAGATGACTTGGCTTGCACTCCATTGGTGGTAGAGGAGATATAAATGGTGAACATTTGTGAGGGATTCGGATGATGAGGCAGTTGACGGAAGGAGGTGTCTGGAACTTCTAGGTGTCTGGTGTGTATATTTGGAAGTGCTTTTTAGCGACACAGACAACACTGAAAGATCAAGTTCTGTGGTGCAAAGATCAAGAGTTTTAAATATGGTGATGTGGTCTTATGGGTTGAATGTGTCCACCCACCAAAAAAAAGATACATATATATGTTGGAGTCCTCCAGCACCTCAGAATGTAAACTTAGAGGAAATCAAATTAAAATGAAAAAAAACAACAAAACACGAAATCATCAGGGTGGGCCCTACTCCAATATGGCTGATGTTCTTATAAAAAGGGAAACGTGACAGAGAAGAAGATATGAAGAGCCATAGGGAGAAGGTGCCCAGCTACAGGCCAAGCAGAGAAACCTGCAGCAGAATCTCCCTCACAGCACCCAGAGGACCAGCCCAATTGACACCTGGATCTCAGACTTCCAACCTCCAGAACTGAGAGACAAACATTTCTGTTGTTTAAGCCATTCAGTCTCTGGTACTTGTCATAGTAGCACTAGCAAACCAATACAGGTGGTAAATTTTCATTTAATGAAGGTTTAGGTTGGGGTGTAAAAGTTTACTTATGCCACCCTTCCTTCCTTTCCTTTCTTTCTTTTCCTTTCCTCCCTCCCTCCCTCCCTCCCTCCCTCCCTCCCTCCCTCCCTCCCTCCCTCCCTTCCTTCTTTCCTTCCTTCCAGTCTCTTTCCTTTCTTAATTCATCCCATGTTGTTGTTCTCTCCTGAGCCTCAAATTTTCTTCCAGGTCTCAAGCTTCTTCATTTGTCTGTAATAAGTGATGCACAAGGAAAGGGGGTGGTCCAAAACCATGACCTCTGCACTTCAAAAGTGGCAAGGTCCGTACAGAGTACAACAGAGTAGTCTGGCATTGCCTTTGTTTGCTGCTTGGGCTAGAAGCCTCTCTGCAAAGCACTGGTTGACTGGGACCAATAAACCCTTAGCCCTCCCTCCAAGGGGAGCCGGCATTAACCGGCTTTAGGGTTTGCAGGATGGGCTACCCAAACAGTAATAAGTGCCAATGACGAATGACCTTAGGCTATTAAAGTTGACAAAGGCAAGAGAACCACACACTTTGGTGTCTTAGAGAGGGGGAGAAAAGTGAGTCCAATGCCGAGTTCCATCAGCTTTACCATAAATTTGAAGACTGGCTTGAACTTTGAATAACAGCTGCACTTCAAAATAACTACTAGTATCTGTACTATCCTTAGTTATAAAAATGATACTCTTGAAAGTGTTTTATAAACTTTAATTATGTCAAAGACATCAAGATTCAACACAAATGGAGGATACCTGAGTTGAATGCTATTACCAATATGATTTCTGTTTCCCACACAGGCACTCAAATTTCTTAAACAATATTTTTCTAAAAAATACTGGCTTAACTCATGGCACTCTTCCAAATTCTTACTAGGGTGATGCTTTGGCAAATCAATGAATAATGAAGATACCATCTAGTCCATGGCAGTTAAATGTTTCCTGAAATGAATAATAGTGTAAAAAGAAATTGACCACTTGTAATAGCATCTATTTATATGTACTCTGGAGTGAGAATTTTTTATTTGACCAAAATTTTTTAAAAAGGTGCTTAGGTTTAATAATTTTTATAATATGGTGTTGGGGGAAACATCTTGAGTTCTATCCAGCAAAAGATTAAAGGGGGAGCATGACAAAGTCCTTACCCTGTAGGTTCCAATCTGTAATATTTAGAGAAATGAGATGCCCAATTTTCCAGTACCTTGTAGAAGTTCCATTTAGCAACTGCCTAAATGACTTATTATTGTTTTTACGTATTACTGAAAACTATACTATACGGTCCACAAATTTATTATTACCCCTAAAGAGATTTGTTCTCTTTGTAAATTGTTCTAATCAGAGGCAATGTTTGAAGAGTTACTGGGATGGATGATTCATTGCTTTCTATCTACCAAGAGATTTGGGCAACAAATGTCTTACTTAGGCTTACTCAGTCCACAAAGCCTGCTTATCAGAGAAGTTGGTCATACAGTCCCTGGATTAGGATTTCTGGAATTTTCTAATTCAAATCACTCTGTGTTAAGTATTGATTTGCTTTACACTAATGGAGAAGTAGGAAAGGATGGATGTGAATTAATAAGTATCTCATCTGAATATTTTCAAAAGTTAGACCTTTAAATTCAGGTTGAGCATGTCTGTCTACAATAAAAATAATTTTAGATATGAGTACCATGGCATTTCTGAAATATTGTACTTCACTGTTGACAGTTTCTGCTAATGTAGCCAGATTAATTTCTTTTTCCCTAAAACAGAAAAAAATGTCGGAGTCCATGCTGAGGCTCATGGGTAATGAACGGGGTGGGGAGGGTTCAGGGGCTGACGGTGCAGCCTGTCCTTGTTCCTATTTTTAAATTATACAAAAATAGGTGTGTGGGGTTTTTTTTATACAAAAGAATCATTGATATTGACAATAATGGAAAGGGAATTTATGACAGCAATCTGAATAACTGGACCAGAATTATAGTGTTATAACTAATCGGTTATGACATTTTCAAATATACTTGGAACAAGGAAGGAAGTCTGGTTGAATTCCTGACAGAATCCCCAGGACCCAGATTTTTGGAGGGTCAAACGCATCATTCTTCAATTATTTGCATTTGAGCTCTTACTTGGCTCAAGAAAAACCTGAATAAATTGTACCAGTTTACTTTACTTACATTGGTACAGCAAGGGAAGTTATCAAAACTAACAATTTATTAGACAAATAAGTGAGATTTAATTTTTTAACATTATACTACTTGAGGATAGGACCTTTACTTATAGCTATATGTTTGTGCCTCTTTAATCCCATTGCATTAACTAGCAAATTATCTGTCACAAAGTAGATACTTGATGGCTGCTGAGAAATGTGACAGATAACACTTATTGGATTGCATCTGGAGGGAAAATATGTTTTTAAATGTTAATAAAGGCGACCCCAATGGCATGAGGGACCATGTAAGGAAACAGAGAGAATATATGGAAAACGGGTAGCAGATTTGAGTTCTGACATCGGCCTGAGATGGGTAGCATGTGGACTCATACATCCCTACACGCTCGTCTGCTAAATCATGACAATCCCAAGGGGAAATGGAGAGGATGAACCTGAGAATGAAGGAAGTGTGTGTGTAAGCACTTAAGTGCATGCTTGAGAAAGGTTAAGATAAATGGGTCTGAATGACTCTCACTACCAAATTTTAAAAATTCCTATCAGAAATTATACATTTCCCATTTAATTTTGTTCATTAGATTCCACATAAGTGAAATCACATGGTACTTGCCTTTCTCTGACTGGCTTATTTTGCTTAGCATAATTGTCTCCAGGGCCATCCATGATGTCGCAAAAGGTAAGATTTCCTTTTTTTTTAAGGATGAATAGTATTCCATTGTGTAAATGTACCATAGCTGTTTTATCCACTCATCTACTGATGGGCACTTGGGCTACTTCCAAATCTTGGCTATTGTAAATAACACGGCAATGAACATAGGGGTGCATATATCCTTTGGAATCAGTGTTTTGGGTTTCTTCGGATATCCAAGGAGTGGAATTGCTGGGTCATAAAGCAGTTCCATTTTTAATGTTTTGAGGTAACTCCATACTGCTTTCTATAGTGGCTACACCAATCGGCATGCCCACCAACAGTGCACGGGGGTTTCCTTTTCTCCACATCCTCACCAGCACTTGTTTATTGATTTACTGATGATAACCATTCTGAAAAGTGTGAGGCAATATCTCATTGTGGCTTTACATTTGCTCTTTATTTGTGTAAAGAAAAACATTCTCACCCTATCCGGTTTGGCTCAGTGGATAGAGCGTCGGCTTGCAGACCGAAGGGTCCCAGGTTAGATTCCAGTCAAGGGCATGTACCTTGGTTTCAGGCTCCTCCCAGGCCCAGGCCCGACTGGGGCCTGGGCTCATGCAAGAGGCAACCAATCCATGTGTTTCTCTCACATCGATATTTCTCTCTCTTTCCCTCTCTATTCCATTCTCTCAGAAAATCAATGGGAAAATATCCTCGAGTGAGGATTAAAGAAAAGAAAAACATCCTCTGTCTTTTCTCAGTCCTTGCAGTGGAGCAGGGAGATGGATGGACATAGAATGTGGACACAGATGTTGGGATTCTGGGAGTCATTCATTAACTGAATTGGACTTGCATGAAAATTATTTCCATTTCCTCCTCTTTTGCTGGGCCAGGCCAGAATTATTTGTTGCACGCTCTGCTCAAGGTTTTCACCCAAACAACACAGCACATTATCATGGGCAGAGATGCCCAGTCTCCAATATTGTCAGTGCTGGTAGCAACAATTGGCTTCATTTCCATTACTCAGTAAAGGATTATAAATAATTGGCGTGATTCTATTTCTTATTTTTTTTAAAAGAGCCAACACTTTCTGAAGATTCTTTTTCAACATCTGAGGCTTTCTTATTTGTGTTAACTGTCCTGAAATTTGTCCTCTCAATCAGAAATAGTTAACTCACCTTCTTAATAGGATCAATAAAAAATCCAGATCACATGCACTTCCCTGAACTTAATGAAGTCCCATTGTTAGTAGAGAAATACTGAGAACTGATTCCGAGGGACCGTGAATTCCTAAAGATATGGGAACTGCTCCTAAATGTCCTCCTAGTGCCAAAAGTGTGCAAAATGGGACACGTGCACAAGCATGGCATGGCCACAGAGTAACCTTGTGAGATAGAGTTAACCATAATTCAAAATAGGAAGGCTCCAGAAAACATGCTATAAAAGTGGATATGAAAATATTTCCAACAAGGACAATCCTTCTATGTTCTCACTTTTGTTCTCAATGATGTAAAATGGATTGCTCCATAATGCCTGTTTGCCAGAGAATTTGATTCATTTTCATAGTCAGAAAGGGGTCTCTCTTTGCTCATGAACTGGTGAAGTAACTATATGATGCTGTTAACTTTCCTGGGATATGAGGAATGATGACTTTAGCAAAATAACTGACCTAGTCTGAACTTGCAGTGAGGACCAAAGCCAAAGATTTTGCCCGGTGGACAAGGGTAATGTTTTTTGCATTTTTGGATGCTTAGCACAGTGTCCTGCATAAGGTATTTTCTCAATAAATATCTCTTGAGTTTTTAAAATGGAAAAAACTTACCTCCTCAATAAATAAACAGAAAAGGAACTGTTTTTCAGCACTTCCTCATTGGAACTAAATAATGGAGCTAATTCCAACAGCTACTGAAACTGCAGAAATATTTAAATCCTTTTTCAAAATAAATAAATCCAAGTTGGATTGAATAAGGCTTGGTTAAGCTAGCCTGTTGTTCTGGGCTCAGTGGTCCCAGCCTATTAACTTAAGAGCAAGCAGGATCATTAAAATGTTTTCTGAGGTTCAAAGGTTTGTAAGAAGGCTTTGCAAGGTTGAAAGATGAATGCAAACCACACAATATCATTAGGCTGCCAATGTATTCTCTATAGTTAAAACAGACTGCAGGTACGTCTGCAACTATATTAAGTTTGCTATAAAGACCTTACACATCTTGAGGCAGAATTAATAACAGAAGGGGTTACTATTTTCAAAAGATCATGAAAATCCAAAAATATACACAAAACCTAAAAAATGCAACCAAACCCAAGAGTTCTTCAGAATTTACTATTTCCTCCCACTTCAAAGTAGAGTAAGGGGGTGAAGAGAACCAAAGGCTTAACACCAAATAAAGCCTTTCCAATATAGTGAGCATAAAAAATGACAAAATAATACTTTTTAACAAGGCAGTACTGAAAAATATGGGGGGGGGATTTCCTTCACACACATAATTTCCACTAGGTGGGATCTGCTCTATCAAAATAACCATAAGAATCCGTATGCCATCAGGAATGGCATCAACTCATCTATGTCAATGTAGTGATGATGCAAAACTTTACATCAGTCATACAAGGCAGCACTGATATCTCTTGCATATAGACATGTAACATTTTAAAGTGTTTTCCCATATATCCTTCCATGTTATTCTGAGGTGGGATAGATGTCAATTATCCGTGTTTCACAGAAAAAAAGAAAGAAAAGGAAATAAAGACTGGGAGAGGTCCCATCCTAAATATTAGGATGAGAAACCTAAGCTTCTCCCATTGGCTGGACAAATTCATCAGTATCCCAGCTGCCCTAAGTGATGGAAAGTAGACTCATCACCAGGGGAATTAATTAATTAGTTAATTAATTAATTATACAGGCATTTATTGGATACTTCTTTTCCCTCATGTGTAGATAAAACAGACTAATTGTCAGCACCTGAATTTTGTGGCTCCCTTTACTGTTTTCAAACGCACATCAGGGACATTATGTATGGCAAGCTGGAGAGACAGCAGAAGAAAAGCTTGTTGGGCATCATTGGTCAGTTGGAGCCATTGTGAGAGGTACCTATTCTGAGCCTGCACCGTGGCAGCAGATAATCAGGGACTGGTCTAGTGCAAGTCCCCAAGTCAGAGGGCATGCCATGGGGTCAGCGAGGTATTGGATGGACCCCTTTTTATAATCTGTGGATCCGTGGGTAAGTGCTTTCTCATTGTTTTATACAAGTTATTGCTCAAACCCTTATTGTTCATGCCTACAGGGATTTAAACATTTTCCCTATATCAGCTAATTCTAGAACGTTTTATTATTATTTAAGAAAATTACCCTCATTGTCATAAAGAAATTGAAATTTCATTTCTAGTTAAGTTTCGGGTTAAAAAAATAGAGTACAGTTTGACTGATTTTAAAAGCAAATTCAGTCATCAGCAGATTCTTGGAAATAAAAGACATGTTTTATAAACCTAAGCATGAAATTTAGTCAACACATGAAACCACGTGGTGATTGGAAATACTCTCACACTGCCAAGCTTGCTCCTGAGAGTCCATAGAGCTACTTAAGGGCATATTCCTGTGACAGAATAATTGCTATTATGTTTCTGATAGACTCAGACCTTAGACACCCCCACCCCAAACCACCAAATGATTTAGTACTTGGAAAAAGGAGAGATAATATTTGACCAAGAATGGTATTGAATGCATCAATCCACAGAGAATTGACCAGGCTATATTTTTACATTTTACAATATGAAACCATTTTTTTTTTCATGTTTGTCAACTTAATTGTGTTTGGTAAGTGACCACACACAGTAAATCGCCTGAATGACGCAACAGAAATGAATTCCTTAGCAAGAGGAGACAGGGTGGGCTGCTGTATAACGTACCCGCATTAGCCCTATAATCTTCCTGCCAGTGCTTCACAGACAGCTGGCACAGTCAAGACAGGCACACATTGGGCTCCCTAGAGGCTGCTAAGCCTGCACTTGGTTGGCACTTAAAGACTTTTGGCCAACAGATTGAGTAAAAGACTAATGTTATTAGTAATCATTCTAAAACTTTAAGATAAGGCTTCACAAAGGTTCCATGGTGATTTCTCAGGCATGCCTACTGCCCTGATAATTTCTAGGACTTCCTTTCCTGGGCCTCGATGGATTTGGGGAGCCACATAGACCATATTGATGTCAATGATTGGATATGGCTCTCTTTATGTTTTAAAAATACTGCCTTGCCTGGCTGGCGTGGCTCAGTGGTTGATTATAGACCTATGAACCAGGAAGTCATGGTTTGATTCCTGGTCAGGGCATACACCTGAGTTTCAAGCTCAATCCCCAGTAGGGGGCATACAGGAGGCAGCCAATCAATAATTCTCTATCATTGATGTTTCTATCTCTCCCTCTCCCTTTCTCTCTGAAATCAATAAAAATATACTTAAAAAAATACTACCTAGTACTCATGATGTACTGTAACATGAATTCAACAATGTCATTCTATAAACCAAGCTCTTGGGCTTTGTCATATTTATTTTATAAAATGTTTACATAAATGTATACACCTTTCAATATTTCTATTGTTTCAACTTACTAAAGATATTATTTTAAGGTTATTGAAAAGTTCCCAGTATTGAAAATACTTCTATCTATACCCTAGGTATACTAAATGATTTATATTTTTCATTATAAAAATAATTCATGTTTGTGAAAACTTTTAAAGAGTAAAAGCAAACAGACAAGTAGAGAGTAACAATTATTAGTCTTTCTTTTTCACCACCTTCTTCCCGCTCAGAAGGTTTCTTTCACAGCCTTCTACAAATTGGGTAAGTGCATGTCAGATGCCCTTTTTATAGTGCTTGGCATAGCTACCCATACATCAAAGATCTGCATGACTGACTCAACATATTAATTTCAGATTTCGTCCACATCCCTTTTCCCATGTACATATAATGACATCCATATATATAGCTTTAAAAGAAAGAGGGAAACAAAAATAAAAATCATAGTAGACTTAAAAGGCGACTAACCTTTTTCCACCTCATTCAGATTAGCAGCTGGCAGCGACAAAGACAGAAGAGACAAAAGACTATTTACATTGCGATACAACAGCAGAGCACAGGAAGCTAGTGTATTTATAATGGAAGGGCCCAGAATGAGCGGGCGAAGGGAAGTGAGGCTTGGATTCCTTACCTACAGCCGGCCAAGCGCACAAACAGGGGGACATGAGGCGATAGGCAAACGCCATCACAGGCAGCCAGGGATCTGCATCTCAACCAGGTCACTTAACCAGCCTTACTTTTTAACACGTGCACGTCATGGTTAGGGTGTGGGCATGGGCGGTTAGGAAAACAAAGAGATAAGGGTACAACATGGAAAGATTAAAACGGGCTGAATGTTTTCCGCATCTTTACATGCCCAACTGGTATGGAAACTTTCGTGTACTGAATTTGGGTAATCCCATTAAGTGACATCCTGGGTTACAGTGTGATCAACGTTGTGTCATCTTTGCACGTGGTTCCATGAGAGTAGGGTTGATTAAGAAACATAGTCTTGACAGAGCAGATCCAGGGCCTGAATCTCGGGAAACATGCAAAAACACATTTTCCAACTCAACACCTAAGTTCATACCAGAGTTTCAGATAGGGCGCCAAGTTCTCAACATGGCAAGGGGTGCCATGTTTATAATGTTAATTTTTATAAGTTTTGAGCTTATGTGATTGCTTGAAAATGCACATTCAAGAAATGCCTTGGTTTTAGAAAGGATACAATAATGATTTAAAAAAATTAAAAATAAAAACCAATTTCTCAAGCTAAAATTAAAACCCTAGAGTGAATTTGAAAATTATTTCCTAGCAATTTCTGAGTCTGACTTGCTCCATCCTTGGTGTAGTGATTTCAATTTAAAACAATACTGAATTAAACTCTTCAAAAATTAACTATGCGCAATCCTTAGTGTAGTGGTTTTAATTTAGAACCATATGGAATTAAACTTTTCAAAAATTAACCTGTCTGAAGAATTAGCCATCAACAACCATTTATTATACAACTGGAACAGATAATGGATTGCATTAAGTAGAAAACAACAGTTTTGATAACTGGGAGAAGGAGGGGGTATAACAAGTTTTAGATCATAGAAAATCAATATTGACCCTTAAAATTTATGTTGTTAATCCCTGCAGCAGAAAAAACAGATAGCTTTTTAGTAAAACTTATAGTAAATCAATAACTATTTACTATAATGTGCTGGTCACACGGGCTTAAATAAATTTAATAAACTTCCCAATGGTGGTTCATTTTATTTTTGTTATTTGTAGTCGTGTTTTATAGCCTGCCCATCACTTCGAGATTTCTCCATCAAATTGCTTTCAGATCTCTGGATTTTCTCCATTAGCAATAGTATGTCCAGTCTGACTCTTGCCACGGATGCCAAATGTAAAGCCTTCCCCCATAATAATTTATGAGCTTTTTCCATGAAGTTTTATTTGTTCCAACTAAAGAGTTCACGTTCCCATCTATGCCTTTGGGGCATCGAGTGAAAAATCTTCAAACAGAAAGCAACTTGTGACTTGAATGATTTTTAAACAATGACAACATTATTATATTCCCTGAGCATAGCAGGGTTTCTGTTCCCAAATCTCATGCTCATTAATCAGACTCCAAACTTACATCTAAAACAATACAGCCGCATTATACGAAAATTCCTCCCTAACTACAGACTTGGATGAAGCAGGATATAAAACTCTGGAGCCCAATTTATATTTTCCTATAATTAAAGGCCACTATGTGCCACTAACTTCAAAATCTGCAGATGGTTGTTTGATATTTTGCAAATGAGCTCATCTCACATATGGACAAAAATGCTATAGTGAATAGATGAGTTACAAAAGGGCCTCATTTAGATATTTGCTCTAATGCCAAACTTTTAGGGCCTCATTTAGATATTTGCTCTAATCGTCAAACTCTTTACTGCCCACAAGATTCAGCCCAAAAGTCAGAGTGGTAATATCTTCATGCTATTAAGTTTCTATTGCGCTCAGTATTTTTGTTTATACTTTGCCAAAATTCAGGCAAACTGATATCTGTAATAGCTATGCTTCAAAAGACCCAACGAGTCTCAGGAGAACCAAATGGCTCTTGACAGATAGTCTTGGCAGGTTCCCATGTGATAGCTTTAATAGATGTCACATTTTGGCTAAACAGTGGTTTTTCTAAGTTTTTTTTTTTTTTTTTTTTTTTTTTATGTTTCAGAGAAAGAGATCTGGCACGGAGAGATGAGGCTTCATAATACTTTTCAGAGGAAGCCGCGCTGAACGGAGTCACTTCGGGTGGAGATAACATGTGGGCAAGAGGATCAGGTGTAGGAAGGGAGTTTGGAATGTGTAGGTTGAGAAGATAAAACAGACTCAAAAGAAATGGATAAAGAAGAAGGTACAGCAGATCTCAAGCCAAAGCAGGGGAACTCCTCCAAAGCAACTCAGAAGAATCTGCCACCTTCTGTAATTGATCATGAAAAAAAAAAAAAAAGGCACGTGAAAACCCAAACACTGCAGTGCTCTCAGGCCTGGGTTGTCAACACAAGGAGGATATTGACCAATTCCTGGTTGCTGGGCTCTGGATCTCATTAGCTGACCAAGGTGCGTTTGAAGGGCTTTGGTCCAATTTCTCCTAGCCAGAGTATACTGGTTGAAAACGGCCTCAAAGATTAAGTGAATTAAGCTCTTTCTGTAATGATGATAGAACAATGGCAGAAAAAGAAAACAATCCTATGTAGGTAACAGATTTTAGTGCCAACAGCGGGCTTCATATACAGGTCTAAATGAGCCTATGCAATACAACTCAATTCTCAGGGGAGCCCCCAGAGCTTCAGTGCATGCTGAATACACTTGCTATCCTTCACTAATTCAAAATATCAAAGAACACTCAAATTCTGCCCTCTAAGGAGCCCAAGTGCTGCATATATGTAATAGAGAAATGGGTGGCTATAACATGTTCAAATTTCTACTGTAACTAAGTATATTACTTTATATGGCATTGGGTGCTTCACTGGTATAAAAAAAAAAATCCAACCATGAGAAGGCAGCTTCAGAGGCACTCAAACAGATCTGGGTTGTCAAAACAACACCCCATTATTCTATCTTGCATTTTCCCATCAAGAAAGGTACCTAGTGAAATGCAAAGTTTGGGCATGCCATAAAAGCTTAAATGTCCATGCTTTCCTAATAAATCCCCGGGACAGTTAATCATACGATGTGACTTCATCTTTCATGTTTGGAGATGTTGATCTTAGGCATCCACATAGTTATTTCACCCTCTGATATTAACTATGTATTACATCATGTGGAAATAAATGCAACTAATGAAATGTCCCCAGCAAAATGAAAATGGTAACTTCAAATAGAGTGACAGAATTTACTGCTCCACTTTTTCTTACAAATACAATGCATAACATTCTCTAAGTGGTTTATTAAGAAAACAAGATTGTAATTGTGATGTTTCTTCTTCATAGCCACAAAATTAAATCAAAATAGATATTCTGACATGATAGCCAAGTTATAAACTTGATGTTGACTTTACAGCCAATTGCCTTATCCAGGGAAGAAGTTAAGTAGGTCGAACAGCCTTATGAGATTTATCATTTCAAGAAACAAAATGCCAGAAAGAAGGTGACAATCTCATAAGATTATTCAAAGTGCTCAATATTTTTCTATTTGTATTTTTTTAAGAACATGTGTTATTAGAGGAAAGCACTCATAGTGAAGATACAATCTAAAATGCTTAATTATGTTTTGACTATATTAAAAAATGCCCCTTTATACATTTGTTGGTTAGCACAGGAAAAATGCTTTGTGTGTGATACCATTCAATTGTGAGACTAATAGGTTCAGTATAACTCCTGGTTTTGCTGGATAGCAATAACATGATAGATAACTGAGCTTGGAGGGTCTTTCATTAGGTTGGCTGAAACCATTATTAACTCTGGCTGTTATTTACATTACCTCTAATTTCCCAAACACCTACCAGTTATTGAATAATGCAATGGTTTACTAAATACATGCAGCAAAATGCCCATGATGCATTCAGATACATGGACCGATGGCTGAGCATTTCCTACCTGTGTACTCAGGTGGGCAAAGGCATGTGTAGTTATTAATCCCATCAACACAAGTAGAATTATTTTCACAGTCATTATCTTCACAGTCATCAATATTGACTTCACAGTGTTCTCCTTCAAATCCATCAGCACAAATACACCTGAACACCAAAGTGGGGAAAAGTAAAAATAATAACAACAACTCTGTATTTTAAAAAAAACATGTGGTCTACATATTGAAAAATACTAAATACACTTATCAATTACAGAACTTTTAACTACAAAATTTTGATTTTTAAATGACATGTTGTAAGCATTCATTTAAGGTAATATCTTGCAAATCAGAAACAACTTTAAAAAAATTAATGCTGGCTGGAAATGGCCCTGTAAGTCAATAAATACAATATATTTGCAGATCTAAAACACAAGCAAAGTTTACTCTATTTTAATCTCAAGTTGTGCTCTAATAAAATAATCCATGCTTCTTTGCTCACAAGTGACAAGGAACTGGTTCTGATATTTTTTTAAAAATGAAAACACCTACTACCCTATGTGTAATGTTCTTGATGTCTCAAAACAGAACAAAAAGGTAATTTGAAAATCAAATTTTATCTTCCTTGCAATTATAAAATGTGAATGTTCTCTTTATGTCTCAATAAATGCATTTTTTTCCACTGGCGTAAGACACTGTACATTTCATCTTAGTGGGTATCAGAATAATCTTTGAAAAGCCTCGATGAAAAAGAGACAGTTTCATAACAGAATGCAGAAATGAAGCCTATTTATTATAAAAGTGATATTCCTAACAAGCTTTAGTGGTATATTAGCATTCTTACGTGAAATTATTAGTGTCATCATAAGAACTCTATTTCATAATTCATGAAGTACATCTGAGGTAATTGTACTGTATGATTAAATAATTCCAGATTAAAAATGTTCACAGCATGGTTGTCTCTTTATATTGGGGGTTGGAAATGAATCATTAATTTTCTGTTTCAGTGGGACCTACATCTTTTCATTACACACTGTCTTTAAAGCAATACACACAGCAACAAATGAATATATAACTTTCAGTAGGAGACTAGTTGGCTATTAATTAGCATAAAATACAGCCACTCCATTGTTTTGATCTAATCTAACTTGATTAATCATAATGTGTGCATGTACATGTTTTAAAATTTCTGGATTTTGTAGCTGCCTGAGCTGAAAATACTGAAACATCTATATTTGTTTTTATGTTGCAATATCTTAGAGAGGGATTCACACATGTTGTTCTTGTGAATTGATTCCTGGAATTCATTTTAAAATAAAGTTCCCAGGTTTGAAAAGGAGAATGTGTGTTTGCTTAGTTATTCTTGCTCCAATACTTCAGACACAGACCACAGACAAATGAATGACCTACCAGAATCCATCCTTGTCACCTTCTTTTAAGTGGCAAGTTCCTCCATGTTTACATGGGTTACTGATACATGCATGAATTGGGACATCGCAGTCCTGCCCCTGGAGAAGGAATGGCCAAGCAGAGTTGGGTGTAAATAAAGTAGTTGTTAGCGCAATAAAATAAGGTAGTTATCAGCACACTAAAATAAGGCAGGCCCACCAATGAGAGCTATGCTTTCAGATCACAGCTCCTATGACAGCTTCGACTCACCTTGAAACCATATGGACAGGTACAGCGATAAAAGTCAACCGGATCATTGTTACAGGTGCCATCATTTTTGCATGGATTTGATAAGCAAGGATTACATTTAGCTAATATAGTCACATCCACAGGACCTAAAAAGTAATTGAAAAACATATGAGAAACTGGTGCTTTCTATTTATAGATAATTTAGGATTATTTTAATGCTTTAATGTAACAGTATATTTTGTATAAAAGTTGTTGGTCACATCTCTGTATATAAGTCTCTTCCATGACAAAACCAGAAATCAGCATCATCATATTATGTGCAATAATGCAATAGGAGGCCTTTTCATTGAGGGATGGTGAGACTCCCCGACATCAGAGTGGGACTCTGGGTTTTGATTTAGGTGGCTGGTATCTGATGTTATTCATGCTAATGTTACAGGGTCAATCCCTTCACCGGCCAACGAGCTCCATGGCCACCGCCTGTATCTTAATTTCAGCCAGCTGCCATGGAAAGACATATCACCCATCCCAAAGAGGACTGTGTGTGTGTCTGTGTGTGCATGTACATTGGGAGATGGGTGGATGAGTTTTATGAATAAGTAGAAACTCATCAGTTAAAATATAAATTCATCAATAACATATGAAATATCATGCACCTGCCTAGATAACATTAGTTCAGTAGTATTGTTTTCATATAGGAGATATTTAAAAAAACACCATGTTTATGCACTTGGAAATAAACCAAACACACGATCTCCATTATATCCTCCCTCATATCTGTTCGGTTGAGTTTGCCAGCACATAGGTACAGGCATGTGATGGGTGGAATTTCTGTATCATCTTCACCCAGAAGGATTTCCCAATGAAATGATCTCTACTTGTTATCCCACTTTTTGGAAACTATATTTAAAAAATACTCATGATCCATAAAAGGTTTGGATTCAAAGCAGATTCAGTTGCAGCCCTTTTCCTTTGGTTGCACATATTTATCCTGTAAATGGCTAACAGTGTAGAACTTGCACTGTCCTCAATTAAATTACGTTCCACTGATGCTGCTTTGCACTGTTGGTGAGACCTCACTGGACGGCCTCTTGGAAAATGTCAGAAGAGGACATTCTATCAAGGTGACATCTTTATATATAAAACTAGAGGCTTGATGCATGAAATTCGTGCAAGGGGTTCGGCCCTCGCAGCCCCAGCTTTCGTCCAGAAGGTCGTCCGGACCATTGTTCTGCTGTTCGGTCTAATTAACACATTAGCTCTTTATTATATAGGATACAACTATTTTAATTATGTCTCTGCTCTCACTGGTCTCTCTGAAAGATTTTATCCTCATTAAAACAGCAGCGACAATTGCAATCACATGTTTGATCACATGTCCTTTTTAGCGAAGTTATTTGAGTGGATTGTACAGCATGCTCCCCTTTACTGTCACTGCTCTAACCTTCCAACGGACCTCTCCCCAAACAGTTGTATGACTTCTGCTCATATAAAGTACCTTTCATCATATTTCTCTACCCATCAGAGTTCATGTTTGTGTTTTTAGTATACCAACAAAACTCATGTATGAAAGAGAATATGGGCATAAAAACTGCATATCTTTCTTTTCTTTATATATATCTTTATTGATTTCAGGGAGAGGGAGAGAAATATCAATGATGAGAATCATTGATTGGCTGCCTCCTGCACACCCCCTACTGGGGATCGAGCCTGCAACCTGGGCATATGCCTGGACCTGGAATCGAACCGTGACTTCTTGGTTCATGGGTCCATGCTCGACCACTGAGTCACATCAGCCAGGCAAAACTTCATATCTTAATAGCATTCCCTCACCCTAGGAAGTGCCAGCCAAGCACATATAATATAATGTTTTGGAAGTAAAATAAAAAAAACCAGAATAGTTCTCTGTATTATTCATCTTTTCTATTAATAAGAAGCTTGAAATATAGAGATTCCTCTTCCTATTTAACCATTTGAAATGCATGACAGTTCTGGGGATGGTGGCGTTAACAGGAAGGGGTGTTGTTCGCTTCTAGTGACACCTTAACCATTAAGGGAGGCCTTGCCAATGGCCCCTTCACTTTTTCTTGGAAACCACAATAACTAGTGCAGCCTCTACATCAAATTGCAGCTGGGAAATTTCTGAGATTAACACTGAAGTGGTCTTTATAGAAATTCAATTTCTCACCCCTCCCAACTTATTTATCAATTAAGGACAAAACTGTAGCTATTCAGCATATTGCAGAAATGAATGGTGGCAGTTACTTAAAGCAGCAAGTTAAATTAATGAAATACCCCACAATAAATGACTTTGTATTTGCTAAAGTTATCACACTTAGAATCAGCGATAGGAAAGGAAATAGCTAACTGGTAATGGATTCCTTAGCTAGGCCAGAAGGAAAAAGAATCTAATCTTGAACAAAGGCATTGGATAAAGCAGTTAAGACTGCACCCAGCAAAACGGCAAGTCAGCAAATGCTAGGACTGGACACGTTCATCTGGCCACTTCCCAAGACCTTGAAAAAAAATGCCTTTTTGTCTATTTCTGTGCTTTCAACCTTGTAAGGTTGTGGTTGAATAGAAGAGTTGAGGGTTGACAGTTTCTAAGCTTATTTTATGGAATGTGACATTCTCCAAAAATTATATTTGATTATTTAAATGAGAAACTAAAGTGGGAATAAAACTGGATACATGGATACATTTTGAAGAATTCAATAGAGTATGCAGGTGACAAAATTGTCAGGCTGAAATAGGCCCTATCCAGTTTAACACAAGGTCAAGATTCATTTAATAAATACCCACTGAACAGTATCGGATTAGTATGTACTATATAAGTTCACTGCATTGGTTTCTGATATAGCTAATCCTGCTTAATTATTTTCTATCTGGAAATTCTTACTGGAATACAAAGGGAGATCATTGTCCCCTTGCATATGTTCAGTTTAGCTAAAGGAATCAAAATAATCAGCTTTACCACATACACAGGTATCTTCTGGCACTTTCTTAAACCCACAAACTGTTTTGGTGACATCAAGGTGGGGAAAATAGCAAAATACTGAGTTCTAACTCTCTCAGGTTGGAAAGTTGCTACTATTTGCTTCTTTTAAAAATACTTCTTTGAAAGTCAGCTCTTAATGATAATTTCTTATTTCTAGTACCCTTTCTAGTCTGAGTAAAGGGTGATTCAAAAGCTGTTTGTAACTTACATAAATTCCAAATAGCAGCATCCTCTGGTATGCCCAACTACCTTAATTTCCTTCCTACTTTATTTAGACTGGAATGCCACCTCACTAAACATCCTTCTTATAATGTGACTTACACATTTACATGGTTTAACTAAATCTTATTTCTATGTTCTAATCCCTTGGAACTACAGTTGACCCTTGAATGACTCAGGGGTTAGGGGCACTGAACCCAAAGCAGCTGAACATCTGCATATAAGTTTTGATTCCCCCAAAAGATGTCTCTCAGTAACCATGGGGATTGTTCTAGAACCTCCAGTGGATGTCAAAATGTGCAGGTACTCAAGTCCCCTATATAAAATGGCGCAGGTCAGTGAGCACAATCTGCCCTCAGACTCCCAAATGCAGACAGAATGTACTACAGGTATTTACTGCAAAAACAAACAAACAAACAAACAAACAAACAACTCATGTATAAGTGGACCCATGCAGCTCAAAGCCATGTTGTTCAAGGGTCAACTATGCCTTGTATCTGGTTCTTTCCTCTCATTCATTTCCTACCCATATTTTGCTCCTTTTATAAGACCATCTCTTATCTCCTGTTTGTCTTCAATTTATGATTCATTTCCCACTCAGGACACTTTCTCTGAGATCCTCTACTGCAAAGTTCTTATTCAAGGGGAATGGCATCTTTAATCTGCTTCCATAATAAGGAGATGGTATCAAAGTTAAAGGAAGATGCTAAAAAAAAGTCATAATGAAATAGTGAAGAATTTGCATAGCTCTCTAGAAGCAAACCAACACTTGCAGGATTTTACAAATTTGATTAGTCCCAGGTGAAAAGAAGGTGTCCAAGAAACAGGAAGTAGAACAGCCTTTTAGCATAAGGCATAGTAATGGACAGAAAACCTGAGCTCCATCCACCCAAATTAGTAACCTAAATTTGTCTCTTAAATGTGCGAAGTTAGGAGAATGTTGGCAGCCATTTTGATGGGTGGTTTTAAGCATTAAATGAGATGCTAATGTAAGTTTGAGTACACACTCCAGTGAGAGCTAGCACAGAAGCCACAGTGAGTTCTGACACTCTTCCCCGGACTTCCAAATAATTGGGTGATGGGGGGAACATGTGTGGCTTACTGAAAAGGACACACACAGTCTTCTTCTGCTTGTTTACCAAAATTTAACACAGACACTGGAAAATTTGAGCTTGCCATTTATCCATTCATCACAAGTTCACTGAGTACCTTTTGTCTATATCAGGAGCTACTCAAATTTGGGAAAACCATAGGGGCTATTATTATCAAAACCCTGGGGGAATGGAGATGGGTGCCAAGAGATAATTATCCATTGAGCAACAACACTCAGAGTTAATAATTTTACATTTTTAAGACTGCAAGTTTGATTTATAAATTCGGAAAGGACAACCACCAGAAATAACAGAACAACACAGAAAAGAACGAGAGGTTCTCTTTAAGGAATGACAGCGTGCTTTGATATAACTTTGTGATTTTCATTCTTTTCTCCTTCCCAAAGTAAACTGGTTACAAGAATTGTTAAATTATTTCCAAAACATTAGCCCTGATAATATGTGTTATAGTGGAGAAAAAAGAATCTAGCTCCAGGGATACAGGATTTACTAATGTCACTGAAATGAAAGAGGCTAGTCTAGGCTACCTGGACTGATTTAAGACTTGGTCGTGATTTAAGAGAGCCTTCGAGCATCAGCTATCTGGACTGGAGGTGTGTTTAGCTTAATAATTCAAAGGGGAATGAAAAGAAAGTTTGGTTAACAATTTGTCTCTGTCAGTTACTTTAATCTTTAATGGAAGAACTGCCGGACCTCAAATCCATTAAAGCTTGTAGGCAGCCTTGCTTACTTGACTCAAATCACGAGCTGCGCACCTGACACCAGTACTGCCACCCACTGAGAATCGTATCTCACTTTGATTTATGGCTGAAAACCCCAGACACAAATTCCTAGCTATATCCCAGAGCCTGCCTTCATTCTGGTATCCCTTGGAAACATGAGTCAAATAACAAAATCATCTAGCACTACACTTGTAAGAAGTCTGAGTTATGTCAAAGACAACTAAAAATAAAATGTAGGGGGTATTTGAGGTTAGGCACAATTTAATAAGAGGAGGTTTTTATTTAAAACCAAATATTCTGCACTCCACTTGCTATTACATTATTGCATTTCTTAAGAATGAATATCAATCACATATTTTAAAATTCCATCATTAAGTCATTCGATTATCAGATATTTATTGAGAATCTATTGTGTGCAGGACACTCTGCTAAGTTTTGGGAATTCAAAGCCAAGTGAAATACTTGAGTTTCTAGAGACATATTTGTATCAAATACAGAATGCAGTTGTGTGAGGATGTGGGTAATGGGAATGTATGTTTTGGAATATGTTTTAAGTTTCTGCAAGCGATCAAGGGGAGTAATTCACTAAGTGCGTGAGAATATGCATCTGAAGTTCAAAAGAAAAGTCATGACTAGATATTTGAAGCCATGAGGTTGAGATCAATTAATTTAATAAGGCTAAGGAGAGGACCCCACATGTGTTAATATTAAAGAGTGGTAAAAAACCACATGATATCACACATGTATGGATAATAAAGAACATTACAAACTGTTGAATAAAAATAGACAGAGGCAAAGAAGCATAGAACAGACTGTCAAACTACAGCAGGAAGGTAGCGGAAAATTGGGGTGGGGGGGCGGTAAGAGATCAACCGAAGGACTTGAATGCATGCATATAAGCACAACCAGCAGACTCAAGACACTGGGGGCAGGGGGACGAGGGCAAGTGCTGGTGGTCAGTGGGGAAAAAAAAGAGAGACATATGTACTACTGTTTGAAGTACCTTAAACAAAATAAAAAAAAAAGAGTGGTTACAAAAGAGTGGTAAGAGGAGTCAGCATAGGAATAAAGGCAAAGAGAATGTGCAAAAAAGAGTAGTGGCAACAGCTATCTGTCTAAGATTAAAAAAGAGCAAATGAAAGTAACAAAAGAAGCCACTGAAATAGTCAAGATGGAAGTCACTGGTATCTGTATAGTTTCATTGGAGGGGTGGGGATGGTCATGAGATAACAGGGGGTTAAAATCCCACAAATCTGCACAAAAATCTCATAAATGGTTAAAAAACAAAGGCTGGGAATTACACCCCTGGAATCACCTGACTTGGCCATTTGCTACATACACATGCAACCTTAGGCCAGTAAATGAATTTCTTGAGTTGCATTTAAATGGAAAATAGAAATAATTATTTTATGGAATTATTGCATCAGAGAGAATGTGGATGTATTTATTTAAGAAAAAGTACTAATCATTGGTTCTCATCACTTATGAAAATAAATGTCTGCTAAAATCTCAGTGTTTTAAAATTTAAAATGTATAATAAAAACAGTCCTTGTTTATTTTTTAGTCTGTAAAGGTATTTGTTTTATTACAATTTATTTTTTAACATATATATTGCTGACAGTATTACAGATGTCCCCCATTCCCCTTTTACTCCCCTCCTTTATTTGTTTTTATTTGTTTTTTAAAGATGGTGTTTTGGGCAAATAACTAGTACACACCTGAATATTTCTTTAGCAAGCAAGAAAGTCATAATTCCCCAAACATAAGGTTATTTCAAAGTTATAACTATGTGCTAGTAGTGCCAATAAAAACATAAAAAAATGACAAAGTTCTAAGGCTACTTAAAAAATTATATACTGAGTTTTTATTATTTCTAATTTGGGCTAAATTATTTAATTGCCTTCATACTTTATTTCAGTCACTAAAGACAATAGCAACCAATAATTCTGAGACATAAAAGACCTCCAGCTTGTTAAAAACTCCCCCGAAAAGAAGATGTTGCCCTTGCTGAGAAAAACAACAATATTACAATGTAATTGCTGGAAGATGCAGAATTTCCCCCAGGAATTCCAGAATCTAGAAGATTCTTAACATATAAAATTAGAGGAAGAGACAACCATGTTGTGGTAAAATGTTGAACACAATGGGATACAAAAGAGCCCCAAGTTTTCTTGACCCTTTCGCTGACCTTTACTAAAAGAGGAACTTTGACACCATATCTCTGCCTCTTTCTTTGAGCTCATGGCTACCAGACAGCCCATTTGGGCCTTTCCCTCTCATCTCACCCTCAGCTCCACTTGACTCAGTATGAGAATCTCCCGATGGCCTGATAGGTCTGGTGGTGGTATCAGTTATCCTATATAATAAAACCTTAATATGCAAATTGACCAAACTGTGGAATGACCGGTTGCTATGATGCACACTAACCACCAGCGGGCAGATGCTCAATGCAGGAGCTGCCCCCTGGTGGTCAGTGTGCTCCCACAGCGGGAGCACCACCCAGCCAGAAGCCCTGAGCAGGGCTCATGGCTGGCGAGCGCAGTGGCGGTGGTGGGAGCCTTTCCCGCCTCCACAGCAGGCAGGCAGTAAGGAACGAGGAGTCCTGGACTGCAAGAGGGATGTCCAACTGCCGGCTTAGGCTTGCTCCCCAGGGAGCGGGCCTAAGCCAGCCGGCGAACATCCCCCGAGGGGTCCTGGACTATGAGAGGGCACAGGCCAGGCTTAGGGAACCCCCACCTACCAGTGCACAAAATTTTGTGCACCGGGCCTCTAGTAGTTCCATAATTGTTTGGTGTGAATATATAACATTAATATCATATATACGTACATATACATATACATATGTATACACACACATATTTTTTCCTATCACCAAATTTCCATATTGTTTTGGAATTATCTATTTAAATAAACCCATTGATAAACTCTAAGCTCCATGAGGGCAGAGTTGGGTTTCTTTTCTGTTTTACTTATTGTTGTTATATTCTTAACACCTTAGAACTATCTATGACTTGTGCATAACAAGAAGTCAAATAATATTTGTTGAAAGAAAGAAGGAACACATCATTCATTTGCATTAGATTCTTCACTCCTTAGCACATTCAAGGGTTTAATAAATGTATGTCACATTAAACATGAACTGTGTAGTTGTCTGTGTAGCTAAATCTTCCTGAACCAAGAGCAATACGGGGAATATTAGACATTAAAATATTCTACATCCCATGCTGACTTTCTCAATGAAAACCTGGGGAGGGCAAAAACCTCGGCCTTATTGTGAGCTGCTTAATCATTCTAATTTCCTCTGATATTTGAAAGATGAGAGCAGGACCTATGGGTTACAAAAACAAGTCAGACCCATTTGTTTCCCACTCAAGAATGTTTTAAAGGGTATTAATTCAATATGCTCTGGTCATCTATTTCATCTCATTAGTTTCTTCCATTGTTTTTAATTTTATTTAAAAAGGGAGCTTGATAATATCCATGGACTCACGAGTTTGCTCTGGTGAAACTATACCATAAAAAAAAAATTACTCTGAAAATGTAGGATAAAAATTGTTGTGAAAAAATTAATGACTCAAAATAGTAGCCCAGTCTTTCCTAGCAGAGAAAACCCCTAAATTATATTTAATTATAGCCATGTAAACATGTCTTCAAATAAAGAATATTCATCTTCTTGTTGTAATTGAAATTATGTATTTACAAACCTTAATAGGAGGAGTATGTACTTACATGTTTTCATGAATAAAATAAAACACATTAAACTGGCATAACTACAGGAAAGTTTCATTAAAATATAAACAATTCAAATTATAAAGTATTTAAGGAGCATCATTTTATCGCTTTTAAGCACTCAGATTTTCTACACTGAATTATTCTAATTGAAAATTAGGCCACTTTGCCTCCTACCAATCCATTTATTATGTAAATATGTCTAGCAGCATGTGAGTGGTTCAAACTTTCATTTTCTCCATAGTGGGGGGGGGCGCATCTTATTTATAGTGATCATTTGCTTTGAGAATATTTTTACTGAAAATTAGGACATCAACTTCAGCGGCAAGCTCTGCAGTCAGACAGGGCTCAAGTCTGGCTCCTTCACTCAGCAGATGAGTGATTTTTAATTAAATCATCTCCTACATTACAGTATTTTCTTCTCTCAAATGTGGAAATAATTGTACCTACTAGAGGAATGATGTGAAAATTGAGAGATAAATATCTACATAAAAGTCTCAGCACAATGCAAACTGCTCAGTACAAACTGGCTTTCGCTGTCGCTATTATTTTTAGTAGTAGTGGCAATATGGGCAGAGATCCAATCTGAAATGTTATAAATGTTGAACTAGCCCAGAACCTTAATTGTATTCAGGTATAGCAACAGTGAGTACATCCTGAAGTCTGCTAAATGCAATTGTGCTGTATTTGTTGACTTCTGAATGCCTACACTGCTGGCCAACTGGCGCACACCCATGGTGTTTGCTATCCAGCTTAGGGTAGCACCTTGGACATGACAGAATCAGTTAGTTTGATAACTTAGTGAATATTAAACTAGACTGCCATAATCCTGCTGAGAAGCCTAAGCCCTTAAATCATCTGTCAACCAGTCTCAGTTCAACCGTTTCCTGGAGGCCCTGGGACCCCTCCGGCGCTTGGCTCCTGCTCAGCTCTGCTCCTGCAGTTCCGCCCAGGAGCACCACGGTCCCACACTCGTCCGCTTCTCCACACAGCTGGCTTAGACACACCTGCACACTCACCCTTCACAGCCACCTGCCTCTGAGCCCTTGTAGCAACTCTTCTACCCCGTATGGTAGCTACTAGCCACAAGTGGCGATTGACATTCACATTTAAATTACATAAAATTTAAAATGCACTTCCTCAGTTGCACTCGCCACATTATGTGCCCAACAACCACTATGGCTAGTGGCTACCATACAGGATATTACAGACATACCGTATTTCCATCATTGCACCAAGTTCTACCAGGCAGATAGGCCAATATCCCCTCCCGCACATTTCCATTCACACGACAGTAAGTACCGGAGACTCCATCGTCATTAACCAAATGAACAAAAAAGGTAAGTCAGTTAGATAAATCTTGAGTTAAACAGACTTGTATGTATGTATGTATATATGAATACATGCATGTGTTTGGATTTGAGAACATTTAATCAATGAATGGGAACCAGGATGCTCTAAGGATGGAATATAAGTATGCAGCTTTTCTCAAATTTGTGTTACCATGACTATTTTTTCCCCCTGAAAAATATCTCTGGCAAACTCTAAACTTTAGGAAATACAGAGAAGCACTAGCATTTTTCAAAATAGAGTACATGTATCCTTGAGCACAGAGAAGTGTAATAGAATCAATCTGCAGTTTCTCAACTTCCCCCACGCAATCTTTCTGAAGCCATTCTGCCCAATAACATTCCTAAGAATAAGAGTGATGCCAGTTTCACTTTCCCTTTGACAATCACCTCCACTTTACAAAGGATAGGGCACCTCTCAGCCCACCAGGAACTCGCCATAGGGCACGGCCCAAGGAAACGGAGTCACCAAAGAACAATGTAAAATACTGGTTATCTCAAAGGCTCTTGCAGTCAGTGCACATAATCCCAGAGAGGCATCTCCAATAACATTCTACTTTCAATAACAATATTAAAATATGGGTAAATAATTTTGTTATCCCAATCAATGGTGTCCCAATCAATGGTTCGGGTATTAATGGAAGTAATTAATTTAAGAGAAAAAATTTAAAAACCCACAGATTTTTGATGGCAGGAAACTTTTTAAAATTTTAATTATATATACTTTTTTTGTAACAAAGAACGATATAATTCTCTGAGGTACTGGAAATAGAAATTCAAGGAGAAAAACATAAGTGCAAGGAAAAAGAAGGATCTTGTTTTTATCTTTTAAAATTAGCTGTTATATGTAGACTTATATGTAGATTCCACCAAATACATTTAAAAGAATAACGGCAGAATTTTGTTTTAAAGGGTCAAACATTATAGTGCACTGCAAATGACATATTTTGCAACCATTTATAGCTATGGAAAAAAGCATCAGATGACAAGTTAAAAATGTATGTAGGGAATATAGGTTTTGAAAATCCCTTCTTTAATCAATAAATCATGGAGAGTCCATCATCATGTTTGTTGGTTTTTTGAAGAATTATAATAAAATTAGTGGTTAACCTATGTTAGGTGCTTCCTGTGTATAAGGTAACGTGTTTTACATATATATTTAATTCAACTAATCTTTCCTCCCCAACTTTATGGAGGGATAATTGACGAATATAATGACATATATTTAATGTGTACAATGTGATGAGGAGATATACATGAATATTGTGGAATTAAGATAATTAACACATCTGTCACTTCCCATAGTTAACATTTTTGTTTGTGGTAAGATTACTCAAGATATACTCAGCAACTTTCAAGTATACAACATTGTATTATTATTATTATTATTATTATTATTATTATTATTATTATTATCATTCTCAGAGAGGAAGGGAGAGGGAGAGAGAGAAACATCAACGAAGAGAGAAAATCATTGATAGGCAGCTTCCTGCATGCCTCCAACTAGGGGTCAAGACTGCATGTGCCCTGACCCATGCCCTGATCGGGAATTGAACCATGACCTCCTGGTTCATAGGTCAACACTCAACCATTGAGGCACACCAGCCAGGCCAACATTGTATTATTAACTACTGTGATCATACTGAACATTCCATCCTCTCAACTTATTCTTCTTATAACTGAAAGTTTGAAGCCTTTGACCTACAGCTCCCCATTTTCCCTTTCCTGCAGCCCCTGGTAACCACCATTTAGTCTTTCTTTCTATAAAATTGATTTTTTACAGAGAGGAAGGGAGAGGGATAGAGAGTTAGAAACATCGATCAGCTGCCTCCTGCACACCTCCTGCTGGGGTTGTGCCCGCAACCAAGGTACATGCCCTTGACCAGAATCAAACCTGGGACCTTTCAGTCTGCAGGCCGGCGCTCTATCCACTGTGCCAAACCAGTTAGGGCAAAATTGGCTTTTTTAAATTAAAGATTCCACATGTAATGATTTATCTAGTGTTAACAAAGCTCTTTTGGGTAGGTACTGTCATCGCCTCTGCTTACACAGGAGAAAACAAGGCACAGTGTAGCTAAACTGTTCCATAACTGCTGCAAAGTGAACCTGGTTTTAGCCCAGGGTAAGTCAGGCAGGGCCTCAGCCTTCACGCTGTGACCCCATGCACATCATGACCCACTGTGACCCCCTGCACACTGTGACCCTCTGCACACTGTGACCCCCTGCACACTATGACCTACTGACCCCCTGCACACTATGACCCCCTGCACACTATGACCTACTGTGATCCCCTGCACACTATGACCCCCTGCACACTATGACCCACTGTGACCCCCTGCGCTCTATGACCTACTGTGACTCCCTGCACACTATGACCCACTGTGACCCCCTGCACACTATGACCTACTGTGACCCATGCACACTATGACCCACTGTGACCCCCTGCACACCATGACCCACTGTGACCCCCTGCACACCATGACCCACTGTGACCCATGCACATTATGACCCACTGTGACCCATGCACACTATGACTCAGTGTGACCCCCTGCACACTATGACCCACTGTGACCCATGCACACTATGACCTACTGTGACCCATGCACACTATGACCCACTGTGACCCCCTGCACACTATGACCCATTGTGACCCCCTGCACATTATGACCCACTGTGACCCCCTGCACACTATGACCCACTGTGACCCATGCACACTATGACCCACTGTGACCCCCTGCACACTATGACCCACTGTGACCCATGCACACTATGACCCACTGTGACCCATGCACACTATGACCTACTGTGACCCATGCACACTATGACCCATTGTGACCCAATGTACACTATGACCTACTTAGATACGTTTTTCCCACCTAACGGTGCAAACATTGGAACTTATCTTTTCAGCTTGGTTTTTAAGCCTTGGAAGGCAAGAACATAACACGAACTTCTATATATTCCATGATATCTAGGATTTAGTTTTACACATAAAACATGTTTAATAAACATTTACTGATTATACATTTAACATTTTCAATAATTTCTCTCCTCCATCTAGTAATGATAAGTGGCCTTCTTGAAAATCTACAAATTAAGAATGACAGTAAACTCTATCCCATCTTTAGTAAGGAATCTAAATCCATGCATTTGAGCCCGGCCAGTGTGGCTCAGTGGTTGAGTGTCGACCTATGAACCAGGAAGTCACAGTTTGATTCCTGGTCAGGGCACATGTCTGGGTTGAGGGCTCCATCCCCAGTGTGGGCCACGCAGGGGGCAGCTGATCAATGATTCTCTCCCATCACTGATGTTTCTATCTCTCTCTCCCTCTCCCTTCCTCTCTGAAATCAATAAAAATATATTTAAAAATAAATAAAAAATAAACCCATGCATTTGACTAGAAAACATGTAAAATACACAAAACAAGTTTAATAATGTTTACCTCTAGGTATTGGGATTAATGATTCATTTTAGTTTTATTCAGAAATGAAATGTTTCTTATTGTTTACAATGTATTCTTTAGGTTTTTCTATGTTGGGTATATATTATTCTTGTAACAATAGAAGAATGTTTTTAATAAGATGCTATTGCAAATTCACAAATACATAAAACAAAGGGGAAACAAGGGACATAAGGAAGGAAGGAAGCCACAGCCATATTATCCCAGGAAGAGGGCAGCACGAGAGGCCAGAGGGAGGTTTGGCCTGACACGGTGGCTCATCGCCTTACCTGGCGTCAGGAGGCCACAGGGCCCTGGCAGCTCTGTGAGCAGGGCTCATGTTCAGACAAAGCAAAAGCAAAACATTTCACTTGTTAGAGGCTAGGAGAGGAAGTTCCAGAAATTGTGCACTCTTCACTCCTTCATGCAATTTAAAGAACACTTAGTCATTTCCAATGGACTATTTCTGCAATTTATTTGAAAAGCCTAATTCTTTACTTGAGTGCCTCAGGTACCTGCTCTGTCTTGCCCAAGCGTGGGTGGAAACAGTAGTTACTGGGGCTTTTCAGCTATACCTTTAAAATCTAGCAGCAAATAGTATTTTTTGTTTGTTTTGAAATGAACATCGCAAATATTTATTGACAGAAATACAAACGATTAAATACCATACCTTGACAGGTGAATTTTTTGGAGGGAGTTGTGAGTAACAGTTTATCTGCCATTTCTCCGGGTCCGGCGCAACGGGCAATTCCTGGTTCTTTATATTCCGACTTCACCCACTCGGATAACCACTGCATGTTACAGTCACAGTAGAGAGGGTTGGCTCCGATTGCTCTGAAAAACACCACACACACACACACACACACACACACACACACACACACACACACGTGTATTATTTCCTAAGGGAACATCAAGAGATGCTCAGTAGAAATTCCCTATAGATTTATTGACAAAAACAACTTAGAAGAAAATGAAGACATTGGGTTATCCATTTTTCTGGATTATGTGCAACTGAAATTTAGTGGATTGTCACTAGTGTTAAGGAGTACCTGAAATTTAGATAGTGTCCAGGTATTTGCAGAGACAGGTTTAAATTGGGTGGAGATCAACGCTTCCTTTATTCGCCGATTATTTAATGAGAACCCAATCACGATGCTGGGTTCTGGGGACCCCAATATGAAACCTACATTACTTTTAACTCCCAAGAATGCCTTCTGCGAGGGAGATTAACCTATACGCACACACACTTCCTTTAGAAATGCTCTAGCAGAAGGATTTACAAGAGGACTGTAGACAGAGGATAACTCCTTGGGGGACTGGTGGTTAAAATCTCTAAGCCTTTAGATGAGTCAAGTAGGTGGGAAAGGCTGTGAGGATGTTCCAGGGTAAAAACCAGTGGGCACACAGATACAAAGATCAGAAAGTGCCTGGGAAAACAGAGACCTAGTTTGCCAGAGCTGATTTAGACCGTCATTGGATGAAGGTCCCTTTACAAAGTGTTTCATTTCGGAACTTTGGTTCCTACTCACACAAGCAGCAGTAGCAATAGGAAAAGTAATCAAGGTGATAGCTAACATTTACTGCATCATCCCATAGACAGGAGCTGTGCTAAGCTGTGTATTTACACGAATTACATCATTTTATCCAAAAGAGCAACTCTCTGATGTCAATAGTATTAATAAAGCATTTTACAGATTACGAACCTGAGGCCAAATAAGTTAACCACTGGGTTTGTAAAATTGCCAAGTTTGGGCACAGAGATACATAAAACAACATTTAAAAACTGATTAATTCTGATGGATAATTAACTTCAGATTAATAACATTTTAGGTCTACACAAAATTAAAGTTACTGTTTTATTAGAAAACCCCAAAATATGCTTGCAAAATATTTTACAATACTTTACATTGTAACTTTAATGCCCAGCTCTAACCAGAAAACTGGAGTAAATGTTATGCTCCTAACTATGTCAGATTCAAACTCTTTTTTCAAATAAAAAATGAGCAAAATGATGTTTTTGAGTCATTCAGTCTCTTCCTTAGTGACACTTGCTAAGTCCTTACTATGTGAGGGGTGCAGCAAAAAAGTGACTAGAGCAGAGCTGTTTATAATCTAGGGAGTAAGAGACAAACACATACATTAAATACGTGAGTGAACGGAACACAGGACAAAGAAGTTCAAGTTGCCCTCACTGTGAGCGGGGCGGCCACACAAAGGGATGCTTCCCTGAGCTCGAGCCACGCTGCCCAGGGCAGCCCTTCCTGCGCCATCATCCTGACCTAGCGGATGGGACGGCTGCTTCCTTTTTTATGCTGCATGGTTTGGTCTGCCAGAGAGCACCACAGTCTTGCACCTTGAGCTACTGGCTTTCATTAACATCGTGTCTCAGGCAAATGACACCCCTGAGTGGTCCTGATGTTGACTTTGAGGTGCTGGGGTTCAAATATGGAAAACATGGAGGTCTTGCCTCCTGCGACCTAATCGTTTAGTTGGAAGGCTTTTTAACTGTAGGCACCAAACAATCAGATGTGCAATGCCTGCGTGAAGAACACAGCCCCATAAGCCACATTCAGATGTAGCACGATTGACAACTAACTCCTATCCTCCGCCCATCCCCCTTTCTCAATTTGCTCCAGTCTTATCTTGGGGTTTGGTGGGTTTGGGAGGGAAGAGCAAAACCAAGAGGGAACATGGCAGGCAACCTCTCTGGGGAAATGGGAGCCCAGTGACACTGATATTTAAGCCAAAGCAGAGAACCGCTCCCCGGGAATGCCCAGGCAGCCTGCCCCAGGAAGGCTGTGGTTCCCAGGACCGTTCCCCCAACCTCCGTCCAGGTTGGCCATGGCCTTAACAGTACAAGTGAAAATAACAGAATCATGAAATTTGACCCAGCTGAGTTTTTGGACACCATTTATCCCATATTTTTAATTCTTTAAAATTGCACTTCCAGGAAATATGGAGGTACAAATGGCTGCTATAACAAAGAACACAAACAAAAGTGTTTCACCCAAATGTGAGGATTTGGCTATTGCCCTCTACCCCATTATAAAGTTGTGATCACTACCTCATTTATTTCTGCATGGAACCATAGTCATTGCTGAGTAATATTGGCTAAATAAATGAATCCTGTGTGAGGCAATCAGGGTAGGCTTCATGGAAGAGGTGATACTTGGGATGTGTCTTAGAACAACTGGGTTTGGAGAGAATGAATGGAAGGAGAGCCAATATTTTAGAATCAGAGAACATCAAGAGCAAAGGCATTGGCTAGGACGTTGGGTAAGCAAAGAGAACTCAACTAATGGGGGGTATGGGCCAAAAGAATATATGAAGGCTATCTTGTGGAGTTCACCATATCTACATTGAAAATCTTTACCCTTTCTTTAAAATGGGACCATTCACGTGATGATGTGACAATAAAAGGGGCAGCAGACAATGAGTGTTGCAAACTCGCTTGCCAGGGACAGTTGGAGCCTAAACCCACATCAAGAACTAGGTACTCACAGGTGTGATAATGCCGAAAGATCATTGAAAGCACCTTCAGGCACAACAGAAATGTCATTTCCATGTAAAGAACTAAAACAAAAAAAAAGAAAATTAAATTTCCTATAAATCAGAGAGTTCTGAAAAATCCTCATGTTTGTATATGAAACTTCAGTTGATGATAAGCATTTTAAATCAGTGCAGACAAGATGGTCTAGTCAATAAATAGCTTTGGTATCTATTTCAGAAAGCAAAAAGTTAGTTCCTACCTCAAGTCATATGCATAAAATAAATTCTAGGTTGAAGAGTTAAATGTAAAAATAAAACTGAAGTGTAGTAAGAGAAAATACAGAAGAGTTCCGTTTTATAAACAGGATAGGAAAGGTTTTCAAAATCATTGCGTAAAACTCAGTAACCATAATGAAAAGGAGTGACAAATTTTTGACAACATAAAATATAGTCATACTATGAAAGATTACATATAAAGAACAGGATGAGAAACATTTGCAACACATATAAGATACGAGGGATAATTCCTTTGTGAAAAGACCTGCAAACTTATCAAGTCAAATGCTAGATGCACAAAGATATGTAAGTTAATAAGGAAAATACAAAGTACCCAGTAAAAATTGGGCAACGATATGATCAGGCTCATAGATTAAGCAGCACAAAATGCTCAATAAACAAAATATATTCAAATGCTTGAGTAATTGGAATTGCAAATTAAATCAGAAATGGGGAATAAAGTTGCTTTTGTCATATGACGAAAATGAAAGGATTGATAATATCCAATCTTTTCAGGAGTGCTTTAAAGCAGATACTCTATTAAATAGCAGGTGGAAAAAATAAATTTGTAAATTGTGTATTCTCCCAGTACACTTGACATTAACTTCCCCCGCAAATCACTGCTGAAATACTAGCACATTTGTGCCAAAGTGTGGGCTGTTCTTTAGAGTGATGAACAGAATTATGAAAATTTGGAAGTAAAACAAATGATAGTAAAGATGTGACCAAAAGAGAACAATTCCTATTTATGGCTTTTAAAATTGATATAGCCAGGGAATATGTATATCATCAAAAGAACCAAATGTGTTGCCCTCGCCAGTTTTGCTCAGTGGATAGAGTGCCAGCCTGTGGACTGAAGGGTCCCGGATTCAATTCTGGTCAAGGGCATATGCCCGGGTTGTGGGCTCAATCCCCAGTTGAGGGTGTATAGGAGGCAACCGTTCAATGATTCTCTCTCATCACTGATATTTATCTCCCTCTCTTTCTCTCCATTCCTCTCTGAAATCAAGAAATATTTATTAAAAACAAAAACAAACAAAAACCAAATGCGTATAAGGGAGGACCAGAAAAGAACATCAAATTGGATAATGGTAAACTCTTGGGGAGGGTACGGGGCTTGAGGACCATGTTTTACTTTATATACTTTAAAAATTCACTTATTATGTAATCAGCAAAGACAGCATTTCCTACATTTCTTTCAAAATTAGTTGGCTCTATGTAAAGCATACCTCTAAATATTGTATATTTCACAAATAAACGACTATAGCAAAAACACGACAGAAGATAAAATTATATTGTCCAAATTAAAGCTGATGAACAATGATGTAGTTAGATATGGTTTCCAGATTTGTAGTAAATCCTAATGCATATAACCGAACACACCCCAGGATCGACAAAGCAGTTAAGCCAGTAGTAAATAGACAACTCAATCCCTGAGAAGAGTTTCTGTGTTGAACAGCAGATGCTTACAGTAATCGAAGAGACTTCAATCCATCAAAGGTTCGCGGAGGAATGCATCTCAGACGGTTGTAACTAAGAATCCTGAAAGCATATAGAAGCCAAGTGGTCTTACTCAGGCATCCCAAAAGGGCCGGATGTCATTTTTAAAATCAAGTGGCTAAGAAGAAGGTTATTTTAGTATATAATAAACTGAGAATATTGACACATAATCTATACAGGCAATCCTTGGGTTACGTCAGAGACCCATTCCTATGGCGTGACATAACTCGTTTTTTGCCATAAGTCGGAACTCATCTACATAAGCACCTACGTCGTCACTCACATGGAGCACATACACAGCAGTAATGAAGTGAAACAGTAACAAAATTTAAAAGAAAGATAACAATCCCTGACCGTTACTTGTAGTAATTAAATAAAAAACATAAAGCACATATGTACATACGTAGAAATAACAAAACTTTAAAAAAAATAAATACTGTAAATGGGAGATGGTGACGTAACCACGAAATGACATAAGTTGAGTCTGATGTAACCCGAGGACTACCTGTATTAATAAAAGCGTAGGTGGTCCTCGCACCCTGGCATCATCACAAGATGGCTGCCACAAGATGGCTGCCCCACATCATCACAAGATGGCTGCCCTCACGTCATTACAAGATGGTCACCCCCACATCATCACAAGATGGCCACCACAAGATGGCCTGCAGGGGAGGGCAGTTAGGGGCAACCAGGCCTGCAGGGAAAGGCAGTTGGGGGCGATTGAGCTGGCAGGGGAGGGCAGTTGGGGGCCATTGGGCCAGCAGGGGAGCAGTTAGGCGTTGATTTGGCTGGCAGGGGAGTGCTTAGGGGGCGATTAGTCTGGCAGGCAGAAGCGGTTAGGGGCAATCAGGCAGGCAGGCGAGTGGTTAGGAGCCAGCAGTTCCAGATTATGAGAGGGATGTCCGACTGCCAGTTTAGGCCCGATCCCGCAGGGTGCAGGCTGGGCTGAGGGACAACCCCCCAGTACACAAATTTCGTGCACCGGGATTCTAGTATTTAAAAAATATTGTACTGTTTTAATGAAACAACCTACCATATTTTCTGGTGTATAAGACGACCTTTTAACCCAGGAAAATCTTCTCAAAAGTCGGGGGTCATATACACCGGAAAATACAGTAACCCACCCATCATTTGGCAATAACTCACTTTAATTCCAAATTGTAAATACCGTATTTTCCGGCGTATAAGACCCCTGACTTTTGAGAAGATTTTCCTGGGATAAAAGGTCATCTTATACGCCGGAAAGTATGGTATATATTTCCTAAGTACAGCCCAGAAAGCTTCCTACCTCCACAGGTGCTGATGCATCAACTATGCCCTCCTGAAGGTGACCTTCTGCATACATTTGCTTAAGCATCTCTCCTAAACCCACCACAGGTGTAAATATCCCTTCTGTCTTTTATAGAACCCAACACCTTTTGTAATGTCTGTGTTTGTTGGCTGATTGAGGTATTATTTGTCTGTTTCTCCCAGCAAGTATTTACATTCCTCAAGGGTAAAAATGCTATCTGTCTTGTTTACCAGGAATGTCCAGTGCCTAGAAAATGCACTGTGCCCAGTGAATTATTGAAAACTCGGTACCGCACTTTCACACTCACAAGGTAAGGAGCTGGGTCATGTTGCTGAAGCTCTGGTTAGAAAGGGTGCTTATTCGGTTGTTACTTAAGTCTCTGAAAGAGAAAAAGAAGGAAATGGAGTCTACTGTTAGCACAGAAATGGAAATATACATGTTTCATAGAAAGAGAAGGTCTATTTGTTCAAGGTCATAGCAACAATTTTAGCGCTCAGCTTTTACCTGAAAATAACAAGGCATCAGGCAACCTTCTGGAATAGACTATAATGTTATTCACAACGATTCATGCACCTTGCTTTGGCCAATGAGGTGTAGGCACCAGAGCCAGTTTCACTTCAGAAAAGATTTAGAGTGAGCTCACTTTTCCCATGTCCTTTCTCCTCTCTCTCCTGTACGACTTGTGACCTTCCCCAGACCCTGTGACTGTTGCCTGGTCACAGAACAAAGGCACGTGCAGGCCAGTCACAATGGACACATTGTATGAGGGGAAATAAACCTATGTCTTTGAAAGTTCCATCGGTTACACATACTTATCTTCTTGGGAATATATCCTCACCAATATATCCTATCTCTCTCGCCCTCTCCCTTCCTCTCTGAAATCAATAAAAACATATTTTAAAAACCACCACCACCAACAACAAAATGTCTTAATTAAAAACTCTGCCCTACCCTTGACAGTTTGGCTCAGTGTATAGAGCATTGGCCTGTGGACTGTAGGGTCCTGGGTTCGATTCTGGTCAAGGGCACATGCTCAGGTTGCGGGCTCGATCCCCAGTAGGGGGCATGCAGGAGGAAGTCAATCAATGATTCTCTCTCATCATTGATGTTTCTATCTGTCTCCCTCTCCTTTCCTCTCTGAAATCATTAAAAATATATTTAAAAAAATAATTTTGCCCTTGGCCAAAGTCACCAATATATACTAGGTCTTCAGTAAATATCTATTTATTGAATGATAAGTAAATGATAGAGATGTGAATTATTTACCAAAGCTAAATGGCTATTTATAAGTGTATTTTGTACTATGGGTTATAATTTATATTCAGTGAACTTGATCTTATTTTTGTTATATATATGTGATATATATAATATAATGGCATAATATATTATAAATATAATGCATAATGTAATATAATAATATATAACATTTACATATAAATATTTTGCATTTTGCTTTAGGAAAAATTATGAATATATACACATATATATATATACAACAATGACACAGATATTAGTGAAGGTGTATATATTCACTAATGTTTTCCTAAAGCAAAATGCCAAATATATAAATAACAGGAAGATTCATGAATAAATAATTTAGGGTTTCATTTATGTTCATTTATGTGTGTGTATTTATATTCACTAAATTTTTCTGAAGTAAAATATATGAATTGTTAAATGCAAGATCCGGAATAGCTAATTATCCATTCCTTTATTAAAGCAGCAAAAATATCACTAAAATGGACCAATTAAATTATGAAAATAGTAGGGATGTTATAGAAGCTCTAAAATCCATGTTCTCAACTGCTGAAGTACTATACCTACATTTTAAAGGGAAATAAATATATCTATATCAGCAAAATCACTCCTTGGTAAACCATTTGTGGATCTACAAATTCTCAGTTTTCATTTTCAAATTAGTTTTAAATAATCACGCACTGTCCTGCAAATGACCCGATTCTGCTGAAGTGACCCTTTGGAAACTGCAGCAATTTAATGGTTTATTTAACAGAACAAAATGCATGTGATCGCTTCTTGCTGCTGTTAAACAAGTAACTACGGCAGAACAAGGCGCCTTGGAGGGTATTCCTTTTTCCTTAATTTCATAGTTTGTCATCCAAACAGTCCTGGATGCTTCCTACAAAGTGTTTTCCTGTATTTTTTAAGGAAAATTGAAAATCGTAAGCATCATTTTAACTAACCTCCACCTCCCTAGGGGAGCGATTTTCAACCCTTTTTCATTTCATGGCACACAAACTCATTATTAAAATTCTGCAGAACACCAAAACTATATTATAAGTAGAGGCCCGGTGCACAAAATTCGTGCATGGGTGGGGTCCCTAGGCCTGGCCAGTGATCAGGGCCGATCGGGGCCAGGCCGGAGAGGAGGCGATGGCCGCCGGACCGGGTGCAGAAGGAATAGATGCCAGATGCTGATCCTGCCATCGTTGGTGCCCTGCCACCATGCTGTTTCCAGCCTCCCCGCTCCTCCTTCCCTTGCTGCCACACCGTCACTGCAGTGGGCAGGCGGTGGGAGGGCCGATTGGGGCATGCCAGACAGGGGGAGGGACAAAGCACAAAGGTTGGCTGTCAGCCCCAAGGAGGGAGCCAGCCCTCGGCCACCCTAGGAAAGGAGCCGCGTCCGCTGCCACCCACCCCTGGTTCCCCGTCCCAGACTGGGACCTGGCCTGGGGGAGGGACCGCAGGAGGTTGTCTGGCCGTGGGAGGTTGGCTGTGGGAGCACACTGACCACCAGGGGGCAGCTCCTGCATTAAGCATCTGCCCCCTGGTGGTCAGTGTACTTCATAGTGACTGGTTGTTCTGGTTGCTTAGGCTTGTATACTAGAAGCCCGGTGCATGAAATTCGTGCATGGCGGGGGGTTGTCCCTCAGCCCAGCCTGTACCCTCTCCAATCTGGGACTCCTGGAGGGATGTCTGACTGCCCGTTTAGGCCCGATCCTGGTGGGATCGGGCCTAAACGGGCAGTAGGACATCCCTCTCACAATCCAGGACTGCTGGCTCCCAACTGCTTGCCTGCTTGCCTTCCTGATTGCCCCTAACCGCTTCTGCCTGCCAGCCTGATCACCCCCTAACCACTCCGCTGCCAGCCTGGTTGATGCTTAACTGCTCCCCTGCCAGCCTGTTTGCCCCCAACTTCCCTCCTCTGCCAGCCTGGTCACCACTAACTGCCCTCTCCTGCAGGGTTGATGACCTCCAACTGCCCTCCCTTGCAAGCCTGGTCCCTCTCAACTGCCCTCCCTTGCAGGCCGGGTGCCTCCCAACTGCCCTCTCCTGCTGGCCATCTGTGGTGGCCATCTTGTGTCCACATGGGGGCAGGATCTTTGACCACATGGGGGCAGCTATATTGTGTGTTGCAGTGATGATCAATCTGTATATTACTCTTTTATTAGATAGGATAGAGGCCTGGTGCACGGGTGGGGGCCAGCTGGTTTGCCCTGAAGGGTGTCCCGGATCAGGGTGGGGTTCCCTTGGGGCATGGGGCGGCCTGAGCGAGGGGCCTGTGGTGGTTTGCAGGCTGGCCACGCCCCTTGGCGACCCAAGCTGAGGCCTGGTATCTGGAATTTATTTTCCTTCTACAATTGAAACTTTGTAGCCTGGAGTGGAGCCAAGCCTGCTGCTCCCTCCGGGGCGGCAGCCATTTCTGTGGCAGTTAATTCACCTTCTACAATTGAAACTTTGTAGCCTTAAGCAGGTGAGCCCGGCCAGGGTGTGCAGAAAGCTTTGCTTCCCCTGTTGCTGCCGGCAACCCTGGCCTGCTCTCTCAAGCTCCATTCTGCTGCCATTTGTTTGAATTTGTTTACCTTCTATAATTGAAACTTTGTAGCTTGAGTGGAGGCTTAGGCCTGCAACGGCTATGGAAAGCTTGGCTTGCTCTGTTACCTGGGAAACCTTGCTCTCTGTGTCTGTAGCCATCTTGGATGTGGTTAATTTGCATACTCACCCTGATTGGCTGGTGGGCGTGGCTTGGTTGGTGGGCATGGCTTATGTAGCGGAGTGATGGTTAATTTGCATATTACCATTTTATTAGGGAGGATATATATATAGATGTTTGCCGACTTCACAAAAAATAGGTATACCTTTGTTATTATTAATCCTCACTCAAGGATAGATTTTTTTTTAGAGAGTGTGGAAGAGAGGAAGGGAGGGAGGGAGAGAGACAGAGAGAGAGAGAGAAACCAATAATGTGAGAGAGACACCTTATTGGTTTCCCCCCCACATGTGCCCCAATTGAGGCTGGAGATAGAACCTGCAACCCAGGTACATACCCCTTGAGTAGGAATCAAACCCATGACCCTTCAGTGCATGGGCTGACATTCCAACCACTGAGCAACATTGGCCAGGGAAGAAATAGGTATAATTTTGATACATTCAAAATTGCTGGCTATTGTTGTGTTGGCTGTTGTCATTTTTCTAATTTGACAATCGAAGGGAAAAGAGATCAGTGCCCCTGGCTGAATTGTCAGGCATAGCATGTTTTAAAAATTCTTGCAGCACACCACTTGAAAATCGCTGCCAGAGGGTAATGTTTACGTTGAGAAATTCAACATCTTCTGCTACCTTAGTTTCTAGAATTCACTAATTAGGAATAACCTCCACATTATAGGAATAATAGAAATCTGCCTCCTAAACCAGTCATATTTACTCTAAAACCAGATAGACTTACACTTAAGATAAAGTATTTCCCTTTACATTCACTATAGTTGCTAATATTTTGTTTTGTGAGAAATGTTATCAGTTTCTATCAAGGTTACTCTAAGTGTGACATTATATTGGGTGAGGTTATCTATTTTTAAAAGTATTTTTCACATAACTAGATAGAAATTTTTGTGTGTTTAAATATAATCTTATATCTACTTTAAAATGGTAAAAAATTATTTACATACATGAATGAAAAAATATATTATCTTAGGACATGAAACCAAACTAAAAAAAAAAATCAATGTTTTGAAACGTATGCTCAGAATGTCAGTGTTTTTGTCACATTTTCTTAAATACTGTAGAAGTAAACATAGATTTTATAAAATGAATTTGAATACTGGAAGCCCGTAACAATTCATAATTTATTATATAAGAGAATCAAACCTAATAAACTAGATTTATGTTTTCAGTGAGATTACTATCATCTACCATCTTTGGTTTAAAGTCAAGAATAAAAATATGTTTTTCAATCTTTCCTTGACTTGTCATAAAATAAGCCATATTCATTATGAATAGTAGTACCCTTCTTACCAAATCTTTACAATCCTTTGGTACACAGACTTAACCGTATTTGTACTTTGACGAGAGGACCTTTTCTAGGCCTCGCCATGGCCTGACTGATACACAGTGAAGCCGGATCGAGCGATCCAGAACCAGGTGAGCGAGGGGGAGCCTCTGACTGTGAATGGATTATATTATCTGAAAGGCTCACTACATCTCTGCCCCTTGCTATCCCATTTTCATGAAATAGAATGAGAAGTCAAAGGCAGAAACATACCGTACGTTACTTACATAAGTGTTAAGTGTTTGTAGTTAGAGAGTTCCTTAGGAACCAGTGTGAACTGATTCCCATCCAGGTACCTAAAAACAAGGAAACAATTTTATTATTATTATTATTATTATTATTATTATTATTATTATTATTTTAACCCTCATTTGAGGATATCTTTTCTGTTCATCTTGAGAGAGAGAGACAGACAGAGAGAGAGAGAGACAGAGAGAGAGAGAGAAAGGAAGGGAAGGAGGGAGAGAGGAAGGAAAGGAAGGAAGAAAGGGAGGTACAGAGGGAAGAAGGGAGGGGGGGGGAGGGAGGGAGGGAGGGAGGGAGGGAGGGAGGAAGGGAGGGAGGGAGGGAGGGAGGGAGGGAGGAAGGAAGGAAGGAAGGAAGGAAGGAAGGAAGGAAGGAAGGAAGGAAGGAAGGAAGAAAGGTGCATGGATGTGAGAGAAACACATTCACTACTTGCCTCCTGCACATGCCCAGAAAGGGGCCAGGGATCAAACCTGCAACTGAGGTATATGCCCTTGACTGGGTAGTGAAACAGGGACCCTTCAGTCCATGGGCCGATACTCTTAACTACTGAGCAAAACCAGCTAGGGCATATTTTAAAAAAGTAACAGTAGTGTATCCTAGAATAGTTGAAGAATATTTCACTCTTATTGGAGGTAAGGAAGCACTTAGTGATTTTGACTTCAAGATGTCATGTCCATATCCCAGCCGGCGTGGCTCAGTGGTTGAGCGTTGAGTGGTTTGATTCCCGGTCAGGGCACATGCCTGGGTTGCAGGTTCGATCTCCAGTGTGGGGCATGCAGGAGGCAGCCAATCGATGACTCTCTCTCAACACTGATGTTTCTCTCTCTCTCTCCCTCTCCCTTCCTCTCTGAAATCAATAAAAAATATTTTAAAAAATGATGTCATGTTCCTAGCTGAGATTGCTATTGAAGAAAAGAAAAAAAAATGCTTTGTTCAATCCAGCAGATTCTTTTGTGGATCATGTGGGCTACATTCTAAAATCCAGGAGAGACTGGCGAGTCCAGTTCTTCGTGGTTTTCTAAGAAGGCAGGCATGCATCCAGCCATTTTCTTGTCAGCAAGATGGTTCATTCAAATAACCACATTTGTAGTCAAAGTCCAGTTTGCTTGTGTTTATGTGGAGTCAGTACCGTGAAAGGCACTCACTACGGGCAGAACCTTGCTGCTGAGGGCGAGACCACCCTTTGCCGCCGTAATATTATCAGCATATTAGTAAACAGCAATGAATGTTTTAAAGGAGATATTTGGAAATTTAAACTTAAGTAGATTTCAATAAATAATATTTTAAAATAGTTTTTACTATTGGATATCTACTCGCTGATATTACTTGTAGGAGATTTCTTAGAAAAATCACATTTACCAAGTGCACAAAAATAGCATCTATGTGCAAAAGTAATAATCAAATAACCACATGTAAGTAAATTGTCCCTTTCTGAGGAGAGTCAGCAGAATAATCAGAGAATAGATAGGCTCAGGGCTAACTGGCAAGACACAAAAGTAAAGGAATGCTTAAATATCCATGACACACATGCATGCACGCGCGCGCACACACACACACACACACACACACACACACACACACACACTGAATTCTATCTCCTCCCAAGGTTGTTCTCTCCCAGAATATGGATGGGGAGGGGTAAACATGCTTTCACTAACTTAGGTCATCTGTATAGAAGTGTCCACAATCAATTCTGGCACATGGGGCATGTGACCCCGCCCCCCGCCCCAGTTTTGTGGCCAATCTCAAGATCCGGGGTTGAGGTTATATTTGTGCAGAATACAGCAGTAGCTGAGAAATTGCCTAAGATAACACTCTATTTCAACTATTTCAAAATGAAAGCAGTTATAAACAAGTCAGAAATTATCAAAGTACATAATAAATATTTGATTAAGAGCCAGCACATGAAATGAGTCCTTATGCCTACTCAAAATTTCTATTTCAACTCCTCTCCCTCCTTTCTTCCTGTAGATAAATGTTTTCTTGTTACCACTAGAGGGCAGCATAATTCCATGTACTTCAACACTCTTCCTTTATTCCAGAATGTAGTGCTATGCATGTTTACATGTGAAACAATCTAAGAGGGAAATTATATGGAACTGATTAAAAATAATAGATACAGTTTGTTTAACATGTTCCACCAACATTATTTCACCAAATTCTTTAATAATTCAATAAAATAAGCACATGGCATTTTTCTAATACATGCATATATATTACTGTAAAGAGAAATACTGCTGACTCAGTGTGGTTCTAAGAATAAGCTCTCTGGGGGAGTAAACCTAGAATTTATAAGAGATGAGTTCATTTTTTCATCTCTGTAATCTATTTTATTTAGCAAAAAAAAGATTACTTTAAAACATTTGTAGAGAAATAAATGGAAGGCTTGACTATATGATAAAAGAAACACGGAGATGGCATAGACAGGACATGGATCAAACAAGTTCTCAAATATGGTTTAGTAAGGAAATCAAAGAATGCTAAATATTTTAATGATTTTTAAAATACACTTTTATTGATTTCAGAGAGGAAGAGAGAGGGAAAGAGAGATAGAAACATCAATGATGAGAGAGAATCATCGATTGGCTGCCTCCTGCACACCCTCCACTGAGGATGGAGTCCACAACCCGGGCATGTATCCTGACCAGGAATCAGAACAGTGACCTCCTGGTTCATAGGTCAACATTCAACCACTGAGCCATGCCAGCCAGGCAATTTTTTTTCAAAAAGCAAGGTCAAAATTATTTAATGGGAACCAGGTAAAATGACTAAGAGATAGCCAGTTAAATGGTCCAAGAAGAGATTTAGCATCAAGACAATCTGAATGGTATGCTATGTCCTTGGCGGGGTGCACCTAGAATCAATGCATACAGACTATTCCATGGTCATCTAGCTTCCCAACTCTGGATGGAGGGTAACCTTCTGAACTAAATACACATTAAAGTGAGAATTAAGTCTTTAATTACACACCGCGTACACACAAAACAGTGCTTATCGCTAACTAACAACTGTGACTGGTAGTCAGAGAGAGAAACTGATCACCTCACAACTATTCATATCTGAGAGGGACCTTCTGTGCACACATGCTAAGATCACATGGTTTCTGTCTAAGTGGTCCATTCAGGACCGAATTGAGATTCACAGAACTGCACAGGATTTGAGAACAAGATTTTTGACAACTGAAGTGGCATCTTCTTAAACCCCATTAAGAATGCTCCGCGTGGCCCAAAGTTTATCAAAGCTGCTCACTGGGGGTGCTTGGATGCATCTGCTTTAATGACAGGTACGCATTTGCATGAGGTAGAGTTGGACTTAAATCGTTTTTGATGTATGGTTCCATACAGACAAAAATCAATGAGGCAAAATGACTTGATTGCACGTCAGGCATGTGTACATGGCCCTTGGTACCCAGACGAAGGAATGGAATAGAGCACGCATGCATTACCATTTAAGCAGTCTAGTCTCTGATTTATTCCATTTCCCACACATAGCACCACATAGCACGAAGCAGCTAAGGAGGTGTGGGCGGTGCTTAGTGTCTGGATATCGTGCACTGGCAATGCAATCTGTAGTTAAATGTCAGTCATGAAAATGTTAGAGATAATTGGCCCCACACCCTTTCCAAACCGAGGGACTCTGATTCAAGACCAAAGGGCAGTCACGCATTTCTTTTTAAGGGTTATGCCGGCTTCTCCCACCTCCCAGATGTCAATGCACCACGTATGCTGAGATGTTCTCCCAGGAGACACAGTGGTAAGGGATACTTAACCAAATAGGATATCCCGACACTGTAGATAAACTAAATATACAGCATTTCCCATGGTGCACTGGATGGGACATTAGCCTTGCAACATACTCCATGGGGAAAGGGCCATAGGAACAAATAAATATGGGAGCTACCTCACATTTTACCATCCTCTCTTGGAGCTCCACCTTGGCATAATAAAGCCACTGAGAAGTCCTGCAGTGAAAGAAGAGAAACACACACAACCGGCATTTCCCAAGGTCTCTAAAGTAGCTTTTGTATTATTTGTGTAAGGTTTTATGTGGTACTAATTAAGGGCCCCTAGACTGTAATCTGCAAAGAGGACTGTAAAAACTTTGGTGTGAAGCCCATTTCCCTTGGGGTATGACATATTAATTATTCAGAAAAGAAAGAAAGACAAGCTTTACTTACAATTCAGTGACATCTTTTGGGATTCCTTTGGGCAAACCCTTCAAGCCCTTGTTGCTACACCGGACCACTGTATCCAAGCAGGTGCACTCGGCGGGACAGCGGGACAGTGGGGAACAGCTATTGTCATCATTTCCTAAATTGCCAAAAGACATACAGGAAAACCCAGATTTGCAGCTTTGAAGAGGTTAGAAATGATTTCACGGCTTTAAATTAACGTAACAAGCACCCATCTCGGGCCGTATGATCAATGATGTGGAGGGCAGTAAGAATTTATAGACACCACACGTTTCATACAGCTCCATTTCCAGACAGCCTAGGGCAGAATTCCAGAAAATAATGTCCAATGTGTATCATCAATACCATGATAATAGTTACTGTCTTTGTGCAGTTATTTATATAAATTACACTTTTAATTAGAATATATGTGTTAACTGAATTAAGGAGACGGACGTGAAGAGGCATAAAGGGACAGAGTCACTTCAAATGTTTCGCAAAAATGGTGTGGGTCCCTCATTTAAAAAAAAATATTTTTATTGATTTCTGAGCAGGAGGGAGAGAGAGGGAGAGAGAGATAGAAACATCAATGATGAGAGCGAATCATTGATCGGCTGCCTCCTGCATGCCCCACACTGGAGATCCAGCAAACCTGGGCATGTGCCCTGACTGGGATTCAAACCCTGACCTTCTGGTTCATAGGTCGATGTTCAACCACTGAGCCACGTCGGCCAGGCAGGGTCCCACATATTAAAGTATGAGCTCAAATACGTTCTGCATTCACTGGCAATAATTACAGAACCTGTTTCTCCTACTGACAGGGTTACTCTAATAAAATGCCATGATACATAGAGTGCATGAAAAAGCGAAAATTATTGCTTTTGTTGGATTCACTAGCATTTCTATTTTAGAAGCCAATTGCTTTTCTCATTTGGAAATGATAGCTACTGGAAGAGATGCTTAGGGTAATAAAGAAATGTTAAAATGGGAAGCTGTAAAAACAGTATCAACCGCCAGTTGGAAATTGGAAAATCTACAGCCTTCAAAAGCACAAAGTAGATTTGGATAGGAAGGTGCCGTCTGAGAAAGGAAGTGTCCTCTGGCGAAAACATAACAAAGCAACGAGAAAGATGTGCAAGGACTATCTTTGGACAGTTCTGCGGGTCAGCTGCACCCTTAGCATCAGCACAGTCCCCTGGACGCCTGGGGACCACAGGTTGGGCGCAGCCCTCTTACCGTCGTCGCAAGTGAAGTCTTGAATGGCCACGTCCTGGATGGGGATCTCTTTGAGGAAGTAGGGTTTCTGACAGCGAGGGTTGCCCGTTACAATTCTTTTCTTCCGGAGCCATTCTCCCAACCAAGCCAGGTGGCAGTTACAGTTGAAAGGATTGGCCAAGAGGTTTCTAAGCGCCGCATGCAAGCAATGCAGAGTTGAGTTCAGTCAGGGTTTCACCTCCTTATTTCTCAAAACCCCAGGCTACCATTTCCCATACGATTTCCGCTGAAATGGTTCCTTATGTTTCATATTCCCCTCCAGGCCCCGATTCATACCCCATCACAATATATGGGATGCACTTTTTTTTTTTTTTTTGCTAAAGTATTTATGTGTAAAATTTACAAAAGAACCAGACTTTCATATACGGAATTCTTTCAAATAATTTCATGTGAAAAATAAAGCGAAAGCAGCAATTTAGGGCTCATGCAGTGGATCCTGAGGGATAGCTCATTAAGAGATCATTTAAACTTGTCTGAGGTCTGAGCTGCTGTCAGACTCCCCTGCCCTGATAATGCAGCAACTTAATATAAAGATGAAGGCTGATTACCTTATATTATTGAGTTTAACCTGACAACAGCTATTTCATTAATTTGTCATTTCAAGATTTCCATTTCTTATTTTCTCAAGAGAATAGGTTTCCCATCGAAGCTGACAGCTGAGTTGATTAAATGCCAGTTATAAAAATGAATTCCCTTCTACAAATCTCTGCACTTTTGGCATCTCACCACTTCAGCACAAACCTATTGACGATCCCATTATTTATAAACATGCCATGTTTAATATGCACAAATTAGTCACCCCATGTAAAATGTCACATTTTATGTGGGAAGGGGATTAAGTACTTTCCTGATGGAGGGATGCTTTCCTCAAATTATATCTCCAGTGACTTGAGCTATGTTGAACATGCTTTCCCCCCCTTCTTTTTTCGTTCTTTCTAACTACCTTTAGAGTTAGACTAGTATGTCACCATTACTGGGAAACCTGACTTGATTTGTCAGATTTATATTTTCAAACACTGCTTCTTATATACTGTTATGCAATATGCCTGCAATGCATTGTTTGGAGAGAGGTGTTTGTGTGTGTGTGTGTGTGTGTGTGTGTGTGTGTGTGTGTGTGTGTCTGTGTGTTTGACACTTTCTGAGTTCTGTGACTAGACCTAATGTACACAAAATATCCTTCTGGAAAAGCTCAACCGATTTCTTTAATATTTTCCTAATGTCACAGTTAATGTCCTCTAGTGAATAGCCCTTCTTGCTGGTCAGGTCACCCCGATGCAGCCCCTGTGACTGTGAATGGCCCTTGAGCATCAGGTGGTGGAAATGACCCTATCAACTCTGTTTGGAGGATACTTATACTGAAAAGATGCCCGTGCAGGAACACTCGGGGAAATCTACATTTCCTTTGCTTGCAGCACAGTCAAGTTATAATAAAATTAACATTTCTAAATGAAGCCACAGCACGTTATTATAAAAAAAAAACTGATTAAACAATACTATGATCTTGGTTATATTTTCATATAAGATAGTATGTAATCTTTTTAGAGAAAGTTAAAGTAAGTTTAACTTGAAGAAATTTGTCTTAAAAACAACACCACCACTTAATCCTTGATCACATTTTTATGAAATGCCTAACAGTGCATTAAAGTGCTATCAATGAAAGTAATAAATGTAACGCAGAGGCCCAACTAATACACAAATGAAGACTATTTTTCATACTCACAGAGTAGATAAGGAATGGAGAGTGTCAAAGGCCCCTGGCGCAATCGTGGTAATTTGATTATCATATAAGGAAAGCAGCCGCACAGAACTCAGCCCTATGAAGCTGTCATTCCCCACACAGCTGATGCGATTACTTCTCAGCATCCTGAGGGGGGAAAGAGAACATTGTTATGGAGATAAAGCATTAAAGCATCAGGCAATCACTTTTGCCTCTTTGAGGACCAAGAGAACCCCTCTTTGCAAATCTGTAGCAGTCAGGGCTGTTTCCTAAATGTCCTCTAGTCATTAGGAATCTCTGTGGCTATGTCCTGAGAGCCTTGTGCAAAAATAAAACAATGATCACACTCAGTTACAAAAAGCAAGGTGAGCCTCGGTGTGGATGTCCAGCCCCACCTGATGAGGGTAGGATGCGTCCCTGGATGCCATAATTTTGTTTGCCTGATGACATAACGTCCTCAGGCACCTCCAGCTCTCTAAGCCCCTAAGGCTGTGTATTCACTGCAGTACTGCATTGAAGGTTGAACAGAAAGGAGGCAGAACAGAATCAATAACCACAGCAGATGAAGGACTAAGGGCATCTCAAGGATTCACAGGCCAAGTCAATGTCAACATCAGCCGGTGGGGGAGAGTCAAACTTGACTGAACATCCACAGAGCTTGCACACATAATTTTAATTATGAAAACTGTTTCATTGTTTTAAGGCCAGAACTTAAAAGAAGCAATAAAGATCCCAGTTGTTCACAGTGAAATTGAAATGGGTCTTCTCTTTAAACAATTCTGACCATTTTTTTTTGTCATTGCCATTAACAGAATTAACACTGTGCTCAAGTTTTGGCTCTGTTCTTGATTTTTTTTAAAAAAACTGATTATTTGTGGGGCTTAGAAAAATTACAGAAGGTTTTTAAAATCCCTACATCAAAATGAATCGTTGCCATAAGTCCTACTCAGAAATGCTGAAAAGTTCATTTTTTTCCTTAATTTTTCTAAATGTGAGTTGATGACTCTGAAGATTGCAGGATGAAAAAAAAAAAAAGAGGCAGAACAAATGGACACCAAAGTGTTCCTTTAAAATCCTAGAATATCCTAGAATAAATAAGAAACATCCACTTCCGCATCCTGCCAAGTCATGGGTAAGAAGAAAGGATGATGCCCTCATGAAGACATCATTTTGTGCTATGGCCCAAAGGCACAACAGAAGGTATTTCTATCAGCACTACCCTTCACCGTAAAGAATAAAGAGCACTTGGTCTCAATCTTGTTGGAGTGAGGAACGCCTGGAAGGAGTTGAAGAAAGCTTTGCTTTCTGTCACTACAAAAATCCCTTCACATTTCACCTGCGAACGGGGATTCAAACCAAGACTCACTGAAATATGGACATGGACGGCTAAGAGGTTTACTAGTACAGGAGGGTTAAGAACTTGGGGGGCAATAGGGGTGTCTTGCAAAAATCTTTATAACTCCAAGCTGAAAGTTACCACTGAGCAGAATATAAGGTCCAGATAAACCTGCTTGAGGACTGTGACTACCCCGAGCTTGGCTCTGAATGCCCCATTATGTTCATTGTGATACAGTGGGATCAAGTAGTGAGCCAGGTGGATGTCTGGCTGAGGTGCCAAAACTTAAGAGGCACAAAAGCAGGGCTAGAAACATAATGAAGGAGAAAGATGAATCCTGGGAATGAAACTAGTCAGAAGAAATGTTTTGATAAGGTCTTTGCTGTGGTGTTAGGAACGGAGCTGTGTTCCTCTAAAATTCATATGTTGAAGCCCTGATACCCAATGTGATTGCATTGGAAATAGGGCTTCTAGGGAGGTAGATAAGGTTAAATGAGATCTTACAGGTGGGGCCCTAATAGGATGGGACTGGTGTCCTTGTAAGAGAAAGGACACAGAGGAAAGGTTGATAAAAACACAGTGAAAAGATGGCAATCTAAAAGCCAACAAAAGAGCCCTGGCCAGAAACCAACCCTCTCAGCACCTTGACCTTGGACTTCCAGAACTGTGAGAAAACAAATTCCTGTTGTTTAAGTCATCCGGTATGTTTTCTCATGAAGGCAGCCCAGGACAGACCAATACAGATGGAGGTACAGTTCCTGCCCCTCCTGCTGCCCGTTCAAGGAGAAGGTTCCAATGACAAGGAGTCCCTTGACTATTGTCTCAGAAGGAAGAATTCTGCTTTTTGCAGGATCTGGGTTTTGCTGAGTTACCTGAGACAGCTTGGGGATGGGGAGCGGGAAAGGAGTAGATGCAGCCACCCGTGGTATAACTTTTCTGCCTTCTTCTACACACTCATTATCTCTGTCATAAAAGGCTGAAGCAATATTTGAATATTTGCATAACATCTTGAAGGAGCTCCAAGTTACCCATGAGAGGGATCAACAGGTGGCAGCTGGGTCCTGCCGGATGGTTAGGTTCTAGGCTGTTCCTCAAGGAACACCATTCTACCTCCCTGGGCAGAGGCTGTTCAGCAGGATTTGAAGCTGGGATGCCAGTAACATCCCCACTGACTGGAGGGAAGCTCTCTGCCTGTGATAAAGAGCAGGCTCTGGACTTCCAGGCGCTCAGGGCCCTGGTTGTGGCTCTAGGGCTGTGGGAGAGGAGAGGGTTTAGGGGAGACAGTGGAGTTGGGGCCTCTCTCCACTGCTATTGCCAAGGGCTGCAGCTTGGTGACAAAGAGTTTCCTGCTGTCTTCAGAGTTTGCTTTGTGTCTCTCCCAATGTTCAGGCCACCACTTTTGTCAAACATAATTATATACTTTGGAGATAATAAAAAGTACACATGTGCTCTGTAGAAATTCAAATAACTCAGAGCGTTGTCCTTAGGAATCAATGCAATTCCATCCTTGTTGGCCAGCAACCTTTTAGAAACATACAGAATTTCTTTTCCCTAAGCTCACAACCCCGGGGCAAGTAAGTACACGTAACTCTTGGCGTGTTTGCTCTGAAATTGGTAGTAAAAGTTCCAACACCAGTCAGTGTCTTTTGCACTAAGACCTTGCAGGGCAGCCACGGGTGTTCCCCAGGTAAAATGATATTCTGCCAGGGGGCTGGAGCAGATGCTGAAGCCAGGGGCCTGGGTCTAAGACAGAGTCTTAGAAGGAGGTATTTGAGGAAAAGGAAGGAGAACCCTTGTTCTGAGGCTGACCAGAGGAGCCAAACTCTAAAAGGAGTGGAGCAAAGGCCTTCTTGTGGAATCGCAGCCAGGAGAGACCCTTTTGCTCTTTTGCAGGCAACATGCTGAAGTCAGGGTATTAGAGAAACAGACAGATCTGCATCCACAAACTTGTCTCTGTGTGTGTGTGTGTGTGTGTGAGAGAGAGAGAGAGAGAGAGAGAGAGAGAGAGAGAGAGAGAGGAGAGAGAGAGAGAGAGAGGCACGGGGCACGGCTGGGGTGACAAGGAAGAATGGAATCTCCATCCCCTCCCAGGATTGTAATGACCATGAAGTACAATCCTGCAGAAGAATCACAATGCAATGAGAATACTTACAATGTTTTGAGGCTTTCCAATCCCTTGAACATTTTATGCTGCACATTTTCCAAACGATTACTTGTGAGAAGTATTTCATTTACTCCAGATGCTCCTTCGAAAACTCCCTCTTCAATGTCTGTAATCTTATTGTTGCTAAAGTTTCTAAATAAAAAGCGTTGAAACACAGGTTTTACACGATCTCTTTCTCACAACGAGGGCACCGAGACATGTTTGATCATTTTCTCCTACTGAACAGTCTCCCACCATCTCCAATCTCTGCCCTGCCCAGGGCTCTGAAGGGACACCGCTTCGGGATTCCACCAAGCCAAAGCCATAACACTTCTGAGGGGTAATGTTTATGGTGAAAAATACCAGCCTGGTCATTGTCAACATGATCTGAATGGGTCTCTAGGAGTATACAATTCTTGAGGTCAGGTATTGAGTTGAATAAACCTTTGTTTGCCACAAAACTTAATAAGGAACTTTTCAAAGAAATGCCCCTGATTGAGAAGTGTTGAATGAATTAACGACTAAAAGAAGGCAACTGAGTAAAAAGGAGGACGGACTAAAATATGCCAGCATTTAGATAGTGCCAGAGATATATCCAAATATAAGTTTGTTCCCAGTGAAACTTCTCATGTAAAAATGGGTCAAAACAACCAACTTCACTGTCAGAATTTTGTGTGATATGAGAGACTACAATGTGTTTGTTTGCCTGTTGTCCAGTTGAGGCAACACGTTTCTATACGTTCCCTCTTTCTCTTTCTCACTGCTCATTCCAAGACCAGGAATGTCCACAGAACAAGGGTCATTTTTACGTATCATTTTATGCCTCTCAGAACATTGCCCATACTAGCTTCTCAATAAATATACATTGTATAGAAGGGAACCTTATAGTTAAACAACAACAAAAAAAGAGCATGTCAGAGAGAAAGGAGGAAAACTAAGCAAGTAGAAACTCTTTGGGGGGCAGTATATAACACGGGGGCCCAGCACACAAAAGTAGTTTTAGTCCTCTCTGCCTCTTACAGTCTATGTGACCGTGGGCCGGTTACATATATAAAAGCATGGGTATCATGGAAGAATGCTCCTTCCCTCTCTCAGATGAGGAGGCTCCCTCCCCCCGTTCTCAGGGGGGTGGAGTACTGTTTTGAATGTTGCTGAAACTGCTGAGCTGAGAAAATTAGTTTGAAATATGAGTTGTAGATATGTAGTCACACAGATGAGCTATCAAGCCAGTTTAGCAATTATTAATTTTGACTATCTCCTAATGAAAGTTTAATGAAGCAAAAAGTCAAGTAGTTGACATGGAAGTGCTGAAAGAGAAATAACAGCACGGTTTGGGGAATAGCACAGGAAGTTACAACACATGACTGCCGTTCCCCCCCCCCCCCCCCCCCCCGCCCCATGTGCTTAGTTAGATGCTGGATTCCTGCTGTGGGCCCACAGCAGACCAGCTGTCTGAGCTACAGAAAGACGCCACTGCTCTGCTAGGGAAATGGAGCTGGCATCATTGGAATATAGAGAAAAATGCCAATTACTCTGGTTCCTCTCAGAGATTACCCTCAATTTATGCCACAGGTAGTCATTCTAGGAACATTTCTCTGGATTTTTTATATTTTCCAATTTCCAAAGAAATCGAAATAAAACTGCCAAGGGGTGGGGAAAACGCAACAAAACTCAACAGAAATTCACAACGATGGCTAATGCACGGCTTACATTTTACGTAACTGAGGAAGTTTCTTGAAGATTCCTGTAGCTTCTAGCACGGTGAATTCATTATTATTGAGACGCCTAGGGAAAGAGAAAGAACAATGTTTCAACACTAAAGGTCAGGAAGGGATTGCGTTTTATTTCTCATACAGAGGGATACCATTATTTAATGATGATCCTGAAGCAAGCTGTAAGACACATATCACAGAAGATCTCTGGGAAATGCCCTCACTCCCTCAATGTCCATGGAGGATTGGTTCCAGGACCCCCACACATACCAAAATCCACGGGTGCTCAAGTCCCGTATATAAAATGATGAAGTATTTGCATATAACTCACACGCATCTTCCTGATTACATTAAATCACCTCTAGATTACTTATAAAACCTTATATAATGCGAACACTACGTAAGTAGATGTTATGTTGTATTGTTTAGAGAATAATAACAAGGAAATATGCCTGTAGATGCTTCACCTTCAGAACAGGCCACCATTGTAGGCCTAACTATGTGGGAGTAGGACATGTCAGCAGCAAAGTAACTTTTAAAAAAAATTTCCGATCTAAGGTTGTTTAAATTTGCAGATGTAGAACCCAAGACTATGCAAGGCCAACTGTACTGAATTTTCCCCCCATTTCACTTAAATTTTAATGACCAAAATAAAATATATAAGAAGCACATAGCAGAGAAAGCCAATAATTGAAAATCAGATTAAACTCTCATATCACAAGCTTTATTTTTACTGTCCCCTCTCTAAGAAAGCATTTTAGACCATTTTTTCCTAATCACTTGCTCCATAATTTTTTTCATTTTATTTAAAGGCTTTAGTGTTATACAATGTATATGCCATGAAGTTCACCCTTTTGAAGTATATAATTCAGTGGTGTTTAGTGTATTCACAAAATTGTGACACCATTTTTGCTACTTAATTCCAGAATATATTCATCACCCCAAAAAAAAATCCCATACCCATTAGTAGTCACCCTCCAATTTGTTCCCATGCTACCTCAGTTCTTTGCCACCACTAATTTACTTTCTGTTTCCATGGATTTTCCCATTCTGGTCATTCCATATAAATGGAATCATACTAAATGTGGCTCTGTGTGTGTGTATGTGTGTGTGTGTGTTTTGTTTTGTTTTTTACTTTGAATAATGTTTACAAGGTTTGTCCAAGTTTAACATTTATAAATACTTCATTCCTTTTTATGGCCAAATACTCCTCCATTGTATGGATATACCACATTAAGTTTATTCATTTATCAGTGAATGAAGATTTGGGTTGCTTCCACTTTTAGATTATCCTATCTAATAAAGATGGCAATGCCCACAGCTAATAAAGAGGGAATATGCTAATTGACTGCCCCACCCTCAAAGATGGTGGTGCCCACAGCCAATAGGAGGGAATATGCTAATTGACTGCCACACCCTCAAAGATGGCAGCACCCAGTCCCCTCAGTCCCGCCGGGGAAGCAGGCCCGACCTTGCTGCACGCCTGCCTAGGGAGTCCCCTAATCCCCTCAGACCCCAGCCACCCAGGGCCAGCCCGAGGTGCAGGCAAGCCTTGGATGGTGGCTGTCCAGCTGCCCAGGCTCAGGTAACCAGGGTTGGCTGAGGCTTTGCACTGCTGGCAGTGGCAGCAGCAGAGGTGTGATGGGGCGTCGCCTTCCCCTGATCTCCAGGTCGCCTCCTGCCCCTGAGGGCTCCCGGACTGTGAGAGGGGGCAGGCTGGGCTGAGCACCCCTCTCTAGTACATGAATTTTCATGCACCGGGCCTCTAGTTATAAATAATGCTGCTCTGAACATCAGTGCACAAGTTTTTCTTTGGACATATATTTTCAGTTCTTACATATGTGTGAAATTGCTGGGTCACTTGGGAAATTGAGGTTTAACTGAGAAATAGCCAAACTTTTTTTCCAAAGGGCCTGCATTATTTTACAGTTTTAGCAGCAATGTATGAGGGGACCTATTTCTCTCACTTATTATTGTTATTTTTTTGTGTTTGTTTTAATGGCCATTCTAGTGGGTGTGAAGTGTTACCGCTTTGTGGTTTTGACTTGTATTTCCCTAATGCCTACTGACACTGAGCATTTTTTCATGTGCTTATTGGCCATTTGTATATCTTCTTTGGAGAAATGTCCATACAAGTAATTGACTACTTTTTAATTGGATAATATACATTTTTATTTCTTAATTTTATGGTTAAGTTGTAAGAATTCCTTATTCATTCTGGATAGAAGTCTTTTATCATAGTATATATGGTTTGCAAATATTTTCTTCCAGGTGCTAATTTTTAAATGTATAATTAAAAAAAATCTTAATTTCTTAAGATACACATGGCTCCTGCTGGAAAATAAACAATTAGATGCTGTTTCTAATGCAATTCTTGATTGATAAGTAATCCTCCTTAATGTATTCTCATGCTGGAAGATGGGATTTGGATTTACTGTTTGTAGTATTATTGGCAATAAGCATAGCTCCCAACATGACTGTAAAAATAGAGTTCAGGGCTTTGGCTGCAAGGTCTCGGTGCCTTTCTAGAAGTCCCAGAGCTCCGAAATAGCTTAATGAACTACCAGGAATTCAAAAGCACCACTATCATCACAGGGAGCTAGTTTCTGTCACCTCTCTGAAAGCGTTACATTATTTTTAATTATTCCAATTGCTCAAAATTCATTAAGTAACAGGCACGAGTATAGACACAGTGGGAGATCAACTATAAAACACAATCCCTGCCATTGAGGGGCCGTAATCTTGTTGAAGACAAAAGGATTATGCATGCACAGAAAGACAAGCAACTATGCAAAGTGGATAATGACAGATAGCAGATGGTGCTACATATAAACATGGCTACGATGTGCAGAAAATGATGAGATTTCACCAGGCTTTTCTTGGATTTTTTAGAACACTAACATTAAACGTCTCACTTAGAAAAGTCAGTAAAGGCAAAATGTCCACGGCGTAGTACCTATAAATGATTCACGAACATATTTTAGTAGCAAGCACGTGCCAGGCCCTTTGTTAGGGTGATAAATATAAATCTGATCATACTCTGTCTTTTCAGCTTTTCCTGCTATGCTACCCTTTGTGTTTTAATACCTTATAATCACCGAATCCTTCCAGCCATGAGTCAGTGAGATAATAAAGCAGATAAAGAAGACTATCTTTTATAATTCATAATGAACAGTCAAAATGGTGATTCACAAACTACTTTATATGGTTGCTGTAAAGACTAAATATGCAAAACATCTATGCATTGTTTAGAAATGGGTTTGGGCATAAATAATGCTTAAGAATTAGATATCAAGTGAATGCTATTATTAGTAGTATTACTAGGTACTAGCTGGATTTTTGGGAGGTAAGTTAATTTGTGTAATTATATCTTGGGCCAGAAAGAAGAAGTAAGATAGCCTCTAAAATATTCTTGGCCCTGGGTGGGTGGCTCAGTTAGTTGGAGCATCATCCCATATACCAAAAGGTCATGGGGTAGATTCCCAGGCAGGGCACATACCTAAGTTGCAGGTTCGATCTCCGGTCATGGCTCATATAGGAGGCAACAAATGGATGTTTCTCTCTCACACCAATATTTCTCTCTTTCTCACTTCATCTCTCTCTAAAATCAATAAACATATCCTCAGATGAGGATTAATAGTTATGCAAATGTGTATTAACAAAGATCAATGTAATTATTGAGAATAAAAGGGAAAGACAAAAATCCCACTATTTTGATGCTTTTGTTTCCTCCATCCCAACCTAGATTCTGTAGTAAAGGGACTTACAGTTCTGCAGTGTACTGGAGAATGTGTCCTGGGGAATGTGTACTGGGAATGTGTACTTGGAGCGTGGTCTGGGATTCTGGGGAGAGAGGGAGGGACTTACAGTTCCGCAGTGTACTGGGGAATGTGGTCTGGGATTTTGGCGAGCTTTTGATTGGAGCAATCGACTGTGGTCCCTTCGCAGCGGCACTTTTCAGGGCAAGCCAAGTCTGCAAAGCAGTCCCCACTTAATTTTGATCGATAATCTTCTGTACCTATTGAGGAGTCAAGCCAAGAAAAATAAAATAAAAGAGATACTGAGTCTAAAGGTCAGAATGCTTGTTAATTTGTAGGAGGAAAAGAGGAAGATAACTATAGATTATGCAGCAGGGAGACAACTTGGGGGAATTTGGTCAATGGATGTCAGGAGAGGGTTAAAACAAGGGCTTGGAATTTGCTGGAAAAAAGAGTAACTAGATTCACAGGACAGGAAAACATTAATAGAGATGAGCTTTTCACAGCGGTACTGTCTGCTGATCCGGTTCTGAGCCATTCTAGCCTATTTGACAGCTAAGCACACAATGGCTATTCATTGTTAAACAGATTTTTTTTTTCCCCTCAGAGTCAAGAATTTAAACTGTATCCAGTCATCCACATCTCCCTATATAGCATTTTAAAATTAGGGCTTTCCAGGCAAATAGATGTACTCAGGTTTTTAATTTTTCTATGGTCTTTGATTATTCTCTCCCTCTCACATACTCTTCAGAAATGCCTCCAAGGCCCTCTTTTTTTTTTTGTTTGTTTTTTTTGCATTTTGATTTTATCAAGAGAGACCAGTCAATCCTGATTTAAGCCTCAGCAGCTTGCCATGCTGTAGAAAGCTGCGTGACGTTCCATGGTGCTTGACGGAACCATGTTTTACTCATACCTGGCAACCACATGGTTAGATCAAGCACAACAGAAAATCTCGCTACATCATCACTACACCATCCACTAGGCCAGGGGTAAGACGGAGAGGAAAGATGAAGGGAAGCAGGAGAGAAGCTACAGACGTTCTGGAGATGTTGTACGGTGTACGTGACATGCATTCTTCCCACGGAAGGTCTATGACCGTGGTGAGAGCCTTACTACCGAGGGTTCCTGGAAACACAAAGGAGCTACACAGAAGGCTGCCTCCCCCATCCCTCAGAGTTGCAGAACGGAATCAACAGCTTTCGGGATCAACATCCAGGAGGAAGTGGGACGTGAGCTACAAGGACAACAGAGAAGCTCAAAAGATCTGTGGTTTCTTCTTGGCGGGGGTGGGAAAAAGGGCACAAAAGACCGAGACTAGAAGGTACATCAGGATTGAAAAGGGAGGATAGTATGTTTCGGATCAGACACTTTTACTTACAGCCCAAATGGTGAACTCCTGCAAAATTAAAAATCACCAAGAAGGAAAGAAAGACAGTAATCCCTGTTAAGATTAATAGGCACATATATACAACTAACTAAGGTCTCTTTCTTCTGTTCTTACTGCGGCAATGATCGGGGAATGGCACGTGCTTTGTAAACGTTTCTAACAATTTTTTGAAGCAAAGGGGTCTTGCAGGAAAAGCAACGGCATCCAAGATGCATAGCACAAATTAAGCCCTTGTCAATTTCTTGAAAAGATGAATTCTCTGCAAGATAGATTTTCTTTTGAGTTATCAGGATAATATCTAGAAATGCCAGACAGAACAGTGGTAGGCAAGTAAACATGTGAAATTAAGTGAGAAATGAATCATGGAGAGCTTCAAGGACTATCATGAGCACGTTTGCATTAATCCTTAGGTCGTGGCTTCCATGCTTTTGAATGACCTTTCCAATTTATAAATAATGTCATTCAGTTAAAAGGAAATCAGATAAAAGTTTTCAAAGCTGAATATAATAGTTTCATTACATTTGGAAATTAATGCCATGACATTTATTGAAAATCTGTTGTACTGTGGTTGAAGTTTTTGTTTTAAAATTAAAATCAGAAAACACTGGGAACAAAGTCTAAATAAAGGTACAATAGGTATCTTACATTAAAAATAATCCACCTTCAATACAATGACAGTGGTTCTTATTTTATGGTTCAAATTTTAATGAAAAGCTTGGAAAAAGTATTCTGAGTACTAAATTCTATAATTATTATTTTAAATAATGCAAATTAAATGATCAGATATTGACAATTAAGTTGTGATATCTGATAGAGAAAGTATTTTCCAAAACCTATTTTGGCTGCTGTCAATTAAGGGCAAAAATGTATCAGAATTTATTGAAACAGCCTGACTTTTATTCTTTATTTGCTGAAATGAAATGTTAATTTCTAAATTCTTAATGAATTATATTTAGAATAACCCTCACTGGTTTGGCTCAGTGGATAGTGTTGGCCTGAGGACTGAAGGGTCCCAGGCTTGATTCTGGTCAAGGGCATATGCCAGGGTTAAAATAACATATTATGTAATAAAATAAATATTTAAAATATATTTAGTGTAATAGTAAGTAATGAAGTATATTAAAATATAATAGATTAAATAATTTGGCAACAATGATATTAACCGCTATAATTTGGGGATTTAAGTAAATGTTTTATCCCATAGGTGTTTAGAATATAACTTTTTCTGGGTAAGTAATAGCTTTCAGATGACTTCCTACTTAAAAATTAGGTAAAAATAATGAATTTTAAAGATTGCCAGTGAAAGCCAATCAACCTCTGTTCAACATGTTACTTTTTATGCAGCCAGTATAATATATAAAATATTATTGATCATTCAAGCTCAAAATAATAAAACAAAATCTGTTAAATGCATAACATTATTCAAATCATAATTCAAAAATGGCAAGCAATACCTATCTCCTTACAAGAGAGATCAAACCCAGAATTCTTTAAAAAAATATATATGGATTTGCACATTAACACTACATAATATATTTTTACTTATAGATGTTAAAATACATTATAGTCTAGAATATACCCAGGACATGGTAAATGTGGCCAATCAATCACTACTTAACATATATTTTTTAATATAAGCATTTAAAAAAAACAAGTCAGGAGGCATTTTATGCAATTGGCAGGCAAGAAAAAAATAAGAACATATTTCAAAGAGCTAGTTCTAGAATCCTCAGCCTTGATCCTGTTAGGATTGTAGTGGTAAAACATTTCAATTACTTTTCTAAGCACACTTCATCATTCATTCATCAGCCTAAATTATTCAAGGCACTCAGCGCCCATGAACTTCCATTCTTTCAGGATGCTGTCAATGTTGCTTTTGCGGAGTTAAACTGTGACCCCAGGTGTGCAAGGATGTGAAGTCACAGAGAAAGTGCAAGTGCATTTCAGTCAGCAGGAAGCTGCTGTTTTTGCATAAAAAAGTGAAGCAACAGTAAGCAAAGTCAGGCAAAAAGTAACAGTTTTCTAGTATAAGAACCATAAAAAGGCAAACCCCATGACTGAAAAACACAATTTCGTGTGTTGGTAGCTGATTTCCTGTGGAACTAGCTCTTTGACAACAGGGAGTTTCTGTCTTTAAAACCAGCTCAACAAGCTCCATTTTAAAAACAGGTTGAAAGATCAGATATGCAACGTAAGGAGAGAAAATGGCTTAAGTAGAAGGCCATACGTTCAAACATTTTAGCTACAGTGAGAAATTTTAGGTAATGTGCCAACGTGAGAGAGAGGGAGAAAAAAGGTGGGTGCTTAATAGTATCTATATTTAACATCAGACGCTGCATGCAAAGGTCAGGTGTTCGGGAAACAGCTACAAGTGATCTATGCAGAGTACATCTATCTACACAGCACCCACTGTACTTTCAAAAGCATGCATATCAAAGATTTAGAAGCTATATTTTTTTAAGGTGAGGAAAGGGTGTCTGTAGTTAGTCCTACTACCGAGCAAAACCTACCTGGAATGAAATACTGCTCTTTAGCTAAATAAAAAAAAGAGACAAAAAATAGAAGACGTACCTGAATGTCAGCAAGCAGAGATATGAGTTATATTAGATTAAGAATGGACTAAAGTTACTATAGGCAATTAGGTGAAAATGTACATTTTCAGCAGGGGCTGAAGTATAATAATGTACAGTGAGTAGTAAACACATCTAGAACCATGGGCAACAACCAGCTTTGTCTGGATATTAGCTTTTTAGTATGAATTAACTTGCCGGATGTGAACTATGCCTGGAGTGGTAGGATAGCATACTACTCAAAACATACAGAATGTATCCTATACAATAAAAGACTAATATGCAAATTGAACCCTCGACCGGGAGTTCGACCAAGGGAGGGGGGAAGGTTTCAGCCCGCCAACCTCCCGGTCCCTTCCCCCCTGGCCAGCCCGGCCTGATTGGCCCCAATCGGGGCGGGCTGGTTGGACCCACCTGTGCACGAATTTGTGCACCGGGCCTCTAGTTTTATCATAAGAAAATAGAAAAGATTAGACCAAAGCAAATAGTAAGTTTCAATGCAGTAAGCTTTCTATTTAATATTAATACAATGCATCTAGAGTTAGCTTTCTATCAATAAATGTAATATTCCTAACATGTTAAAAGGTTGCTTTTTGGGGAAAAAATGTATCTCCTATTCAAAATAAGAGAATGCAAAATGAGAAGGCAGTATCCAGTAAGGGATCAGGAGATTTCCCCCTACTTCTGAGCCTGAGCAAATCATGTGACCAAGTCTCAGTTCATTTCCTGAAGCAATGAAAACATGATTAATTACCTGGGGTTCCTCGATGGAGAATACTACAACAAACATGAGACTTAACAGGCTTCAAAGGCACTGAGAGTTAACTGAGAGGCCCCTGTTCAGTACGGACCCTGGGAATACAGTATGAAGTAGCCATGCATCTTTTTCTCTTGGCCAGCAGCCTGTTTCTTCTGCTTCATCTAGTGTTAAAAAATGGTACACATAGGAGGGCTACCTGAATTGTGTTTACGGTTCTCTTTATTTCTTTCTATAGGTATAAAAAACAAAGACATATGGTTCTACAACATTTGGTAATTCAGCCAAAGGCCAACTGTCTCTAGGTGTCCCGGAACCACTGTAGTTGGTGACACAGGGGGGGATGCCACATGAGGTCAGAAATTACCTGAACAACGGAATTTCTTGCTTTTGATCTGTCCGATTCTTTTGTTTGCCAGACGCCGGGGGCTGGTGCAGCGGGCACCACTGGTCTCGATCGGGTTGGTGTGGAGATAATCCGCGAGCCACTTGAGATGGCAGTCACAAATAAAGGGGTTTTGGGCCAAATGCCTTTCGGAAACACACACAGAACACCTTTATGCATGACTTGCAAGGAACTCAGCTCCCCAGTTTAGAGTGAAAACAGCGGTCATCAAATATGATCCAAACCGCATGTACATACATGGTCTGAATGGCCCGGAGAGGCGAGAAGGTCCCCTTGGCGATGGTCTGGAGCTTGTTGTCGTACAAGGAGAGAAGGTTCAGGTTGTGCAGGTCCTGGAAAGCATCTACCCGGAGGCAGTTTATCTTGTTGGCATTCAATAATCTGTTTGATCAAATAGTCGTAGGATTAAAGTGTAGCACCTCCTGGACTTACCTTCAAGTTTCCGTCCTTGAGAAAAAAAACCAACGAGAAATACATTTCTTTTCATCTCAACATGGACATTTTAACTATAATAATTTAGGCACCACAGGTTGAAGATTTGGAGTTATATCAGATAAAGCAAGGCTCACACAGTTGAAAGAAAGCCCAAATCTAGTGGTACTTATACATTTATTCAACAAAAAGTGATTACACATAGTCTCTAGATGTAGAGGTATGTAGTAGACGAAGGTGGGTGAGACCCAACCTCTGCGGTCAAGGACACCATAAAGAAAAAAAGAAAAGCCATAAAAGACTAGTCCATTCAGCTGTTCTATGAAAAAAATAACATTCCAAATTAAATTATTTTTATGTTATTGACTTTTCTATTGTAATTTTTTTCAATTACGATTTACATTCAATATTATTTTATATCAGTTTGAGGTGTACAGAATAGTGGTTAGACAATCATATACTTTATAAAATGCCCCCCCTATTTCCAGTACCTACCTAGCACCATACATAATTATTACAATAATGTTGACTGTATTTCCTATGCTGTGCTTTAAATCCCCATGACTATTTTGTAACTACCAATCTGTACTTCTCAATCCTTCACTTTTTTCACCTAGCCCCCAAACCCCCTCCGCTTTGTCAACCATCAGTCTGTTTCCTGTATCTATGAGCCTGTTTCTGTTTTGTTTGTTTATTTATATTGTTCTTTAGATTCTACATACAAGTAAAATCATACATTTAAAAACTGTAAAGTACACCGACTATGAATTAGTTGAGAAAAGTAATTACATCACTCTCATCTTTGCATCCACAGCAGCTGGGCCAATCTTAATAATAACATATTTTTTTCTAAGTTCCTTTACATATAAGCATTAATTAAAACACCTGTAGTCTTATAAATATGTACAGTAAATGGTTCTTTTGAGGCAAAAGAGACCTAGCTATTGTCTAAGCAGAGTGGTCTTTAAAGATATAATCCAGGGATTTACAGAGAAATCTCTTACTAAGATTAGTTTGAGTGCCACTGCTATGTTCTGGCCTCCTGCACACTGTCCTTGCGCTGGGGGATGTTATTCCAGCTTGTCACTCTTGCAGATTCTTTGCACAATGGTGGATAAATATATCACTATGTTTTTCTCCTTTCCAAATATTGTTAAATCAAACCAGAGAATTTTCACAAAGGGCAGGGATTGTAAAAGCATTAAATGACAGAGCAGATAAAATGCATACTAGTATATTCGTGACAGTGTAGAGAGAAAGGTTTGGGGACAATTTCAAAGTGTTGTGTCTTCAAATAAATAACCGTCAACAATGTTAGCGCTAGGATAATCTTTTCCATTTTATTAAACTGTGTCATTTTGGGTCGAATTTTTCTGAAGCCCCCATGAAAATATGAAATGGCACACTGACAAAATATAATATTTGGTTCGACAGATCAGAAACAATCAAATACTTACAGTAGCTGTAAGGAAAATAATCCTTCAAATAAACTCTTTGGGAGTTCTGTGATTTTATTTCCATAGAGAACACTGGAAAAACATAATTTAAATTAAAAAAAAAGTCAGACAAGTTATAACAAGTTAGTCCAACACATACTAATACGTATTCAGGAAAATAAAAAGTTAGTAAGCACTCTACACACAGATGATGCTTAAGATAGAAAGTTTGGAAAACACTGAAAAACAAGAAAAAAATAACAAAATGAACACCATTCATAATTTTATTGCCTTTACATAAAACTGTGCACTGCTAACTTGTCATATTTTTTACATTTATTTGTAAGTATAATATGTACCCCGGTGGTCATTGCAGCATTATTCATGGTGGCCAAGATATGGAAGCAACTGGAGTGTCCTTCAATAGATGATTAGATAAAAAGATGTGGTACATATATACAATAGAATACTACTCAGACAAACAAAAAGATGAAATACTGCCATTTATGGCAATATGGATGGATCTTGGAGAATATCATGCTAAGTGAAGTAAGTTAGATGGAAATGGTCAAGAACCATATGATTTCACTCATATGCCGGATATAAACTTGAAAGCAAGAAATTAACAAATAAGAAAAACAAACAAAAATTCATAGACATCGACAGCATGGTGGTTACAAGAGAAAGAGGGGGGTGAGTGGGAGGTAGTAAAGAGCAAAGTGGGTCAAATAAATGGTGATAGCAGGAGATTTGACGTTGGGTGGTAATCACATAATGCAGTATAGAGGTGATGTATCATAGAATTGTACACTTCAAACCTATATTAGTTTATTACCAATGTCAACCCAATAAATTTAATAAAATTTTTTCAAAGCATAATATAAAGGAATACTAGTAAATTACAATATAATTTTAATTTTTTTTAAAAAATATAAATATATATATCCACACACACAGAAAAAAATGTGAAATATCTTTGGATGGCAAATGATTTGCCATCCAGAGTTGACTTGAATTTGCATATATACATTTTTTACTTAATTTTTACATTTTCTACAATGAAGATATATCACTTTTGAAACTGAGAAAAAAATAATTCTAAAAGCAAGTGGTTTTGACAAGACAATAGTGTGATGAAGGCCTGTGAGTGGGAGGGGCTAAGGGGGTGGAAGGGGTAAACGGGGGGGTGGAGGGAAGGGGACATCTACAATACTTTCAACAATAAAAATAAGTATAAAAAAAGAAATACACATTTTAAAACCCTTTCAAACAAAAAATTATTTTGGAAATTAAATAAGTGGATGTCATAATACATGAAGAAAAAGTTTAAATGAGAGTCTAAACAATTAATATGTTTGGTAGGCAGCAGTACATGATTTGTGTTTGAAAAGGAGGAAAATAACAATAAAAGAGAGATAAATAAGAGTGAGGATAAAGCCTCCCTTTTAAGATGTCAGTGAGAGGTGGGATATATTACAAAATTGAAGAAAATTCTCAAGGGAATAAGTAAAGCTGGGTGTTATTTGTGTAAAGAGACTTTAAATCTGTATAGACTCCTGTAGTAAAGGTACATAGCATAACAAAAATTCATTTCTGTAGAATATATATTTTTAAAGGTAAGTCATTTACAGAAGAAATCATTTTAATAGTAAAAGAAGAAAAGAGATAAACCTATATTGTCAGGGTCAAGGAGGTAAGGAAACTAAGAAAGGGTAAAGTAAGAATAAATAAAAATGTTTTAAGATAAAGAATAAGAAAAGAGGCTTTTAGGAACACAAAGGAGCAGATCACAGCATCAATTCAGGATACTCAACTCACTACTGTTCAATCAGTTCATTCAACAATCGATAGTGTACACCTACTGTGTGCCAGGAACATTGCTAGGTTCTAAGTGTGGTGCCCAATTACACTAACTCCAACTCTTATTTTTTTAATGTTTATCATTTTTGCATGTCCCAGGCACTGATATGACCAAGATGAATAAGGTATGGCATCAAAGAGCAACCCAAAAGAATAATTTGAATACTTAAGGAGTTTCATATTTTGAACCCATTGAAAATAAAAGGAGGACATATAATGCATAGAAGTAGTGGGAGGCCCATATAAGAATTTATGGCAAATAATTTGGTAGGTTGTTTATTTCGGACTTTTGCTTCAAAGATAGGCTCAAATGAAAAGAGGAACAGCTGGGAGGTATGTCATGTTTGTATTGTGAAACTTATTTTTTTCAGCAAATCATTGTTTTTTTCACATATCATGTTCAAAAAGATAATTTTTTTTTTTTGTAAATGAGAGAATTTGGGTTCATGGGAGAAAAAGGAGATTAGACAAGGATGGAGGAAATCCATCTGTGTAGGCAGCATTGGGTATATGAATCCAAAATCTTGAAACTATTATAGTAAAGATATACTAAATAGGATGGTAATGAGATTTCTCCACAAAAAGGTATAGCTTTACAAGTGCTGGGTATGATTTTCTTACATACAATAAGATCCACATAATAACAACAACAAAAAAGAAGCGAAGATATAAAAAATCCAAAGACCAGGAATGAGAAGTTGGTTGGCAGTCAGAAAATAGGGCCAAAATCTATAAAAATGAGGGAAAGACGTGTCATCACATAAAGACATCAAGTGCAAGAAGGCCAGTGAGAATCTGTGCTGTGCTCATAAGAAGGAACAAATGTTAAAAAGAAATTAAAAGATAAAAATGAATTCTACAAAAAGAACATAAATACATGAGGGATTTGAATAATACTATCCAAAGACCAAGAATGACAGTTTTCTTACATATGACTTATATTCAGCACTCTATATACAGTGCACAATTATGCTGATGGAGAAGTTTTTATAGTTCTTTGGAACAATAGGAACATCTGAAGGCAGCTCCTGCACCTGCTGCTAGAAGGAAGGCTGGGAATTCTAAACTCAGTTTCACCATTGGAGTTTCCACTCTAGGATAGTAGGTCACTATCTAGGTACTAGGATGCAGCAACACTGGTGCCCAGGCTTTGAATTCTCCTGTCCAGTTGGAAGCCAGAATACCTACTCAAGATAAAAATATCCGAACCAGAAACCTATTAAGATGGCTATCCTGTAAAAGGTGCTAAGGGCAGGCCTTATTATCTAAATATACGGTAGAGAGCTATAGTTACAAATTAAAAACAATGTATATCTGAGAGGTAAAACACTCAGCAAGTTTAAAGACAGTAAAGAGAAAGCAGAGGTTACTCCCATTTTCATTGTCCTTGAAAACCAGGAGTAAAATGCAAGGTCCCGAGCAGCAGAGTTAACAGGAGACCAGGGAAAGACTGTAGGAAGTGTGAATACAGAAATGAGAATCAAAATACAACAGCCCTTCACTGCAGACCTCGGTGGAACTGGGGAGCTACTTAGTGAAGAGAGGTAATTAGAATAAGTGAACTACAATCTTTTGCAAGGGGTTAATTTAAAAAAATGGGAAAAGAGGAATACTATAGCTTGAGGATTGGGGGTATAAAAATTCTCGGGGATAATTAAAATCCAGAAACATACAAATTGGTAAGTATCAGAAGAATCTGTCAAGACCATATCTGGTATCTCTTGAATTCTTCTCTGTGTACTTTAACAAAACCAGCAGGGGAGTGATCTTGCCCTCCACTTTAGAGATAGAACAGCTGAAGCACAGGGGACTTAGTAAGAACTCTCCACATCTCTTTGACATTTACTAGTAACGATTACTTTTGAGGCACAAATACTTGAAAGACTAGGAATTGGTATGTGGACTTGACTTCTGTTCTGCCCTTTTGACTGGAAGGCTGTCTGTATTTACTTTGGATGGTATTATTGTCCAGAATAGCATACACGGTACTTTATGGACAATTAGGGTGATTTAACTGTGTTTTACATTAAACTTTGTTATTTTAGAATCTGACAGCCCACCCTGAGGGCAATCCATGACTACACTTTACATCTTCTGCCAACAATTGTTCCCCTAGCCTTGGACTTTCTGTAGTAAAACAAACAAATAAACACCCAAAACAAACAATGAACCTAAGCAGACCCTGCTGAAGTGATAGTTTCTTATTTTCTTTTTTAAAAGAAATATGTAGTTTTCTGAGCAGACCAGCAGCGCAATCTGAAGACCCGTGTGCTCAGGTGATTGCACCTGTTTCGTTCTCCCCTTGGTACAAGTGGGTGTAGCTGTTATATAAACCCTGGGTGTGTATCTGGGTCTTGCACATTTATATCATGGAATTCTCACTGGCTCCCAAGGAATTCTGAAATTCATAGAGGTCTGCAGTAATTTACATCAATAGAAACCATTCTCTAAGCATCAACTCATTAAAAATACATGCAAGCCTCCGTTTTCAAACATTAAAGTTAAAATTTGAAATAAAGGTGACTTTACTTGATGGACTTCTGAAAATTTTTACAAGTTTAAAGGAATGACAGGCTTTACCTATTTATTTTAGAACCACTTTAGCTATCTCCCTGAAAGTCCTTCTGACATTAAAAACCTGTAAAACTGTTCTTATCTTTGAACTGTTAGAGATTAAAGCTGGTTCTTTTGGGGAAGTCTGAAGGTGAGAAAGCAGGGAGTTGAGGGGGTCTCTCCCTGGACATATTCCACTGTTCTCTGCGAGACACCGCTCAGCAGAGTGGGGACTGACGCTGTCCCTAGAGATCTAGCGGCTTCAGGATTATAAATACAACGTTGACCAGAGCACCCTAAAATAAACACTTCCCCTTCATTTTAGAAACAAAAATTATCAAAAAGGGGGCTCTTACTCTTGCTCTCTAAACAGCAAAATTATCAAGTCCTAAAATACATACCCTAAAACTGGTTGATTTTTTTTTACTTATTGATTTCAAAGAGGAAGGGAGAGGGAGAGAAAGATTCATTGGTTGCCTCCTGCACGCCCCCTACTGGGGATCAAGACCGCAACTCAGGCATGTGCCCTGACCAGAATCGAATGGTGACCTCCTGGTTCATAGGTTGATACTCAACCACTGAGCCACACCGGCTGAGCTAAAACAGACTGATTTTAGTGACAGGTAACACTCCTCAATGAAAACAGTGGAATTCACTAATGACTAATAATAATTCATAATTCATAATACAAAAACTTAAAGGGGTAATTTTTAAAAATCCAAATGAAACGACGGAGCCACGATTAAGTGCGCTTTCCTTCAGGGCTGCGGTCAATACTCACAGTGAATTCAGGGAGCGCAGTCCTTGGAAGGCGTCTGGTGCCAGTTCGGAGATCTGGTTATTGCTCAGGTCGCTGAGATCAGAAACAGGGTTAGGTTATATTCAATACAACGGCAGCGAGATTTACTGCAGGAGAAAGCTCTTTCTCGCCTTTGTATGCTGATTTTGCACCTATCAATACGTGTATATAATTTGTAACATAAAACGTATGAAGTGTCCTTAATTTTAAAAAGTCACCCTTTTAAATCAATTATTGACTACTAGAGGCCCGGTGCACTAAATTCGTGCACGGGGGGTGTGTCCCTCAGCTCAGGCTGCACCCTCTCCAATCTGGGACCCCTTGAGGGATGTCCGACTGCCCGTTTAGGCCCAATCTTACCGGGATCAGGCCTAAACGGGCAGTCGGACAACCCTCTCACAATCCAGGACTGCTGGCTCCCAACTGCTCGCCTGCCTGCCTTCCTGATTGCCCCTAACCGCTTCTGCCTGTCAGCCTGATCACCCCCTAAACACTCCCCTGCCAGCTTGATTGATGCCTAACTGCTCCCCTGCCAGCCTGTTTGCCCCTAACTGCCCTTTCCTTGTAGGTTGACTCACCCTTAACGGCCCTCCCCTGCAGGCCTGGTCACCCCTAACTGCCCTCCCCTGCAGGCCTGGTCCCCCACAAGTGCTCTCCCCTGCAGGCCTGGGTCCCCCCCCCAACTGCTCTTCCCTGCAGGCCTGGTCGCCCCCAACTTCCCTCCTCTGCCAGCCTGGTCACCCCTAATTGCCCTCTCCCCTGCAGGCTTGATCACTCCCAACTGCCTTCCCTTGCAGGCCTGGTCCCTCCCAACTGCCCGCCCCTGCTGGCCATCTTGTGGCAGCCATCTTGTGTCCACATGGGGGCAACCATCTTGTGTGTTGAAGTGATGGTCAATTTGCATATTACTCTTTTATTAGACAGGATTTTCTTAATTAGAAAAGATGCTATGTCTTATTTTTGAATATAGAACATCTAAGATTTGACTGCACTCATGTGAATAAATATGTAAAATTAGAGAGAACCTTAAAATATTACATAGTTTAGCTATTAATATTACATACTATAGAACTAGCATCAAACAGTCCCATCACTTAATATTTAAGCTAACACCTAAATATTCATACTTAGATGGATGTCCTTGCACGGTCATGACCCGTAAAATTTTAAAAATTACACATATTTCAGAACATTTTTCACTCACATTCTTCTAAGCTTTTTATATGGTGAGAAAGCTCCAGGAGGGATGACCTTGATTGAGTTCTGTTCCAGACGTCTGCAATAAAAAAATTCATTTTTTAAATGGAAACCTGAGCTCTCAGCTATGTTTAATTCAAACCTGCGATTCATGTCAAGAAGAAAAGTTGATGCACTTTATGAGTAATATTTTCTTTTATTTTTCTTCTAAAAAATGACCATTATAACTAATTATTCTGTGACCTAAATGTGGAGCAAGACTGGGGAAAAGAAAAAACAACAACAAGGCAATTAGAAGAACAATAAAAAAATTCCTAATTTTTAGGCATTACATGTCCATTAATATTTAAGACTTGACTTTGTACAAAGAGAAAGCACAATTTTGGCCCTAATTCCTGTAGGGAATTAATTCAGAAGTACATTTTAATAACCCTATTTCAGTAAGAGAAATATGTAGTAACACTGGGTAGATATATAACATGTTTTAGAGATAATTATAACTCTTCCACAAAGGAAATTATTGTAGAATATTAAATCTTATAAACCTTTTATGTCCTCTACAGAAAGTGTATTATACATTGAAAAAAATTGTTATACTCAGAAAATTAATTTTGAAGCTTCTTATGAAGCAAAATCTTAAATTCTAAATCCATAAGTACTACAGGCATTTTCAGTAAGACTGTCTGGATTCTGATTCATTATGTGAATATTTCATGTGGAAAGCACTGCAGCAAAGTGCATTAAACACAACTGAAGTATTTTTATGATGCACTAAAATCAAACAGTTGAAAATAACTCTCATATTTTCTACTCTATGGTTCTGCTATCAGAGAAAGACAAGATTCTACCCACCTGGTTATGAAAGAAAAAGAAATACATCTTTTTAAGTGTTTTCGTAAATATTTTAGTCCATCAAAAATGGTGCCTCTCAGCCTCTTGTCTATCCATATAAATATCCTATTAAACATTTCCAGTCCCCTTCCCCTCTTCTCTTCTGCCCTATGTCCAAGACAGCTGACTTCAGGGAACTAGGCTTTTTGCTTACTGCTTTTGTGTGACTTGGCCAATGAGAGGCACAGGTTGGAGACTGAGGTAGGAAGAGGGGAGAAGCCAGGATAGTCTCCTCTCCTCTCCTTCCTAACTTCGTCTCTGGCTGGGGCCACCTCCTGACTTAGTGTAATCTCACTTTCTTCTTAGGTCATTGTAGCCCTGGGGGTGGACAGCCTCCTAATTTCTGTGTCATATTTTAGGACTGTTAAATTCGTTCCTCAGATTAAATCCCTCTGCTGAAGCACCTGGCATGAGCTCCACTTTCATGCCTGGATTAAAAATATATGTACTTATAAATAGATGTTATATCTACTTATATATTTATAAATGAGAGTATACAGAATGATTAAATGTGTCGTATACATCAGTTCATTTTTATTGAATGCTGGTAATACTTTAATATACTAGGATATGTTATTGATTAATGAACATCAATTCAAAACAAATAAAAGATCCCTAGGAGATTTAATAACAGTGATTAAGTATTGGTCTTTTCTGATTCCATAGCCCTTTCGAGGCATCTCTATCCTCATTGCCCTTGAACTCAATGTGGCTTTGATATTGGTAACAATCCTTCTTTCCTTGCATGTGACACTACATTCCCCTGGTTCTCACTCTCCTTTTCTTTTTCTCACCTTATCGCTTTGCTTCTAACCCCTACACATTGAGCTATTCCTCAAGTTTCTGTCCTTCCTCTCTTATAAAAGAGGTAACATTCAGTCTCTATCACCTGTACCATTAGTCATAATTCTCCCTCTAAAAAACAGAAGTAATTCTGTCCACATTAAAGATAAATTCAAGTTAACTTATAAAATATGTAAGGAATAAAATTTAAATTGCCCATAATGCACTACTAAAATTGGTGCGTTTATTTCTTATGCATGCATATTTATTATTTGCTATAATTGAAGTATTCGTATAGCAAGAATTGGAGTTGTATCCTTTATAACAAATACCATATCATACATGTTTTCTTATGTCATTAAAATTTTTGGAAGACATTATTTTAATGTCTTTTAATATCCAATTATCAAAATGTTTTCCCAAATCATTTCCAGTTGTTAGCCATTTAGGTTAGTAATACTTTTACATCTTTATTCATAATACTGTTCAGTCATTTTAAGGCGACTGAAACATGGCCACCTTTGGAGGCCTTACTTTATTTTCTCAGGTATGGGTGGCGGCATCTTTCTCCATCTACCCGGGGGCATTCTCTTCCCCAGGGCTTTTACCTCCCTTATTCCATTTTTTACATATTTCCCCTCCACCAAGTTGTTGGCTGTTAACCGGCAGGTTTATCCCAGGAGACAAGAAATAAACGGCACCTCAATTACTTATCTAGGTCCTAACAAGGCATATTTTTCTCAAAAGTTCTAAATATAACAAAGGGCATTTAAATAATTTCCCTGTTACATTATAGATTAGAACATTACAAATTGATGGTTTAGAGACACTTTTTTTTTCTGCAATCCATTCTTAGAGTTAAATTTTAAGGAGTTTAAAATGTAATCAATAAAAATAAAGTTAAAAGAAAGCCATAGTTGGCATCTTATAGATTATAGAACTTTCTTCAAATCCAGACCAATGAAACATTTCATTTTGTTAAAGATTTGCTCAAAAGATTATAATGATATGATGAGAAAAATTAAAAAGTCTTAGTGACTAGTAGATTTCATTTAACAGTAATGTAAAACAAGCTCATATAACTAATTTTCATAAATTTCAGGTTCTTGAAAATAAGAAAACCAGAATATATTTTATAAACTACAAACCACACATATCCCAAATGGTATCCAAACTCCTACAAAATAAAGGGGGAAATATTTAAACCAAATTTTAAAAAAATCAATAAGAAAAATATTAAGACTTTTCAGATGAAGGTTTAAAAAAGCAAATGAAATGTACATTTTTTATCTCTGCTGTTCTCTAATCTTCTATTTTAATAGCATAGGATCTGCTGAATTTTATAAGGTGCAAATATGAATCCATTGTTCCATGAAGAATCAAATTTAAAAATTCAGGGTTATGAAAACAGATAGTGTAATGGCTAAGATATATTTTCATGCTATGGATAAAACCCATAATAATTAAGAGTCTTCCAAATGCTAGTCCTTCATAGAAAGAAAATTCAGTATTTGGAATTTCAAGGTAAAAATAGATTTAGAAAACTAAAGGGAGGGAGGAAATTCTATAAATCACTTAGTGTAAGAAAACTTTTTTTTTAAATGTATAAAAGTAGATAGAACCTTACCATTTTCCTTTTTTGCCACAGAACGTATGTGACAATTCTAAGACATTTCATCACTGTGTATGTGTATCCATATCTATTTATCTATCTATCTATTTATCATCTATCATCTATCTGTTTTACGTAAAAGCAATTTGCTGCTACCACTTCATCAAAACCATAAGGGAGCTTTCCTTAGAAGTTCAATGAGATAAAAAAAAAATGGAGACAGTTTTCTAACTGCTCCAATCCAAAAATTAAAAATAATTTATCCAGTAAAGATCTTTCCTCCCCACTCATAAACATTTTTTCTCTTATTCATTAATTACTGATTTTTATATGAATAAAAGATGTCTTCATACTTTTAGAGTTCCCAAAGAATGAACTGCAACTAATATATATCACCTTCTACTGCCTAATTCAGATTATAGAAAATGAAAAAACGATCAAATCTTACATCAGTAGAGTATGCAGCGCAGTGTAGCTGGGCAATTAAAAAGCTCCAACTAGTTCTGAAGCCACATAGAAGATAGATAATGATGTGAAGACACTTTCAGCTCACTGTCCAATTCCCAGGCATTAGTCTCAATATCTTCAAACTAGATTATTTTGACAAACCATACAAAATAACATCTACATGCCAACACTGGAGTAGCTCTCTCTCCAAGAGGCATTAATGTAGTAGCTTAGTGATTAGAAGACAACCATGTGTAGCTTAGTGATTAGAAGCTTACGGAGACTGGGATTACATTATATTTAAGTCACTCATTTGCTTTCTGGACCTTGCAAAGTTACTTTGCTTCTCTGTCTCAGTTTCTCCTTCTGAAAAATGAGGAAAGTAAAACCTATCCTAAGTGTTTTGGTAAATAATGAGATGTAGAAGAAAATATATGGTATGTTTTTTTCTTCTTGCACAAAAAATAAGAAAATAATAAAAATATGAGAATATACATAACCACACATATGATACTTAGCATTACATAATGCCTACAATATATTTGTCACACACATATACACATACACATAGATTATATAATTGAATAAATCTGGTACGTGATTTGATCTCTAATATAAAATAAATACATATGGTTCTAAAACATGTTTTTAAACAAATAAGCAATACAGATTTGCGGATAACTCAGTAACTATCTATTAAACACATATACACATACATCATTCATATGGAGGCTATATATATATATATATATATATATATATATATATATAGTGTGTGTGTGTGTGTGTGTGTGTGTGTGTGTGTGTGTGTGTAATTTCCATTATAAACATGTTTAACGTATAGCTTAGAAACTAAAATAGTTTTAACTGGCCAATGTGGCTCAGTGGTTGAGCATTGACCTATGAACAAGGAAGTTGAAGTTCGATTTCCAGTCAAGACACATGCCTGAGTTGCTGGCTCGATCCCCAGAAGCAGGGTGCAGGAGGCAGCCGATCAATGATTCTCTCTCATCATTGATGTTTCTATCTCTCCCTCTCCTTTCCTCTCTCTGAAATAAAGAAAAACATATTTTAAAAAACCTCAAAAAGTTTTTACAGCACCAGTAAAGTATGAGATTGGATTGATGGTATCTGTAACATACACAGCCCAGATGCCGATTATGCATGGCAATAAAACTGACAGTTCTTTGCAATTTCCCCATCTGCTTTTAATGTAAATGGCAAAAGCAGCTGCCAGAGCACAGAATATAGATTTGATGGGGTGAAGGGGGGTGTGGAATGACTCCAGCTTCTGAATCTGGGATTGCCCAGTGTGGCCAAACCTCCTCAGACTAAGGAACATCAGCCGGCATTTGAAAAGGATGAAGCAGGGATGTTTCTTTGAGGTTAGGGATTCTCTTGCCTCTTACATAATATTTCTAAAGTGGGGACTTTCTATTTCTGGAATGTTACTTCTAACGTTAGTAGTAAATGCCATTGAAATCCTTCATCTGTCCCCACAGGAAATGGCCCAGGATTCTTTTAGAACCGAATATTATTTCTGTTATGTAATTGCAGTCTCCAGAACTTTGTAAGTTTAATAAATATTTCAGCAGCTGAATGAATATTGGCCCCTAGAGGGACTGACTTTGCATATACTAACGTTTTTGCATTAGGACTGTGCCCACACTAATTATCAGCCACCCCTTCCTTGCCTGGCATGACTTATTGCTGAAAATTGTCCATTTCCTTAATCTCATTTTATTTCTCGTGACATCATTCGAGGGTACATTCCCCTGAGTGTAAACTCAATTGATGTTTTCATAGAAGAATTAATTCTTTTTTCCACTTGGTCTTTAGGCCTGTAAAGCAAGACAAAAATGAGTGTGTGTTCCCATTGACCTCATATTTCAGGCAGTGACCCTTCAAGTGTTAACATGTTCATGCATTCACTCCGATGGATGCATATTCAAACACACAGATACACTCAATGCACACATCACCTGATTTGGTTTAGAGGGAAATGTAGAGGCATATGGCTCACTGATTTCAGGGGGACAGAGTATAGATACCTAATGCCAATAACATTACGTTTTCTACGTGATTTTTCTTTAGCAATCCAGGAAAGAAAAACATAATTTCTGTTGCTTTGTTTTTCATTAATAACTAAAACCTGCCTTAGCTGGTTTGGCTCGGTGGATAGAGTGTTGGCCTGTGGAGTGAAGGGTCCCAGGTTCGATTCCGGTCATGGGCACATGCCTGGGTTGTAGGCTCGATCCCCAGTACAGGGGTGCAGGAGGTAGATGATTAATGATTATTTCTCATTACTGATATTTCAATTTCTCTCACCTTCTCCCTTCCTCTCTCTGAACTCGATAAAAAGATATTTAATTAAAAAAAAAAATAACTAAAACCTCGTGAACACTTACCATGAATCAGGCACTGAACAAAGTCCCCCATGTGGTAGTGATTTTAGTTTTAAAAATATTATGCAAATTATCTTTATTCATCACTTATTTGATAGTATTACTCAATGAGTGGGTAGCAATTTGCATTCTCCCCACCCTGAGTTATTATCCAAGTTATCCATTATTTTTCTCCTAAAGTTAGATGGCACCATGATTGCTAGTGGAATTTGAACTACATAAATTTTCAACTTAATCTTTCCAGCTGATTATATAAATACTAGAGGCCCGGTGCATGAAAATTCATGCACTGGAGGGGGTGCCCCTCAGCCTGGCCTGACCCCTCTCACAGTCCGGGAGCCCTTAGGGACAGGAGGCGACCCGGTGATCAGGGGAAGGTAACGACCCATTACACCTCTACTGCTGCCACTGCTGGCAGCACAAGCGTCGGCTGGCCCTGATTACCTGAACCTGGGGCAGCCCTTGGAGGCTGGACAGCCACCATCCGAGGCTTGCCTGCGCCTCGGGCCGGCCCTGGGCTGCTGGAGGGCTGAGGGGACTGGGGTACTCTGGAGGCAGGCGCATGGTGTGACTGGACCTGCCTGGGGGCAGGCCCGGCCATGCCGCATGCCTGCCGCCTTGGATGGGGCTGAAAGGACTGGGCGCCGCCATGTTGTGGCTGTGGGCACCGCCATATTTGAGGGTGTGGCAGTCAATTAGCATATTCCCTCCTTATTGGCTGTGGGTGTCACTATCTTTGAGGGCGGGGCAGCAATTAGCATATTCCCTCCTTATTGGCTGTGGGCACCACCATCTTTGTGACTGTGTGAGGGTCATTTAGCATATTCCCTCTTTATTAGATAGGATAAATCTAGAATTTAATTCCAAAAAAAAAAAAAAGACTCTTTTCATTTGTCTGAGAATGAATAATACTTTGCCTATACCTCAGCTGCCTTTATTTTTATGCTGAAGTCTAGCCAGGTCTTATTTTACATCTTATGGTACCCACTTTTTCCTGTAGATGATTTTAGGAAACTACCATACAGCACTAGGGCCACTTCTTGGAGTCTCTTCCCATCACTGCCTGCTGCTACATGGCCTTCATCATGCCATAGACAGGCTGTTGCTATCTCATTATCACTGGGCTCCTTCCCTCCAAACCACTCTCCACTCCATGGTGGGAGAGTTTTCTAACACATCTAACAATGCTACTACTCTGCTCCACACTTTCTTGTATCCTATTGTCATCCAAACAGGCGTTTCTGCAAGACTAGACTTCTGCTTTATATTCTATCATCTTAAAACTCTTAATTTCTCAAATATATACTCCTCTCACTTGATTGGGACTTTGCACATGTTCTTTCCTGTCCAAAAAGCCCTCAATTTCTCTGTTTCAGACTTGAAGATTCCCTGATTCTCCCAGGCAAACCAAGGGGCTCCTTTCTCTGTGTTCCCTGTGTGCATGCATTTTATGACTTATCAAATAGTTTAAAAAATACCCATATGTATTTTTTTAGTATGTAGACTTTAAAAGAATTAAGAGTTCAAAATTTTGGAAGGAGCCAGGGTAGCAATAGCATGTAAAATCGGTTAAAAGTATATGGTAAACGTGTCTAAACAAAAAAAAAAAAAAAAAAAGGAGGAACAAATGTATGTTTTTAAAGTTATATTTAGTATCACAAATGGAGGCTGTAATCAGATATAGCATTCATGAATTATTCTTACTGCCACTTCTTCATACGTATGCATGCCAGTGGTCCAGAAGAGACTACTAGTAAAAGGACAAAAGGACTCCCAAACCTCACTCATGTCCATCATTGTGACTCCTTCTCAGCCGTGTTTATTACTGACAGAGTAAGAGTAGTCCAGTGAGTGTACACAGGAAGGTGAGTTTCCATCATATCTATTTGAATAGCATGTCTGAAAACAGTTCTAGTCTCTGAGAATTTGCAATCCATCTTGGAAAATGTTGAAACAACACTTAATGTTCTGACAACATTGCTACACCCTTCCCCTTCACATGATTTAAACTTTTCCCTGACCATCTTCTCTCAAACAAACAACAACAGCAGCAGCAGCAACACATATGTGTAGGGCTCCCAGCTTTTGAGCCCTAAAAAAAGGCAACGAAGAGTAAAGCCAGTAGATATTAAGAGTCACAGAGACATTCTAAATTGTTACAATTTATGTTCTTACTAACTATTCTCCATGATGTATGGACTTTCTGTATAATGCTTTGAACAGGTGACATGCCACAGAAAATCTATAACTGGATTGAAGAGGACTAAATGTCTACTTTATAGCCATTCATCACATTGTATTTGTAATTTTATACCTCGGAATGTGATTTAAGAAATTAATTCTGAGGATTTGATATACACAGAATCAATTTGCTGTTAATGATTTGTTGCCATGGGCCGGCTCATCCACGGGCTTGCCTCTGGCCTTCCATCTGAATGAAAACAAGGTTTGCACAAGCAGAGATCAACGTAGCAAAGTACTAGCTTCTTTCTTTTAAACCTAACTTCACCTTGTATTACACATTCTATTTTCCCCTTCTCTCTTCATTAATCCAAATACCTTCGTCATATGGGGGGTTGGGGCGTATCCAGCTGTGTTCCCCAGCACTGTCCTTCCCACCCACACTATGCTAAGTGTTGGGGCAGAAATGATGAGGAGAGAGACATGGTCCTGCCCCCCTGAAGATTTCAGTCTAATAGAATAGTGTGACATGATTCAAAATATCAAATTAAAGCAAGAGAAGTTCTGTGCCGATGAAAGCCAGAGGGAGTGAGAATGTTTAACACAGAACAAGACAATGACATTATAGTAGTTCTAGGCATGAAGCAATTTGAGACAACCCTCAGTTCTGCAAGCATTCCTGTACCTGCATGCCTTCTCTATGCCTCTCCCGTGTTCTTTTGATGTGTAAGTTTCTTAAAGTTCTTAATGTCCTGTTTTTTCCTGATTAGTTAGTCTCTCCTGATTTTTTCAATGATTGCCCTGTATACTGTCCCAACAAGCTGAGCCATGCCTACCTTCCTTTGGCAGCTGGATAAAGAAAGGGACATGGACCAGGGAGACAAATAAACTTAAGATTGAGGCCAGTTTAGCCACTTAGCAATTGAAGGATTTCTGTTTTACAAGATTTCCTAACTGTTTTGAGCCCCCTCTTTTTTTAAATGAGGTTGGCAGCCTTTAGGCCTGTGAGGTAAGTGTACACGTCTTCCTTGCGGAGGGAATGCGGCCTTAGAGGAAGATGCCTAAGACATCTGTAGGAAGACTGGAGTGAGTATTAGATCTAAGGAAGGAGGAGGACTATTAGATGTGGTGATTAGGCCAGAATCAGTTCCTGTCTTCATAAGAACCTCGGCTTTAGTAGGGAAAAGGAACAAATGCACAAATATACATGTAATTACAACATGTAATGAGTAGGTGCAGTCAAAATCCGATTTCTAACCTACAAAGGGGAGGACAGAACCTGGGTCATGGTAAAATCAGCAGGATAATGAGGCCTTTGGGAGGAAACCACCAACCTTTACCTAACATTTGCCTCTGCACTAGTGTTTCCAAATACACCCCACAAGGGTCAATGAGAAGATCAAATGATATAATGTGGGTATAATATCCAACATTGCAGGTGTTGGACAAACACTAGTCTCTTTCTATTCTTCCTGCTCCAAGTTACTTCAATTCTGACTTTAAAAGACTATTTCCCTTCTATAGCTTAACAAATAATTTTTAAAGCAAATACCAGAAGTGTGTAATTATAGATGCAAGCACAAAATAGAATTAAAAAAAAAAAAAGATGGTCAAGGTTTTTTTTGGCACTTGATTACTCCAACACAGAGCACATACATGCTTTCTTTTGGTCAGAATTATATTATGAGACATTTGCAGGAATCAGGACATACTACATAGGAAATCAACTCAACATTATCAAATGAAATATATAATAACCTCCAATAAAGAAATTCTACTAACACTTCATGGTAAAATCCAGATTTGAAAGGTATTTGAAAAATATGGGTGTTTATAATGTTCAGTTCCTTATATATTAAAAACCTGGAATCTATAAAAATTTCAAAAGTTGTATATCTTTATTTCCACATTTTCTGAATCTTACTGATGTCCTTTATTCTAATAAAAAATAAGTGTAATAAAAGAAATAAGTTACTAAGCTGGTAAGTTATGCCAATATAACTGATGGTAATGGCAGTATTTTGTTGAAGATCAATATGATTTATTATCAGCTGCTCTACTGATAAAGCTGATAATGTAATAATCAGAGAAGTAAAATTCACCTAGAGCTTCACATATATTTTCATCTCAACTTATAAATTTAATTTATTCTAGCTTTACCGAATACACCACCTCCCCAATATAGGCAAAACCAATGGGACATATTATTTTGTATAACTTTTATGTTACTAAATTCCACCATTATACAAAATCTATAGAGCATGCAAAATAGAAAAAGAAGTAGACTACACGAGATAAACCATTTTAAATGTCTCATGTTACTTTCAGTCTTTCATTACTTACAGCCTGTTTTACTTTAGTGCCTCCAAATCTCTTGCTGGCACTTAGGCATTTCACAAATTTTGCTCATCCCCCTCTTTCTTGCCAGTCTTGGTTGGGTTCCTCAGCTTCTTATACATGATATGACCACAATCTCCCAGTCCTCATACTTGACACTCTAGCTTCATCTTTGGTTCATTTTTCTCCATTATTCTCTCATCTCATCAAATTTCAAATTCCATTAAGTCTACTTCTGTATTAGCTATCATATCTGCTTCCACATCATCATTTTGACGGCTACTTATTAGCTCCTGCTCTCATGGCATCGTCCCTCGATCAACATCATCACCTCCTAGAGGCCTCAGGCCTGGTATTCTATCCTTTTGCCAACCACTGCATAAGCTGTCTGATCGATTAATATTGAAGATTCAGATGAAACCTCCTGTATCCAGCTGCCTTCCAAATAAAGACAAAGATCCTTATACTATCCAAGGCCCTCCATGAATTGGCTCCAGCCAACCTTTCCAACTTTGTTTTCCGGCTCTCTCAGGTTTCAAATACCAAAGTGAGCTCTGTAGTGTCTTGTATTACTGTTCTTATTGCCTTTGCTTATGATGTTCAATTATGATCGAAAGTCTTTCTCGTCTCTGCATTTCTATTCACTATCTATTCTTCAAAGCCTACCTCACAGGCTACCTCCTATATAAAGGCTTCAATGATCAAGGCACCATTTACTGAGTGATTACTATACGCTAAGCACATAAAGCTCTACATGTGTTAATTATTCCATCTCAAACACACAATAACCCTCAGCTTCAGATGTGGAGACAGACTCATGGATGAGAAGTAATTGCCCATGGTCTCACAGACAGTAAACAGTGGGTATACCTGTGGTCCTCACTAAAACTTTCTAATTCTGGTTCACCACTGTAACCCCCAGTTTATCCCCTCTGCAACAAATACCTTTGACTTTATTTGTTCCTTTCTCAGAGTTACTATTTTATACCTCATTTCATAGCTTTTAATTTGGATGTCAAATGTGTTAGTCACTTGTGGAAAGGTCTCTAGATAATTCATGCTGCCTTTATATAGTGTTTATTTAATAATGCTCAGGCCTGGCCTGGCTGGTGTGCCTCTGATTGAGCATCAACCTATGAACAGGACGTCACGGTTCATTTCCCATTCAGGGCACATGCCCAGGCTTCTGGTTCCGGCCCCAGTAGGAGGAGTGCAGGAGGCAGCTGATGAATGATTCTCTCTCATCCTTGATGTTTCTATCTCTCTCTCCCTCTCCTCCTCTCTGAAATCAAATAAATGTATAAATGCATAAGCAAATAAAGAAATGCTCATGCCTGGATAGATGAATATACGTGTACTATTCCCTATTCTAAAACTACTACCTAGTTCATCATGTATTATATCTTCTAAGATGAAGGTCCTTCCGTACCCTGTAGCTTGGAAAGTATACAGAGAGATGTCCTTTTCTGGGTTTATTTTCTTGGCATGCACCTCGTCCTCCCATTCGCCGCAAAGGTACAATCTCTAACACATAACTCGCTGCCACCACTGCCCTAGGCTCCTGCTGTTTCTCTTTTGGGTGATGTCACCCACCTCTTCTAAAACCATATATTCTTCTCCTTTCCAGGTTCAGATAAATAAAATACTATACATATGTCTTCTATGCAAGGCAGTGTCCCATCAATCAGAAATAGGATAGGAATAATATGTGCCTTCATTATTCCATGTCTGGGTCAAATCTCCATACATTCTAGAGTTCCTCAGAGGACCCTGTCTAAGACAGCAAGGCTGCAAGCACATGTTTAAGCACACACTAGGTACTTTAAAATAGTGACAGTGGGTCTTGTGAACTAAGGTTATTCTCACATAAATAAATTAGAGCAGTGAATTGGCAAAACATTTAAAAAAAAAAGGAAGGAGTCTAGACTTCTGGTGGTGAACACACGATAGAGAATATAGATGTTTTATTATAAAGTTGTCCACCTGAAATTTATATAACATGGTTAATCAATGTCACGCCAATAAATTATTAAAGAAAAAAATGAGTTAATAAATAAATAGTTTTTGAAAAATAACGAAGTTTTTGTGCTTACAATGTAGATTTATCATAAGAAGTTGGTCCTACTTTATTATTTCAACCAAAAATGCCCAGTGCTATTTGTTTAATTAAAGTTTAGAACTGGCTTCTAAAACAATAATATGATACCCAGGTGGTTAAGAGGTGCTTTCTTAGTGAGTGAATACCAAGGCAAAGATTTTCCCTAAGGTTTACTGCTCGAGCTGGTTAAAGCGCCCCTCTGACATCACACATGGCCTTGTTTCCTGCACATGACCTCTGTTTGGCAGGGACAAATGCTCACTGCAGCTGCGTACCTACAGGTATGAACCACTTCGTCAAGGGGATTTAACTTCTGATGGCTTTAACATCAACCCAAGTAGGCTCAAATGCTCCCTAACTTAAGTGTCTTATATTTTTGACTTATATTATTACCCTTTTTTATACTTTGTGGCGGATTGCACAATAGTTCACACACAACAGCTAAACTGCTTTTTAAAATGTGAGCTCTTTTTGAGGAGGCCGAACACCATCTAGCCATCCTGTTTCTATGATTTATTACCCCAGCTGTCTTATTTCCCTCCGCTCAGGGCTTGAAACGGCCTAGGGCAGACCCACACGGTCAGACTAGTAAAGCCCTGATTATTTCCCCTAAATAGCCCAATAACCCCTTCTCAAGGGAAGGAAACGTACTATTTCTCCTTAAAATACATTCCCTTTCTTTCTCCCTGTGCTTAAAAAAGACAAATCTTAGCCACTTCGACAAGATACTTAATTAAACAGAGTGAGGGTCAATACCATTCTGAAAGGAACATTTGTCTAAGCTAATTGATCAGATCTGCCTTTGATAAACCCAGACGCTCCTAAGGAAAGTCAGGGTCTGGGTCCCTGGGGAGGTGGAGGGTTGCGAGGGAGTTTCAGGACACATACATTTCCGTGATGGTCTCAGGCAGATTCGTGGGGATCTCCGCAAGACCTTTCCCACGGCAGTCTACGATATTGTTGCTACAGGTGCAAGCGGCTGGACAGTGCAAGACGCTGCAAGAAGGAGCCATAAATGACTGGTGACCTAAAAAACAAACAAAACGCAACATAAACAGCAAGTATATTCTTCCTCCTGAAACTCATAATTGTGAGACATGCAAGCTTATCTCAAATAACAAACAAAGCATGTCAAAAACATTTCTCTATATACCTGATTATAAAATGGTCTCTTATTTCTAAAATATACTTTAGGAAGCATGCATTTACATAATTTTGGGATAAATATCCAGATGAAGCAAATGAGATTTTTAAATGGAATTATCCTATATAATAAAAGGCTAATATGCAAATCGACCAAACGGTGGAAAGACTGGTTGCTGTGATGCGCACTGTCCACCAGGGGGCAGACGCTCAATGCAGGAGCTGCTCCCTGGTGGTCAGTGCGCTCCCACAGGGGGAGCACCGCTCAGCCAGGAGCTGTGTTCACAGCTGGTGAGCTCAGCAGTGGTGGTGGGAGCCCCTCCTGCCTCCGCAGCAGTGCTAAGGATGTCCAACTGATGGCTTAGGCCTGTTCCCCCCCGAAACCAGGCCTAAGCCATCAGTCAGGCATCCCCTGAGGGCTCCCAGACTGCGAGAGGGCACAGGCCGTGATGAGGGATCCCTGAGTGCATGAATTTTATGCACTGGGCCTCTAGTACCAATTATAAGGGTAAGACTTGATATCATGGTGAGAAAGGCTAAATTCAGATTCTGAAAGTAAAATTCTATTCAAAACTATTCTGTGTTCCAAAAATACAGTAACTTCAGACTAGTCTATATTTCATTTTCTAATAAGCTTAAATAGAACTTGGTCTTTACTAAACTTATATGGTTTAACTTACTTTACCTTAAAAATAAAAATGTCCCTCTTGGTAGACATAGCTGTTGATTTTAAATAAGTAATTACGTGGCAATAAATGCGGGGGGAAACTAGCTCATGCTTAGTCTGAATAGGTTCAAAATGACCATTTTCTTTGGAGCTATTATAATAATTTATAACATGTCACTCTGACATTGTTAATTGATATGCTTTAGTTTTTGGCTTCCTGTGGCCTAAAATGTTAGCATAAGTAGTTTCCCGCAGGTATATAATTCAACTACTCATTATACGAAAACAAAATTATTTTGAAATGAGATTTTACTGTTTGAGGGATGCACAACAGTGTCAGCAGTATTTTAGCAAATGGGCAGGTGCACACATTGGCCACCGCAGCAGGGACAACCCTCTCGGGCCTGCAGGGAAAGCACCCGCGTGGTGGGGATACGCCAGGCAGAGGCAGCGGGCTATTCCTAACCCTGTCCCTCCCAACAAGCTCTCAGATTCCACAAACACACTCTCAGACTAAAAAAGAAACATGAACTTGCCTTCTTCCTCATCTAGAAAACAGGGAGGGAAAAGTGAAGAGAGAAAAAGTGGTTAGTGACAAATTGTGAGTCATTTCATTATCTAATTTTTTAAAAAAATTCAACCAGGCCTATTGAGAACATTCCATGACATCACAAGAAAATTTTGTGTGGGTTATAAAAAGTGTGGGAAAGTACATAAAGAGGACTAAAAGGTAACAATGACTTAGAATCCTATACTGGCATCTCTTCCCATTCCTTCAAGAAACTGGTAACCATTTATGATGATGATGATGATGATATATATATATATATATATATATATATATATATATATATATGTTATTAAAATGGCTTTTATTGTTTGTTGAACAGTCAGTTCTAAAGCAGAATCAGCCCTGTATTTATAAAGAAAATTTTATGTTAATATGGATCGATAAAATACAAATTGGGGCAAAAATAAGTTTATAGTTTTTATATGGAAAATAATACAATAATTAATAAATAATAATACAAGAATAAACTCTGTGTTATGCATACTCATAACTGTAAACCTACTTTTGCCCCACCCTGTATTAACATATAATTTTATAAATATATATAAATATCTATCTACCTATCTATATATCCATGGATTGGATATCAGACTGCCTAGAGTTGAGATCCTTGGGTTAAACTATATAACCTTAAACAAGGTTACTTATTATATTTTTCTCAGTAATTTAACCTCTCGTATAGATATTACATTTCCCTACAATTGTTATGAGGGAGGTGAAATTAGGTAACTATATGTGAAATACTTAGATTGGTGTTTAAGCGCATGGAAAGAACTTAAGTAAATGTCACCTACTGATATTTTATATCACCCATGTCTTACTTCTGTTTTCAGATTTTTGTTACTACAGCTAGTCATTTACCTCTTTTAAGTAGACCTCAACCCCTAGTATATATGTATACACAGAAAGTATTTTGTCACTCTGCAACTATAGTTATTTTTTTTTGAATTTCCCAGCAGAGATCCAGGATTAATTAATCATATTTCCAATGGTTAACATAAAAGTAGACATGAATGATTACTTAAAGGGAAAATAACCAGTAGCAAATAGAACTAAAATCTAGGGATTTCCTATATTTCCCCTGGAGTGAAAACTGAAAAAGTCTTTCATCGTTCCTTAGGTACAAGTAATCAGTAATTATAAAGCACGCACTGATGTCTTAGAGCATATTATTATCATCACTAAAACAGAGGATTTCCATGGAGTGATTAGCACCCAATTGTACACATTAGTGAGAAACACGAAACCCTGAGAGCATGCATTTTGCACAGTGTCCTTGAATACAGCATACAGTAAGACCACATAAAGGTGCTTGCTCTCTTACCACTGCACACAAATTCTCGCTTCTGAACCTCAGCTACATTGTGGCCCCTCAGGTGGGAGGGGCCCATGCACTGAGTGTAGAGGCCCACCCGAGGCCTCTGCCGCAGCCAGTCCGAGAGCCAGGCCAGGTGGCAGTCACAGTACAGGTTGTTGGAATGCAGTCGACTAAATGGTGGGCAAGAGGTTTAAAGCAAACACACACACACACACACAAAACAAAACAGAAATCGTTATTTCAAAACTTGGAAAAATCTTTAGTAATAATGTATAGCTCTGTTTCTTAACATTGAATTAGATAAAGCTTAGCAAAAAAATGTAGCTGGTTTATAACCACAGCATCGAGTCTCTCTTCTTTCACCCGTGAGCTAAGTAAGTCTGTGGAAACTGGAACATGACCGTGAGAATCTTTTGCCTAGGTTCATTCAAAACAGTCAAGAGAGACAAGTCCAAGGCAAATCGCTCTGCAGTGCTGACATACTGATAGCCAACGGGTGTTGGGGAATGGGCAGGTAAAGCAGGGGGTAGGGCTAGGAGGCACGTTAATAAAACTCGTGGCTCCCAGTTTGAATTATCAGTTCGTCTCAGCAGGAACTGCTTGCAAAATCTTTTTTAGCAGGTCACTTTCATTTCTGCTCAATAAGAAAGAATAATAATTCAATATAAAACACTTCTTTCACCCTGGACAGGTGGCTCAGTTGGTTGGAGCATCGTTCCCTACACGGAAAGGTGGCAGGTTTGATCCTGGTCAGGGTGCATATGGGAGGCACCTGATGGACATTTCTCTTTCATATCAATGTTTCTCTCTCTCTCTCTCTCTCTCTCTCTCTCTCTCTCTCTCTCTCTCTCCCTTCCTCTCTCTAAAATTGATAAACATCTGTGGGTAAGGATTAAAATAGAAAACACTTCTTTCAGGGCCCTATTCTGAGTTCCTTCTTTTTGTATAATATCAGAAAAGGGGATCAGCCGCATCTGGCTCTTGGGAACATACCCTCAAAGAGTAGAAGCTGGAATTAAAAGACATAAGTGGCTGGGAGTGAAGGAATTAAGTGAGCCCCCTCTGCGTTGGCAGGAATCCACACCCGATCGTGGATCCCTTCCAAGTGGCAAATAGCACTTCGCCATTAATAAAACATCAGACAAATGTATCCACTAAATTAGGTAAATGACTTCAAACTGGCTTTTATGTTTTCTCAAACTAAAGAAAAGGACATCCAAAGCTATAAATCAAAGCATCGTTCCCAGAATCATCTATGACACGGTAATACCATTTTAGCCCTTTTTAGCTGATGTGCTCAATTCTAACCCAATAACAGTAATGGATATTAAAACGGAACTCAGTCCAGAAAGATAATTGGACCATAAAAATGGAATTTTTAAGTAGCAATGATAATATAGAATAATGAAACAAGCAAAGCAAGGGAACGGAAAGTTAGATGGCTCTTTTACATTCTCCTTGAGCTTGTAGATACGGAAGAGCCTTGTATGGAAACTAGACGGCACACTGCAGAGCAAAAAGCTCCATTGTGGGAAAGGTGGGCAACCTCGGCTCAGTGTGCGTGGAAGTCAGAGTGGCATCCTTTGGAAGCCAGGTGGCACATCCCACAACATCATTCTCTAAACATTTCCATCCCAGTACAATGGTTCAGTTACATGGGCTCGCGTGACATACGAAAGGAAGATAAAAATGGAAAAGCCTGATTAGTAAGACGAACTGTGGTGGATCTCTACAAGAAAATGAGGCACACTATCAAAAATGCAGACGATGGCTGAGCTTACAGTCTGAGTGGCTTTATTTTGCAAAGAAGAAAATCTCGATCAAATTGTCTTTTTAAAAATTAAATTTAATGAGAAACCAATTTCATCAAATATAGTTTGAGTGAACTGGGCTGTTAATTTGGACAGATTAGTCTCAATCCGATAGCCCCGAGGAAACAACATTTAGTTATATGTGTGTACTTTCAGAATTCTTCTATTTTGCTAAATCATATTCCAAGGAAATTATAAAGATGGAACATTATATACAGAGATACAATATACAGAGATACACTTTAGTGAGAAAAAAGTGACATTAAGGTTGATATTGCCTAATTATCAAAAATCTGGCAACTCAATTGAATTTTATTAAAAAATAAATGTTTCCAGTTACCAGCTGTTATAAAATTAAAAAAAAAAACACGTATTTTGAAAAGCCAGTAAAAATATATGTACCCTACTTAAGAACACATACTTTTCCAAAAAGTCCGTTGCTTTGGTTATGTTTCTGGCTATTTCTCACATAATTGTATATATAATAGCTTTTTTAGGTCAAGGTGATTCTGAAACTGAGTTCAAATGAGATTCATCTCTGAAAATGCTTTGAATATATATCTCCACCCTGGGCTTTAAGGATTAATTTTTCTCCAAGAGCAAAAAAATAAAACCAAAAAACCACATAGCTATAGCAAATACTTTATTAGAGAATCTTTTTATTCACCTAAAATATTTTAATGTCCATCTGTAACCCCTGAAAAGATACTTTTAAATAGAAATGCTGACACAACCTTAATTATAGAAACACTAGAAGGGGATGCTGTAATTTTATGTTACAAAGAATGTTGGCGAGCTAGTTTAGCTTTATTAGGTCTGCTTGACATACAGTAATAAAAACATAAAGATTTATAATTTATCATTTCTGACAGCCAATCAAGGAGTCTTCCATTTCTTAATGAAATGTGACCTCCACAATAGCTCAAAGTAAACTTCCCAGAACACATATCATTTAAAAGAAAGCTTTCAAGTTTTCAGAATAATTTGCTCAAATATCATATCTAGAACTTTAATAAAACTGGTGCTTTCCTTGTCTACACCATAATGAACTACTTGTTCTTTGCTTACTAAAAATATTACTCAGGGGGCATCCTTAATTGATTAGATTGACCTTTATATATCTTGTGACTACTTACAAAGTCCTAAGCTTAGGCATATGGTTGAAACTTGCCACAGAAAGTCTGGTAATGTTGTTATTGTTGAGAGTGCTGTAGAATAAAAGAAAATAATTAAAGACTTCAGATATGAAATGTATTAATCATTCTATATATGAATGTAAAGAAAACTTGTAGTGATTATGTTTATATAAAATAACTACCTGGTCGAGATGGCATAGAGAATGTACTATATTATAAACAAGATGATAAATAAGTTGTAGTATATTTTAACATAGCAGTATGCATTCAGTTTTACAAAATATTTATTACAAATGTATGGCATTAGCTACAGTACCTTTACTATTTCTATGTTGCTTGATGCACCTGTACCTGCATGCATGTCTGTTTATGACAAACAAGCCTGAGATAGTCACAATTGGAAACATTAAGTAGTCACATTTCCTTAGAGAGGTGTTATGTGTAATTACTACCCATGAGTAAATGAACATATTTGAAAGCTCCAACTGAAATCTCATAGCAATGTCATGGAGTCGCTTCTGTCAGGTCGTGAAACACAGTCCTGCTGATGATTATTTACTGTAGTCATCAGCCACTGTTGAAATCTGAGTAATAAGAATAATTTCTATATGTGGTACTTGCTTTGGGTGGGGATGAGGTGACATTCTGCAGCAGTATATTAAAAGCTTAATATATCCTAACAGTTTTTATTTATTTAAATATATTTTATTGATTTTTTACAGAGAGGAAGGGGGAGGGATAGAGAGTAAGAAACATCGATGAGAGAGAAACATCGATCAGCTGCCTCCTGCACACTTCCCACTGGGGATGTGCCCGCAACCAAAGTACATGCCCTTGACCGGAATTGAACCTGGGACCCTTCAGTCTACAGGCTGACGCTCTATCCACTGAGCCAAACCGGTTAGGGCTATTCTAACAGTTTTTAGCTGCAGCCACAGATACTGTCCTTTTATTTTAGGGCTATGTGGTGATAATCATGGTTTCCTGAAATGAGTAAGTAAGATGGGTGGTCATGGGAGATACGGTGAAAATAAGCATAATTCTTTCTTGGTTCTAATTTTTCCTACTTTCCCCCTAACAAGCACTGTTAGTTTGTTATTATTATTTCTACTGCTACCACGCCTCACTTATTCATCCAGTATTTCCTGAATGGCTCTTATTTTTATGGCAACATGGAATACTATAAAAATAAATCAGGCATAAAACCTATCTGAAAATAGCAAATAGTCCAACTGGTGAGATGAATTACTCAAGTTACAAAAACTTAGAATTCGTAAGATGAAGAAAAGAATTCTTTTTTTCTCTCCCTCTCTCTCTTCAGAGAAGTCTGGTTGTGACCAGAAAATGTGAAGATCGTTATCCCAGGAGTGTGTGAGGAGACAGTGTGGAGACAGAACATGGTTCTAGCATATAGTACAGTGTTGACTAAACAGGACAAGTTGCTGACGGAGGCGAGAAAGATGGGATCAATAGCCCAGGTGGATACCTTTGATATTGGAGAAGGGTTGCAATTAGAGGCTGCAAATTCACTTGCCTACAGAAGCCAGGCAGGGAACAAACATGAGAGAAGCAGGCTGGATATGTGAAAATATGATGTGGAAGAGAGGAGGAGAGCAGCACACATCTGGGAACCAGGAGGGCCCTGGAAAACTAGCGATGCTCTTCTTCGTTGTAGAGTTAGTATCCAGCTCCAACGGACTATTGCTCTGCTGTACTGGAAGGCTGCTGAAGAATCTCATTTTCTCAAGAAGCTCAAGTTCAAAATTTTTAGATCAATCCTCCTAATTTTTAATTGTAAATACCTGCAACCAACTCAAATATTTCAAAAAGTCCAAGGGCCAAGTCCGCTTGGGTGAAACAAGGTACATTTGTGAGGCCACGTTAAGCCAGCTGGTGGCTACAGTTGTTAAAGGTGGGATGCGGGGTGTTCGGGGGTTGAGGGATTAACTTAAACTTCTCAGCAAAGTAGGGCACAGCAGTTACATGTCTGGAACACGCACTGACCCTCTTTGCTCTCCAGTTTTGCAATGTATTGAAAGATGTTAAGAACTAATCCAAGTGATTTGAATTAAGTCACATAGGGGGGTAAAAAAACAGACCGCTTTATGCAGGACCTATAAAGCATTGAATTGGTTGGCTCATGCTATCTAAAAGCCTGTAGCATTTTCCATGTACTCAAGTGAAATGAGATTTCTTTTCAAATGCCATTTAAATATATCCTGATGTTTGCACTAAAAGGTTTCACTTCTCAAAGGGATTTGCTTTCCAGTGACCCCTTTTTCCGCCCTAAAAATTGATGCTGACTTTCTATAGTGAAAACCTCCAGAGTACACACCATACTAAAATGTGACTTGGGGGATAAGATATTTTTTAAAGTAATTCAATGCAGCAGACACACATTAATTTGAAACTATAATTTCTTATGATGCCACACAAAACAGAATTTAACTTAGTGCTGATGCTGGTGGCTATCAATTTGAAGTCTTCTCTCAAAATGTTAGTTTGCATAATGCAACTGGAGAAATAAATTAGCTTAGCATTTTTATTCAGTATCTATGTCGGCAAAGCAATTTTGATACTGGTATCTGGTAATAGAGCAATACGTGGAACCAATGAAACTGTATTTAAAGATTAATAATAAATATGTATTAATTAGGTATAATGATATGTTTATACTATAGTCATGCAAAAGTCCATTTCTGTGTTCAACTTCAAAATTCTCTCTATGTAATGAGACTGTATTCTTGTACAAAGGACATCTTGGTGTTGAAAATACAAAATGTTAGTCTTGCTAATTATGTAGGCCCCTTTGGACTTACATCTTGACTTATTTTTTCTTATTCCCTTAGTGCCAGGCATAGGATTTGGCAGAGAACCTGATATTTAATGGATATGAATCACCGTGTTTCAATTAAATTAAATTATGTACATTCTATAGGAAAAAAAAACACCAAAAACTAGCAACTCAAGGGATATATTTCACTTCTAGTCTAGCCTCCAAAGGAAAAGAAAACATTGATCTAGATTTAATTTTCAAAGTTATTTTTGGGACAGTATCTTCATATTTAGAAAAAAAAAGTTCTATATCTTACCAACCAGAATTCCACAATAAGGCCAAGAACATACAGGTGATAAACTGCCTACTTGCTTTCATCTACCTAAACTTTCCCTTCTCAAGCTTTATTCGCTCTCTCTACCTAATCTAACAAATTTTCATCAATGGCCCTGAATCATCACTCCCATCTCCTCTTGTTTGGCCTCAGTATATTCAAACATTCACAAATGGTTCATTGAATTAAAATTTTAAAAAATCTAAACCACTGGGTACTTGAAATTGACGTATGTGCAAACTAATGTCCCTTCATTATTCCCACATAGCGAGATGGTCTAATCTAAAGAGTTATGATTGGTAAAAATAAGCGAAACAGAGAACAAACTTTCTGAAACCCTTTAGAAGTTAACTCCATAAAAAAGCTCCTGAGGAAATGTTTATATGTGAACTTCTCATTTACATAACAAGGTATTTGGGCTTGATGAATTCCAGTGGTTTCAGTACTTCATTCAATTTTTCCTTAAATTCATCAACTAATTTCTCTAAAGGTTATATGAGTTATAAAAATTTAAAAATTAATATATATGGTAAAAATAATGTGTGCTTGACTTTATAAAATTTTAATATAAAATATTTAAATCCTTTAGAAAGAAATGCTTACTTTCTGTGCTAATTTTATATATTCTTTTTTTTTAGCAAACAAACTCAGTCCAATCTGTATCTTTTTGAGAAATACGTATTAGGTCCCCAAAAGAGTTTTCAACAGTTTAGATTTCAATTTTAATTCCATAAACCATAAAATGTTTATTACTCTCTGATGTGGTCATGATAGGAGGTCTTTTCAAAGTCACTTTTTAGATAGTTTGCTCACATGACACACACAATGAATGAGGTGACTGTGTTTTCATGAATTTACTGTTTCTGAAAGCAATTATATTAATTTACAACAAATAAGCAAATTAATAGTTATTGTATTAATTGGTAGCGGGATTTTAATGCCAAACACAGTGGTTGGCACATAGCAGGTTTTCAATCTGACATATTCTCTCTCTCCATGTAAATATGTAAATATTTTAAAATACACATATTATTTGTATTCTTTCTGTCACTAAGGAATACTCAACATATACTCAATATATTATATATAAATTATTCCGTGTCTAATAAATATTTAAACTCTTAATAGCAAAGTACATTATGAAATTTAAATTTGTCTAAAATACTCAGCAAAATTTCCACAAAATGACTGCGATCATTCATCTTCCTAGTTAGGAGCACTGACTTAGTGTCAATTTGTTTGGCTTTATCAGCTCCGCTGAATTAAATAATTCCTGCGGCAATCTCTTCACATACAAAGTTTAGTGGTGTTGGCTACGGTCCTGACATCAGAGGACTATCACAAAACCATAATTGTATCCTAATTATTCTGACTCTGAATTAGCATCAGTGAGCTTTGTATATTAAAACTGGCTCTGGAACACAATTTAAAAGGTGGCCTTATAACTACACTGTGTATGATTAGCACTACGAATATTTTTCCCTATAGAAAAAGTTAGGCTGTTATCAACCAAAAACCAAGATGACGTCTCCTGTGGTCAGAGAACTTATGCTTACATAAGCCTTTAAACATAATTAACAACAATGTCACATGATGCAGCTAAAAACTCTATTATTTAATTATTCACAATTAAAATCAAAATCATATAGAAAATATTGCTAAAATAAGTCATCTGATTGAAACATTACACTTTTTTTCAGAATTACATCCTGTTCCTCAAACTCAATTTATAAAGCAATGGAATCCCTTTTTTCAGGAGGCTTTTGTGATTCCTGGATAACTTTAACCAGCTGGACTAAAAATTCAAAACTTCTTCACATTTAATTCAATTTTGGATTTCTGCATAAATTGAGTCAGGGATAAATGAGACCATAGCAAAACAGTGTATATGGGGGAGAAATGTGTATGTATATTTTAAAAGCTATAAAAAGCTGACTCTTTGACTGGAAAAAAAAATTCCATGAATGGACAGGCGGCTTCCCTTGCTTTAGGAACTCTAGTTGTCATTAAAATTATTTTTATTATAATGAACCATTTAATTTAAATCAGGTTACTAAGCTGAGGATCTGTAGAGATTATTCAGTTGCTTCTAACCAATTTAGTCAGTCGTGTCTGCCCATATGGTTCAGACCTGTGAGTTGTGCTTTACTAAGTCAGTAATGAAGACTTGAATGGACCTATTGGCCGCTCATTAAAATCAGAATGTCAATTTCATTCAAAAGAACCTTACAAAAACGATATCAAGTTATCTGGTTAAAAAGGACATTTTACAGTGAGAAAACATCTTTCCATTGCAGAGCAACTACAACATATACCCACATATCAGCTACTCGGGTTTATTTTTTTGTTGTGCTTTTTCCTATACAACTGATGTTATCTTATGACTTAGCAATCCTAGGAATTCCCACAAATCCCGTAAATAAGAATAGTTTATCGTAAGAAGAGACACGTCAAGGACATTATGTGTGAACATTCGCGTGTCCCTCTTACATAGACAATGTTACCTTAACATACAGCTCTGCACAAGATTTTGCACACACACATTTGGACTCTTCCCTGTTTTCACCATGAGTTATTAAGGCATCTCTGTACGAGACCATTTTGACCCTGGGTTTTAAGCTAACAGATAAGCTTCCACATTAGCATCCCCCCCGGACACAAAGCTCTAGTGAAGAGTAAGAGAAATCAGAGACACTTACAGCACTTCCAGGTCCCGGAGAGCCCTGAATGCCCCATCTTCGATACAGCTGATCTGGTTGTAATCCAGTTGCCTGTTAAACGGATGAAAGAATATGTGTAAAAGGCTGAAGACTTGCAGGGTGAGGGAAAGGAAGTCTCTTGAAGGGTCTAGGAAGCCCTGCCTGCAGGAACTGAAATGCTCTCCCAAATACACTCATCTGCTGAAGAATGTCACGAGCCATTCTGGCCTCCATGCCGCCAGTGAAATCTCTTTTTGTTCTGAACTGTCTGTGCAAATAGCAGCCCTTGGAAAGCTCCTGTAAATAATAACTGCACCTTATATTAAATGCCATAGGAATGCAATTTCATTACATCAAGAAAAGCTATCCATTAAGAGCTTTCAGCGTCATCTTGCTGAAACAATTTCATTAAGGTAAAGGACTGTAAATCACTTAATGTCACACGCACCCCCTCAGTGACCTAACAGAATCCATTTATCAGAGAAGCCCAGCTGCATGTTAATTTCACTATCCTTGGCAAGAAAGAGCGAGACTACTTTTAGATTTTCTCCTTTTAAAAGCAGTTTTCCTTCGAGAACTCCAAATCAAGAAAGAGAAATGAGGTCCCATAGATCTTCCCGCAGTCCCAACCAGGAATCCACGTAGCTAGCCAGCAGTTGTGCTATTTTAAGCTTCACTATGCTCATAATTTGCATTGTTTATCATTATATGCGAATTCCCTGCCCGGTAAACGCGGCATACTTTTCAGTGAGGGAACTTCCTGAGCGATACCACTCTCCAGGAAATAAGTGTTTAAAATATTAGGAAATCGATAACAATTTTTGTTTTTCTCAAAGATGCTAATTTCAGCCTACACCGCTACCAAACAGATACTGCAGCAGCATCCTGAAAACACTACCTATATCTGAGGTAAAAAGTTAAAAGGCTGTATCAGTTCCTCGTAAATAACACAAAATTGAACCAAATGAATCTTTTCTTGCAGTTTGTTAAAGTTCAAAGATTGGAGGAAAAAAAAAAATAGGCTGCTCCAAACTTGGGTAAGTCTGCTTTTTCCTGCCACTTGTTTTTGGAATTAAAACTTCCTTATTTACAACACAAAGGAATTCACTTGGTTAAAATGAATGGTTAAGCAGTAAATCCTACCTGTTCTATTCTTTCTTCTTCTTTTTTTTTTTTTCTAATAAGCAGTGTTTAAATCTAATAGCTTGGTGCTTAGCGATATCATTATTCCAGTGAAGAGAAAGTATCGCAATGCTGCACTTGGGATAGAAGCGGGATGTTTGATGAAATAATCAGAGGGGCTGGCGGCTCCACGTGAAGCTGTGCAGGGGCAGGACTGTGATCAGAGTGCGACTGCATCCTTGTTTCCAGCTCAGAACTCACCCAAAGGGCTAATTCATATCTGAGGTCTGTTCTTCCAACAACTGTTTAAACATTCCCACAGAATCGCCGTTTCTCTCACAAAACGACTGAAAAAAAAGGTGCAAGAAGCGAATCCAGAGGGGCCTCTTTGAATTCCTTACTTTAGTAATGATGTACCTCCAGAATGTCTCATGAAATATGCATCTCATTTCACGAAGGTCTCCAGGGGACACAATCATACAGGAGGCTCTCTTGATGTCATGCAAACGGCACAATCTAGGACATGCCGTATTAAAAAAACAGGCAAACTCCGGAGAAGATGCAATTTCATTGCTTTAGTCAACGAAGGCTTTCCCCAAACAACAGCCACCATTCATGCTGCTGTGATAGCCCAAAGCATTCTACTTATTGGGAAGTAATGCAGAAGTATGATTTTATTTTCAAGAAGATTTTAAAGACCCATGATACAATACGGCGGCTGCGGTTCCAAGGAAACACATTCTCGAGCGCTTTTGATTTTTATAGATTAAATTCATTTAACAATTAAGTGAATAACCTTTTTATTTTAAAGTGCTAAATATATATATCTACGCGACGATTCTCTAACCTCCCGGACGATTTATCAAAGCCATTTAAAAGAGGACAATGGCATGAGGTGTTACCCTTGACACACTACAAAAGAGAAATTGTTTCCAGACAAATTGGCAAAATCTTTTAATGCTCTCAAATTTGCCTAATGCAGTCCCCAGGTTAATCTGTAAAAGGGTGAGCGGTACGTTTGCCCGTATCTTAATATCCTTAGCTGTCAAAGTATAAATCAGTGCTGACAAAGCTTCTTTTAAATCATGCATACCATCCACAAAGGGGGGCCAGCACGCTGGCGGGCACTCCAGCAAACCCTGTCCTGAAAGGCAGGCTACCACCAGACTCTGAGACCCCACTGGAAACTTTGCTCATTTCACCTCTGTAGCACTGCCCTGGGTCACAGGCTTCCGATTCCTAACAGAAATCTTAGCACTTATTGGTGCTAAAACATGAAGACTATTTGGCTCTCACAGGACCGGAGGTTTCCTTAAAAGTTTTCTGGACACCATCTTATCTCTGTCCACGTATCTTCGGAGAACAAAGTTACTTTATGAAAATGCGACCCGTGAATGGACAACCGAAATCAAAATGAATAATTTTTTTCATCAGCTGGTGGATTTTATTCTATTCAAAGGAATGTTTATGGAAATAGCCGGGCCCGCATGACTGCTCGTGAGAAAGTCTCTGCATAACCTTCCATTTGTCTGCATAGGGTTCAAGATAAACAGTGTCAAAAGTATGCAATGGTGTAATTTATTTCAGGGGTTCTGGACTATTTTTCTGCACCTCGTTTTTCTCGACTGGCTCACTCCCTTCTCCACTACCTTTCAAACCCTGGGCACTTGTGCTTCCTGTAAACAGAAAAGGATCTGTTGTCAGCCACGCATTTGGAGACACGCAGCCCGTTTATACGAGGTTTCCAGTTGTGCCATGAAATTATTTTGAATTAAGGAATTAGTAAGAGGAAAGTTATTTTCCCCCCTTTTTCTCCAAAAAGTAATGTCACAACTGCCCTAGCTGGCTTTGCTCAGTGGTTAGAGCAGTGGTTCTCAACCTTTCTAATGCCGCAACCCTTTAATACAGTTCCTCATGTTGTGGTGACCCCCAACCATAAAATTATTTTCGTTGCTACTTCATAACTATAATTTTGCTACTGTTAATGAATCGTAATGTAAATATCTGTGTTTTCCGATGGTCCTAGACTCTACAGCAGTGTTCTCAACCTGTGGGTCATGACCCACAGGTTGAGAACCACTAGCAGGGTCGCCTAAGACCACACATGAGGAACTGTATTAAAGGGTCGTGGCATTAGAAAGGTTGGGAACCACTGGGTTAGAGCATCGGCCCTTGGACTGAAGGGTCCCAGGTTTGATTCTGGTCAAGGGCATGTACCTAGGTTGCAGGCTCCATCCCTAGCCCAATGGGGGCTTGTGAGGGAGGCAACCAATTGATGTGTCTCTCTCATATTGATGCTTCTCTCTCTCTCTCTCTCTCTCTCTCTCTCTCTCTCTCTCTCTCTCTTTCTCTCTCTCTCCCCATCCCTTCCATTCTCTCTAAAAAATTAACAGGAAAAATATCCTCAGGGAAGGATTAACAAAACAAACAATAACAACAACAAAAAGTAATGTCACAACTGTTCAGCCAGACAGAGTGGAAATGTGTTGATTTGGGGATGCTAAGAGCACTAGGCACTTAGGGATGGCTTAGGATGCTTTCCTGGCATAGGGGCCATTTTGTGGAGGAAGCAAACTACCACTTTCCTGATTTTCTGGGAAGAAAAACATGGTCTAGACGGCACTACCAGTAGTTTCTTTCAGGCCTTCAGCTGACATGTGCTAGCACAGAGTTTTGTGTCTTCTTATTTTTCTACCTCCAACCCCTTTCTGTTTAAATTCCAGATCTCCTCTCTATCTGATCCTTCACAGCCCTAGCCTGTAGCGTATTTTGACGCATTTGCTTTATCTTTAATTTCATAAAAATGATGATATTACAATGAATGGAGAACCTTCAGGACCTCTCTTGGCACCAACCTTCTATGATTCTCTTCGGTGACAACGCCTCTCCTGTGGTCTAAAATAACTCCAGATGCCCGTTTTTCCCCTCGTCCTGCTAAAGTTAGCCTCAGACAACGCACTGTCTTTATTTAGAGATGGAACTCTCTGTGCCTCACAAACAACCTATTTCTAAAGCTGATCTGATATTTTTAACACTAAAAATAATTTAGCCTAGTTTCAGATTTTGATCAATTCTAGATATGAGAGACAATATATAATGTTGCTAAATATAAGTTTTAAAAATAGCTGTATTAAATGACAGAAAGGTAAACCGTTGCTAACTTGGCATTCTGAAATGTAGTTGGAGACGTTGTATTCTGTTACTTTTAAGTGTTTCTCAGGGATTCCTTTTTTTAATTTTTCTAAGTTTGAATAGCATGCTATGTTTGAGTTATATGTATAAAACTTTCTTTCCTAAATTAACCTCAGTTTGTTTTTTCCTTACCCATAGAAAATTCATATTTCACTTCAATATCTTATTACGGATCGATTTTTGAAAGAATTAGAACATAAACTATTCTTAACTCTGAAACAACAGTGAACATAAAACATCTCTAATAATTTCTAAGTCAGTCAGGTTCCCTCAATGTCTCAAAATAAATTATTATGACTCTGCTCTGGTTTTTCAGGTGTCTTTTTTTTTTTAAGTTACAGGAAATACAAGTTCTGTTCATATTCATATGACTATTGTAAGATGGCAAACTCCAAAATTTTAGCTGACTTAAAATGCATTAGAGTAATAAGAATCAATATGAGGGAATGAGAAAATTTTGCTATTTAGGAACAAAGGTGATGGAGCACCTAAATTAACCCATTGTACGCCATAAGCGTCTGTAGACGCAAGAGGCAGACCATTCCCACACGCCACGTGCGTCTATAAAAAAAAATGTTTTCCCTAAGTGGCAGCCCTGACCAACTTTAAAATCATTTTTCATGAGAATTTTCAGCTGAAAATATTCAAGAACACCCAAATTGTGATTAATATATTTATTTTTATAATATGCATTGCAAAATGATTTTTTAAATTAAATTAGAAATATTGTGGTGTGTGGGATGGTTTCCATTTTGGATGTGCGGCAGTTAACTGGTGAAGTAGGAGAAAAAGAAAAAATGCTGTTAAGGGTCAAGGACATGGGCATGACCTGTTCTATTTTTTTCCCTTGCATGTATAAAATTCAAGCCAAAGAGTGCCTAAACATACAAATCTCATACAAATAACAATTGTTTAAGAACTACTCTAAGATTTAAGTTATAATGAATGGAAGCATAAGAATGATGTAAATTGATCCATATAAATGAACACCCTAGACAGGTTTCAGCGACTCTTTATCGTTTACCTCAGCATAAAAGCACATCTGAGTCAACCTGGGTATTAGTCAAGAAAATAACCAAGATAAGGACCATTCTGAGGAAAGCAAAACAATTTTCATTACTTGTGAAATTAACCTTTTTTGCAGTCTTTCAAACAACATTTTGTGTTTTGTTTTGTTTTCCATAGGAGTAAAGAATTTCAGTTTTTATTGAAATAATCTATGGTATGAAGGTATATCCAATTGTCGATTGTTGGGAGGAAACAAAGGTAGCTTTAAGAGCGACAGAAACAAAAATAAATAAAAGACAACCAAGTTGACCTTCATGTTCTAGTAACTCTAAGCAAAATAATCGAAGGTGGTGGAAACTGAAATTGACTATAACTGTGACCAGTTGTGATCAACAAACATTTGGTCTGGTTCAAAAGATTCACAGAGACATTGGGTCCAAGCCAAACTGTATACCTAACCCTGCAATTTTCAACCTTTTTCATCTCATGACACAGATAAACTAATTACTAAAATTCTGAGGTATAGCATATATATATATTTTTTTTGCTGCTATGGTGAAAAGTTATATTATCATTAAGTTTTAATCCTCGACTGAGGATATGGTGTTTATTGACTTTTTTAGAGGGAGAGAGAGCGAAACATCGATAGGTTGCCTCCGATACACATCCTGATTAGGAATCGAACTTGCGACTTTTTGGTGCACAGAATATGCTCTAACCAACTGAGTGAACTGGTCAGGGCAATTGTATAATTGTGTATAAATAAAAACTATGTATCATTTTGATTCATTTACATGGGACTGGTATTATTGTGTTGGCTGTTGTCATTTTTTCGGTTGACAATCCAGGGGAAAGAAGTCAGTGCTCCTGACTAAATAATCAGATATTGCATGTTTCAAAAATTCTTGTGGCACACCGGTTGAAAATAGCTGACGTAAACCCATGTGGCATCACCAGTCAGGCTTCCAGGCAAGATGGGTTATTATTGCAATACAGGCACAATGGGATTATTGGACCAATAAAACATGATAGACTTTTAAATGTCTTAATCCTATAAACTAACAGTAGAAACACATTTGAAGGACTATTTGAAACCAGGGACGTTCTAAGCATGGGCGTTCTGAACAGCACCAAATATCAAGGACCACTTAGCATGGACCAAATGTTGGCTGAACGCTTTGGACAGGACCAGATGTCCGACAAGGGTATTTACTCAATGCACAGCAATTGGCAGAGACCGTACATGCACCATCTCATTAGTCCTCGTAACACCTTCAATAAAAGGTAAGTAATATCCTCTTGATTTTGTAAGTGAGAAGCTAAGGCTCACAGACTTCAATAACTTATTCAAAGTAGGTAGTAAAAAGTTGGTGAAATCTTGATTCAAATTTAAACTTATGTACATTTGAAACCCCCACTCAATAACAAGTGGCTAGGGTCACAGATTCAGGAGCTATTCATTCTGAAAATGGGAAAGTGGGGAGGGGGCTCAATTAAATTTCTGATGGCCAAGTTTCAAGGAAGAAGCCAGCAAATGAAGAGAGGTAAACAAATTCTGAGAGATTGCAGTAGGCCGAAGTAAGCATGTGTGAGGGTTGGAATAAACCTGATCCTTAAAGATCTGGTAGATTCCAGGAAGACAAAAAATAAAAACAGCACTCCCTATGATGGAGATTGGCACTATCAAAGAACAGTTGTAAGCACAGGCTCTACAATGTTTACAGTGAATGTTCTCTAAAGGGAGGCCATTTGGGACTTGAAAAAAGAGCTTGTGTGCAGATTAAGTGGGAGAGAGGGCTGGGAACCTGGGTGGAAGTCAGTTATGAGCAGTTAGATTGTCTAAACAGACTAGCTGCTATGACATTTAATAACAATCACTTCTTTGTCAGGGAAGAGTCTATATTCCTATAGACCCTGCAGAACTATGACAATATTCTTCTGTGTCCATAAGGCTTTGCCGTAGTCTCTATAACAAAGTGTTTTTTTTAATATAAACTAAATGATTTTAATGCATTTTTATTGATTTCAAAGAGGAAGGAAGAGGGAGGGAGAGAGAGAGATAGAAACATCAATGATGAGAGAGAACCATTGATTGGCTGACACTTGAATTTCCCCCAGTGGGGATCAAGCCCACAACCCAGGTACCTGCCCTGACCAGGAATGGGACTGAGACCTCCTGGTTCATAGGTCGAAGCTCAAGCACTGAGCCACACTGGCCAGGCAATACACTGAATGATTTTAAACCAGATAATGATGGGATGAAAAAGAAGGCTTTGTGAAAATAAACCTGCCTGCAATCTTAAATTACCTAATGAGAATATGAAATGCAGATCAAAATTTAATTTGCAGGCCATTGAATAGTATAGAGGTAGCAAAGAGAGGCTGTTCAGTGTTGAGGAATGTAGGAACCTAAAGAGCTGGCCTGTCTCCAGTACAACATAACAGCCACAGCGAAATCATGCCAATTCCTATTTTATACATATGTGAGTTGGATTCCCAATTAATCAGACATTCTTGTATTTTATTTGTTTTGGAAAGTGTTTATGAGGATTGTATATATTCATTGTTACATGAGAGAATGCCATCATTGATGAAAGCAAATTTGGAGAGGTTGTTGGTAGCACACTTGAGCATAGTTGTTGGGGGTTATCACAGAATTCAGTGTGTTTTTAGAGTGTGTATTAACCAGGAAAATTGCAGGACCACGGACAGTTCCCATGGACAGTTCTAGTGGCATCTTCCTGATATAGTTCACATTCAAGGACTCAACAACAGCTGGTTATCTCTTATGTCTATAGACAGCCTTCTGGGTGCTAAGGGGAGCTCTGGACCTCATAATACAAAACTCAATTTACTCTATATAAATGGAGAGTCATCTCTACAGGTTTGTTCAGATGGTTTTATGTCTGTGGCATCTAATCCCACACTAAGGACAGCAGACCCCTTGAAAGAAGAAATGATCTCCCCTTCTCAGTCTCTTCAGCCTCATCTTACTGAAAACACTCTAGAAAAGAGCTGGGGTCCCTAAAAGCTACAATTTCAATTTGATGTCAGTAGATTTCATTTGTATCATAATTATTTAATAAGTATGTAAGTATGAAAAGAAACATCTTGCCCTAAACATGTAAACTAGCTGATTAGAGTAGACATTTTACAATTCTAACTTAAGTTATGTGACAAAGCTAGAGTCAGTTTTGCATTTGTATGGAAAATATATAATGACAATATAAATGAACTCTTCTGTTTGCCAAATCTTATTATTGCCAATAATCATTGCAACTCAAATTGGGTAATTTGTTTCCTTAAATGTCATGGTCATATATATCTGTTTCCCAAATGATACCATGACTTACTCAAAGAGAACCAAGCTAGATCCTGTTTAACGTAGGCCCTTGTCTATCAATTAACGCATGTCAAAAAAAGAATAAATGTAATATTTTCCATAATATACTTTTTACCAAGAGGCAGTTTTCCTGGAAAATGATGGTAAGTTTACCAGATGGAGGGTTAATAGATTTGGGATAATGCAAGCAAATGGAAGGGAATGTATTTATTTATGAACAGTGAAAAGTAAAGTTTCACTGGAACATGCTGTACATTTGGAGGATGTACTGCAAAATGAAATTAGAAAAAAGGCAAGTGTGATTTATATTACACAGGATAGCTGAAATAATGCTTGTTGAAATTTAATTATTTTTAAGTATCCATCTTGAACTCACTAAATAAACTAATGGTGAAGTATGATAGAGTTTGCTTTTGTGATATGAATAACAACTAGCAATCTGCTTAATTTTAAAGTTTGTACATTTGTACTTTTTTCATTTAAATCCTAGAGTAACTATAACTAGGGATGTTTTCTTATAAATACAAAAGACTTTGGAAGGATTTTTATACTCAGAAAGTACATGCTTAGAGAATAAGCTTGCAAGGCTCAGCAATAAAGAAAGGTTTAATTTGAATATTCCCCTAAATTATTCAACATGATTCAATTAAATGGAAATATCTCATAAATCCTTGTTTAAAAAAAACACAGTAGTGTAATGTAACATGTCTTTGTTTAAGATTTGATCAGAAGGCAGTGAAAGCTTTACTGAATCAGTGTTAAATACATGAAATATATGCAAAATTATTTTTTAAAAAGTGGTATAAACTGTGATTACCATTTTGGTGAGGCCTGGGTTGGTAATGATATGGTATCAATACTTTAATTCATACTTGATTGGGGAGTTTGAAAACACAGATGTGAGTCCTATGGAAAAGTGCTGCCGGGGACTATTATAAACACTATAATTTAGGTGGTATTTTAATATGATCTTGTTATTCTCAGATCTTACAGTCTAAAACGTCAGGAAGAAGCAAGTGGTTTCTATTGCAGCCAGAGAAATTTAGGTAACAAAATAAAATATAAAGAATTTTAATCCAGTTAAGGAATTAATAGAGAAAAGCCAAAAGGTTATGGGAAGTCCACCCCGGAGATGCCGAAGAGCAAGATAAATGTCCCTCTGTCTGGCATGGTGTTTGTGTGGCTTGCCTGCAGGAAGAGGACTAAGATCCGCTAATCTGCAAAATTTCCACAGCATCAATTTCATACTGTCAGGATGCTGCCTTGAGCATAGTTAGCCAATCCACCCGATTAAAGAAAGTCCTTCCAGTGAAAGTCTTCTAATAACTGGAATTTTCTCTGAATAAGGCCTGACTGTGGCAAATCCAATAAGCCCAATACAGTGCATCAGATTGGCTTTTAGTGCTAAACGAAATACCACCTTGATGCAACCTAAGCACATATTTCTTCTGTCTAACCTTCGTGTGTTTTTTTCTCTTTTACTCTCAATGACCCGGAACAGTAGCCATCCTGGCACCATACAGGATTGTCCAAATTGTAAATGCATACCCTGGAATGCAAATAGGCCTGTGCCTCTCCTTCCCACACTGAATATTACTAATATTATTAATGCAGATATCTTTGGCCTTTAGTGAGGCATTACTTGATAATGTATGGTCACCCCTTTAATAATATTATGAATTCAAGTTTACCCTCATATTAAATATATTTTACCAGATATATTTTTAACTTTCAATGAGAAAATTGAACTTCAAATAAAGACCCATGAAACTGGACATTTTTTTTGAACAATGTAGTTTGAACTATATTTTAATTACAAAAAACCTCTTTTCACAGTAAAATTCATGATTGTAGCTATGATCCTAATGAATAAACCTAAAAATGAATTGTGGTATTTCAATGTTGCTCTGATGGTCTTTCCCGTTGTTACATGAAAGGCAGTAAAAATAGTGGGGATAAATTCTATCTTTGTATAGCCTTTTTAGTAAATTCTGACTTCCTCCATCCCACTCTTGCCACTACTTATGAATACAAACCAACCTCTCTGAAGATTCCTTTATATTTTCTTTTATAAACTCTTTCCTATAGAATTCCCTAATAACTTCAAGCAATCCTTTTTATCTCTTGCTCTCCTCAGTACCTATAGCACTTACTGTCAGCATCTTGGGTGAGTCATTTAGCACTTTCTGATATATTTTATTTTTTCATTCTGTAGCTCGTGTCTAAATAACCCATAATAGACATGGGTCTCTTATCCATTACTAAAATTGCAAATGCCCTGCTTTTCAGTCTTCTTACTCTATCTTTTCCAAGGTTAGCTTCTAGCCGTTGATTAGTGAGTACTTGCAGAATGAAAATCACTCTATTTCATAGCATTTTATTGTTATAAACAGTCTTATACATATCTTTCCCCCCTAATACAACAAAACCAAGCAATTATTATGTTCATTTTATAAAAGTGAAAACTAAGGCTAAGTGAAGTTTACTAATTTGTCACAGCTACAAATCTAATAAATACCAAAAGATTCTGAGACTCCAGTACTAATCTCATCTCATTGAATACATAATAACTCTCTTTAATTTTGGGGTGGGTGGGGATAATGCATGTAGGGAAAAATATTTTCAAAAATCCTACTAAGTCAATAATGCATTCCATTCAGCACACTGGCTAGCATCTCACTTTTCTGTTATCTCTAAACTTTTAAAATCACATTTTTTAAGGATAAGTGAAGAGGACATTAGCAAGAATCTCACCATGACCTGCATCCTGTTCCAAACTGTATCCTTAAATTTGGCAGAAGGATTACTTATGGTCTTGGATTCCTTGAATATCTTTCCTAAGAAGTAAAAGCCACCTGTTTTAAGGACTTAGAGATAATACTATAGTAAGATTGTAAGTGCATTCCCAAAGGGTGGTCAACTGTAGCCATTACTATCCTTTTACAGTGACAAATAGGCAACTTGAGTAGGTGCTACATAGGATCTTTATGTTCCAACATAATATACTGAGGCAGTTTTGAACACTCTGCATCACTGAGTCTACAGGAAGACTTCCCCAAGCCCTAGCTAAAGAAGATAAAGAGAAAGCAAATAAAATCCTTTGAACATGTAAACACTCATAAATACCTACGGCCAGGATTTTAGTGGCTCTACACAGTTACATCCAGAAGCCTGTATTTTTCTCTTTATTTAAATGTGCACATTTAGAAACTACACATTTAAAACAAACACCACTTACATGGAAGAGGAGATATAGAAGCCAAGACGTGTAGCATTATAAACAGTCATCCTCTTTGACGAGGAAGAACATCTGTCTCACTTTCTCTATTGAAAAAAATGTTGGATCCCACCATGGAGAATTCCAAATATACGTTAATTCTTGACACAGTCCCTGCCCTGTGTATGACCAGCTAAAAAGTACGGAATTCCTGATAGTTAATCTAAGCACTCAGGGGCTTCTCTCCCCTTACATTTCAAGCTAATGCAAAGGACAAAGAAACATTTTATGCCCTCACTTCCACAGTCAATCCAAAACCATCATTTTCAAAGGATAACATGGTATTTAAAAATGTATAAAAGTATATACTGGCAATATTAGTATTGCCACTGAGATTTTTAAATCCAATACATATCACCAGAGCCACGGGCACTTAGAACAAACACTACAGTTTAAAGATTAATCAAGGGAACATACAGAAAGCAGTATTCTTTTTCTTGTTTCTTTTTAAAGAAGGTTATGCATATATTCTTCCATAAACATATGAAGGAAAATAGATGTAAGAAAAATATTCACACAAAGAGAAATGCATAATTTTTCTCCTCTCACGTTGTTGGCGTTTGATGAAAATGGTGATCTAAAAGCTATTTTAGAAAGCTATAGCTCTAGGCTGCAGGTATCTCTAACGAGAAAATATTATCTATTCTTTCTGGAAAATATACTTTATAGTCTGCATATCCAATAAACACCAGTAACAACTGAAAAGGGAGTTATTGAAATAAGATGACAGTAAAAGGCAGAAAATACATTGCAAATACCTTTTAATCAAATCACTTCTCCGATTTAACAAGATTAATCACAAGGTTTGAAGAATGAATTTGATAACAAGTTCAGATTCAAGACATCTAAATGAGAATCCTTTCCGATAAATTGTGAAAACAATATAAAACTTACTTTACAAGCTCTCCTAATCAAGCCTAAAGATATATCGGGCTTTCACTACTTCTCATTACCGTTTCTTTAATATAAATTTAACATTAAAATAGGATGGCTTTAAAAACCAGTATACATTTTTAACAAACTACTTACAAATTTTTAATGTCAACTGCCCCACGGAAAGCCTTCCTTGGAATTGCCTGAATTTGGTTTTCACTGAGGTCTCTAAAAAATAACAAAAACAAAGAATAAGATCAAGCTGTAATGTATTTCATTACTTTAATCAATTTGTTTGAGAAGTGATAGAATACTTCTAAAAATGTACTAAAAACATCATAATGAAATCCATAGCATTACATGCAATTTCTAATACAAATACTTTATATTTCTAGTATAAATCACAAGGTTAGACTAAATGGTGTTTTGAAGTACTTTTCCAGATCTTTAACTGCATAATTAATTCTAGAATACGGTTTTCTTAAATTTAAGAGTTGATTCAATTCTGTGCAATAAAATATTTATTTAAAACAAATAGCAAATTTTCCATAACTCAATTTCAAGGGGTTCTAAAGTGTTAGCACTGATATTTCTACATCACTGACATAACTTATAAAGCATACAGGAAAGCAGTTCATTTTAACATCCAAGAGAAGAGAGAGCAAAAACTGATAAAATCTCGGCAGTATGATTAAGTTTTCATAGCACTTTAAGTAATCTTGAAAATGGAACATGGCAGTACTAACCCAACAATCAAACCAACAGTTCTTGCATGAAATATTAACAGCAAATTGAATTAAAACCTTCTTTAAATAATTCTATTATAACCATAAACACAGCCTGTCTATATTTGCATTTTAATTTAATTGAGAAATACATTTTAATCAAAGGAGAAAAGCACTCTAAGTTGGAATGAGAAGTTAGTAAAAAAAAAAAAATCACTCATCTCATGAAATAGATCATTATTTTACCTTCCGAGTTCGGATGCAATTCTATGTGCTCATGTAGTGCTATTAGCCTTAACAATTAGGATATAAATACACAATAAGCAATGCCACTGGAAAGCAGAAAATGCTTGCCTCGTTTTAAGCGACACTACTACATAGCAGAAAGTTGAAGTATCAAATAACTAAATGATTAAAATAAATAGAATGGTGTTAAAATTATCACTAACATTTTAAGATAACTGCTGCTTACGAAGAAAGGCGAAGCTACGAACCACGGAGCGTAGCTGATGAAAACAGAGCCATTTTCCAACGAAGTGGAGGCGCACTGGACAGCTTCCTACTACAGCTTCCCATGGCCAGAGCTCCCTGTTCACACACTTATGGCCACGCCATAAGTATAACTGGCAGATGCAAAGATTTAGTGTGTGGTCTTGACCTCATTAACACTGTTTTAAACAACTAAGATTTGCATTTATATCCCACTATCCACAGTGTTCAAATTAAAAAAAAAATGTTTGCTAAGCAATTTGTAAAGAAATAAATATTAGTCTATTTAAAGAGTAAAGGTCTTTAGCAAAAAAAAAAAAAAAAGGAAGCAAAACCACATACATTATTTCCAACAGTAAATGTGCAGTATGTGCTCATGTGGAAGGAAGTCCAGGCGGCCTCCCTAAGCACTGTGGCTCTCTGTCACTGCTTCCGACTGTTTCGGGAAATCCCTAAGAGTGATAAAGCTTCATTTCCTTAAGAAGTCCTTATTTTTCCAGCCTGTCTTTAATTGAGACCAACTTCCTTACCTTGTTTACTTCCTTACTTTGTTTAATTACAGGGAGTTAACCATGTGTATTTAAAAGTCCTGATACTAGAAACAGTGTTCAAAGGAGGCTACTGAGCAAGGAGGAGGTAAAGAGAGATACTGGAGAAAGAAAAAAAAAATCAGAAAGTAATAAGAAATGTAGAGGGACAAAAGACTGAATTCAAGCAAATTTGAAGCTATAATGCTCCCTGAAAACCAACGGTAGTGGTTCTACTGTTGTGTCGCTATTAATTCAATGCATTCCCATCCAGCCAGCCAGAGCCATTTCCTTCAACACCTGCGGGCTCACCACTGCTCAGTCTCTAGGCACAATTTATCCCCGGGTCACAGTCTCAAATGGGGAGACATGGAGTCGGGGAGGAAAGGCAGGGGATACTTTATGTGGAGCACGAGGCATCACTGAAGATCACTGGCTTGCAGTCAGAACCCATTCCTTCTGAATTTTTATTTTAGCCCTTCTGATTTCAGTCCCTCTGATTTAGTTCTTTTGGTTTTAGGCAGAATTCTAGGACGGGGAAGGGTTTCACCTGCAAACACTTACCAGTCTGTTCTTTTTACAAAAGAGTGAGCAACTGTCTGTTTCAGAGGCTCCTTCCTCCCTTAAGGTCAGTGGTGTCTGTGTGGATTATGTACATCACCTCCCAGACAAGTCTATGGGGTCTCTGCCTGTGCCAGCCCACTCTGCAGGCGACTCCAGTGTGGATCCAGGTCCCTTCAGGGAAGTGGGCATGGTCACTCATGACAGGAGGAAGTTACTAAACACATTTTCAGTGCCTATTGTGTTCAATAGTTAATTTTAAGAAATAATAGTATCAAATTTGATCTATATTTCCTTTAATCTCCATAACCATCATGTAAAGCAGGTATTATCTTCCTGGTTTTACAGGAAAGGAAACTAAGCTTCAGGGATGTCAGGCATTAGTGCTGAACGATGAGTCAGATTGTTAAAGTAAATGTATAGGAAAAAACAGATAAATATTAAGTCCAGGGTTAGGGATTTTAAAGGCGATACCAGGAGCCACTTAATCAATCTCAATGTGTCCTTCGCGTGGCTTAGAATTTAGAAGGTTTTTTCTTAACGCATTCTAGCCTCTGATTTACGTCATTTGCAAAATGATGGGTAAGATGGTGTTAGAAGAACGACTCGTATTTTCTACATAGAATCAAGTGGGGATTAGCCGTTATTTCTATCCAACACATTTATTTAATATGTGCAAGAAACTGGATGATGTTGCAAGGATTGCTGAACTGTGTAAAGCCCATTCCTGGCTTCAGGAATTTTCAAATCCAGTAAAGATCCATGTTCCTTGCCAAATGAGATCTAAATGGTGAGAAAACAGGGTAAGAAGAAAGGTAAGGTGAATGTGGTAAGATGTAAAGGTAGAGGGCAGGGTGAGGGTCAGCACTTCCAGTAAAATAAATTTCACAGGCAAGAATATGAAGGTGGACAAAGAGAACACTTATGGAAGTAGCTTTTGGTCAGGTTTGTTTAGAGTGGAGTAATGGGAGATGAGGTTGGAAGGACAAGTCAATGGTGTAGACTTTTTGGTACCAATTAAGGAGCGAGCTCTTGTTTTAGCAATGGTGAGGATGGAAGGGTAATGGATAGAAACAGGACAGAGGTTCTTCCTTAGATAAAATAAACTGGCAACCAATACCTGGGGTCAAAGACTCACATTCTGAAGACCACATATAAGACTCCTGCGCTGGCTGGAGAAAGGGTAGTGAGAATCTCAAGCAATATAAGAACCATTAACACATGGCTTGCTTACCCTGGGCCAATTAATGGGTGAGGCATCTCTCGCTGTAGATAGAAAAGGTGGAGCAGATAACCAGTGGTATCAGAGACACATGAAGAACCAAAACTTACAAGTAAATTGTCTGTGAATATGGATTAGGCAAGTGAGAGAGGAGACAGAAGTGACTTTGAACTTAGGTTCGGGGGACTGTAAACAAAATTGGGAAATTAGAAGAGCAAGTTGCAGTGTCCATTATGAGTTAGAGAGATGTGATATATATCATCCAGTTTGATGACCACAAAGTTAATATATGGTAAATAGGCCACACGTGGTACCTGAAAAAGTTGATCTAGGAGGTCACAGTGGTACTAAGAGTCATTGGAGGCTTGATGGATTCAAGCCACTTTCAAAATACAATGGGATCTTTCTGAACCTTGATAAAAATGATTGAGTTCAGTAATTCTCAGCCTCCAGTCATGGGGAAGGGGTGGTAGGTGATGAGGGGCAGGAATCCAAGGAGAGAGGCAGGATGCCAAAAGAATTACTAGCATAGACTGCAGACCTCGACTATCAGAGATTAAATTCTAGCTCTGCTATTTATTAACCAATAGAGGCCTGGTGCATGGATTCGTGCACTAGTGGGGTTCCTTGGTCTGGCCTGCAGGGATCAGGCTGAAACCTGCCCTCCGACATCTCCCAAGGGGTCCCAGATTGCAAGAGGGCGCAGGCCAGGCTGAGGGACCCCAACTGTGCATGATGGGGGCCCGGAAGGGACCGCGGGAGGGCTCCAGGGCGAGTCCGGCCTGTCTTGCCCAGTCCTGATCCACTGGACCCCAGCAGCAAGCTAACCTACTGGTTGGAGCATCTGCCCCCTGGTGGTCAGTGCATGTTATAATGACTGGTGGAACGGTCATACGAATGGTCGGACACTTAGCATATTAGGCTTTTATTATATAGGATGTGACCTTGGGAAGACTGTATACCTTTTTTGTGTTTCAGTTTCTTCATCTGTAAAATGAAACAATAATTGTGTCTACCTCATAGGACCTTTAGGTGAATTCAATGAATTTATACTTTAAAAAATGCTCAAAAATACCTGCCACATAATAAGCACTATAGAGATGTTGATTATATATATGTTACAATTATTCCACTAGGAAATGCTACATGGCCCTGAGTGTATTTGCTTTGTTCCCTGAAGATTATAGAAGAAAAAGTGAAACATAACTTATGGTAATGTTCTGTGAACTGTGTGGAACGAGAGGAATGAGTCAGAACTACTGAATTAGTGAGATGGAGCTGCCAAGGATAGTCTGTAATTATATCACTAACCAATAGAGTGTAAAAATGTATTCCAAAGTAGGGAAGTGGCTTGATTGGAGTTGATTTTTAGGAAGATTAAACTGGAAATTAAATTTCAGAGCAGGCAGGGACAATGAGCAGTGAAGTCATATTGAGCAGTGTTGGTGGAGAAAGATAGGTCTCCAGTGAACTAGGAGATTCTACTTGGAGAATATTGAGTAATAAAGTTGGGAGTTGACCTCAAGTCAAAATATAAGGTCTTCAATGTCATTTTGGAGAGAGCTCAAAGCCCCTTTAATTTTCTGATTAAGGAAATAACAAAATTCAAAAAGGGCAAAAAAACATTTGGGGAAGACAAGTGCGGTAATTGGAAAGCTGGGATTGAAGACTAGAATAGTTTTGTGATATTTTGGTCAGAAATATGGAAAAGTATTGCATGCTCATGGATTATAAGAATTAATATTGTCAGAATGTCCATACTACCCAAAGCAATATACAGATTTAGTATAATCCCTATCAAAATTCCAATGGCATTTTTCATAGAATTACAAAAGACCATCCTAAAATTTGTAGGCGACAAAAAAAAAAAAAAAAAAAAGAGTTTGAATGTCCAAAGAAATCTTGATAAAGAACAGCAAAGCTGGGGGGCATCATGCTCCCTGAATCTAACTATATTACAAAGCTACAGTAATCAAAACAGTATGGCACTGCATTAAAAACAGACACACAGACCAATGAAACAGAACAGAGGGTCCAGAAATAAACCTGTCCATATATGGTCAATTAATTTGGTACAAAGTTTCCCAAAACAGAGTGAAAGGATAGCTCTTTAATAAATGATATTGGGAAAACTGGACAGCCACATACAAAAGAATGAAATTGTATCTATCTTGCACCATACACAAAAATCAACTCAAAATGGATTAAAGACTTGGACATATGACCTGAAATCATAAAACTCCTAGATTAAAATATAAGGGGTAAGCTACTTAACATCAGTTTTAGCAAATCACATATCTGATAAGGATTGCATATCCAAAATATATAAAGCACACACACAACTAAATAGCAAAAAACATTAAACAACCTGATGAAAAGTAGGCAAAAAAACTAAATAATTTTTTTCCAACGTCACACAAATGCTAACAGATACATGAAAAATATACTGAACATCAATATACAAATAACGCAAATTAAAACCACAATGTGATACCACCTCACACCTGCTACAATGGCTATTACAAAAGAAAAAAAAAAACAAGAGATACCAAGTGTTGGCGAGGATGTGAGGAAAGGGAACCCGCAAGCACTGTTGGTGGGAATGTAAATTGGTGCAGCCACTATAGAAATTAGTATGGCGTTTCCTCAAAAAATTCAAAAGGCATGGATTTTATTCATCTTGTTTCTACAGAACACCTGACATGTGATAGGCCTTCCTACGGGAGGTGGGGAAAGACAAAGAAGCCCTGAAGGAAAAACTGACAAAAACAGGGCAACATGCCTTAGAGACAGAGATACTGAATATAAGCCTGTGCCTGGTGCCCTGATGAATAGCAAACTCTAATATTATAGACACAATGATGGAAATCAGGAGAGAAAACTGGACTTCCGAGAGGGCTTTTAGATATACTGGTATCACGAGCACAGGGGAAGTGAAAGGGAATGTTTCACAAAACGCTGGAGATCAGAAACTAGAGCTCAATGAAGAGATCAGAGAGAGAAACACAGATTACCAAGCCTCCGGGCATGGCGAGAATGGAACTATGTACTACATACATGAATCTTCTTTCAGATGGTACATATCGACACACTTCACATCTGCAGGTCATTGTCCCCGATGCTCAGTGTACTCACAATTTTAACATGTGAAAGTGGGAATGTCAACTGGGCTCCTTCCTCACTCTCACCTCTATTCCCCCATTCATTCATTCATTCACTCACTCACTCATTCATTCATTCAAAGGCATTCATTGACAGCACGAAATCTGATATACTCATGGCTCTGTGATAGTTCTGTCTCCTTTATGTTTCTTTTGATCACCCACCTGACTGCTGCTTCTTGAAAAGCGGGGCTGTCTCTTCTACATACGTCCTTTCTTTTCCAGGCCTTCCTACCATCCTACACAGAATAGGTTCTTTTATCATTCAATGATAGATGTATGAATGGTCTCTTTTTAGGGATTACTGGGGCTGTTCCTCCACTAAAAAGTGTTTTGTCACAGAGAGCCTGTAGCAAATTCTAGTAGCAACAATAAATATCTATTTTTCTTTTAATCCCTAATATAATTGACAACGCCGTGCTTTCTATGGAGTCTTACAATTGTCAGTTAGTTGTGTAAAGGACTTTATGACTCTTAATAAAAAGTGTCATAAAGTCTTTTACACAACTGACAACTGTGAGACTCCACAGATATTTAAGTATAAAAAGTATGCACTTCAGAATAGATGAAATAAGATGATACTCAAAGCTAATCTATATTTGGGCAATGACTATCAGGCCACACACTTTGATTTATTTGTTTCCATAATCACATCAGGATGTACTTTTTATTCCAATTTAAAGACAAGGAACTGAGGTTTACAGAGATTATACAATTTCCCTGAGCTCGTAGAGCTAGTAAGCTAGAGGAGCAGAGATTCGAACTTGGCTCTGTTGTCCTCCAAACCTCATACACTTAGCCACAGCTGTCCTGCCTCGTACAAGAAGTGGCTTCTGGAGACGTCTGGCTCTCTGGTGCTGTGGTTTCAATGTGTGGTTGTAGGATCACCCATAAGAGTCCTCTGGGGAGGTTGTTTAAACAGCAGACAGACCTCAGAGCTCCTCTCCAGAAACACAAGGAGAACCTCCGGGGGAGCTGCCCAGCAACCTGTCTGCTGGGTAAGATGCTACTGACTTTGAACTGCACGTTAGTAGCTCATTGGAATATCTACCACCAATGGTACTTCTAGCTTTTATAAACATGGCGCTCCTTTATGCCCATCCAGTTGGAAGTAGTGAATACCAATAGTAAATAAAAAATGAGAAGCGCCATGAAAGCCAAGAAGACTATGCATAGCATGAAAGGCATATATGTAGGATATAAAAGGCCAGTTTTCTTATCGTGGTGACATATACATAGCAGAAAATTGACCATTTTAACCTCTTTACACGTATAGTTCACTGGCACTAAGGGCATTCATACTGTGCAACCTTCTCCACCACTGATCTCCAGGACCTTCTGAGAGGGCATGTTAAAGACTCTTTTTTCTCTACAATGTAATAACCTTAAAATAAAGATACTAACCATGAAATGATAATTCACAATGTAAATAATTTCCCGTTTCTCTTTCTTCTCTTCAAAATAGCATCATTGCACTACTACATATTCATATCAATCTTGCCAAGTGATATTTAAGTCCCACATGGGTTCCCTATCAGTACTCCTATTAAGTGCATTCAAGGAAGAGTTACCTAATCGGTTAGAGTCATCAGGTAATAAAAGATAGTGTATGGCAACAAATAAAAAAATAACCTCCCATATCTATGTTTTTCATGGGAAGGGCCATTGAGCTAATAAACCATGTTTTTTTTGTCACCTCTGAGCACAGAGATAATCACAATGGCCTCAACCCTTTCCACTCCCCCCGCCCCCCGATCGCCTGGTATTTGGAAGGTGGTACACTGGGACAGGCCTGGAATTGGGTTTGAATTGGAATCCTTGGCTCTACTCCATAAAAATATAGGACCATGTGATCTTGGCTAAATTACTGAGATTTTTCTCAATCATGTTTTCTTTTCTCTAACTCTAGAAACACTACCAAACATTCCTGTGCCAAGGGTACTGTAGGGATTGGAGGGTCTGATGTTTTCTATGTGATGAGTGAAGCACATTGGCAGTCTTGGCATCCAAAGGCACTCACACATGTTACTTTCCTGCACTTCCATCAGTTGAATTCAATTCAAATCAGGAATTACATACTGAGGGCAGTGTGTGCTGAGCACACTTCTAGCTCTTAGAAATAAGTGATGAAAATAATACTGTCTGTGCTCAAGGAGTTCATATTTGGGGAAAGCAGGCCAGTAAGGTGATTATTACATGACTGAACTGATAAATATATCAGTAAAAAAATATACACAGTCCCCAAAATAGAAAAGGAAGGAGTATTTCATTTTGTCATTGCCTGGAGTGTTGGGGATGGTAGATGATAGTGAAAACAAAACAAAACAAAAACTTAGCTATAGCGTTATTTTATTTTTTCAATTGAGGTATAATTGACATATTACATTATATTCATTTCAGGTGTACAATATAATGATTTTATACACACACACACACACACACACACATATAGTGAAATGATAAAGTTTCTTAAGCTTACATGTAGATTCACAGGATATATATGCATATACAATCTACTTTACTCATGTATTTTTTTCCTGTCAAACTTTTATATATCCATTTCCCTCTGCCTCAAATATTTTCACATTGTCCTTCACTTAGTTAAATCTACTCTGCCTTTGGAGCAGCCCTTAAATAGCCTTGCTTCATTTTCTCTGAAATAGCCTATGGAGCAGGCTCCCTTACTCGTGTTCCTATAACATGTTATATTTAACTGATATACTGGTTTGTGATTGCTACATTACTCATTGACACATCCCACTGGAGTTGAAAGTTACCTGAGAATAGCTACTGAATAATTCATCATTATTCCCTAGTGCCTAATACAGTGCCTGGCTGTGGCCAATAAAGCATAAGTAAAAATGTCCGTAACTGAATAGCAAATTAGTACTATACTTAATGACATTTAGGTTCTCAAGCAAATTACTTACTTAACAGATATTTGATGTCTCTCTTAGGATATCTTATATGAAATGTCATCTTCTACTCTGGCAAATTAAGACTATGATGTACTTATTCTTTGGGCTCCCTAAATATATGGTAAAAATATTCTTTTGGAGGTCCAAACACCTTTACTGAGATCAATAAGATAAAGGAAATAGAAATAGCAAAGTTGGAATGATTGTGTAAGTATAGGTACCACACATTTTAAAAGGAAAAGTCATCAAATCCTTTATTCAATCTAAACTCAGTCTCAGCTGATACTAAAAAATACTGCAATGCTCTCAATATGTGTGAGTTTAATAATTTAGTCAGTAAAATAAGATGTCAACTGAGAATAATGATTCCTGAACACAACTCAAAGCTCTTGTATCAGAAATCGCACTATTCACTTATTAAAACATATCAAAAATGGTATCCTATTTTCTCATCAAAATAATACAAAAGGAAGACCAGGTATGCATAGATGAATAAAGAACAAACACAAACCAATGGGGATACACGTGTAAAAAATATTAGGACATAACAAGACGAAGTAGGATATAAATCAGAAAATGCTTTAGAAAGAGCAGAGCATTGAGCTGGGTCTTAGGAAAAGTGATGGGGATGGTTTGGGAAGAAGAAATGGGAAGTTAATGCTAAAGAAAAGACCAGCACAGGAAAACAAAGACACACAGATATTTCATGGGTGACATCATTGGGAGTGAATGGTAAGAAGATAGAACTTTGCTGCATTTAACATTTAATTAGAAGGAAAAAAGAGAGGTTGTATTGGGATTCCAGAATAATAAAATGCTGCAGAGTTTTCAGTTAATCTTATTAGCAGGATGAAACAAGATGAGTGACTAACTAAACAACTTCAAAGATTTCAGGAACATTTGTGCTAGAACCGCTACCACACAACATCTAGATACTTCATAACAGCAAGTTTCATTTCTGTTTTCTTCTCCCTATTTGTTCTTAATCATACATTTCCAATGAAAAGTCAATGCCAATGTGTGTACTCAATTCTGCCTTTATAAAAACTTGTGGTATATAAAGATAACCAACCATCAGTTTCAGTAGAAAAACACCCACAAGTCAGGAATTGATCAATAAAATTGGCAAACGTCACATCTCAACAAATTATGACCTCCCCCCTAAGAGAAATGTTTGCAATAGTTTTATTAGCTTTACTGAGACAAAATTGATATGCTAAAACATTACCTATTTGAACTGTAAAATTTAAGAGTTTTTAGATTATTTATGGAATTGTGAAATAATCACCATACTCTAATTTTAGAACATTTTTATTACTCCCTAAGAGACCTTGTACTCACTTTGTACTCATTGGCAGTCACTCCCCTTTCCCTCCTCTGTGCTATAATATGTGTTTGCACTTCATTTTTTATTGCCAAGTAATATTCCATTGTATGGATATGCCCTATTTAGTTTAACCACTTTTTGGTTGATAGACATAATAGACTCTGTAAGGCAATTTCAAAATCAATAACTACCTCTGCAGGAGACTAATATATTTAGCATGCTCCTTTGTGACATTATTGCATTTGATTTAATATTTACTAACTAGAGTTCTGGTGCCCGAAATTCATGCACCGGGGGGGCGGGTGTCCCTCAGCCCAGCCTGCACCCCCTCCAATCTGGGAACCCTCGGGGGATGTCCAACTGCCTGTTTAGGCCCGATCCCAGCCTAAACGGGCAATCGGACATCCCTCTCACAATCCAGGACTGCTGGCTCCCAACTGCTCGCCTGCCTGCCTGCCTGCCTGATTGCCCCTAACTGCTTCTGCCTGCCAGCCTGATCACACCCAAACCACTACCCTGCCAGCATGATCGACACCTAACTGCTCTCCTGCTGGCCAGATTGCCCCTAACTGCTCTCCCTTGCCAGCCTGGTCACCCCCAACTGCCCTCCCCTGCAGGCCTGATTGCCCACAATTGCCCTCCCCTGCCAGCCATCTTGTAGTGGCCATCTTGTGTCCACATGGGGGTGGCCATCTTTGACCACATGGTGGCTGCCATTTTGTGTGTTGGACTGATGGTCAATTTGCATATTACCTCTTTATTATATAGAATATAACAGAAGTCCAATGATTAGTCCATGGTCATCAGAAATTGGCTACTGCTTTAGATCATCTTGAATCTTTTCAGACACCACACTTTCTTCAAAGAATTCTTTGTTTTGGTTCAACTCCATATATTGGATTATGTGTTCTTTCCCTAATTTTAACTATATAAACCAATGACAGCTCTGTAATACAAGACATATTCTTTTGCTCATGCTTACGGAATTTTTACAGATGATAGAAACAGCTCTTGATTTGTTTTGAACTTGAGATACAAATTGTTTTACAAAGTGGGAATACATTTTTTCCTCTCACTGCTTTCTCTCCACATATGTATTCTGTACTGATATAGAGCTAAATAAGTATTAAATAATAAATATATTTTCTAAATATATGTTCATGTATGACAGAAAGAAGGAGACAGAGAGAGAGAGAGAGAGAGAGAGAGGGAAGAGAAGCTTACCATGTGCTAATATATATATATATATATATATATATATATATATATATATATATATATATATGTTAGTTACATGGACATTACCTCTACCTACCTGTAATTTAGATAGGAAAATTGTGAAATATTATGATCAAAGAAAGTTTGTAATTTTATATTTAAAAGACCTCAATGATTTTCAATTTAAAACAAACCTGTAACTCTAAAATGAAGCAGTTTGTGAAATATTAAAAAAAGAGGTAAGATAAAAATAATTTTCAACTATGTTTATCCTAAGTACTCTTTATAGATACTCACTAGTCCTTTCCTTTCTTAAAAAAAAAGGCAACTTTCAAGAGTATGCTTGTATTAATCGTGAGGGTCTTTGTCTCTTACTTGTACTAAAGATCTTTAAAAGATGAAATGTAATCTAACGGTGCTGAAATACTGCATCAGCTTTTAACCAAAGAGCCGACACTGCAGTGCTGTTATTTTATTGCTCAGGACGTATGGTTTCCAGTTGAGTATCCCATTAACCTCAGAGTGCAATGATATCATTTTAATTATATAAATTGAAACAGCAATATATAATACCTATATCATGTAAAAATGGATTCACTTTATCTGAAAGTGTCTCAACTATCTTTCACTACGAGGCAATAAATCTGCTTTAGATGGCAAACCTGCCTGTAAATTTAATTACTGGTAATTTTATTTTCCTCCCCAGTTTAACCTCTCTTAGAGTCTGACCAGGAATATCATAAATCTGTACTTCCTTTGGAAACTACTGAGTAATGATAAATGAGTATTTGCCCAGATTTCAACTTAGAAAAGCAAATAAATATAAATGTGGGTTGGAAATAATGATGCCAACCCAAAGTCATCACAGCTTAAACTCCTAATTTGTCAAAAAGTATAGTTTACTTACTGAAACTCTTTTTGTTATAACATAGCATTAAATAATGCATTTCATGGAAAATGATTATTTTCATGCATTTAAGAGCCAAAGAGCTGTGTGTGGATTTAAAAAGAGTTTCACATGAGAGAGATGTGTTTGCATTCATTTAAGAGAAAGACTAGTTTGCATGTAGTGCAGTCTTGTGCATTGAATTATCTGGAATCATTAGAGTGTCCCAAGGATCACACTACAAGGAACTCATGCAAGATTGGGAAGAAGTTGGCAGGGGCAGGGGAAGGGTTCCCCATCAATGCTTGCTCTCCTTCCTCAGAATTCCCTATAGGGTAGCTATTTCTAAATGGAGGAGAAAGGAAGCATGGCTAGGAAGGGTGAAAAGTAGAGCATTTCAAGGTTGATTAAATGTGACACACGCCAGGTGAGAACAATCATATGTCTTCCTGTGAACAGAGAAGAGTACAATGTGTGCTTAAGAGCCACGCCACTCAAATAGGAGGGTCTGGACCCACATCTGGGCTCTGCCTCTTACTGGCTCTGTTATTTTTGGGCAATCCCTTCCATCTCTCTACCTTCGCCCCCTTCATCTCTATAAAATGGGGATAATAAAAGGTGCTTGGTTATGGCTTTAAAGAGTTGAGAGAAAGCCTGTGCAATGCTTGGTGGATCTCAGCCTAGAGAAAGCACCAGATAAATGCTAGACTTGCCATGAGCCACGTGCAATTGTGCGTGTTTCCTTCCGTTCCTTCTTGTGGGCTTAGTCTCTGCCTTAATCATCTGAGATTTATCCTGGAAATGCCATTTATGAACTCTATGACCTTCAGTTAGATTTCTTAACTTCTCTAAGGCTTAATTTTCCAACCTTTAAGACTAATATTTAGAACATTATATAGAACTGTTGGAAAGATTAGTTGAAATATTTAGCATAGGACCTCCCACATATTAATAATGTTCAGTAAATGTTACATATTCTCATTTAATGTGGAACTGTATACCAACAAATAGGACTTTGAAATATGGCTATATCATAGGTAAAATTTTAGCCAATTATACCTAACAAAATACAATTCAGGATAAAACAGAATAGCCTTTTCTACAGTTATGAACTATATTGCTGTCATTACCAATAGATACTTAAAAGAATCCCAGTAAGCACTGGGCTATTTTAAGATACATTTTAAATTCAGAAAATTTAAATTCATCATGTACCATTCCTGAATTACAAAGCAGGATAAGAGGTCCATAACCCGTATCCGGTTATGTCATAATGTTCTGAATGTAAAAAGCCATTTTATAATTTTTGAAAGGCGATCTTAAGCTAATGTCTCCACTTAGTGCATAAACCACTCTTGATTATGCAGCTAGCAGACATTTTGTGGGAACAGAAGTCACATTTTCATGATATCCTGACTTCTGAGTATATCTAAAACACAGTTAACCCAGATATAAAATGGGGAAAGCAACTGTTGGTTCTAAACATGGTGAGCTACCCCGGGGCCGGCCTCCATGAGGGAGAGAGTGGGGTTGAGCATGGGTTCTCCATCACCCCTGCCCACCTGCCCTGCCAGCAGAAAGGCCTCAATCCAAGCTCAGATCCAGCGATTCTCAGTCCACTGCCTGTTGTCTCATCGTACCAGGGTGATGGGGCAGAGAGGAAACTGCTACAGCGCAGAGAGAATGAAACAAGATTAGAAAAAAACCAAAGAACTAAGAGCTGTGTTCAAGTAAGAAAGGAAGAGGGAGAAAAGAAGAGGGCAGAGAGGGAGAGGGGGTGACAGGGGGTAGGGTAGGCAAAAGAAGACAGAAAGAGAATGAGAGAAAGAAATGATGGGAAGTACCAAGCAATATAAAAGCAAGATGTTGGCAACTTGTGCAAAAGAAGAAAGAATCAGAGCTGAATGGTTCAAAGTGCAATTCCATATACGTAATTTAAAGGGATTTGTTTCTTCTCTCAGACATTGTTCTATTGCTTTACACATATCGCACAGTTCATGTTCATAACACTAAGAAGCAGATACTATCTCTAACACAGCAATGAGGAAAAAGAGCCTTAGAAATGAAAGGAACTTACTGGAGCATTTAACAGGTACTGGGACTAAAGAAGTGAACAGAACAAAGCCCCTGCCCTCAGGAAGCTAAGGCTATAATGCTACGGGCTGGATTTGTTCCTGATTTGGAAAGATGCTCAGAGTTTGCGTGAGAGAAAGAACTGATGCATCTAATGTGCATATTGCACACACCATTCACATCTAGCCACTTGGTAAAGTTTTCTTTAGCTTGTGACGCAGATTTTGCCATTAGGACACCCCATCAATTCTACTTTGACCATGTCAGCTTATGCAATTTCAATAAAACGGAATTTCCTTTAAAATCTCCAATGCAACTCAAATACTTTGTATTTCTGCCAGCTGTCAATAGGCACTTTGACCCACCGTGCGTTACCGAAGCTCTTTTCATATCGTACATCATAGCATTTCAGTTCAAGCTGGTGGAGAATGGCACTCCAGCTCTACAGATTCTTCCATTTGCTTTAACTCTATTTAGATGCCAGAATAAACCCAGGCACAGTTTTGCTGTGTAAGTCCATCTATTGGCCCCAAATCAATTCTGCCCAACAACTGTTCCAAAAAAGCACTTAAATCAATTTGCCTCAAAGTACTGCCTAAAATGATATATGCACAAACTATATTTAGTTAATACACATAGAAAATTAACCCCAGCAGAGTCAGGCAGGGCTCGCATTGAAGTACAGTTCTCAGTTGCAATATAGCTTTGTGAGAAACATTCATTGATAAAATAATCCCAACACGCACGCCACGTAATGTGTGTGTTAATAGGAAATTAACAAACAAAGTATGGTTTGTTGTGTTTTTTTACAAGATCTTGGGAAATATTTACACCTTAACAAAACTTAATATAACCTTTTCTTACTTGTAGTATTTTTTAAGTGGCATTAGAAGGGAACATAGGGTCCATCTGCAAAGGAAACTGTGTCTGCTGTTTAAAGTGAATGAGTGAGGTTAAAAAAAAAAAAAAGGCGGTGGGTGAAAGTTTTCCTTGATCAGAAATGTGGGTAGAAGTTTCCCTGTAGATCACATCTTTGGAAATAGGATGTGGCCTCCTCCGCCTGGAGTGGTTTACATGTTCTCTGGCAGTAGGTAAGGAGATGGGATGACATAACACTTCAGGGTCCCTGCAGCTTCAATGGTTATCATTTCCTCTTTCTGATATTAGAGCGATGGACCATGAGAAGCTCAGGTAGAAGAAAATGGAATAGAACTGTAACGATCTAAAATGTGCTTGAAATACAGAATTCTAATATACAATTGATTTGGGGTGCTCTGTTTGTAATGTCACATTGAAGAAAATGTAGCTGAACGCCATAGGGTATCCTCCTGACTCAGTCATTTTGATGGGATCTCACAGTCATTCTTGTAGCCTCACTAGAGAGGGGGAACAACATTATTTTAATGGTATGTATGGAGAGGCAGAAGTACGCACACTTCTCTAATGTTCTGTTAGAGATAAAAGAAGTATCCTGAACATACCATGAAGAGTCTGTTACCCAACTCTATTTTGATTAAGTTCAGACTTTATCAAAGGTACCTTTCTCTATTCGGGAAACTGAAGTTGACAATGTAAAAAACAAACAAAGAGAAAGTCTACAAGTTCTGTTACTGACTCTACTCTTAGCAGGTTAGACATTTCAAATTACGTTTTGAGGAATACAGACAAAAGCATTGAGCTGTCATTTCTGAAGTAAATAACCATTGCAGTGGGTTTTAATTTGTTTAGCAAGTTATAAATTAAGAAGCTTCAATCGTGTTTTTGAATGTAAATACTCAAGCTTTCATACTTTTGTGTTTTCCCTGTAATGTTTCTAGTTTCTAATTATTGGTCATTTTTAAATTCCTTAATAGTCTAATTAATACTCCCAAGGTTGATGTTCTATTTTCTTTTTAAGCAAAGTTAAAAATGCATTTCTCTCTGTAAGTTACAAAGCAATGCAAAAGAATAAGATTTATACATTGTCTCTACTGAATGAAAATTCAACAATTCCCTGTGGACAAAGTTCCCCAATAAATAATAAATAATAGTAGTCAAAAACTAAACTAAGTTTTCAAATGCATCTATCTAGATTTCTTCATTCCATGGGCAGATAGCCTGTCATGATATCCATAGTTACCACAAATAACAATTAAGAGCAATTGAATTTTCAAGAAAAACAATGAATCTACATAATCCAATACAAAATCAAAACAGAAAGCCCTTTTAGAAATGGTGGGAATTTTATTTTCCTGTTACTCCTGAAGGGAACTCATGTTTAAAAATCATACTTTAGGATGCTTATATAACTATGGCCACTGGGTCACAAAGAAGAGTAATCTTTAAAACATACAAACAACATATTTAATACCATTAAACTAGTGCATTCTTACTTAGCACACTAGTATCAGTGACTATTTTGAAGGATTATGAAGTGGGTTGATTTAAGCCTCTCAGACAGACAATGGGGGACAAGGTATGGAGACATACATAGACTAGATCATGTACTTTCTGGGCTCCAAATGTTGTCGGTAAAGGCTTAGCAATACCCCATTTCCTTTTGGCCAATCAGTTCTTTCTTAAGACTCACTCTTAACATCTTCCCAATGAGGAAGAACTGTGGATTCCCCTAATACAGTGATGGGCAACCTTTTGAGCTTGGTGTGTCAAACTTCGCCAAAAAACTGAGCATAACTCGGGTAGTGTGTCACTTTGAGGAAAAAATATTATTTCACGATATTTATAGTTTAAATAACATAAATGTTTGATCCTCAGCATGCGGCCGCCTCAGCAGCCGCGTGTCATCAGAAATGGCACTGACACGCGTGTCAGAGGTTCGCCATCACTGCCCTAATACTACTTCTCATTCCCTTCTTTCTCCTCCAATATCCAGGGAGTAAAATGACCAAAACCCCCACTAATTCTCCCTTTATTGCTATTGCCAAATTATTGCTTCTGAATTAATTATCTGCTTATTTAGTGTGTGTGTGTGTGTGTGTGTGTGTGTGTGTGTGTGTGTGTGAGGGGGGGGTGGAAGGAAAGGGAGGAGGAGGGAGGGGAGGGAACTTGAGGGAAGAGAAGAGGGAAACGGAGACTCTTAGGTTTCAGTTTTTTCTGAACAGTTGTTTCTTTCACCCTAGCCATGCCTTGGCAAACAAAGACACTCACCCCTCCTTCTCTCCCTCAGCCCCTCTCCTGCAGAAAGGGAAGGGCACCTACCTGTTGGCTTTTTCACAGACGATCTGCAACCCATTTCCTTCCAGGAAACATAGCACATGGCACTCTCCCTGTGAGAATTTCTTACCTACTAACTCCATCCTTTTCTCTCCAGATCAACAAAGGATGTTGGGATTCAAAAGAGAGCAGTGTTATAGTAGGGATCACCTCAAACAGGCTTTTAAAACAGGAATGGTTAGAAATAAAGCCACTTCAGCTACTATAACTCAGAGTGACTCCTGATGCACCACAGGCCCAGGGAGAACCTCTGGATCTTTCGTTGGTGAGAGGTTGCATGGGCCTGACCCCTTCTCCCTTATCCGGATGCATAGTCCCTCACTTTCAGCCCTGGCTCCTCATAGACTATGTTGCCTTCCCAGCTGACAAGGAAAACTGTCAGGCTTAAAAATTGTTGCCAAAAAACCTAGGATTTTTTTTTTTTTACTTTTAATGAATGGTCCTAGGAAGTCAGAATCATATAATGTGTGGCTAACAGGGAAGGAGAGTCGATGTTGTCTTTTTAGAGGATGGATGGCCTTCCAAAGAATATCCTTCCCCTCAGCCAGCCACCTTCTCATCAGTCTTGTTCTGCTCACAATTCCTATATATCTGGAAATCCTGGGTTCTACCTCTTAGTTTCTTCCTGCCTTTATTCTGGGGAAAACACTAATAATAAATCACACCCCAGCCCAGCCAGTGTGGTTTAGCTGTTGAGCATCAACCTATGAACCAGGAGGTCATGGTTCTATTCTGGGTCAGAGCACATGCCTGGGTTGCAGTCTCAATCCTCATGGTGGGGCATGAAGGAGGCAGCCGACCAATGATTCTCTCTCATCATCGATGTTTCTATCTCTCTAACCTCCCCCATTCCTCTCTGAAATCAATAAAAATATATGAAAATTAAAATAAATACATGACACCCAAAACTAAAATGTACACCAAAAACTAAGATGTTCATCAATGCTCTCATTTGATACAATAAAGAGGAGTTGGGTGTATACTAGAATTTCTGAATATCATTTATTTTGATGGTGTTACCTATTCATTCTCTGTACATATAGTTAAAGATGTGAAAAGTTGAATTTAGGGTTGTAATGTTTTGTGTGTAAAATTTAGCGAACTATTTAAATAAACATGCAGAAGGGTCTTCTTGATACAGTTTTTCATTGGAAATAATGGATATTTCCTTTTATCTGTTCTTAATTTGCAATTTTAAAATTGTAAAGTGCTTGCTTATAAGCTGCCTGATGCATTTCTAATATTAAGAGAAAAGACATTTGGACAGTTAGCCTTGCATACTGATTTTTGGCCTTCCTTGACTCCAGACTGGCTGGAAATCCTGGATACAATTTTAAACACTTTCTCCAAACTTCCCCCATTACTGCTGCATTTCTATTTCTTCTTTATAACCCACACCTTAAAAAGTAGCACTTCCTCACTCTCACTCTGCATCAGTAAGTGAATGTGGTGTCCGGGGCTGATGGGAACCATGGGACATTACGTTGAGTTGATCCCTTCCTTACTGCAGAGCCGAGACAACCTGGGCCACCAGAGAAAAACAAGAAACCAAGCTCATGGCGCTGCTCTATTGTTAACAATACAGGCTTCCCCCTTCATCTGCTTGCCTCCAGACACATACTGCTTTAAGTGGGCAGACCACTGAGAAAATTCCCATCTGACAACCGGCTATGGAGAAGGGTCAAAGGATTTAGCGGTAGTTGAGCAGGCAAGGTTTGCTTAAGTGCTTTAAGCTCTCTGACAGTTGTGCCCAGAGCCTTGAGCAGCTGGCTTCTGCCTCTAATAGTGAATGAATGAGAGGGATGCTACGGTTGGAGTGATGGCTTTTAGACAAGAAGGAAGAAGTCTCCATGGCATTTACGAAGCATCCACTATGGGCCAGGGTTTTGTGTACTCTGCCTCATTAGCCCATTTGACATCCTCAGAGAACTCAAAAGGCAGCCAAGGGTAGAAAGTCACTTCATCTCTCCAAGGCTGCCAAACTAGCCAGTGGTACAATTTGTGTTGGAACCCAATTTTGTGGAACTGAAAAGTCCTTTCCACTATAGCAGTGACTCTTATATTTCATGAGAGAAAGGGGAATGGAGAACCCTTGGAAACTTACAAAATCCATGGACCTGTTCCTGGAACAATATACATGGGCATACCCACAAGATCAAATACATGACTCCAACAATAATAATAATATTCTCCTGCAGTTAAGTATATTGCTGCTCACAGAATACAGTAAAAACTGCCTAGTTACACCCAGGATGGAAATGATACCTCCTAGAAGAAATGACAATATCTAAAAGAGGAGACGGCACAAGTCCCTTTCAATCTTCTGCTTTTACATAAATCCTTAGTAACATGTTCTATAATGGGCATTCCTACAGTTCTTCCTTGAGAAAAATTCATTTAACTTTGGAAAATTCTTTAAAAGATCTTTTAAAAATAGCTCCACATTAATAGTACAAAAACATAGTGAATTCTTCAAATCTGATGTTCAGGTCAAGGAATATCTTCTGTTAACACGTTAATATAAAAACACTATTCTGGAAAGAGTAGTCGTTAAGCACCCTGAGTTACTGAAACAGAAACCAATTTGTCATTTTAATAGCAGATACTTTAATAACAGGGCTGGGTGCAGAGCTCTCTGCATTAATGGCCAGGAGAGGGGCAAGGGAGGACGCAGGAGCTGGGGCCAATCAGTGTTGCCAGTGCTCCACTGCATCGCTGTCTTCAGCTCCCTCTGAGGCACTGGATACAGAAAGGACACTTATTTTATGTCCAGGTAACGGGGTGGATGCTATTGTTGATGCTATAAAGAAAGTATGGGTTCGGATATCCAGACAGAATGCAATTAAACCTTCAAGTATGTAACAGAGACCTAGGCCTGGGAAGCAGAGCAGAGCATCCCTGCAGCATCACAGAGAGCTTCCTGCAGGAGGGGGACGGGCTCATTAAAGGTATTTGAGTGCAGTAGAAGGTAAGACATGAAATCGAGAAATTGGCAAGTGTGGAGACTTTAAAGAATTTTTCTCTTAGAAATGAAATTAAAAGACAAGTACTATGTTATTAAAAGACTAGAGGCCTGGTGCACGAAATTCACGCAAGAATTTCATGATTCCTGTGGGATCGGGCCTAAACCGGCAGTCAGACATCCCTCTCACAATCTGGGACTGCTGGCTCCTAACTGCTCGCCTGCCTGCCTGTCTGATTGCCCCTAACTGCTTCTGCCTGCCAGCCTGATCACCCCCTAACCACTCCCCTGCCAGCCTGATTAATACCTAACTGCTCCCCTGCCAGCCTGATCGCCCCCAACTGCCCTCCCCTCTGGCCTGATCTCGCCCCCAACTGCCCTCCCCTGCTGGCCTGATCTCGCCCCCAACTGCCCTCCCCTGCCAGCTTGGTCTTGCCCCCAACTGCTCTCCCCTGCCAGCCTGATCACCCCCAACTGCCCTCCCCTGCTGGCCTGATATCACCACCAATTGCTCTCCCCTGCAGGCCTGATCTCGCCAACTGCCCTCCTCTGCTGGCCAATTTGGTTCTGATTGGTCAGTTTCTATGCCAGTCAGCATTAAAAGTTCCATCTACTAGACAGCCATTGGCTCCTCACACTTCACCCAGATTTGGTTCTGATTGGTCGGTTTCTATGCCAGTCAGCATCTCTGGGCCTATCAACGGAGCTTGATCAGAAAGGTGGGGCTGATCAGCAGCTCCAGTGGAGGCCTGGAGAGAAATGGAGGCCTGGCTGCTGGAGAGAAAGAGAGAGGCAAGGGCTGATCAACAGCTGCCACAGAGGCTACAGATCAGACCCTGCTTCTCTCTTCAGGCCTGTCTCCAGAACCCTGTGTCTGTCATGGTCAAGCCTCTGGTCATGACAGACACAGGGTTTTTATATATTAGGATAGTGATGAAAACAGCAATGGTGATACCAAGTACTTATCACACACTGTCCTGGGCTCTGCACTGTGACATCATTGCTAATTCTAAAAAAATTTTAAAAATACTGTGATATGATCAAAAGTTTCTCCATTTAGAATGATGAAGCCCAAATCTGACAGAGATGTGCCTGACTCCAGAGCCTGAAGACAAGGAAAGCCACTTACTAGGAAAGCTATCACAACTGCCATAAAACCTGCAAGATAATTGAATGCCAATTAAGTTCATTTCCCCCCCAAAGACAACTTTTAGAGAAAACAGCAGAATAAAAATAAAACAAGAGAATGACATTATTACACATTTATGGTTTTCACTTTCAGGGGGGCCCGGCAGTCCTCCTTCCTAGAGCCATTCTCGTCCTTTTCCATTTGCCACAATGTTAATTGGTGCCAGTGGTTCCCATGATCATTCTCTTCAAATTTCCCACCTTACCCTTAGCCTCCTGAATTTGGAAAACTAAGTCTGTCTTCTAATCCACTGAGAGAAATGGAATTTCTCTACAATTTTCCTTCTCCTACCAAATTGATGAATGTATCTGTACTCCCAGTAACTCTGTCTGGTGTTGCCCCATCTCCAAGGATGATGCCCTTTGACCCACGTTAACACAGATCTCTTCCAACATGTGCTGAAGTAGCATTTGTCTTTGGTAATCCAGTGGTGTTGTCACTACCCAAGCAAGCCCAGCACCTGACACTCTGGACCTCTTTGTCTTCCTTGAATGTCTGTCTTTGTCTCCCGATTCTCTTCTTGCCACACTGGGTACTCCATCTCGATCTCACATTTTGTTCCTCTTCTCCGGGGAAACCATTACATAGCGATTCTCTGCAGGGGTTATTCCATCATCTCATCTACTTTTGAGGCTTCAGTTACCCTCAAATATTCCATGATGACCTCTAGAATAGAGACTTGCAGACTAGTACTAGTACTTAGTAAGTGCTCAATAAATGCTTACTAATTGTGGTTATAAAGCCATTTGTGGTCTAGTTCCAAATTAAATTTTTAGTTTCCTTTTTTTTTGCTTTACTCCTGTCCTCTCCCCATAGCTGATGACTTGATGTGTTAGCCATGTTTCAATAAACTTGTGATGAGTGAATGAATGACTGATGCACTCAAGCGCCTTGAGCTAAAAGTTATCAGTTTGGGTCAAAATGCATTTAAACTTTATGAGAAAATGTATCATTTCCATGCCTTGTCCCCTAAAGCACCAATCTCTCAAACCTTTATAATCTTCAAGGTTTTGTTCTTGAGACATATTTTAGGCCTTTTCCAAGAAGGCAGCTATCTCTCATGTGGGAAAAAAATTAAGTCCTGTCCATTTGTGTCTGCACACAGGGAGATGTTAAGTCAAAATTTCCGAGCCCTTTTAAAAAGACCGAAGTGAATCCTTTGTGCCTTTCTCAATACTTCATCTTTTAATAAAAGACTTCTAATCACCAAAGCTATGCGTGTGCATGCACAAATAATGTGAACAATATAGGCTGAAAATGTCACTGCATTCCCTGATATATTGCTATAAAGGACTTGGAGATTTCCCAGGCATGATATGACCTATGAGAAACAAAATTCTATTCAACTCCAAGATCTGTATTCTTGTGACTTATTCTAGTCACTTGTAAACTATTGGAGCAAGAAGAAGTAGCCTTTTTCTATTTCAGTATCTTATTAGCAACATTTCAAGTTTCATTTATTTTCCTCAGCCTTCTCTCACATCTGAAAGAAGCCTCAATTCATAACTCATCTAAACACACCCTAGAAAAAATGATAAGGAGACATGAAACTTTAGCCATCAGTTCAATTGAAGGGACAATTCATTGGGTTAGCTGGTGTCACAGCAAAGGCTCCTAACCTTCCTCCTTCACTCTTCAGACCTCACACGGAACATGGAATCTCTCTGCCTCCGATCTATGCCTAACTCACCGTCCATCTTTCTAACCAAGGAACTTTTAAAAACACAATCATAGTCATTTCATTCCTTGCTGTGAAGATTTCAAAGTCGGCCAGCTGTGACTCTCTCCTACCCCAGTCACATCTTGGCCTCTTCCATATCGTTTACCTTTCATGAAATCCATGCCCATTCTCCAACACAACCCACCTCCCCAATTTGGCCAAGTGCCTCTGTACATACTAGCCTGCTAGCTGCCTGTGCCCCAAATCTCCCCCCGACTTCACCCCACATGAACATCTCCTTGTGCTACCAACAAGCAACTATGAGCTCATTAAGACCCCACAGAGCCCAGCCAGGGTGGCACAGTGATTGAGTGCCGGACTATGAACCAGGAGGTCACGGTTTGATTCCTGGTCAGGGCACATGCCGGGGTTGTGGGCCTGATCCCCAGTGGGGAGCGTGCAGGAGGCAGCCGATTGATGATTCTCTCTCATCATTGATGTTTCTATCTCTCTCTCCCTTTCCCTTCCTCTCTGAAATCAATAAAAAATATATTTACAAAACAAAAAGACCCCACAGAAACCAATTCAAGTTTCCCGCAGACATTTTCCTCCCCCACCCACCATCTTAACATTTGTATTTTTCTTCCTCTGTTCCTGAATAGCAATTTATAGATACCAGGTACATTGACTGAATCATTTGCTTGGTTGTAATGTTATTATGTGCTTGCCTTAGTAAAATAATTTTTAATACATATGAGTTTGCTTTTCTGATAAACTAGGCTATATTATACCTAGGACATGATAACTATAAGGACATTTTTTTTTCCAATAAAGTACTTTATGGTTCTCGTAGAGTGGAAAAGAAATGGTTAAAAAGTAATGTTTTGGCACATCTACAAGGGAATTATCAGAGCCAGTGAGCAGAGAGGACATTTCAAAAAGCTTTACTTTAGCTTGGAAGTTACTCTCCTTTAAGCAAACCTCAGGCCTATAACATCCTCATTCAGAGAGATGGAAAGGGTACTAATGATGCACATGTATGTGTAGTTGTGTACATATGATCCTACCTAATAATAGACAAATATGCAAATTGACCATACCTTTGCTACTCCCAAGCCATGCCCACCAGCCAAACCACGCCCACCAACCAATCAGGACGAGTATGCAAATTACCCCAACAAAGATGGTGGCTAATTTGCATATCAAGACAGCATAGAAAGAAGCCAAGAGATGCTGAAGGGAGCAAACCTGCGGAGAAGCAAGCAAGCGGGGCGGGGGGGAGGAGCGGAGGCGGGGCGGGGTAGAGTGCAGCAGGAAACCCTATTGCAGGATTTTTCCTGCAATGGGAACGCTAGTATATATATATATATATATATATATATATATATATATATATGCATACATATGTGTGTGTGTGTGTATATATATATATATATATATATATATATATAGAGAGAGAGAGAGAGAGAGAGAGAGAGAGAGATTGGATTATTGGATGAGGGAACCTGATCACCAGTTACCAGTAGTGCTATTATTTTGTAGCAAATACATATTGAAAGCAAGCTACCTAGACATGCTTTTGGTAGTATTCACATGGCATATTTGTGGCAAATTTAAACAAAAGATTGAACATTCTTTGCAAGAGGTATAAACACTTGATGTAAGAAAATGGTCACAAAACCTATCAGCAAACAAAAGCATCAGCGAAGGAGGTAAAACCCAGGTCATAAAAGAAGAGGGTCTACACTGGACCAGGACACACCGCTCCCCTTGCCACACTGGCAAGGCTGTGTCTCACCAGTTCCTGCCCAAGGACGAATTTCAAGGCCATCATAAATCACATTGTCTATTAGTTAAAAGTTTGCTGTTTATGGAGAAATTTTTTTTTTTTCTCATATGGAAGCTTCAGCCACTTTCAATTAACCTTGTGGTGGCCCTGAGTCAAGTCTTGTTAACGCAAGGGTAGATATTTGAGTCAGGGGTGGGGTGCAGCTTTAACTGCAGGGAAAATCGGCGCTCAGATGCGCAGAGAAGCTAAAATGCTTCATGAAGGCCTGCTTTGGGCATTCCAACTCCTTCACTGGTGCCTCGGCTAAAATGAAGCCCGCCCCACTCCCAAATGTTAGAGTATAATTGAATGCATTTTAGCCGGCGTTGAAAAAAGATATCTCAATAATCACACACATCACAGTTTACAAATAAATCCAACCCACTGCAAGGAATAAAGGCCACCAAAGCATCTTCTAGAACTTAAAATCACAAACATTCAGACTCAACCTGAGAAAACGGCCACTTTCGTTTCAGAGGTGCCACGGCTTAGAGGACGTCACTGAACAGATGACACCATTTCAGGAAAGTTCACGCAGTCCCTGTTGTATGCTTTGTGCTGTTTTCTATTGCCCCACATCTCAGCGCTTTCTTAGGCTGTATGCGGCAGCTGAAGTTCACAACAGCCCCTGCCATTTGCAGACCTGTAGCGGTCAACATCTGTAGAAAGGCTTCCGAAATTGATTTAAAGTCTGCAACATAAGCACATCCGATCCCAACAGCACACAAGACGATATATCTTCTTTGGGAGATGGACACATGGTTCCCGCTCTGCCTGGTGGCCACGCATCCTTGCCAAGCGCAGATGCAGTTCCAGCTCCAGGGAGATGCGGCCTCGTGATGGGTCGGCAGAACCCAACCAGGCTATCATTTGTATTCGGAAACCCTGCCGTGTAGCACTGACAATATATACATTTTTATTTCCCCTACCATGTTTCTTCAAGTATATCAAGATGTTCTGCCAGGATGACGAGCATAGGGTTCAATTTAATGGTATAGAAAGAGATGACAGACTGCTTCCCAAAGCAAAGTTTCATAATTGGAACTTTTACCAATTAATTGTACTTTTGGCAAGCCCACCGAAAATTAAATTAAATGGTGAAACTATTTCATTAGAAGGCTTTGGCAAAATAATCCCAATAGAGGGAAAGCTCTATGTGATCCAGAATGGAAAGTGAGCTGCTGGCTGGGTGCTTTAAGCCATAGATTTAACTTGATGTCTTCCTCTCCTGTTATGTAGTGAGTTCCTCAAGAACAGAGGCTGGCTGGCCCTGGCCGGTTTGGCTCAGTGGACAGAGTGTCAGCCTGTGGACTGAAGGGTTCCAGGTTCCATTCTGGTCAAGGGCCATGCCCAGGTTGCAGGCTTGATCCCCAGTATGGGTGTGTAGGAGGCAGCCGGTCAATGATTCTTTCTCATCATTGATGTTTCTCTCTCTCTCTCCTTCTCCCTTCCTCTCTGAAATCAATAAAAATATATTAAACAAGCAACAAAAATAAGAACAGAGGTTGAGCGCTGTTTGTCTAAGTTTCTGCAGCATCCACAGCACAAAGTAGGCATTTAATAGATATTACTAAACCCACATGGATTCAGATGTTAGTGCACTGTGAGCTCTGGCATCCCAGTTTGAATCAAAGCCCTTCTACTGATGAAATGAATGGCTCGTATGGGTTGAACTCTGACCCCCACAAATTCATGTGCTGAAGTCCTGACCCCTATACTGCAGAGTGTGCACTTACTTGGAGATGGAGTCTTTACAAGTTACAAAAATGAGGTTATTAGGGTGGGCCCTAATCTAAAATGACGGGCGTCCTTATAAAAGGGGGAAACCCAGACACTGCGAGAGATACATATGGAGAATGCAACCTGAAGATGAACAGAGATGGGGGTGATTCTTCCATAAGCCAAGGGGCTCCCAGGTTTCCCAGCCAGAAGCTAGGGCGAGGCATGGAAGCCATTCTCCCTCACAGCCCTCAGAAGGAGCCACGCTGCGGCACCTCGATCTCAAACTCCTAGCTTCTAGAATGTGGGACAGTGCATGTGTGTTGTTAAGCCCCGCAGTTTCTCAGCGTTCATCACAGCAGTTCTAAAAAACTAATACTGTGGCTTAGAACAAGTCATTTAACCTCTATAAGTCTTTTTTAAAAATTAATCCTCACTCAAGGATGTTTTTTCCATTGCTTTTTTGAGAGAGTGGGAGGAAGGGAGGAGGCAGGTGCACACACTCATACAGGGGCCAGGGATCAAACCTGCTACTAAGGTATGTGCCTTTGACCTGGAATTAAACCCTCAACCCTTCAGTGTGCAAGTAGATGCTCTAACCACTGAGCACACCAGCCAAGGTGAACCTCCAGGAGTTCTATGGCTAAGATGGAGATAGTACTTCAGCACTGTGCCTGACACATGGTTAGTACTCAGTAAAGGCAGCCTTGAAAATGACAAAGAAAATAATCACCCGCCCAGCAAACATGTATGAACCATCTTTTGTGTGCAGAACCCTGTGGCATGTTCCTGGAAACGGCTACGCATGAGGCTGAACCCTTGCAGAGCTAACGTTCTAGTGAGAGAAGCAGATCATAGCAGACAGGTATCTCCAATGATAGAAAGTCTATGGGAAAACGTAGAGCAGGGAAGGGGAATTAGGCATAAGAAGTTGAAGAAGTAAAATGTTATACAGTTTTGTCTGCATTCGTAAAATCTGGAAAAAATTATAAACCATAGGCAGAAGGTGGTAGCAAGCCACATGGCTAACTGAGAGAAGAACATTCTAGGCAGAGATAACAGCAAGTGCAAAGGCCCTGGGGTAGAAATATTCCTGACATAGTGTGGTTAGAGCAAGGAGACAAGTGTTTCTGAGCGTGGTGAGCAGGACGAGAGCTGTAGGAGGTGAAGTCTCAGAGTGATTGTGGGAGTCGAGATAAGGTAGGGACTAGCAGACTGCGTTAAAGCCACTTGGCAGTTGGGGGCCACTGCAGGGGGGAACCTTGCAGAGGGGTTGGCTTGGTATAACGTGGTAACAGGATCACTTGGGCTGCTGTTTGGAGAATCACAGAAAAGGGCGTAAAGTGGAAGCAGAGAGACCAGTTAAGAGCTTATTCCCAAGGGTGATAAATTATAGCTAAACTAGAGGCCAGGTGCAGAAATATGTGCACAGGTAGGGTCCCTAGGCCTGGCCGGTGATCAGGGCCAATCTGTGGGGCAACTGGCAGGGTGATTGGGGCCCCACGTGCACCCACCTTGGCTGGCCTGGCGCTGCCCGCTTGCCAGCCCCACCCCCTGCCTCCTGTTGGAGCCTACAGGCTGGGGGAAGCTCCTGCGTTGAGCATCTGCCCCCTGGTGGTCAATGCACATCATAGCGACAGGTTGTTCCGCCAGTCATTCCACTGGTCGGTCAATTTGCCTATTAGGGTTTTATATAGATATATAAAATTTATAGATAAATTACAAAGACATTCCTTCCGCCAGCAGGGAAAGCTGGAGTTTAAAACCCACTGGCCAGTTGGACATCTTTGCTCCAAGAGGATCTTGCCCAGCCATAAAAGGTTAATTTCAAACTGCATCCTAAAACTAAACCCAGGACTGAGGGCACAGTGGCAAAGAACAGCTTCATCTATTCGCAGAGGGAAACTAACAAGACATTTCATTGTGACATGAAAATAATACACAATGTATGCATTCTGTCCAAGTGGGAGAAAGGAATAAACACAAACCAAACTCTGGGAATAGGAAAGCACACATGTGGGCTGCTTTCCTGATGTCATATTTGAACAATATGTCATGATGCAGTTGAAATGCTTTCCTAGCCCAGCAGGTCCTTTTGCCAACCAACCTTCTTTCACCACAAACTAGATGAAGAAAGCAGACTTCTTTGAGTCCAGTGGACAGTTCACTAGGCAGAAATGTGTGCTGCCCCCGTCCCAGTCTTAAGTTAGAGCTGTGCCCAGGCCAGACTACAAGCCTCTCAGGACTGCTGCTGGTTTTGATTCGGTTGGCGGTTGCTACAAGATCCAGAAGCTAACTGAAGTCTCCGGTGTTTTTACTATTCTTCTGGACATATCTTTGATGGACAGACAATAGTCCAGCTGATAACACTGTTGTTGTAAAAAGATGGGGAGGAGATGGGAGAATGTAATGTGGCTATAAAAAACTTCACTGCCTAGTGGGTATGGCTCAGTGGTTGAGCATCGACCTATGAACTAGGAGGTCAGAGGTTTGATTCCAGGTCAGAGCACTTGCCCGGGTTGCTGGCTCCATCCCCAGTAGGAGGCATGCAGGAGGCGGCCAATCCATGATTCTTTCTCATTATTGACGTTTCTATCCCTTCCTCTCTGAAATCAGTAACAACATATTTTTTAAAATAGAGAAAGAAATAAAATTTACTTTTTGTAATTTTTAAAATTCCACTGGCTCTCCTTAAGCATATTCTGCCACAGTGAAAACTCTCCAAATTAGAGCACAGATACGTAAGTCAGCACTTTAATTAAGGACAGAACACGCCGCTCCCATTTCTGTTTGTAGGATTTTCCTTTTGCAACTAAATTAATAAATCTATTCAAGAACGTCAGATTTTTTAAAGAGTTCTCCAAATTGTGTCATTTTTTTCCAGCTTGTAAAAGGCCTGATAAGCGCTCTTCAGGTTTTCTCTCGCGTTGTGAGAAAGAGTCTGAAGGCAGCGTTTGTGCACGTGGGACAGAATGCACTGTGTCCAGGAACAACACCCGCAAACCCTCAAATTAAGTAAGTCACTTTTCTTCACACCTCTGGTGGCCAAGTTGGGAAAAAAGAAAAAAAAAAGGAAAGGGCAAACACGTCTACAGCAATGAATGAAGGCTCCGCAGCCCTTTCATAATATTCCAGTGGGCCGGGGCCGCGTGGAGAGGCCTTACCTCATTTCCCACACAGTTTCTGACCTGTTTTGTCTGCCTTTTCTCAGAAGGATTTCGCTCCCTCCACTGTGGACTAAGCAGTAAACTAATTATCTTGTTCAAATCCCTTTGTAACGCCCCTAATCCTATTAGTTATAAGAATGTCTGAATACTGATTGCAAACCTTTTTCTTTTTTTTCTTGCCCTTTTAAAGAGAGAGAAAGGTCCAGGAATTGGTCCCGAAGGGGGGCGTGAGGGGGACCCTAGCCTGTTCCTTGGACTGAGGCAAAGGCAATTCTGGTCATCCAATGTCCCAGGCCACTGAGCATAGGGACAAAACACTTTCCTGTATTCAAGTCATTCACTCCTTCACATTCTCTCTTTCTCTCTCCCTCCCCAACCCCCACCCCCACGCTCACACACACACACACACACACTCATAGGAGATTTAGTTATCATGTGCCTCTACTTGATTGCCTTGTAGAAGTCAGGTTTGAACACTCCCACGCCCAGGGGAGCGCCGTGAGCCCTGGCCCCAGCTAGGAGCTCCACTTCTCTTTCCTTCTTTTAATGAAGAGGGTGGCGCTCTTAGGACAAGAAGTCAAAGGAGCCCTAGTAAGTAGAGGAAATGAACACACGTTATGGCAGACCTCCCCTCGCCCTGGGAGTCCCAGCGTCTTTTCTTCAAAGAACCCTCAGGAGTCTTGTTCAAGGACCCGCTCCCCCTGGGTAGAAGACGCCAAGACCACTGCCTCCTGCTGTCTGTTCCTGAGGGCACTTTAATCACGTTTCCTTTCTTGTTCCCGCGGGGGAAGCAGCCAGACTGCGGTGAAAGGCCTGCCGTGGGAGGCTGTGTTAAAGAGCATGAAATGTATCTGACTTCCACAAAGGATGTGTTCTGCCCTCCCGTTCCGGCTTCTGCCGGGCCTGCTGCTCGGGGTTGGCTGCTGTGTCTTAGAAAAAGCAAATATTTGCTTTAAACCTGAAGGCATGATGCTAACTTCCCAGGATTCTGTCTGTCTTTCCAGCCCCCTCTTTCCCACCTACAAAGAATGTCTATGTTCTTGGCATATGAAGTCGACTTCTTTTTACATTCATGAAATAGGGTCTCTCCCTTGCATTCCTTTTTTTCCCTGTGAGCACAAGAAGTCATTGTTTTAGAAATGATCTGGAAGAGAAGACAATCAGTGTAGGAGAGAGTCCCTTCTTTAACACATTTCTGGGGTCTGAGAAAAATGTTACAAGTCAGGAGGAAAGAGCAGGATCCTCAGACAAGGGTGTGAGACTGCCAATGCCAAGGACTAGTTGCGTATATTTTGATATATCGCCATCTGTAGTAACCAATGGAGTCTATTTAAGAGACAGAAAGTTGGGCTTCTCCTGGACAGTCTTCGGCATGTGAGCATGAGTTAGCCTGTGTTCATGGTGTGTATGTGGGTGCCAGTGCACGGAGGGTGAAGGCTGTGGTGAGAGAGAGACCCACCACTCCTGCCGATGGCCTGCCGTTCTAGGCAAATGAAAGGCCTCAGGAAGTACCTGTGAGCAGCTGTTTTAAAATAATTAGGGGTGTGGAGCATGTTTGATGACACCTACATATTGTTTTTGGATGCAGAAAGGATTCTAGGTAGTTTACAGAAATGCGTGTGATACAATAAGATGCATACATAAATAACCCATGGTGAAGGTTAACTTTGGGGCCCTTTATTCACAGAAAACCCTGAGTAAGAGAGTAACTCAGCTCCATGTCCCTGGCAAAGAGGAGACACCCTGTCTTTGACATTAAGGCATTCCAGGCCCAGGAAGAACACACTCTCCACCTCCCAGCCCCTGCCCCGCCCCGATGCTGCAGCATCTGCTTGGGGGTCATGTGATAGACAGGGCATGAAGTCCTCAAAACATCCCCACACAAATACAAGAGTACGTCACAGCAGCGTCTTAAGAAAGTTGTATGGCTCAGTGATTGAGCATTGACTAATGCACCAAGAAGTCACTGGTTTGATTCCCAGTCAGGGCACATGTCCAGGTTGTGAACTGATCCCCAGCAGGGGGAGTGCAGGCTGCAGCCAATCCATGTTGAAGCAGAAGGAAGGAAGGAAGGAAGGAAGGAAGGAAGGAAGGAAGGAAGGAAGGAAGGAAGGAAGGAAGGAAGGAAGGAAGGAAATCAAGGGCACAACAAGATGTACTTCGGTTGGGACCAGAACCACACAATTGAGCAGGAGCATGTAACTCTCTAGCAAGTGTAGCCTGTGAGTGTGAGTCAATAGGCAAATGTGAAAGATACAAGAAAAAAGAGCATTGGGAAAATATATACTAATTTTATAATAATAATTCCCAAAGTATGCCTCCTCCATTGCGTGGTTTGTGTCTGCCTCATTTTGATATAACCAACATGCTGTGTCCTGTACCATTCTAAAAACGCATCAACTTTCCCACCAATTGAATGTTAGCTTTGCTTCAGAAGATCTACATGAACATGCTGTTTGCTACAACCACGTATTGAAAATGTAAAGTGTGTGATGGTGCTCCTGAGTCTAATCCTTCTCATGAAGGCCACTGTCTGCAGAAGAGAATCCACCCAGGACCGAAGGGACTGGCGTGCCCCTCTCTCTCCACCCTCATTCTCCCTCTCTCTTCTTCACTCACCAATCACCTTTCTGTTTCTCAGGCGCATCAAATGCATTCTGCTGGGATTTTGCATTTTCTAGGCTCGTGGTCTCAAATGCTGTGCAATTCTTGACTCACTCTCTGCACTGGTAACTGAGCTCCGATGTCCTGTTCTCAGAGAAGCCTTCCCCCACATCTCACCGAAAAGAGCTCTTCTCTCTTCCCACTCATTCTCCAACCCAAGAGCCTCTTTGATTTTCTTCATGTTGTTTATTGTTATAGGAAAGTAGCTCATCTAAAATTTTAGTTTATTCACTTACTTAATCATTACTTCTAGGTTCTCCATTGTGGGATACAATGTCATGAAAATAGAAATATTTTTAACTTAAGCTGATAATGTTGGTATCTAATAGGTCCCTCCACAAATACCTACTGAATATGTGAATTGACCAAATTTGCCATTAGGGAAGATTATGTTTTTCAAAATATAGGGTAGTAATTTAATTAGAATCTACTTCTCAACCTTTAGAAAAATTAGGGTTGCCTATGGGATATCATGGAGATGCCCCCCCCCCCAAATGCACACACAAATTCTGCATTGATTATTAAACAGGAACCAATAAACTCCCGTCACAGATAAGTCTTAAAAGTGCTATAAAGTTACTTTCTTTCTATTATTAAAACCACCTCTGATGCCCAGAAAATGCCCACAAACTGCCTGTGTTCAGAGGCAGCCCGATCCCCATGAAGTAGCTTCAAAAGAGAGTAAATATCAGAAGGCCCACCTGTGCCATTAAGGGACCTGGCAACTCATGACAGAACTACAGCAAATGGACTGCTTTCTCAGACACAAAGCTCCTTGACCCTGAAGGGACAGTGAGGCCCATTCCCTGACCAGCAGGCCTGGGCCCACAGCCCCCGCCCAACCCCCCACAGATGACTGCAGTGACCGGGCTCAGGGGGAGTCCCAAGTGGAGACTGAGGTAGACGGCCATGTTAGCACGTCACTGATTTCCCATTTAAAATGAAGACTGCACAAATGCCCCCCTGTAAGCAGTTAAATCCAAGTTCTAAGAAGCCTCGCAGACGCGAGATCAGGAACCCAAAAGCAAATCAGCTAGTAGCAGCCAGAACAGCCCAAGTTGTAAGATGCTGTATTTTCTGTGACAGCCACTTAGTGGCACTCAAAGGCTGAGAAATGGTTCTGCGAGTCTAAACCCTAAGACTCATGACCTTCAAAGTGAGAAAAGCAAACACTCTATCATAAGCATATTCCTGTTTACCTGCCAGTGAATATCCATCTTCTTACCCGAAAACGACGAAATCTCCCTTGTTAGGTAACAATAACAAGAAAAACACACACTTCTAAGCAGGCTTTAAAGAAAAGAAAGCAAGGAGTGGTCACAGATCGGGATGGTATTTCCCTCTATGAAGGCCAGAAGCAGGTGTGACAGAAAAAGACATGAGGGACAGGGGTGGTGAGGTGGCAGGTGCCATCTGCACCCTGAATGGTGAGTATTTGGGTATTTATTTTAAAGTACTCTGAACGTTTATGCATGATATTCTGTGTGTTATTTCACAGGATAGTAATCACTTCTGATCACGATTATGTGTCACAATACACCTAACCTCGAATTGTAAAGAATCTTTACCACAGAGATAAAAACCATGGCATTAGGGGCCAAACATGGTTGTGAATCTTCCTTCCTCCCTGTGAGACGTGGCCCGAGTTATTTCTTCCCTGGCCTCGCTTTTCTTTCTGGTGTAAGTAGATGTAAAAACACTGACTTTGCAGGGCTGTTGTGTGAATTAGTTGAGCGTGAAGGCAGTCGGCACAGCATGCATCATGAGTGACCTCAAAATGGGTTTTCTTCCTTTCTCCCTCCCCACCGCCTTCGTTTCTCTACCTCCTTCAGGTTGGTAATTTAGGTCAGAAGCTTTAGGAGTGAGTGGAAGGAAGGTTAAAAGCAGTAGAGAACAGGTGCTTGAGAGGAAAGAAAAAAAAAAAGACCTGGAAAGAAAAAGCAATATCATATCTAATCATTACTGGTAAATTTTTAGAGACGACTGTTAGTATCTGACATTGTTGTAAGGTTGCAGTTAAAAAGAATGCAAACTCATAGCTTAGCATGGGTGGCCTCGCTTTACTTGCTCAAAAACACCTGGCAACCTTGGAACATGACAGTTCCCACGAGGACACTGGCCTGCAGCTATTACTAAGTTAGGGCATAAAACACCATACCCATGACTAGCTCCTGTAGAGTGGCTTAAAAATGCAGCCATTTGCTTTCAACTTTTAGAAGCCACAGTGATCAATTTTTCACAAAATGCCTTTTGCTTCTCTGGATGCATGGACCTATTCTCTGAGAATACAGATTTTCCTATGACCTTTGAGTATGTGCAGTGTTTTCTAACAGGTACGTGCATCTAACAGCTACCTAACAGGTGCAGATACACACACACATACCTGTACTGATTTATAGTAAAAGTATTGGCACAAATACAATTTTTCTAATGGTGTACCTTCCGTGGAGGTAGCATGGTTTAGTGGGAACAGATGTGATTCAGTCTAACAGCTGTTGGTTCAGATTGAATCACTATCCTTCACAGAACATGGATACCCGGGCACCTCTCTCAGCTTCCTTTAAGCCTGTTTCTTTGCCTTTCAGCTGAAGATGCTAATACCTTTCATGCTTATCTTATAGATTTTCTCAAGGTCAAGTGAGATAAAATAAACATACTCCTTGAAACCAGGACAGTTATACCAGAAAGGCGGCATAGAGTGTGGTTAAAGCGTAGAGGGTGGAGGGCAAGGTCCTCTCACTCAGTTCCATTCCCAAATCTAAAATTTACCAGTTTGGGAACCTTGGGCAGGTTACCCGCCTCTCAGTCACTATGGACCTCTGTGTAGATAACTGTGTAGTCTTCTCCAGATGACTGTTGTAAGGTAAATGCAGTTCTGAGAGCCTGGCCCGTGCTGTACTCTATTCATCACCATAGATTGCTAAATCATCATTTCCATCATTATTAAGTACCAGGTAATCTTTTATTCTGCATCAGTGGCTTTTCAGCCAAGTCTCACTTCCTGCTCTTAAAGCTTCAGCTCTGCTTCTTTAAGTGACATTTAAGGCTCTTTCTCTCTTTCTTCTCCTCTTCAATGAATTTGCAGAACCGAAAGCTACACTATTTATCTGTTCCTCACAATTTTAGTTACCACCAGCATACAAGTGGCCCTACCTGTCAAACGCTGGAGTCTTTCCCATTAATACAGTTCTACACTGAAGTTTCTCCAGGTCATCTCTGACTAACCCACTGCCAAATCCAATGGAATATGATTATTTTGGGGAAATACTTTTCTTCTCCCACCTTCTCTTTTATTAAACTCCCTGTTCTCTAAATCTGATTCCTGATCACCATGTTTGTTTGTTTTTCCTAGCTTCGACTATGTGTTCATTTATGGATAGCATTCTACAAATCTTCCCCTTCTCTTCCACATCCTAGATAGTTACGATTTTAGTCAATGCTGTGCTCATGTGTAACAATTCTGGTGATATCCTTTCCTGCCCCACCACCTCCACCTTCCAGGCTCAGAGCTGTGTCACCCAACATGTGTTGGCTGAGCCACAGTCAGCAGGCACGGATGGGTCAGGTACCACACTAGGCACCGAGAAGGCAATGATGAAGCAGGCAGCATCCTGCCTTCATGAAGCTCACAGTCTAGGAATCTAATGAACAAAATAAACTGATGAACAAAATAGATCCAGAGACAATGAAGCATGGAACGACTGGCGAATCTCAGAGGGAAGGCTGGGGTCTGAAGAGATTAACCAAAGAACCTGTATGCATATATGCATAACCCATGGACACAGACAATAGAGTGGTAAAGGCCTCGGGAAGGAGGCAGGAGCAGGCTAGAAAGGGTCAAGGGAAAGAAGGGGGATATATGCAATAATCTCAACAATAAAGATTAAAAAAAGAAAGAAAAAATAAATAAATAAAATTCTACTCGACAATCCCACTAAGAAAGAAGCTCACACCTAGAAGGGAGCACTGACCAAAAACATTCATTCACGCAATAGTGTAATAAGGAAAAACACATGTCTCCAGGAAGCCCCAAAGATGGCATCAAAGCCCAGATGGAGGGGTCAGGGATGGAACAGAAGAGTCCTGAAAATCATGTGGTCATACAAAGGACTGGGGTGGGAGGAAGTGGCAGGCAGAGGAAGCCATGCTTGAAAAAATGTGGAGCCAACTGGGGAACACAATCTTTCAGTGCAGCTGAAAATAAACCTATACTCAGTGTCTCCATACACTATCTTAAGTTTCAGCTAAAGAGCACTTTCATAAATAAAGTATCCATGTAAATTCTATTATTTTTTCTGATTTTTGAAAGACTCTAACAATTTCTTAGGAACTTAAAATTGAATTTACTAAAGGAATTTCAATTTGTTGAAGGTGGGTTTTTATCTGTCAAACTGATTATAGACAGGAAGATTTAGGGAACATTTTTAGAAAATTATTTCTGGTAAGTTTTAATTGCATTTTAATCAATATGTCATGTCTCTGAATAGGCACTTAGATTTCTACTATATATATATATATATATATATATATATATATATATATATACCACACACACATAACTATAGACTTTTTTTTCAGAGATATTTCATTTATATAAATAAAAATCACCAGTCTCTTGGACAGTATTTATTAAAAACAAAACATCTCTTGAAAGCTTGAAAATATATGGGCCACAGGTTTTAAAAAAATGACACTAATGAAACCTCAAAGCAATAACAAAAACATTCAAGAAATTGAACAAAGCATAAAACTTTGTGACAAAATAAAGCATCCTTTTTTAAGAAAAGAAAGCCATCTACTAAACACATAAAGTTTGCCCAAGTCTATAAAGTCTGAAGCTTAAGACCAATCTAGAAATAACTAGAGCTAAAAAAAAAAAAAAAACTGCAGTAAACACAATGAACTTAAAAGTGTTTAAAATGTATAAACATTTCACAGGGAAACCAGCATTCACCTTGGAAAACAGATAGGGGTTTTCATGAGGTTAATGATGCCTTATCAATCAACTACTTAGCAAAAATAAGTATGCAGACAAGGGGAAATACATAGATATAATTTATCTGGACTTGCAAATCTGACATTAGTAGAGTCTCATTCATTGTTACTTTAAAATTTGAGTTACTCTGGAATTGGGGCCATTGAAAACTGATAGCTATAAAAATAACTACTAAGAGATGTCTGGGGATAGAAAACAAAGGCTGATGACATCTGTAAATCTCTGAAAACAGAAAGGTATCTCATCACATCTTCACAAATGCTTCTGTGACTACTTATAAAAATCTGTATTTTTCCTAAAATCTTATTTATCCTAAATATTTTAACAAGTATGACAATAATACGAAATGAAATTCAAAATAGGGATCTGATAAAAAAAATACTAAACACTGTTATTCAAATTACTTGGATATATTAAATTTTGAAATCTACTGTATGAATCTGCAATAATAAAATGTACAGATCTACAAGTAAACCAAAGCATGCCTTTAATGATTAAGAAATAGGACTTTATGACACACTAGAGGCCCAGTGCATGAAATTCTTGCACAGGAATGGTCCCTAGAAGCTGCCTGCTGGGGCCTTCCTTTGTTCTGCACCGCCCCCTGGTGGTCAGCAAACGTCATAGCGAGCAATCGAATTCCTGGGTCAGTCGAACTCCCAAGGGGACACTTTGCATATTAGGCTTTTATATATATATACTAGTGGCCCGGTGCATGAAATCCATGCACATTAAAAGGGAATTAATTAGAGGAAATATTTTAATATTGCTATTTGCCCTTTCTCTATAATAGAAGTGTTAGAGATGAAAGAAAATTAGTAAAATGTATATGAAAATCTCTCTCCTGTCAGAATCTGGGGCATGCCACGGGACCCAGTGTCAAGTCTCCGCCCACCCATGTGCACCTCAAAATTGCGCCAGACCGAGACCCCGCTGGTCCCACCCCCATTGGGCAAGACCCAGACCCAGCCGGCTTCACCCCCATCAAGCCCTGCTGAAGTGGGGGGCACAGCCTCAGGTCCCCTATCAAGCCCCACCAGGTGGGGGGGGCGGCCTCAGGTTCCCCGGCCTAGCCTGGCACCACGCAGCCTCAGGTCCTGCTGATCGGTCGATACAGCGTCATGGTGTGACGACCATTTGCATATTAGCCTTTTATTATTATGATATACAGATAAGATAGATAATATAGATGTGGATAACAATTAAACTTTTTCAAGTTTTATATTTAAATAAATGGTCACTACAATATTTGAATAAATATTGAAACATTTATGTAATAACATGGTTAGTACTTTTAAAGCTATGACAAATTTCATAAGTCTCTTCAATGCTTTTAACTATATATGACTTATTTTCTCAAATTATCTCTCACAACATTTCTCTACTAGGATTTTATTCTAGAATCCCATAGATAGAAAGGGAAATCTAATTCAGAAGCAAGAAGTGTCAGAGGACAATGGAACTTTGTCATTTTCATGAAGCTAAGGTGCTCTGAACTTGATGAGCAGATAAAGGTATTTTATGGTTAGTTTGACTCAATTTAACATTCCTGGAAAGTGGCAATAACCGATGGAAAGGGTGCCAACAGAAACATTTGTCCCGCGCATCTTATTTCTGGGTCAACAATGGGTAACTTGACAATGAATGAATTGTTTCATTTATTCATTTGATTTACTAATTCTATAAAGTAATACAAAATATTACCTTTGCCTGCAAGATCAGTTTAAAAAAGTTAAGCAATAAAGGGAGAGACAAATCCAATAGACCCTTTAACCATAAAGTGGTACATCAGTTTGACCGCATGAGCCAAGATTACATTTCTTTTATAAAAGATATGTAATGGAAAACTATATTTAAAACTCAAACATTTAAATAAACCTATAGTCGTCACTTATTAGTGGCATAAATAAACACAAATTAATCTTGCAACTTTCCTCACTCATTAAAACAATGTTAACACATAGCATGATGTCTAAACATTTACATTTGTATTGTATTTGTACATTATAGGGCCTTTATTTCAGTTAGTCATTCAGTAAACAAATATTTACTATATGTCCTTTAAATGCCAATCATAGAACTAAAGTCTTCAGAGAAAGGTTCCCTGTGAAATTTTAAGCAGTAAGAGCCAAATGCTTTTCCCGTGATTAATGAGAACTCTATCACTTAATCATTTATAATCAGAAGAGTATTCTTGTCTTCTACCTTAAAACATAATTTAAATTCTAAATTACAAGTCTGTATAAACATTTTAAACATTGTATTTCTCAAATTCTGAATGAGTCAGACCATGGGATTATAATGCTAGAATTATAGGTTCTTCCTCTCGGTAAATATTCAGGAAGTTTACAAAAAAGAGTAGAGAATGAATATTTGTGATATGTTCACTAAGGGTACTTATTTGTAATCTTTCCATTTCTCCAAGTCTCTCTTTCTTTCTGGTTTTTAAATATCCCTACTCCATCCCAATTAAGTTGTGTTTTAGAAAATTTGACAAAATAAGGATCCCACCCAATCTCAATGTTTCCTTTTTTGTCTTCATTTAAATTTACTTTGGGTGTACTCTAAAAATCTGGTTGTAGTACAATGCAAATTGTGTCACTCCTTTGATGGGACTAGGAGGGAGGGAGAGAAACAGAAGGAACATGGGGTAAACCAGATGGCTGAGTCGCAGCAGAGATGACAGAATAGTGTCTTAGGAAGTATAAAGAAACTTCGGTAGAGGAAACAAAAGTAAGGTGCATAGATTAAATACACATTATCTAGAGCATCCCCCCTCCAAGTGATTTTAAATAGCATTTCTGGACTTAAAACCTTCAAATGGGGAAAAAAATCAGAAAGCTAATCCAATATCCTCAATTCTTGCTTCATAGTCACTGTCCTTCTTTCTGTTTCCCACAAATCCTGTCTTCTTGTTTCACATCCCTCAGAAGTGAAGTCACTTTTATGGCATTCTCACTCCATCTCCTTCAGGTCACTGTACCAATGTCTTCTCCTCAGACAGATCTGGCCTGACCTGAGTAACTAAGAGAGTCTCTAACGCCCCCTTTTGGTGACTGTCTTTCATTACACCAAAGCCATTTAACTTTACATTAGAATGTGAACTTCCTGGGAGTAGGGACCCTGTTCAATCTGTCCAACCAATGTCCCTAGCGCTTAGAATAGTGCCCAACACACAATAAGAATAACAGAAATGAAGAACTAAACAGAGAATGACCTTAAGCTTTATGTACATTATTTGCAATAAAACAAAATAAGTGATTTCACATCTGTATGGAGGAAGAGAAATGAAAGTGGGGGAATCTCCAAAATTATCAACAAGAAAAATATGTAGAAGTCAACAGTTAGGACTCATTATTTCTAATTTAACATGCGTGCAAAATGATCATCAATATTTACATCGATCAGTGCATTATTCACTGAACAGAGCTTTCACTGGCTCACTGCAAGCAGCAATCTTCCTTATCAAAGTTCCTCCATATGGTCGTAGCATTTCAATTATGCATTCTCCTCTTATTGGACATTTTAGAAGCTGAAACCTTAAAGCTGAGGGTTGTATATAAAAAATGTTGTGTATCAAAAATTCAAGTAGCCCAACAATAGCATAAACAATTACATTTTAAATAGTATCATACTATCTGATCAAACCAGTTGAAATTGACAGGGTTTCTTTGTAAATCAAAATGGTCCAATATTGGCAACTTCCTATGGTTAAAATGAATATTCTTATGTAGAAAACAGAGCAAGAATGTATCACTGGCACAGAAGTTTCTCCACTGATTTTCACTTTAACATGTATCCCTTCCCCAAAACAGGCCACGAGCTGTGCCTGTGTTAAATATATGAACCATGTTAATTCATGCCTGGATTAGTTCCTGATCTCTTATGGACACCTTGATAAAAAGTTGGACAAATCAGAAAACATTTTTAAAAGTTCCTTATAGCAGATTATCTATATTTCACACCGGAAACACATCCAATCTGGGAGACCTTTTTGTGATATAGATATCTTGATATGTAAATTTGAGCCATCTCACTAAAATGGCAATGCAAAATGTATTAGAAGGTCTGAAGTAGGATCAAGGAAGACAAAAAAAAAACGAGTCAAGAAATGACCTTTGAAATATGACTGTCTCCTCATGACCCAGCACAGGGGCAGCAGAAACCCATTGTGAGGGCATTCCACCCACCCATGCTTGCATTTCTACCACTCTGAAACAATTCCTGTAGATCTCTGAAAAGTGTAGGTTGAACAAGCTGACAAAAATGGGCATGAAACTGTCCTGGCTGGTTTTGCTCAGTAGATAGAGTGTCTGCCTGAGGACTGAAGGGTCCCAGGTTTGATTCCTGTCAACCTTGGTTGCAGGCTAGATCCCCACCCTGGTTGGGGCACGTACAGGAGGCAATCAATTGTTGTGTTTCTCTCACATCCATGTTTTTCTCTGTCTCTCCCTCTCCCTTCCACTCTCTAAAATCAATAGGAGGGAAAAATGAACATGAAACCAAAGCCTAGATGCGCCAAAGTATCTTGCGTGGGCCTGCATAAGTCCTGTCATGTGGGGAAAAGAATGAAGTTGGAAGCCCACAGAAGCATTCCATTGGGAATTACAAAATGCTGAGAGGGCCTCTGTACATCAGAGCTGGCTCCATAGGCTGTGTGTCCCTGAATCGTCAGATTCTAGCCAGCTTCTCACAGGATCCCTCCCCTCTCATTGCATTGTAGAAATACATTGATTTAGGATATTTTCTTAGCCTTTTGGGGGATGTGGAGAAAGGAATATGGATGCTTTCAATACAACAACCTCCTGTAAAATAGGAATGAAATGATTCACAATGCATTTTAATGACCTCATAAAAAAATTTGACCTATGCTTTTCAAAAGTCATTCAACTTAAAGCTTTTTAATCATGAAGTTTAAAGCTTCCACCTTAACTCCTTAATATGTGTTGCTCCTTTTAATGTCAACAGGAAATCAACACTGAGGAGGAGACATATGGTGAAGAGAGGGACGGAGGAACGCATCATGACTCAGCTCTCCTCGCTGCAGGAGAAAAATAAAATGTTTATATTTTTAAAGGTTACTACAAAATGTTCCACCAGCAAGACTGAGAATTCTGAGCAGCATGTAATGATCAGACTAAAGTCACTTTCAAACAAACTTTGGATTTGAAATCTGTGCTTAACTTCCTGGAACAGGCAAAAGACTAATAAACAAATGGAATTCATTAGATTCTTCATCAGATTTAGGGACCTGAAGGTTATCTCCATTTTAATATCTGGGCCAAGTGCTGCAATGCTGATTAACTTGTCTTTTTAATTCCCTCCTAGTCCTAGGTGCTAGTTCCATAAGATGGTGTTAGTCATCTGCCAGGACAAAATACCATACACCAGGTGGCTTCAACAATAGAACTCATTTCTCTCAGAATTCTGGAGGTTCACAATCCAAGACCAGGGGGTCAGCAAGACTGGTGTCTGGTGAGAGCTCCGTTCCTGACTGGCAGATGGCTGTCCTCAGTGTCCTCACAGGGAGGCGAGACAATGAAAGCAAACTTCCTGGAGTCTCTCCTAATCCCAACATAAGGGTCTCACCCTCAGGGCCTCATGTAAAATTACCCCTGAAGGTCCCATTTCCAAATACTGTCATATTAAGGGTTAAGGCTTCAATATATGAATTTGGAGACCAGGGGCAGAATTTAGTCCTTAGCAAATGGAGAGGGACTAGATGAAATTATAAAAACATACATGATTTAGGAGACGGAGAAGTGAGAAAAGAACAATATGAAATTAATACATAGCAAGAATTGTGCAAAACACACCTGTAACTTTGCTCTTTGTTGGTTAAGTTACTGTTAAATGCATGAGCTGACATTGTGACCCAGTGAATGGTTTCTAACTGACTCACTGGCTTTTTCAATGGCCTAATGGGTGTGGATGGTTCCTGGTTTAAGCTTAAAACTCATAGAAAACATTCTCATTATCTCCAATAATCAAAATATATAGATTTCTCAAGCAGACCTAAATGTCCTGGGAAAACAAAAGTTATCTGGTACCTTCAGAGTTACATGAATGGCATCAATTGTTTGAGGAGAAGCAATATGGTAGACCTCCCATTTTCTATATATGCAACATAAACACAGTATCTATTCCATGGTCATTCCTGCATAATGCCGATAACAATAATCACAATTATTGTGACTAAGCATTTTCACACTGTCTAAAGCTGTCCTTCATTAGTAGCTGGTTAAGTAGCTGGGCAGGAAGGACATTTTTCTGGGTTTTATTTGTGACTTGGATATCATCTAGTAATATAAGTACTTTGTACCAGGAATGAGGGTTGCATATTTTCCCTAATTCATAAAGTTGTCGTAGGTTCAAGAAGGAAATATGCATGCAAGAACTCCACAAACTACACACATCTAAGAAATCTCTGTGATTCTTATATTTACAGATGCAAAACCATGAATTTTAAATACCTTAAAAATAGCAAGAATATAAAAGTCTTTGGCTAGGGAGAAACATAATATCACAAAAATAGCCTGCTTTTTAAAACATAAATGCAGGAAAAAAAATGACTTTCACCTTTCATCCTCACATTTGGACATAAAGCACCCCAATTTCTGTAGCAGAAGCCAATTATGTTCTGCCACGTCTCTTTGGATGGACCCCTTTATCACTTTTGTTTGTGCAGCTCTCAGAATTTTTTCATTCTCTACAACCAACACTTGAGCCGCCTTTCCAACAGCCCACCGTGGGAAGGCCAGGACTAACTTTCCCCCCGACCATTAACACCTGGCCTTGAACCAAGGACTGACTCTAAGCTACAGCTCCAAGTCCAGGATCAGAACACGTCTTGGTCTGACATATGATGCCTTCAGTGCTCTCCTATGGGATTGAGCCAATGTGATTCCCTCCTAAACTTGATATCTCAGCCTTCCTGCTCCCAGTTCCTCCTCCCCTCTGAGAAACACTTCCTACAAATTATTTCACATGCATCTGTGTAACAGAGTTTGTTTCTGAAGAACCCAGTCAAAGATATTACCTCAACTTTCAGATCTCAACATGTAACCCATGAGCTGGTCCTGGCATCTGGCCACAGTGACGCTTTGAACATTTGACTCAGCATCCAACTGTCACTGGTTGAGCAGCTCTCTGCTTTGGTTGGCTTTATCCTCAACCTCAAGCAATGCTGTGTTCCTTCCCTTTTGTCTTTGTCCAGAGAGCAGCTATCTTTGCTCCTCCCTAGGGCTACATAAAGTCTTTATGTTGATGATTATTTAATGTGGAACTTCATTCACCCTGGTGCCTATTGGGTTGGTCAAGAATATTTTTAGCCCTAACTGGTTTGGCTCAATGGATAGAGCGTCAGCCTTCGAACTGAAGGGTCCCAGGTTCGATTCCGGTCAAGGGCATGTACCTTGGTTGCGGGCACATCCCCAGTAGGGGGTATGCAGGAGGCAGCTGATCGATGTTTCTTTCTCATCGATGTTTCTAACTCTCTCTCCCTTCCTCTCTGTAAAAACTCAATAAAAAATATATAAAAAAGAATATTTTTAAAGTCTGACTTGCACATACTTACATGTATTTTTATAATAGCTATAATGCATTATACACAATGTTTGAAATGTCTGAATACATTCGATTGCACGTCAGGTCATAAAACACGATAGTTAAGCTCCTGTTTTTAACATAATTTCAATATAAAGAGTACATATAGTAATAGTGCCAGGTAAGTATCACCTTCTCCCATTTCGGAGATGGAAAACTGAGTTTCAGTGAGGTTATGTCACCTGCTTTAGGTTACACAGGTGGCAGGGAGAGGAACTGCCGTCTAGTGCTGCCTGGATCTGGAATCATTCTCCGACACCTGTTTCCCACAGGAACAATTGGGCCACATACTCCATGGAGCCCATTAGTATGTTTTCAGTTTCTCTGAGTGACTTGCCAAAATTCATCCCAATAGCAATACTTAGGAATAGTAGTAAATAATATAAGTAAATAATTGTAAGTAATAAGTTAATAATTAGTTGGGCATGTACTGAAACTCACTGACGTTCATTAGACGCCAATTCTTTTGCTTCTGACAACTACACGCTCTTGTCTCAAAGTCACAGAGGACTTACCAGATCACAGCTTAAAATGTCATTATGGACTACTCAGACAGCACAACAATCATTAAACAGTGTGCCTAGAGGAAAATGTGCTCCCGATTTTAAAAAGAAAACTTGTACAGAAGGTTTTAAGACATAAAATGAGGGAATTGCTTTCAAGTTATGGGCAAGTCTGACTGGATATTACTATGGACACTGAGAGCATAAAACCCAAATATAGCATCGCATAACTTTGAGAGATTCATAGAGCTGTAGGTCTAGAATAGTGGTCGGCAAACTGCGACTCTTTGGCCCCTTCAGTGTGGCTCTTCCACAAAATACCACGGCCTGGGCGAGTCTATTTTGAAGAAGTGGCGTTAGAAGAAGTTTAAGTTTACAAAATTTGGCTCTCAAAAGAAATTTCAATCATTGTACTGTTGATATTTGGCTCTGTTGACTAATGAGTTTGTCGACCACTGGCCTAGAAGCCTACTTTAGCCCAGGTAATTCATGTGTATCCAAGTAGGACAAAGCTAAATCAACCAGAATGGAGAGAAACCCAGCTGGTTAGATACAAAAATGTTACCTTTAGTGACCTGCATGCTCCGCCCCCCCCCCCCCCCCCCGCCCACCTTGTGGCTATTGTACATTTGGAAATATGTGCAACATGACAGACAATGTAAGGAGTTAACAGAAAATTTTCAGAATTTGTAAGAGAGATATCAAAGGCGTGTGCATTCACATTCTATATAAAATAATTAAAATTATTTAAAGTTTAAAATTACAAAATTCATTAGATGTAAAAAATTATACAAACATACCAGTTGTGGGCGTTCTTGTCATAGCTACTGGCTTCTAACAGTTGATGTACTTTCTAGATATTGTAGGAGTATTTGTTTTCCAATGCCACACTGTGAGTGTTACTACTGCACTATTTGCAGATGTTTTGAAATTAGAAGTGTTTCCTAACACTTCCTTATCAAGATGGAGCAGCATTGAGAGTCGCAATGGTGCCATCTACTGGGAAGCTACTGAACTATCAGAGAATATTGTTTTCATGGAAACAGAAAACAATATTCTCTGATACTCTTTTAATGAAGAAATTCCATTAATTAGTGCTTTTTATTTACCTACTATTGAAACTTCAGGGAATTAAAATAATAATAGCTCAAGGGATAAAATGGGCTCCTAAATCAGATAAGAGGCATTTAAATTGTTATTTATATGGCTACATATGTGTTGATTTATCCATTCGCATGTATACTACTTCAACAGATACTTATTGTCAAACCCCACAGTGTGCAAAATGTCTCTGTGTCTCCAAGTAGTACATTCTAGTGTAGGAGAGACACAGCGAACACTTCAGATCATTTCGTAGAGTGCTGGCAACTTATCAAGGTGAAGCATCAAGAGGCACTCTGCCCACAGTTGAGGCTGGAAGGAAGGCAGTGCTACTTAGGACAAGTGGATTAGAGGACACTGGAGGAGGTGGTTTTAGTGAGCACATAAGATATGAGGAAGAGGGTGTTTGGTGCAGATCTGGAACACAAGTAATCAAGATAGAGGGAAAAGCACATATAAAGTCTTGAAGTGGGAGCAAGCTGGGCAGGAAGAAGGCAGCTATCAGGTTATTAATAGAGGCTGAGAGTAGTAGAAAATATAGAAGAACTGGTAATCCTCTCTCCTAAAAATGAATAGATAAAAATAGGTCCACTAATAAGAAAGTGGGAAGGAAATGAAGATGAATCAAGCAATGTAATGAACCCTCATCTATGAACTTTGTGAAATCTCTAGGTTCCCCACATGGTGGATATTGCTATCCCAGTTCCAGAGATAAGGTAATAAAAGACAAGATGAAGTGATTTCCTCGACATCTTCCTGATGAGTAAAGGGGAAAGCTCGGATTTGAACTCAAGGCTCCGTTCTGTTTCCATGATGCTGATGTAGTCATGTTCAAACTTGAGTGAAGGAAAGATTCCTATTCCTTAAAGGTTTAAATGATTGGCAGGGAGGAATTGCCTGGGGCTGGAAAATCACAGGAGGCCAGTCAGATACATTCAAGATCAGGCTTTGCTTGTTTAACTGAACAAGGAACTTTCTAAATAAGTCTTATGTGAATTGAATGAGAACTGAATAAAAGACTTGTTGAACAGGAATTGCATTTTTCCTCTTGTTATCAGAACAATTTTGCTCATTCTTAAATTGCTTAATTGTTGTAAAGCTCATGTTCTACTCAATGAAAACAAATAATACTTTAATATCTCAATTTTAACTTTAAATGTTAAATAGGGGGGCAATATGATTTTTCTTCATTTGTAAATTTTTCAAAGGGATTATTTTCCTCAGTAACTCAGAATCATTATATAAGAAAATATATTATAGATTGTAATCTGCCTACCTCCCATTCATATGTTAAAGGCCTAACCCACAATATGACTATATTTGGTAACAGGGCCTTAAAGGAGGTAACTAAGGTTAAAGAAGGTCATAAGGGTGGGGCCCTAATTCATAGGGCTGAATCTCTCCCTCGCTTCCTTCCTCTCATTCTCTCTTCCCAAGTATGCACTTGTTCTTAGATCTTTAGCCTCCACATGGTGAGAAAATAAATTTGTTGTTGAAGCTACCTGATCTGCAGTATTTTGTTATGGCAGCCCTAGCAGTCTCAAGCAGAAGAAAGGATGATAATACTTTCAAGAGTTGTGTTTTCAATACCTAAACATTATCCTTCTTCTTTTTCCTGAGATTTGGAAATACAAAGTGAGAACTTAAAGAAACAAATGCCTGAACAAAAGAGCCAGAATAAAACATAAAATTTACTGATATTAATATTACATTTTCATTAACTGAGCATTTACTACATTTCTGGAATTGTATAAAAATTGAATAAATCAAAATCCCTGTCCACAAAATGTTCATAATCTCCTTGAACATAATTTCATCTATCTTTAACATATATAAATATAAAAACACTAGAGGCCCACTGCACAAAATTAGTGCAGGATAGAGTCCCTAGAGGCTGCAGGCAGCCGGCCTGGGTCTTCCTTCATTCTGCACCGCCCCCCTGGTGCTCAGTGCACGTCATGGTGAGCAATCGAACTCCCTGTCGGTAGAACTCATGAAGGAACACTTTGCATATTATATATATATATATATATATATATATATATATATATATATATACACACACACACACACACACACACACACACACACACACACACACATACATATATATCCAATGGTCTTAGGCTCTACAGCAGCAGTTCTCAACCTGTGGGTCCCAACCCACAGGTTGAGAACCGCTAGCAGGGTCGCCTAAGACCATCGGAAAACACAGATATTTATATTTCGATTCATAACAGTAGCAAAATTACAGTTATGAAGTAGCAACAAAAATAATTTTATGGTTGGGGGTCACCACAACATGAGGAACTGTATTAAAGGGTCGAGGCATTAGAAAGGCTGAGAACCACTGCACCAGTTACACAACCCAGAGCTTTAAATATTTACAAAGGTTTTTCCTGATTTCAAATAAGATATTTCTTGCTCCAGCTGCACACTTGTAGACATTCATTCCCTGAAAGTATCCAAACTTGATTATACCTACTCTCAATCAATTCTGTATCATCATAAGTACCCCAAATAGAATACACAATTAAGCAGAATGTTACCTCTAGTCTGGGAGACTCAAAAAGAGCATCCTTAGATGCCACAAATACATTGTGTTCAAATGCAAAAGTATTTATCAAAATTAATCATTGTCTGAGATCTGAAACACCATTAATATACCAAAATCTGCATTGAGAGAGGGAGGAGAAAAAGAAGGGGGAGGAAACAATAAAAAAAATAATGGTTAAAAACTTCCAATTTTTTTTTTTTCCAGAGAGGAAGGGAGACAGAGAAAGAGATAGAAACACCAATGATAAGAGTGAATCATTGATTGGCTGCCTCCTGCATTCTCCCTACTGGAGATTGAGCCTGCAACTGGGGCATATGCCCTTGACCAGAATCGAACCCAGGACCCTTCAGTTTGCAGCCTCTATCCATGAGCCAAACCAGCTATGGCCCAAAACTTGATAAAAAACATTGATTTCCATGTTAGAGGAAGTTTCTCCTCTGCCAAGGACTGGACCTCCTTGGACACCGGGCATCCGAAGACAGAGAAGACATGAGAAGTCATGGGCATATCCAAGAGTCCTTATTGCAGCCCAAGTAGCCATTAGAAAAAGCAGTTCTTGCTTAACACAGTAGCAAACACAGGAGCCATCCTAGCAAAACAGACAGCACCAGCTGGTCGGTAATACATCTTCCATACAATGCAGCCCCGCACATAGGAACTATACAGGAGCCAGCCACAGGCTGGTCAGTAACATATCTCTGTACCCACTTAGACAAATAGTGACCTCAATACTTGAGTTCTAGAAGGGCATGCTTGCGCAGTGCATACAGTGAAACTGCTGGGTCCATGCAACTGCCTATGGTAACTTGGCCTTGAACATCCTGATTAGGATTCCGACTCTCAGATTGGCCTTGAACATCCGGTGTACTTTAGACAGGGCCCTCACACTCCCCATCTAAAATATCTTCATAGCAGTGCTATTCAAAATGCCAAAAGATGAAATCAATTTTGAAAGTCCACCAAATAAAGAATGAATAAATAAAATATATAAGGGAATATAATTTGGCCAGGAATAAGAACTAATACATGCTAAAACATGTACAAACCTTGAAAACATTATGTGAAGTGAAAGAAGACAGATACAAAGGCCACACTTTGTATAATTACACTTATAGAAAACGTCAATAAGAGGCAATCCATACAGACAGAGAGTAGATAGCAGTTGGGCAAACAGTAAAGTGAACAACTACTGTGCTGGGAGCTGGAGTAGGCAGTGACTGCTAATGGGCTCAAGGTTTCTATTTGGGGTGATGAAATTTTCAAGAATTCTAAATTGAATGCCAGAGTCAAAAGCTGAGTTTCCACACTGAATGAGATAGGGATGTCCTTGCCCCCAAATGAGTTTAGAAGGACTAGAAGCAGGCAAAAGCCAAATGCAGTATCATCGGGTGTTTGCGGGGGAGGGATGGGGAGGAGGTTAATTGAGCACACCATAGGGTCAATAACCTGAAATTTTAGCCTATAGAGGAGTGGAGCGAGGGTCGGTTTTGGGGCAAAGCATCCTCTTTCTGTGATCTGAGCATAAATATTAGAGAAGGTAGCTAGGGTCCCACATGATCGCCCTTAGAATAAGAAGCAGGATGTGCACAGTCCTGAGATTCAAACAGAGATAGTAATACAAAACTGAGGCCCAAAAGGGTCTTTTGGCCTGAGGTTGAAGCTGGGGGTTACATCCTCCTGGTGGGATAATTTTATTTGTCTACTTTTATTACATTATATTGTACTAATTTGTTTCTATCCAATTTCTGTCTCCTATCATTTGGCTGTGAGCTTTTGAGCTAGGTGTCATGTCATGGATATTGTGTCTACAGCTGATCACTGAGACTGATAACTGTTTAACAAGCCCTCTGGTGAACAAAGAAGTAAAAATAATAAGCATAAAACTATACTTCATATGGGACATTATAATTCACTTACACTTATCACATAGTATTTTATGCAGGTGGAGATAAGGAACCATTGCTGATCACTACTGTTTCCTCACTTTCCCTCTGCTTTTCTTTATCAGGAGCCCCATCTCAGCCTCTGCGGGAGAAGACTTGTCCATCAGAAGCGCTGCCAATCAAAGTGCTTTGTTTTGTTTTTGCTTTTGACCACAGAACAGGCCTTTCACACTGCAATGGACACAAACTTCAGTGCTTGGCTCTCCTCCACTAGCTTCATTTTTCATTCGATACATAAGGAGCTTAAACTATGCAAAGACATTTTTAGTTTTCCCCAGCTACTTCCAAGTCCAGCATGCAATCAAAAGCCACAGACTACAGGAATCTCATATAGTGCTGAAACCATTGCCCACTTAGCTTTGCTCAAACAAAAAAGAAGTGGGCAAAGAGAGATATCACCATCGCCCGGCCTTCGAAAGACACTGCCAGGATCTGACAGCCGAGTGTCCTGATGTTTTGCTGGTGTGTTTGGGACCAAGATGCTAAGATCCCGAAGTCAAGTTCTCCCAATAGCAAGCAGTGCTGAAGGAGGGTCACCGAGGCAGAGCCGGTGAAAGGGAAGGTATTGCTGGGTCCAAACCAAACAGAACTACAAAAGACAGCCATTTCCAGGATGATTTTTAGTCCAGTGTTGTCCTTCACAACTTGGAGAAGTATTTTGATCCAGATTACAGGGACTGGTGATTCAACGTTACCATATCTAAGCACATGTCTGTCCATTTTCTTCCATATTCATCCCTTCAATTTCTTTTTCCTCAAGATAAAACTCTAACCTACAATAGAAATTAAAGAAGAGCAGGGGTTGGGGAATTACATTCTAGTGTTTGGAAGAGAAGCCTGCACTTTTAAAAACCTTTCTCATCAGCAAACCAGCCACTAGTGTTCATGTAATACACTGTGGCCCTTTGAAATCTCCTGGTGGCAGCAATTCTGTGTGCTTAGAGACAGCAGCAGGAGCCTGGGAGTGCAAGCAGGGTGCACGTGAGCCACATTTACACCACACAAAATTTTGGCTTTAAAAGTAGTAAGATTTGCCTGGCTGGCACAGCTCAGTAGTTGAGCGTCCACCTATGAACTAGGAGGTCAAGGTTCGATTCCTGGTCAGGGCACATGCCCAGGATACGGGCTCGACCCCCAATGTGGGGCGTGCAGGAGGCAGCCGATCAAGGATTCTCTCTCATCATTGATGTTTCTATCTCTCTCTCCCTCTCCCTTCCTCTCTGAAATCAATAAAAACATATTTTTACAAAAAGTAATAAAACTTGGCTGATCTGGGAAGAGAGGGATGTTTCTAGTAATGATCAAAGTAGCATTTTCAGTAAGTTGTTTACAGATTCAGTGTTGAATTTTATAGGGGCATAACATATACATGTAAAAGTGCATAGGTCAAAAGAACACAGCTTGATAGGATTCAGCAAGATGAACACACTCATGTAACCACAGACAAAATACAAAACACTTCCAGCGACTCCCTGTCTCATCCTAGTCATTTACCTCCCCGAAGGAAAACACAATTTTGAATCTTCTTAGAATAGATTATTTTTTATCGATTTTTGAACTCTATATAAATAAGATTTATAGAAAACAAATCATGCAGTCTGTACTATTGGGCTTATAAAGCATATTTTAAAAAAATCCCGTGTAGTTTTTCACAGTATTTTATTAATGATAAATTCTTTAAATACTCATTTTAGTCATCCAGACTTATCGAACAGTACAAATTAACCTTCAAATTCTTTAGAAAATATAGTAATGCTATTGGGATAAGTACCACCTATCTAAACATAGATTCTAAGCTCTTCAGAACCTTTCCTACAGTTGGCTATAATTTTATAACTATACAGATATATTGTTTTGTTTAAATGTATAAGACAGACATGGATTTGTAATGATTTGAGGTTTGGGGGGGCAACACTTCCTCTTGTCCATTCATTCATGAGTTAATTTGTTTATGAATTCTCTATTGAGCACATCACTGGCACCAGGTTTTGTGCCAGACTGTCAAAAAACATATATGACAGCTAATGCCCACTGAGCAATTCTTATGTGCTAGGCACTCTTCCAAGAGTTCTTCCAAGAGCTTCCCGCCTATTAACTCTCATCATCGTTGAGTTAACCTTATAAGATTCAGAGAATTAAATTGTTTGCCCAGGGTGACAAAGCTAGCGACAGAGCAAGACCAAAGTTAAGGCTGTGTTTTTCTAGAGCCTGTGTTCATATCCTGCCTCTATTCTCAGGATAAGCGGCTTATTGAATGGCGTTCTAGAATTCTAGAAAACATTTTAAACTTAATTCATAAGATCTTTAACTCACATCCTAGAAAACCTCATTAGTATACTTAAGAATTTGCTAAGATACAGTAGAAATCAGTACTAAATTCTCAAAAATGTAAGATAAGGATATTACCCGATTTCATTCATCATCATATTTAGGTCTCATGGTCTCTGTTGTGTCTGTGAGTGCTCAGAACAATGAAAAATAATGCAACTGGGATATTTTGAAGGTTTTAAAAAGGACGAGTTATTCAAGTCAACATTTGGATACTGCTATGGACAAGCAATTCATCTTTATTTCGGGAAAATGAAAACTTCAAGTGTGTATGGTTCAAAGAATTAACCTTCCAAACTTCATAACTGTGGGTGTTTTATTCATTTTTTAAAAACTAATTAAAAACATTGACTTCTCTTCAACTTCTGCATTGGATGACTAACAAATATTAAAACTGGAAACAGCCCTAATAGAGCAAAGTAAAGTCGTATATAAACTTTTCACCTGCAAAGGGCCCCGACTTGGAGAATAATGAATCAAACCTTGCATACAATGCTTCCCTAACAGCACTTATGCATCTGTATCCAAACCACAGCATACTCTTCCCTAATAAAATCTTTCCTTCTTTGCTAATTAAGATAGTACCAAGTAAATAAATAAATAAAGGGCCTTAGTCAGTCCTGAGCACCAAATGCTCCCAGTAGGTAGTCTTTTTACAATTCAATTTCCCCAAAGGGATGAGAAGAGGAAATGAAACAACAAATTGTAGTCCTGATGAACTCAGCAGAAGCTGCTGGGCCTTGGGGACCCCTGCCAGGTCAATTAGTTCATCATGCTAACAGAACAGCAATCCAGAGACCATGGCCCCAACAACCAAGACTCAAAAAAAGGAAAGTTCAATGGCCTGTTGTAATGCTGTCTTCTATGGAAACTCCTGGAACTTGGTGTGTGGATCACCAATAGTATTTTAATGTATGTTACTAAGCAAAAATCCATGGTCAGTCAAAATAGACATCATTAGATATCTAGATTAATATAATTACAGTCTATACGTATTTTCATTAAATGGCATTACTTGGATTTCCTGGATCAACTTAATAAAATATTGTATGGAATAGCAGTATTTTAAAATTAATATGGTTTATTTCCAATTTTCCAACTGTATCATATTCAACCCCAAAATATATAAAACTAGCCTTCATTTTTAACAAGCTTCTTCTTAGTCTAATACAAAGCAACATAGTAGATCCAAATGAAATTTGATGGGAACAATTATTAAATACTTAATTATAATTAAAATAACTTACGATACATTTCTTTAAAATTTTGAGAATTTTAAATGAATGTTTTTGTAATAACAATATCACCTTACATTTATGTTCCATTTAGAGCTAATAAAGTAGTTCTACTCGTGTTACCTTCTTTAGTATCTCACCATTTTATTGTTTTAAAACAAAAAAGTATTTAACATCTAAATCAAATATTTTACCATATCTTGATTTTAAAAATTCCTCATGATTTTACACATTTAAATCTTTATTTAAAAGTTTCAAAAAATGCCTACATCTTCTCATGTAGATATTTAATTTTTTTCTCTTATCATGTCTGAGAAAATGGTCAATGCTATTACCCTCATTTTTCCTCAAAGAACTGAGGATCTAAGGTGACAAGTGGCATTTACTGATGACTGTCAAAGCTTGAGTAACCTCTGACCTCTGAGGTCTAGACCACTACTTGCATTCTCGAGGGGCATTAACCCAGCAACACATAGACCAGCATGTGTTAAATTAGTCTGGAGCCTCAAGGTGAATTGTGTAGGGTAGGAAGCACAGGGGTATGTAAAAAAATAAAAGCTATATCAGTTGAGCAATACGTATGATTAAACTAACATCCCACATTATTCACGGTATACAGATAGCTTTCTTCAGTATAGCAATAATGCTATATTTCTTTAATTAGATAGTTGATATATATATGCAGTTTAAAAATTAACTATAGATAATTTAAAAATGTGCTACAGCAATAACAACAACAACAACAAAAGCCACATAAGAAACATGAACTGTTTGTGTTACTTTTAGACAGAGGCAGAATTATCATTGTTTTCCTATTTGCTCTTATATCAACTAAAAACATGAGTTAAAATAATTCGAGTTTTACATAGATAACTTAATGCTGATTTTTACTTGTGACTTCAACAATAATTATAACTCAATTTTCTTAGGTGCATGAAAACACTAGAGAATAATATTAGAAGAAGATTAAGACTTGGGAGCCTTTTGAGTCTTTGATTTTAATGTTGGCTTTCCCATCTACCCATTTATGTAATTCAAAGCTTATTGTTTATTCACTGTGCCCATCATTCGAGGCCTATCATCATGTCTCTTCCTTTTCATCTGCTCAGATTCCTCCAGGATGTCTGCTGTTTCACTGCACTGAGGGGCTCACCTTCCCACATATCCTCTTTTGCCTCCAGAGTAAAGGAGAGGCATCTATTCAAAGATCAATCAAATGAGAAAAGAGTAAAGCAAACATTTTAAAATAAAAATTTTAAAAATTAAAAACAATCTAAGTACCCTCTAAACCACCGTTTAGAGCTCACGAATAATATTACTATTTTTAAAAAACTAAAATTTATTAAATATGATGTTCTAGTCACTGGGCAAATGCTTTATATGCATTAACTTCTTCAATCTTCACTACCAACCTATGAAATGGATATTGATTCTATCCTATTTTTAGATGAAGTAACTTAGTCAAAGTCCCAAGTTAGGCATCAAACACAGACATAAAACCCATTCATAAGCTCTCCACTTACAGAAGATGGAAGAACAGAGTTTAGACTTGGAGCTGAAAGGGATCATCTACTTTCTCCCCTAAATCTAGATATTGGAACTGTTCACCCAGGTATGTCTGCAGAGATACCTGAGCTGAGTGTAAGTGAACCCACCCTGCATAGATGAGGATGTGGGTCTGCTAAATGGAGTGGGTCGGAGTCAGAGAGAGGCAATTGTAAAAAGTGCCCTTTTGGTGACAGAGGCATGATGACATGAGAGAATCACTCACCCTTTATCAGTTACTTCCTTCCTTCCTTCCCTCCCTCCCTCCCTCCCTCCCTCCCTCCCTCCTTCCTTCCTTCCTTCCTTCCTTCCTTCCTTCCTTCCTTCCTTCCTTCCTTCCTTCCATCCATCCATCAGGCCTTTCTGACTTCAATTCCCTCTTTACTCAGAAGATGATGATAAATGAAGATAATAATGACAACGAGGAAGCCCATTTAGCTTGGATTCAGTGGTTCACCCTTGCAAACATATCCTCACAAATAACCTAAGCTCGCTTTCCCTTTTGGACTTTTGTAGCTCATGCCCTCAAATTCCCACCATGAATGAATCCAACTGCCCATCTTCTCTGCACATGCATCTTAGCTGCTGCAGGCTCATGGGACAATCTCAGAGTGAGTTAGTATCTATATAAATTCATGATCACTCTTTTTGAAAGTCTCAGCTCAGCTCAAACTTCTGATCTCCTTCTACCAGCCTTCCTAACACGCTACAGAAGCTACTGCCTTTTATTTACCCAGGAAATAGAAAGGTATTAAATAGAAGTTCTCTTAATGGCCAACATCTGAGTCTATAAACTTATCAGCTTCTGCATGGCACCTTTTTTTCCTTTCTCTTCTATGCTCTACATTTGTCTTATCTCCCAAGAACCCTGGAGATGTCTATTATGAACAGTCTCCTCTAACTTTAGTCACACCCTCTCGATAGGCTCCTTTCCATAAGTGAGCAAGTCTTACTTCCCAGCTTAAATAAAAACAAAAAAACTCTCTCATTTCCCTTTCCTCTTCCAGGCAGTCACGTTTGCCCACATCTTTCAAAGTCAAATATCAAACAAGAGTTTTTTTACTCATATCCTTTGTCCTCACTTCTTGCATTTTCCAATATTTCTTCTATTCTCACCACTTTATCTCATGTGATCTCACTACTATTAATTTGGTCTCAATATCCATTTCACTAAATTGCATGGAAAATACTTAGCCCTCATTGTACTTGACCTATCAGTTGTATTTCACCCAGAGGGGCCATTCCCTCATTTTTAAAAACTCTTTCCTGGAGATCATCACATTTCCATTTTTCCCCTCTTTAGCTTCCTTTATTACTTCCTCTTTTAACTGGTCATTAAATGTTGGCTTTTTTTTCAGGTCATAGGTGCTCCTAGATACTCTTCTTTAGTATTCCACATCCTTTCCTCCTTCATAACCCAATCCCTATGTCTTCAATTTCCATCTCTATGTTTATGACATAGATTTATATCGACAGTCCTGAGCATTCTTCTGTACTCCAGAATCATATGCTACAAAATCCCTTATGCATTATTAAATTGCCTACTATCTGCCTTCTCCACACCCACATCTCCCATTCAATTGATTTTCCCCACAGATTTATAGGATGTATAGGTATGCTCAGTAAATCAAATTCATACAGTTCAAAAGTATAAAATGTTAAAGTGTACCCTCCTATTAAAATATATGCCTAATCATTTCATTTCCATGCTAGCAACACAAACAGAAAGACTTAAGAGTGCATCAAGTCACTAATCTTTACAGAAACTCTGAGCTCTATGAGATCTGGCTCCTCTGTCTGTCTCCAGAATCTCTAAAGTCAATACATATACATGTCCACTCCCATACATCATACTCTCTATCTGGAACACTCACTGAAACTGTTCTTTCCCAGGTAACTAAATTTTTCATTCTTTGATCTCAACTTACATAGCATTTTAATTAGTGTGGCTTTTGCGACTTAGTACTAGGAGAGATGCCCTCTTTTATAGCCCAATGTCATTGGAAGTTGTTATTTGTAAAGCTTATTTATTTGATATAACTCTTGCCTTCCAAAGTACAAGATACCTCAAGGCAATAACTGCACCTGTCTTAAGCGTTAGGGTCATAGTATCATAGGAGTCTGTACAAAAGAGATTAGGACACAGACACACACAGAGGAAAGTCCATATAAAGGCACAGGGAGGAGACAGCTATCTACAAGCCAAGGGGACAGTTTATCTTTATGATTCATCTTTCAAAAATATTAGTTTACTTATATTAATGAATTATAATGTTTAACATTAAAAAAAACAATTCTTGCCTAAGCTGTTTCAGAAATTCCATCATCATATAATGAATTTCTAAGAAAAGTGAAAAAAATGTTTTTGTTTGCTTAATTCTAAAAAAAATCCCTAATTGGGTTTTAGTGCAGGTAAAAGGTCAGGGTTTAATTTATAGAAAGCATATTTTCAACAGTTAAAGTTTGGTCTATATGAGCGCAGTTAACTGGTTAAAATTTTAAAACTTAATCATCTATGCTGAGAGCTAGCATGCAGCTATTTACAAAGGCAATTAGCATTTTTATTAGCAATGTGGCCAATGATGCTATGATTATTTAAACTGGCTAAGGAAGAGAATAAAATAATGGCTCACCCACATACTGTTGCTGAAATGCTCTAATAGGTGAGTTGGATCACATCATTTATCTCCTGAACAAATTCCCTCAAAGGGCCCTAATGCCTACAGGCAAAATGTAAAATCTTTTGATTCAGGAGCTTAGTCAGGTTTCCCCTTAGGCATCTTTATCTTCAGACATGCTGCCCCCTACAGGCATCTTCTAAAACAGCCATCCAAAGTATGTTGGGTTTGCCCAAAGGCATTCTCCTGATCAATGCAGTGCCTCTTTATGCTGGAGTGAGCCAACAAAGATCTATTCATCCTTCAAGTCTCAGCTTAGGATTTACCCTCTAATGTATGTTACTTAGCAAAATACCTACTCATCAATGTTTAATGTTGACAGAATATAGAAAAATAGTAATTACATAATTAAAATGGCAACATGATCATACACTTCCGGTAAATAGTTTTCCATATTGTTTATCTTAGAGTAAAAGATGGTCAGGACAGTGGACAGGGGGGTATGCAAATAAAAAGCAACATTTCTACCAGAGAGTCTCTGAGCCATCAGGGTTTACTGTCCAAAAATACCAGCTCCCACCACCACCAGCAAATATTGAGATTATTATTTTATGACCAGCTGTGTTCTATCAAGATAAAGAGAAAGAAATTACTCTGCCCAAGATCACTGCCATCAGCTACTATAGTCTTAGACACCAGTGCTTTATTTACAGAATTCCCAACTGACAAATAATAGAATTGCATAATGAGTATACAAATGCCTTTTCAAGAACAGAGCTTGAGAGCTGTTTTTATAAAAACGCCTCCTGCTGAATTATGGAAATGCAGCGTGCTGACAGTCAGGAGGGACAGGAACACACATGGGCTTTGTTGCCTTCTAATGGATTCGCTCTAGAGTAGCATGAAAAAGTGGAAGCTAAAGTGCTTTAGCAAGGTTTGGGCCTCTCTCTCCATGTGGTCCTACAGTGTGAAGAATAGCAGACTATGTGGCATCCATTTATAAGGGAACACAGGGCTTTCAAGAAGTCCCGTTTGAATAGACAGGATTAGTAGGTTGCTTGGAGAGGTGTAATGCTACAGAACACACCCATGGGCGAAAAACCTTATTCTGAAAGGGTCATCCAACCATGACTCTAAAGAGGAACTTTACAGAATTTCCAGTTTCTTAAAGGAAACTTTTAAATCAAGTTGTGTTATTTATAAGGAAATACTGAGAAACATAATTTTCAAAAAAAAAACAAAAACACAACACACATTAAAATACTTTCTTGAAGTGGAGTTCGTGCTATAAAATTTTTTGAAGCTTTATCTTCCCTAATAGTTAAATGTTTTCAAAAGTTTTCTATGTTTTTGTTGTTGTTTTGTCATTGAAAACCCTTTATACTTGCCTGACTTGAACGCACGGATTGTGAAACAGTCAAAGGCTGGTAGTTCTCACACTTCCTACTGCAGTCACCAAGAACTCTTTCATTGTGTGATTGAGGCTGATGCCAATGCAAGTGAGACAACGTCATCATAACCATCATAAAATAATACAGCCAAGAGGCAGCCTCTTTTAATAAGTCATGCTGTGCCAAGGCAATCTGCATCTAGCTCCAAGCACAAAAGGATGCGATTGATTTGGTCCTGCTGGCTGTCCCAGGAAAGAGCGCTGTCTTCAGTCCCTGTGGTCACCAGTATCGGGAATGCCAATGCCGGTGGCTTGCAAGGCCAAGCAGCTAACTCTGGCCCAGCTTGACAAGCCACGAATGGTTAGTAATGAGCCGAAACTTTCAAAGTTAAAAGATGATGATGGCTTCATCCTCTCCGGTAGGAAGCGGTTGTGGAAAGAAAAGTGTGAATGGAGGAGCAGCCTGAGGAAAGCATGCGAGCCTGAACCTCATAACTCAAAAGGCTCAGTCGTTTACTTCACATTCCCAGGGACACATGCACATGTTGTCGGCAACATGAAGTCAAGTCAGGGGAGCCACAAAACATGCTGGGGTGGCTTCTCTAAATTCACCAAGAGAGTGAAAAATATTATTTTTTAAAAATCAAGGTTTTAAAGATTTTTCAAGATTCAAGAGCAAAATGAACCTACTGGAAAACACTTGTTGACGGAAGGTAGCAATGCTAACACTTGGCTCGCCAGAAGACAACCTCCCCATTACTCTGGTCAGTGCTTCCCACTGGCCCAAGCACTCAGGCTACTGCTAGGACCAGAAGCAAAAAAAAAAAAAACAAACCAAAAAACACCTAATCAGGCTACTCTATTTGCTCCATAGACTCTCAAAGTGGAAGGAATCAGAAGGAATTCAAACAGTGTGAGCAAGCAAACATTTATAGGTATCTCTTAACTATTATATATACATAAACACCTTTGTTGCTGACAACCAGAAAACTATATTTTCATAAGAAGAACACAGGCTTACTAGTAGTCTCCAGTGAACTGATTGGTGATAGTTGGTATCTATATATATAAAAGGCTAATATGCTAAGTGTCCCTCTGACCGTCCAACTGGTCGTTATGATGTGCACTGACCACCAGGGGGCAGACATTCAACGCAGGAGCTGCCATGATGCGCACTGGCCATTTACAAAGAAATGGCACCACAGACTAGGAGCTGACAAAGCAACACTCGGCTTCCCCAAAGTGAGACACAGGCCCTGCCACCACCCCAGAGCAACAGCCCACCAAATAGCAGCCCACACTGTTGAGACCCCTTGGTGCAAAATGTGGCCCACAGCCCAGCTCAGCCCAGAAACAGTCACTGTGGGCACCGGGTAATGACGTCACATAACAACACCCAACTCCCTCTCCCTAGAGACTAGCCTCCTTGCAGTTTCTTCAGCCCAGGAACATGACTTGCTTTATAGCCAGTTGCAAACATTTTACACTTTAACCAAATATCTGTGAAGTGTTTTCTCGTGCTTCATCTCATTTGATCCTCACAGAAGTCCTGGTGTAGGTAGATAGGAGACTCAGTAGAATCCTATTTTCTTTTCATTAGCCGGAAAACAGAGATTTAGAAAGTTTACAAATTTGACCCAACTAAAAAGAAGTAAGAAATGGTGGACCTTGAAAATGACTTCAGCTTTTCTCACTGTGCAGAATATAGTTAAACATTGTTGCAGTTAAATATTTTACCCTTTGTTCTCCCTGCGTGATCTATAATAATAATCTGCTTCATGTTGATATTTACAGCTGTGTTGCTGACCAATTACCTGAAAGAGAAGTTGGGGTGCTTCACTGGACTGGAAAAAGTTTAGCTAAGTCAGAAAGCAGGTCTAATTAAGCAAGTTTGTTCTATATCTATAAAAGGCTGAGTTGACTCGCACATGCGCAATACATATAAAGCTCTTGCTGGCTGCAATCACACACGTGTGTTTCAATCTGTCATTGTTGATCATAAATTTGGTTGACACTTCTATTATAGAGAAAGGACAAATAGCAACATTAAAGTATTTCTTCTAATTAATTTCCTTTCAATGTGCATGAATCCGTGCACCAGGCCACTAGTCCCTTATAATCCTGCATTCTTGTCTGAGTCAGTACCCGTTTTTTCCTTTAGGGGTCAGCACACTAGTGTGGTCAATGATACCTGTTTTGAACCTGAGTTCATAAGACTAAGTGGTCTTCAAAACAAATAAAGTATCAGATGCCAAGAAATCTGTACTCTACCTTTTTTATTTTTTTTAGCATTGGATTTAACCTGTTTTTTTTTTTTTTTTTTTAAATTTAGAAAACTAAAACAATTTGTGGTAAAGAATCAAGAAAATAGTTATAATGCCTTATATAAACTTGCCCTGACAACATGAGTCTGTTCAGGAATTATCAGAATCTACAATTCAGAAAGATAACCAAGCCACCAATCGTTTCCCCAAATGTTCTATCCTCAGTATGCTGCAGTGGATAGTCAGATATCATGTGAAAACATATTTTTAACCATATATTTTAAAGTATTCATATTTTCAACAGTATGGTTTCAACAAATAAATTCTGTCATAAAAATTCCAGCTCCAGTCTAATGCATCAGCCATAAAAGAAAAACAAAGTTGCACCAACAACTCTAATAGTTTTTACTAAAAGGCTTTTTGGCCTTTACAACCAAACATATATTTGTGATAAAGTGACTTGTCTGAATACTCCCTGAGGCACAGAATATTTTCCATTTGTAAATAGATTGGTTATGGGTATTCCAAAATTACAATTCTGGCAACAAAATGATGTAAGTTTATGAATTTGGGAAATGTGAGTTTTTGTTTCAATTAACTTGAAAATTAACTTTAAAGCAATCGTGCACTGTTTTAAGAATTCTGTAGTATATCATTAAGTAATGGATTTTAGTAATTTTCAATGAAATAAAAACAAAAGCACTGTTTAATGTATTTTAGGAATAGTGTCACTAACTTACTATATTATAAAAACACAAGACTTTTAAAAAATGTTCAATAATTATGATTGAAAAATAATACATTTTGCAGTTAAGTTTTAATAAATTTTAATTGTAAAATGTCAAAGAAGCACTACTTCTGGATGAAAAATAGAACAAAAACTAAACTAGTTCCTTCTTCAATGCAGAGGTAGGCCTGCATTGACACAGGAACTTTGTGATGTATTTTTAAAAAGACTTTTCAACGCAACCTACTAGGGCGGTTTCAGGAACTCAATCCATGCCCTGGAATCCTTCTGTGAGAAGATAGCAAAGCCTGTACAACTTGTACCCTGGGTGGAGGGTTTTATATCTTGGAACCAGCAATGGCACATGGATTCCTCCTCCTCGTACCACATCTCCTCTGCCTTCTCTTCTGCTGTGCCTAGTCTTTTCCCTTTGCAGTCTCATTTTCATCCTAGTTAATGTGCAGCGGAATTGTCTACAGGCTACACGACACTGTGATAGTTCAACAGATTGAGTGCGGAAGCCGATATGAGCATCTAGCTGTCTTCTTTTCAGCCAAAAATCAAGATTTGCAAAAATGTAAAACAATGCTACTCTTTTCACTGTTTATTTTAGTATATTTACTGTATCCATATAGTATGTAAATTACTTTATTGTGTGAATATATGTATATTATATATAAATAATTCTATTTTATATGCTATATAATATATATTACATATTTTTAAAATATATGTATATTTTATACATATAATATATATGGTTTGAAAGACCCCTTTACTCTGCTCACATCTGACTAGTGGGAAGTAGTCAGGGCTCCACCCTACCAGGATACAGGCAAGAAATTCTATTCTGTAAGGCAGAAGGCTAAGAGAACATTGGTGCCCACCTCAGAAAGCAGGCCCTGCCTCCACCAAGAGGCACTTTTTCCCCCAAAGGAAAAGTGTACAAGAGGCTGGGAGTTAACTCTATAAAAAATGTCCACAATTACACTGTGGGTTTATCTGAATGAGACTGCTATTCAGAAAATGCTACCTTTCAATTCCTCCAATAGAACAAAGTACTTAAAACTGTGGGAATACAAGAGAGATAATGATGCAACACAGCCTGATAATCTATTTCTTTGGTCCTTGTATGTGATAAATCCCAGATTATCCTCTTAAGTATTTATAATCCCTATTTCCAGATTATGCCTGGTATCAATCTATCCCAATACCCATTTAGGAGAAATTGGATTGTATGATATGTAGTATAAATATTTCTCAATAAATCAGTGGCTGAGAACTCAAGAACGGATTTTTGATATGATGTTTAACAATGGAAAAATGAGGTTTTTGCATCATACTTCTAGTTGGTTCTATTGCAGGATCATCCCTATCCATATTTCAATAAGTTAAATTAAATTCATAGGACATCAAATGTTTAATGAAGAATATTTTCTGAGAGATTTATGTTTGAGATGATTTGTAAAGATACAATGTGTTAGTTAACACAAACATAACCCTTTGCCAAAGAAATAGGTTTGTATAAACAATGTTTAAGTCTCACAGAAAGCCATACACATTATACTGTCAAGGTTAATGAAGGGTAACTGAAAAATTATTAATTCCAACTGTCATCTGTCTTCTTGCCTCCTTTCAATTCGCTAATTTTAGTCATCACCGTGTGGGATAATCAGAAAATTCAGTTTAATAGATTTATATTTAAGAAGAGTCAACAGCTTTGAATACAGTTCAAATTACTCTCCTATGAGTCAAATGTGTGAGTTTTGTACACATGCTTTTATCATACACATTGTGGCACTTATGTGGGGCAATGTGAAAAGAGTGTTTTGAATAATAATCTCATTTACTTTCAGGATTATGGCTTATTATAAAGAGTTCAAATTAAGTTATACGTAGTTTCTAAGTAAATTAGATTTTGCTAAATTTGAGATGTTACTTAATTGTGACCAAATAAATCTCAAAAAGAACATACATTTGGAGAGGGAGCAAAAGATAGAAACATCAATGATGAGAGAGAAACATGGATCGGCTACCTGGGCAAGTGCCCTGATAGAAAATCAAACCATGACCTCCTGGATCATAGGTCAACACTCAACCACTGAGCCACGCTGGGCCAGGCAGCACTGCAATTCTTGATGACGCCTATCTGATCCCATGAATATATTAACCTGCTCCCATAGCCAGAACATGTCTGAGGCCTTAAGATCTTTCAGCCAATACAGTAATTTATGCTAACTTGCCTTCAGAACTGTAAAGCATGTACTAGTACATATGAAATTTGTCACCATCATTATAAAACAAGTGCCATTGCTTGACCTGAATTCATTAAAATATGGAAGATTTAAACTTCTGGCTAGGATTGGCTGATCTCCTTGTGTGGCTATATTCCAGGATTATCGTCCAAGGGCCGCTTTCTAAAGTAATATTAAGCTCTTCTCTTGATTTGCTTCAATCCATTTATCAGCCCACAACTCTGAACCAATTACTGAAAAATATCCTTAGTGACACATCTGTCAGTGTAATTGTTGAGATTTATCTGAAGATGGATTTTTGTCTCTTACTTTTAGTCAGCTTTCCTGAGGTATAATTAAGGGGAAAGAAATTTAAGTAATTTTAAGTATGCAGTTCAGAGGTTTAACAAGTGTATGCAGTCATATAGCCACTAAACCTATCACGATGCAACATGAGTCCATCACCCCCAAAAGTTCCCTCATGCCCATTTGCTGTCAATCTCTCTCCTCAGTCTTGACTGCCCCCCACAATATGTGGTCTATTTATATCATTATAACTTTGCCTCTCTTGGAATATTATGTGAATAAAATTGCAGTTTGGAGTCTTTTCTATCTACCTTCTTTCATTTAGCATAATACTTTTTGAGAGTTGTTATAGATGCCAACAGGTAAGTCCTTTTTATTGCTGAGTAGCAGTGTTCCATTGTATAAGTCTACCACATTTGTTTAAGCATGGTAATAGTTGAACAATGAGTTATATTTTTTTTTTGCTTTTTGGCTATTATTTAAAAAGCTTATTATGAATATTTGCACATAAACTTTTGTGTGGACAATAATTTCAATTTTTTTATTTGAAAAAGAGGCAAGAATAGTAAGCAATATGCATATTGCAACTTTGATAAACCCACTAATTAGTTTGAGTAATTTTTTGATGATTCCTCAAAATTTTCTGCAAAAACCATGTTTAGAGAGTCCTGCTGCTTCTTTACTAAGCTATATGATATTTTAAGACTTATTGGGCTGCTTAGAATATTTTAAACAAGGTCAGAAGAGAGTGGCTGCCTAACTCCCGAACTTAGAGGAAAGCGTTTACCCTGTTAGAATAAGTTAACTCTAGGTTTTTCAAAGATGCCCTTTATCAATTTGAGGGAGTTCCCTTCTATTTCTAGATTGCTGAGTGTTTTTCTTTCTATTATGAATAAGTGCTAAATTTTGCCAAATGTCTTCTCTTCTTAAAATATCTTTTAATAGGTTGAATTGCAATGATTGATTTTTCAAATGCATTCCTGGGATAAACCCCAACTGGTCATGGTGGACTAACCTTTTTATTTATTGCTATGCTAATTCACTCAATTTTTGAAAAAGAATTTTGCACCTATGTACATGTATGCTGAATTGCAATTTTATTGGGGGATTTCTTTTGTAACAAAAATTGTCTGATCTGTTAGAGAATGTGCTTGGATGTATTCTCTCCTCTTATATTTTCTGGAAAAGTCTATGTAGAGTTTGCTTTATTTCTTCTATAAAGGTTAGTAGAATTCACCAATGAAGACACCTAGACTTGTAGATTTTTTTGTTTGATGTTTTGTCTTGTGGGAAGCTTTGCTTTTCAATTTTTATTTACTTTAATTTTTAGAACAGTTTTAGGTACAGAAAAATTGAGCAGCAGGTACAAAGCTTTTCCATGTACCCCTTATTCTCTCACATGCACAGCCTTTAGATTTAACCAAAACACATTTAAAATCACACACTGAGTTTACTGGTCTGTCAGATTGCTTTTCCTTGGTCTACATCTAAATTTTACCTCAAGGGCCCTTGGTTTCTGCTTCCAATTCACTAATTGTCTAATGTAGAATATGGGCACCTTGGCTACTGTTCTCAAAGGGGAGCACTGGTTTCTACAGACTTTGAAGCCACCAAACTTGCATGGATCACTGTATGTGGCCAACATCCTGGATATCTGGTCTACCTTCTTCAACTTGAAACCTTCTATAGTGAAGAAAAAACAACCTCACAAGCAGCTGTGCATTTTAAACTGCTCCGATCATTACATACTAGTGGCCCGGTGCACGAAATTCGTGCGGTGGGGGGGGGCGTGGGGGGGTCTCTCAGCCCGGCTGCACCCTCTCCAATCTGGGACCCCTCAGGGGATAACCAGCAGTCAGACATCCCTCTCACAATCCAGGACTCTCTGTCTCCCGGGCCTCAGGCACTGGCGCCCGACTTCTCCAACTCCCACAGGCCCGGAGCAGCTGGGGGGGGGGGGGGGGGGGGGCGGGGCTGCCGCCATCTTTTTAGGTTAATTTGCATGCTCACTCTGATTGGCTGTTGAGCGTAGCGGAGTGATGGCCATTTGCATGTTTCTCTTTTATTATTGTAGATTTATTCTGTAGGAGGGTATATAAATCCAGAGATGCTGAATAAGGAGTTTATGATAATTGCCTTTTGTCACAGCACCAATATCCAAGTAATGTGACTCTAAGTGACATGTGAGCTCTTTATCTGCCTTGTTTGCATGGTTTGTTACAACTGCCTGGCAGGAGAGAATAGGACTCATGATTGTTATTTTATACAAGTAAATATTTCCATCATTCCAGGCAAGTACAGATGTTTGCATATTGTTAGAGAATTTTCATTCCATTTCAAATTTCTTAATATATACATTCACTTTCAGTGGGCTTCTTCAAATTTCAGTGATATGACATCTACTTTTTTATTCAAAGTCAATAAGTTATCATAATAAATACTTTAAAAATATAAATATGTTTTCAGATCTCTAATTACATACCAAGAGAATTGCTGCAAATATTAGAGGCAAAGCTGTATGTGTCCATCGTTACAGAATGTGCATATTTTAGTTATGCATCAGTCTTCTTTCGCACATTTCCTGCCATTATGTCCAATGAGACACAACAGAATGTGAAGTGCAGAACTCATCAACAGGACTGATGATGCCACTCTTTCTTCAACAGTTATACAAGGGATGGATGTGTACGCCATTATTAATCTACTTAAAATACGAACAGATACATGATAAGCAACATAAGAATGGTCCAATTCTCCAAGCTAAAAATTTTAGAAATCAACACTGATTGTGACTAATTGTGTAATATCCAGTGCACACACATACACACACACTCACACACGCACACACACACACTAACCCTGTAACAAGGTTTCTCCATGTTTCATTGCTCCATTCTTCCCAACTAGAATGCCAATGATGCTGTAAGAAAAAGAGAGCAACAGGAAAAAGGCTCAACGTCAAATATGACAACCTATTGATGTCTGAAATGTTAACAAATTTCAGCTCCTGTAGTCTTTCCAGTTGGCAGAAAAGTGATCAATGTATTGAGTGCATATAAACTCTGAGTTTATATTATCACAGCTAAAAACCCCACAATCATTTCTTTTTACTGATTTTTAAAAAAATATATATTTTATTGATTTTTTACAGAGAGAAAGAGAGAGGGATAGAGAGTTAGAAACATCGATCAGCTGCCTCTTGCACACCCCCTACTGGGGATGTGCCCGCAACCAAGGTACATGCCCTTGACCGGAATCGAACCTGGGACCCTTGAGTCCGCAGGCCGACGCTCTATCCACTGAGCCAAACCGGTTTCGGCCACAATCATTTCTTTAAGGTGTTAATATATGAACATTCAGTAACAACTGGAGGTATGTTTCCTACTTACTGGCTATAGAAGGAATAGGAAAAGAAGGATGAAGGAGCAAAGGACTAGAAGGAGAGAGGAAATGGAAGAAAAGAAAAGGGGAGGAAAGGGAAGAGAAGAGAGAGGGAAAGAGTAAAAAAAGAAAAGAAAAAGTGGGAGGAGGATAGAAATGGAGCAACAGGAATAGGCTAGATTTCAATTAACAAAAACTCCCTTTATCAGCTAGAGGGTCAGCAGGAAACTATTGACTCTTAGGCAATTAAGAGGACTAAACTCCTTAACAAGAGGCTAGTTCAATGGCAGAGAACAGAGAAATGGCAATCTAGAGCAAAAGTCCAAAAACAGAGTGGTTAGGGTCAAGTGAAAGCAGATTGAAGTGCAAGCTTACTTCATCCATCCAGTGAGCAATCTTTCTCTTCACACAAATAGTAAGCAGGTTAAGAAAGTAGCAGTTGCCCAGCTGGCATGGCTCAGTGGTTGAGTGTTGACCTATGAACCTGGTGGTCATGGTTTGATTCCTAGGCAGGGCACAGGCCTGGGTTGCGGGCTCGATCCCAGTAGGGAGCATGCAGGAGGCAGCTGATCATTGATTCTCTCTCATCATTAATATTTCTGTCTCTCTCTCCCTCTCCTTTCCTCTCTAAAATCAATAATAAAAGTTTATTTAAAAAAGAAAGAAAGAAAGTAGCAGGCAATCAAGTGCCTACAGGGCAGGAGCACCTGTATGCCACTGGTGTCCTTGTAACCTCAAGGCACTTAGAGGCCAGAGGGGCAGATAGCCGTGGCTATTAGGTGCTATTAGGCTGCAACCACTTTCCTTCAACTGTGGGACCTGATTCTCCACTCTGAGTGGTTGGTTGGAATGGCTGACCTCTAGGTTCTACCAAAGCTCTGAAATATGTAACTGTGATTTTGAATAAGAGGCAACCAAGAGTAGGTGAAAAAATTTAACTGGTACATAATGAAAACTTTGACTTTCCCATTGTTCACATAACTATCAAAATTATGCCAAAATGGGCCTTTTTGTAGTGCTGAGCAATGACTGTTACCTTCCAAATGGGCAGCTGTTTCCACTCAAATTTCCTCCTTCCCACCTACTTTGTCTAAACGTTTACTTATTATACAATGAAAAATGAGCACTTTTTGATTGGGTACTTGTATGTGTTGAACTGTGCCCTCCTCCACTCATTTTGTAATTCTGTTCTCAGTAACTCAGAATGTGACCTCAGTGTGAATTAGGGTTCTTGCAGATATAATGAGTTACGATAAAGTCATTAGGATGAGCCTTAACCAATATCTATATATATAAAAGGCTAATATGCATAGTGTCCCTTAGGGAGTTTGACTTGGAGACGGGATTTCAATCACTCTCTATGACGTGGGCTGACCACCAGGGGGCGGCACAGAATGAAGGAAGGCCCAGATTGGCCTTGATCACCAGCCAGGCCTAGGGACCCTACCCGTGCACAAATTTTGTGCACTGAGCCTCTAGTGACTTTTATAAAAAAGGGAACACTGGGACACAGAGACACACCCAGAGGGAAGATAACACAAAGAGACTCAGGAAGAAGAGGGCCATCTATCAGCCAAGGAGAGAGGCCGGGACCAGATCCTTCCCTCATAATCCACAGAGAGAACCAGGGGACTGGATTTGTATATCCAGCCTCCAGTCTGTGGTACTTGCATAACAGCCCTAGCAAACTAATCTCAGTGCCCTCTGTACCTGCAGCCCTTTTCTCTAAGTTCCCTGACACATCACACTATGAAACCCTCACTGTACCTTCCCAGTATAGGTATGAGTCCAAAACCCACACTTACACAGGTGGGGAAGCTGAGATGCAGAGAAGTGATGCTAATACCTCAATTTATTTCCTAAGTGGCAGAGCAGAGATTCAAACGGAGACAGTTGAGAGTGTGTGAGTTTGACCACTATACACACTGCCTCTCATAGATAAGAACAATTCCTAGAAGAGAAGACTTCACCTGGTTTTGCTACTACTTCCTTCTTCTAGTCCAAGCATGTCAAACTTGAGGCCCACGGGCTGCATGCCTCCTTTATTTGGCTCACGTTAGCCTTTGAGTTTGACATGATTGTTCTAGTCCCTGCTCACTGTTCATGATGCCAAACATCCTTTTGCCACACAGGTTCCAGTTAACTCCTACTTCTGCTATAGCATTTCCTGAAGTGGGCTGTGCCTCTTCTAAGTGCTACTCCAGAGAAGCATGGTGCCTTGATTGCATGGTGTCATCATTGGTTTTCAATTGTTTATTTCTTCCAGCAGATTCGGAACTCCTGGAGGAACTGGGATGAGGTCACACTTGGTCATTTTTATGTATGTGACTCCTAGAAGCAAGCCTTTCACATCAAAAGGATTCAATACATATTTGTCAAATGAGTAAGTTAATGTTAAAGGAAGCCTTACAGAATTCTGTGGGAGCTAATCTATTAAACACACAGACACACACACACACGCACACATGCACGTGTGTGTGTATATTAACTATGCATATGTACTAGCTACTAGTATATTAAAAGACAGACAAAATTTATAAGGAGTGACACCAAGACTTCAATACTGGGCATCATTAAACTTACATATGAAAATAAAAATACTTTAGTTTCTTTAATTTTTTTCCCCAAAGCAAATGGAATAGACTATTTATGAAGCATGCAGACATTAATGAGTTGGGCATTTCAAAGATTGGTATTTGTGTTCCATTTAATTGGAAAGTGAAATACAATGGAGCTGATCCAGTAGAAGTCAACAACAGAGTCAAACTCAGTGTCAAAAGTGGTTTCCTTGAGTGTGATAATAGAGGCAAAAGGACTAGAAGTTTTTCTTCCAGCAAGGTTGTCTCCTTCAGAAAGCTGCCAAACTAGTTTTGATTATAAATCCCCTAGCAGCTTTAAAAAAATGTCATGGGGAGAGAGGTCAAAGATATGTTAGTTGAAAGAAGTGACTTGAGATTAGAAATACTGCTTCACATCTACACTAATAAAAGAGTAAGATGCAAATTGGCCGTACCTTTGTGACGGCCACCAGCCAATCAGGAGTGAGTATTCAAATTAACCCAACAAAGATGGCGGGTTAATTTGCATTTGCAGGCGCCCCAGCTGCTCTGGGCAGTGTGGGAAGGTGGAAAGGTGGCTCCAGCCGGAGCGAAGGCAGTGCTGGCAGCCAGGGGAAGGAAGGCCCATTCTTGCATGAATATTTGTGCATCGGGCCTCTAGTATAAATATAATGACCATTAGCATCTAACACTTGTTATTTACAAGGAACTGAGTAAGCAATGAGTAAATAATACTTCTATGTGTAAACACACTCCAACAAAGTATCCGCATCTGATGATTCCTTTAATGGTGATGTCTCCTCTCCATTAGGTTTAGAGAATAAGATGTTATCCCATTGCTTACACATTTAAAACAAAAGGGTGTTACATAATAAAAGGGATATAATCTAAGAGATCTTTTCAAACTCTAGAGATAAATACTGCTCAACATCAATAGACTTGACTTCAGTTTTGCTATTATGATACTTGATGCTTTGAGTAGCTTGTCCATGGATTGCTTTATATTGTACAGCATTTGTAGAACTGAAGTGTAAAATTGAAATAAAGCAAGTAAATATATCAAGAATCATAAAAAATAAGTTATTTTGGCCAGTGAAAAGTAAAAATTTATCAGGATCCATGCTACAGAACAAAATGAAATATCAAAATCACCAAAGGCATGTACATATTAAATAGAACAAAGTTAACTTTGGAAATTAGAAAATTAATATATAAATATATTTTTATATTTTAAAAGTAACATAAAATCATGACCTTTAAAAGTCTAAAGAATGCTTATATTGAACTGTGTTTCACCTCTTCTCTTTGGGTTCCTTTTCTACTTTAATCTTTATTAAATTTAATGAGGCCACAAAAGAATGTCCAGTAATTGTGGCCATAAAAAGTCACTAACTCTGAAAGCAGATAAATCTGGATTTGAAGTCAATTTCTGCCCTTTAAGCACCATTTGACATCAAGCAAATTCCTCTCAAAATAATTTTTCCTGATCTGTAGAATGGTAGTGAAGATCACACCATCCCCAGGACTGGTGTGAGGACTAAATGAAATTAGGTGTCAGAGTGGCTGGTGTAGTGCGTGGTACATGTAAACAATGTTAGATAGCAGGACTCTAAAAGGGGCTGAGGAAGTAGAGCCAGATTCCTCTAACCACTCAGAGGGACAGAGCGATGAGAACAGTGATGCTGGACTGGAATTTCTCTTTTTGCTAAAAATGTATCACACAGAATAGTCATTAATGAAACCTAAGAAGTAGTTAGGCATGTCTACCAAGTTCTTCCTTATAATTAAAATAAGTAAATGTGCCATTTTCAGCCAAATTAAAAAAAATCCTTACAATAATACAATATTTTGGCTGAATTTATATATACTCAGTGGATGAAAAGTAATTTGTTACACACCTCCTTTTGGTCAGGAATAATGGTGGGCACCAATGATAGGGAGCTGAGATAAGAGGAGTCAGAAGAGGTGCCCCAATGACACCTGCATGTGGATTTAAAGAGTTAGTCCTCCCTCAGTACCGTTACAGAAACATATATTATGTTAGGGAAAAAGTGCTTTGCTGCTTTGTCTTTAAAAATACACAAATGTGTGTGTGAATGTGAATGAGTCTGAATGGGTGTGTGTGGCAAGGGAGGGGTCTCTGAGTTGGTGTTAGTGTGCACATTTGTATGGGTTTGTGCCAGTGTCAACATCAATGTGTGTGATGTGTGCATGGCTGTGCGAGACTGAGAGCATGTACGTGTGTCAGCAAGAGTGTGTGTGTGTGAAAGCAGACCCTTACAAGGTCTCATTCGCATCTGATGGCGCCCTTGAGACGTGATGCTCGTGTGCATTCCAGAGCATCAGAATAACTACAGTGGTGGCTCTGAGGGCAAGCCAGCTAGAGGCAGGGAGAGCAAACAGGAAACCATGTCATCTCCAAATAACTGGAGATTGTCTTTATAACAGCAATTTGTTGAAAGAAAAGCAATACTATTTGAAAGGTATTTCCGAAGGAGAACACACAGTGCTGCCTAGTGACTCGGTCACTTAGAGGATGTTGGGGAGGAGGTGTATTTAGGATAATAAATAACATTTGACCAGGCATATGTTTTACCCAAATCTCCAAAATGACACAAAGGAATTGGGACTTCCTCCATTTTATAAGAAAATGTGGACTTAAGAAGTTGATTGTTCAAGGTCGCAATGGTAATAAATGATGATATTACTATTTGGATCCAGATCAATCCAACTCCCAAATTGATGCTTTCAGTTACCGTCACCTGGCTATTCACCAAGGTCGTGACTTCAGGAAATGGAGGATGGTTTGAGGGGAAAGATAATAAATTACCTTTTACACCTACTAAGTTTGAGATGCCCATGGCAGGTCTAAATGAAAATGACTGAGCAAGCTAAAGATTCCCATCTTAGAGCTGCTGTCCCACTTAGAAGCTGAACTTGAAATTCCTGACTCACAACTAGTGAGGCTGGTTCCGGGCCTGTACTCCACCATTTTGTATCTTAAGTTCAAAAAAGAGAATTTTGTTTGAAACCCACTGTATCCCCCTAAGATGCTTCTCCTTCCTGTGCCTACCTCCCTATTTAATGGGAAGGATGAGAATGACTAGCTCAGAAATGAAAGAAGAAAAAGAAACCAATGGAGGTATTTAATTTTTAAAACAGCCTTTTTGAGCCTACTCTGGCCTATGTTTGTGGAAAGAGGAAGGAGTTTTCTACACTGTGAAAGTGATCTTTCACACATCAAGAATGAAACCTGGCTAAGGCAGGCCATCGCGTTTTAGTTACAGATATGACGAAAGGCACAGGTGGTTCTCAAACTTCTGGCGGGAGGCACAATCTCCTGGAGGACTTGCCCAAACACAGTGGAGGGTCCTCCCCTAGATGCCTGACTCAGTGGCCTGGGGGGAGGGGCAGCATTTCCATTTCTAGCAAGTTCTCATATGATATGGCATTGCGACACAGAAAACACCTTGAGAATTATTCATGTAAGGAAAGTTCCCCCCAGATACAAAATAGAAAGCCTTTCATGCAAAGAAGAATAAAGATTTGGAAGAGACATCATCACTAGGTTCAGAATGATACATGAGTCTCTAAGAAGACTCCCATGTTAGAGGAGCCAATCAATTATGGAATAAATTAGTTAAAATTATTTTTTGACACTTGTAGCTGAAAGAGTCCTGATTCTAAGAAGATACCAAACCCCTTCAGCCAAGAGGGTGGGAACGTAAGATACGGCTACTTCCAATACTCCCAGACACGCCAGGCGATAGGGACAGGATGAGAGTAAGCTGGAGCTCTACTTCCTTTTTACCAAAGGAATGAAGCAGAAGAACAGAGAAGTTTCTAGACTTCTCCCAGTAACTTAATCATGAGCATTCTTTACTTTATAAAACCCCTTCCACTAGACCCAAAGCCACGATTATAGTAATGAGTTAAAAGGAGTTTTCCAGATCCCAGCAAAGACCCAGGGCACAGAGTAGGTGTTCGAATTTGACACTGCATTTATTTGCATTGATTTTTACTCGACTGAAATGGAAGTCATTGCTGTGAATCCTCCTCATTCACTTGTTTGGTGGCATCTACTTTGAGCACTACAGTGTAGAGAGATGGTGTGGTTTATCTCAAACACGTAGAACTATTTTCAATTACCTTTAAAAAAAAAAAGTCTGAAAGTTGTGTTTAGAAATGTCCTTTTCCCGAGGCTTTTTGAGACCTTTAATCTGAGTCAGTCTGGGAGATGACAGGTCTTAGAAATTCCCTTGCATTCCCCCTCACCCACCCTATCCCCTGCCCATTCTATCTTTTCTATCTCATCACACTATTTCAAAAAATCTGAAAAACTAACAATACAGAGCTGTATTATATACGTTGTTTCAGTTTAGCTAAAGAGTCCCATTAAAAGTTCCTCAGCTTCAAGAATCCTGTTTAGAGAATTTGTCAAATAAGACTTCTGATTGTATACAACTTTCAAGTTTTCAAGAATGGAAGTAAGAGAGAAAGCGTGAAAGAAGATAGTGTGATCTGTCTTCCTTTACAAACCTATCAATCCTCCAAAGAAAACCAGAGGGATGCTCCTCTAGCACAGGCCACTGATATGACCTCTAAACCTTCTCACCCCGGGGAGAATGGGCTGAATGGATCCAGCCCCACAAGCTTTCACAGGACAGAATCAACCTGCTTTCTGGAGAGATAATGACTCTGCCCAACGGTGACAAAAAAGGCAACCGGGCTTGAAGTCCATCCTTTTCTCATTCCCAAGCTGATGGCAGAGACAGGGAGGCGAATGACTGTGAACATACCGGAAGTCCTTAATGAACTGAGTTATTCAAAGCAAATGACAAACCTGCAGGAGAAAGAATTGCTAATGTCCTTCACCTCTGAACATTTCTGGATCAGTCAAGGGGACAACAGAGAAATAATAAGTACAGATATGAACTTATTTTATTAGGAAGTACATGCTTATGCTTAGGATGTTTCCTGAGAGACCTGAAAATGAACCAAATGCTTCTTTAACTGATTTAAAAAATCAATATCTGAATTCATTTTCTTCAGCCTATTTCCATTCACTGAAGTTGGACACAATGCAGAACAGTTTTATAAGAAACTTTGAGACAAATGGTTCCCTGAATATACTCTGCTTGGGACTAGGTATTGCCTGTTATCTCCTCTGTCAGATTAATGTTTTTAAGTACAGAGGAAAACATCTCAATTATCTCCACTAAAAGAATAAAACATATTTCAATTTGTGCCTTGGTGTAGCGTAGGCAGTCAATAAATATTTGCTGAAAGAGCAATAGCAGAGGTAACATTTTTTTTTTTGGATGTGATTTGGAGCTGCATTTCCTTACTTTTAAAAAAATGAACTTATTCACTGGGAATTCATATGAATTCAAAACACAAAATAGCATCGCATGATCAAAATACAGCTCCTAAAACACTGAGACACATGCTGTGAGAGATGAGAGGAAAAATAACAGTGCTTATTTAGCCTGCAAAGCATTTTCTCCCAACATCACATGTGGCTGTGGTGGGACCTTCAATGGCAGTCCTCATCCAATTTGGGCCACCAGAATGGTCCTCAGACCTAGGCCTAGCCGATCTTAATATCCTGTTGCCCTCCACACTGATTTGTGAAAGGATGATCACAAATGCTAATCATATTCCTCCCAGAAATATTTAATTAAATGCATGAGAGAGCGAGGTGGGAGGTGGGGGTCTCCTGATTCTGCCGTAATGAAAAACCAGGTAAGTTAGGAGCTGCAAATGTGAATCTTTCACACAATGTGTTATGAATCTATTTTATAAAAGAAAAAAACAACAAGGAAAGTAGAATAAGGAATGGGAGAAATAAAAGAGAGAGAAAGCGAACATGGGAGGAGAGAGGACGATGGAGCAGGATGGATGAGATTGAGAATGAAAATAGACTCAGGGGCTAAATATTGGACACATCTCAGCCTGTGGTTCCAGACTGTGGTTCCAGACATGCCTGAAGCCAGCCAACCCTCGACTCCCATGTTAAAGGAGCCAATCACTTATGGAATAAATTAGTTAAAATTATTTTTTGACACTTGTAGCTGAAAGAGTCCTGATTCATAGTCTTTGACCTCAAGATTAATACACAGTTACACATAGATAATTACAGTTATTTTAAAGGTTAAAAAGTGCTATTCCATAGAAAAATACAGGGGTGGTTCTGCGATCAGAACTGAGAGAGCTTCTACTTTACTGAAAAAAAAAAAAAAAGACACAAAAGCTGGTATAGCCCTTTATCTTGCCATTTTCTACGTCACCCTTTTCCTTGCCTGGAATATGAATGAAAGGTTGGAGATGCAGTAACCATATTGTGAACATGAGTTCATAATCATGAGGCCCAAAGTCAACATATTAAGATGGCGCAACAGACAAACAGAAAGAGCCTGGGGTCCTGAAGTTAGTTATTACTGAGGAGTGACACTAACCCTGAACTGCCTGTCTACCTGTAGACTTTCATATATATATATGCTGAGTGGCCAGATTATTATGATCTCTGAACACATAATAATCTGGCCACTCAGTGTAAATCAGTGATGGGCAACCTTTTGAGCTTGGTGTGTCAAACTTTACCAAAAAACTGAGCATAACTCGGGTAGTGTGTCACTTTGAGGAAAAAACATTATTTCGCAAATGTTTCATCCTCAGGAGCAGCAAATGTTTCATCCTCGGCATGGCCGCGTGTCATCAGAAATGGCTACGCGTGTCAGTGCTGACATGCTTGTCATAGGTTCGCCATCACTGGTGTAAATACACACACACACACACACACACACACATATATATATGTATACACACACACACACACACACACACACACACACACACACTAGAGGCCCAGTGCACAAAATTCACGCACTTGAGGAGGTTCCTCAGCCTGGCCTGTGCCCTCTTGTGTGCAGTCCGGGAGCCCTTGGGAGATGTCCAACTGATGGCTTAGGGGAGCAGGCCTAAGCCATCAGTCAGACATCCTTAGAGCTGCCGTGGAGATGGGAGAGGCTCCTGCCACTGCCGCTGTGCTTGCCAGCCATGAGCTCGGCTTCTGGCTGAGCGGCGCTCCCCGTGTGGGAGTGCACTGACCACCAGGGAGCAGCTCCTGTGCTGAGCGTCTGCCCCCTGGTGGTCAGTGTGCATCACAGCGACTGGTTGTTCCACCATTGGGCCAAAATGGGCTCTCTGACATCCCCCAAGGGGTCCTGAATTGCGAGAGGGTACAAGCCAGGCCGAGGGACACCACCGGTGCATGACTGGGGATGGGGAGGGATGCGGGAAGTTGGCCAGCCAGGGAGGGACTGCAGGAGGGCTCCAAGGCGTGTCTGGCCCATCTTGCTCAGGACCCCAGCAGCAAGCTAACCTACCAGTCAGAGCATCTGCCTCCTGGTGGTCAGTTCACATCATAGCAACTGGTCGACCAGTCGACTGTCTGCCCCCTGGTGATCAGTCTACATCATATGGAGCTGTTGAGGGACCTTAGCATATCATTAGCATATTATGCTTTGATTGGTTGAACGGCCAGTCTGATGACTGGACACTTAGCATATTAGGCTTTTATTATATAGGATATATCAATAGTGTGTCTCAGATTCAGCAAATTGTATGTTCTGTTACATGAATAACTTTTTAATATACTTTTATTGATTTCAGAGAGGAAGGGAGAGGGAGAGAGAAATAGAAACATCAATGATGAGAGAGAATCATTGATAGGCTCCTTCCTATACACCCCTTATTGGGGATCAAGCCTGCAATAAGGGCATGTGCCCTGACTGGGAATTGAACGAGCGACCTCTTGGTTCATGGGTCAATGTTCAACCACTGAGCCACACCAGCTGGGCTACATGAATCATTTTTAACTGCTATAGGGATGTAAGACATTACAGAGCATATATGAAAAAAATTAGAGCTAATATCCAGCAGTTAAACACTCATAGGGTGTACAAAGGTCTGAGTAGTTGGTACCTATGCCTAACCTGTTGTTAAACAATTTGCGAATGACCACTCAGAATAACAAAAAGTTTATAGTCAACTGAAGGTTAGGAAGCAGTGAAAATGGGAGCTGGAAAGAAATTGGGAATAAATTGTGGTGGACTTAGAAATACCATTCTAAGAAGTATAACTTTAGTAGAGAGCATATAAAATTTCTACCTATGTGCAGATAAAACATGCTATATTGATAAGTTAATTTCGTGCAAGAGTGAGAACAGTTCTCAGAAGTTCTCTAACATTAACATGCAAACCAGGAAAAACTTCATAGTATATTGCAGTTAACAGTTTGATTTTGTGACCTCCAGAAAGTTTATTTTAAAAATTAATTTGAGTATTTGGGTTATAAAATTCATAGCCTGGAATTAGTTATTATATCATTGAAAACACCTGGCTTCCCACAGAAGCTATTTGCTGGCGCTGGCTAATTTACATATGTGAGCAAGAGAAAATGAAGTTCAAGCTTTTCTCAAAATAACCTTCAGAACAGGAAAATGTCTTACAGGAAAACAACTTTACATGTAATTACACGAAATGGCAGTTAAGATATTAAGCATAAAATTTTGGCAACTATAAAGCAAGCTATTACAGATGGTAACTGTCTGATTTTTAGGTTCTACAACTTAATTTGACTTAAGAACTTTTAGGTTTTCTTATTTTCTTTATCTTCTAAAATGATACACTGAGCAGTTAAGCTCCCCACCCCCCCCCCCCCACACCACATGGGATCTTTGCAGTGGAGAGCTAGTAGGTGAATAGCCCAGCTATCCGAAAATGCAGACCCTTTATTTTTCAATTATTTGAACCATTATTAAAACCAATGCTTACACAGACTTGCCTAAGAGCAATCAGACAGGATGCAGAAAGCTAGCTTATTCCATTTGCAAACACTCCATGGGGCACAAAGGCGGCACCCTGGTATGCCTCCGAGTGTAAAGTCTGCTTCTCATTATAAATCATTTGCACACAAGCTGACAGGCCTAATACCCTGATGGACCAGCTTTCCCCTCCTTGTTTATTTCAGGTTGAAAAATCAATTGAAGATGGCCTTTCTGATCTGATTGTTTGTGTGTTTTTGACACATATACAAGAAAATAACTTTCCTATTGCTATCTTAACATAGAAACTGGGAAACACTACTTCAAAATATGTTTGCAATTCCTCAGCCAGAAACAGTTTTTCCTCCACCTTCCACAATTCATGTTAATCTCTTTCAAGATGGGAATATTTCCAGTGCATTAAAAACATTACTCTGTTGTAATCGTTCCTCTTGTAATTTGTTGTAGAAAAATGCATGCTACCTAGTTTTTTTTCTATCAACTTTCACATTTAAATATTCTACTTCTAGATCCTAATGGCTCTGATTTCCTGATTCATCAACTTGAATCAGAAAGCTTTTAAGTCTGCATAAAAAGTTTGTGTGTGTGCTCACAGACACCTCCCTTCCTTCCTTCTTTCTTTTAGTGAGGGTGGTAGTCTGCCTGTAAGACCTTTCATTTCATTGGCTGCAGTTTATTACTATTTTTATTGTTATCATGAATATCCCTCCGAATTCCAGAAGAATTCTGATTAGGAATACGTAGCTGTGTTACAAGAATTTACCCACCTTGAAAGCCCAGTGGAAAACAGGTGCTCCTACTCTGACATATTACCACGGGACAGAAGTGAAATCCAAGGACAGAAACCAAAGTAAGCAAATGGAGATGCAATTGTCCCCAAGTTATTATTCTTGTCTGCAAAAGCAATTATGGTAAGGAAGACACACTACTATCATTTAAATGATCACTGCAGATGAATGAAATACACCTGAATTTAGTTTTGTTTTCAAAATGGCATTGTGGCTTAATTGTGCTTTTACTTTTTGTCATGTATGTTAAAGATCACACACGTGTTCCAAATTAAGAAAATCACATAAGTCACAAATTTTTGTATTATCCTATTTTAAAGTCATGATCCTTTAGTCTACATTTACTTTTCATGAGATTCACTATAAATGTCCAAATTAATCACATAATTTTAATTAGACATCTGAAGCAAAATTTAGTGCTGGAGTTTATTTTAATTTTATTGCTTTTATTATCATGGTTTAATAGAAGATACATGCTGTTATTTTTTCAGTATTTGAAGGTGTACTTAACCTAGAGACCCAGTCCCAATGTGATTTATAAACATGGAAATCTCTCTTTTAAATATTTTTATTCCTCCTGGAAAATAAATCCTAAAGAAAACATTTTAAGAAAAATAACACTGATATTTAAGTTCTATAACAGAAGTATGCACTTAAAATAAATTAATTTATAAAAAATAAACAGGAAATCAAAACCTTTAGGATTAAGTTTCAAGAAAAATAAACCCTTATGCATATGTATTTTAGATATAGTTTAAATATTTTAAAAAGTCTCTTTTTAAGGAAAATATACACATTGCTGAGGAATAAAAAAAAAGATATAAGGTTTAAAAACTAAATATAAAAAACTGAAACAGCATTCTTAGAATATAAAAATTAATTTAAGTGACATACACATCAAAATTAGGACAATTTGCAAATTGGCTTAGAAAGTTAAAACAAGAAAAATAAGCTTTTACTTTTTTGCAAATTCTCAGAATCCAGTAAAAGTATGCAGAGTCTGTCATTTCTCAAGTACCCAGTACACATATTATATTCTCTCCAGACATTGTTCCATGTTCTTGTCATGGCTTTCTCCCTGCCCTCACCCACCCTCCACTCCCCAACTCCAGAAGTTTTAAGTTAGGTGAATAGAACTGGCTTTAGTAAGGTGGTTTAAAATTCCAAGGGACATCAGTATGTCCTTTGTTCTAGTCTGTTATGCCACAGAGTACAGTTTTAGGCTCTGTCACCTACCTCAGGGAATATGTCACCTAGTGCAGAAGAGAAGGCAGGGAGGGAGAAAGAGGAAAAGTATGCATACTTTCCTTCACACTGAGTAGTAAATGCCTATTTTCCAAAATAGAAATAAAATCATTATCCTTATTTTACAAAAGAGGGCCCCGAGGACCTGAGAGTTTAAGCAACTACCCAAGGACACAGAGATTTCAGAATTTAGGGATTTACTTTCATTGAAGGTGCATTAATGAAAATGCTATGCCATTTGAGTATTTGTTTGTTCTTTTATTATTTCTTTCCTTCTCTCCGTTCTTTCCTCTCTTTGTCCTTTTTTAAAAAAAATAACTGGTCATAAGGAAAGTTTACATCTATAATTTGGATTCTTGAGACTCCCTTCATATTAAGGCCTTCCAGCATTTGTCTGGAATGTAATGGAGGTGAAAGCACTTAGAAATTTCAAGGGAAGATTAAGTCAAAATACAAAATACCTTCCCTCCCTCTACCACACACACCTAAAACTCTCACTGACATATAAGAGATCCTCTATTCAGCTCTCTACAGAAGAATACAAGGCAGTTAGTATTTGTCATTGTGGGATTTTTAGTAGGAGGACTTAAGGGGAAAGAGTATACAAAGCTTTCCTAACCCTATGTACCTTTCAGTGGAGCTGGATTAAAGTGAAGATAGGGGATGAGCAGTGTACCATCAAATGAGATAGAAGAGAATATGAAAAGCCCTCCGTTCCTCACTTTCACACCTACATACTACACCTTTTCTCCTCTGTGCTGCTCACTGAATACTCTTTATTCTCATCCATTACTTCGTTTTCTCATCCTCTCTAAGGTGCAGTCCCATTCTTGAGAAGAGCACTTTCATTCCATGTCCTCATTCTATTAAGCCATCTCCATCCACCATGATGAATCTACTACCTGCTTGCAATCTTCATGGGCCGTAAGGAGGGCTAAGTGCCAGGAAACTCACAGCTGGCATTGTATATACTGCCTCCACAAACGCACTCACTCATTTAAAGAAAAAAGTATCTGAGTGCCTTATGTGGCAATCACTGGCTTCCTAATAGTATCATTGTTAGAAAAACATGTGTGCATTTTATTAGTGCTTAGAAAGCCCTCTCTCATGTTGTAATTATAAAAGCCCACGAGTATAGCAGTGCATAAAAAAGTTAAACCTAGAATTGCCATCTGACTGTGCGATTCCACTCCTAAGTATATATCCGAAAGAATTAAAGCAAGGACTTGAAGATGTTTTGCGTTTTTTTTTTTAATATAATAAATGACATTCATTCAAGGTTTCTCAGTACCTGTTCTTTGATCTTATTCTTATGAATGGTTCAAGCCCCGAGCATTGCTTGCCTAGAGCCTAAGCTCTTCAGACTAAGGTAATAATAAGCCTTATTGATATTACTGCCTCGTACCTCTCTGCCTTTACCCTATCCTCCTGACCACCACAAACAGAGTCTTTTCAACATATGAATCTGAACATCTTTTGTCTATAATTAATACGTGCTTTATAGATCTCCTCTTTATCTAACAAGGTGGCATATGAATCCCTCAGAATGCCATGAAAGGCCCTTCATGATACTGGCTCCTTGAAACTCACCAGAAACCTCTCCTGACTCACTAAAGCACGAACTTAGTAGGCCACATGGAGCAGCTCACCGGCCCGTCTGTGCCATCTGAAAGCCCTTCTTCCTTCAATCCCAGGTGAACACATCCTTCCAGACCCTACTCAAATGTCACCTCCATGTTCCCACAGCACGTATCACCCTGCCTTCATCATGATGACTTGCTAAAGCAGTGATGTCCATGAGTAGGAGTTCCACAGGGACACAGACCATGTCTTATCTTCACATCTCTCACTGTGGGCTTGGCATGTAACAGTCCTCAAAGATCCAGAGTATTTTTCCTGGTTTCTATGGAAATATCAGAATATCTACTCACCCTTATTTATTGAGAACTCAAAATGTGGGGCCCAATTTTTCCGAAACTGTAACTGTGCCCTAGTTGTTGTGGTTGTTGCTTTGCACACGGTGCATCTATTCTTCAGTGCACTATTGATTTGAACCATCTGAACTCCCGGCAGTTATGGTTATCTACCTTAAGGTGATGACTTCATGGGCCATTGCAGATATCTTCTCTGCCTATAGTAGTGAGAAAGTTGGAGGTGTACAGAGTCATAACCTCTGGAATTAGAAAAGACTGGGAGGAATTTAAGTTTAATTAATCTCAATGAGCATGTGTTCCTCAATTTTAAAATGGAAACAATGCTACTTAAGTCATAGGGCCGTTCTTTGGCTTGAATGAGGCAAAATACATAAAGCACCCTGGAGACAGGCTGTCTCCCACAGAGTAAGTACTTGAGCTCTTTCATCTTTTCCTTGATAATTATTTCAAAATCACTCCATGACGCTTATTTTGATATTCCACCTGCCTTACCCATTTAAATTCACATGAAAATGACTCCCACTCTAATGACAATGAAAACACCAGATGTGTATTTACTACAGTAATCTGTAGCCCACAATTAACTGGTCTGCATTAAAAACAGAGAGGATACATGCTTAAACAGGTAGCAATATGCCTCTGCTTTGCTCCCCATACAGATGTAGTAAGACCTGTCTCATCATTTTATGATATTTGAGGTATAACTTAATGTCATCAGCAATTGACCAACAGATCCAAAGAGCTATCCTGAGGCACACTTAGGCGTAGGAGACATAGAAGGAATGAGAATATGAAGAAATATATCTGATTTTCCTGGCCAATGATTTAAATTCTTCATTTCACAAACAACATAATAGATAAATCAAATCAATAACAACCATGGGTCATATAGCTATTTAAAAGTAAAAAAAAATAATATGAAAAAACTTAAAATGTATTTCTACAAAAACTAAAATACATATACATGAAGTAATTATTTAAATTAATTAAATAATTAGGAAATAGTATTCAAATATTTAAATAACCATTATATAAGATAATTTTCAATATCTAATAACCAATTTAATCTATGTGACCTACCAGTAGAGAGCTGCGAAAGGGTGTGTTGTTGTGTTTAATTATTCAATTAAAATTATAGACTATCAGAATCTGAAAGTAAACTGGGAAAAAAAGAAAACTGTTAGGAGACCAAAGTCTAACTAATTTTAAATTTAGGTTAAGTCACATCTAATGATAGCATGCCTCTTAAACAATGCAGAAAACATCTTTCCTTTCTTGTCCTACATAACAAACATATATCTTCTTGCTACTTATAACAAAAGAAAAAGATGAAAACTATCTAGTGTTACTTTAAAAAAGAGTCTTTTTTTTATAAAGTTAGTAATGGTATATAGGTATTATGTAGTGGCATATATTTAATTCACACATGTTGGTATAATATTCCCATTTTATACCTCAGAAGTATATACTTGGACTAATAGTGGGAAAAATATCACATCAAAATGTTTTTCATTATTAATTTGCTGTTAAAATGACTTTAAAAGAGAAAGTGACCTAATACTAAAGCCAGGTAATGTGTTATAAACATAAAGCCAATTTTATATTCCACTAGAGACACAATGCACGAAATTCGTGCAAGGGGCTGGGCCCTCGCAGCCCCGGCTTTGTCCAGAAGGTCGTCTGGAAGGACGTCCGAAAGGTTGTTTGGCTGTCCAGTCTAATTAACATACTATGCTTTTATTATTATAGATAAGCCCTCAAGACTGACTCAGACAAATTTAACCAAGGAAAAAAGTGAGCAATGTCATTTCCTGTTACCTAATAATGAAACTTATTTGAAATATAATAAAAGCATTAAAATTCCAAATCAAGGTATCTGACTTTCGACCTTCCCAAATTTACAGGGGTGATGAGAATATGATGCAACCTTAATGGGAATAGATCCAAATATCCAGATGAAGAGACTGGGGTAAATGTTCATTTTAAATGTTTCTAAATAATCGTGCACATGACAAAACACTGGTTTAACAAAGTTTTATAAGAAGTTCACTTGGAGAGGAACATTTTTAGTTTGTTTTACCTTGGGCCAACAACTTTATAACTTGTTGAAACTTTCGGTTTTTTGTAAACATACATGCCTCATAGACTGGGAAGCTATTTTTCTCTTTTCTCCATGTACAAGATCATTAGTTGACTGAGGAGATTTTGAAAAGAAACGCCAGTGGCTGGATTTCCTGCATCTCTAAGCCCTGGACTGGGAGGTATGGGAAGTGTCTGGGAAGCTTTGCGCTGAAGGAGGAGCGTTTCCAAGCAACCTCGCACAGTTGAGCAGCCAGAGCAACGGAAACAATGGCCATACTGGCAGAGATCCATTAAAGGGGAGTCCACAGAAACATGTTGTGTGTGTAGCCTTCCTTTCACACACACACACACACACACACACACACACACACACACACACACACACACTCACACACACACAGAGTTTAAATCTGAGCTAGACTAGTAAATAATAAAGACAGAACTACTAGAGAAACCTGTCTAGAGAAAGTCGGTATACTCTCCACATTCTTTTCATGCAATGGACTCTATTTCAGGAAGGTTAACCTATCTGTGTGAATAAGTATCCACCTCTTTCTCAGTTGTCAATCCATATAGAGCGTTGGGCTCCATTTCACAATGCAACGATGCATAGCAAGGCGATCTCATCCTGTGCCACTGGTAAGCTCAACTTTAGTTTGAAATGGAAACACACTAAATGAAAATTGATGATAACTAATGATATATGCTGGGACATCTGGCTGGGACAGAGAGGGAAGAGTAGAATAGAAGGTCACATACAGCTTTTCTCTGATAATGTGTAGAATCATCTACCTTGGAAATCCAAGTGTCTAGACTCCAAGTTTTAAATATATCTTCTTAGGCTCACTGTTGTTCTAACATTGATTACTTATGTTTCATTTAAGATCTCAAAGTCCTGAATGGCAATCCAGAATGAAATGTCCATTAAAAACAGATTGAATAATAGAAAGCTCCATACAGCGTTATAATCATTTAGCTGACTTCCTATTTAACACTATTACTTACAGGGCTACTTGATCTGTGTATTTTAAACATAAATCGATTTCTTATAATGCTAGCTCCTTAAAAGCCTCACTACTGTCAGTCCAATGTATGTATTGGGTTTATAAATTAAATGACATTGGATGACCAAAAAAATAATTAGTAGTAATAATCGAAATAAACTGTTATTTCTTTCATTGGCTATTTAAGAAAAATTTTGAGTTTGATAACAATCAGAAATATATAAAAGATAATTTTTGACAGGTGGTCATTCACTCTTGCCTTTTTACAGGTGGAAGTCATCTGAAAAGACCCCTTGGAATATCAGAAATAAGTAAAGTTTGGACCATTAAAAAAAGCATGGGTTATTCTACAGTATCTTCTTAGAGCTGATATGTCTTAGGTGATATTTATGTTTTCATTCAAAGGTTTCATTTGGTATGTGTTTTATGCAAGGCTCACCTGCATTTGCTATGAAGAACAGAATTTAAAACACAAGATGTTCTTAGGAAAATGCTTTTTTTGTGTGTGTTAATGTCATCTGTCATGAACACATATTTTGCAACCAAAAACAACAGTAGTATATTCTCTTGGAGAGAATTTTATAAAAGGAAATGTGAGTAGTAATTAAACGCATCACTTTTTGACATTAAATGAAATAAAACGAGCTTTCTGTCAAGCTCTAATACATTTAGAAACCCTCAAAGGCACAAATTACCCTTATTCAATGGCTTTGCAGTAAAATAAATCTATAGAAGCAGGATCAATTTACAGGCCATGGTCAAACCTACTCTGTTTCCTAGCAGAGTAGGTGTTAAGCAGTATGGTTTAATATTCATTCAACCGGAAGAAATGCATTACACATCGAAGCTATATGCAATGTTGATAATTACCCACCTGTTGCCATGGTAATTTTGGAAGCTGCAGTGGATATAATTAAAATTCCAAACCAATAAAATCACCTTCCCAAAACTTAATAACTTTAATCAATTCAAAAATTAGGAAAATATCTTTCCAATTAGTTTCAACAATAATTAACAAATTGAGGGAAAGTAAAAAAAGGAAAGAACATATAAGATGCTATTCTTTCTTGCTCTTGCTATATTCTCTCCCTCAGTCACTCTAACACACACCACACACACACACACACACACACACACACCATGTGCACATATTTTTATTTATATTTCTTTGAAATTCTGACAGTAATTGTATTAATTGTTATCATATTTCAGCAGATGGCGACAATATATAATTAGATTTGGTAGGCTTTGCTCACTGAGATCAATTTCTATAGTTTCCTCTACCATTTAACCATTTAGATTGTTTGCAAACCCTACTTAATAAAGAGTAAAGACATTTACAACACGCTGTGCTCATTCATGCAAAAATACTGGTAGTGTTTGGGTTTGTTTGTTTTTTAGGCATGAAGGTACCTTCATGAGCCTTTCTGAGCTCATGCCATGAAGAAAAGGTTTATATATTTTTTTGTTTAAGATAGTCACCACAACTTGGGAGCATTTTCGTTGCTCTTAAAAACGTGCATGGTGATTGCGCAGTTGGAGGAGAATTCCGTGCCCTTGGTCGGCCAATCAGTTCAGGACCCAGATTAGGACTGTCAAATTGTGTCAGGACTTTGCGGTGAGTGCTCACTAGAGTGCCTTTAATCCTCCAAGGCTTTCTCAAATGTCACCGCCATCTGGAGGAAAAGGAGCTTCCCCGCTGGGCTCCGCTGACCACAAATTACTTTCCAAAGAGAAAGACAACAATAGAAAGCAGTTAATAAATATTTGATTTTTTTTTCCCAGAAAGGGAAGGCAAAACCACCTTTCCATCTCAATTTAGCATTAAATGCTTTTATGCAATACACAGAAATGAGAAAATAAGGCCTGCCTGGGATTCAACTGGAGAGCAAATGAAAAAGTTCATTACAAAATGAAAGAAATATCTGAGAAGGTATTTGAGTAACTGCTAATGTTAGCGTTCGCTTTTCTTTGCGGTTGGTTCTGGTCTTAGAATAACTAACGATCACTGCATATCCTATGCAAAGAGCATGATTATTTTTAAGTTACGAAAAGTGCACATTCGTCTGTGATCCCGCCTATTCCCAAAGTTGAATGTGTTACCAGAATCTCAGTTAGTAACTTGAGTTTAGAATAAGCTACGCTCAGTGCAATGTCTGTTCCCACCGCAAATCCCCAAAATAAATCTGGTTCTAGTTTCCTCGTTCAAGGATGTGACCGTAGTCCTCTTCTCCAAGGAAAGTCACTTCCTTGTCTGGCACAGGAGGGACTGGGGGACCAGATGCACGCTCCTTGAAGGGACACTGCAGCTGCGCTCAGGATCCACGGGTTTTGACGTCCTCACCTGCGCTCTCCAAGTGTGGAAATGCGGCTGTAAAACCGTTTGTGTGCAGGGCGGTAAGTGGTGCATGAGTCTGCTCTAAGCAAAAACGCTGCTTTTTAAAAAGTTTTCAGTGTTTGGCATTATTTGCATTGGATCCTGCCTTGGTGCTTGCAGAATTTTAAAGACTTTCAGATAACATGTCTGGCTGTAGTAAAAAAAGCTTTATTATATCCCAAAGTAGCTTAGTACTGTTGCCATTATGCTTGCTTTTTTAAGAGATGCCTTTGAAAGTATTTCATTACATTCAGAATATAATAATTGAGTTATGCATTAATCTTACAATTTCATCATGCTTTAGAGTAAGGGTTTGCTTGCCCTAGCTGGTTTGTCTCAGTGGTTAGAGCATTGGCCCGTGGACTGAAGGGTCCTGGGTTCAATTCCGGTCAAGGGCAGGTATCTCAGTTGCAGGCTCAATACCCAGCCCTGGTCAGGGCTCCTGTGGGAGTCAACCGTTCGTTGTGTCTCTTTCTGCCTCTCCTCCTCCCTTTCACTCTCTTTAAAAATCAATGGAAAAATATCCTCAAGTGAGGATTAACAATAAATAAATAAATAAATAAATAAATAAATAAATAAATAAATAAAGGGTTTGCTAGTTTTTTTTTCTATAAAGTTCAAGCCTTAATTTTCACGAAGGCCTAACCATTTACCTTTGACATGTATTAATTATGTCAGAAAGCATATACATCTATACTTGCTATGTGTACCCCAAATCTGACTCAATACAAACCTATTTTTCTTATCAAAACGCCTCTAATGAAAACCCAGGACCCAATCTAGAACATGGGCAGGTGTGATATGCTCTGAGGACTCATTTGATGCTACTCCTTGCTGCTCAGTCCAATCGCATCTCCTGATTATACAACAGCATGCTTCCTAAGGTATTTAGAATAAAGTACTTTCTCCTGTTTTATTGTATACTTGTGGACTAAATAAAATATTTTTCAAAGGCAAAAGATCAAACTCTGCCATGATATTAATATGCTGTGAGAACTAGCAAATTTGAAGGTCCAAGTTAATAGACCCATTCCAACAGCCAAAACATTATGTACAGTTTGCCCAATTTGACATATTTTATGCCCCAAACCTCTAGGCTTGGTGATTCATATTTAATATGCATTAACAAATTGCTCTACTTTTTAGCTTCTATTAATCTGAGTGAAAAATAACTGAACTCCTAATAATAAACACCAGAGAAATGATAATGAAATTTTTGAATTATAGATGTTATATCAAGACAAAATAAAAGGTGAGAAGTGGCTTCTATTCCGCACAACCTGCAGAGGTGACAGGGTCAGCCAGTGATGAGCAGCATCATGTAATGAGCTACGATGATGAGTTTAAGTTCAGTCAGTGCCAGGGTAAGTACTGCTGTAACATAGTCGTTCAATTACTCATTGGAATACTATAAGAGGAAAAGGCTCTCCAAAGGAAAAATCGCATACAAAGAGGCAGACAGAACGGACATTTGCCAGCATAAACTGAGAGTCTAGTCAACAAGCAACACATGTGATGTTATCTTGTTCTATAAAAGAAATTCAAATATCTTCACGACAAAAAAACAAATGGGCCCAGCCGGTGTGGCTCAGTGGTTGAGCGTTGACCTGTGAACCAGGAGGTCATGGTTCTTCCCAGTCAGGGCACTTGCCGGGTTTGTGGATTCCATCCCCAGTGTGGGGTGTACAGGAGGCAGCTGATGATCAATGACTCTCTCTCATCATTGATGTTTCTATCTCTCTCTCCCTCTCCCTTCCTCTCTGAAATCAATAAAAATATATTTAAAAAACAAACAAACAAACAAAAAACCCACACAAATCGAACCCAGGAATATCACTGTCACATGTCAATCCCCAGTAAATGCCAAGACAAGAACCAAGAGAAGCTTTTAAGAGCCCTGTGGGGAGGACAAGCATCAAAACAGGAACTGCATTATCATTTGTGGAACTCTGTTGACATGGGTGAGCACAAACAAACTCAGCTATCTAGGCAGGAACATTTTTCAGCACCTCATTAAAGCACCATTGTTTATGTGACGTGATAAGTACTCACAGACACTCACTGCTAACTCATGTCCCAAAATATCATCGCGTCAAAACTACATGTCATAGCCAAGCAATGTTTATGTTATTTAAGAAACAAATTACATCAAACCTCAAAAACAAACACGTACAATGATCTTGTGTTTCAAAGTCTACTATAAACAATTGTAAATGTTTTTGCTAATACTCTCAAATATTTCATTTGCCGCATTAAAAGATGCTATAAAGAGAACCTAACAGGAAAAAATAAGCAGCCTAAAATTATATTGCTTTTATAAATAAAGTTGAAATTATTTACATACTCAAAGAGAAAAACAACAGTACTTCTTTGTAACTGAGTAACTGTTAGTACCTTTCACTTTTTAACTGAAAAACTATTTATATAACAGTAGTATACTTAATATTTTCAATACATTTTATTTTCTGGACTATGGGTAGAAATTGTAACAAAGGTAGTTCTGAACTATCAGTATCAGTGACAGCTTCATGAGATGATGAGAAATGTTATGAGATGAGTTATAGTGATAAAATGATGGATAATGATGGCCCATTCTATCTCATATGTGGACTAGGGAGATACGAACATTACTGACTCTAGTAAAATGAAAGTTGCATAAACTTTGGGAAAACTGCTGGTTCCACACTACATTTAATTCATTTTAAAGATCAGGTTGAAGGATATTAATACTTCATCATTAAAACAATCAAAGAGAAAAACATAACCAATGAGAAAGTACTCTATTAACTACTTTAATTAAGCTATATTACGTGTGGTTATGTTTAAAGGAACAAAGTCTAAAGCTTCAGGTTTACAAAAAAATATACTACTATGATGACTATGTCTCAGTTATTTATGCGAATATCTGAAAAATTCAGTTTAGAAGACTAAAAAGAATCACTATTTTTGTAGCTTATTTTAAAGACAAATGCAAATATAAAATGCAAATACTGAGATGAAATATTCCATGGAGGACATCAATTAGACTGATTCAGCACTCAAAAGATCGAAGAGTAAGACAGTGCACTGTGAAGCTGTGTGGTAGCCAAGTAGACATATGCCATTCTTCTCTTGAGGAGAAGGGAAAGATGTCTACCATCCTAGAGGTCTTGAGGCCAAGACACTGAAGGAATCAGACCTCTACACTGAGATGGCCCATCAACCTACACCTCTTCCCTAAACTCAACCCACAGAGCCAACATTTGATTCTCTGTTTTGACACAGATGTCTCATAAGAAGTTCAAATATAACATTTCTAAGACCATGGTTCCCAAACTATGCACCAAGGCAACTTGGGGGAATTCACAGGGGCTCTCATGATACTTTAAAATTTCTAGACAAACACAATGATATTGAACATCTGTTGGACACCACACCAGCAATTTTCTGAAGGTAGTTCACAGTTCTAAGAAATACGGGGCTCACACTATGTTCCTTTTGATGATATCATATCTTTGTAAAGCTGGAATTCAGGGATTGCTGTTAGAAAAAAGAGAAATTACTGCAAAAAAAAAATCAATGTGGAACAGGAAATGAGGGTGGCAAAATTTAATCTTAACCGCAGGTCAAGAAGTTGTGTGGAGTTCAACAGGTGCACACATCTCCTTAGAGGATAAAGTATTATTTTTCTTTCAATTTATATGTATTTTTTTTATCGAACAGTTACTTAGTGGTCAGGACATAAATCTTTATTAAGTTGTTTGCACTTAACTATTTAATAAACAGAACTCTCCCAAGTTGTTAGAACATAAATCCTTATTAAGTTGTTGGACTTAACAACCAAATAATTTAACTTTTGAGTATTTCTTTTGGACTATGGCACCATGAAAAAAATGCCTAAGACATCAAGAACATTTGTAAAGTTCTGGTACACATCCAATCACTGTAAATGGTAGAAATCTAACCACATTTTCAGTCCAGCAGCCTGATTTTCCCCTTGGGAATGGCATACTTTCCCCATTATCAGCCTGAGTCCTTCAGTTGAAGTTGATTCTACTTCTGAGTCTAGGAATGGATTAACCTGGGGCCAGGCTAGCGGCAACATTACAGTATTCATGCTACAACAATTTGATCAGAAGTAGACAAATGACTTAGTTGGAACCAAGGCAATGTTGTGAGAGTTTCCACTGAGATGATTATGAAAGAGGCAAGTCATTTATTTCTACAAAGCTTGACCCTTGGAGGATGAGCGACCAAAGACTGTAGAGCTAGAAAGCGATATGAAGGTCAAAGCTGGCGAGGGAACCAAACCAACTGCTAATGACAGAGTGGAAGCACCTATATCCCAGTCACCTAGGGCCACATCTCAAATACTACAGGACTATACCTATTCTTCCAAGACCTAGCATAGTGGATGCCATTTAAAACCTGGCTACCTACAATATTGTCCGTGAACTAGAGGCACTTGCATCATCTGAAAGCCTGTAAAAAATGCAGAATCTTGGGCCTCATCCAAATCTACTGTATCAGAATCTGCATGTTAACAGGTGGTTTGGATGCATACTGAAGTTTACAAAGTTGTGAATTAGAAAAGAAACTTAGTAGCAATTAATTAATCAATTAATTATTTTTTTAAGTCACCACTGGCACAATTTTGGTGAAGGACCTCAATTTTCTTGAATGGTTTACACAGGCAGCATCTTTAAAGAGACTTGTGTCTGCTCATATCCAATGTTCAAATTATAATAGTCATAGTTTGGGGTCTATTTTACCCTAAAACACAGATCTCTTCATGAAATGCTATGGCTTAATATCCTCCAATGGCTCTCCAGTGACTTAGAGAATAATGTCAATGCTCATTAGTATAGCGTATAAAGGCCCCACAGCCGAACTCCTGACTCTACAGATTCATTTCCCTTCACTCCATCCTTCACATTTGCTGCATCTGCCATATCACACATTTGTAGTTATCATGCTCTGCTTAATTTCTACATGCCATTCTTCCTCTTTAGAAGTCCTCCACATTCTGACCTTTGCTCATTCAATTCTCTCAAATTCTATTTCAGTTGCTAACTTGTCCTAAAAGAATGAGAGTCTAGCAAACTAGGAAATAGCACCAGCTTTGAGCTAAGCCTGATATTTCTTATGCAGATAGTCTGTAGAAGTCCAAGCCCATAAGCATTCCTGACATACAAATTTGAATAAACTGATGGGCATTTCACATTTCAACTTATCTTTAGTGAAAATATTTTTATATCTGTAACCTAGTGCCCACTACAAATGCAATATTCCAAAGTAAGGAAAAGAATGCAGTCTTCTTACATATGCACAGAAATATCTGGCCAAGTGAATTGCATAGCTGAAATAGTATATGGTTTATGACAAGTATACTTGAATTCTTAGGTTGGATGAATGTTAAACCTGCCTCCTCTGCCTGGATCCAGTCTCTAGTGTTCTGGAAAATGAATAATACCTTGCTGATCCATAAATGCCTTCTCCCTTCCTTTTGATGATCATCCTCCTATTTGGCTACTATTCCCACTAATTTTCTAATGTTTTTTTTCTAAAGGAGAATTAATATTTCCTAACTATATATTTATTGCGATATAGTTTGAGAGCCTTTCACATCTCAGTAAGTTTGAATTATAACAGGGATTCATAACCACGGTGATTTTGTTCCCCAGAGGATATTTGGCAATGTCTGGAGACATTTCTAATTGTCAGAATTAGGGGATGCTACTGGCATCTATTTGGTAGAGGCCAGGGATGCTGCTAACCATTCCAATAAACAGGCCATCCCCTCACAAAAAGAATTCTTTGGTCCACAATGTCAATAGTGCCGAAGTTGACAAACCTTGGGTTATGGGACAAATGCAGATTTTGTCTGTAGACTTCTTGCTCCAAGGTGTCTCTTTCCAGGAAGCTGGCTCTACAAAGCTAGAAGAAGCAGAATCAAGAACAGTCACACAGGAAGAGGAGTTCATTATGGACAAGAAAAGGGCCAAAGGGCCTTAAAGCACCCATAGGGACCCTGGTGTGCAATAGGATGCTGGCTCTGGACACTCAAATGCTCAGCCTTGGAAAAAATCCATAACTGAGGCACAGAGCTGAAGAGCTACAGGTTTTCAAGGACCCATAGGGATTTGTGGGAGCGGGGGATGCATCAGCACTGACCAAGGTGAACTAAAAAGAGTGGCCCTGCCATTATTTTCTGGGTACTATTCAATTCTTATAGAATCCTGAAGGATGCCATCGTGCCTGAAATATAACTTCTCATCTGCCTTGTAAGATGTGAATTTAAAATTGAATTTCTTTTATTTAAAAGATAGACAGTAATACATCGTACTCTCTACATGAATGAAATACTCTTTGCATCCTTCCACATTCTAGAAGCAGTAACTAATGGTGGGTGCCACCAATACAATCCCTCCCAAAATGAATCTGCATGCATTTATACAGCACCTATTATATTATTGGCAAGATGTACATTACAGGAAATAAAATTTGCCTTTCAAAAATAGGCTATATGGAGGAAAAATAGCTTTCATGTATAAAGAAATGAATAAAAAAGAAAAGAGGTTAAGCAGGTTTAGTATGATTAAAGGTTCTTATAGTTAGCTAGATGGGGATCAAGGGTGACCATTCAGAAAATAATTCACTAGAGTGGATGGAGTACAAATCTCCAGGTGTCAAGACAGGAGATGGGAAAGGACACAAATCATGTGTGAGGAGTTTGGCAGTAAAAGGAAAGTTAAAAGACAATGTTAACTATTTATCTACTCTCCCTGCCTCAGTCAGTGGTTTACACACGCAGCATCTTTCTAATAGACAGATGGCTGGTTATTCTATAAATGTAAATCTTCCTATGTCCAGGCAATGTCTAAACTTTTGCTAGTAGTGTTTCAGTGAAGGAGTGGGGGGAGAGGGATTATCATCAAAATAGTGAAGCCCACCATGCAAAGGTAGATACTGCCTAAGAAAATTTCTCAAATAATTCTTCCTAGACTGCCCTAATTAGAACGAATTCTGTCCCCCACCAATTCTTTTATAGCAGGTTGTTTTCTTTATTTTTTCTTTTTTTAACACCTTATCACTATCACCTGATCACTGGTGTGTCTCTATGTGTTTGTCTACCCTGGTCTGCTAGATTGTGAGCTATGATGGCAAAAAGACCATATGCTTCTATCTGTCGTGGTTTCGATATTTAAGAAAGACAAATCTCATAAGGAAGGCGGGGTGGGGGGAAGGAATAGATTAACCAAAGATCTTACCTATGGACAGGGACAGGGATCTTACCTAAGGCCTGGGGTGGGGTGGGAACCGGGTGGCGGGGAGCAATGGGGAGAAAAAGGGGGACATCTGCAATACTCTCAACAATAAAGATATTTTTTTTAAAAAAAGATGCTTTGCATGAACTAGATCCTAAACAAACAAAAAGGCTAATGATTGAATGTCAATGCATAATTGTATTAAAAGTTTTATGTTTCTAAAGACCAAAGCAATTATCAGAAATAGAAAGCTGATGGGTTTCCTAACATAAACATTTAGCTTTAATCATTAACCTGTCTATTCATAGCTAGAACCTATAGGTGTTTGACAAATATTTGCTGAATGAATGAATGATTGAATGGCTCAACCCAAATGGCCATAAGATACCTATTTTAAAGGGTTAACAAAGGGACAAAAAGATAAATTAAATCCATATTTTTATTTTAAAGCAGCATATTCAAATGTAGATTTTTTGTCTTAGAATTATTACACTTGTGCTCAGTATTCTAGCCTCAGTAAAACTTCATTAAGAAATACAGCTCAGACTTGTATGTAGCATGAGTCAAATTCCATACTCACCCCTTCCAAAATCTAAAGCTATGTAGAGAATCTATGAAGTTAAAATGACTTGGTACAACCCTGTTAACAGATGTGCTGAGTCTTGATTATTCCTGATAGCAGGAATGAAATAAAGAACACTATAATTCTTCATTTTGTCATGTTAGCACTGAGTTATTGATCATGAAATATTGTAAGATTTACCTGGACTTCCATTATTTTTATTATGTTTCCACTAATCAGAAAAAGGTACTTATGCAATCTACATTATTAACCATAGATTTTGGCACACAGTGTTAAGCAGATGTTCAGATAATTTAAAGGCACAATGGGATGAAAACTTAAGGGGAAAAATGTTAATTTCCGAGAAATGTGATTAATCATCAGTAATCATAAATTGTACACATTTCTAAGAATCATGTCCCTATCTGCCCCTTTATACAAAAAAATCTAGCAACTTAATTTAACCCACTGAACACAAAATGTGTTCTATTGCCTTCCAAACCTATGACCATTACTAATAAATTTATCTTTGATTATGACTTCTAAAAACAAGAACAAATTCTGTGAAGTAAATCACCTGAACAAAAACTATAATTTTAAACAAAAAAATAGATCTTATTTGTCAGATAAACAGAATCTAAAAATCAGTACATTCACAGTGATTTTTGCAAATAAAAGGCACAAATTATAGGATCTACCTAATACCAAACGAAGCTACAACTATTTTCAATACTTAGTGTGGGCAGGCATTATAATTAATTCGTAGTAATTAGTCTCTTAAAAAGTGTATTTATCAACAAGCTGATAATTATTTAGTGGAGTGAAGTTTGTGTTGATTTGTTTTTCAGACTCAGGGAATTTTAGAAGGGCAGGATGCTGACCGTACAGCGGAGACCTGAACACTTGCCTGCGATAATTACATCTCCTGTCAAAGGGCCCTCTCAGTGGCGTTCCACTAGATTAACCTGCAGACGGATGTATCCTCTCAGTCCTGTCCTGCTCTGGGTCCCTGTTGAATGAGGAATGACAAATGCCTGGAGGAAATTTTCTCTCCCTCTCTTTGAAAACAAGTGGATTACCATGCACAGGAAACTGTTTCTGAAACACTGGAAGGTCCAGTAAACAAAGCAATGAGTGGAGTTGTGTACTAGTAGATTTCTGTCTGCTTGAGGGATAAGAAGTTGTTGAGGTCCAAACACTAACTCAGTAGAGTGTCTCGTCCAATTCTTTCTTACCCGACAGAGGACACATTCTCCATGGCTATCAAAGGGAAAAGCCATTCCTTTACTCTCTCTTTGCCAAACTCTATGCTGAGCAGGTCAATGCTTCCTTGCTCTTTTTTCCCAATACTTGGAAAGCACATCCACAAAGTGCAAGACCTTCACCATCTTGGGGACTATTGATGAACCCTCCTTAATGTCTCTATGCTGTCTTCTCTGCCTTCCCCAGGTACCTGTATCTCCACTTTCCCTCTCCACCTTGAAGTATTTGTTCTTATCTCGAACCTTCTCAGGGAGGCTGATCCAGCCACTCTGTTTGAAACTGAAACCAGCCACCCTCCTTACTTGTTCTATCTTCTCCCCCTAAAAAGCATACCATGTTCCAATATATTACTGTTTATTGTCTATCTCTTCTGGCCAGAATGTCAACGCCATGAGGCCGGGCACCTTTGATAATAGTATGTTGTTCATTATTATATCCTAAGTACCCAAAAGAGAAGCAGCACCAGGTTTCCAATCAATACTTAATGAACAAGATGCAGGTACTTTCTTGGTTTAAAAGAGATGGTAATACATGGATAAATAACTATAACTCTGCCCTAACCTGTTTGGCTCAGTGGACAGAGCGTCGGCCTGCGGACTGAAGGGTCCCAGGTTCGATTCTGGTCAAGGGCATGTACCTTGGTTGCGGGCACATCCCCAGTAGGGGGTGTGTAGGAGGCAGCTGATCGATGTTTCTCTCTTATTGATGTTTCTAACTATCCCTCTCCCTTCCTCTCTGTAAAAAATCAATAAAATATGTTTACAAAAATAACTATAACTCACCACTGAATGTGTTTTTGTGGGTTTTGTTCCCCCCTCTCCTCCTGAGATTGGAGAAATATGAACCCTTTGACATTAAGTGTCTATAGACGCAAGGGGTGGACCTCCCCCACACACCACGGGCATCTAGAGCCGCAAACCTCGCATATCAACTCTGGTCACCCAGTTTTAAAATCAGACTTGTTAGTGACATCTCTGGGTTTGTAAAGAAAATTATGGTAACTTAAATTCATAAATATTCAAGTGCATGTGGAAGAAATGGGGATGGTTTCTGGTTTCTGTTTTGGACGCATGGCAGTTAACTGGTGAAAGACAGAATGTGGAAATAGAGGGACAAACTAAGAGAGGGGAGGGGGAGGAAGAGGGGAAAGAGAGAGAGAGACAGAGAGAGAGAAAGAGAGAGAAGGAGGGAGAGAGAGAATGAGAAAACAAGGCTTTGGAAATGGCAGGACTGGGGGACAAGGTATTCATAATACAGGTAAATAAAATTAGCAAGGATCTATGAACGAACTATTACTACTTAAGGATAAATTACAATGATCTTAGATTCATTTGACTATGTATTTGGCACCACTGGAACCCTGGAGAGACAGGTAAGGACAAGAACAACATTGTGAGAAACAGAAAGGTATTTCTAAACCTCAGATATTTTACTCTGATTCCCCGGGGTTTTTTGTTTGTTTGTTTGTTTGTTTGTTCGGTTGTTTTTTTAATGACTTAGAGTCTTTAGGATAAACATCTAATACCATGGCAGGGCATACAAGCTATTTCAGGTTTACACTTTGGCCAGTCTTTCAGGAGGTTCAGATCTTGTCACTGCCTTCAAAACAATCTATGTTGTAGACTCACCCAATCCCCTTATGAGATCTAAAAAGGGTAAAGCATTTCATGCCTCTGTAATTTTGCACTTGTCATCCCCTTCTGACAACATCCTTTGCCCCAGAGTCCACATGAAAACCACATACAGATTCATTCGTGAAGCTTCCTTTTAAACTTTCCCTCTGAAGATTGCACCCAGCAGCCTGAGTAGAATTAGAAACATCCCATCTTTCTCCTACAATCTTTGTTTGTGTGCCTGTGTCGGTACCACATTTTGAGCTGCTGGAGAGCAGAGAGTGTGTTCAATTACTGCTCACACCCCTGGCACTGAGATTCTTCCTGGCATGCAGTGGCTTTTAACAAATGTTTCTTGAGTACGTGAGCAAGTAGATTCTTAAGAAACTGTAAAATCCTAAACTGCCTTTTAGAAATCTCCCCTTCCTCTCCTACCACCCAAATTAAATCGGGTCCAGTTATATTATCATGTTAAAGAGCCTGGTATTATCTTTTAAATATTGGAAACATTTTCAATCCATATGGAATGCATAATGTATGACATTTTGTCAAAGTATTCAGTTAACCACATAGTCCATTTATTGATCAAGAGAAGAGTAGATGGTTGGCATTTGTTCTCATAAACAGGGATTGCATAAATAGCAGAGGATCTCTTCCCTGATCTCTTCAAATCATACATTCCATTTTTACTTATTTCTTTACTGCAAAGAGTTCAGACAGTGGGCTTATGACTATACCCTACTTACCCTGACTATATGTAGCCCTTAGCCCAAAAGAAGCTTCACTCTGCGTGTCAGGAAGTAAGATGGATTCACCTTGATCCACGCCAGACTGCCTGCTCACGTCCATTATTTACCCGGAGGCCCCACAAGAGTGAGAGATGTAAATCCCATCCCCATATACCCTCCATATTTCTGACTAAAAGTGAGGCTGGGAATAGCCTGCCCCAAAGCTGACATCAAAGGGCCACGTTCTGAATCTCTCAGAGACAGCTTGCAGCACCAGCTTAATTCACTGAATGCTATGGGAGTCATTTTCGCCATCAGGAGGGGAGTCACTGTGACCAACAATGGGCTGATGCAGTCAAATGGACCAGTGTGGGCGGGAGAGTGCTGCCCCCTCTTCAGCATCAGATATGAAAAAATTACCTCCATCCTCTGTAATTCTAACATGAGGGAGGAAAAAGCTTCCGAGCAGCCCTGTCAAGCTGTGACAATGTGAATGAGGAAAAATTTTAAATTTATGAGAGACTGCAAATAAATCATTTAAATACACACCAAAAAGGCCTTACTTGTGAGTGATATCCTTGAAAAATTACCTAATAATTTATCCAAAATGAGCACCTCCATTCCAATGAGTGACAGTTGGCCGGTTTTCTTGCTTTTCCCTTGGATTTACAACTAATTTATTCAGCAGGTTTTAAGCAACTGAATTTAGGGTTTTTAATCCACTGAAAAATCTGGCATATTTAGTGACATTTTTTTTTCTTTTAAAATAAAAATCAACTGGTACCTGTACAAATATTTTTTTAAATTATTTATTTTTATTGATTTCAGAGAAGAGGGGAGATGGAGAGAGAGATAGAAACATCAATGATGAGAGAGAATCACTGATCAGCTGCCTCCTGCAGGCCCCACACAGGGGAGGGAGCCCGCAACTCAGGCATGTGCCCTGACCGGGGATCAAACTGTGACCTCCTGGTTCATAGGCTGATGCTCAACCATTGAGCCACACCGGGTGGGCTTTTTTTTTTTTTTGGTTCTTTTTAACTCAGGTAAAGCAAAAAGGAAAAGGTCAAAGATGGATCAGTTGAGAAAAGAACAGTTAAGCCATTTGCTGTAAATGGGTATCAGCCTTTTTGCTTCTTACCCACTCGGGTCTACATTACCCAAAAAAATTTAATAATTCATATCTGGCGTGGCTTATGTACAGGTACCATTATCATCTGTTAGCACTGAGCTCTAGAGAGACAACTGAATTAAGTGTTGTTACCCAAATGTCACTTTTGACTCTGCAACTAACTTCCCAGGTACTCTAGTGACTACTATCTACTATTTAAACTCTTTGCTAGTTAAAAACCCGCCCTTTCTTAACAAACAATAATTACTATACTTCCTATTGCAGTAGTTTATTGAAAGAATTCTAATAAAACAATTTGAATACGCTTATGAGAGGCATAGGGAAGCAATTAGACCCCCAAAAATGTATGCATATTTCTTAACTGTTTTATCAGCAGCCAACCCCTAACAAAAATGTATAAGGCACTAAACATATTAAGAAGAAAATAATGTGCAGTCCTACATGGTATCAACACTTCTGATTTAAAGATGCTGTGAATGTTGATCAAATGACCACAGTGATGATGGGAGAGGGGTCAGTAGTTGAAAGTTAATGGGATGCAGGCAGCCCTTTTCACACTTTGAACATGTGAAAACCATTCCTCAGTTGTGTTTATGGCTTAATTATAGGTCCACATCTTCACACTTTAAAAGAAAAGCAAATTTCATCTCTTTAGGAGAGAAAAGTGTGGGCTGAGAGGCAACCTAAAAACTGCACTAAGCTGATGAATGTGCTTGAGCCATGTGCAAACTCTAATGTGTCTAAGCATCACCAAGGGATGAGAAGTTACCCTCCTCCCTAGCTGTTTTCTGGAACACACTGCTCCTGGGTCCACTCTTTTATTCCACCTCAATGGATTCCTCTGGTTTTTCTTTCTCTAAATGTAAGTAGTCCCTTAAATGTGTGGCTTTAAGCTCATCCCCATCAGTCATTTCATTGTAACTCCCATGAAAACCGATGGTTTCTAGATACAATACATAAATTCCTGAGTTTCTCACTCTTTTATCAAGCCAATCACAGTGAACTTGGAAAAATAGCTGAATAATATTACAACAATTACAACTGATTAGGTCAATTGGCACCAAACTTTGGAGCAAGTATCTATTTATTACTACTAAGCAACATTCTAAAGTAAATGCAACTCACGAAAATTTTTTTAAATAGATTTTTATTGATTTCAGAGAGAAAGGGAGAGGGAGAGATAAAAGCATAAATGATGAGAGAAAATAATTGATTGGTTGCCACCTGCATGCCTTTACTGGGGATCGAGCCTATAATCAGGCATGTGCATGACCTGGAATTGAACTGTGAGCTCCTGGTTCATAGGTCGATGCTCAACCACTGTGCCACACTGGCTGGGCCTCCAAAGTATTTTTAAGTAGTTCTTCATCAAGTTCTCTTCTGAATCCATTCTTCATAATGTTTTCTCCTAAATGATCACTATGTGTACACATGAAAAAAAAACAATACAATACTGTGTACTGGACCTGCATTATTTTTCAAACAAATTAATAAAAGAACTCTCTGTGGCTCGACACTTGAAACAAATATTGAAAAATCAATGTCTTGCCAACTTCAATGGGCCAAAGCATCTTTCTCCGTGTCCAGTGCAGCAACAATGGACTAGAGAGAAACATCTGTCAGTGAAGACATTTTGAGAACAGGCTCCATGCTTGGTTCAGATTCACTCAGAACAAAGTGAATTTCTCAGCTGCTGGAATGTGACTGGCAAAGCATACTGTGGAGTGTTCCAAAGTCAATCTGTTCTCAAAGAAAAAAAGGGAGGTGAAAAGTGTGTAATCGTATGATGATTTAAGAACGAGTGCTTAAAGAATGATTCAGGGGCATGTGCTTGATTCAAAGTAAGAAACTGAATTTTATCTTCAGATTTACTCCATCCAAAGAAACTCTGACTGTTTCAAAACAGAGTGTGCTGACAACCACAAAGTGAACTTATTTCCAACTTCTCAGCTCACAAAATAAAACATAAAAGGTTTCTCAATCAACTACTAATACATTGAAAGTTTCTTTTTCCCCCCAGAAGAATTTAATAGCACACTATAAAGTTTAACAGTTTTCATTTTAAATTAGTATAAATAAGAATATTCGTGAAATAAGCCAGTCAGAGAAAGATAAATATCACATGATCGCACTCATTTGTGGAATATAATGAACAACATAAACTGATGAACAAAAACAGATCCAGAGACGGAGAAGCATCCATCAGACCATCAAACCTCAGAGGGAAGGTAGGGGAGGGTGGGGGTAAGGGAGAGAGATCAACCAAAGGACTTGTATGCATGCATATAAGCCTAACCAATGGACACAGACAACAGGGGATGAGGGCATGAGTGGGGTGGGGTGGGGGGCTAGAGGGTAATAAGGACACATATGTAATACCTTAATCAATAAAGAAAAAAATTAAAAAATAAAAAAAGAATATTCTCCTCTAAATACATTTTTTTGTTTTGGAAAATAAAAAGATAATTTCTAAAATGTCATTAAATCATTTTGTAACTGGAAACTTGTAGGTACTCTTAAGTAAACTGACATTTTCAAAAATTTAGAAGGCATTACTTTTTAAAGAAATGTTTCTGGAGGAAATATTTCCTATGTTTTAAAAATAGGGAAGAATACTTATGTAAGACCTTGATTTGGACCAAATTTTTCCTTTCCTGTCCTAACTATGTCCCATGAAAAACCTCATGCCACTTCTAGAATGATTGTCAGAATCTCTGAAAATGTACTACTCAATAAAAGCATGAAAAGCAATAGCAAAATGATCAGATTTAACTTTTTGAAAGCTCTGAAAATTAACTAAAGGCCTGCAGCAATCTGAGAACTTAAGAAAAACAGCGAAATTTGAATAAAAGTAGCAAGACTTTCAGTGCTTTAATTTGTCTGTTACTATTTCCCACTCCCCAGCATCAAGGTCGGCTTGCACAGCCATCTTAGTTGTGAAAAACAGCAGTCCCCAAGAAGCAGGAACAAAACAGAAATGTATGCTCTTGCCACTTTTTCTGAACAGTGTATTGAAATTGTTTGCCAGTGCAAGTAGGCAAGAAAAACAATATTAAAAAACATCCGGATTGGAAAGGAAAGAAGTAAATGTACTTCTATTTATATATGAAATTATTTTGTATGTAGAAAATCCTACAGAACACACACACACACACACACACACACACACACACACACACACACACACACACAATTGGAACTAATAAATTCATTCAGCAAGGTTGCAGGTTCATGATCAATATACAAAAATCAACCATATTTCTATAGCCTAGCAATGAATTTAAATGAAATTAAGAAAACAATTCCATTTGCAATGGCATTACAAAGACAAAAGTGCTTAGGAATACATTTAACAAGAGGAGCATAAGATTTGTGCACTGAAAACAATGAAATACCTATTGAAAGAATCTAAAGAACACCAAAGCAAATGAAGAGCTATTCCAGGTCTGTGGATCAGAAAACTTAATGTTATTAAAGATGGCAATATTCCCCTAATTGGTCTACAAATTCAACACAATCCTGATCAAAATACCAAGAAACTGACAAACTAATCCTAAAATTCATGTAGATACATAATGGATCAAAAACATCCAAAATAATCCTGGGGGGAAAAAGTGGGAAGATTATACATTCTGATTTCAAGCTGATTAAGAAGCTACAGAAAGCAAAACAATGTGGTATTGGCATAAGAATACAAATATATATCAATTGCAAAGAATTCAAAGTCTAGAAGTAAAGTCTTATGTTTCTGGGCAATTGATTTCAACAGGTTGTGAAATATATAACCTTTTCAACAAATGGTGGTGGGATAACTTGCTATTCACATGAAGAGAAATAAAACCATACACCTATCTCCCACCATAAACATAAATTAACTCTAAATGAATCATAGCCTTTTATGTAAGAGCTAAAAATATAAGTTTTAGCAAATACATAGGAATAAATACTTTAATCTTAGATTAGTTAATGCTTTCTTAGATATGACAATAAAATTCCAGCAGCAACAAAAAAAGATAAATTAGATGACATCTAAATTAAAAACACTTGTCCTACAAAGTATGCCATCAGTAAAATGTAAGGACAGTATACAGAATAAGACAAAATATTTATAAGTTACATATCAAATAAGAGACTTGTATTCAAAATTCAGAAAGAACTTGTACATTCAATTATAAGAAGGCAAATAACCTAATTAAACAATAGAGAAAAGATTCTCATAGAAATTTTTCTAAAAATGATATACAAATGACCAATAAAAAAGTCTTACTATCATTAGTTAATAGGGAAATACAAATCAAAACCACAGTGATATACCACTTCAAAATGAGTAGGATGGCTAATATAAAAGAGAGATGATAATAAGTGTTGACAAGGATATAAATAAACTGGAATTCTCGTACATTGTTAGTAGAATTATAATATGATCCAGCAATTTTGTAAAACACATTGGCAGTTCCTCAAGAGATATCATATGACCCAGAAATTGTACTTTTAGGTATAAATACAAGAAAATTAAAACCAATGATCCACACAAAACTGATACATAAATGCCGACCACAGCATCCTATATAATAAAAGCCTAATATGCTAAGTGTCTGGTTTACCAGTCATCTGTTCAACCAATCAAAGCATAATATGCTAATGATATGCTAAGGCTGCTCAACTGCTCACTATGACGTGCACTGACCACCAGGGGCAGACAGTCGACCCATCGACCAGTTGCTATGATGTGAACTGACTACCAGGGGGCAGATGCTCCAACTGTTAGGTTAGCTTGCTGCTGGGGTCCAGCACATTGGAACTGAGTGAGAGGGGCTGGACATGCCCTGTAGCCCTCCCGCAGCTCCTCTCTGGCTGACCAACCTCCCGCATCCCTTCCCAGCCCTGATCGTGCACCGGTGGGGTCCCTCAGGCTGACCTGCACCCTTTCACAATCTGGGACCCCTTGGGGGATGTCAGAGAGCCGGTTTTGGCCCAATCCCACAGGCCAGGCCAAGCCAAGGGACCCCATTGGTGCACAAATTTGTGCACCGGGCCTCTAGTTATTCATAAAAGTTAAAATAATCCAAATGGCCGTTAACTGATGAATCAATAAGCAAAATGTAGTGTATCCATGCAATGGAATATTATTTTTCAGGAAAAAGTAATAATATATGGATGCATGATACATCATGAAAGAACTTTGAAAACATTAAGCATAAGAAGGCAGTCAAAAAAGGCTATGTATTATGTGATTCTATTGATATGAAGTGTCCAGAATCAACAAATACATGGAGACAGAAAGTGATTGCCAGGAGCATAGGGGTATGGAGATTGAGAGATACTTCTAATAGGTACTGGGTTTCTTTTGGGGGATGATGATAAAGTTTTAAAATTTGATAATGGTGATGATTGCCCAATTCTACGAATATATTAAGACACTGACTTACACAATCTAAAAATTAAGTTGTATAGTATAGTGAATTATACCTCAACCAAGCTCTTTATAAAACTAGTGCCAAAAATTTATACAAAAAATTAGTGAGAAACTTCATATAAAACCCACACACTGTGACAGGCATCATAGTATTCAAGGACTGTTAGCTATAATTAGCTGCGATTACTATTTGGAAACATAAATGCATTTATCATAATTGATTTGTAGATTATAACATCATACAAAACATTTGATTTCTCTTTTTCAATATGAATGCAGTATTCTTACCCACTCCCTGACTAATTTACTCTTGCATATCCATAGTACTGCTTTTGTAAATATAATTTCATAACAATAGCTGTAAGTGTACTTCACTCACTTTATACCTAGGAAGTGTTATCTTCTGACACAATTCTTTGTCTCCAAGTAGTACTGTTTTTTCCCCCCTGTGTCATCATGATCTCCTTTCTCTATAATGTTGGTTATTGTATGAATATACAGAAATCCATACAGGATTTTAATGAAAGTTATACATTAATAACATGCCAGGCATCACAAAAGACACTGAGTAACAACTGAATAGCCACTGCCTCTAACAGTACTTTTGCCAAAAAATGCAGAACCAATTTACAACATAATGGTATATGTCCATGCCCCAAAAAGCTGTGTTTTCTTACAAAAGAGTTTAATTGTCTACAGCAAGTTTTGTTTGTTTACTTGTTTTTGCTGGCTTTCTTACCAGCTTACTCTAAAGACTGTTGCAATTGGAAACCAAATTTTAATATACTCATGGGGACTGAGAGTTTATACATTTCCCTATACTTTATGACACCTGTTTCCTTGTCAAAATTGGACTATATGATCTGCAAAAGTATTTTAATCCCATAGGCCAGTGGTTGGCAAACCGCGGCTCACGAGCCACATTCGGCTCTTTGGCCCCTTGAGTGTGGCTCTTCCACAAAATACCATGGCCTGGGCGAGTCTATTTTGAAGAAGTGGCGTTAGAAGAAGTTTAAGTTTAAAAAATTTGTCTCTCAAAAGAAATTTCAATCGTTGTACTGTTGATATTTGGCTCTGTTGACTAATGAGTTTGCCAACCACTGCCATAAGGCCATGATTTTATATCTTAACTTCTGAACTTTGGCACAAATTAAGCCTCACTATTATATAGGTTTCTCCCCCATTGTCATTTTTCTGGAGAAAGGAAGAAAATATCCTTCCCAAATCAAAAGAAGTCACCAACCCGAGTGTGAGAAATGACAGTTAGTGAGTACATGCTAGCAAACATTAATAACTATCTTGGGGGATTATATAATTATTATGTATACAACACTTCATGTTTTGCAAGTGCTTTAAAGCTATTCATTAGTTTTTCCTTTCAAACATGCGGTGAATCAGCAAGTTATCACTATCTCCACCTTCCACATCAGGACCCAAATGAAAAGAATAACTGGTTTCTTAATACCCCAAACTGCTGCTGTGTTATACTAGTAAATGAGGAAGAATTCACAATAGTGCTAATCTAACATCAACCACATCATTATCACCACATACATTATTTTCACTCACACTTTGCACAATTACACTTAAGATTTCAGTGGTATTTGGAGACCTCAAAACAACATCAGGGTCTATAAGGAGAGGAGTTTGGTAAACACATCTGATTTAGCTGTGCTGTCTCCTGGAATATCGATTTATTCTAAACCAACTGAAAAGAAAAATCTATACACTAGCTGATGAAGAAGAAAAAAAATAGACTGATCCCTCAGCTAGATTTTCAGTGCCAATATTGCCAAAGTTGTGGTCATGGAGGTGTGAAGTCAGAAAGTTTGTAGAGCACTGCTAAAGGTTTAAATGGGAAAACAAATCAAAACTTAAGTGGTAATAGGAAAAGAAAGATTCAAGAAAGAGCCCTAGCTGGTTGGCTCAGTGGATAGAGCATCGGTCTGTGGAATGATAGGTCCCTGGTTTGATTCTGTGTTTCAGGGTTGCGGGCTTGATCCCCAATAAAAGGTGTGCAGGAGTCAGCCGATCAGTGATTCTCTCATCACTGATGTTTCTATCTCCCTGTCCCTTCTTCTCTGAAATCATTAAAAATATATATTTCTTAAAAATTCCATAGCTATTCTAATTTTAGCATCTTTCTTTTATATATATCTCCTATCTAATAAAGATGGAATATGCAAATTGTCCGTAACTCCACGACAAAGATGGCGGTGCCCACAGCCAATAAGGAGGGAATATGCAAATTGACGCGATAAGGCAAGAGGTGGAAGGCGGCTCTGGCCGGAGCGAAGGCAGAAAGGCAGCTCAAGCCGGAGCAAAGGTGGTGCCAGCAGCCAGGGGAAGGAAGGCCTATTCTTGCATGAACCTTCGTGCATCGGGCCTCTAGTATATATATATTTATTGATTTCAGAGAGGAAGGGAGAGGGAGATAGAAACAGCAATGATGAGAGAAAATCACTGATCCGCTGGCTCCTGCATGACCCACACTGGGGATTGAGCCTGCAACCCACATCTGTGCCCTGGCCAGGAATCAAACCATGATTTTCTGGTTAATAGGTCAACACTCCACCATTGAGCCACACTGGCTGGGCAGTAACTATGGAACTTGACAAAACCCTAAAGAAGATGGACAAGCTAAGGCAAACTCATCCCTCTAGAAGGCAGCCCATGTATTTCTCAGGATGGTTGGGGTGCAGCTAAAACCTGGCATTGTCTGCTAACAGTATATGCTGCTCTTTCTTCTATGCAATAAATACACTTAGCAAATGTCCCCATGAAAGCAATTATCTTTATTGAATTACTAGAGGCCCAGTGCATGGGTCGGGTCCCTAGGTCTGGCCTGCGGACATCCCCCGAGTGGTCTCAGATTGCGAGGGCACAGGCCAGGCCGAGGGACCCCACTGGTGCACGATCAGGGCCAGGGAGGGACCACAGGAGGGCTCCAGGGCATGTCTGGCCCATCTTGCCCAGTCCCCATCAGCCAGGCCCCAGCAACAAATTAACCTACCAGTTGGAGCATCTGCCCCCTGGTGGTCAGTGCGCTCCCACAGCCAACCTCCCGCGGCTGGCCAACCTCCCATGGTCCTCCTCCCTGCCAGCCAACCTCCCATGGTTCCTCCCCCCAGCCAGCTGGCCCCAATCTGCCCCAAATAGCCCCAGTTGGGACTGGGTGAGATGGTCCTGATCAGCCTGATCGCCGGCCAGACCGAGGGACCCTACCCGTGCATGAATTCATGCACTGGGCCTCTAGTATAGGATAATGTAATATAATCATGTAATATAAAATTATAAAGCATTGTGATTAATCACATCTCTTATTTCATGTTACTTTAATTTTCTTAATAACTAAGTTTGTTTACATATCAATTTCTGTAATGGACTATATGTTTCTTGAATAAATCGTCCATGTCTTTTCATCCTTGTATTACCTTCCCTAACATCATGACTATTTTATTGCCTGAGTCTCAATTAACAATAATATTGAATGAATGAGTGAATAAATGAATGAAATAGCAAAAGAGTGAGTGAATGGATATCTCCAGCTTTAATCTCTTGCCTGAATGCTAAGCTAGTTTCTGTTTACTGGATATGTCGAGGTAATGTCTAGGACTGGCCATGTCCTATTCCTCAAATTCTGTCCTATTCTCCAGCTTCCATGACTGGGGTTAGCAGCAGCATCATGAATCAGTATCTCTCTGTGTCTCTATCTTCCTATACCTTTCTTTCTCTGCCTCCCTTCCCCCAATGCTTTTATTTCTGGAACACTATTCTCAGTTCAAGGCCCAGCTCAGAGCATTTATCCATTAAAGCATCATCACCACTCTACCACAGTCCATTTTTGGGTTGTCTTTCCTGTTGGACCGTGAATTCCTTTCTCCTAGAGCCCTTATTTTGCTCTTTGTTTTGAAATACAGTGTCTAGTGGAATGCCTAGTATATGACTGAAATCTAATAACCATTGTTTTTCATTTTTTCCTGAAAATTCTACATATCCAAATTCAGTTTTTCAAATGACTTGTGTACCTCTTATTCTATCCTATTAATTGTGGCAAAAGCTGTCAATTAGAGCTAAAGATAAAAAAAAAAGACAAGTTGCAAACAGAAAATGCAGTTTATTAACTAACTTATTTAACCTTATTGTAGAGTTTAGAAGTTTGGTATTTTTCCACTTTTTAAGTTCAATAAGTAATTATTTAATAGTAAAAATATAAATAAAATATAGTCCTCTTCTTTACCTAAAGGGTTTTATCCATCTAAAAGCTCACAGTCATGGGTTCAAATTAAAATGTTAGCAAAATATTTTGTATGTACCACTCATCAAATTACTTCACTTGTCTGGATAGTTTTTAATCTACAAAAGAAGTTTTAGGACCCTCAGTGGTGATCAAAATGTATCAGTTGAATCCTATATTTCCATTTAAACTATTCAAAGAATTGAAATCCCTGGGACAGTACCCAGGAACCCTTAGGTTCCCTAGAACACACTTTGATGACCACTGCACTCTATAAAATCCTGATGTCTCTCATTTTCTACAACTTTTTAATGTAGAGCATGCCCCAAAAGCCAAATGCATCATGTCCCATGCGGTCATTGAGATTGTTTGCAAAATTAATACATGTCCATAAACTTCAGATTGAAAAATCCATATTCATACACATATGAATACATATATGAAACAGGCAACGTGGGGATGGTTTTGACCAAAATCAGAGTGTCCTGTTCAAATAAGATAGTTATTCAAATAAGGGCAGAGGTCAGAGCGCTATATGGTTGCATATCATTTTAAGTTTTGATACATAAGCATTATACTCGGAACATTTATTGCTTAAATTTGAATTATAATAAGTTTTTAAAATGTTAATCACTTAGCAGAATAAGAGTGAGTTTTGCCGATTTTCCAGTGAAATAAAATAAACTATTTTTAATTTTAAAACACTTTAGTAATAGTCTTTGCCTACTAATTATAAAGAATGCTCACCAATTAATTAAAAGGAAGAAAAACAATTATTCAATGTTATTTCCAGTCTTAAAGGTATGCAATAAAAGCAATACAGCTTCACGTATTCATTTTTAAAATAAATCTCTTTTCAGAATTTTTATTTATTTATTTATAGGATCTCTCTCAGCCTAGCTATCGATACTATATAACCTAACTCATTTATACGGAATTCTGAGGTTTCATTTTATAACCAAACTAAATTAGTTTCCTGGAAAATAAATAAGCAGTGAGAGGGGGAAAGGTATCACTCCCAACTAGCCAGACCTGTCTGCTGGTCCATGTTTAATGTCATAATATAGTAAAATAATCTGGCAAATGTTGCTGTTAGGAACTAGCTTCATTAGAAAAGCCAGGGAAAAGGCTATAGCTCTGCATGCCCTCAACATATACTTGCTAATTAAAGCCATATGCATCCATCAATCTGGAAAGTATAGGAATAATAGGAGAACAAAGAAACTAGCCTAGAGCCCTGTAGTTCCACGGGGCTGTATGTATTGACATTATCAAAATGTATGCTACAGCTCTGGAAGTTTAAATTTAAACTTTCAGGAAACAATCCCCATGCTAATTCCTAATCAAATGTTTGTTAAAACAAACATAATCCATATTCTATGTTTTAATCTGAGAGTCGAGGAGGCAACATCATTGAATGAGCATTCCTTAATCTCACAGAACACTGGATTGTGTGGTTAGGGGATAATCTAAAAAGGATAAAAGGACACAGTTTAAGAAACACTTAGCAAGGTTTCTAACTGGAGAGTCTGAACTCATTCCCATGCTTTAAAAAAAAAAAAAAGGTTCAGAATGCTTCCAACATGTCATACAAATAAGGGCAAATTAATAGAGTAAAAACTGAGTAGTAATTCCAAGGAGACTTGGAATAAGAGTCACTTAGAGTTCATTAAGTCTTACCAACAGAGGTTAAACCTAAGCCAGCTTTTGAAAATCAAGACAGAATTAAAATGGTTGAAAAGCAAAAAAAAAAAAAAAAAAAAAAAAAAAAAGCATGCACATGCAAAGAGATCCAGAAAGCATAAAAGCTCAAATGTGGAAATGAGCAAGATGGGTAGCTGTGCTCTCTGGTACAGAAATCCAAATTGGGTTCATACAATGAAAAAATGTAGGGCCTCTGACAGGATTCAAGAGAGTTAAGTGCCCTTCAAAACATTCATTGGATAAAATTAGCCAAACTGAGTCATAATGCATTTCTTTTTGCAGAGAGTGAGAACCGTTTTGATGGGAAGAAAAACAGCAACAAAACAAGAAACACTAGAGCCTCAGAAGAGCTGCTCTACGATCAAAATTATTCTAAAATATATTTAGATAGCCCTCCATTAACTTGACTTGCAGGCTGAATCATCCTTAGCAGCAGAACTATCCTCACCACTGTAAATGTCAGGATACGCAGTTTACTTTTCACGCTATTTATACTCCAACTACTTCCAAAACAGATTTTTGAAGGGCACAGATAGAGTACAGTCCTAAAAGAACATTAACATAGTAAATGAGGATGAGCAAGAACCTAGCAGGAACACTTATCTAAGAAAAGCCACCACCATTTAAGCAAAACCGAGGACTGAATTTCTGGTGGTCACAGCAAAAAGCTAAGTAAGATGAATTCCTTCAGTCGTTTATTTATTCCTTTATCATGAAGCAAATATTTAATGATTGCACAGCATATATAAAATTATGGTCAAACATAAAGAAAAAGCTTTGTTTATGGAGAGCTAATTCCCTTCCAGTTTGGGATTCAAAGAGTCCTTTAGTTGTTCTGATATTTATTTATTTTTTAATCTTTATTGTTGAAAGTATTGCATATTTCTCCATTTCCCCTCATTGACCTCTCCCAGCTCACCCCGGCCCCCCACCCCCAGGCCTTCACCACCCTATTGTCTGTGTCCATGGGTTATACATATATGCATACAAGTTCATTGGTTGATCTCTTCCCACCCACCCCACCCTCCCCTGCCTTCCCACTGAGGTTTGACAGTCTGTTCAATGCATCTATGTCTCTGGATCTATTTTTGTTCATCAATTTATATTGTTCATTAGATTCCACATATGAGTGAGATCATGTTTTGACATTTAAATGAGGGATACTAATGGGTATAAGGAAGGAATGGTGTCCTTCATGTCAAAGTTACAGAAACTGTGAATGTCCCATTTAGGATTATTTCTTAAAATAAACTTTGATGAAATTTAGGGCAGAATATTTGTAATTATTATGTAAAGGAGATGCTTTCAAAAAATAATGCAAGTATGATCCATATTAATCATCTAATAAAAAAATTCAGAAAAATAAGTGATTATGCTCTTTATAGCAACAAAACTGTACTTAGGGTTTATAACAAACCTTGATCAAGCTATGGAGAAAATACCTGGTTATCCTATATAATAAAAGCCTAATACTAGTATGCTAAGTGTCTGGTCATCGGTTCAACCAATCAAAGCATAATATGCTAATAATATGCTAAGGCCGCTCAACCGTTTGCTATGATATGCACTGACCACCAGGGGACAGACAGTCGACCTGTCAACCAGTCTCTATGACATGCACTGACCACCATGGGGCAGACGCACCAACTGGTTAGGTTAGCTTGCTGCTGGGGTCTGGCAGATCAGGACTGAGCAAGACAGGCTGGACACGCCCTGGAGCCTTCCCACAGTCCCTCCCTCCCTGGCTAGCCAATTTTCTGTGTCCCTCTCTGGCCCCGATCATGCACTGGTGGGGTCCCTTGGCCTGGTCTGCACCCTCTCACAATCCGGGGCCTCTCAGGAGATGTCGGAGAGCCAGTTTTGGCCCAATCCTGCAGGCAAGGCCAAGGGACCCCACTGTTGCACAAGTTCATGTACCAGGCCTCTAGTACTTATATAAAGGCAAGTTACATTTTAGGAATCTGAGGTAATGATTTGGAAGACTAGTATTGCGAGTACTTTTCAGGACATTTACTTTGCTAAATTAATATTTTATTTTATTTTTCTTCCTCTTGTTTTCTTTAATCTGCCCCACCTTACCCCTACATTCTCCAGTATACAGGGATGGGCTTGGATTTCCTGACCTGTGCCATTGGCCATAGTTAATTGTATCACAATTTACTGGACAGACTAAAGCTGTCCTGTGAGATGTTGTTGTTGTTGTATTTTCCTAGTGCATTATTCTGAAAGACTCTCATTTAGTTTAGGTTGTTGCTTTGAGGAGAAGGGAGATAAACTTGAGAGCAGTTAGAAAGCCAGCTTCTATAACAGCTTCTCTTTGCACTTAAGTGAAAGATAAGGAGGAAGAAGGGAAGAAAGGGGGCAAAGGAGCAGAGGAGTGAAGGAAGTAGAAGGGAAGAGCTTAGGAAAGGGAGGAAGAGAGAAAGGAAAAAAGGGGGGAGGAGGGAGAAGAAGGAGGGGAGGGGGAGGGGGAGAGAGGAGGGAGGAGGGAGGAGGGAGGAGGGAAGCTGCCTGGCTTCCAATGGCTTTTCCTTTTTCCTGATTCTATTTGCAGGGTTTATTGAGAATTTGTACTTTTCCCCCTTTGGTTACATCATTACATCATCCTCCTGTTTTAAAAGAGTTTCTAAAAAGAATATCCCCTTAATGACCGCCTCTGCTTTAACACCAATGGACGAGAGCAGGGGACTATCTAGTCCAGTGGGGGTAAGCAGTGCCTCACCAATACAACATTCTACATCATCTCAACTGCCCCAAAGCTCTGGGAATATGGAAATAGCAAAAGTAGTGCTGTCACACCTAGATCCTAAGTCCTAGGTTTCTACTCCAGGGGTCGCAAATGCCACGTGATTTGGTCCTCAGACTGGTTAGGTCTTGCCACAATGCCTGGTCAATCTCAGATACTTTGTAGCAAGCTCCATTTCACCACCCTATGGTCTTGACTTGCTTTTCATTCTCCCCCCTCCCCTGCCCACCCACACACAACTGCTTACCATCTTATTACATCTTCCCCTCCTTAAGTGTTTAAATACTTCTGCCTTGCAAGTTTTCAGTTGTCATTAATCAAATGTTCTTCCAAGTATCTTAAGTATCATGTTATGAACTCACAAATTAGAAGTATTATTTTAGGCATAAAGTAAATGATTTCATGAATATAAATTGAACATGTTATATGCAATATACTGTGCAAGACACATGGGAAGAATTAAAGAGGAAAAATCAACAACACCCTACCTTATGGGAATTCTTCAAGTGACAGAGTAACTTAATTGAGCCTATGAAAGTTTCTGCTTAGCTGTTTCTCCTCCATAATCTTGATGCTGCCCAACCAGGAATTTTTCTGTACCTAATAAGGTCTACAGCTAAATGAATTGAAATGGAATATTCCTTTTTCAATAGGATGTTAAGGACATTTTCCATTTTGGCTGAATTCTTGTATCTGCATAGATAATGGATTTGTTCCCTCATCTGCTTTTTTTGCAGGAAAAATAAACAGAAAAAAAGACTAAAATTTAGACTGAAACTTACGTGCATTTGCCATAAATTTTAAAGAGGCCTTTGAATCTTGTTTATTCAATTTATATAACTACAGCTCTCACTTTCCATTAATTTTAAGTATAAATGTGTGTACCTATAAGCATTTGTTCTGATAATTCCTTCCAACCCTTTAAGTGTTAAAGGACAGCATCCATTCTCTTTTCCAAGTGCCTTACTTTCTTCAGTGACATTTGACTGAAAGGCTGGCTTACTCTTCCTGGAAAACAAAATATCAGAATCTTGATATGGATAAATTCTCTGGACATCCAAGGTCAAAATACACTTTTAGTTGACATGATCTCCTTAGAATTTAAGGAGAACTTTAAATGTGTTAATATATTTGCCCATGTGGGAGATCCCTGCTCTAATCTCCATAGTCTTTTCCACTCTCACAAAGAGAACAGCTCTTTTAAACACAAAGATCTTTAGTCTTTTTATCTGCAAAATGGGGATAATAAAAGTACTTACATCACAGGATTTTTATGAGTGTCTAATGTCGTATTTCTATGAAAGTACTCGTAAGTTCTAAAGCATCTTTAAAACAGTACTTATCTACCTAATCCAGTGGCATAGTGTCCCTGAGAGTTGGTGGTTAGAGCCTGATGCTATATTGACAAGGGGTAATAAAGAGTCCAGAATGTTCAATACCATTAGTCGGTGTCGTCCTGAAAATTCATCATCAAAGACTATTAAAAAGCTCTGTGCTAGACACTAGGGGAATGGAAATGGGGCTTCGGCATCGACTTTCTTTTTTGGGCATAAGACATAGAATATAATGATTAAGGAGAATAAAGCATGATTGCTCTTAAAGAGATAGTCTCACTACTGGAAAAACAGGATTGCATTTTATTTCAGAGGAGTTTCATGGAAGTGAGACATACAACGTGGATGAAGAAGAAATGGTTGGGATAAACAAACAGAAAGAAAGACGGGCAGCGTGGCAGGCACAGAGGGCCCGGCATTCACAAAGGGCTCAGTTGTGAAGGGGGGTTCTGGGGAGCGAGGCAGGCAGGAGCCATGAGCCTGGAGTCTGGCTGGCCTGTCCTGAGGTGGGCGCTGCTCTCTGTTCTTCACGCTCTGGACTCTCCTTGTCCTGATTCCACTCCAGTGAATGGGCAGCCGAGTGTGAGACAGTATTTCTCGTTCCTTCTCGCAGTGACGTCTCCTCTGTGCCTCCTCCTTGGGCCTGAGCATCAGGGAAATGTCTATATGTGTTTAGATCGGCTGGTCCCGGGCCAGAAGCTAGTCATTGTGAGCCAGTGCCCGGAATGGCTGGTCAAGCCATTTGGACTTTATGTGTCTCACATTCTAGAGAGAGTAGAAATGGTGTGGTCAGGAAGGAATTTCTGGTTATTAGCAGAGTAAGAAGCAGTATGGGCCAGGCCCAGAGAAAGCAAGGAAGTGGCAGATCCCTAGGACCATATGGAGGAAAAATCAGCAGAATTTTGGCAATGAAGTGACTATCAAACAACTCAGGGGCTTGCAGCCTGGGCTTCTGAGTAGAATGTGGGATTGTGAACAGAAACGAGAAAACCACAAGGAGACCCTAGTTTGGAGGAAAGGTGATAAGTTCAGCTTTTAGATGGCTGAGTGGGGTTGTTTCAAAATCAGACAGATGAGGGTGTCTAGTACAGGGATTGAAGGCCTGGAGCTTGAGAATGGGTTGGAGAGGGATATACAGATCTGTACTTTGTCTACATACACATGATATTGGACAGGTAAGGGCTACACAGAAGTGAAGGAAGAGCAAAGAGGGAAAGAGAACTCCACACAAGAGGATAATCCTTCCACGAACCTACAAAGGCAGGGATGAGGAAGGGAGCAGGGAGGGTAAAGAAAGCTAAGTGATTACAGAGACCAGGAGATTTGGTGATAACATACGTGAGCTCTGGGATCCCAGCCTCAGCCAAGAGGCAGGGAGAAGAGTGTGTGGTGAGTGAATGGAAGACAAACAGATCAAGGGAAGCTTGAAGGCATAAAGGAGAGAATACGAGAAAAAGGGGAAATGACTGGGGTTGGAGGAGCAACTGACAAAAGATTTACATGGAGGGTAAGACATAATTACTGACTTTGAATATTATAGAAATTTTTTTGTGTGTGTTTTGAAACTGGAGGGGAGAAAAAAAGGCCTAGGGGTAAAGAGAAGAATTGTTGAGGAAAATAGGAGAAATATTTCAAGAAATTAGGTCAGCAGCTCACCAAAGTAGAAAGTGAGACCATTGCTGAGAGTAAGAAGTCACGGCTTAAATGAAAAAGTATTCAGGTTCAACTGGGTCAGATGGCAGCGTAGGTCAGGAGGGACCTAGCATAGGAAGGAATACATAAGGAGCTTACTAGTAAAGAATGGGATGTGTAGGCATGAGGAAGTGGGCAGAGTGGCTGTGATGGTTAAAGAAGGGAACCATCTCCCTATTTCCTAAGCTTTACCTTTACTAGTATAGTGTAGGCAGGTTAGAATGGTAATCCTAATATATAAAAACGCTGGGTCCATCACATCCACAATGACCAGGAGGCTCGACCAACTGGAAGTCAGTCCTGCAGTCAGTGCTGGATTGCCATGGCGACCCAGCACTGACTGCTACGGCTGCAGGCATGGTGACCCAGCACTGACTGCTGAGGGGGGCTGTGAATCAGGCCCGGAGAGAGGCCTGAAGAGAGAAGCAGGGTCTGATCAACAGCACTTGCCTCTCTCTTTCTTTCCGGGCCCGGTCAGTAGACGCACCTCCATTTCTCTGCAGGCCTCCACCATGGCTGCTGATTAGCCCCGCCTTTCTGATCAGGCCCCGTTGATAGGCCCAGAGACGCTGACTGGCATAGAAACTGAGCAATCAGAACCAAATCTGAGTCAACTGTGAGGAGCCAATGGCTGCCTAGGAGGCGGGGTTTTTGATGCTGACTGGCATAGAAACTGAGCAATCAGAACCAAATCTGGGTCAACTGTGAGGAGCCAATGGCTGCCTAGGAGGCGGAGCTGTTGACGCTGACTGGCATAGAAACTGACCAATAAGAACCAAATTTGAGTGAAGTGTGAGGAGCCAATGTCTGCCTAGGAGGCGGAGCTTTTGACGCTGACTGGCATAGAAACCGACCAATCAGAATCAAATTGGCCAGCAGAGGAGGGAAATTGGGGGCAAGATCAGGCCTGCAGGGGAGGGCAGTTAGGGGTGATCAGGCAGGCAGAGGCAGTTAGGTGTGATCAGGCTGGTAGGAAAGGGTAGTTGGGAGCAAGATCAGGCCGCCAGAGGAGGGTAGTTGGGGGCAATCAGGCCAGCAGGGGAGCAGTTAGGTGTTAATCAGGCCACAAGGGGAGCGGTTAGGGAGTGATCAGACTGGCAGCAGAAGCGGTTAGGAGCCAGGAGTCCAGGATTGTGAGAGGGATGTCCGACTGCTGGTTTAGGCGCGATCCCACAGGGACAGTTTGACATCCCGAGGGTTCCCAAATTGGAGAGGGTGCAGGCTTGGCTGAGGGACCCTATCCCCCAATGCACAAATTTCATGCACCGGACCTCTGGTTTCTTATAAAATTATTTTACTATATCAACATTTTGTATTTTAAATCAAAAGACTAGATATATACGTACACACACACACATATATATGCATCAGACTTTTTGATATTTGTACTTGATCATGACACTCTGAGATACATAGTAATTTACAATAATAAGAATAATAGTAATATAATAACAGAGCAGTTATGTTCAAAACACTTTACATAGCTTGTATCACATGAAATCTAAGAGCTCAGTCCTGTTATTATCCCCATTTTACAGTTAAGGAGGTGAGGACTTAGAAAAGCTAAGTAACTTGACTTAGATAATACAGCTAGTACATAGCAGACCAAAAATGCAAACTGAGGGCTGAATAATTGCACGGTGATGCCAAAGTCTTACAACTGAGAATGGATGTGCACTGAGATCAAGAAGGAACTGAATGAACAGGCTGGAGCTGGGTACAACAATACAGGACCCGCACCAACAAGGAGACATATATTCTTCTCCATGTTACCTGCACATTTTCCCTAATACTGTCTGACCTATAACAGAGTTGATAGAAATCGTGTGTCCACACAGCAGGTCAATAAGCTGACTGCTGTATATGGTGACCACCTTCCTGGACACCAGCAGCCAGTGTGGAAGAGCCCTTTGATCACCGGGGGGGATTGCAGCTGCACTCGCACAGCCCTCACCGCCAATCCTCACGCCCAGGCCTTGCTGAGAGACCAGAAACAGCTTTATTAGAAAGAAGCCATTCCAAACAAGGACTCCTTGACAGAATTCCCAGGAAGGTTTCCAGTTTGTTTGCTTGTTGATGTTTTGTTTTTTTAGTGCTGGCCCAAAGCCAGGGTAGCAGTATCCCCTCAGGCTCTAAAATCTAATGAAAAAATGGGCCTGAGAAAATGATTGACAGGGAAATCCATTTGCAAACCCTTTGCATTCATCCCTTCAGCAATTTTTAGTGAGTGCCTAATATGTGCAATTTGATCCTGGCCCTTGTGGAATTTCAGGCTGATAGAAATTAAAACACACACACACGCGCGCACACACACACACACAAAATTAAATTTAAAAAAATACGAATAAATATAATTCCAAACCCAGTTAAGTAAATATGTGCCATTATTATTGTTAAACTATAATTTTTTCCAATGTAAAAATCAAAAGGGTACATTAATAATTTTCTAAATGTAATATCCCTTTGTTTCCCATTCCAAGTTAGATCTATAATAATAGTTGATGGGAAAAAAAAACCTTGAAAAATAGGAGTAATTTATAGTTCAATAATTACATCTCATTTTATCTTCTGACTTTGCAAGCCTTCATAGTTTTAAATAATGTTTGCAAGTGCAATAATATTTCTGCACTTGTACAATGCACTGTGTAACAAACTGGAAAACACAGGAACTACTTAAGAGAAATATTTAGATTGTGTGTAATTTAAATAGATAATCCATTGGGCAAGGACTGTGTGTAATTCTATGTCAGGTACAACGGCATTGCGAAATGTTGGCACTCAATAAATGTGAAATAATAACGACAGTCTTTCCCCTTTAAAGTACATAATTACGCCCGCCCCCTACTGTGCACCAAGCTCAGAGACAGATCTTTTGTTTATTAAATCCATAGCCCTGAAGGCATACAGTACCACGGCTTCAATAGGGATCGCTGTAAAGTCCTCTGTACTTTAGGCAAAACTTTAAATATCTACAAATCCCCAACGAACATCTTAATTTAGCCGTCCACCGTCTCTATTACTTAACCAAATGCAGGAAACCTCTCCCAAGTCCCCAAAGTGGAATCCAAACACTAAGTGGAAATGTGTTTTCAAAGTTAGTTTGAAAATATGTCATGGAATAAAATTACTCGTAGCTAATTTACCATTTCTCTCCTGAAGCAACGTGGCAAGCCGCTGAGCGCGGCTCCAAGGGCTTGAGATGCAGGAAACATTCAATAGGTTCCCAAGCTTGTGTTCAAAGTGCGTTTTTATCCAAGTAGCCCGAACAGAGGAGGGGACAAAAGTGACTCATGTGCAGCTTTATGGGGGACATTTGCACTACAATGAATTGAGCAAAGCAACAGGTCAAGTTAAAAAATATTGCAAAAAGCAACAGCAGCCAAAGCCCCTTTGAGGGAAATTTTGGATGGAAAGCACTTGTGCTTCGTTTCATCATTATTTTCCCCTCGTTTCCCGTGTTTGTATTTGAATGCTCGCACTTGAACGTTAGTTTCACAATCACCTCTTCCACATTTGGTACTGATGAAGTTCAACATATGCTCAGCAATTCACTGCGACTAAAATAAGAAATGCAAATTCAGCTAAGTGAGCTCCAAGTCTACTGTTCAGCTGGGCCTGGGCTCCTTTGTAGTTTGTGGAGAGTATTATCATTAGTAGAGAAGGGTTAATGGCAGAGGCCGAGGATTGTTTAAAAATTCACATTACCAAAGTGGATTACATTGCATCTACCGAGGGGATCAACAATGTAAGCCTACACTAAGCCATTATTGCAGAAACAAAGCTTTCATTTTAAGCCTTTGGAAACAAGCATGAAATGGACAAAAGAAAAAATTCGTCTGATGTAAGAACAAGGCAAGTACTACATGCTTTTCATCCTTACTCAGTTTAAGAGCCATGATGAATGTGCAGAAAAATGGACCCTCTCCCCCGCAAGGACACATCAGGAAATTATCACATAGCATTTTGGGAAATGTTTCATTTCTCTAGCTGGAAATCCAACAGAAATCCTTTATTTAAATGGCTTCACCCTTTTGTTGAGAATCAGCCACAACATGGAGATGTACATTCTTTAGGATTGTCTCATCGTTGATTCTTTTATCTTCTAATGAGAAGAAAAAGAACAAATTTGAAAAGTACATTCCTGCAGTCAGCATCGTGGTTCACCCTGTGCAGTAGTAATTCATTGCAAACAATATTTGTGTGTGGTGACTAAACGCCAAACCACCCCTTAAGGGCGGGAACAGGGCCAGGCCCAAGGCTGGTTGCATTTGTAATAGTTTCCACAACACATTGGGAAGTGCAGTATTGCTATCCCGTCTTACAGATGTAGAAACTGAGGCTCAGAGGGGTTAAATAACGCACTCGGCCTCACTTCATAAAGGAACAATGGTTCAAACTCAGATCTGAATGAAATGGTAGTTCATGGCACCTCCAATTCCAGCAATGCCTTCCAATGACAAAACAAGTTCCTGTAAACTGAAAGCCCTGTTAATAAATTACCTGCAAGGTTCTACATGAAATTGAAGGCTCTCTGACAAATTTGTTTTCTTTACAAATTTGACCTCAAGAGTGAAGCACTTTTTCGGCATATGTACATGAGACCTATATACATTGTGTCATCAGTAATACTGTGTGATAGATATACAGAAAGAAAATCTCACAAATTGTAGCAGACATTAATTAAGCTCTCCTACTGGCATATACCTTTGGCAAATCATCTGACACCTTTCATGCTTCAGAATATGGCCAAGAACCAGTGAGTAAAACAAACAAATAAATAACAAGGCCCCCAGCAGTCAAAATATCCTACACATGTGTCCATGAGGGAAGGCCATGCATTTCACACATAGGAGATAACTGCAAGCCTTCGTTCAGGGCCTATGAATACTTAGTTTAAACATAATCCAGCCAACTTGGTTATGTGCTTTCCCTGCTCACAATAAACAAAAAACAATGAATTGGAAAATAGAAAGAATTATCCTATCTAATAAAAGAGTAATATACAAATTGACCATCACTCCAACACACAAGATGGCTGCCCCCATGTGGTCAAAGATGGCTGCCCCCATGTGGACACAAGATGGCCACCATAAGATGGCCAGCAGGGGAGGGCAGTTGGGAGGGAACAGGCCTGCAAGGGAGGGTAGTTGTGGGTGATCAGGCTGGCAGAGGAGGGAAGTTGGGGGCGACTGGGCCTGCAGGTAAGGGCAGTTCGGGGGGACCCAAGCCTTCAGGGGAGAGCAGTTGTGGGGGACCAGGCCTGCAGGGGAGGGCAGTTAGGGGTGACCAGGCCTGCAGGGGAGGGCAGTTAGGGGTGACCAGGCCTGCATGGGAGGGCAGTTAGGGGCAAACAGGCCAGCAGGGGAGCAGTTAGGCATCTATCAGACTGGCAGGGGAGTGGTTAGGGGGTGATCAGACTGGCAGGCAGAAGCAGTTAGGGGCAATCAGGAAGGCAGGCAGGTGAGCAGTTGGGAGCCAGCAGTCCTGGATTGTGAGAGATCAGGCCTAAACAGGCAGTCGGACATCCCTCGAGGGTTCCCATATTGGAGAGGGTGCAGGCTGGGCTGAGGGACACACACCCCTGTGCATGAATTTCGTGCACCAGGCCTCTAGTTATAGATAATATAAAAGCCCAAGACTTGCCAGAACTATGAGGCTAATGCTACCCAAAAATATTCACAAGAATTAAAAATGCATAATATACCAGTGGACACTAATGTATAAGTAAAAATACAATCATAGTCATTCTGGCACAGTACAAAGGAATATATAATAAGATATAAATATAAATCTAGAAAAATAATATTTTATTGTCATATTAAGTAATTATAGTAAATATTTTATTGAACACATTTAATGGAATATTTTATATTATATAAAATATATAATTTTATTCTCTTGATTATTTTATTTAAAGATAAATATATAAAAGTATAAATATAATAAAAGCCAATACTTTCACAATGTGAATCCTGGGGATAAATGTCTACTAGAATACATTTTCCTGCTTAGAATTCTGGGCTTGAAGAACAGAAGTTTCATTAAATGGAAGCATTTTTAGCAGATTTGTCTATGTAAAGCTTCTTAATCTAGAATATGAAGCCTGAGTCTACTGGGACCTGACACGCATATTGTCCACAGTGCCATTTTTATTGTAGTTCTAAAGTGTCTTCTCACTTGTTTTCAGGACATGAGACACCCTTGCATCATCTCCTTCACTAGTATGTATTTATGGGTTAGAAATAAAGAGGTTTTGATTGTTGTGTAAAGTTGATAATAAGCATGTAATAAAACCTTAACCTAGGATGAAGAGAAACAATTTAGTGACATGGAATTGACGACATATTTATAACCTGCAGAACTGTAAACTCCTTGTAGGTAAAAAGACAATGAACGAATCTCCCCCCACCCCCCCTCCTAAGACTTAGCAATCAATAAACTTTGGAATAACAGCAAATGAATGTATTAAGTTCATTAAACTTTGCCCAGTATACATTTTTAGAGACTGGTGGGAATCCAGAAGGAAGTTACTTTATTATGGGCTCACACTCATATTATCAAGAAAAGTCCAAACTCAGCAGGAAAATCATTTCTGGACAAAGGTACCTTGCTAACAATAGCTTTCATTTAATCCTAAGGATCAGAAATATATGAGAGAGGGGGGTAAAAGCTTTTGGATATAGACTTTTCAATTAATGAATGACTGAAATGTTTACTAAACACCTACTATAATGAAAATATTACAGTAGATTCCATATTGACCTCCACACTGATAAGAAGTTTACATCATTGTATATATTGGTACTTTCATTTCTAAAAGGAAGTTTACTAAAAGTACAATAGCTGAATTAGGGGCATGATCACATTTTTTTTCATTTTTCATTTTGCTACCTAATACAGATCCCTTTCCAAAAAAGTTACAATTCACATCCCTATGTTGAAATGTGCTTATTTCCCCCATCCCCTCACCAACATTGGATGATATCGATATTTTTTCCCTTTTGCCAATTTTATGAGAAAAGTACCGGATATCCTTGGATTTGCATTTCCCATGTTACCAGTGAGCTTGGGCAGCTTTCCATGAACTTATTAGCCATCTGCAGTCTTTCTTTGTGCATTACCTGTTAATATCATTTACTCAATTTCCTTTATATTGTTTGTCTTTTTAAAACAAGTCATAAACTTCTTTTTATATGAGAAATATATAACTCTTATCCTGTTCTACTTTTCCTTCTTTCCATTAGTTCATGGGAATATGCGTATAGAGTGAGCCAAGGAAACAGACAGCTAGGACTGCTGGACTGGTTTGAAACAAACACTAGTGAGCTTCAAGGAAAGCTTGTGATACTTTCTAAAACATTCAGCTCCACAAGGACTGGGATCTTTGTTCTGTTAAATCATGCGTCTCAACAACCTAGAACAGAGTCTGGCAAATAGTAGGAACTCAGTAAACATGTACTCATACATTTACTCAAGACAGAGGTTTGTTGAATAGTTATGTATGTGTATTAACCTCTAAAACTGTGAAACATGGCTTCTCCAACTGGGAAGGAAGGTTGTTTGTACGTTGCCATCATTTAGTGTTTCTAATCCTTACCACATCTTAACACCTCATTTAATCCTAGGGGAAAGACATGGTTATTTCTGTTATGTATACGGATGAAAAACTCAAGACTCAGAAAGCTGTCCAGGATAACACAGCCAATAAACAGAGAGCTGGGATATAGATTCAGGTGTTTTTGATGCTGGATAGAGCATCAGAAACACCTGAATTTATATCCTTCCCTATCAGCACATATATCGGATCTGGGTTGGCAATATGCTTACCATCTAATTTACAACTGCATTAGCCCCAGGACAGAGGAACAATCAAGATCTACAAGCCAAAAATAGCATTTCATTTGCAGTCACAATATATAAAGTATTTATTTCATGGCCATAAAAATAGCTGTAAAAACATAGGCTCTAAGACACTTAAGCGGTGATATAGATATTTTTAAAAATAAAAAAATAGGAGACAGAAAACAATCAGAAGTCTATTTTTTGAAAAAGGCAAATATTGTGTAAGAGACTCCAGAAGAGTGTAATTAACTCAATCAATGTGGTTTAGGAACAAAATCCTGCAACTAGTCTAGAAACACTATTCCAACCATAGAACTAAAAAGTCTCCTAATCATGTCAAATTCTAACACAATCATATAAAGTTAGTCCAAGATAAATGTTTAACAATAAAAACAAAAAAAGCTTTCAGGCCAAAAAATAAATTTAATAATAACTTGACATAAGACATATATACTTTATTAACCCTGTGTGTATGCAAATTAAGTCTCAGTTAATCTGAATAAAATTTTATTATCATTGATTGGACTATTCTCTATAACTCTAGAATAATCATATTAATGCAGTGAAATCATTAAATTTGTCCTTTTTCATATTTTAAGTGCTTTTTTCAATATTTCATAGTGATTGCCAGGGATTATTATTGGCTATCTCAAATTTGCCTGTATGTTTATTATCAGCATTTATAATTTAAAAATTTCCACAGGCAAACATTCTGTGTTATTTTCTTATATTTAGAACATCACAGCCTGTTTTCACTGCAAAGTTAGATTAAACTGCAAATATCTCAGCTAAGAATTTGATAAAGACAAGCGGAGACACAGATAATGAAGTACTAGCGGAAATACCAATGGTGACCATGCCTGGGGATTGGCGAGTACTGCGAGAAGGCAATAATGCCATGGAATCACTCAACTAACACTACTCAATGAGAATCCTTCCTACCCAAAAGCCACATAGTCTGCTGTGGCAATCCAAAGCCTCTGGTATCATTCTTCTTAGGGTTAGAGTTCTTTTCTCTTCTGTCAATCTTCTATGTGAAAGAACATTCTCAAAGACAAGAAAGCTTGGATTAAGGGTTAATATTGATCAAATACATTTTTAGTAGCAGCACCACAATAACCTCTGTATTGAAAATTCATAATAAAAATTATGATCAATTTCATATAGACAGAGCCCTATGATAATTACTAGAGTAATAATTATTAAAAGAAAGTCAACTGCTGTAAATTTGTCATTTGAATAGAGATAAAATTATTAATTATAAGTTTTACCATAAATAACGTGTTGTGGGTTTTCCTTTAATATGTTTTGTATATTAATTTTATCTGAAATTAATATAACACATAATGTCTATAACAATTTAAGAATGGCAATTACTCTTCAAATCTTTGGAGAACGTTAATTAAAATAATAATCTAAAACAATTTGTACCTCAGATATACACATTGCTATTTCCAAAGTATGCAATAAACTGACAAAATTTTTATAACTTTCAATGTGAAGTTATGAAGTCTATATAAGATAAATAAAAGGTAATTTGTCTTTCATTTGATGAGGAATTCAATATGATTTAATCATGAAATAATCTTTATCTCATAATATAACATTTCTCATGAGTTAATAATGTAATAATTCTCATAAGTTCATTCTAATATTTATCATACTGGCCTTCCTTTAATTTTCATAAAGCAGTGTCAATTCAATAAACCACTGAAATGACTAAACCTGAAACATTCCTTCCCAGGAGATGTTTCCAGGAGTTTTAAGAATATTTTTATGCAACTACTTTCTCTGTGCTTTTAAAAGATCTTCACAACAACAAAGGCACATTTATTTTATAGATTATAAGAATTAAATGGAGCCCAATTTGACAAATCCAAAATCCAGGCGTGATGCAGGAAACAAGAAACTTTGCTCCTATGAGCCTTAGTTTACTTTTTAACCGGAAGAAGCTGCTGAGGTTTAGCTAGAAAAGAATGCTCCATCTCAGCTCTGGTCCAGCCACCCCAGAACATTGCCCTCCTGTCATCCCTCCTCCCACCACACAGCAAACTGTGTGCTGGGGGGGGGGGGGGGGCAGAGGGAGTGGAGGGCAAGACAAAACATTCCCAAGACATTCTGATGGAGATGCAATTATAAAGCCCTTAGTATTTCACTCCAGAATAAATTGATAATCACACTATCAGACATAAGTGACAGTTTTTAATTATAATCATTAAACTCTTCTTGGTTCCATTAAAATGCCTAAATAGTGAGTAACCTACATTTTCCACGCTGTAACTTAAAACCAGGTATTTAACACAGTTCGTGGAAACCCAATATCTCATCCTACAAGAAAGAGTTTCATTTTCTTAAAAAAAAAAAAAAAAGAGGTTCTGAGAAACTGTTCAGAAAATACAAACTTCTCATGTTGCACACCTACACTGTCATGGTCATAACAGGAGACTAAATTCTATAGCTAAGCTCATTCAGGAAGCATGTCCTCCTAGAGAACACCAAGGCTAAAGAGCCCTATTCCAGTGGCATAACCAGCGGCTTAGACAGGGAACAATTCCAATGGCATTCCTCGTATCAGAAAGGGAAATGCTCACAGAAATGACTCCAGTGAGAGCAGTGAAAAACTCAGTCTGTTTGCATCTGAATACTAACTCAAATAACCTCCCGGATACGCATTTTCAGTGACTTAATAGACTACATTTCAAATAAAATTGCATTAATTTAGCAAGCAATCAAGCCTCAATATTCTGTATAATGTACTAACTAATCTATAAGGTCCATTTACAATTATAATAGTAAAAAACTATAAGGAAAACCTCCCAACCTACTACTCACTGCCTAAAACAGTATGTAATATAACTTTGAGGGGGGAAAATTGTACAAATATAAATGTTTCCATACTAACTTGTATTTAAAATACAACTAGCCCTAGCTGGTTTGGCTCAGTGGGTAGAGAGAGAGAGCATCAGCCTGCGGACTGAAGGATCCCAGGTTTTATTCCGGTCAAGGGCACATGCCAGGGTTTCGGGCTCAATTCCCAGTAGGGGGTGTGCCGCAGGTAGCCGATCAATAATTCTCACTCGTCATTGATCTTTGTATCTCTCCCTCTCCCTTCCTCTCAAAAATCAATAAAAATATATTTAAAAAAATAAAATACAACTAGAATATCCATCTACAATGCACCAAGTCCTATGCTAAGATTACTACCTCATTTTTAATTTATAACACTGCCTTCCAAATAGAAGGTAAAGACATGCAACATTATTTCATCACATTTTCAGTTATAAATGTTTTCCTGTAAACATAAATATCTTTGGGATAATCTTGTTATAACAGCATGCTTTTGAAGTAAGATGCAGAGTTTAAAGTTCAAAACCGTGTGTTGTGGTTGTTTTTTTTTTTTTTTAAAAAACCCCACAACATTCATTTTGAAAAAGGGGAAGGGATTAAACAAAAACAGTAACAAAATAAACCTCATAGACATAGACAACAGTATGGTGATTACCAGAGAGAAAGTGGGGCTGGGAGGAGGTAGCAGAAGATAAAGGGGGAAAAATGGTGATAAAAGGAGGCTTGACTTCAGGTGGTAAACATTCAATGAAATATACAGATGATATATTATAGAATTTACAACTGAAACCTATATAATTTTATTAACCAATGTCACCCCAATAAATTCCTTGAAATAAAATATAGAAAAAATTATTTTGGTATAAAATATTGGGTTCAGATCACAGAAATTTATGGACTGCCTATACTGTGATAGATTCTGAGAATACAGGTAATAATAAACACATTCCCTTCTTTTGAAGGTTTATAAATGGAAACTAACTTGAAATTCAGTTATAAAATAAGGCCTGGTAGCATGAAAGAGTTTCAGTCTAATGACACGGGGAGAGTTGGGTTGGGGACAGAGCGCTCTGCAGCAATTGGGGTAAAGTTATTGATGGGAAGCACGTTGCTAGGCAGCAAGACCATTTTGGACCAATGTGAAAATCTAGGGCAATGGTAAACAGGATAGAAAAGAAAGAGAAAGATTCAAGAAATACTAAGGAGTCCGACTGTCAGGGATTAAGGTTTACTGGAGGCAGAGATGAGAGAAAAGTCCAAGCCTGACACCCAGGTTTGTGTCCTCGCTGACTCAGGGAGTGAGTGTCCTGGGAACTGCAAAAGAAAATAGAGGGAATAGAACAATTTGTGATGGGGCTGAAGGAAGATCAGCATGGAGAGAGAAAGAGAACTCTTTGGGGAGTTACGTTTAGATTGCTAACTTTTTAATCCAAGTTTGTATGAATAGCAAGTATTCTCATATATGAATCTGAAATTCTGGGATGGAGATCTAGATTTTGGGGTTGTCAGTGGTAGTTTAAAACTTGAAACTACCACATATTCCTGCCCTGGCCTGCACAGATTGAAGAGTCTAGGGTTCGATTACAGTCAAGGACATGTACCTGGGTTGCAGGCTCGATCCCTGGCCCTGGTTAGGGCATGTTTGGGAGGCAACTAATTAATGTGTCTCTCTCACATTGATGTTTCTCTCTCTGTCCCTTCCCCTCCCATCCACTCTATAAAAAAATCAATGGAAAAATATCCTCAGGTGAGGATTAAAGAAAAAATAGTGAACGAAAGATTTGAAAATTGCTGAGCTTGTCAAGAAAACATGTATAGAATGAGGAAAAAAAGAGCAAGAAATCTGAGGAAATACTGATGTATGAAGATAAGATAGTGGTAAATTCTGACAACCATAGCAGATGAAGACAAAGACTGGATCATCAGGTTTGGTGAGCGGAAATTAGGAAGATTCCCAATTATTTTAGCAAAAGACGCTTTAGTGGTGTGGCAAAGAGCAGAGGTTATCATAGTGAATTGAGAAATCAGGTAGTAGATAAAGCAAATAAATGTTTATAACAACATGTCCACCTGTAGAAAAGTGAAATCTATAGATAAGCTGTGTTTACTAAACACCACTGTCAATTGGGAGCTACATCCTACATTCTAATTCCCAATATTCGTCTTTGAGGGAGTTAATAGCCCATTTTACAGAAACAGTAACTAACACTCAAAGAAGTTGGGTTGCCAGTCAATGTAACCTAGCCAGAAAGTGTCAGAGCTGGGATTCAAAGTTTCTTCTCTTGGACTTCAAAGCTCATGGGTCCTTCACCATGTTATTTCCTTTCACACGTCCTGTCTGACCTTAAAGATTCAGTATAAACCACGCCTTTCACATCTAATCCAAAGATTCTGAGCCTTTGCACTCCTATGATTTAATGCATCCAGTGACCTACCGGCACCTTGGAGAGCTCCAGAGACTCTATGAACATATGATGATCATATGAAGGCATCTTCACACTCTTCGCACCACTTATGCCTACTCCAACTCTCCTACCCAATGAACTGATACACTTTCACTATACTCTCCAGTTTCTTGATCTTACACTCCTTCCTCTGCCCATGAAGGCTTTCTACCTTCTTCATCTGGTGAACTGTAATCTTCCAAGGTCCATCACCTCTCAAATATGATCTGAAGAGGGTAAAGGGGGTCAAATATATATAGTGACCGAAGGAGACTAAACTCCGGGTGATGAGTACACAAGGCAATATACAGATACCATTATGTGTGTGTGTGTGTGTGTGCGTGTGTGTGTGTGTGTGTGTGTGTATGCCACCAATGTCATCCTAAACTCTTAATTTGTAAAAATCTGATCTCCAGCTCTTCATGAGGTGCATCTCTTGTCAAGCAGAGCTAATGGTCCCCTTGCCGTATATTCACAGGACACACTTTTCATTCAGAATCATAATAATTACTTTCATCTCTCCCCTGTGGGAATGTGAGTCTTTCAAAGACAGGGATAGTATTTTATTCAATGTAGAATCAATAGTTCATAAAGCAGTGTGTGGCACATAGTAGATAATAAGTAACTGCTTTGCTGTGTAGTGAAAACACTGTGGGCCTTAGAGGTTGTACGGGAAGAGGTGTGCAGACCTCCAATCCTCAGGTCACCTCTGAGGCTCGGGCAGGTCACAGTCTGTGAGCCCCGAGTCCCCATCTGCATAGACATCATAATACTTACCTTAAAGAGATGCTATGAGGATTTTAATAAAACCGACACAAAACATTAGAGTCCCTGGTATGTAATTAAGTACTTAATAAACATTAGTTTCCTGTCTTTTCAGCCCCCCTCCCCCCCACCTTCTTGAATGTCTGAATGCAGGGCAGGTAAGGATAAAAGGGTAAGTGTGTTTAATGGTTAAACAAATATCACTCAAATCTGCCAGTCAGAATAAACACTATAGGAGGTGCTGCTTGTGTGTCAGAGAGAGAAACTTCTGCACTCAAGGAGTTGACAACCCTCTGAGGAATATACAAATTTAACTCAATGATGATTTTTAAAATAAGGCAGCATACTGAGTACCCTACACTAGGTGCTTGGATACTGCTGTGGGGAATGCCATGGAGGGTGCAGCTGCTTTCAGTGAAATACGAGAAGTGGACCCCAGACCCAGAACCTGAGTCTGAGTTTTGAAGAATTGATTTTAAGTTGGAGTCATGGATATACAAGAATCGGAAGGCTCTGTAGAAGATTCAGCTTGAGCAAAGGCACAGATGCAGGGAAAATTTCTCTGGGAATGCCGACTGGGTTCGGTTTGACTTGCTAGAGTATGAGAAAGTGAGGTGGGATAAAGACCTCATACTGTGCAAACCTAAACAGTCAATTCATTATCTGGCTTATAATTCTCACACTTCCTAATTTAAGTCCCTATACCCTACTTATCAGAATTTTCAAAGTTATACACAAAAAGAAAAGGGAGTTAGAAAGTCTTCTATCTATTTACTACTTATGGCTGACTTCCATTTACTACTAATGTTGATTACATGTAACTATTCAGCCCCAGCTTGCAGGATTTTGAGAACAGGAAAAAAGAGATTCTGTACATTAAAAAAAATAAATTAAAAAAAATTAAAAAATACTGCCTATGTCCTTCTCCACTGACCAGTCCTCCTTTTCCTCTATCCATACTCAAAATGTTCTACTGCCCCCTGCTGCTTTTAGTTTCAGAAGCTAAAACGCGCACACACACACACACACACACACACACACACACACACACCCCTTTTATCATCTTTTACTGATTCTACTGCTTCCATTGTTTTACTTTTTTTCCTTCATGTTCTTCTAGGATAAGCAAGGCTCTACAGCTTGTTTCTTAGACAAACTAAATTTTAATAGCAGTGAAGGTGTAAGAGTTATATAAAGCTTCATAGAAGGCAATTACAGCTTTGAAAATCTAGTACACTGAAGCAATTCAAAGTGGACATCATAACTTACTTAGGACTTCTCAATACTTGTACATTTTCATCATAAAATAGTAACCAGCCCCAAACACATCATTTTCCCCTGGTTCAGATGGTACCCCAAACTCTCTAATCCAAGTATACAATCTGTATATCTAACTGGAGGTTTCCCACACATGGTATTCTGTATACGTTTGATTAAATATAATATAAATCATAAGCCTGGCTTAGCCGATGTTACTGAAATTTGTTCATTAATTTCAGTTTCTTAACATGCTATAGATCATGATTTCTTTTTCAATGTGTTGTTATCTACCAGTTCCAGTGTAACAAATACTTATTTTTGTTTATTTTTTAATTATGTATTGGTTTTTGATATGTATGTTACTAGTTACACAATCATATACTTTACATAGTATTCCCCTTGATATTTCCGGTACCCCAACTGGCACCAAACATAGTTATCACAATATTATTGAGCCCATTTCCTCTGCTTTACTTACTTCCCAGTGACTATTTCGTAACTATTACCAGACGGACTATATTCCCTGTGCTGTTACTTTACATCTCTGTGACTATTTGTAATCAATTTGTACCTTTTAATTCTTTCACCTTTTGCACCCAACCCAAACCCCCTCGCATCTGGCAACCATCACCTTATTTAAGGTGACTCAAACCAGTCTGCCCAGGTTCATCTCCCACTGCTTCCCCTCATTACCTCTCATTCTCTTTTGTAGGTCTGGGTCTTCATTCCGTCTACCTAGAGGGCTCTGCCTCAGTCCTCAGCCCCAGGAGCATGTCATTACCTCTTTATTGCCACTTTCAAGCACTTTTCTAGAAGGCCCCCCCAAAGACAGAAAGAGTGGGTCACACACTGTCAGAGCATGCAACAGGTGCTCTGCCGGTCTGACTGGCTCTCAGTATCTCTGAGTCCATGTATTCTTCTAAATTCTTCTATCCAACTACGCCAGGGCCGGTTCCTGCTCGAACCCTGCCCACTGTACTAACTGTTGGGAACTTAGTCCAAGTTCCTCCTTTATCCTCTGCTCACTAGTAACAGGTGTTGGGTCCGAGTCCCTCTGCCTGGGGCTGGACCTCCTAGGACGCCGGGTCTTAGATGGAGAAGCCATGAGAGGTTGTGGGTATATAAGAATGAGTCTTTATTGTGGAAGCCAGTGGCCACATAGCCACCAGACAAGAACAGTCCTCACAGCCAAGTCCATACAGGCAGGCAGCCGGACACCGGCTGGTGAACATATATCTTTCCCATAAAGCAGCATCAGTCTCTGTACCCAAAGCTATTATCTGAGCAGCCACACGCTTCCTCCTGGACTCACTGCCTCACATCATAGCGGTACCTGAGCTCTCTGGCTCAGCAGCTTCTCCTGTCTCTCCTGCCCGGCTGCTCTCTCTAGCAGACTTCTCACTCCATCCTCAGCTGACTCCAGCCTACTCCAGCCAACTAGCTGGTCAGTAACCTACTTTTATACCATGGAGACAAAGAAAGCTTTGTGCCAACAGTGACATCAATCATATTTGCTACAGAAGGGCATAGTGTACCTTATGTCCTTACACCCACTCATAGTATCTTGGCCTGATTAGGATTCCCATGCTCAGGGTCCTTGGACATCCCGTTTAGGCACCTACCCAGAGCAGCCTTTGGTCATTCTGGTGTATTGATAACAAGGCCTTTGTGCTCCCACCAGCCTTGATTATCCAAGGACCTGACATGGTTTCCACACACACTTATACCTACAGCAACTGTGATCACACCTCTGACTCGGTATTAATGCTGTTCCACTGTTTGTATGCTTGTCCTTTCAGTGGACTGTGGACTCAGAGTGCCCCTTGAGGGCCCTAAGTCCAGGGTTATAGAACTTGATGTTTTCTAGTCCTAGTACAGCTTGATACATAAGAGGAGAGAAAGAGGCATCTCATGTAATTTCCTTCATGTCTATGAAATCTGCTGCCTTCATGCACTATCTCCAAAATAAACATATCACAATTGAAATTATATATTGAGCTTAGAGCTTCTCTAAGATGAAATATGCTTTAATGATAAATGCAAATAAAAATGTCCTCTTCAGTGAAAAATAAATATAAGAAGCCACTCACTTTGGTTCAATCCTTGTTTCATTGCCTGTAATAAGCTAAAGGGCTGATTTCTAAGGGTGCTGATAAGATATAGGTGTGCTCCTGAAATTCAGCCACTGAAAAATCTTTTAATTAAATTCTATATTTTTAATAGAAATCAGTGAACCTGCATTAAAATTCCTGCACAAGAGTAAAACTAAGGTATTCCTTGTAACACTACTGTTATTTCCAATTCTTCACAGGGATACACACATTGAAATTTTCAAAAGTATAGTGTTTGAATTAATGACACAGTATCTCTCATATTAAACTTTTTATAATCTATACTAATAAAAGAGAAACATGCAAATTGACTGTCACTTCACGATGCCCACCAGCCAATCAGGAGTGAGTATGCAAATTAACCTGACAAAGCTGGTGGCAGCCCTGCCCCCCAGCCTCTCTGGGCCTCTGGGCAGCATACATGCAGGCGTGGAGCGGCGGGCAGGGTGGGTCGCCTGCTATGAGGGGGAGGGCGGGCGGTGGAGGTAGCTATAGGAACAGCACTCCGTCTGGAGCAAAGACTGAAGGCTCCAGCCAGAGCGAGGGCAGAAGGCGGCAGCCAGAGCAAAGGCCTGGGTCCCAGATGCTGGAGGAAAACCAGTGCCAGCAGCCAGGGGAAGGAAGGCCTATTTCACAAATCTTTGTGCAATGGGCCTCTAGTGTTATAAGATTTCAGTAAGTGAATGGATTCTTAACGTGGTCATACAGATGACAACAGACTGTGAACTTATATCATGCCAGCTCCAGATCTCATGTGATCAGATACAAAGAATGGTGTGATCCATAACCCATAGAATTAATGATAACAGACCTTACTGGATGACAACTATTTGCTTTAGAAACATAGGGCTTTCTAGAGTCTGACCCATTTAACATCCCATCTGATCCCCATCACTTGCTTTTCTTTCTTGCCCCTTCACTACTTTGGATCACACGTGTCATTTCCTCTAGTGGATGTTACACCTGCAACTGAAACTCTCTACACAAATACAACTCCTTTTCATGACCCACCTCCAGTGTCACCTCCTCACATAGCATTTATGAACTTCTATCTGGAAGTTAATGCTCTGTCCTTGACATTGTGCAGCAATTTCCATTTCAGTACTCTGAGGTCTGGCCACTGCTTTGTGTAGGTGTGTTCCTCCATCCCTCCCACAGGAGTCCCCGAGGGAATTTGTTCTATTCAACTTGAACATTCCATGTTGACTGGCATGTATTTGGCACCAGATAAATGTTTTAAGACTGATAATAACCAAGAACTGAACAAAATGAAGTTTAAATCTTGACTTTTCATTTGAATAGTCAATTACTTAAATCATGAACAAAAAGATTGACATTTGTATTAGGTATTTTAATTTTAGCTAGGTCCTCATTCATATACTTTAAAATAAAATACTGCAAATTAAAAAGACATAAATCCTAGGTGATGAAAAAATAGATTACAACACGAGCAAAAGCACAATTCTGAAATGTGGCATATGCCTCTGCACTCTTGGCAAAATGATGAAAAGAAAAAAAACTCATCTGCATTTCTCTAGTTCTATTTTTGCCATTTATTAGCTATGAAATCTTTCCATAAAATGAGGTCAATAATATATCCTTTTCTTATCTCACTGAATATGGATATGAAAATGCATATGAAAATTCTTTCCTTAAGCTAAAATGCAAAACCTTATTATTACTGTGTCAAAAAGTTGATATTCGGTGTATTTTTGCATTAGAAATTATTAAGCCTGATGAACATTTAGCCCAATCACTGTCTAGCACACTTAGGGAGAATCTCCCTTTGAGAAATAAAATATTCATCATTTCTAATTATAAATGTTACTGTTGTCAAGACAACTTTTCTCATGAGGGATACGATTCTAAAATAGTCTTTAACAATTTTTTAAAAATCTCAATTCTTATTTACAAATGAAAATACATCATTCCTTCAATATCTCACTAAGCAAAATAATCTTATCAATTTAAAAGAAATGTTATTTAGAAAAGGTTTCAATAAAGTTCTTTTCCTTAGGTCTACTATAGAATTAAAATTCGTGACATGAAGACTTAACCATGTAGCACTTAAATTAAAAGCAGGGAGTCTGGAACTAAGGTTATAAACGTAGCAGGCACAATAGAGTTAGCATGCCCCATTAATGCAGGACCAATGGGGCAACATGACGTTCTAAGCCATGAAGAACAAAAGGGTAAATGGATATAACAAGAATCTCATTTTAGCAAACACTAATCTTGGGACATTCCTACAAGCATGATTCACTACAACACTACAAAAATGAGACACCTTAAGTTGAAACTTTCAAAAACTTTTCTCTTTCTTGATATTACAAGAAAGCTGTATTCAAAAACAGTCAATATGCCAAGTGATAAAAGTGTAGTATTATCTTTATTCATAAATTCACAATTGTAAAATATTTATAATTCTTTTAAACGTTTCCATATATCCTGTGATTCTCCCAACAGTCTTGTGAGCAAACAGGGCCGTGAGCATCTATTTTCATATATAAGAAAACAGGACTATATACACTTCCATAGTAAGTAATAATTCGCCACTCATTCATTCATTCAATCATTCATTGATCCACCTTTTAGGGAGTAGCTACTATGTGGCAAACATTGTCCTTTATGCTGAAGGAATAAACGACTAATGATATTAAGCTCTTAATTAGAAAATCATATATATCAGATCCAAGTTTTAAAAACTGCAAATTCAGTAAGAATAGTATTTTTGGCTCCTACTAGCATAGTAATATTCCACTGAAGCTCTAGGCATCACAGAGGCTAAGGTTAAAGAAAAAAGAAAAAGGGTTTCATAGAGGAAAAATATGTAAATTTCTTCTTTTGCCAAAACCAAACAATAAGCTGGAGATTTATTTCTCTTAACCCTACCAGACCTGAGGCCCTGAACCTAACTGTCCCCTATACCTGGGCTCCTGAACATTAAAGAGAAAAAATCAACATGATATAGAAAAATGTTAGTTACATGCAAAAAAGTGGTTAGAATAAGATGGAACTTGAAGACATTGTAGAAAATAGGTACTAGGCAAAATACAGAAAATTAAGTAAAGCAGTATAGCGGCAGATTCGGAAATTACCGAAAAATCGGTACAGTGGTCTGGTAGCCTTAAAACTTAAATAAGCGATCAAATGTTAAGCAGTTATTTAGCATATGATATACATCCATCAATATGTTAGTCACTAAAGATATTGGAAGTAAAAACCAAAGTTTTGTTATAATTCAGAACAAAAAGGATGTTTGTGTTTGTGTATCTAAATGTGAGACAACCCAAACACATTTGTCATACATTATAACTTAGGATATACAGGTATGTTGCTATTGCACAGAAAATTATGACATGATATATATTTTAAACTGTGAAAATATTTAGATGTCTTTGTACAATATAGCTCCATGTCCTTTGTCAAGATCACTGTAAATATCAGACTGAAAAATTTCATAATCTCTGAGAATATCTTATGACACCATATACCCCACAGTAATTCAAATAAGTAAAACCACACTTTCTACCTTGAGAATAGAACACAGAACCAAACAATTATAGAAATCCAATACCACCCTGATTTATTGTGGAAGACCTTGAACTTAGTTGAAAATCTTTATTCTAAAGAAAGCAACACATGTGGATTTTTTAAAAACCCATAACAGACTCATGTGATTTTAATTATTTTATATATTTGATTAGTTTATGAAGCAGAAAGACCCGTTTTTATTCACCTAAACCTAATATGCATATAAATGATTTTTGTGAGCATTAAAATGTCCTATATGTTTTACACTGATTTTTATTGTGAAAAGACTACAAAATTAGCTTTACCTTGAATGAAAATATCATATTCTGGAAAACAGTGATCTTTTATTTCAGACTTCCCTTGACATGACCATAAGAGATGGTTAAACTTAGTATTATAGACTAAATAATAATTAGTACAAAACACTGCAGTGTTTTCAATGACTTTCTTTTATCGGCCCTGTAGATGGCCAAGACTAGGAGAGTCTTTGGCTTTGACAAATGGGCAACAGCAGTGATGTCCAGCAACCTCCATAAAATATGGAAGTGGCTCCCCCTGTTGGGTCTGAATAGCACACATTTTTGACCAGCACATCACAGAGCTTAAAATAGAATAAAATAAAATAAACAATTTAAAAAAATGAAAGACCTACCAGCACACTGGAAATCTGTTTTGTAATATATTTTATTTTTATATCTTAGAAATCATGAAGACTAGCATATAGTCACTGAAGAAAAGAGGAATTAAATTTCAATGTAATAAAATAGATAAAACATCCAAATAAGATGTATAATCTACGAATAATATTGTCTTCTTTTGTCATCTAAAAAAAAAAAAGGTACTATATGAACTAAACACACACAAAAATGAAAGTTACTCCTACATGAAAAATATGGCTTAAGATATATTCTGGTAACAAAATATGTTTTTACCATTGTTGATGCATAAATATTTCAGAAGGAACTTTTTAAAAATTTAAGTGTGTTCATTCCGATTGCTCAGAGCAGTGCAGAGGTTTATATCTCTTAAGAAACAGCTACATCTCTTAATTAAGAATGGCTGCTACAATTCAGCCATTGGGTGAGCTGTCTTTAACCTGCTTCTCTGAGCAGGTCTGAGAACAACTGTTGTGGCAAGAGTGGGAATTAACACAGTGCAAAGAAACCAGTACAATCCGTACTTGATTATGAATGTAGGAAAAAATGTGAATGTAGGAAATCAGCGGAAACATATTATACAAAGTAATACAGCCACTGAAATAAATATAAAATTACAATAATAACAATTTTATTGTATAATAAAATAATTCAATTTTATTGAATAATAACAAATTTTACTTTATTGAAAAATAAAGCATTAATTTGCAATCCCCAATTTGCAAACGAAGAATTTATCATCAACATCCCTGATACTACCTCACCTCAGCAAAGGCTCAGCCCTCATCACTTTAAGGCCTATTGGAAAAATTATAAAGTTTTGATAGAAATGAGGCATTCTGAAGGGGGACCCGAGGAAAAGAAATGAAAAACCACCATGAAGCCCTAAGTCGTTAAACATCCATAAACGTATTGAGATGTTTCTGTTGTATCTCATTTGTCTTTTTCATACTTCATAAATGATTTTTAAACTTTATCTTTGTTACTTTTCTTAGAATTTGGTCATTTATAAAGTTGAGGTTAATAAGCCTTATCAAAAAGTCCAAAGCAATAAAATAGTCCAAATGCCATAACTTCCAGCGAATCTGTCCAAGCTGACTGCTTTCCCTTTAAAGAGCAGGTGAGGTAACAACCTGTGGGCCCTGCCTTCATATAGGTTCACAGATGGGCTCCGGAAACCATGAGAAAGATGCGCGAAAGAAAGGAACAAGTATGGAAAATAGCTTCCTCTGAAAATTTCTGTGGGACCATTTTCTTTCCAGAAAACCAAGAGAAATACCCATTCCAGTGCTCTCTCCTACACAGATGCTTTTAGAACCCAGGACTGAAGCAAACATTGGCAGTGTATCTCAGATACATATGGATTAAATAGGATGTATGTACTGGCCACTGGCCTGGGAACTGAACCAATATTTACAACATCGGGTTTCTATAGAAAACCATGTTCCAAGTTCTAAATAATTTACAAACATTTGGTATATACTGACATAAAAATATTTTGCTAAGAGACACATCATGAAGATAGGATATAGATGAATTCATGTTGATCTTCTTCTTTTATTATTTTTTTTACCTCCCACAGTCACAGGATGACAAAGGAATGATAAGACCATGGTTTACACAGGTATATAGTTTTTGTTTGTAAACACCCTATGGGATTTTTAAAATTAGCAGCAAGAATACATAATAAATCTCTGGCAGCCTTACTCTGGTTCCACCATAGTCACCCTCCCCTATTTCAGTTAGCCTTGTTGACATTTATTAGATTGACCATTTTTGCCTGGGGAATCTCAAAAATGTGATTCTCCAGATTTTGCTGGTTAGCAAACACAGATTTTACTGTGCGTGGTTTCTCTTGAATCTGGAATAAATTGTCATCTGCTGGCAAATAGCTCATTGAAAGCATCCAAGTTCTTAGCATTCAAGTTGAAGAGGGAAAAAACATTAAGAACATTTTGGCTCCAAACTCTGAGGCAATCATTAGAACATTTTAGAAATGTAAAATGATTACAAACCAGAAGAATTTCTTCCAAACTTAAAAAAAAATCAGAAACATAAAAAGCTTCACTTCAGATAACATGCTTTCACTTTTAATGTATTACTGAAAATGTGAACTATTTTAAGAATCATTATTATGATAGCACTCATTTATTTTTATTAACTATCTAAAATATGTTACCAAAGCAGGCTGAAATAAAGGTTGTTGTTTTTTTTAATGAGGACTAAGAAGTATAGTAAGAAATGCTGTGAATTAAGAAAACTACTCTTAGAATGATGTCACCAAGATGGAGACATAGGTCATTCCTGACTTTGCTCTCCCTCACAAGAAGAACTAATATCTATTCAAGTACAAGACAACACTAAGGGAATTCTAGAACACAGGGGTGCAGCTGAAACACCCCTTATACCTCAGAGACCAAGACAGACCGGATTAGAAGGGTAAGAGGAGCAGCTACACATTAACTGCATCTCCCCAGGACAGTACAGTACCACACAGAGCCTCTGGTTCCTCCAGAGGGAAAGAACCCAAGGTGGACAACCAGCCTCCCTCAGCATTGTGGGCCACTTCATAGAGCCCCTACTCTGATCTCTCACCACACGAATTGCAATGGAATGTGTAGGGCCCAATACTGAAAACCTGACTGTGATGGAGAAGGGGTTAGCTTTGCAAGAACCAGCCCATGATCTGGGCAGTCTGAGTTCATATCTGCGGTGCCCAAGTAGTAATCCCAACCAGTGGCGTTGCTCATCTGCAGAATCAAGCTGGGGCACACTGACCGGGGAACTCAGTGGGATGCAGATCGGCCTGATTCGCGTTCTCAAAGGAGTAGTTTTGCTGGACCTAGAACAGTCTGGTTTGCACATGCCAGATCAAGGTATTGAGTCATAGCCCTACCTGCTATGACTTCCAGCCCCATCTGACAAGAAGGCTGGTGACAACTCCTGGAAGCTGTGTGGCCCAACCGCACTCAAGCCAAGAGGTAGGCGGGCCCAGCTGACAGCCCCACAGCAAAGTGAGTGCCTTGTTTGATCATGGAACTTGGAGTGCAGGTCCACAGACAAGAGTTTTGCCAGTTTCAGAAGTGCTTGCCCCTCAGCTCTTGGCAGGACCTCTAATTCATGTTGCTTCCTTTTGCTAAATACAGTCACCAGCCTGTCTAGCCCGGGAACCTAATGAAAGCCCATAGGAAGCTGTGAAGCCCATTTAACAGTCCTACATGCGGAGGCACTTGAACAGAGAGAACAGCCCATGGCTTGCAGCACTCATCTGACCAAGAAGGCAATGCACAGCCAGGCCTGATTTATGTCCCCAAGCAATAAGCTATCAGGCTCTTCTAGGTCAGGAAATCTAATTCATAATCCCATTTAATATTGAATACAGTACCCAGTCTCAACCACCTAGTAAGCCTGACCAGGAAATCAAGACAACAGCGGAATCCATCCTTATAGCTTCATTCGGGTAGGGAGCAAAGCCAGCAGGCCTATCCAACTGTTCTTAGGCAACTGCACATGCCCCATCCCTGTCATCATGGCAGGAATAGTTACATAGCCCAAAATAGACCATAAAAGCAGGCCCCACTTGCCTAAAAGCATTACTAGTAGAAAACCCTAAACCCAAACTGAACTAACTAGTGAAGAACTATCTCTGCCAAAGTAAAGCTTAAAATGTCTGGAAGAGGAGTCCCATAACTCACATGTGCAGATACCAATGTGAGGAATTAAGGATCACCAAAAATCAGGTAAATATGACATTATCAAAGGAAACTAACAAAGCTCCAATAACAGATGTTCTAAAAGAAGACCTATGAACTATCAGACAAATAATTCAGAAAAATCACCCTAAGAAAAGTTGTTTTTCATCATAAGAAAGTTTTATGAACTATAAAAAAACAACAACACAGACAACAAAATAAAATTAGGAAAACAATGCATGAACAAAATGAGAAGTTTCACAAGGAAACCACAACCATCAAACAACAGAAATCCTAGAGTTGAAAAAAATTATAATTGAACTGAAGAATAATTTGTCCACAAAGAGGGAAGAATCAGCAGCCTGAAGGATAGAACCAGAAATCACCCAGTCAAAGGAGCGAAGAGAAAAAAAAATGAAAAAGAGTGAAGAAACCCTACAGGAATTATGGGTCACATGAAAAGAAACAATTCACAATATGGAAATTCCAGAATCAGAACAGAAAGACAAAGGGACAGAAAGTATTTTTAAAGTAATAATTCCTGAAAACTTTCCAAACCTGAGAAGAAAAATGAACAGCCAGATCCATGAGGCCAAAAGAATCCCAACAGGTTGAACCCAAATATGGTTACATCGAGACACATTATAATTAAATTTTCACATATCAAAGACAAAGAAATAATTTTTTAAATATATTTCTTCATTGATTTTAGAGAGGAAGGGAGAGGGAGAGAGAAACATCAATGATGAGAATCATTGATCAGCTGCCTCTAGCACGTTCCCTATTGGGGATGGAGCCTGCAACTCAGGCATGTGCCCTTGGCTGGAATCAAAACTGGGACCCTTCAGTCAGCAGGCTAATGCTCTATCCACTGAGCCAAACCAGCTAGGGCAAAGAAAGAATTTTAAGAGCAGCAAAAGAAAAGAGAGGAGTTACATAAAAAGGCAATCCGCATCCCCACCAGTTTGGTTCAGTGGATAGAGCGTCGGCCTGCGGACTGAAGGGTCCCAGGTTCGATTCTAGCCAAGGGCATGTACCTGGGTTGTAGGCTTAATCCCCAGTAGGGGTCCTGCAGGAAGTAGCTGATCGATGCTTCTTTCTCATCAATGTTTCTAACTTTTTATCCCTCTCCCTTCCTTTCTGTAAAAATCAATTTAAAAAAAAAATATATATATATATATTTAAAAAGTAATCCCCATAAGACTATGGGTAGATTTCTCAACAGATACTTTTCAGGCCAGGAGAAAATAGGATGACATTCCAAATACTGGAAGAAAATAACTGTCAACCAAGAATTCCATACCTGGCAAAGCTGTCATTCAGAAAGGAAGAATTAATGACTTTTCCAAAACAAAGAAAAACTAGTGGAATTCATTACCATCAAACCTGCCTTACAAGAAATGCTAAAGGAAGTCCTTTGAGTAAAAGTAAAAGAATGTTAATTAACATCATAAAAAAAGATATGGTGATAGTGGTGTAAAAATAACCATAAACATAATAATCTGTTATTAATTACACAATATAAAAATATGTAAATTTTAACTAACAGCAATAATCTAAAATGTGAGGAGACATAAACATGTGAAGTATACAAATTTTATTGAAGTTACATTGTTGTAAGTTTAAAATAGGGTGTTATGTAATTAATCATATAAACCTTATGGTACCTACAAGGGAAAATCTTATATAATTTACACAAAGGTAATGATGAAGAAGTCAAGGTGTACTGATATCAAAAGTCATCAAAACACCCAAAAATAACACAGAAGGATAAGAACCAAGGAATATTGGATCTTAAAACAATGAGAAAATAGTTGCAAATGACAACAGCAAATCCTCATTTATCAATAATTACTTTAAATGTAAATGGATTAAATTCTTCAGTTAAAAGGCATAGAATAGCAGAATAGATGAAAACACACACACACACACACACACACACACACAAGATCCAACAAAATACTGCCTATGAGAGACTTACTTTAGCCTTAAATGGTAACCAAAAAAAAAAAAAAAAAAAAAAAGCAATAGAAGCTATACTCATATCAGCCAAAAAAGACTTTAAACTAAAAATGGTAAAAATAAAGCTCCTTGTAAAAAATAAGTGGGGGAACAAAGCCTTTGTGTAAGAGAGGGACCAAATTGGCACTCTGGAAATCCAGATATATTAACAGTAAACCACTTTCAAGAACAATTACAAGAATTTCCGATTGCACATAACATAATACCGTGTTTGCATTGCCAAGCTGTCACCTACTTATTAACAGAGAAGAAAGCGCAGTTTCTCAATGACACCTGTAAGTCAGAAACAGAAAATTCCAAGTCAGAAAGGCTATAACTTTCATTCACTTTTCGATGGTCTCAATCTGTTTGAGGAAATGTGCAAATTGCTTTCCCTTTAAGAGTTTAAATTCAGCTAAACATATTAAATGGAAGTTAACATTTGTTCCTTCCACAGATATCCCACCACACTGAGAAAGGGTGGTGAGAAAGCACGGAAGAAAGCGGTGCACTGAGACTGCTAATGCACAATATTGTCTACATTCAGAGAGCCAGGAGTTTAATAAAAATCGGACAGGGGTAACTTCCGGAGGCTCAGTATCTATAGTCTAGCATCACAGAATGAAATATAAGGGCACAGTGGGGTTGTTTACATGCCAATCACTTGTCAGTTTCACTGGTCCTCTACAAATAACCCTGGTATTTGGAAACTGCTTTACCAATCAGTGTAATTAGAATTTTTTAACACAGCAATGGACACTTTTCCTAAAACTATTAATTTAAATCACCAGCAGACACTAAAGGAAAGGTAACGCCATGGTAACTTTTGTGCAACTGAAAAATTACATTTTTATGACTTGTTTCCAGTTTAAGTCACTGGTCTAATTTTACTTTTATTCTCTTTGTTTAATGCAACATTCTGTTCTCCATATCTCTTTAAATATTTGATATTATTGTAAGTGGGTGGAGTAATATAATAAGCAGTAAGCTAACTGCTATCTCTGTGGTTAAAGCAAGAAAATATGAACTGCATTACCAGTTTGTTCCTCTCAGTATAACAGGAGGTAATTAGTGGACATTTGTTTAAATTGTTAGTTTTTCTAAAATATCTACCTTATGTAAAAAAAATCAGTGGACAACCAATTCATAGAACATGTGTGAACATACTACTGTTTCCTAGACATGTTCTTGGATTGAATAGATTTCATGTATGACACGGACCACTGTACAAATAAAATGAAAATGTAGTCTCCTCTAGAGTATTCTGTGTCAAAGAACATGATAATCTAAGCACAAAACTCTGCTAACACTATTTAACAACATCTGTCCTTTCTTGTTCTCTGCTCTTTCTTTTCAAAAGTAGCCTATAAATTTAAGTAGATTTACTTATAGTTGTGCCCTTTCAACTGAACATAGATTTAAGACTTTTAGAAGAAAAAGATTATTGTGCACAGATTGGATGTTTCAAGATAACTTCTTAAAATCCTGAAAATAATATAAGATTTTGTTTTGATCTATTTCACTTTATTGGGTTAAATAGCTTCTCAGTCACTCTTGAGGGGGGTGGGGTGGAGTGACGACTGAATTGAATTAGCAATGAAATAGTTCCCCTTATCCACGGGGGATAGAGGATACATTCTAATTCCCCAGGTGGATGCCTGAACTGTGATTAGCACTAAACTCTATATAGACATCCTATTTTTTTTCCTACACATACAGACCTTTTCACTTAAAGGAAGCACTTTATGGCTTCTCTTGGCATTCCATATTGCCAGCATCACTATGCTTGAGCCTTGGAGCCACTATTAAGTAAAATAAGGGTGACTTGAGCACAAGCAAGGCAATAACCTGAGTTGGTCTGATCACCAATAGGGTTACTGTGTGGCTGATGGGTGGGGAGCTCTACAGCTTGGAGATGCTGGACAAAGGAATGACTCACATCCTAGCCCTAGATTTCCTCATGCTACTCAGAATGGCATGCAATTTAAAACTTGTGAATTATTTATTTCCAGGATTTTCCATTAAATATTTTCGGACCATGGTTGACTGCAGGTAGCCAAAACCAGGGCAAGCAAATCCACAGATGAAGGGGGATCGCTGTAAATATGCTAAGTTGGATTGAGTGGCTGTTAAGACAGCTGATGTGTCTTCTGCTCAAGTACAAATCTGAGTGAGGACTTCCCCCCAAAAGTCATGTACAAATCAGAAGCCAGTGGCACAAATTGGCCTTGCTTTAAATTAAAGGGAAATTAGTACCTTTCCATTGAAATGGAGATTGGAAATTATTTACCCGAGAGGTTTATCAACTAAGATGACTGCCCGCACAGTGGTTTGGAGAGGGGCCCCAGGGAGCATTTGGGGGAGGGGCTCCTTATCATCCCTGCTTGGGAGAAATTCTGGTTAACCTATGTTACATATTGTCATTTTGTATCAGATTCACTTTGCAATGGAATTCAATGACAGTAACATTAAAATTAGAACCATTTAAGACATGGGCCTTGTATGATCTCCCCAACGCAAGCCATCGGCAGGGGCCTTTTGACGCAAATAGTGATTGTTTATTCCAACACCAAATTATTGTGGTCCTTTCAGATATCTAACATTTGATTCTTTTTTTGAGAGGTTACACCTCAGAAATTTTAAAATGTTTGATTAAGTAGCACCTAAATAACTATCTCTTTCCTCTATACATTTCAAGTTTCTTCAAATGATCCTGCTAGGCAATTCAGGCCTTTTAATACCCTCAGTGAATTTCCCTGAATGTCTTTCAGCTTGTCTCTGTCAATATTATGATGTCACTACGAAATATGAGATGGCTTATTTTATGGACCTGGAAAGATATGAATTCTAATAACGGCTTTACCTTTTACTAGTCAACTTCCAGCTTTCTCATCTGTAAACTAATGTATATAATGGCTCCTTCTCAAAAAGAATGTTGTATAATTTAAAAATCCATACATAGCTCCTTGCAAAAGACAAACAATATGTGAATTTCCTTTCCCTCTACTTTAGCGTCAAAAATTATTAGCCAGAATTATAAACAAAACAAAGCAAAATGCCCTCTAAGTGAGGTTGGAGAATTGACAGTGAAACATTTACTCCAGTGGCCTCAGGATATAAACCTCAAAATGTATGAAACATGAGACACAGTGGAGGCTAAGGCCTTTGTATATTTACCTGGCTCTACACAGAGCCCAGCATAGCGCCTTGAACAGGTGCTTTCTAAAGACAAAAGGATACAATAAGCATCGCATATCGTTCTGTGAATTTCAGAAAGGTGTCTTTAAATGACAACAAAAGCAAACAGTATGAAATTCTAAGAAAAAGGACCTGGGTCCCTGGAGCTGGTGTAGACTAGGCAGCAGAGAGTCTCAGGAGGACCCTTAGGCGGGGAGGCTGGACCCAGGGGGCACAGTGAAGGTGCCTCCTCAGCAGGCTGAACACACTTGGGCAGCTCACATAACATCGGCACCTGTTTCTCACCTAAGTTTCTAAGGGCCTTTCCAGCATGGGAAGTAAAGACCACAGTAATATATCTAATACGGAAAATGAAGGCCACAGTAATACACCTATGCCTCCAGTTCTTCAAACAACAGAGTAAGGGGGGATGGTATATGTGTCAAGAATAAAGCTAAGGGATCCCAAACCCTGATACAACAGTAAGTGCATTTGCTTTCATGATCCATTCCACACAGTTACAGGCTAGGAACTCCACTTGGTCATTAGTGCCTCAACTAATCAAAACATTTAAGGAACTAGCTTTCTTTGTTGTTTATAGAGGCTTTGATTACAATTTTAAAATCTCACCCAGTCGGGTATGGCTCAGTGGATGAGCATCGACCTATGAACCATGAGGTCACAGGTCAATGCCTAGTCAGGGCACATGCATGGGTTGTGGCTCGATCCCCAGTGTGGGGCATGCAGGAGGCAGCCTATCAATGATTCTCTCTCATCATAGAGAATCTCTCTCTCCCTCTCCCTTCCTCTCTGAAATAAATTAAAAAATATATATATTTTTTAAATTTAAATTTCATTATTTACCTAAAACCATCATGTTATATATACCACAGGTATGCAATTTCATTGCAAATATCTCCTTATGTGTCCTTCTAGTGTCACCCCAAATGAGGACTTTGCACCCTGGCATTATTTCGTGACCAATCTCTAGCCTTCCCAGGGAATTATCTTGACCAATAACCCCTGCCTGCCAGATAGAGTCTGAATGAAGTCCTTAGCCCAGCATTTCAGGTTCTTTAGCATCATTCCAATGTATACTTCTTAGTTGATCTCTACTTAATTCGATACAACAAAGTCAATAAACACAGATTTTAACCATTTCAACTAATATCATTCTCTCTACATGGATGTTTTTTTTTCCTCTCTCATGCTTTTAGAAACTACAGAAATCACCCTAAAATGGAATTGCTGTGCTGCATTCCTATGCGCTCCAGTCAGAAGTGACTTTTACTCCAGGCCCTGTAACACCCATCTGACTCAAAGGTGTCCCAGGCACTGATGACAGCTCCATGGTTGCACCATTATGCAACCTTGTGTTGTTTGGTCCTTAAAGTAGACCCAAAAAATTGGCTAGGAGGTTGTTATTTTCTCAGAAAACAGATCCACCCATTAGCCAACCAACTAACCAAGTAGTCACATTTTTAACTAGTTTAATACAGATAAGGAACAAACTTTTATTTTATTTTATTTTTAAATATGTTTTTATTGATATTTTAGAGAGAGAAGAAGGGAGAGGGATAAAGAGAAATAATGATGAGAGAGATACATCATCAACTGGCTGCCTCCTGCATGCCCTCCACTGGGGATCGAGCCCACAACCCAGGCATGTGCCCTGACCAGAATCGAACCGGTAACCTCTTGGTTCATGGGTGGACGCTCAACCACTGAGCCATACCAGCCGGGCACAAACTTTTCTTTTAAGGTAACCATCCCATCAAAGCTCACACAAACAGCTCTGATTTTATTACAGCTACTAAACATAAAAAAATGATTTTGCCGTTAACATGTTCAAAACTCAAAAATTCTATAAACACTGTGTACTTAGTACCATGCCAGCCACTTGCACATATTCTCATTTCTTATAACAAACCTGTGAATTCGTATTACTTTCATCTTACAGAGAAAGAAACTGAAGTTCAGAGTGGTTAGTTATTTTGCCTCACTCACACATTTAGAAAATGACTGGGCCATGATTCCAATGAGCAATATTCTGACTCCGAGCACAGCTGTCTGTTTGTGCTTAGAAGCCTAACATTCATTCATTAGCATCAGATCCCAGAGGCAGACAAGAAATGAAGTAGTTGCTTTACATCTAAAGATCCAGAGGAGGCCAATGAGTGGGGAAAAGAAGACTCATCCTACAGTGCTCATTTGCAAGGGGAACTGGCTGACGCAGCTTAGAATTGGTGTATCTGCCTTTCCAAAGCGGAAGGTGTTGGGGTGGACCTGAACGAAGCCTGAGGCCAAACCACAGCCACAGTCGGTCCAGTCTCTGTTTCAGCACATGCACAGGGACAGCTGGTACACACGCGAATCACATACGCACACATACTCACGTGCAGTGGTGCACAGGACACACACGTACATGCCCATAGTGGTGCATGGGATGTTCAGGATGTCACTACCCTAAACTCACTCATTCCTTTCTTAAGGCGAATGAAAAATGACATCCAGAGACCAAGATGGCAGCATAGGCAAACGCCTGTATTCGCCGCCTCCCACAACCACATCAAATGACAGCTAAAATACAGAACAACCATCATCCAGACCTGCCGGAGAGCGGGCTGAATGCAAGTCCTGCATGTAGAGAAGTAAAGAAGAAAGCACACTGAGACTGGTAGGAGGTGTGGAGGTGCAGAACGGGCTGGACCAGCACCCATGTGGGCCGCTTTATTAATCAGGAGGGAGATCGTCTCTGCAGAGGCTGCCCGGAGGAGCAAGGGGTCCCAGCCCCACACCAGACCCCCAGCCCAGGCTCCCAGACCTGGGAAAAGAAGTCCCGTAACTACAAGCTGTAAAAACCAGTGCAGAGTGAGGCTCAGTGACACAGAGGCTGCTGGAGACCCAGCTGCTCCTCTTTAAAGGCCAGCACCATGAACTGAACTTATAAGGTCCTGCTTCCTCTGAGCTCCAGCACCAGGGTGAGGCTCTGGGGGACACAGACACATACAAGGAGGAACTGGATTGTCTGGCCTGAGACCCCGCTTCATCCAATTTACAACCCCACCCAAGCTGTGTGCAGCGGCTTTTGCATAAGTGTGTACATTTATTACATCAACAATACAAGTACACATGTATTTAAAAACAGGTCTGGAAACTATCCTAATAGAGTGGGGATATGTAAAGAGAAGATGATTTAACCTGAATGATCACGGAAGGCTTCCCAGAGGAGGTGATGTTTGAATGGGAATATGAAGGACCTAAACAGAGAAAACCAGGGATGCTCTGGGACACAATGACCAGGTCTATGAGGGAAGAAGGGACTGGGCAGGTAACGGTTAGGCCTAGGTATCTGCATATGCAAAGGCCCTGTGGTAGGGGAAAAGCAAGTCATACCCTGGGAACTGCATATGCCTATGCCACTGGAACACAGAGAGGAAAGAAATCAGGGTGAAGCTAAAGAGTAAGGGGCAGGGAATGCAGGCCCCAAAGGCCCACAAAGAATGTGGGCTTATATGTCAAGTGCAATGTCACAAACTAGGAGCGCTTTAACCTTTGTAGGTCACATTTAACTCCTCCCTTCCTTCCTCTCTCCTTTCCTTCAACAAGCCCTGATTGAGCAGCTACAGGTCTACCACGTGGGAGAAGCTATTTGGATGCTGAGGCTACAACAGTGCAGAAAACCGAGTCTCCGTCCTCATGAAGCTCACATCTCAGAGGAGGAGGCAGGTAGGGAGATCTGTGAAGTGGCATAAGCAATATCTACATCCCGGGGTCTCTGTGGGGATCGCAGGAGACCACTTCATTTTACAGTTAATAAAATATAAACTAAACTGTTATGTTTTAAAAAAATAGACCTTGCCGAAACCGGTTTGGCTCAGTGGATAGAGCGTCGGCCTGCGGACTCAAGGGTCCCAGGTTCGATTCCGGTCAAGGGCATGTACCTTGGTTGCGGGCACATCCCCAGTGGGGGGTGTGCAAGAGGCAGCTGATCGATGTTTCTCTCTCATCGATGTTTCTAACTCTCTATCCCTCTCTCTTCCTCTCTGTAAGAAATCAATAAAATATTTTTTTTAAAAAAAATAGACCTTGCCCTGGCCTGGTGGCTCAGTTGGTTGGATCATTGTCCCGTACTGGAAGCTTGTTGGTTTGAATCCAGTCAGGACACACACCTAGGCTCTGGGTTTGATCCCTAAATGGGGTGTATGGAAGGCAATCAATCAATGGTTCTTTCTCTCTCTCTCACTCCCTCCCTCCATCTTTCTCTAAAATAAATAAATAAATAAATAAATAAACAACACAAAAAACATATCCTCAGGTGAGGGTTTTTTTTTAAAAGACCTTTATGAGTTTTTTCTTATCTATTAACTTAGATGTGGTGATGAGGCACCTGTGTGGATTCTGAAGCTGGAACATTGGAGTATAGTAGATGAGATAAGGATGAAATAAGTAAATCCTGACCAAGAAAATACAGCAACTAGAGCAAGTACTCAAAACAAGCCGGTAATAAGTGCCTGGCACCGGGCCTCACACAGATTTTATTTTTAATCATCTCAAGAACCTGAAAGGTAGGCTTCATTATACCTCCATGTGAAAATAAAGCAAAAAGAAATCAGCCGTTCTAAGAGGTTCAGTTTTATTCACCTAAACTAAAACTTGCTCTAACAGCAACTTTTGAAATCCCCATGGTAAAGTCAAATGAAAAAGGCAAATTTAAGTTGTGAACCCTGGCAGACTGTTGATTACTTCCCCACATCAGTGAGCAGTCCCTCCTCTTTCTTAATAGAATCCTGACCTGATTCAGTTATCCATCCTTCCAAAAGCCCAGAGAGATGTCTTAACTAGTTTGAATCAATCACTCCATGGCATTTCCTGGGCAACTCTTGGTCTACCGTTATGCACCTCTCCTAAGCTGGCTCAATTCGCTGAAGGAAGGAATTCAGAATCCATTTGAGGAGGGGACCTATCTTCTTCTCCTCTCTCCCTCCTTTCTTCTACTCTCTCCCACTGAGTATGAACCTGCGAGCCTGAAACCCTAAATGATGGCCATTTTGAAATGAGGAGCAAAACCTTAGGACAAGCTGACGTAGAGAACAGAAACATGATGCAACAGAAAGAAATGAGAGGCTATGGGTTGCCCTACCTCTGAACGTCTTGCTCGGTGAGGGACTAGTTTTCCTTACTATTGAAGCCAAAAGCATATGATGAATCCACTAACTATACCACCTGTTTTCCAGCCTTAAGTTTATGCCTTATTGATAAATTAAAGAAAACTAGAGCTTTTCCCGTAGGCATCCACAGCATGAACTATCACCCTGGAACTTCAGAAATTAAAGCGAAAGGTCCTCATTTTCAAGTACATGATTTAGAGAAAGCGCACAATCCAGCAACGTGTCAGTTTCTAATCACATACTAGTGATATGCTCTGAGAATTGATGGTGTAAGCACTTTACTGACATCACACACTCAGTCTTCACAGCAACCAATAAGTTATGTGGTATATGACCTTCACTTACCTGGAAGGCAGCCAGGCCAGGACAGTGTTTCCCACCCAGCACGCTGCGCAAACTAGACTTTTAACCCCGTCCTGTCCGCCCCCAAAATCACGGCGCTCTTAACCACAGTATGCTGACTCACGTGTCCTTTCTTTACAAATTCTAAAACAAATTAACATCATACGCCCCCATAATCAACATGACGGAACAGAGTAATTGCCAGGCGTGTTTACCTTTGGAACATTGCGTTGCCTTACCAATCTGCACGCATAAACATAGTAGTTTTTGCATATATGAACTGTTTAAAAATCAGACACAATGTTACTGAAGGCTTTCTTTGTTTTCAAAATGAAGCTTTCTCTTTCCATGATAGAAATTTAAGTTGGAGGAAAAGAGTGGAATGTCCTTCTTAAATCTACTTAACACGCATGTAAGGAGCCTATACTATGGACTTAGTGGCAGGGTAGGTGCAGGAAGCACACACATGACAGGGACTTAGGAGCCGCCACCAGCAGCTGGAAGTCTAGAAGGAGAGAGAGGGGGACAAACTCACTCTGCTACCAGACAGCTGTCACCTGAAACGAACGGAGGCATAAGAAAGCTGCCAAGCAGCATTGAAGGGGGAGCAGGCTAGGATTCAACTCCACCAACCCCACCTCCCCCTCAAAAAAGCCTCAGAGAAGACACACACATTTGAGTTCCTTAGATTCAGTCTTAAAAGAAGTAAGCTCCCCGAGTCAAGAGGCAGTCCTAACAAGGGGCCAGGACCTAAGGTGACAGTGTGACAAATAAAATAGGACCTCTGCTATGACATTCTCTTGAGAGACAAGGCATACTGTTAGCAAAAAGTGGGGTGAGGGGGATTCTTCCAGGGCGTCCAGAAGGAAGAAGCATTCCAGGGAAGAGGTATGATCTGTGTGAGGCTGGAATGAGACCTTCAAATGGAGAGCACTGTTCGTCTGAGGCATTAAGTAAATGGGGTCACATTTTCTTCAGTGAAATCAAGTCGGCCTTCATAGTGGAGGAGGCACACTCTGGGTCTTGGGTGGTGAACAGAAGTTTCCCTGGTGATGAAGAAACTATCAGAAGCAAATGTCCAGAGGCTCCAGAGCAGCTAACTTACTTGCATCACTCCTCCAGTGTATGGCAAAATAAGAAAACGTCAAGAAATAAGAGCGATGACTTGGGACCACAGAGGGAATGTGAAGGCCAAGGCAGGAATTTAGACTACAGACTGCGGGTATTAGTAAACATTTAGAGAAAAATAATGCTTCTATGAACTTACAAGCCCTGTAATGGTGGGCTAGTTACTCAGTTAAGCACTTTAGGGCACAGTTATCTTATCTATAAAACTGAGGCAGTGAAAATTATGTACCAGAGTTCCTTTGAATGCAATGCATGGGGAAATGTCCTGTAAAATGTAAACTGCTGCACTCATGTGCACAGTGATTCTGGACCGGAGAGAGGACAGGATCCTGGCTGTCCTTTCGGCCACCTCTGGCAGTTGGGCAGATGGTGGTGTGGGAGGAGAAATCACGGAGCAGGGCAGCCTGGTTATGAAGGAGGCGAAAGACAGGACAGGAGAGGATGGATGGATGGACGTGGTCCCCGGGAGGATACGGGGGGCGGGGGGGATGTGTCAAGGTGACACTCAGCTCCAAGTTTGGGTAAGTGATGGGATGGGATGGGGTGGGACACAGAGCGTGACAAGCTCCCTGCAGGAACCTGTGTATGCACAGCTAACAATGCATAAAACATGGTGAGGATTTGAAATACATGATAAGGCTCGTGAATTTCTAGTCTTTTTTTTTTTACCTAATTAAAAGAAATGCTTGTCCCCAGTGCATTCACATGTGCTGAAGTGCACAGCGCTGTATTCAAATGCCAACCTGCCACTTGGGCAAATTCCATCATCTCTTTGGGGGCTCAATTTTTTCATCTGTCATTTGGTTCTCCTTCATAGTGTTGAAGAAATGAGTCCTGATTAACATGAATATAGCACTTGGAAGGGCTCCTGGGTCATGTAGCCATCTACGAGGGCTATACAACAACTTTAATACTTCATCCCCATTTCATCCTCATCCCCACCTCCTCCTCCAATCAGAAACCACTTCTCTGCATGGAGGGAAGGGGTCAAAGCAGGTGTTAATGCACCAAAGCTTCTACCTCGCTGTCTCCAGCCTGCCTCCAGCCATACACACGGAATGCCAGTGTGCTCCTCCCATTAAACAAACAACCTCTTTGATTTGGGGCAAGAAAAGTAACCTGGGCAGTACGGTCCCCTGAGGAGCTCCTACAGACTACAACCAAACCAGGAGCAGAGGCAGCGCACACTGCGTGGATGCAAACTTCAGTCTGTCTGCCCGATGGTCTGTGAGGCCAGGGTGGGCGGAGGGTTGATAACCTTGCTGCTGCTGGCCGATCCCCACCACCCAGGCATCACTGACTCACTCCCACTGTCCTGCCCTCCTCAATACTGTTCCCCATTTCCCAGCATCCCAGCTGAGCTGTGATGACTCACTGTCTCTGTGGGACTGGATTTGCTCAGCTAAGATAATGGCCTTTTAGGTGCAGGCGCTGTGAGCTCCTCTTTACCCTTGGTACAGGGAAGACAATTTAGGTGGAAAGGAATAAATTGCCGGATTTAATAGTGACCAAATGGGAAGCCTAATAAAAATGGCGAAGAACCGTGGAAGCACAGAAAATGATGTCAGCGGGGCCTTGGCAATCCACGGATGGACACAGCGTGATGACACAAAACCAGCTGCCTCGGTCACTTCCTGTGACTGCAGCAAGTTCAATTTTGTCGTAGTTTTGAGGCACTATTGTTTTATTTGCAAATGAAACAGAATCACACACGCAGACAAATGTATAAAAATGTTAAGAAGGAATCAATACATACTATAAAAGATATCATTTTTAAAAGAGTCTTCTCTGCAGGCTTTCACAAATAGAAGAGACAATATCACCCTAAGTAACTGGCACAAAAAAAGCCACTTATATATAAGTGCGCATCTTATATTGATAGAAGATATATTGATTTTGTAAACAAGCTAAGGTTTGCTGCTTCCTTTAAACTGAAACAAATGCAACGATATTAAAAAGTTCAAGCCTCAAATGCTTTTTGTAGCCCAGTTGTCATGAAGGATGACGATGGATCCTTTGTCCTGCTTGCACTTGTCCGTCAGCCTGTGAGTATTTGAGTGTCCGCTCTATGTGACCACTGCTCTGTGGTGAATAGAAAGACGAGGCCCAAGCCCTCAAGGAGTGAACCACCTAGTAAGGGGATTCTCTTAACGAACAATCATAATATCAAAATGAAACAATTTCTACAATATACCAGACTTAGTCAAGGTAGCATACTTTTAATTTCCTCAGCTACTTGTGTATGAATTAATCATGTTAAAAAGTCAGTAAACCACCAGGCTTGTATAGCTCAGTGGTTGAGCATTGACCTATGAACCCAGAGGACAAGGTTCAATTCCGGTCAAGGGCACATGCCTGGGTTGCAGGCTCAATCCCCAGGAGGGGGTGTGCAGGAGGCAGGTGATCAATGGTTCTCTCTTATCATTGATGTTTCTATCTCTCCCTCCCTCTCCCTTCAATAAATAAAAAACATACTAAAACCAAAGTAAGCCTATTTGCACATTGGAAGGTTCTATTGTCTGGTATTGCACAGCCACACAGGCAGGGAGGTGGCACCCTCTGAATGGCAGCAGCCCAAGTCAAGGGGAAATGAAGCAGCATCTAGTTTACAGCAAAGTCAGGTGGGATTTTGACTTTCCAGAAGCAGAACAGGGAAGACAGAAAACTACATGGAAAAGGTGAACTCAGAAATACTCAGGCCTGGCCTGCGTGCCTCAGTGGTTGAGCATCAACCTATGAACCAGAAAGTCACAGTTCGAGTGCAGGTCAGGGCACATGCCAGGTTGCAGGCTCGATCCCCAGTGTGGGGCGTGCAAGAGGCAGCTGATCAATGATTCCTTCTCATCATTGATGTTTCTATCTCTCTCTCCCACCCCCTCCCTCTCTGAAATTAATAAAAATATATTTTTAAAAAAAGAAAGAAAGAAATACGCATGAAGAAAAAGGGAAAAAATAAGTGACCTGCGATGTGTCTGTGCCTAGTTAGGCTCCCCATTCTGATACTAGAGGGTGGTGAGGAGGTGGGTGTAGGGATGGTACTCAGCCCCAAACCAGAAAGAAATAAACAAATGACTTTATCAGATGATGGTAGATGTTTGGTTCCTTTCTCTTAAGCAACTGAAGAGTTGTTTGATTTATGAAAAAATATTTAACATCAGTTGAACTCTGTGGCAGATGTATTACATCTTCCCTCCTCTCTATGAGTCTATGGCATTGATGCACTAGTGATCTCCATCTTACAGAAGGAGATACTGAGGCAGAGAGGAAAAGCAACATGCTCCAAGTCATACTAGGAAGGTTTGAAACTAGGATTCTAATTCTGACAATGTTGCTGCAAAGCTATATTCATTCACTCAATATTTCTTGTGTACCTACTACTATTCTCTGCCTTCAGGAAACTGGCATTTTAATTGGAGGGACAGACAACCAAATAAATAAGTAAAATATACAATATGATAGATGATGATGAGCCTAAAGAGAAAAAGAGGGTAGAGGGAGAATAAATGATGACGGGGGAAAATAATAACACAAAGAAAAAAGAAAATCCCATATTCTTGTCTGTATCCTCTGTAGGATAATCTACATGTACAATATTCCTTCCCCTTTTATACTCCAACTAGAGGTCTGGTGCACAAAATTCATGCACAGGAGGGGGGTTGTCCCTCCGCTTGGCCTGTACCCTCTCCAATCTGGGACCCCTCAGGGGATGTCTGACTGCTGGCAGTCAGACATCCCTCTCACAATCCAGGACCACTGGCTCCTAACCACTCACCTGCCTGCCTGCCTGATTGTCCCTAACCGCCTCTGCCTACCTGCATGATCACCACCTAACTGCCCTCCCCTCCCAGCCTGATCGCCCCCAGCTGCCCTCCCCTGCCAGCCTGATTGCCCCCAACTGCCCTCCCCTGCCGACCTGATCACCCCCAACTGCTCTCCCCTGCAGACCTGATCACCCCTAACTGCCTCTGCCTCAGCCCCCACCACCATGGCTTTGTCAAGAAGGAAGGCAAGATGACTGGAAGATGTCCGGTCTAACTGGTCTAATTAGCATATTACCCTTTTATTAGTATAGATATGGAACTGGATTAAGGATGTTTCTAACCTTACCCAACTAAAGAAAAACAAACAAACATATTTTTGTGGGGATGGGGGGAAGAAAAAGAAATAGAGAACAGGGAAGTAGAGAGGGTTGGGATTAGCAGCTTCCTTACGCAGAGGGCACCTAAACTATTACAAAATGGGTTGTTGTTATGCTTTTAATAAAATCCAAAAAATAAATGTTTGTAAATACTGGATATATTTGAAGTGAATTATTTCTATTAAACCCATTTACCATCAGGCTTCAAAGTAGTTTTGTTTTAGCCATAACCTGGTGTTTCCTTTGATATCTTTTCCCTTGATATTTAAATAAATAAGAATTGGCAGCTGAAGCAGCACACTGAGGGGGTTAAGAGAGGGACTGTATTTTTCAGTAATGATCAATGTAAGTATCCTGGTGAGAAGCACCTACATGTCAGATGCATGAAAAATAGTTGTCTTGGGAGATTTATCATATTATTAATTATTTTTTTCTTTTTATTCCTATACCTAATCCATCATATCATATCATATCATATCTGAGTGTGTGTGTGTGTGTGTGTGTGTGTGTGTGTGTGTATCATTTAGTCTTAGAGAGATAGATTTTGATTTTAAAAAAAACATAACACTGAATAAACGGAACTCTATGTTGATTTCAAAGTCCATCAACCATGTATAAATTGTACATAAAACACTTGTGGCTTAACGCCCTCTCTGGAATGAGAAAGATGCCTGCAAGCTTGCACCCCGCTGAGAGGATGCACACCTCCTCGTGTTGCTGAAGAATGCTGCACAACGCAGGTCTCAGGTGCTACAACTACACAGCAAGGCCGGGAGAGAGGGGGAAGTGACAAAATCTCCGCAGTCGTTAAAGTAGTAGTTGAGTGATGCTGTGTGTGTGTGTGTGTGTGTGTGTGTGTGTGTGTGGGTGTGTTCTAGAAAAATTTAGATCATTTTGTAAAAGTTTCCATACTCAGCACTAGCATTTGCTTAGATGTTTGTGTGAATACATGTAACAAATGATTTTACATAAAACACACACACACAAACATCTAAGCAAATACTGGTGCTAAGTTACTGAAATTCTTACAGAAGGATCTAAATTTCTTTTTCCCTAAAATTAACAAAAAATGCAAAGTTTACCTTCAAAGGCGGGCTAAAAAAAGAAAACCACAGATTTCTCAAGCTAATGGACTATAAAAAGTTACTTATCTGACCACATTGGTACACAAAAATAACATTAAACTTCGACCTACCATGTCCAAAATAGTTTTTGTGTTGTTGTTTGTTTGTTTGTTTTCAAATCACAATTACAATTAAGGAAAAGTTATCAGGCTGTTCTTGTCACCTGGGTTAATGAGCGAAGTGGGGAAGTACAGAAAGTGGAGGCTAATACAGTCAAATAGCTTTCTTTATGGCACAGAGCTGTGGAGACCAACGCACCAGTGTGCCCGGCGGTCACCACGGGGGTATGACTTCCATTAGTTCCTGACACATCTGACCACAGAGCACTTTCTCCTGTATCATCAGAAAGCACACTCTGGGACTCACTGCTTTAAAATACAATAAATGTAAGATGGCCAGAATTGGGGAAAAGAGCTATACTTTCATAAATCTAAACTTGAATCATCTTATAAAAATACAACTAAAGTAACTTGCAATAGATACCATACTGATAACATGGGTATAGCATTTATTTGGAAATAACTAAACCTCTACAACATATGCTTCTCTGTACTTTTACATTGTGTTAAACCAGGCCACTTATAACTTAAAAATAAAGCAATATTTGGATTCCATTGTTGTATTAAACCATTCTTCTCTCTTTACATCAGTGTATGGTTTTTTGAACAGGAAAGGGTTAAAGAACTACATTTGACAATTTTCATAACATTCTGTTATATTCATGCTTCTTGTTAGCCCCTCTGTCCTACTGAGTTCAAGTTCTTCAATTGATTTTGGTCTAGCATCCCATCTCAGGGCAGCAGAATAATAACCGATAACTCAGAGAAGAATAAGAACTAATGTTGATAATAGTCATCCTGCCCCTTGTGCAACGCTTTGCTGTAACAATGACAAGAATAAAGAACAAAAAACCTTTCCAGACCCCCTTCAGCGAAAACGCTTGCCCTGAAATATGATGATGTGATTTTTAATGTAGCTATTGTAGCTACAAGTGTTATTCACACAACGTCGCTTTTTCAAACGCTGTTTGCTGCAGTAATTTCACTGCGTCAACTAAATTCCAGAGGATTACATGGTGGGTGGGGAGAGGAAAAAGGTATTTCCTTTTATCAAATGTAACTATGCTGCTTTCTCATTCCATCACGTCCCTGTGTAATGAAAGAAGAATCCAGGGTGGTCACTTGGAGTACCTGATTAACAACTTTCCTTGAAACTATTCATTAGGTGTGGAATTCATTCCCCTTACAGAGGGGGAAAGAAAACCCGCACTGAGGCAGGGAAGGCGAGAGAGCTGGTCCTTTACAAACAGACTCCAGATTCCAGTTGTCTCCAGGGCATGCAGGTTCTATACATTCTATTTTCCTCAAAAGGTCAGGGAAATTAAATTGTCCCGGGCGCACAATGCATTTACTAGGGAGAATCACGGAAAATCGTGGTCGACCTTGCTCTCAAACCTGTTTCAATCAAAAGACCACCACACAAATATGAACCTAAAAACCTGCCTCAACCAACTCCCTTTCTTTGCCTTGTTTGGGTTTTGAGTCATATCTTTATGCTATCATTAGTGATGTTTGAGAGGCAGGTGATTATTGAAACTACTTCAATCTTACACCACTTACCTCATATGGAGGGATTATCAAGTATCAGGATAACCACTTAATAATGCATAACCATCAAATCTCCTTTAATCTTTTTTTTTAAACCTAAACCTTCAAACAATTCACATTTAAAAGCAGAGCCACGCAAAATATAAGCATATTTATTTTCTAAATGCTAATAGGAGAGAGAACAACCTCAAATTCATTCATCCACAATCTAATGATCTCTTTATTGGTTTATTACCATGAGTAATGCCACTATTATCATTCATTCAAGTCCTGTGAAGAGGGCCCTATACATTTTTGAAAAAGAGCTAAAACATGTTTTGATATGTTTGATTTCCTCTCCTTCTCTCAATTCTGTTCGAGCATCCCCTAGAGACCAGGAGGCCTTGTGCTAAATTGGGGTGGTGTGATGCTGAACACATCAGACGTGGTTCCTCTCTTATCTCAGCTACTATACGTTGGCAAAGAAACTGGTCCTTAAAAAGAGTTCAAGTACCTTTGCTCGGAATCTGCAGCTAGAGACCAGCAGAGCTAGGCACATAACTAGCACGCCTTCCTTCTGACTTCAGATCCACTGTTCCCTTCCCGCCACAATGTATTTCATTCCAAATCCAAACTATTGCTACTGTCTTTTTCGAGCATTCAGCCAGCAAGTATTTATTAACCAAACCTGCACTAGGCTAGATCTTTGTATGCAAAACAAAGACAAAGGTTAGAAAAGGGGGTCTTTGCAAAGTTAGCATGTGTTATGAGCACAGAATAATACTTAATAGCACAATATATGAGACAGGTCATAACAGAAGAAGGCATAATTATAAAAACAAAAAAATTAACAACAAAATACTTAGCACTTACTATATGTCAAGCATCATATTCACTAAGCCTTAATCATTGAGTGAATAATTTAATCCACACAACACTTCCACCAGGTAAATTCTACCATCATCTTAGTATTACACAAGGGGAAACTGAGGCATGGGGCTGGAAAATGAGTGACATGCTCGTGGTTACACATTCAGAGATTCAAGCCTTGGCAGAGTGAGACAAGTCAGTACTCACAATCACCGCATTATGATGGATGACTGTTTGGAGGAAATTGAAGCCTTTTGGAACAGTGTCTTTAGAGGTAAGGTTATATGAAGAGGGCAAGCTACTATAAATTGGAAGCAAGGAAGGGGTCCTGAAATGAGTTGAAATTTCCAAGCGGTATTAGAAAAATCGGCTTGCCTGGGACAAAGCATGCGTGCTGCCATAGCAATGATTAGATTAAAGACTGCCTGTAGAATTAGAGTCTAATGTCCTGAAAGTCAGGCAAAAAGAGTTTCATGCAGAAGGGAAGTTAATTTTAACTTCCTAATCTCTACAGTGTAGAATAGATATCCTATCTCTCAACCTCATTATATGTAATGATTTTAATAGAATAACTATCAAATATATTTGTTAAGTATATTATTTGTATTTAGAACAGCCATTCCTATTTTTTAAGAAACAAACCAGAAGATTTTATCTAAAATAAATCCTGGAATCTCTCTCTTTAACTTCTATAGATTCCAAATTATCAGTGTATAAAATGTCAACACTGACTTTCTTAGTATAAGTAGACATCACTGGCTTTCTTAGTGTAAAAGCAAAGCATTTATCTTATGTTAAATGAAATTTCCTATAATTTCCCTCAATGTTTATTTTCTAAGCATTTTTAATGTTCACAAAGTATTTATGTTTCTCTAGCTCTTAGTATCTCCACCTTCCAAACACACACACACACACACACACACACACACACACACACACACATACATACACACGGTAGGTTTGGAATATTGGTTGCCATAATGAACAATATTATTTAGAATATACTGGGTATCTAGTAGGTGAAATAATCAGGTTTTTTTTTTCCTCTCTTATTCTATTTCTAGTTCATACTTTTAAACTTCCAAGCATTTTGTATCTTGCAACTACCTCAAAATCAAAGTGTAGATCCTATGTAACACAGATAAAGTTTAAAGCAATGTTCCCACATGGGGGCTTTTGTTATTAGAACGTGAGTAGAGAAGCAGCTTTGGGAAGAAAATGATGAATGTGGGTCAAAACAAAAATGAGGGAAGTTTTAGAATAAAGCTGAAACTTGATAGAAGTTAGGAGAGCATATAACACTGTACGACGTGCCTATGTAATGCTCAGCAGTATTTTCTAAATGAGAGTCTAATTCTTGGTTCAAAGCAGGGCTTTCTATTAAGAGATTGTAATAACATTCAATCCTCCCTGCACTCTTTTACCATGAATAACACAGAAAGAGAGGTTTTATCCCGAGGCATCTGAATTTAAACTTTTAAAAAAAGCATACCCTTTTTTAGTTTCAATATGAATAAAAATAGCGTACTTAGAAAAACTACACTGTAATGGCATGCTCATTTCTGGAAAAATTAAGGAAGATTTTACTTTAACAGCATGTCTCCAGTAAATACTGTATTTTTTAAAGTTTCATATATTCAGTAGGAAGTGGCATATCCATATGAAACAGGAGGAATAACAGATATAAATTCTAATACTTTTAGAGAAATAAAGTGTCACCAATTGTTCAGAGTGGGCGGCTGCCTTTGAGAGCTCATATTCTATTTTCCAAATGTTAACAATTGGCCTCAAGACCTTTTCTTTTTAGGTCATTGTTTTAATAAAGATCAAGAATAAATTAAGATATTTAATAACATCTAATCTTTTAGTAATTGATGAAGTGAATTTGAATTCTTATATTAATGGCATCATTCTCCCTATTGTCTATATATAAACCTCTTTCATCATATGATAGTAACTGGCTCTAACTAAATCATCATGAAAATATAGTAATGTACCCTTTTCCCCCCCACAATATTTCCTTGCCTATGATTACCTACTTTAAGCCTGATTCTTTAAACACTATAACTATAACGGTAGTTAAAAAATGTAAAATATTTATAATTAGTATATAAATGTACTAAGCTTAAGGTAAACTGTCAATTTCAAATGTTTTACAGTAGAAAGTTTAGAATGTCAATCAAATAATATTTAAATATTAAATGTTTACATAAAAATAAAGTGTTCAATTAAGACTTATTTTTACTATGTTAGTTAAAAACTTTAAAAGTACGTAAACCAAATTTTAAATGTAACTTAAATTAATATTTTAGAAAAAAAAGGGTCAAGGTTAAACTGTTTGTCTTCCTTAAGAAGTTCATAATGTCTTTTGTATCTCTACTTAGAAAAAAAAAATCTCAATGAAACTTGGATATTAAAACCTCCCAGGAAACCAACAATAAAAGCCACTAAGAATTTCACAAGTTTCCCCCCCTCAGGTGTTAATTAAATGATCATTTAACACCGAAATGTAAACACAACATTTTCATCTCCTGACAGCACAGCCTATTAAAATCCGGGGTAATAAAAGTCTTGGTGTTAATGCTCTGAACCAAGTTCCCACAACACTCTAAGATGCCTTGTCGTGTCTAAGGTTAAGCATGTAGACACAAAACAAAGCTTGCGCCTACTCGACTTCCAGTCCAATTTTCCCATCGCCCAGTGACCTAGGTAACACTTGGAGCAATAAAGAATAAATTTAATTTCTCCAGCATTTTGTGAGGATTAGGAACAATTGTCGGCTTGCAATGACTTTTTATCCTCGGATTCTTTTTCCGCCCGAGCATTCCTCCCCGGTCCTAAAAGAGAATCCTGATGGTTTAAGACACAGAACAAACAGAACTTTAAATTAGGCTTTTTTCAATCAATTGGAACTGTTGGAGGGGAAGCAATCGACCTTTCTCTGCGGTTCTCAGCTATTCACATGCTTCACGCTTTCATCTCTCACTAGGAGAAGGAACCTATCATGACGGGGCAAAGCTATCTTTTTCCCATTCTGTTTCCAGACTTATTTATGTCTCTTTTCTTTCCTTTTTTTAAAATACTGAATCCAGTTGCCATACTTAGCTGTAAACACTCACTTAGGGGAGGCATAGATATTCTCTTAATAACATTTCACACAGCCATGTCGGACTCTAGACCCCGGGGGTTGCTATCCACAGGACTTTTTACTTTTCTTTGCTTCCTTCTGTAGAATTTAGGATTGTTTTTGTGCTTTTTTAAAAACTGCTGCCTAAAGTTTCTTATATCACAATTTATCAGATATCCCCTATAAAAAAATTCAGTGATTGCCATTAACTTGGTTATGGGCAAAGGTAAGGAAGAGGACAAACACCACCTTTATCTGACTGCGAAGCTCATGTACTTATTAAAAGAATTAGGTTAAAAAACAAAACAAAACGAAACTAACTTCTGGCTCAAACCTATTTCATAATCTCATGTTGTTTCATTCCAAAGCATTAAAAGGTCTGCAATTTGCACTGCATTTAGACATAAAGTTTAATCTAAAAAATGAACTTTTAAGTCACGTGACGTTTATTAAAGATCACAGAATGTTCCACAGATCAAATCCTATTTTCATGCTACAAGCTACATTGATAAATTATCTTACGTAATTTCAAAAATTGAAATTTTAATTAGTGATAAAAATGTTCTTGAGCAACATGTGTAAATCTTCTTAACTTTGAGAATAGTTTAGTCAGATATCCTAATTCGTATTTTTCCTGCATTGTGTTATTCAGGAAAACAGATCATTAAAGCAACAACCTAAATACGTGACTAACATAAGAAGTTTCTGAGTCACAGTCTCTGTTGCCTTCCCCGTTTCATTTTATATAGGAATTTCAAAACTATATGAATCATCAGCTGTGAGAGGGTAAGAGATCTTATTAAGAACAGTCTGGCCTTCATATACCTCATGTGGCCAAATAAGGAGAAATAAAATGGTACAAATGCACATTTTATGTTAATTTATAGTAGTAAAAAAATTGTCTATGCTTATGCATATGTTATTACGCTGAGAATAAATGCAAGAAAGGGGTGATTTGCTGACTGTGGGCAAGTTGCAAGGACATCTGTGTGACTATTACTTTTACTTTAGCTTGCAATGAGAGGATGCTAATAATACAAATGCAATTCCTATCATACTTGAAAGTTGACAATGTTCTTTTGAATACAGAATCTAAATTATCACTTGGAATATCCTCAGGAGGTAAATAGGATCCTTCACATTTTACAGATAAGGGAACTTGACACCACAGGAGTCAACTTATTTCCCAAGACAGCAGAGCCACTAATAGCTGAGGAGGCCTGAATCACCAGCACTTTACACCACCGCGCTCGCTCACACTATCAAGTAACTGATCTCAGTGCTTAAAACATCATGTAAATAGAACTAAAATGCTGTGGACACCTCTTCCTAAAATTAATATTTATGTAAAGTCAGTCACCGAACTATATTCTTGAGATGACAATGGCAATTTTATGACTTACAGTCACATTTTAAAATACTCCCTGATGATGTGACTCCATTGGCATCTTTTTTGATGTGAAAACCACATACTTCAATCCATGTTTCAGGAACCACAGTCACTCCCGGAGATGAACTCTCTACGCTTCCATGTACGTATCACAGGTCACATGTTAGCCGTGGCTGAGGCCCCCAGACACCACATATTACGTGGGGCTGAACATGATGCTACTTTTCCTCCCCAGCATGCATCACTGTGTTCTCCAGATTGAAGTTAGTATGCCACGGGTATTTGTTGGTGGAGATAGAAACAATTTTGCGTTTGGGAAAGCAGCCCTTTAGATAAGTACAGGGGAGTAGGAGAGACCCTTGCACTTGACTTTCCCGGGCCTTGAACGATGCTGTGGATTTCATGCCCATAGACGACTCTGTGGTGGGCAGGAGCAGAAAGCTGCAAAGTTGTGACTTTCTCCAGCACCACGTCTTCTAATGGAGACTGCTTTGAAGTAAAAACTATCAACATGAGGCCTGGCCAAAATCTCAAATACAATCTTAATCTCCATGGGACGCATAACTTCTAAATCCTAGGATTACATGTTGTCTAAAAACAAAATCAAAAGTAAGTCCTATTCAATGGCCGGCCCCCTCCCCACTTTTTTTTTTTTTCATAGCAAGTGGGAATGGCCACTGTGATGTGTGTGCAGATACCCCCATATCAAGTCTTTGTCCACCTTCTTATAAACAAATCTTTGGTTATGTAATCTCCTTAAATTAAACCCTCCTCATATATCTCTATTTTTTTTTAAGTGGCAAGAACAGAGTCCCTTGGGCCCAAATACTGATTAATAAGTTACTTAATAATAAGGGCCTTGGTTTTTTATTCACTGACAGTTAACCCTTTGTAAGTTTTATCTCTCTTACTGGCTCTTTGTTTTTAAAGTTAAAGAGTCCATCTGTTCCCCTTAGCTAACAATGCAGGTAGCAGCTCCTTGCACGGGAGGGTGGCACAGGCACGTCACCTCTGAGGGTCACCCAGGCACGCCACCTCTGAGGAACTTTTCTCCTCCATCCATGAGCTCTTGGGCAGCCCCTGCAATAGCAAGTGGCTGCAGCTACCACAGCAGCTCACTAGATGAGTAATGATGTCGATCTGGCCGGACAACGGTAACCGTAGCAACTGCAACCTGCAATTCCTGCATAATCGCTGTGGGATTTATGGTGGCTGGGGCCACGCAGGCCAAGAGCACAATGCCGCAGGAAGCTGTGGCACCTGACACCTCCGGGCACCCACGCTTTCATCAGAGCTGGCAGAAATTAATTCGAGGGGAATTTGTACTTGGTCGCCGCGGTAGCATTCTGCTTTTATCCTTAGATATATAAGACTCTTATGAGACTACGCTGACATCAGAGAAGTGGAAGGCTCCTTTTATATAAGTATAGTATTATATTAAATTAGGGTATCTGTTTTGCTTAGGTGAAAAATAGGTCATTTTGATTTGGCTGTGTCTACCAAAACCCTCCTACGGTTTTGGAAACTTAAGGCGACTAAACATTTAATTAGCCAAGTTATCCTTTAAATTGAATTTGGTTCTCCATTATTCATAATGCCTTCCCAGTGTTACTATTTGCTCATGCAAGTTACAAACCCTGAGCCCACAGAGATTGAATTCAATACATCAAACACTGAGAGCCTTCTAAAGGCCAAGCCTTATACTAGACCTTGGGGATATAAAACAAAATGTTTTCATAACACATGTATACCAGCATTTATATGCATTGCATGGAAAAAGAAAACTAAGTTAATAATTGACAAGTATACTAGTGGTTATAGCTGGGTGGTGAAATAAGGAATCATTTCTACTTCCTCTTTTCTATTTTTCTGAATTGTCTAAGCCTTTTTAACACGAACATGTGTTACTCTTATCAATATTAAAAAGCAAAAACTAAGGCTCTTTCTATGGGACTAAGCAAAAGGGAAATAAAGACTGCTTAACTGCGTATTTGTTATGCTTTGCAAATTCATTTCTAACGTCATAAAACAAAAGGTTATGTTTCCCTTTTAAAAAAGTCCCAATTATTATTACCAAAAACAACTTTGAGAATCTGAGGTCCTATATGATAGCAAATAAATGGAACTGACCAATCAAAGTAAGCAGCCAAAATATATCTGTCTCAGGTAACTAGTCACTGGGGCATAAAAGAAGTCCTTAGATTTAAAATTACTATCTATAATGTTAGATAATTTCGTGGCTCTGAAGCTCCCTTGTGAAGCAGCCACTTGTGTACCAGCGATAAAACACACACACACACAACTTTAATTCAAAGAAGTAAAGAAAATGAATCATGGGATCTATGTATTTATTTTTGTTAATTTTGTTTTGTTTTGGTAGATACAAGTGAAAAATGAGTTTTTGCTACATGCGTTGGATCCTTAAGCTTATGTTCGAAGCCTGGGTAAATATAATAACACTGAAAGAAATAAACTGAAAACCACAAAGCAAATATTTATAACCAAATACTCCACCGCAGGGCTGCCAGTGAAATCCCTCTCTAATAAACCCAGCTTAGTAGTTGTAAACTCAAGTTGAAAAGTGTGACTCACTCCCTGGTAAGTCACCTTTAAGGTGACATTTCTCAGGAAGATTGGTATATGCTACTCATATGTATAATTAATTGCTACTCACACATTTCAATCGATCGTAATTGACCATTTCAAAAGCCACTGAAATCTGTCCGTTAACCAGCTCCAGATTGCTCTAAAAATAATTTTCTCCACTCCTTACATTGATAACAAAAACACAACTTCAGTTTTGGAGGAGGAACCAAGGAGACGATGGAGTATCTACATACCTGAAGAAAACTATGTACTGTCTCTTTTAACCTCCAACCCAAGGCCCTCTACTTCCCCTCCACTTACACTTTCCATCTGTCAACAAGTGCTTGTAATTTTATTACACTGTCCTGTAGTTTATGCAGAGTTGGTATTATTTTACAGAGTTCTGTTAATGGACTGGATAAATGGTAATGCTATTTAAACTAGTCTCTTGCTCCAACAAACACAGCTGCAACTGTACTACTATTTCTGAGCAAACATCTTGACCTGAACATGTAGTGCTCTTTCAACCCGTCCAAAGAGAAATTGGAGCAGACAGCAAAGGAAAAGCATATTTGGCCGCTAGCAGCAACCAACCGTGTCGAATCATAATTCATACACAGTGCGCCCTCTCTTCCCTTCAGATTGCACTGAGAGTCCAAAGGCGAGTTTGTGTGCTCTTCACCTGGCATCTCATGTTCAACCAAGAGTCAAATGGTGATTATTCGTTACAAAAGTGCAACGAATACGTACACACTCAGGGGTGGGGAGAAGTAGGCTTACAGTTGTATGAGAAACAGGGTTTATCCTTGCATTCTTATTTATTAATTAATTATTGCATTATTTATTATTATTTGCCTATTTTTGCCCATCTTTGTCATTTCCAGTACATCAGACTAGCTTTACTCTAAGCAAACAATGATAAAAATCAAACATCAGTGTATGAACAATATAGTAAGCCTGTAAACATTTCCATTGCTTATTTATCCTGTAAAATTGTACTAAATAAGGGTTAAAGATACAGTAGGTTTGGAAAAAGGGAGGTGTTAATTAGCATTCTGCAACAATTCATAACGAGAAAATAAATTCTAAGTGTGTTTCTTTTGTGAATTCTAGTTGTGTATGCCTTTATTACATTACATAACAGGGAAACTATGGATTGATTAATATGCACATGCAATAACCAGTCAAATACTTGCCCTGTCCCCAAATATTTTCCCTGTTATTTGTCAAAAATCCTACACCCTTTGCTTTCTGGCTGTGAAGGGAAGCTTCATTTTTAAATGAGCATTTTCAAGGAGCTTTGTATGCAGATGTGTGCCCATTTTCCCACGTGTTAGAACATTTGTTTAGGGTGAGCTAGGAGGCACCTGTATCACCTGAAGGAAAGGAGAACTTCCGCCCTTCCTCTTGGAAATTACACTAACCAGGCAGTCTGCTACCCAAGCTTTTGTTCCTTTATTTATTAACAATTCTTCATGGTGGCTGTTTCATTTAACCAGTGGTCCCCATCATAAACAACTGGCCTCATGTAGCTTGTGAGTGATCCTCTCAAGAGAAAGATCACTGGCTGCTAACAACCCACTAAATGGAATCCAAGTGAGATAACAGCACCTCAGCTCAAAAGAAGATTCCTGATGTGAAGATGCTGAAAAACATGACACCTCCGAGTTTCTAAGTGTATGCAGGGTCTGTGTCAGGTGTCAACCCCCAAGGGATTGTAAACATTGAGCCATCCAGGGCTAACTTCAGGAATATCAAAGCAGTCAAGTCCCACTTGCAACCAGTCCCACCTAAAAAACAGAACTTCACTTTCCCTCACTCCCCAGGGGAGAACTTGGAGCTATACAGGAACATCACAGCTCTGACTCATTGCCTGGCTAACCATTTCCCATTTTTAAAACGCTTTTAAATAACTGAAAATTCTTGCCTTATAGTTTTACGGGTTCTCTTTCTTTAATTCGCTTCTTTAAGGTTTGAAGTCTCCGTCATTCATAGAGCAGCTTAAGTTACAAAATTATAACAAACCATAAAAGAAAATCCTCTATGATATTGTACTATGGGATAGTGTAAATTTAAAAACAAAACAAAACAACAACAACAAGAAAAGAAAAAAAGTGATAACCGAATATGGTCTGCTGGTAGAGGACTCTGAACTGGCTTATACCACCTGGAATGAAGACTCTTAAAAAAAATTAACCCAAGTACTTCTAAAAAAATCAAACTTTTTTGTTTCTCAGAGATAGTGTTAAGTTTCTTCACTTCTTTAGCTTCATAACTTAAACCTTAAATGACAGTCATTCTGTTTAAATTCTATTTTCACAGCTTCTTAGGAAATGGACACTTTCCTAAACAATGTGAATTGTTTCTAGAAGCACACTATTAGCAAACTGGTAGTTTAACAGTGCTCACTGTATACTAGCCTTGAACCCAATGCTTCCAAGTCCCCTCAACCATGCAACATCAAAGCAGAAAGAATACTCTTAAACCCATTTCTATGATCCTTCTTAGAAAGTAAGCACAAGCATTTTAAGACTAGAGGCCCAGTGCATGAAATTCATGCACAGGTGCAGTCCCTAGGCCTGGCCTGCGATCGAAGCATGGCACATTTGGTCTCCAGAGGGCAGTCAGTGACTCATATTGGTCTGGCATGGAAGAGCAGGTCCCAGCTGACCTCTGGGCCCTGGGTAGCACCTGGGCCCTGGGGTCCCCATGCGCCCCCTTCTGTCTGAGTCACGGCGCCCAAGTCCCCCTGCAGAGATGCAGTGAGCATGGCCAGATGCTGGGAGCCTCTGGGCTGCTCAGGAGCATAACACAGAAGCCAGGAGGGCAGCATGCTCTCTCCTGGCCAACGCCCACCATATTCCACGCCGCCCCCTGGTGGTCAGCACACGTCATAGCGAGCGGTCGAACTCCTGGTCTCCCAGTCGAACTATGGTTGAACGACCGCCCGAGGGGACAATTTGCATATTAGGCTTTTATTATTTAGTATAAGGATCAATTTATATACATACATATAATCTTTAAGCTTACATCCTATTTCCTGGGTAAAACTAGTCCAGAGAGAATTATTGTTTAAAAAGGCAGTCTCTGGGTTTCTTTCTTTGATTTTTATTTTATTTTTAATTTACTTAAAGAGAGCCAATTAACCAGCAGGGAACACAAAACCAAGAACTACTGCTAGGTGATGGGCTCTCCTTGCAGGTACAGTATCAGGAAAGGCAGACTCTAGAGGAAGATAAGGTGTGTTGTCAGCTGGCCACACCTTAGCGGCTGGGGAGGTTCTCTCTATAGTGAGCTGAGGTAGCAGGAGGTCCCCACAGAGATCCTGGCTCCCATGGGGGCAGGGCTGTGGAAGGACAGTCTTCCCTCTTCTGGAATTGACAACAATCCTGAATTTGTAGGCTGCGGAGCCTTGGCCATGGCCACAGAATCAAGTTCAGAAGAGAGCAATCTGCTCACTTTCCCTACACCCACAACCAAAGGAGACTTCCCACCACCCAGGTGGGGGCCATCCTGAGCAGTGTACTCTATACAGCCCAACAGTTTTTCCACAACATCCGTGAACATCAGTAATCGTGGCGATGTATTTTCCCAACACCGTAGCTTATTGCCCATCTGCACGAAATCACTCCCATGGCTGAAAATCTAATTGTAAAAGCTTTCAAAAGTGTGTTTTCACTATTCCATATTAGGTCAGCGAACAAGCATTTCAGGGAGGAAAAACTGATCCTGCCTAAAACGCACATTACACCCCTTCCCAAGTACTTCAATGACGTACTTGATATGAAACCCTTAGTCATTCAGATTGTGAAGTTTGGAATTCTGGCCTTAAAAGGATCATATAGGAAGAAATGTTCAGTCCTTTTTAAATATCTTATCATAACATTTCCAGACTAATAGCTAGAGAAACAATGTTTAAAAAGCTAACATTCAGAACCCCACCTTGATAAGGAAATGAGGCCAACTTCCCCCGAAGAGGAAGTGTGGTGGCATTTTTCCCTTCAGAACTGAATCAAGTGTCCAAAGAGAAGTTAGGCAAATCTCCTCCCCAGCATCACATGAGCAAACCAGAACGATGCAATCACAATAACACATCCATAAACAAGTCAACGCTAAGCAAACAAAACCACTGGAATCACTGGGAAACCAACCTTAAATTTCCATTGAAAACGAAGGCAAGCTCTTAATCCATGAACCTGGTGATGAACACATTACAAGAAAGCACATGGAAACAAATCCGAAGGACATTTCATAAAACACAAGGTACTACCCAAAGCAACGGCAACCACTTCCGTCTACTTACAGCCTGTAGAGCTTCGAAGTCCCAAGAAACAGCAGCTCAGGAAACAGCTGAAGGTGATTTCTGTTTAAACGCCTTGTGAGGAAGAAAAAGAAAAAAAGCGTATGTTACACAGAAAATACCCAACAAGGAGACTCTGATTTGGGAGTGTCATGCCTCATCCTGTTTTGCAGGAGAGAAAGACATGACATTCAAGAGAATCCAAGCATTGCAAATCAAAAGTTGGTTACACCTATTGTTATATGAGTCTTTAAGGCAATTTTCCATTATGCTGACTCAGATCATGATTACTGGGGCTACACTACATCCCGTGCAGTATCAGTCAACCGGAATATACACAATGAGAAAGGATTTGGCTCAGACTCTGGTGGCTAGGTAAGGAGAGCGTTCAACCTTCAGCAGAAATGTCACAGTAAGTGGCACCCTAAAATAATTTATATTCTGTCCCAAAAGGCCTATGTTAGCAGCCAAAGCACTGTGGGGAGATGAAACTTTCAATTTCGTGAGCTTTTCATTTAGTTCAGGGGTGGGGAACCTTTTTTCTGCCAAGGGCCATTGGATATTTATGACACCATTCGCAGGCCATACAAACTTATCAAGTTAAAAATTAGCCTGCTGTATTGGGTCAAATATTTAATGAACTCACCCCTAAAGCCTTGACAGAGCCAAAACCAAAGGACATTGCAGGGTCCTCTATGGCTGGTGGGCCAGATGGTCCTCACCCCTGACTTAGTTGCAGGAAGAAATGTGAGCGGAAGTGTCAGTGTGATAGGCAAAGTCAGAGGAAAACCAAAAAGTGCAAACCTGGACTTGACCCTTGACTGAATTTGATACTGATGTATTACTAATTGGTGTCCCAAATGCTTAAATTGTGTTTTTTTAAATGGTTAGCTAATATTTTAATGATTTAAATGTTTTAGAAAAGAATTAGATTGCAACTCTAATTTAAGTCTCAATGCTATGTAACCAAGTTTTTTTTTTTTTTTTAAATCATACACTCTCGCTAAAGAGTGGGCCAATTCTGACCTAGATGGGTGAATACCCCAACCTCATTCATGTCAGGTGTACAATTTAACATTTCAATAAAAATGAATTTGTATCACTTTGCTTTTCCCAAATTTGAATAAAATGATGAAAAGCTGGCGCAAAGTTCACACTTAAATGACATACAGGCTGCTATATACCACTAGAAATGGGTAAGAAGTTCCAAAAACTAATGTCACAGTGAAGAAATTGGAGGTATTTCGTAAGTCTTAAAGATAAATGTTCAGGGGACGACAGCAAAGGAAGGCATATCAATAGATGGTGACATACTTAAATGGTCACCCGTGGTGTAAGCAGAATTACACGTTTGGTCTCCAGAGGGCAGACATGGCCAAAGGATTATAACTCTTAAGAAAGTAGATCATGGGAAAGACCATCCTAGGAATCCCAGATATTAAGAAATGGGATGATCTGCCTTTAAGACGCCCAACTTCATGTCCCACATTCATTCAGAGGCTTCCCGATTTCTTTTTTTCCCCTGCGAAGGGTGCAGTGACATGAACTCCTGCACGAGGTGAGAAGGTGGGCCGGGTGGAGTTTGGAACTTCCTCCAGCTCTCCACTGCCATGAGGCTGCGATGGCAACCACAGCTTTCGTTAGTGACTCATATTGTGGAGAAGTTGGTCATCTCCGGAAACACTCTCAGCACTTAATAAAATACATACTCATAAAAAACATGCCAAGATCAACAGGGGGAAATAGTGAGATTAGTGCTGAAAGGATACATTTATTCCCCACTTCCACTGGTTGTTATGAATAAAGCACATAACAAGGTTAATGCTAAAGTGCAACAAAAGCTTCTATTTATTTTTATTTGCTGCGCCTGATTCTGAGGAAGGAATGCTCTCAGAGTCTACTACTACAAGATTGTCATAAAATATTATTTACTTATGACTTTTTTTAAAATATATTTTATTGATTTTTTTTTTTTTTTTACAGAGAGGAAGGGAGAGCGATAGAGAGTTAGAAACATCGATGAGAGAGAAACATCGATCAGCTGCCTCCTGCACACTCCCTACTGGGGATGTGCCTGCAACCAAGGTACATGCCCTTGATTGGAATCGAACCTGGGACCCTTGAGTCCGCAGGCCGACACTATATCCACTGAGCCAAACCAGTTAGGGCATGACTTGTTATTTTTTTAAAGTGAGTTACAAATATTCACAAGAGTAGTAATGAGGATTTTTCTAGGGAGGCAACCAGTCTTGGAAAGATGCCCATTGTTCAAGAGCCGGCCCTGATTTCTAAAGGACAGAGATGGGCTCTCATCACCTGAACCAAACCATCGGACTAACGAACCTCATCAATGATTCTCCAGCCACTCTAAGCCCACTCCTTCAAGCCCTGTCCCTGCAGTGGCTACGCTCTGTATGGACGGCCTTCCCTGTTCTCCAAACGGCACTTTCTGACATCCTCTGTGAAACTGCCCTGCTTCCTCCAGTAGCTAGCTCCTTCCTTTGCTGCAACCCTACGACCCCACAGCATTTGATAAGTAAGTCAGTCATGCTGCATCACAGGTACTCACTCCCACTAGTCTGTGGCTCTTCAAGTATAAAGATGGCATCTTTGTATTCTCTCCCTTCTTCCCTGACACTCAGTAGGTTCTTAGGAATGAGAACAGACTGCTCTTTTTGCATTGTGATAGAATCCAGCAAAGCCCTGGCATATGTATTTCAAATTTGGCCAACTTTCCTCTGGCCTGCTCCCTGAGGTACATGCCCTGAGTTTTACATGCTTTCCAACGGACCTACCCACCGCCACACCTGCTTTCATGTGCCCTATGGAGCAATTACCTCCTTTCCCTCCCATCCACCTCCCTCCCCTCTGCCATTCTTAATACCATCTACAAACTGGAAGGAATTCAATGTTTATATATATATATATATATGTTTCAGAGAGGACGGGATACGGGGAGAGAGAGAGATAGGAACATCAATTACAAGAGAGAATCATTGATCAGCTGCCTCCTGCACGCCCCCTACTGGAGATTGAGCCTGCAACCCGGGCATGTGCCCTGACCAGGACTAGAACCCTGACCTCCTAGTTCATAGGTCCATGCTCAACCACTGAGCTACACTGGCCAGGCAGGAATTCAATGTTTTTAAAAATTCAGATATATCATGCAGTGATAGCTGCTATTAGATTTTTTATTGATGGGCCTACATCAGTACTGTTTCAGATATTGTGAGAAAGTAGATATTTCAGATGGGGTGCAGTGTCTTCTTCTTAATTTTTGTTTTCACATTTCCAGTGGTTCTTAATACCTAACACATCACATGAGCTTACTATGTGATGGTCACAGTTCTGAGAGGTTTACATGAATGATTTCATGCATTCTTCAGGACAGCCCCGTAAGTAGGTGCTCTTGTTACTGCTGTTCTGAGGGAGGCACACAGAGCACAGAAAGCAGACCTGGAACTTGAATTCAGGTGAGGCAAGTCCAGAACCTGCACTCTGCATCACTCCTCTCAAAGAGACACAGTCTAAGCATTCCTAAGTAACGACTCAAAATAATAGAATGCTGAAAGTTTCCTTCTCACCAATCTTTCCTTGGGAAAAACATACCTTATATAGCCCATGTCTTAAATATCAATGAAGGAACCACCTGAAAATAAACCATCAAGTTTTATTTTAAAAAGAAACTGGCTCTGTGTTCAGCCCTATCTTAAGTATCTGTTTAAAATAGCTACAGTTGAGAGACAAAATGAAAAATACATTTATTTTCTCTGAATTCAAATCATTTATCATCATTCCATGAAATGTATTATGAATGATCTTAATATGTCTAAACCAACCATGCTTACAAGACAAGGTAATACCGTACAAAATAGAACAGATAAGTGATGTTGTAACAGGCATAGAAAAGCAATATGACTATGCTTTCTCCTTTAAAAGAATATTAAAACACTTCTGGTTCCTGTTCTTCTATTCTTTCTTTCATCAATACTAAGAATAAGTGGAAACACAAACATTAAAATAAAAAGTGACACTATTCCATAATCATCAATCAAGAAAAAAATTATAATCAGAAATTCTGGTGCAATGACAAGAAATTAAATCCTTAAATTGAAGAGGATACTTAAAAAATCCAAAATTACTTGAAAGACTATTAAGGTGCATAACTACTTCTAAAAAGAGCTGGAGTAAAAGTAACCTAGCTTCTTCTAATGCCACAGAAGACTTCCTAGCGGCTTGAAGATGCAGGTGTCATATAATAACTGTAATGTAAATGAGTTAAAGAAGTTAAAGCCCGACAGTCCCCGAACAGGAAGACAGCACGCAGGGAATTAAGGGTATCTCTGAGGAGGATTTCTAGGAGCCAGCATACATTAGCTCCATGAGCAGACGAGGTGGGTCAGTTACCTATTGTTCCGAGCAACGATACTCAATTGTATCCAAGGAGAGGTGACACAGATTTAGTGACATCCAGCTCTTGTGTCAGTACCAGCCGGATGGAATCTGTCCACAAGATCTCTGGGCTGATTGAGAATCCTCCGGATGGGAATTCATGGCTTCAGAAAGGTGTACAATGAGTCTCTAAGACACTTTTCCATAAGACAAAAATGAGAGGGCTCCCAATAACTGTTTTCTCTGTGCTGTGGGCTGTTTTCGGGTGTGCCCTTCAGTGGGGTGAATGATCTGTCTGCATCACACAAAACAGCTGTCCTCTGAAATGCTGATTCTTCACAACCTCGATTTGAAGGGCAGCCTGAGCATTATTGACAAGCATTGTTTCACATTGTCTGTCTGCTGCTCCTGCGATTTGCCCACTGATAGAGGTTACAGTCTCTTATTGTTTCAATGTGCACCTCGATTCAATCAGGATTCGCCACCTTCACCCCAATTCAAAATGTGAAGTGAAAACAGTTTTACCAAAGCCAGTGAAAAACGTATGCCTCATATTTACCCGTAATTGTAAACGTAAGGTGTTTTAGCAGCGTGCCTGGTCTGTAACAAGTATTTGATAAATGCTGCCTTAGAGCGTCTATCATTTACAGTCTCCTATTTCACATATATAAATGCCTTCTTCTCAGTTAAATTTTCGCTGGTCTTTTCAAAATCTTCACATTTTTTAAAGCAAAGATTTTTAACATTTAGCTACTATTAGATGAATAATATACAACAATGTATATTTCACCAATGATATTGATCATTTCATCTTTTATATTTCACTAGAGGCCTGGTGTACGGTGGGGTCCCTCTGCCTGCCTGGCCTGCGGGGATCAGTGGACCTCCGTGTTGGCACAGCCCAGCCTTACCCACCAGGTCGTTGGGCTCCAGCCCGCTGTCCATGTGGATCCCACACAGCACGAAGCTGCTCAGGCTTGCAGGGGGACTGTCCAAGGGAGAGGCTGGTGCTGCCACAGCTGCGCTCACCAGCCATCAGCCCAGCATCTGGCGCTCCAGCTGTGGGAGCGCACTGACCACCAGGGGGCAGCTCCTGTGTTGATCATCTGGGCAGCTCCTGCATTGAGCATCTGCCCCCTGGTGATCAGTGCAGGTCATATCTACCAGCCAGTTGGCCGGTCGCTTAGGCTTTTATATATATACTAGTAGCCCATTTGCAGGAAGAATCCTGCAAGCGGCCACTGCGGCCGCGTGCGCTGCCGCTGCTGCCACCGTTGGCCTCCGCGCCTGCACCCACGCGCCACTGCCGCCCGCCCTGCTCCGCCCCTCCCCACCCCGGCTTTCCCTCTGGCAGCCACCTTGCTTTCCGCTTTTCCTCCCTCTTCCTTCTAAGTTGTCTTCAGTCTTCACTCCTCCCTCCCTCAGCGTATGCAAATTAACCGCCATCTTTGTTGGGTAATTTGCATACTCGCCCTGATTGGCTGGTGGGCGTGGCTTTGGCTGGTGGGTGTGGCTTGGGCATAGCAAAGGTGCGGTCAATTTGCATATTACTATCTTATTAGGTAGGATAGATGGTAGAGAGATCAAAAGTTATTTGTAAAAATGTTGCTTCCTCTTCACTCCCCTTAGTCCTTGGTATTTCTCTGCATATTCAGAGGGATTATAAGAAATACTCTAAAATGAAACTTGAAGGGGTTTTTGTACTTTCTTCACATCTCTTCTAATCATATGCCATATGATAAAAGAGTCAGAACGAAAACGATAGTTAATATGAATATTCAAAAGTCAAATTCATTATATTTCCTTTTTATTAGATTTGTACTATAAAATAATTCTTAAACTGAGCTTTGGAAAAAATTAGGAAATTCTGAAATACATAAAGAAACACATAACCGTTAAAGTGCTGAGCACGTTGTAAAACTATGTACATTATCTTACTTAAATCACGTACCACACTGTTATGAGATGTAATAATCATCTCTGTCCTAAAGGTAAGGAAACTAAAGTTTTCAAAGATAAAGCAATTTGATCAAGATCTCACAGTGGAATTGAAACCAAGGGTTTCCGATGTTACTCCTATCTATTCTTTCTGATTTTAAAAGGAGGGAGAAGAGTTTGTATCGGCTTAAAAATCACAGTCAACAGTACAACCAATGAGGATTTGACACGTTCCATAGGACACCAGGCAACTGCGGATAGAAAGGCCAGATGCCTCAGCAGAACCTAGGCAGTAGCTCATGGCTGGGGAACACCCACTGACCAGAGTGGATGGACCCTGAAAAGCGGATAATCACATACTTTTTTTTGCAAATATTATCTTAAAGCAATGTTCCAGTTTTATTAATACCAAACCTGCCCTGTTGTTCCCACACTCTCATTCTGACCAATATTCCTTCCCGACCAGCAGTAAAAATTTGCTCTGGGGGAAAGAGAGAGAGAGAGAGAGAGAGAGAGAGAGAGAGAGAGAGCGAGCGCCATGTGAAGTCTATGCAGGCAAGCCTCTCACTCCATGTAAAATTGGGAAATTCAGTCTAGAAGGCATACTTCAAGCAGAAAGGTATCCAACAGGAATGAAAGACAATTCAATGTAAAATATTTGACCTTCACTGCTTCCACACATACATTGTAACAGTGCAAAGTAAACAACTCGTTTCGGGAGCGGTATAAAAGACACAGCATGCAGCAAACACTGTCACAAAGGATGAGCCCCAAACAGATGTGGGAAAAATACACAGCCCGCGGCTTCAGCATTTATAACACGGCTCCCGAAGAGCAAACAGGCCTTCTCACCGCCGCTCAACGTCAAGGCCCATAAAAACGGTGCATGAGAAACACGGTCAGATGGGCTCAGTGTTCGGCTACACTTCTAACACTGCTCGGGCAGTAAAGCCTTATGACACCCTGGTCCGTAAATGTCATGTGAAAGAGTTCAATACCACTTACATACAGGTGCGAATTGACATTTCATCGTTATCACAGATGAAGCGATCTACTCTATCCTTGAACATTTTTATTTGATGCAGTGTACATACTCTGCCCCAGTCACTAAGGTTTGATATGTTCTTCAAAGAGCCTTTCCCAAGAAAATCACTGCACTGCTTTTAAACTCGAGTGTAAAGTTGCCAGAGAACAATTCTTCTGAGATGAGCTTGCGTTCTCTTCCAAGGACATTAGCATGTGAGTCTGCCCTCACGTTAAGAAAAGGAATGTGTTCTGTGTTGCCCATAAACTGGAGGATTAGTCCGAAGAGGGACTCCCTACCCCTCCCTGGTGAACAAGGGGTAAGGGGTGCTCTCCTTCAGACCTGCTCCTCAGCTTTTTCTCTACCTGAACTCATGTGTAATGACCTGTGACAAAACCTCAGCCTCCTCAGCCTCACACTGGCTGCCACAGGCTTACATATAAACGGTGTGTGCATGCAGAAAAACTAATGCAGCGCCACCTTAAAAAATAACAATCCATGTGCCTTTGAGGTATCCTTTCAGGACAGTGTAGTGTTGAGGCATATTTAGGCTCTGCTAACCCGGGATTTAGACATTTGTAAATTAAGATGAGTACATTTATATCATCCTGGTAGAAACTTTAAAATTGTAAGGGAACAGGTTTATTTTCCAGGATTCCTTAGATGGCTTTACTATCATATTTTCAGGACTCGTGACCAAGTTAGTAGGAAAATTGCAATTCGCATCCAAAGAGTCGAAAACTTGGAGAGTTTAAAGCAATCCTGATTGTAAAAGCACACGTTCACACAGTACTGGTAGGAAAAGAAGAGCAGTTCTAGCCCTTGCCTTCTTCATTCCTGCAATTTCCTTATTGTGAGGGTATAAACTGAGGGTCAAGTTAATGAAAAGCCCAATGTTCAAGGTTTTCTATGGTATGTGATTGGTTGTCAATAACATAATCTAGGCCTGTAAGTATTTTATTTTGCATTTAAGCATTTCATTGTAAGTGGGATAAAATGTCCTAATATTTTTTGACAACTTTAAAATTTTTCAAGGACCTTTTCACACTCTTGCATTTGTGTTACTAAGAAACTTGCAAAAGCAGATGAATCCCACTAGGGAAACACGGAAGTGGCCTGGGTCTCATTAAAAAGCCTAAACTACAACTTTGATGACTAGCATAATCCCATAAATTGTAAGTGAACAACAAATCTTTAGCCCAGCACACCAAAGTCCTGGGTCCCAAAGTGATTGTTTTGACCCTCTAAGACATTATGCACCAGCCAAGAAATACCTAGCATTGGCAGTTCTGCATGTAGACTTTATTGCAGATACATGCAGGTATCTTCTGTAAGTATTTTTTTTAAAAAAGTATATTTCCTAAAAGTTTCAGTTCTTTACTGTAGCTTATTTGTAGTTTGTTTTCCTTAATTAATTTCCATTGCACTTAATTAGTAACTAGTCATGTAAGTGCACTGGATTTCATTTGAACATTTTGATGAAGCAATAAGACCTGCTAATAGAATCTACCTGGGGCACATTCTCGAGGCTTCATTTTCCTCCCAGATGTGCAGGTACTACTGGCAGCACAGAGCATCCATGAAAAGGTGCCGCTGCCCACATCAGCTCTGGGAGAACAGTAAGAAACTGTCTATACCGAAGTAATGTGTGCTCATGTTGTGTAAGGCTGATTAAAATTTATCTCTTTTACAATGATTCATAAGCATATTCTGATGATGATCATACCAGCTGATGTTGTTTTCTACACAACAGAAAGAAGTGAGAAGAGAGAGGGAGGGGGTAGATTTTAATATCTATCTACTTGAGATTTTCACTAATAACCTTACATGTCATTGATTCTTTTAGGTGGGAAAAAAATCCCTCTCTTCTAACGATAATGCTTTGACTTACAAATAATGACTTGCTCATTCTATGATAAAATTTATTTCAACTTAACAACATGACCCTGTTTCCTATAGTTTAAAAGTTGAATTTCTAAGAAGGCACAAATATTATTTTCTGTTTTCAGATTTGTCTTCTCTCTGTAGATATAAAACTCTATAAACATGAAATAAAATGGAAAAAAAGCTTATAGTTTTAAAATACTCACAAACATCATTTGGAATTGCTTTGATTTTACCATTTTAAAATGAAAAAAAATCACTTAAAACCATAAATTGCATACAAATAAAATTAATTTTATTTATTTTTTTTCTCACAAGAATGAAAATTAAGTTACTATAAATATTGTATGAATGGCATTTACAACATAAATCTGCAATTATACACCTTTTCATAATCTGGACTTTCAATTAAACTTCACATCTAAATTGCTAAAAAACATGTAAGCTCATACAACATATAATTAGTTAAAAGTTAACTCATTGATTATTTCCTTTCTCTTACATTGTCTCTTGGAGCTTTAAAAAAAAAAAAGGCAATTTCTGTGATGTTAATGATACCACCAACTAAAATAAGGATATATACCACAGGCCATAGAAATTTTATTATAGAACTCCCTGGATAGCTTTTATTTATTTTTACTTTTTAATATAATATACTAAAAAAGTTTAAAATAGTTTGCTGCACAATAACTGGAATGCATGCATTCTTAAACAAAACTGCCTCTGCATTTAATGTATTTTTAGAAATAAATATTTGAAAAGTGTATCCACAATGTTCCTAAGAAATGGTTTTGAATTCCTGAGTCCCAAGGAGATGAATTGGCTGTCAGATAACAATGTGCTTCCATCAGATGGACTTGGCAGTTGTAAACAAAAGGAATTTTCTCAGCTTTTCCTCACAAATATGAAATATTTGCTCTCGGCCAACAGCTGGGTGATTTAAAGAAGTCCTGCATATATATTAGTTTTCATTCAGAATTACAAATCTTCCTCCCACTCTGCAACATCTGATCACATCTTAGTAGAACAGAAAATTGTTCCGCGATGAAGCGACATTCCCAGGGGAAGTCAAAGTCAAAAACTAGTACCTACTTACAACTCTAATCAAATTTCAGATCATACGGCATCTGGTTAATAATTTTTAAGAAAAGTTAATTTATTCAAGATGAAAGATTAAATGATACCCTGGAGTGGCTTGAAAAATAATGAGAAAGTTTGATATGTTGTAATGTTTCTAAAAGTTTGATAGGTTATAATATTTCTGAAAACGTTTACTATACAACCTAAATAGAAACTCCATGAAAAGCCATCAAGTTTCCCGCAATAATTTGAAAGTTGTTTAAGAATCAAACATAAAGTTTTCCATGTGGTAACTAGTTAAGTCAAGTTATTCATGAAAAAACTGTTAATGTTTAAATGATAATTTAAAATTATGTATTCAACTTACTAAACATTAAAATTATATCAGAACTTCTTTTTAAATGAATGAATTAAAAATACCTTTACAAGGTACTTACTAGGTATTAGCTATTCATAAAAGCCTATGATGGAAATCAAAGAATAAATATTTTCAGAGTATTTTTATATATGAAGAATAGGTTATGAACTTACGGACTTTGTCATGAATTTAAACAAATGTTTGCCTTATTTTTATTCCTCTCCCCCAAACCACCTCAAAGTAGTGATTTTAAACTTACTTTTAACTCCAGAATAATATTCCCTATATTGTAAGATTCACCATGGATAAAATTTTATAATAAAAAGTTTATAGTAAAAGAAATTAGGCATCTCTGTGTTTAATGTACTTGAGGTGATAAACATGTATCCTATATATTTATGCATATCTTAGAAGTTGACAAGCGTTTTTCTATTTAGAGACAATTACACAGAATTAACTTTTGCCCTTAGGTCCAGTGAATGTGAATGTACAATGCCTAAAATTAACTTCATATTTCATTATTTTAAATAAGCATTTTATTTTTACCTAAAGTACCTATTAAAGCAGGCGTGGAAACATTAAAATAATCCTTGCTACTTTTAAAAGAGCTATATTTGCCCTTAAAATGCAAATATACTAAACTTGAATTATCAAGACATATGAGACATGGAATTCATACATCAAATTACAAAGTGTGTAATTGATCCTAATTATTACAGACAGATGTTTTGTCCTTTGTAGATACACACTGTAGATATAATATAATAATAATGGTACTCATGTAATATATACCAATCCTTAAAATTTTGTGTCTGAAAAAAATATATGTATTTTAAAATCTGAATTCCATTTCCCTTTTTGGAAAAAAAAAAAAGAACCATGTTAAAATAACCACTCTTGGAAGACATAATTCTTACTTCCATATCTGTTAATCTTTAAATGATTTTTCCAACAGAAAAACTTAGAAAGTTAATATAAAATGATGAAATACAATTGTGAATAGAAGTAAGTAACAACATTCACTGTGTTAAATATCACAACGCAAATCTTTATCATTAAGAATTTAAAATAATTCTTCAAGTATCACTGATGACACACAAAGAAACAGCATGGAAATGAAAATACTATTAGCAAAACTTTTCTTTTCCATAATGCACCATAAATGCAAATAAAATGACCACCTTTCTTCCTATATAAGCAAATAAAACAAACTAGATGAACAATAAGAAAACCATGTACATCTCGAAGTACCGAAGCAGTGGTTATCAAGGAAGTAAATGTTTCAGGAAAGTAAGTCTGTGTTTTTAGCTTTATTTCAGATTAGTCCTATTTATGCACACACACAAAAAAGTCTTTTTTTAAATGAGTCTGAAAGCCACTTATTCAACCTCTTGTTTCTATAAACTTTCAAAGGCTAAGACATGAAATTAAAGGCAAGACTTTGAAATTCAAGTATTTTTCAAAACACAGTTATGTCGTCATAAGTTTGGAATTGAAAATACTTACAGTCTCTCCAGTTCTTTAAGATCCTGAAATGCTCCTCTTTCAATGGTGCTGATCTTATTCTCCATAAGCTGACTGAAATGCAAAATATAGCAGGAGTCTTAATGTTAGCCCTCGCCATCAGAATAAGTTTCAATTCAGCAAGTGAAATGTGCAACCTCTTTTTCTTTCCCTTTATAAAGTTAAATCTTGCTCTGGTTTGAGATTCAATATCAAATTTAATGATGATATATTTGAGAGAAGTCGGGGAGGAGAAATATCATCCACATCCCAAAACTTTCAGGAAAAAATCCTAACAGTGACATGAAATTCACTGGTCAAAACTCTGCACCTTAAAATATAGTATTTTCTGGAAAACAACCCATGGCACTACAGCTCTGATGGATGTTTTTCGGTAAACTGACTTTCAACTGAGGTCTTAACTAAGAGAATAAATATGTAATAATTCATTATACACATAGTTCAGTTAACTTATGGATATGCATCAGAAATTGGATGCATTAATAATGGTCAAGTGTGTCTTTTAAAAGAACACTGAACACACAATGATCCAAGTATATGTTCACTGTAATGGAAATATTTACAAACCTCAGGGGGAAAGAATTTTACATTATATTGAACCTCAAATGATGTTTCACTCAGAACTAATTTAACTCACTAATTAAAGAAGTAATTCAATTACAACCATTTTATAAAAGCTATAGAGATATAAAATATGAGAATTATAAATATGACCAGTGTACTTTCATAAAAAACAAAAACAAAAAACATTTCCCATCATATATTCTGTAGAAAGCTGGATTGTTTGATTTTAATTTTAGAAATTACATGTGTGTTGCCTGATAGAAAAGGCTCAACATTTCTATATTAGTAATAAAAATGCAGACCCACTTATATTATTTCTAGTGAATCTGAAATCCTAAAAGTGCATCAAATGTCTCACATTACTTATTCATATTGTGAAAGTAAGTATTCTACATTTTTATATGTCTAAGGCACTTAGGGTATGGCATTGCAAACACTTGAGGCCATTTCTACAGTACTGTTTCTATGGCCTGCATCCAATCTTAAAATAAAAGCCTACGATTTGATAAAAGTTGTAGTACAGTGATAAACTAAAAAAAGAAAAAAAAAGAAAACCAAGACCTTTGAAATGTTTATGTTTTTGTTATTGGGACAGTTTTTACTACTGAGACCAGTAACAATTCAAAATATGCAAGCTTAAAAAAATAAAGAAAATTATTCAAAACACAGAAGAACATACTTACAGAACTCTCAGATGTCTAAGACCGGCAAAATCCATTTTGGTAATCCGTGTGATGTTATTTCCATTCAAATCCCTGAGAGAAAACAAAAGAGAAAATGAAAGTTCCACTTTATTTCTATCAATAGCTAGTTAAAAAATAAAAACATAAGCTAAATAAGAACTTGAAGTTAAAGATCAGTTCCAATGACTAAAGTTGTTTACAAAGTAAAAGAGATAAAGGGGTAACCTTTGTAGGATTTTTTTTTAAAATGATTATCAACAAGTTTACAGAGTCCCTACGTGCTGGCATGAGACATGAAAATGGATTATCTTGTCACAAGAAGTACTCTTCTGTGCATGTATAGGAGTGCTTTCAACTTTTGTTTCTTTGTTTTTGTTTTTGATTTTTTAATCATTTTTTATTTTTAACACCGACATTCAGTGTTACAGTAGTTTCAGGTGTATGCCCCAGTGATTAGACATTGTTTAACTTACTATGTGATCATTCTGGTAAATCTTACACCCACCTGACACCATATACAGTTATTAGAATATTATTGATTCTGCTATGCCTTACAGCCTCATATAACCCAGTTGTACTTCTTAATCCCTTCACCTCTTGTCATCCACTCCCCAAGCCCCCTCTCAACTGGCCACCATCAAAATGTTATCTGTATCTATCAGCCTGTTTCTGTTCTGCTTGCTCACTTATTTTGTTTTTTAGATTCAATTGTTGATAGATATGTGTCTACAGCCGTTTTATTGTTCGTATTTTTAATATTTTTTTTCCTTCTTCTTAAAGAGGACCTTTTAACATTTCATGTAATAGTAGCTTGGTGGTGATGAACTCCTTTAGCTTTTTCTTGTCTGGGAATCTATTTATAAGTTCTTCTATTCTAAATGATAGCTTCCCTAACCTGGTGAAGGAAACAGACATACAAATCCAGGAAGTGCAGAGAGGCCCAAACAAGATGAACCCAAAGAGGCCCACACCAAGGCACATCATAATTAAAATGCAAAAGGTTAAAGACAAAGAATCTTAAAAGCAGCGAGAGAAAAGCAGTTAGTTACCTACACAGGAGCTCCCATAAGACTGTCAGCTGATTTCTCAATAGAAACTTTGCAGGACAGAAGGGAGTGGCAAGAAATATTCAGAGTGATAAAAATCAAGGACCTACAATCAAGATTACTCAACTTTTGTTTGTCTAAGGATAGGTATATTAACTTCGCATGAATTCTGTTATTATTGTTAGGCACATCCCAAAAAAAGTTTCCTTCAAAAAGTTAAATGAACAATATTCTAATACTGCTCTAGAAGAAATTTTAAATATCCCAAATTCTCTCCTGAGGTGGCAGGGTGGCTAAACTTCCTAAGGCAAAGAAGAAAGTGCCATCAAAAGACCTGTACTTCAAAGACTTGCATTTAAAGGCATTTACCTTCCAACAATTCTGTTTGTATGAAAACTAAACTCTTCACTTGCAGCTTAGGGAGCCCCCCCCCCAGCCCCACCCCCCATCCTCCCTGTGGCTGTAAAGTGAAAACTACTAGCTGGGGCAATAATGCAAACAGTATTCAGGCCCTGATTTTTTTGCTCAGATTTCAGCACCAAGTTTCCTTCAAGAGTCACACAACTCCCCTGGCATCTTAGGTCAAGATCTAAACTTGCCCTGGTTCCAATCATGTCAAGTAAAACCAGGCTTTGCTGTGGTTTGAACGTTCTCCTTCACGGAAGTAAGCTTTCTCTTACCTTGACTGTATAAGATTGTGTTTGAAATCTCTATTTAATGAGGCAATGATAGAACTGTATAAGCCATCACTGAGTAAACTATTTTCTGAAAACTCTATAGATTCCTCCTAGGGATTTTTTCCCCCCAAAGACCTGAAACTCACTTGCTATTCTGTCCCTTTTTTGTTGAGTAAGACATGTTAATGCTTAAACTTAAAACTGTTCTGAATAGCACGACATGCCAAGTGCTGAAACAGAACTCTGCATCGCTTTCTCCCCAGCCCCTTCTCCAAGCTGAGCAAAGTGCCATCAAGTTGTTCCTACAATTATTGGGGTCTTCACTGACTAGTTGACACAATACAACCCCCTACTCCCAACCCTGGACAAACGTGGTGGGTCACATTTTAATAAGACACCCCTTAATAAGGCCCCAACTTGCCCAGCGCTGAGGGAAGGAGTGAGGCTGGGATGGGGGAGCCATTTGCAAAGAATCAAGGGCTCAACGCTGGCCTTTCAACGATGGGCCAGGCAAGTGGGTTTGATAAGTTCAATGTGGCTTAAGTGCTGAGTGAGGGCCCCGCTAGTGGAGACGTGCAGATTGGAGCAAGTCCTCTCTGCAGCATGCAACCCTCAGATCCTGGGGCGCAGAGGCCTGGAAGCTAAGTCGGGAGCCCTGGCCCTGGCTGTCCTCGTCCCGCACCCACCCTGACCACCGGGCCCACGCGCAATGGCGAGTGGAGTGCGCCCAGGGAGCTTGGGCAGCGCCCAGCACTGCCCAGTGTGATCACAAAGAGAAAGGCCTCCAGGCTCCACTTCCCTGAACTCAAGAAGTGCCCCGCAAGGAGCGCGTGGGCCGGCCATCAGCACCAACACCGGCACCGCGATTACTTCTTCATTAGAGACTCGCAGAGACAGGGAGGCGGGGATGTCTGCGGGCAGTGGAGCGCGAAGAGGGGAAGGCCCGGGAGCTGCTGCCGGAGGAAGGGACACAGAAACTGCCAGAAAGGTGGACGGGAGCACTGTGGCCCCGCAGAAAGGGCTGGAGGGGGCAGCCAAGGGCTGCAAAGTCACTGAACAGTCAGACCTGTCTGGGCTGGGGCTGGTTGGAGAGGCAGACCTAACTTCGCCCAAGGATGGGGAGTGGACCGCTGCTCCTGCAGTCGCCTCTGGGACAGGTCCTTAGGGCCCGCCACAGCCTGCTATTCCCCAGAGAAGTGGGGGGGGGGGGGGGGGCGGGAAACAGTACGGGGAGTCGCGCTTGGCCACAGCTTCCCGGGGCATCCTTGCCTCCATGACTCTTGGGGTGGATCCAGACGCCTCAAGACCCCTTCTCCCCTCCCCGCGGACCGAGGAGGGCTACACAAAGCCAGGGAGTGGAGGTTTCTTCTTTTGAGTCCCCCCCCCCCCCGCCCCCCGCCAGTCCCTGCGCCACCCCGCGGCGACCAGAGTGGGGACTCGGCCTGGAAACTGCCCCGCGAGTCTTGGCAAAGCAAGGTGACTCTGTCGACTGAGTCTGGGGAGCGAGGTCCCGTCTTCCCTGCCCCGAGCCTCCGCGATTACTTGTCCTCCATCTATCTCCTCGCCGCCCCAGGCCAGAGAACTGGACCGCACAGGACCGCGTGTGTCAGGACAAGAGGGGGGAGAAGGGACCCAGTGCAGCTGCCAACAGTCCCGCCCCTCGTTGGGCAGTGGCCCCTCCTTGGGCAGCGCCCCCCTGTCCTTCGCCCCCCCCCCCCCCCAAAGACTCCAACCTCAGGACGCGCCTGCAGAAGAGCTAGTGAGGGCTGCCCCAGGCACAGGGACCGGACCATGCCGCTGGGTCCTTCCAGTCTCCACGCTGGAGGCGCAGGACCCGGCTGGGGCCGGGGAGGGGGGCGGAGAGGAGCCCATACTCACAGCCTCTCGGTGTTGCGGGGGATGTTCCTGGGCACGCCTCGCAGCGCCAATCCGTGACAGTCCACGGTGCTGCCCGAGCAGGAGCACTGCGCCGGACACGCTTGAGACGCCACCTCGTTTAGGATCGCCAGCACCAAGCCCAGCGCCAGGGACAGCGTCTGCCAGCCGCCGCCGCGCATCTTCCCCCGCCGCCGCCGCCGCCTCGCTCGCCAGTGCCGGTGGTTTCTTGACTGCAAGCGGCTGGGCGCGCCAAACGCGCTGGGGCTGAGGCCCAGGGTCTGGTGCAGAGCTAGCAACCCAGAGTGTCCGGGTAAATGTGCACGAAATGTGATGCAAGTAACAGTTCTAATATTCAAGGTAGAAGAGCTTACAGGTACACGCCTCCCACCTCCCCTCCGCCCTACTCCGACAGGGCGGGCGCTCCTTGGACAACTTTAGGTCCTGGAGATGAATTGGTCTGGCTGAGGCTGTTCGAAGACCCCAGAGAAGCCGGGGGGGAGATCACGAGTCGCAAAGGCCAACTTGGTGGTAAAGAACCGGGCTCTCAATAGCAGCGAAGAGGCAAGCGCCAGGGGCGCGGGGAACGGGCCTGCTCGGATTCCACCACCTTCTCTTGCAAATCCGATTCCAGCGGGGAGGCTAAGAGGCAGAAGAGGGAGGCTCAATGGGAACGCTGTCCTTGATGAAAGTGGGCTCTCTGAAGCTAGAAGGCGCAGGCGCCCCGTGGGCCAGGAGCCGTGCGTGCAGGGCGACCGGGCATGGCGCGCTGGGGCGCACGGGGAGGCGCACAGCCCGCGGGCGCGGGGAGCGGCTCACTCCCACGGCTTCCCCGGACCCGCGGCTCCCCGGCAGCAAGGACTAGTCCTCACCGTCTCCCCACAGCCAACGTTCAGGGCGGTTTGCAAATACACATGCACTTCGCGGAAGGATGCCTCCGCAATCCCGCCTCCCGCCTGGCGTCCTAGGCGGTGCTTTGCACTTGGGCCTGCCCTGAGGTCAAACAGAAAAGACAAAAGGGCAATGGGGCCGCCGCAGCCGGCGGTGATATCCACTAGTCACGACCCTGGCAGGGGAAATCCAAGAGGCCAAGGTGAGCTCCTACGAGGACTGCTGGCGGGCCAGCCCGAAGGAGTGGAAAGGCCCAGGTGGAGGTGTCCGCGTCCTCGGTCCTGCGGGGGTGTCCTGGGCGGGTGGCGTGGTGGCAGTTGGCCGGTGGGCGCCCAGGAGGCAGCTGAATGGCAGTCCCGCGTGCGCGCCTGTGCCAGCCCCTGTCGCCTCCCGGATACCGCGCAGCTCACAGCAGACACCTGATGGCAAAAGGTGGAAGAAACCAGAGCGTGCAGCCCCCCCCCTCCGCCCCTCGACGGCCGCCCACAAGTGGGTCCTCCTCCTCCAAGTCAGGAACTTTTCCCAGGCTCAGAATCCCGTCCGCCGCGGCCACGGGGGGAGTCCTCCTGCCGCCGCCGTCGCGACGCCCGGCTCCTGGCGCTGCACCTGACTCGGCGGCCGCAGTCCCGTCCGGGGCAGCCCCGTCTCCTTCCAGCCCCTTCTCCTCTCCCGGCTGCTTCGGCTCGTCCTTCTCTGGGTTGGGAAGTGGGGGGCGAGGGAAGGCGGCGACCAGGAGCGAGGACTCGGTGGCTCCGCTGACTCGGGAGCTCCTGGCAAGTGTCTGAACAATAGGATGGACGCGGCAGTCCAGTCGGCTCCGGCTGCGGGAAGGTGGAGTGCGGTGGTGCCCGGAGCGGCTCACTTGGGCTGCCTGGCGCTGAGCGCGGCCCAACAAAAAGCCGGCAGGCGCCTCCGGAGCGGCTGCTGGGTCCCGGACGCTGCTCCCCTTTCTCTCAGCGCTCCTGCCGCGCCCCGAAAACTCCGCAGCTCCAGCCTGCGCCCGGGAGCCACGATGCTCCCATCACTCACTGCTGCCTTTTTTTTTTTTTTAAATCACCGTCTGTGGCAGCCTCGGCGGCCGCCGCCAGCACCACCACCACCTCCAGCAGCCCTTGCGGCTCGTGCGCGCCCCAAATAAATAACCCCAAGTCAGAAGTTAAACCGGCGCCACCGGCCTTATATACCCAGCCGAGCCCCCACCCTCGGCCCCGCCCCGCGCCGCCGGCCCCGCCCCCTGGCTGCGCGCAGGGAGCCCGCACCTCGCCCCAGAGGTAGGGCCACGGCCGAGCGCCGGGCGGGGGAGGCTGGCGGGTGGCGCGTTCCCAGGCACCACGACTAGAGCCCTCGCTCCCACGCGCAGCAAAGTTTTCCGGGGGGAACCAGGTTCCCGGGCGCCCCCGCCCCCAGGTCCAGGTCCCCAGAGGTGACCCAGGCTCGGAGATGGTGGCTCCCCGTGGGGGAATGGGGAGAGGGCGGCTGGGAAAGCGGCGTCAACGGCGCTGCCAGTCGGTGCTTCTGCTGCAGCTTTGGCCACGCGATCCTAAGGGGGCTGCTCCGTGTTTGCGGCGCAGCAATACAGAGAGAGCATGATTTTCAAAAATTGTTTTTAAATCCTACCGAAATAGATCTGCCTGCGCTCACAGACACACACACACACACACACACACACACGTGTATTTTGGGGAGCTTAAAAGTTCAGAGTTTTTGCAAGTAAGAAAACGGTGTTTTTCAACCTTCCATCCAGCCTTCCCTGGTCTGAAACACCCCCTTCCGTTTAACCCTTTCCTTATAATCACACACTTGACAATACCATGCTCAGCTGGTGTGTTGAATATATAATATGCTCACAAAACTCTAAGGGCTTGAGTATGTGTGTGATTTTAATTACGAGGGAAAAAAAATAAATTCCTAGCAAGCACATTGTACCAGAGGGAAGTTATGGATATTTTTCCCCACTAGGTCTTGGAAGAGAATTTCCTGGTTTCTTTTTGTCTTTCTAATGTGATGCCTGTCTGGCAACTGCTGCCACCCTCCACCCCCCCACCCCCCGCCCCCCGCCCCAACTAAACCAATGTCACTATTGGTTTGTTGACAAATAAATCCGTCAATAACTTTGCATGAATGTAAATGCCTCACCTAAGTCTTCTTTGTCCCATTTCCATCAGGGCTGTCAGGGGAATTTGTGCAAGCCCCCAGCCTAATGCTAATTTCACAGTGTGATAATTATTTGTATAATTATCTGTCACCCATTTGAAAGAAATGGGATCTGTCCAATTTCCCTTTTTATGTCCAACATTTAACAATAGGCTGGACACATAGTAGGAACTCTGAAACTGACTGATATCTTTAACACAATAATATACTCAATCTGAAGTTTCTCCATTATCCCCATTAACATTTTTCCTACTTAAGTTTTTCAAAATGTCTTCCACCCTTGGCCCCCTCTACCCCACTCCAGGCCCCTCCTCAGGCCTTCACTGAATATAGTCTGTGTCCATGCAAAATGTCTTTTCATAATGGCTACCTCTACCTATGTCATTTTGCCTGCCCTCGAAAACTTTAAGGTCATTTTGAGGACATATCCAAAGACAAGGTACTCTTAGGATACTCATTTTAATGCCATAGATTTACATTGCTTGGTTCTTTTAAAGAATTCCAGACATTTATTAACTCTCATTTGTCCTTCTAGATTTTAGCTTAAAGTTCTTAAGAAGGAGAAAGTGGAGGCCATATTCACATTTTCTTTAAGGGAACATGAGATAAAGAACAAGTACCTATCATTGATGAAGAATTGTCCCATCCCTCTCTAGTCCCTTCTATTCCCAGTGAATTTTCTTTAGTCTGTATCAGTGAATCATATGGTTGAAATATGTTTACTATCACACTAAATTCATTAATTTCACAATTTTGATACCTTCTTAGCAACAAGATGATTTATGTTCAAATTTATCCACCTCACAGAATCATTTCTCTATTTTTTTTTTGCAAAACAACAACACATATCCTGTATTCCAATATCCTATATAATAAAATGCTAATATGCAAATTGACTGAACTGCAGAATGACCGGTCACTATGACATGCACTGACCACCAGAGGGCAGACGCTCAATGCAGTGGGGAGCACCGCTCAGCCGGAAGCCCTGAGCCGGGCACATGGCTGGCAATTGCAGCCGCAGTGGCAGGAGCCTCTCTTGCCTCCACGGCAGCACTAAGGAAGTCCGACTGCAGGCTTAGCCTGCTCCCCGCATCAGACATCCCCCAAGGGATTCTGGACTGTGAGAGGGTGCAGGCTGGGCTGAGGGACACCCCCTGCCCCCTGCATGAATTTCATGCACCGGACCTCTAGTTCACAAATAATGCTATATGCATCATTGCACAAGGCAAGTCATAGGCATAAGTTCAAGTTCGATTCTTTCTCTGGCTTTCCATTCTGTGTCCAATGGAGAAAAGAGCTGAAAGTAGCATTCAAAGCAACAGGCCTATAGAAACATATAGTTTAATTTGATGCAAATTTAAATAAGAAGGTATGTCCAATGGATTTATTAAGAAAAAAAAAAACAACAGGAAGATTGCAACTAATCCATGAGAGACATGGCACATTAATTTCTCTGTGTCATCAACTTTTCAGACAATAAAGGGAAATTCCTACATGAGTGACCAGATGTCTCATTTTTACAAATAGTGTGTATTGTTTCTTCAGAATTATTGCAATGTGGTTTTTAGAGGCCTTCCATTGCTTCACTACCATTAAGTTCTAGGTCTTAATTCTGTGTTGCTCCCAAATGAGTTCTGAGTTTCTCTTTGACTCTGTTCCCCCCTCCAGAAGGACGCCTTCTGTGGTGCCTCTTGTCACCACATGGGGTCTCCATAAATCCTAACCTGGATTAACCAGAAGTGGAATCCACTAGAGTAAACATCAAGTCACCTATTACGTTGAGAAAAAAATCCAGTTACTAAAGTAATTTAGAAAACAATTTAGACACTTAAGAACTCATACAGTTTTTAAAAAATACAGAGCAACACATTTTCTCTATTTGCATTTTCTTTGGAAAAAAGGAGTTCGTGGAATTGGGATATAAGGGGGAAAGGAAAAGAGATGAGAATTACTGAAAAAGGTAAATATGAGTTAAAACAAAGGTAAATAACAGTATTAGTATCAAATTCATGAAACTTACAGAATAATGTTGTTGATTTAACTGCTTTCATGCTATGATCTTGCATTGTTGCAAAAGATGTCCATGTTAATTATGAATTTTTCATAATATCTCTGTATTGACAATATAGATATGGAACCCTCAGATCATTAAAGATTAAAATTGAACCACAATTTGTTTTACTCCTCCTAAGTGCCAAGCCATTGGATAGGGTTAAAACCACAGTGTACTTATAGATAGTTGTTATTTTATTTGAGTTCAAGTGAAGGTGTTGGTCTTTGGCCAGGTCTGATTCAATGCAGAGCTGAAATCAGAATCTGAGTTCTCTGATCTCAAATCCCAATTGGTTTTCCTACAATCAACCCTATTATAGAACCTCTGGAACTCCCAGAGGTCACGATATCTGTACTTGGTCAGAAATGGCTCCTCGGGCAGAAGATATACTGCTATGACTGTATATGGTCATCTAAAGGGAGCAGGGGAGAGAGAATATCCACAACACCAGCGCCCCAAGGATATTGAAACCCAACCAGCTTCTGCAACTGGCTTCAATTTTGAGATGATTCTCTAGGGCAGTGGTTCTCAGACTGTGGGCTCTGGACCTGCAGCATCAGAAATACCAGGGATTGTAGTTAGAAATGCAAATTTTCAGGCCCCACTTCAGACCCACATAATCAGAAAGTCAGGGGGTGGAGACCAGAAATCTGAGTTCTAACAAGTCCTGCAAGTGGGTTTAATACTCACTGAAGTCTGGGAGCCACTGCTCTCTGGGAGCTTCTCTGAGGTTGTACCTGAGCCTGTACTGAGAATCAAGCCTGTAATGTACCATAGGTAGCACCTGCTGAACTGGCTGGCTTCAGTTCACTAGCATTAAACAATGGCACTCTTCGGATAACCTCTAGGGGGCACCAAAATATTTTCATGTACAGCCCCACAGAGGCAACCAGAGCTTAGGCTCCTATTCCAAAGCCATGACCTTGAGAAGTGGAAAGAGCCTCCCATCTCAGCAAACTGCACCAACTATTATTTCTCAGCCAGTTAAAACATTTATTATACTTATTTTCCCCCAGTTTAATATTTCCTATAAATGGGGATGATACTTTTCATAATTATTGTGAAGATGAAGATGCTATGTCTCCAGTTTACATGATGCATACGGTAAATACGAGTGTTTTCCCAGAGCTGGTCTAGTTTCTGGTTTGATTTAAAAGTGATATACTCAAGATCTATTTTGTAAAGTGAAATTCCACACTATAGACACTCCCCTAATAG